>NC_133985.1:19069500-20320500 GCF_047716275.1 Strix uralensis
ATATCCACAACTTTATGAAGACAGTTTCTCTGTGCATGTCTCTGGTTTCTCCCTTCCTCTCTCCTGCACTTCTTTTCCCCATTGCAAGCTCGGGTGCCTCTCGCACTGCGCTCCCTGGGATGCTGCACAGAATGTGGTAGGACCGAGCCCACGGAGCAGCGCTGTGGGAAGGACCGAGCTCTAGCCTAGCATGGATAGAGACCCAGAGAGAGCCCGGCATTCCTAAAAAAAATGTTAGTGCTATTTATTACATTAATTAATACAGATAGAGAAAAACAACCCTGATTTTTGGGATACCAAAGCCCAAAATGTTGGTTTCATTAGCAGCACCAGCTCTTTCCAGAGCGCATCCCAGCTCGTACCCGAAGGCATCCCGGGAGGAGGATGCTGGTGCTGGCAGGTAAAGGCGCACTCACCGCTGCGGAGCCGGTTGTGGGTGGAGAGCTGCAGGGCGCTCTCGGGGCAGTTCCAGCGCTCCCACCCGAACTGGAACTTGCACTCCTCCATCCCGCTGTGCGCCCCAGCCGCCACGCTGCTCGAGTATGTCAGGTAAGCCTGGCACGGGAAACAGCGGGGTTAAAACCCACCGCGCTTTACCATTGATCAATGAAAACAGACATAAATGGTTTGCGAGTCCTTTCCCTCGTTACTCTGCAGGATTTGGAGCCAATATGCTCTGGGAAATTGGGTTCCTTGGAAAAGTCTTATTTCCCGTTTGCAAAACAAAATTGCTCTATTTAAATTCCTGATAGACTGTATGTTAATTACCTTAGGTCCTGTCATCAGAAAGTTATTCACAGACCTGAAACAAAGAAAAGAAAATGAATCGCACAGTTTACCACAGGCTGAA
Organism: Strix uralensis; assembly: GCF_047716275.1. Lineage (NCBI taxonomy): Eukaryota > Metazoa > Chordata > Aves > Strigiformes > Strigidae > Strix > Strix uralensis. Next base: position 19,070,351 of record NC_133985.1, read on the forward strand.
GAGCATTGCTGAAAAATATCCTTTCCGCTGAGTTGGACCCTACCATGCTGCTGCGTGAAGAACGGCACCATAGACCCCTGCGATGGAGAGGATGAGGAAGGTGCTTCTCTTCATGGCTGTCACAAGGAGCAGGGTTGGATCCCTTTCGCTGATCCGGAGCTCTCTGCACCACAGGTCCCCGAGCGAGCAGGGCCACCTCCCTCCGCTCCTTCCCAAGGTGAGCTATCAGGATGGAGGAAAGCTGCAGGAACCTACAACCCTGATATTTATAAGGTGAAGTTGTGAATAGTCAAAACCCCCCATTCATTTGCTACCCAATGACTTAATGTGGTAAAAAAGCTCCTGCTCCAATGGGTGACAAGGAACCGCCTAAGGTTGCACTTCAAAAGGCGGCGCGGTGTCCCTGGGAGCGGGATGGTCTGAAGGAGAGCAAACTTCCCTAACAATGGGAAACTTTTAACTCTCTTCCCCACCACCAGCCATCCCTTTCTCTTGGCCTCGAGTCCGCTTGCTTTCTCCTTTTCATCCTCTGCTTGCCAGCAGAGGCTCAGTCCCTGCGTCCCTCTGAAATAACAAGCTGATGCATTTCTATAGTTCCCCTGCTATCTGCCTGCTCCCTCCTACGAGAACTCCCTGAGGGGTTTTAACAACCGTTCTGTAAAGATCTATAGGGGATAGACCTCCCAGGCCTTCTTGATTTGAAGAGATGCATTTAACGGCGGGGCTTTTTACCGTCCTTGCCTCTTTATGATGAAAGTTTCTGCATTTCCATCCTGATAACAGCGTGCACGACTCGGGAGTGTTTGGAAATCTCTCTAATTTACGCGGCTGCAGCTTGGGAACACTGTGTGAATCATTTATGTGGTTTGCTCCATGCTCCAACGCTGTAATTAGGGGAACAGTTTTCTGGGGTTAGTAATTTCCCTACGGTGAAGGCTGCCGCAGCAGAAGCACGGCTGCTCGCTGGCTCTGCAGGCAGGAGCACTGCCCGCACCCCCCGAGCAGAGCGAGGGGCCTCCGCCACTGCCGAGCCATCGGCTGTGCTCAGGAAAGGAAAATCCTTATCAGAGGAAACCCAAAAAAGCCTCTTAATAGTTATGGCCAATGTCATTAAGGGCTGTAATGCTGTGGACAGAGCAACAGCGCGATGGTGTCTGTGGAAACTTCTTGGTCTGTTTTCTTGTGGCTGAACGGTCCCAACTGGGGGCTGGCTCACCCTGGGCAGGGATCCTGCCTGCTGAGTGGGCAGTGTGGGTGCTTAGCCTGAAAGCAGCGCTGTGCTGTGCCGTGTCAGCAGTGCCAAGCAGCCTCCCAGCACGCGGGTGCAGCATCTGGCTCGACGGCAGGGCAGCGCTGCCTCCCTCCTCCTCCGCTCAGCTCCCTGGCTGACCCCAGGGTACACCCCTCTCCTGGTGTTACTGCAAGGGGACTCCTGAAGGGGCTGCAAATGTGAGGTTCAAGGGAACGGGGCTGCACTGCACATGGCACCGAGGGGGCTGTGCCACCAGCAAAAGGGGCCACACAGGGATAAACCCTATCTTTGCCCCCCTGGGCGAGCAGCTGCAGCCAGCAGCACTATGGCCAGGCAGGAGTTGCACCTTAAACACATTTGTGAAGGACTTTGCTGTCTTGCCATGAAACATGTGAGAGCGTTGCAAAGGCAGCAACCTGCCCTGTGGTTGTACGCGCTGCAGCACCGGGTGTCTGATGCTCAGGTCTATCGGCTCAGGTCCGGGGCGGCCGGGGGGCTGTTGCTCCTGGGAAGGAGGGAGAGGAGTAGGCATATGAGCACCTCTGGCTGCAGAAAGCACGGGGATTCTCCCTGACCTGCTCTCTGTCAGCACGTTAGTGAGCGAGAGGAGAGCCCTCTCCCTCCAGACCCTGCAGAAGCGAAACCTGGAGTCAGTTGGGCAAAGCCGCAAAAAACTGTTTGCAGCCAGAGGATTAAAATTGCAGATTGGTTGAAAAGCAAGGATGCAAAATACCTTCCAAGTGAGCACAAAGCTGGTGTAGTCCCGCCAACATGGCAAAACCCTCTGTGAGTCAGCATTTTAATCATTACCATCCCGAACAGATCCTACTTGTTAGAGCTGTCAAAGGACAATTACTGGGAATAAAGTGTTTCCCATGTATCAGTGAAGTTCATTGATTAAAGTCCTTGCATACGGTTTGGAAATCTGCCGTGCATTTTCTATATGCACACAGGTAATTTGGGGGTTTGTGTCTGGCTGTCCCTGGGGGCATATTGATTTTTTTTTTTTTCTTGTCTGAGGGAGCTCGTACAGCTAAAAAAATGTTGGCATGTCTGCTATGTCAGTTCACACATGATATTCCTATCACACGCCAGAAGAATAACAGCGTCTCTGGGCGTGAAGCTCTGCCGCGAGCAGCCCGGCAGTTGGCAGGATCACACAGCTATTTGCCTGGGCTATTGAAAATGTCCTTTCCAGTTAAAGTCACAGGGATCTTAGAAGTCACTTGTAACATTGTCACTTACGCTAGTTGTCAGCAAACAAAGCAGCGTGCTGGGACAAGCCTTCCTGTGCTGCCACAGTTTTTTTCTGCATTTACAGCTCAGTCCTGGCGAGCAGGAGCCAGCACTTCTGCGGGGTCATCCAGCCCGGCAGACCGATGGGACCGCAACAATCCCAGTCGTATCGCTGCTGGACCTTCCCACCTTAGGCAAAAGCAGACTTTGGTCTTGTTGTGTTAATAAATTTTACACTTATAGAGGTCTTCATGCAATGTCCTTGCAGTAAAGAGATTAAATATAGGTGCTCTGTTGGCAGTTGGGTAAACTGAGGCACAGAGACGGGTGGTCTTGAGATCTCAGGGCAAATCGGTGGCAGAGCTGGACTGGGTGTAGCTGTTTGGAAGCTGATTTCGGTGCTTTGCTCTGTGCATCACCGGGCACGTGTGGGCGAAGCCTGGCCGGGCTCTGGAGGGCTGCAGGGCTGGGTGCTCCCCCACCACCCGTGCGAAAAGCCCGCTGGTCGCAGCCTGGGTCGCCTGAGCCATAGGTGCCATCTGTGAAATGATGCTGAAGGAGTTTCTCTTTGGTTTTCCCACTGCCTAGAAACTTGCTTTAGGTTTGGTCTTTCAGAAAAAAAAGTCTGAAAGGAAAATTCTGTTGAATTTACCTGGTTATGCAGAAAATGAGGTGTTAGTCGTTCTGGGCAGCCTCGGACCTCAAAGTCAACCGTCAGCTGCCCGGCGCGGTGGCACCACTGGAGGTTGCATTGGCTCCGCGCGGTGTTGCAGGGCAGGCTGTTTGGAAAGCGGTGTCCTGAGTGTCAGCTAGACCCCTTGGCTTTGCTGATAAAATGTTGATGCTTTGTTTCTTATTTTCTTGCTACGTGACCAAACAGGATGATCAAAATCCTAAAATATTTCGGTATCTGCCCCCAGTCAAGAGACAGTAATAGTATATACAGCCCCATGCACCCATAAAACCCTCTTCACATCAGACTATGTGTTTTAAGGGAAGGCAGACACGAGATAAATCGGTTTATGTAAGTGCCACACGCTCTGCCAGGTGGCAGGTCCTGCAGTGACGGGCTCTCGGCTTGTCGGGACAGCGAGCCCCATGGCTGTGGACAACAGGAAAATAAAGCACAGACCACTTGCTAAATTGCCCTCGGCAGGTGACACATTCAGACCCCTAGCGTCAAATCCTGCATTGCTGGCTTCATTACAATAAAAATCCACCTGGGTAATTAGAAAGCCACCCCCTCGCTGGTGAGGTGGAGGATGTTTTATGGTGCTCTCTCACACCGCTCGCCCCGGGAAGCCGCCCGAGCCCCTGGTGGGTGATGCCACGTCCTTGGTCTGTACACAGCCAGCTGCTCAGCAAAGGGGACGTGTCCCTCTGCTTCAAAATCGCAGAGGGCTGAGGCTACAGGACAGTCCTCCTGCATGCTCAGCTCTATGCAAGAATTGCTTTTTTTTCCAGTCTTCCCAACTTTCTCGATTTGGGGAGAATACACCCCCGTTGCTCTGCCTGCTGCACGGTCCCTTGTGGACTGCTGCTGTTCCCAGCAGGAGCAAACACCGGCAGGACCCGAGCCTGGACCTGGCAATGCTGGTGGGAGTTTTGACTGTATGATGAATATGTTTTGATTAATGAATGGTAATTGAGGATGGAGGTGAAACTGAAATCAGGTTTTATGCCACGCCTGTCCCACAGGCTTAGTCCTCTTCATTCCTATTTTGGCACATAGTTAGAAGTGGCCCAACGTTTACTGAAAAAAAAAGGTTAAAATGTCCAGCGGTGCCAGCTTAGGGTGTGCTTTTCTAGTGAAAAAATCATCCTGAGAAGTTTTGGTCTCCTGTCTGCCCTCAGCACTTTGTCCCCCCCTCAGTTGTACCAGTGCAACCAGTTTCTCTCTTACTTTTAATCCTGATTCCCAACACGGCCTCATGTGCAGCGTGATGGGGTGAGCAGTGAACTTCATCAGAGAGGCCAGGAACGAGCAAGTCCGAGGTAAGAGGCTCTGCTACTGAAGGAGACACATCCTGGAGTAGAATACAGGACCATCAGGATGCTGAAAGCAGGATCACAGGAGGTTCTGTGTTGCAGTTTGGCCTTTATGTCTTGGTTTCAGGAAGCAAAATATTTGGTTTCAGAACTAAATTCTGGTTGTATCAGCCACAAGCCGGCTGGGAACATGGACGCTTCCCAGCAAATGGCTCTCAAGGTGATTTGGGAAGAGTGTAATGTCCTGATGGGGGTCATAGAAATGGCCCTGGGCCTGTGTGCCCAGGATGTTGGGTTTATGCTAGGAATGAGAAGATGGAGCAAACGAGGGAGGAAAAACCTCTTTTTTTCCATCAGCAAGAGGCAGAACAAGGGGCTCGAGGGGGAGTTTTCATTTGCTGCGGGCCCATCATGTGTCAGGAATGAGACGGACGAGCATGTCCCTGCCACGGCTGGGGGGGGACAGGCTGGGTCGCGGGTTGGGGCAGCTCCACCCCAACTAACAGCTCCTCCGCTTGTGGGGGCAGCGGCTAGAGGGGGGTGTTCTCCCTGCGAGCAGCAGTGCCCCTTTCCCTGGGGAAAGTTGCTTGTTGATCTCTGGATTCCCATGCAGCGCTGCCAGCCCTGGATCCCGGCGGCCATTCCCTGGCACCCGGGCATGGAGCTGAGCGGCTCGTCAGGCCGGGACGGCCGCTTGTCGGCGTGGGGCGAGCCAGGAAGGCTGCAACCCCTGGCCAAGATGTCTGGGGGAGGCTGCGGGAGCTGCCGCGCTGGAGGCGCGGGCGAGCTGCACAGCTGCTGAAGCAGAAGCTCGCATGAGTGTCTGAGATGGCAACCTCAGCCCAGGAGCCAAGCTGGGATGTTGCCCATAGGAAGAACTTGCAAGCAGATAAAGGGCATTTCTTCCCCTTCCTTTCCCCTGGTTCTGCATGGTGTGTTTCAAAGCTGTACTTTTCCTCTACCTTCTCACTCCAGTGACTTCCCCACTCCCCTCCTCACCCATTTCCAGACTCCCAAAGGCAGCTCCCTTCCCCTCCCAGTATGGGGGCAATGAGCAGATGAGCTGCAGAGTCAAATGTCTATGTAAAAGCTCCAGCACGTCCCTCTGCGGGGGCAGCAGCATCCCCTCTGCACTGCGGAGGGAGGTGACATCTCCTGCCCCAAACTCTCCCGGCCCTTCTAGTGGAGCAAAACTTTTCCTTGCTGAGCGTCTACCCCCTGGAAAAGGGCCGTTGTGGGGCTGATGATCTGCCCTGGCTGAGTTTCCTAAATCCCAGTGGCTACTCCATGCGTCTGTCTCCACAGCATCCAAAAACGATGCAAAGCTATTTTGGGGCAATGACGTGTCTAAACTTGGTCCTGCTACATCTTGAGCTGCCCCAAAAAGCGGGGCAGAATAAAACACCCATGTTTAGATCAACCTTCATATCTTGGCGACTCCCGAGAGGACTCGGCTGCCGGTTGGCCCTGGAGAAGCAGCTCCGTGACCTGATCAGCCCCACCTCACCTGCCTCCTTTAGGTGTGTCTTTCAAAGCCTACAGGGCTGTTTACACAGCAGCATTATAAAGTAGGGATAAGTGTTTTGTTTTTCTCTCCTTCTTTAAAGGAAGTGTCATGCAAAACGGTGTTAGTGCAGCAGATAGGTTACTGCCTGGGCATCTGTGTGAGAGGAACAGATCTCTGTCCTGGCAATGTGTCACCTCAGCAGATAAAAGCCTGTCCAGGAAGAGATTGGGCACTTGATACAGAGGAAAATTATCACCTCCTTCTTAATCATTCCTGGCCAAACTCAAGTTAAATTAACTGATTACAACCTGGCTCATGTGGTGCTCCCCAGCCTTTCCCAGCATGGGTCCTCATGCTGTCCCTTTGTGGTATTGGTTCTGTCACCCCTCCTGGCCCACATCCACTTCATGTCACAGAGAACAGATTAAACCCAAAGATCTTAACTTCTGAGCTGGAGGATACATGTGACGGTGCTGGCTGTGTCTGGCACACCAAGTGTGGGAGGTTTTGAGACTTGCAGAAGAAAATGGTGATTTGAGCTATGAATATTTTCTTACAACTCATCTGTATTTCTTTGGACAGAGGTGATTCTGAATGCACAAAGCTGAGGCTTCCTCTGGAGGATCCTGGGCAAAAGAGTAACTTTAAAACCACTTTGAGTCTTGCTGGGAAAAACAAAGTGAGGACAAAACTTGCTTCTGGCACCTGCTTTGCCCACAAAGGCAGTGGGGAACCTGTGCTGCTCGGGGGCTCACTCCCCCCATGGTGCCCACTGTGGCTCCAGCACTTTGCTGTTCTCCCCCCAAGGAAGCTCTGCTTGCCTTGCCTGTCTTTTCACAGGCATCGAGCTGCATATTTCCATTTCTTAATATAGTGGGGCATTGATGTCATGTTCATATATACGCTTTAATCAGTTTGCGGGTGAAGGCAGTGCCATGCATTTATTAATCTCTGATGTGGGAGGAGACTTATCCAGTGTTACCTGAGTTCAGAGTGAGGTGACAACTCGTGGCAAGGTCTCTGGCTTTATTAAACCAGTTTTAAGCCTTTACTGTTTGGTTTAAAGTTGACCTGATGGGAAGGTGTAAGGTGGGGATCTGCCTCACCAGTCCAGCTTGTCAGCATCCTCCAGGCATGGAGACTGGTTAGGACCCTCCGTAGGCTGACACCCTTTGAAGACAGATTTCCTTGATCGTATTCCACCCTGAAAACCTGAACTGTGGTATTTTTGGATGGATGAAAGGATGAAAACAGAACGTTTTGCATCCATTACTTCAGAGAGGGTGGAAATGGAGCAAAACCTACAGTGCTGGCCTCAAACACAACAGTGCAGCGCAGCATGAGCAGAGGGTGCAGCGGCCGGCGGGGATGCCTGGGTGATGTCCCCTGGGTGATGTCCCCCCGCCCCGGCAGTGTCCCCTGCAGGCTGGTGACGAGGCTCCCCCCTGTGGGATGTCCCCGCACCGCACACCCGTCCCAGCCTGTCCCAGCCGTCCAGTGGCACTTGGGTGGCCGGTGGACACATATGGATGGGACAGGCTTGCAAAGCCCCCTCCCATCTGAGTAGCTCAAGCAGCAACTGGGGTAAAAGCTGCCCAACGATCCCACCTGCTGGAACAACCTCCAGTGATTTTTCAGTGCTCATTGCTCAGGTTGGCTGGCCCATCCCTGGGGATTTCAGGCTGTATGGATGATAAAAAATATCTATATCATGGCTCTGTGGTTCATCTGGCTGCGCTTGGTGCGAGGAGGAGTTGTATTTTAGCAAAATGCTCTTTCAGGGACAGGAAGGCTTGTTTGCACACAACAATTGTGGAATAACAGAGACCATACTCAGGGACTCGGCATTGCACCAGACTTCTGCTGCCTGTGTGAATGGGAGGGAGGCTGCCCAGGCCTCTCTTGCGCACAAAGGTGGTTGGTATCACCGCTCCTGATTCACACATGGTGAAACCGAAGTGTAATGAGATGACAAGACTTGCTCAAGGGGAGAGACCTGGAGCACAGGTTCCCTAAATCCCATCCAATTCACCTCACTGGCAGCCCACCTCCCTTAAATCCCCCTCGGCGCAGTTGGCGTTGTTAATATATATTAACCGCAGGGTAAGCTGGGTGCTGCCTGTCCTGAACACCAGCAGGTCTGGCTGGAGGCACCCGCTGCCAGGGAGAAAACCCAGCCCTGCTCCCACCCGTGTTCTGGTTCCTACTTGGTTTATGCAGAAGTTAACAGTTGCCAGGGGGTTAATCTCAAGGCTCAACAAATTGAGTTTCCGAGGGGTCTGAGTGTGGCACCGTCCCCCTAAGCAGGACCCCTCCTCAGGGATTTGGTGCACACTGAAGCAGAGACCAAAGTCATCGTCAGGTATTGCTGGTTGGTGCATTTATCTTGGTGTTATAGAGAGAAATAGCATCCCTGCCATTTGAGCACGGCTCTGGGATTTATACTTTTTAGCCTGTTCTGAATACTGAGTGCTATTTTAGGTTAAACTCTCTTATTTCCTCCTCAGCCGTGCACCACTGAATGCTTCAGAACTAAAGTTTATAAAAGCAGGTAAGTTAAAGCTTTATTAGTCCTTTGTACAGCCAGGGTCAGAGCTGTGAGGAGCCAACGCTCACGTTGAGGCAGCTCCCATTTGAAATAGTCTTCAATTATCTATTGTGAACAGGGAGGCAGATTCCCACGGCCGATACAGCCACGCTGGTGTCCTGACATTTCCAATTCCCTGGGTATTCATAAAACACATTAAAAGAGAAGTAAAATTAAATTGGAGCCCTGGCTGCGTGCGTTGCGCTTGGGATGTTAAAGCAGCATGATAATAAAATGGTGCCAGATGTATATTAAAACCGATTTTCAGCTGGGTGTGTTAGGTGATGCCAGGTGCAGACCCAAGCAGGGTGGCACACCCCTGGGAGGGAGCACCATGCCATGCTGTGCCATACTATGCCATGCCATTTCACACCATGCTGGGCTGCCCTGGGGCTGCCCCGGGGCTGGGGTATGTCTGGGCAGAACCGTGTTTACCGTTCGGTCATGGCAAATCCCTACTCACTCACGCTGGGAGCAGTTTCCTCCAGGTTTTCCCCACTCTGAAGCCCTCCATAGAGCAAACACCTCCCTTTGCTACATGACTAAGATGTGGGGAGCGTTGGGTGGGCAAGAGCAGTTCTCCAGTGCCGCCCGCAGCCTTCCCGCACCCAGGCTAATATCATTTTAGCTGCCCCCATCTCAATCTGGACTAATGCTGCTAAAGTCATTAACGCTAATGGGGATGTCTGCCAACGTGGGAGAACTGCAGCTGGCACAGAAGTTGTTTGACACCTTGTCCCTCCGAATGCCCTCACTCCTCACCACCCTTGCCGGTACCAGGTGGGGTCCGTGATGGAGCTGATGTGTGGCGGGTGATGGCTGGAGATGGCACAAAGCAGCGCCATGGGCTCGGGTTACCCAGCTCCCACTGAAATAGGAGCCTGGACAGGACAGAAATAAAATGGTACAAGTCAGGAGGAGTGACGGGGAGGCTGGAGCTATTATAAAGCTATTATGGAGCTATTACAGCACTATTAGCTATTGCTACTCCTGCTCTCTGGAGAGAAGGGTCACAGGAGCGATGCTGCTGCCCTGGGCATCCCTGCGGCCTCCATCCCCTGCCCTGGGGCTCAGTCCCATGAGGGTATGCCTTCAGCCAAGGCATCTCATGGCTGATTTCTTTATTTCTAAACAAAATGTGTGATATAGGACCCACACATGTGTTTCTTTAACACTTTGAGGTGGTGGCTCCAGTGCTAGAAGGGATGGGGGGAGCAGCCATGGTCAGGCATGACCTGGAGTAACTCCCATGATGAGACAGAAAAAGAAAAATCCAATTCTTCTCTCTGAAGAGGAGAATTATTTCCAGCATCACGAGAAAACAAAGCAGACCAAGAGGGATTATTTTCCCCAAACAAGATGCTGTTTGAAAACACCCACTTGGAGTCACACATCATTTTTTTCCTCTCTGCTTGTTGCATCTTTGCCAAATCCAAAAATTTCGATACCAAGTTGGCCTCTAAATTCACAAGACCAGCTTAAAATTCCCGAGATTGTTGTTTTATTTTGAAAAATCTCATTTTTTCGTTCACTGCTTACTGCTGGAGCCCTAAAAGACCCCATTTTCATGTGTCTGACCACACTGGCTAGAAACCCCCTTTTTCTCCCTATTTTCTTGATTCCCCATCGATTGAATGAGTTCTGGAGCCGGGCCTTGAAGCAAAAACGAAGCATTGGGAGATTTGCAATTGATGGTAGGAGTTGTCAAGAGCTGTTGTCAGCACAGCATACAAGATGTGCGTGAACCATCCCCAGCAACTGTTCCTTCCCAAGCCAGCTCTTCTGACAAGACAGAAAGCACACGGAGCCGCCTTTCCCGGCACAGATACCCGCCACAGAAGATGAAACGAGAGCTTACCCTGCTGTCAGTTTGAGCGGCGTTGGGTTTGAGCTGGAGAAACACCCCCGCACATGCACACACCTGCTCCCACATACTCTGGCTCAGCCCCAACCATCCCCGCGCTGCGTTTCACGTTCAAGGCTGAGCAGGTTTTACTGCCGGGACACGTCTCGGTGCCCAGGATCAGGTTGGGACGGCCAGAGCTCGCCGGGGCCCAAGGACCTGCTGGGTGGGAGCAGGTGGAGCAGCCGGGGCTGGCTGCCCGTGCCCAGGCTCCGGGAGGACACAGCGGCTTTGTTTGCCTGTGTGCGGTGTGGGAGGCTCCCCCAGCTTGGCACCAGAAGGTTAGTGCTCTTTAAAAGACTATTGTTTTCACCCTGTGTTTTTGGAAAAACAAGGGGGGAGCTGGGCAGGGGCATGAAACCCATCCTGGCTTCTTCTGCCTCGAGTTTCTGCTGCTGTGGGCACCTCCCTGGCTGTGCTCCCGTCCCCCCAACCTCCTCCTTCCCACGCAACTGCAGCTCAGATCCCTGATCCCGCTGAGCTTGTGTTCTCTCACGTCTCCCCCTTGTTTCTTTCCCTGTTCTTTGCTTGGTAGGAGAGGTCTCTGCTGTGTCAGGAGCACCACCAACAGCAGAGCAGAAACACACAAAGGTGTTTCTCCAAAGCCAAGACTTCTCTAGCCTTGGCCTTGCGTGGGCATCTCAGCTTTCGTTGTGGTAAACCTGGCCAAAGCCAATTGCCCTCATTGCTGCAGAACCAAACCTAAACATTTGTTGTGAGATGCCTCAGTAACCATGGGGCTAATGACCCAAATAAGAGAGAACACACAGATAGAGTTGGAAAAAACCCCCACATGTGCTCTGGGACTTGGCCTGTGGGATCAGCAGGATCTCCATGGGGTTTTAGCTGGACTCCAACTGACACCCAGCACACACGTGCCTTTTTCTTAGGAGAGCTAGGTTTAGGTTTGTCCTCCCTGGCTTTCACTGTTATCAAATGCCTGCCTAACAAGATTTATTAAATCAACGAACTTCTGTATAATAATGACAGGAATGCAGATTTCTTCTGCTTAGCCAGGGCTTGCTGTGACTGTGCAGAGCAATTAGAGGTGACTCACAGGGGCAGGTGGAATTGGCCAGGATCCCAGGAGGGCTGGCCCTGTCCCCGGGATGCAGGGTGCAAGGTTGGCTTCATGGTGATGCCAAGAAAGCGGGTGTTTATTTGCATATAATGATTTTTTTTCTGTAGCTGGATTAGCATGGAAGGTGTTTTTCCTTTGGAGGAGTTGCAAGGTAACGTCTCATTATGTAAGGGATCCAAACAGCAAAGGGCTGTTGATAATTGGCAAAAATATTTAAGCTTCCCACCTGGAGCTGGTTGGGTTTGCTGATGAAGTTGTCTGCAGCTCAGGTGCCCACCAGCACAGAGGCTGGGGAAGGATCATAGCTCCTGGAGTGGGTGGCTGTCAGTGAGCCTCAGCGCTGGAGGATGCTCTGCCAGGGAGTGAAGGTCAGGAGCAGGTTAACAGTCAGAAGGTGTTTCCTAGGTGTGGGCAAGGTGTTTGGTTTGGCTTGTCTTGTAGCTCCCTTCCAATGGCAGGAACAAATATTTCCTTAGTATAATCACTGGAATGATGAAAATTCACTGTCTCAGCCTTAAATGATGAGCAGCTTCCTGGTCTGTGTTCCCAGCTTGCCCCACAGATAAGGGCTGTAATGCTCTTTGGTTAAGATAACATGGAGCCAGACCTGTCCCTGCTCTTGACAAATTTTAATCCCATGATCCAGTTCCTGGCTGAAGAGGTTTCACACAGCAGCAGAGAGGGACGCTTCTCAAATTGGGGTACTGTAACTACATGTCTTTAGCTTTAAGCCTCTCTTCACTGCTAATGATGAAAGAAACAATCTCCACACCCTGCCCTAAAGTCTGTTGCACCTGGGGCAGGTGGGTGAAGGGTGGGAAGTTCTGGCCTTTGACCCTCAGGAGTTTTTCCTGGTGTGAATCTGCTGTGTACTCTGCTGTAGCATAGCTTTTGCAGTCAGATCCAAGGGTGGGGAACTAGATTCAAGTGTTTCTTGTCTACATCGCTTTTCCAGTGGGGTGAGACATGAATAAAAGCCCTGAGACTTTGGGTTTATGGTGTCAGGCTTTAAATTCAAGTGGCTAAATTGGGAGGAGGTTTCATGGGGACAGAGTGAGCCCTGCAGTGGCACCAGGAGCAGCCCCGAGCCAACTGCTTGAACAAATCTGGTAGGCAATGTTCTGATCTCTCACATCACTCCTTAGAGCCACACTGCTAATCCTTTGTATCTGTGCAAACATGAGGGGAGAATCTCTCTGTTATTTTTTTGGTCTGGCCAGACCTTCCTTCCCTTCCTCCTGCAAAGTGCAGACTTGAGGACGCAGCCCAGACCTTGAGTTTCTGGGAGAACTTGGAGGCACAGACACCGGCCTCCGGCTCAGTCATGCCAAAGAGGTTTTTGGTGATTTACAGTGTATTGTGCTGAGCGAGTTGGCAGATGCTCTGAACTGGCAGAGAAGGAGGGACATCGTCATGTGGAACAAAACACTGTCTCCTGGCAAAAACAAGGAGAAAGTCTTGTCTGTGGGGTTACCCGCTGAGTGCAATACGGTGCTTAAAAATCATCCTCTGGAAAAGTGATGGGTAACCTGGTTGAACGGTATTAATTATATGAGTTTCCAGTAGGTGTTGTTGCTCTAAGTGCTATCTCTGAATGCTTTCTCCATGAAGGAATCATCATCAAAGCAGATATTTAAATAATGTCAAAGGCTCTTTGACCCTGAAGCGTGTGGGGGTGAGGGGAGGGCATGAGTCACAAAGAAAATACTGTTTTCCTTGTTGCTCAACCTTTCATATTCTTCACCTTTTAAATAAAAATGCGTATTAATAAATACAGCAGACCCTGAAAACCCCCCTCAGAGTCAGGTGCCAAGGGGAATGAGGTCCTCAAAGGAGAATGTGCAAGAACACTCGGTCATGAAAACAGCAGCAATGTTGAACTGATGAGTAGTGGTTGAAACAGCAGTCTTGGCCCTTTGAATACCACTGACATTAATGAGGCTCTCACTGAAGTCACTAGTCCTGCATGCCATGTGTTTTCCCTTGATCTCTTTGCCATCTCTGTTTGCTTTTTGTTGCCACTGAAAGTCACCCGTTTTGTGGCTATGCTGCTATTGTTTAATTGCAGTTCCGACTATTTACATTAGATGTCAAGTGTCAAACAGCCCTTAAGTAAATGAGAGCTTTCTAAACACCACCCCAACCATTCATTTCTGTTTTCTGAAGCCTGTAGGACAGTTTCTGCCTCACCTTATGCAGGTATAAACCCAGAGTAACCCTGCTGAAGTACACAGAATTATTCTTATTTCACAGTGCAAGTAGGATCAAACAGAAGCTCCGGGGACAGCAGTTTATCTTCCCAGAGTAAGCACTTGTTTTTCTAATATGATTGCAAATTAATTCCAGAGATAGCGTGATACCATGTAATTGAGAGTCCCCTGAGCTGGTACCAGAGTATTTTTGCCGAGCTCTCCGCAGATCCGTGAGGATGTTATTGCACCACCAGTAATGAAGATTTAGGGAGTCCTTGATTGCTTTGAAGGTTTGTGTCCTACGCCCCTGTGCTGCTGAAGGTCTCTCTCTCATCCCAGAAAAGCAGTGCAATAATAAATTTTCTTTCCTTCTCCCACCTTCCCTCATTCCTATATTGCTTGATATTAGATGGGCTAAAGGCTACATGTGCTGCAGTTGTCCCAAGGGTGATTGGATCTTGGCAGGCTAAAGAGAGAAAAAAGCTGTGAAGGGGGTGCTGCAGCCCTTCTCCCATCTGGGATGCTAATTTGAGTATTTCCTCAGCCCAACCATCAATTTTTCATGGAATTTGTAAGTGGGTACTTGCCTCTGAGACCTCTAATCTACTGTTGGACAGGACTGAAGCAGGCCAGCAGCTTCCCCTCTTATTCATGCCTGCTGCCAAGCTGAGGGTTTAAAAGCTTAGGAGCTACTAGTGTACAAAATTTGCCTCTCAGAGTTCCCCTGAAACGCTCTTTTGAGTGACACAGGGAAAGGGAGTTGAAGTCTCCAGGCTGCTGCAAAAGGAGGAGGGGGGTGTCTGGGGCTCTGGGAGTCTGCAGGGCTGTGTGCCAGTCTGGGGGACCTGTGGGTGCCTGGGATGACTCTCCCCAACCTGGCTGTTCTCTCCAGCACAGTGTAAATGGCAATGCAACCAAAGTGAGAGGGATGCTAGTAAGAGTTGCAGTGTAAACCCTATTTCTGCAAGGCTCAACGACAGCTGATCAGAAGAAACCTGTTTATTGTGAGGTTTAGAAAAACAATTTTAATGCAAATTGCTTTTTTTTGGCAAGTAATGGGGTTGATACAGAACTTGGAATTACAGTTTTAAAAACACAAATACATAGTATCTTGTTTGACAAACACAAAACAAACTTCTTCCCCAGGGAACATTAAATGAGCAAATGTTTGCTGAAATAAATAGGCAACAGACACGGGATGGGGGGACAAAAAAACCAACCCAACTCAGAAGCCAAAACCCCACTGAAGAAGCAGCAGTCACATCTTCAATTTTATGCTCAGGCTGTACTTTCACTTTGCTTTTCCTGTTCGATAGCTGCCAGAAAAACAGAGGAAACAAAAACATCATCAATAAACATTATAACGATTCTGCAGGATACAGATTTCTACCATCATTCTTAAAGCCTTAAATGACAAGTCCCCACTTGCTTTCTTTGGCCACCCTTGAAATGTCAACCTGTTCCCACACCTGCATAGCTAGTAGGGTGCAGTTCATGATGTGCCAACCTCCTCTTGTTTTACAGCTTTAGCATCAGTAGGGATGATAAAACGGAAAAAACAGGTATCTTACATCGAGGGACAGTGCGTGTCCGTGGCTATCAGTACTGACATATCAAAAGCGGTTAGTGATATTCTTCTGAAGGAAACCACTCACAATTTCTGGTTCAAATGAAGAGAAAAAGCCTTTTTCACATCTGAAGTTGAATGTGAATCATAACCCTCACCTGGCCGCCTGTGCACAGCGTGTGTGTGTGAAACCATGCATGAGGAAGATTGACTGTTAGATGAGGATGATGATGGGTTCCTCTCACAGCTTTATTCCCAGAGAAGGTGCCTGGAGCTCTCCTGGCCAGGGCTGACAGCAGGTAACAGTGGGGGGCAGCAGCTCATCTGCCTGGTAACATTAAATCCAGAGCTCAGGCACCTTGGGGGGATGCTGCCAGGCCTGCCAGAGATGTGCAAGGGTTCCCCCGTGGGTCTGTGCCTCCAAAGAGGCTGGTAACGTGGTAATTACAAACACTTTGATCTTGTTACCTGCAACCAGCAGAAAAACTGGTCTTGCTTTTAGCAGAAGCAAGAGCAATCCCATCAGAAAGGATTTTTCAGACAAAATGCACCATCAATTATAACTGCTCATGTGCTCGGAAGCCCAGCATGGAGTAGGAGTCTTAGTATTATCCCCAGTTAAAGTCAGGGATGAGTTTGAGCCTGTAATCCTATGATTAGTATTCATTTTGCATATGAACTGCAATACAGATTGTGTCCTTGCTACTCGTAGTTCAGATAGCCTCATAAACACTTACTTTCTTTAGTGGGCAATGGATTTTTCTCTCTGGTTTCTGTCTTCTTCAGCTTGGTCTTGTCAAATGTTTCAATTTCTGCAAAATCTGGTTTGTCGGACATGATGGGTCCTGACAAAGAAAGGAAAAACACACCCGTGGTTTCATTAGCTAGTGCTGTGATATCAGCCATCTGCAAAGCACTTTCTGCTCGGAAGAAAAAATATGAAAATACCATAAAAACGTTTATTCAAAAAGCCCCCACAAATCTAACACCTCAATCTGGGACCTCTCCCCGTGGCTTGGCTCTTTCAGAGCAAAAGAGGAAAGGCATAAATAGAATTTTATCTAGATTTCTCAGACGGAATTTCTAAAAATCATATTTTGCACATGGAAATGAGAATATCTCAGTAAAGAAAAGACAATGCATTAATTGCCAGTAATCCATGGTGCCTCCTAACGTAAACCTCTCTTTTAAGAAATGCTGCTAACCAGAAAGTCTACAATAAACCCCAAATCCAATATGAACAAAGAGCTTAAATTATGATTTTGTTTTAATTAATAGAGTTTGTCTTTAATTCTGAGCATCCTGTCCTGAGAGCATACATACCCCTGTATCTGGATGAGCTGCTGTGGACACTTGTGCTTAACAATAGAGGACCGGTTCACCCAGCCCTTTGTTTGCTCTCACACTCAATATCCCAGTCACAGGCTCAATGGGTTTGATTATACTCTATTATAAGAGAAATCCACAAAGCACACCAGCATTCAACACTTCACCTGTCAAAACTTCCCTAATCCAATTACTGTTTTTAATAGAAATTCAAGTTAAAATCCAGCCTGGGTGTTATTCCCCTGATTTCAGTGGAGTTCCCCATCAAGGCAAGGTTTGGCCCGGAGATGGCTGATATAATTCAATTTTTTCCTTCCTGAAGACAAACAAATTTCATTGCTATCTGCACTGAGACAACAGAAGTAAATATTCACAGGAAAAAAAATTAAAAAATGAAAAGCTACTAAAACCACATGGCATTACCGTCTGGCTGCTCTCTCCTCAGCTGCTTGGTGGCCGTCTGAGGCAGTGTGAGTTGAAAAAGGTCAGGGTAATCCCTCCTCTCCTCTCCTCTCCTCCCCCCGCCCGAGCCCATCGCTATTAATATTGATTAGTTTAGTGCTGGGATTGCTCAGTGTTTAGGGAAAGGACAGATTGCTGTTGCAAAAAGTGCACGAGGGAGGGAAATGGGAAAACTGACAGGGAAAACTGCCAAAATACATCTTGATTTTTTTTCCTTTTTTTTTTTTTCTCCTCGCTTACCAAGACAATAATATTTAAGTTTCCCTTCCTGCCCTTCTTTTACAATGCTGAGGTTTGGAGTTATGGTGAGGTTTGAAGTTCATTTAAGGGCTGGTGCTGCAGTTTGTGGGGAGTTTTTAGGCGAAATCAGCAATGTTCCTGGGGATCATCCGCCACCCGCCCAGGCTGGCAGAAGCACGTGCTCAGGGGGGCTCTAAGCACAGCCGTGGTACGACTGCCGCAATCGAGGGCCAAATCTGAGATAGGCATGGCCTGAGCACCGTGCTGGCATCCAGGAATGTGTCCTGAAAGGAAGAGCAACATATATTTCATTCGTTCCCATTTTGGTGGCTACAGACCCACTTGCTGATGCCTCCCTCAGCCTGACGGTGCTTGGCTCTGCCAGCCTGCCCGGGCAGCTGCCCACAGCCGACCTTCCTGCTTCACTCTGCAAGAAGCTGCGTTTGCCCATCCCGCTCGCGTGGCCGTTCCCCGCACTCGCCCATCCTGATGGCCTGGACCACGCTGGGCTCGCAGGGAACCTCTTCAGTTGCAGCGAAGGGAGAATGCACTGTAGGTGCCAAGTGATGGAATTCAGAAAGACTTTTAAAATGGCTATTAGCCCGTGCCTGTATTTGCAAGACACATTTTGTATTAGATGTGGGCACTACCTATAGCCACCTCATAGAGCTGCTGCTGTTGAGAGCTGTGGACATCCCTATGGCTGTGACATGGTTCCAGCTGTGCAGCACAAAATTCCTTGGGGAATCTTTTTTCAAAGCCCTTGAATTTGGGAGGGAAGGGCTGTGCGCATCCTCCTACATGCTGGCGTGAATTTCCTCTTGTGTAACTTTGGATGTCTCCATCTGAATTACTTGTCTAGACTCCATGATAGTCAATACGGAGGCAACTAACTTGGGATAAATTAATTGTGCCCTAGGAGCATCTGGGTTTCTCTGCTGGCTATAAGGGATCCTGGACAGCGAGCTCAGGGAGACAGAGATTTCTCACAGCTGATTGAGAGCCCTGGGAAGGTGCTGTGGATCCTTCTGTTGGCATAATAGGCTTAGGTAGAGAGGGTTTGAGTCTGGTATGTGTGCATGGAGAAAATGGTTTTAATGTGTTTAAATGTGTTTTAAGGACCTCTTCTTCCCATGATTGTTTAAATTAAAATAATGAAGAGGCTTGCAGTTGGACTAGATGATATTAAAGGTCTTTTCCAACCTAAAAGATTCTGTGAAATTCAGAAAAAATGATTATTTTTCCTCATCAGCATTCATAAACAGTGGTTCCTTTCCACTCAGTGATTCTTTCCTTTATCCCTCCTGTTTTCTGTATCTTCAGAGATTGCAGGGGTTGCTGCATGCCCTGGCAAACACCAGTCTAAGAGCACTTTTTCTCTGTACCCATGTCTGCGGTGTTTGAAGTAAAAGAGAATGGAGTACCGTCGTGGTGGAAAAACCTGCATAATGTTGCTCAGCTGGAGCTCCAAAGAGATGGTCTGGGTCCCACTGAGCTCAGCCCTGTGTAAACCTGGCTCTGCTGCTTCTGGACCTAAGATTGTCCTGGCAGCAATATAGCTCCAGTTTTGTTATGCTAAAAGCTCAGTTGACTTGTGCAGGCTGGCTCTGTTACCTCTGCGTCTGCACTGACTGTCCATGCAAAATCAGTGTGTGTGCATACCAGTCATATTTAGCGTCAGGACTCGGTTCCCTTGCTTCCATCCCATTAGTCCAATCAATTGTCAAAAATAGAAAGCTGTGTTCTTGACCAAAAACCCCCTGGGAATAAACAGGAAGGCGGCCACTGGGTGAATATTCGATGTAAGCCGCAGCTCAGGTTTGGCACTGAACAGTCTCAGTGTCTGTTTAAAGAGAGAACATTAACCACTTCTTGTTAGGCTGGACACCAGATTTAGAAGATCAGAAAAGACTTTAAAACACAATATGAATGATTCATGAATTCAGGCAGTTCATGAGTTTCAGTTTTTTAAATATTTGTCCATTTTTACAAGTAACAATTGAAATTCTTATTATGAAGAGAGATTACAAGGGCAAAACCTCTTAAACTTTTAAGTTTAAGTTTAATTCTCTCAGATGTAGTGAGTAAATGAAGTGTTCAGGACAGCAAAGCAGAAGAATCTCTCTCCTGGCTTTCTGTGTAGAGTCACAAGCTCAGACCCTACCATCCACAGCAGAGCTCAGGCTTTTCTAAACACGCTAAGACAGGGTGGGCAAACTTTGTTTTTTAATTGCCTGATTTATTGGCAGACCTAGTATTAAAAACAGTTTGGGATACATTGTTTAGATTTTTAGGCTGAAGATGACCAGGTTAATATTGGGTAGGGTTTCTGAGGAAGGTGCAATAGTGTTAGTCCATGTAACATAACGATGAGAAAGTTGAAATCAGTAGATACTCATCTCCATAATGAACATCTTGACAATTGCATAAAGGGCCTGTCAAGTTTCTGTAGCCTGTAAGTACAGTACTGTGGTCAAACACAGCTCATGTTGGATTCAAGGCTCATGTTTACATACTGTGTGCAGGACAGAGAGCCATAGGTAGTTTTCATATGGAAAGTTTGGAGTTTGGCCTGAGGGCATTGCACAGTGCGTTGAGGCTGGTCATGGGACGGAAAGATGGGTAGGTAGTATTTTACTCAGATGCCTTTTACTTTCTCTGGGAACTGAAATATTCTTGCTATATGAGCAGCAAAGCAGTTATTTGACAGGTTTTTAATGGCAGCATTTCAGAGTCACCACCTTCAGTAAGGAGAACATGGCATTTGCCTGGCCTTGGGATGACTGTGGTAGCAATGAATCACAGCGGTCTGTGGGGTGCAGAGAGGCAGCTGGGTGATCCAGCATACAGAAGTGAGAAAAACCAGCAAGGCAGTAGAGCAAGCAAGCTATAGCATCTTAACAGATCCTATACACATAGAGCATGTAAAGCCATTTTGCTATGGCTGTGTCTGAAAAGCTGCCTCAGATACAATGGAAATTGCATTTTTTCTTCCAGTCTGCTGCCAAAGGATGAAGGGCTGAGTCAAACCTGCCAGGACTGACACCTCTGATACCAGTGAGTCACCCGCCACTGACAGCATTAAACCGTGCCTGGCAGCGCAAGCGACCGAGTGTCTGTCAAGACACCCACAGAGAAACAGGAGAAAACAAATACTTGCTACCAGGATGCAGTAATAGGTGAGAGGAAATGTTTATAGGGAGCTCAAGTGCAAAGAAAAATTTGGAGGGGAGTCTGAAGAGTGAGGCTGGGAGGTTTGAAGCCTGCTGCCGCTCGTTTTTTTCCCTTGGCTGTTGTCACTTGGAAGCAGCGAGCCCAGCCTGCGCGGGGCTGGGGCTGCAGGGACATACAGATATCTATAAGGGCTACAGCCTTTCACGGGCCGGGGGGATGCTGTGCTCGTGTTTGGCACAAGAGGTGCTCTGGAAATGCCAAGTTTCATGGCGACTAGTGGGCAACTGGAAGAAGAAGGGGTTTCTTTGGTGCAACAGTGGGAATCAGATTGCATCTATTTCTATACGGAGCTGAGGAGGGACAAAGCACCCTAACGCGAGCAGCCGGTTAGAGGAACAGACGCTCGAGCAGATCAGTGTCTGTAGCCGAGCCAATAAGCTGACACAACTGATTTTATAATCACATTAGTGCTGTCTCGAAATAACACACCCACTCAAATATAACAGTGATTTCATTTTCAAAATGTTGTGGTATTTTTGGTGCTAAAGGTAGAGGATTAATTTTTCAAGGTCAAAAGCTGGGCTGGAATCTGCAAGCACCCCAATTCCTTTAGGTCCCTATGAGCATTGAGCACCTTCCAGTAAGGTGGCAGGATTGGGTGTGTTGTAAGCTATCCTTAGAAGGTTTCCCGTCCTTAGGGGAACAGAAAAAAAAAAAGACTACAGCTTCACTGAAAGGGTTTTCTTAGTTCTCTTTGTGCCTTTTGTTCCGTCTTGCTGCCAAAAAAAATATCCATGTTTGGGAACGGAGACAGGTTCCCAGGCTAAGAGACAATGAATCCTGGGGGTGTAAGGAAGGCAATGATCTCTCTTTGGCAGAGTGTCTGCTGTAATGCTGCACTGCTAGGGTGTAAATACTCGATACTTGTCTTCTACTGTATGTTTTAGCATTACCTAAGGTATTCCATTTTCCTTATCGAGACCACTGAACCTGAAGGGTAGGTGCGTACAGAGGATGAGGGGAGAGGAGAGGCTAGTTCTAGACAGTCCTTCTGCTTGGGCTATTTTTTCCACCACCATGTTTTCCAAATTGCTCTGAAGTTTAGACAGACTATACCAGGAGTCCCATCGCAGCAAAGAGCAAAAAGAGAAAACATAAGCTAGTGGGAGTGGAGATTTCCTCTCTCCCTCTTTTTTGGTTTTATAAAACTTGGTATGGGGGTGAATTTTGAAAAGTTTAACCAGATGGAGATTCTTGCAACAAAACTTTCTTGAGGACTGACCCAAAAGTGTGTCTTCCAGCATAAAGTGCTTGGCTTCGGCCTGGCCTTTTCTAGCAAAATGCAGCGACACATGCATGCATTATTAAAGGAAAAAAAAATTAATAAAAAATGTCCATGCCCATGCTTCTCTCCCAAAGACAGGGTGGGGAAAGAAGCGTGTGATGTATTAGTCACATTAGTTATTATGCTATAGAGCACATGACAGTTCATGATGAATGCTGGTCTAGAAACACTAGTTTAGCATGACTTCCAGTCTTTACTAACAGTCTTTTTTCTAGCTCTCTCCTTTCTGTCTCTGGACAGAGCATCTCTTGCAATCAGCAGCTCTTAGAGAAAGAGTAAGACAGAGAAGTCTTGGGTGAATGTTGGGAGTGTGCTCAAATGTGGCTCTTCTCAGCGCAGCTGGCTGCTCTGGAATTAAACAACCCACTGTTGGATTTCTCACTCTTTTTGCTTTAAACAAAAGGAAAATCACCATTCCTTATGAAGATTAAATTGTGGCACCCAGCGTGCAGCAAATAGATAATCCAAGATAAGATAATAAAATCCAGAGATCTACTAACTTGATATTAATTTCAGATTTTCTTTTTGTCCAGCGCAAAAAGGACAATAGGTGGCTCTGTCGTTACAATCCACGTTGTGCTGGGGTAGACACAGAGGAGTGGTATCCTTGACTTCGGGGACATCGGGTTGTGGATGTAGATTTGATGGGTGCTTAACCAGCACTTCTCTTTGTGCTGCCAAATCATTCCATTTTCAATAGCCTGGGACCTCCTGGCAGCTTAAGTAGGTTTTATGTTTTGGGGAAAAAAAGATAAACCCTGAAGTTTTTCAGCTGCTTAAGGAAATGAGGCTGCTGAAGCAGAGGAACAAACTAGGCAGCCAAGTATCTTTTCTAGCTGATCTCCGTGAGCAATTTCCAGGATAAAAACTTGTATTTCTACTTGAAGGGATTCATACATCATCTTTTTAAAAAATAATTTTCCAATTTCATAAGCTTGTTATACAGAGTAAGCCAAACACATAGGTATTACATACTGTGTACAAGGTCAACAATTATGTAAGAAAGTGGTGATCGGTTAGTTCCACATCTGTTAACTTCTGCCTGTTCTAATGAAAGCTGCAAGTATGTTATGTTAAATGCTGTTTTTCTTCTCTAAAATGTAAAAAAAAAAATAAATTATGAGACTATTTTCCTCTCGCGACATCGGAAGTGAGCAGCTACCTCTTCAGAACCTGACTGAATCAGAATGTTTTCAGTGACTACTTTTATGGCTTTTTTCTTGCAGATATATATAAAGTGCAGAAATCAGTTGCAGTCTTATTAAGGCTGTGTCTTCATAACAGGGTTAATCTGAGCTCTGTGCACTCCAGCTGACTCCTCTGGAGTTAGGATACTTTGAGTGTGAGTGACCACACCATGGAAAAACATGGGAGCAGCAGAGAGCGATTGTGTTGGCAGCAGATAAACTGTGCTAACTTGAACTGTAGCCTTTCCCCAGCTCAAGGTAAAAGCATCACGGCAGCTCAAGTATAAATCCTTGTGAGCGCAAAGAACAGGAATTCAAAAGGGACGGGGACATTCAAGCTTTAATTCAAGTTAACTTTTAAGTGGAGACTAGCTTTAGGGCATGAGTTCATGTCTGTCCACAGCCCAAGCTAGTGAATGCAGAGAAAAGCAAACAGGAATTAAAAACTGAAAGTGTGCAATATTGTAATTTTCGCTTGTCTGATGCATACATTGAATGATTTTTCCCTTTGGATGAATACTAGCTTGCATAAAATTCAAATAACTCAGCTGTCTACAGATGGGGGGGGAGTGTGGGAAGGGGAACAGAAGGAAGGAAATGGAACTGAGAAGATTGAATTAACCTTTCAATGTCTTGAATTTCAAGAAGGGGAGAATTATCTCCTGTTAAGTCTGCAACCATGTAATTAAAATGTGAACGAGCCTTAAAAGCCACATTTGCCCCATATTCCTAGACCCCTACTTTAAAGACAGATCTTCCAAAACCAAGACTCAGCTCCAAAAAGTATTCAAAGGCAGGGAAAAAATCTTATGCCGTAAATGTTTATTTTAATCACAGAACTCTGGTAGGAAAACGAGTAAAAATGTCTGACATTTACACAGAACATGTGCTTTTGATATTGCATTAAGTTTAAAAAAATCGTTACATATGTGTCTAGTAATGGCAGACAGTCTTTGGAAAGATGAATGGTTTTCTCTGTGCTGGAGGTCCTGTTTTCATAAAATAGATTTTTTTCACCTGCTTGAGAATTGTGAAGCTTCATTTGTTAATACAGGGCAAAGCTTTAAAAATGGGCTTTGATTCTGAGGTGCCCTTTTGGACACTGTGAGTCAGGAGAACCGGATACTTGCTGATTTGAGAGCCTCCATGGAGAGTTAGGGATGTCCAAGATGGCCAAGTGTCTTGTGCTGGGCATACTGTAACAAAGTGTTTGTTAGAAAATTTTATAATGCTGGAAAAGAGGAACAAAGTAAAGACTCAGTCTGGGGATTTGTCTCTGTTTCCGGATGAAATACACAGGAAAAGAGAGCATTTTGCAGAGCAACCAGTTGGAAAGTGTTACTGTTTGCTAATTCTTCTTTGGTGTTGAAAGGACTCATGTTTGTCAATATTTTTGTGAGATACCAATAGGATACATTTAGGACAAAAATTGAGCACTTCCAAGTCCAGGAGAGTATATCAAGTAATTTGTTTGTAGATGGACAATTAAAACCAAAAGCAAATACTTTGCTGACACACAGATAATTTCCCCTGCAAGCCCAAACTCTTGGCATAATACTGGTATTACAGCAGACAGTGTCTTGCTTTGCTACACCTCAGATTTCCATTTCCTTCTAGTAAGATAATGACCCACTATGAAGGTAAAGAATTGCATGGCAGGTGATCAACCTTCAGCGGATTGGATGGCATTGCAAAATTGATTTAAGTTCTGGAGTATTCTAGCTCAGTTTGTACTAAGCCTTGTACAAGAGTGAGCACAGTTGGGATAGGGCTATTTTTCTTTCATTTTCTTCAGTTTCTGATGAGGAGTAATGCAGGGCTGTTGTGGGAACTAGACTTCATTGGAAACTAAAGTGTTCAGAGAATATTTATTCTAAAGTCATACTAGGTCAGGACTGACATTGGGGACCCATGAAGGAAATACAGCTTCTTCTGCAATATATACTGGGAATAATGACTTGTGCTGATGAATAGCTCTTCCCAAAAACAAGGGAATTACATGAATAATTATTGCAGATCTAATGAGTTACTTCGTGAGCACCTAGCAGCAGAATCTCTGCAAAACTTTTAGGTTGAGCAACTTAACTGGCCTTGTAAGATGACACACTGAGCTACAGCAATGGCTCACCCCTCACGGTGTGGCTCTGGCCATGGATTTACGGATGAGACAGGGATGCTATGGCACTCTGGTCCTAGGAGCCAGACACTGAGCAGACGCATCTGCCAAGCTCCTGGAGCTGTGCAGCAGCTGGGGAATGGGTCCTTCTCCTCGTGAGCAGCCTCACACTGGGGCCTTGCCACTGTGCAAGGCAGGGCACTGTCATATGTCCTGACATGTGGGTGACACTCCTATGTCATGTAGTGGGACTGCAGCCATGCACCTGCATAACCCCTGCTCGTGCTGGGACTGCTCTGCGTGTGCCTGCAGGTTTGGAGGGGGTAAACGAACCTCTCCGAGCTCCGTGCTGGACTTGCCTGGACTGCTGAAACCGGGCTGGGTGTCTGAGCTGTGCAGCCATCTGCAGATCATGTAAGCAGGAGAATTACAAAACGCTCCTATAAAACTTGAGCTGTGTCCTGAGATAGTGGAAAACGGATGGGTACAGCTACCACACTGCTCCATTGTCATTTTTACTGTGATTTGAGAGGCACACGCCTTCAACAGGTGTATTTTGTGGGTGTAACCACACAGCCGCTCATGAAGTTCTTGCCTCCCGTCCCTCTATATTTACTATCTTAGAGAAAGTGGCTAAAGCACCAGCACTCCCAGGTTCTCCTCAACCTTTCAGAAATAGGCAGCAAGAACACAAAGTGAGCAGAAAAGACTAAAATGGCAGCCTGGGACTGCATATGTCTGCCCCCTGCAAGGAACGTTGGAAGCGTCTGAAAGGAGGTAGGATAAGCTGGCACGAAATGGCGTACTCGGAGCCAGTTCAGAGGAGGGAAGACACTGTCTTGGACTCAAAACCAGCGAACAGGTGCTGTGCAGCGCCTGCCTACCTGCCTGCCTCTGCTGTCTGTCTCCTCTTGCCGCGTGTGTTTTCTGTGTCAGGTTTCTTGCAGTTTTATTCCTGTCAACTGGCCAACGTATCTGCTGAAGAGCCAGCTGGAGTCCGCTCTCTCCCATGTTTCATCAACAAAATTGCCAGCTTGTTCTGATTCAGTATCTTTATTGTTGTTGATGAGGCTAAATGAATCAGAAAGAACACAGCTATGTATACAAAATAGAAATTCGGAAATCTCATCCTGATGTGAGGAAATTTTATTAGCTGTTCAAGTGGAGAAATCTGCTGTGGAAGCAGACCGACAGCAAATATGGACCTCCTGAGAGGTCATTTCCCCTGACCCTACGCATTTTATTGTCTTTGTATGGCACCTCCTAATGATACCAAATCTTCTAGTAGGAAAATACAGTTTTAGATCTGCCAGGCTAATTTACTGTGGGATTGTGACTCTCCCTTCTTCGGATTCTAAATGTAAAACCTCTTAATGAGTCTTATAAATGTATCTCTAGATAAAATTTAGAATCCACGTTGGAAAACCTGAAACAAAACCCTCGCAGCTATTGACAATATGAAAGCTTCAATTAATCCCATCCTAATTCTATCGGGTTTTTTTCATTTCACATATTCTTTGTCAGCTTTTCATGGGAAGAAAAGATTGTCTTGAGAGGATTTTTACTAACTAAATCCTTATTTCCTTAAATGCTTTATTAAACCCACCACCTATGGCTGCTGGCACTGCATGACAGAAAAAGCTGTTGTAGTTTCAACGTGGCATGTGGGAACCGCAGACTGTCAGGCACGGCTTTTAACACCTCTGGTGTAAGCTTGCATCTCCTCACTAACTTATGCTAACTTAGTTTAAGGGTGCTAAATTTTGTATTTCAAAACGCATTAGCTCTTTGTCAAAGGGCACTTTGTTACTTCTGGCGCGCTTACACTTGGGAAATGTTTGGGAGCGATCACTGTTGACGCTTTAATTCAGAAAATTTACAGGAAATATTTTAATATGGTTACAAGAACTGCAAAACCGTACAGGAGCAGGGGCCTGCACGGTGACACCGACGGCCGTGGTCACTCTCTCGGCACCCCTGAGCCCGCACGGGCCGAGGCCGGCGGATGGCTGAGTCACTAAGGTTAAAAACAAGAGAAAAAAGTTAATCCCTGGGCTGCTGCTCGTTGTTCGTGGGTGCGGTGTTGCAGTCGCTGCGGCTCCGGACAGCCCGGGGCTATAACGGCCGGCGGCCCCACCGGCCCGGGGCAGGCCGCACCAACCTGCCCCCGGCCCCCAGCTCCTCCCCTCCTGCCCTCCCTCAGGCGGCTCTTCCCGCCCGCGGGTCGCCGCTACCGAGCCTCGCCGCCGGCCTGAGGGAGCTGCGGCCCAGGGCGGGAACCGGCTCCCCTCAGCACCGCCCCGCCCCGCCCCGCCGCGGCGCCACCGGCGACCCCTCCCCGCCCCGCAGCACGTGACCCCGAGGGAGGGGGGCGCGCGCCTGCACCTGTCAGTCAGCGCGTCACTTCCGCCAGTTGCCGCCGCTACCGTTGGGGACCCCCCGCTCGCGGAGAGCGCGCTCGGGCGACGGAGCGGCTCTGGGGACGGACGGCGCCCGGGTCGGCAGCGCGGCGGCCGCGGCTGGACGGCGGGGGCGGCCGAGGGAGGCGGCCTGCGAGGAGAGCGGAGCGGCGAGGAGAGGCCCGCGCTGGCCCCCGGGGTAGGAAGAGGCGGAGGAACCTGCTGCTGGTGCTGAGGACGGCGGGGAGGGCGAGTCACCCGGCAACGGTGAGGGGGGCTGCGGGGGCGCATGCGCGGCGCGGCGCGGGCCGGGGTCGCCCCTCGGGGGCGGCGGGCTGAGGCCGGGTCGCGCTCCCGCCTCGGGAGGCGGCGTGTGGGGCGGGGAGGGTGTCACGACAGGCTTCAGGAACCTTCTGGGAGCGGCGCGGATCAGGGGCGCGGGAACTTCCTCGTCTGGGCAGCGGAGGTGGCCGAGGCGGGCGCGTTGCAGGGCTGCGTGGTGCAGAAGTTGCTAGAGCCTCTCGGAGGGAGCTGTCAAGTGGTGCGTTCGTTTCCCAGGTTGCACTTGTGTCGGTAGGACCTTCGAGGCAGCCCTGACAGCCAGCAGGGATTTCTTGGCTCCTCCAGCGGAGTTGTCTGCTGAGCCTGTTCCTCCTCCCACGGTGGATCAGCCTTATCCCCCCCGCGATGGGACTTGGCACGCTGACAGTATTAGCCTAGCAGCTCCCTGCCAGCAAAGTTGGTTCCAGAAGTTAAAGGGTAGTCACTAAATCTTCAGTGAAGACGAAGGCAACGCTGGCATGAAGAATGCTAGTTTATGGACTTAATGCTGCAGCCTGTGACCAAATGTGTATCTTCTGAGGAATCTGCCCGTGTGGGTTTCCATTACTCTTGGAAGCTCCTTAGGGGTTTAAACATTTGAGTGTAAATGCTTCTTGCCTCCAAAAGGTTGCTTTAACGTGAGATGCTCCAGTGTTAGGGTATTTCTTCCAGGTTTGAAAAAAACCCAACAACAAAAAAGTTGTAATCAAACGCTGCAACTTGAACTTTTACTACACAACTCTTGAGTTCATTGGTCTGGCTTTTTAAAATTTTAGACAAAATTTGTTACTGCTGTCAGACTCAAGACATAGACTCAAAAAATACTAAATGAAGAAAGTAAATGCCATCTAATCACTCTTGCCTGTTTAAAAAAAATAAACCGAATATATCAAAACCTACCCAGTTGTTTATTTTTTTCAGGCATGTATTTCTGAGTGTCCTCGGAGATGAAATAGTATGTGACTTTGAAACAAATTCTTGAATTGGATTAGCATTTAGGTTTGAAGTTTTTGTGTCTTCTGTGCAGTTTAATCTGCCAGCATAAAAAAAATTTAAAAAGCTAGTTTGTTTGCCTATATTATAATAAATTCAGCTGTCTTGTTATTCCACTTGTTTTCTAGCTTGTTTTTTTTTACTGCTCATTGCTAGTAAATCGCTTTACATGTTATCTGTTGCATAGATTTGAAGGTATTTAGAATCTTTTTTTTATCTGCTTTGTCAGTATATGTGTTGTCTAGCACCATAGGGATCCTTTCCTTCTCTTGACAACATCATAATAACAAAATAAATACCTCAGTGTTTTGAAAGCATCCAACTGGAAATTTACAGTATTATTTTAGAAAAATCAATCAAGTAGAGTGCCTCATGGTTACGTGTAAAGAAGTTGATTAGGAGGAGCTCATGATAATTTCTAATGCTTGCAAATTTTGACATGGACAGCGTGTCAAAACATCTGAGTTTGGCAAATGATAGGTTTTATCTGCTCAGTCTTAGTCAGTTTGGGCTTTTCCTGTATGCGCTGCTTGTAACATCAGAGGACTTTCTAACAGCTCATTAAAAGACTCAATTTAACATTTTTCATGTGCGTCTCATAATATGAGACCTGTGCAAGCGGTGAAACTTTTCTTTCTAATGTACATAACAGCATGTTTGCAAAAGCATGTGAGGCTGAAGAAATATTCCATGCCTTTGGAACAGACATTACTAAGTTTTGTGAAACCCTCTGCTTTCTGTCTGTGAAGGCTTTTTGTGGTGTTTTTTTCCTTTTCAAATACTCAGCCCTTTGATCTCTGGTCAAATGTTTATAGCTCAGCAATGATGCCCTTTTCTAGGGCTCATTAGAAAGTGAAACCTGCCAAGTCTGAGGTGATTTTTTTAGTTTGGATTTTTTTTTTTGGTTGTTGTTTTGATTTTTCCCTCCCTGCTCCCCCCCCCCCCCCCCAAAAGAAGCTGCAGCTCTAAGGAAGAGGAAGTGATGTCGGTGAGAGAATGCCTTCAAGTTGTCCTTAAATTCTGTGCGTAACACCAGATTATTTTTTGCTGCCGTGTTAGCACACAACCCAAAAATCTACTAGCTATTGGGATGAGTGAATTGACATCTTGCGGGGCAATTCAGTTTTTGGATCTGTGAGGATGAAAGATGGTAAACCTTTTAACTTTTTTTCTTGTATTGCAGACCCAGTTATGTATTAATAATTTCAGATGTGAGGACTGTTACTTAGGAACCAAAAAAATAACACTTCATCCAAATTGTCTGAGGAGGAGATAGAGAATTGAAGGAATATTAAATCTTGTATGAAGGGCTCTGAAAGAGGAGTATTTGTTACTTGTCATGCAGTTTTTAAAGTGACAGATGTATCTGTTGTTCAGCAGAGAGGCTGTATGCCTCGTCAAAATTGTATTCAGGCAGAGAATCAAGAATTTTGCATTGCTATCTGTAAAGTTAGTAAAATTGGGCAGTTAGTTTTTGAGTCTCTTGCTGACTATTGTAAGTTATAAATTTTACCTGCAAAAACTTTGAGAATAATGATTAGCTGTCTCAAGGTTTTAGTAAATTCAGATTTGGCTTTGCAGTTTTGTACTGGCTTCAGAGCCAGCTGTTGGGATTTGTGAAAGTTCAGTCAATTCAGATGAATTCTGTGTATTCTTACAGCCTAAAAGGGAATGTATTTGTTACTGCATCTTCTACCGGGCACTTTTTTTTTTTTTTTCTGTAGAGCTGATTTGTTTTGAAGTCTTAAAAAACAGTTTAGAAGGTGATTATGGTGCTGAAAACCTGTTATGTTTGCAACATATGGGTGGAGTCATTCAGTACAAGAAATGGGTAATATTTTGCAGCTGGATCTAGGACCATATTTTGATTATAGTGAAATGTATAGTTGTATTGTGATAGTAACAAACAATTCTGCTCTTACAGTCTCTCACCTGTGAAGGTGTGAAATTTTATCCTGTATATTTGTCTTTAAAGGAGGAAAAATATGACAAACTTGAGCTTAAAATAAAGATACTGCATTATGTTTGTGTTCAAACAGCTTGTAACAAAGACTGTGGCTGCAGAGGCTTTTTTTTATATCGAGAGGTTTAAATGGTTTATTCCCTTCACTATCTGGACATTTGTGAGGACATTTGGGTGGGGCAGCTGTTGGATGGGGACAGAGTATCTGGTGGGAACCCTGAAGCGATTGTCCAGGTTCCAGTCTCGCTAGCTGCTCCCTTCATGTGTCTCTGCTGTTCAATGTTCCCTGCAGTGTGTTCAGGATTAAAATTTGTGCTCAGCTGTGTAGGATAATAATACTTGGACAAAATTGAAAAGATGAGAGCTGGAATCCTATGAATGTGGTTCTTTCTTCCTTTATACTCTTTTTTAAGCGTGTATATTTGAAAGGTTTTTCCCCCTTTTTGCTGAACTTCACATTTCATTAAATCTTTTGTTGTCTTGTCACTCTTTTAATGTAATCAGGTTACCCAATTATAGTCTGCTATGTAATTTCTAACCTTGTGATTTCTGCTGGTATCTTCAAATTTGGTCATGATCAAGTTGTGACAAGAATTGGTTGTGGAGGAGACCTCATTAGCAGTCCTCTTCCCCACCCCCCCCACCCCCCCCCCCCCCTTCTTTTTTTTTTTTTTTTTTTTTCCTCCCCACCTCCCCTGCAATTCAAAGAGTCATTGCTACAGAATTGAACTCTTCATTGAAATGTCTACTCCTTCAGTGGGGATGCTAAGACTGCCCTTTATTTTGGTGGCACATGGTCGTCGTTCTGACAGAGGCAGTGTTTCTGTAGCTAATGGGCAATGTGTTACATTTTGTAATGTTTTGAGTTCCGATGTATATTTCTGCTTACCTGTTTGGGAGGTGGAGAAACAAGCTGATGATAAATGTATGTAATAGGATAACTTATGTATAATAAATTAAGTGCATTATATATTTATAGTTTGCTTTTTTGGTGTCTCTGAGGTAGCCTAACTTCTGTTCCAAAGTCTGTCTTAACAGCAGTGACAGTTGTAAAGCTGTTTTGGTTTTATAATGTGAACCTCTCAAGTTGCATAGTTTTACTGGTAATTTCTTCCTGTCTGTTACATTACTGTATTTATTATAATGCCTTTGCAATTAAGTTCTGTATTATCTGATGTAGTGGCAATTATACATGTGTGGTTGGTGGAGTAGAGCTTTACTTTGGGGGGAGGCAAGTAGGATGAATATAATTAGCTGTTACACAAGATACAAAAGCCTTTTTATTTATTAACTACTGTTGTTAAGAATGTGATGGGATCTGTGTGAGCAGGAAGTTTCTTTATAATTCTGCACATGTGCACTGGCAGCAGCAGCTGAGAGCAAATCTGGCAGTGTTCAGTGGTGGGTGTGAAGCAGTGAGCAAACATCTACTTTTTTCTGGTATCGCTGATGGTTTTATTTAATTCCTCTTGCTACAATATAGTTGTAGAAGGATTATGAGTTGCTGCAATGCTGTTAAAAAGCCTTTGGATTTTATCTAGTAAGTTAATATAAAATGTTACCTTTGCATATCAAAACACTGGAAAATCAGCTAACATTTTGATGATCTCTCAGCTTGCTCTTGTAAAATGTAAGAATTTTTTGGAATGTTGCTTAAATCAGTCATTGAGGCTTTACTGATGTTACTGCAATACAGTTGCTAAACGCTTAATTTGCTTCTTAAAATTTGAAGTTTTGTAGGTTTATTTTTTCCTAAATTTTGCATTTAGTCTAACTAAAGCCTGCTCACTTTTCTGCCTCTCGTGGAGAGGTAGGTAGGATGTACCTCTTGTAAAGATCTGTATTTGTTGATGGGCTTTTTCAGAGAAAGTGTAATCAGGTTCTGTCCGCTGAAATCATAGACTAAACTTTAATGACTGGAAAATTAATTAAGACTATGGAAAACTAAATACTACCTTTTTTTGGCTTATAAATTTAAAAATTAAAATCCCAAATTCTATCAATTTTAGTAATATGTTTTTCAGAGGAGCTTTCGTGAGTTGTTTTGTTTTCTTCCATGGGATGGACATAAAGGCTTAATTTGAATTGTTCTGATTTGTAAATTAGAAGGCTTGCTACTGCATATCCAGGGAACAAAAATCGCATTACAATTGCACTCTACTAAATCTGATGATGTATTTTTTGTGCTTTTATTTGCTTTGTCAGTATAACCAGTATTTTGTTAGTTGAGTATTTTCTGAGGCTATCTCAGAAGCACTAGTGGCAGATGATGGAGAATTTCAGCTAACTGAGCTGGGGTCTAGTGTGTGTGTGAGAGAGCACAACTGTGAAGGCGTATATATGCAAGTAGTGAGTTTATTAATTAAAGAGCTGGTGTTCATGCTTCTGCTGACTCCTTTTGTGATTGTGTGCAAAACTGCAACAAGCTTGTTTCCTTTTGATTCCTATTTAACCGGAAAGTAAATGTGTCAGTGAGGAGTTAATAATTGTACTGAGAAATGAAGGGAGCAGGAAAGTTGCATCTGCTTGAAAAGACATTTGTTCTAACATGGTTTCCTTCAACACTGCAAGTGAAATTCTGTGGTTATACCTATTTTAAAACATTATGCTTTTATGGGGGTGGGGAATGTATTCTTAAGAAGACCAGCTTGTTAAATTTAAAATAATAACTGAGCACAATTGTCTGATTTGCCAATCCAGACTTTTGACTAAAACGCCTTTCAAGAGCTGATTTCACTGACAGCTAAAAAGAGGAAATCTTGCTTTAAGAATCTGTTTCAAAACCAGCAAGAGTAGCTTAAAACTTCTTTCTTTAAATGATTTTTGTTTTGACTACTCATTTATTAATGAATACTTAAATGTTGCTTTAAAATTGAATATTCTTTTTACATGGAGGATATTCTGTGTGTCTCTCTTCTTTTCGAGCACTTGCACAGCTCTGCATGCTTTTAACTACGCTCTCAAGACAAGTATTGTTTGTCCTTTTCTGTGTCCTGAGTTTGTGGTAGTTTGTTTGCTTAAAGCTTGGGGTGGGTATTTTTTCAGTTTTTCTTTTTGCTAAATTTTTAAAGTTTTCCTCTAAGCTGTATCCGCTGCCCTAACTTGGCCATCTTTTCAATATTGACTGGATTAATTTGAATGAGCAAAATACTCTATTTTTACTTGTTAGCTGAACAAAAGCTGAAAGGCTTTTATTGCCAAAAGCATTGCAACCGTTGGGAATGGTAACAGTAATTTGAGTATACAAATGGCATAAAAATCGTCAGTTAGTGTCAGTTGTTATGGTCATGGCATTACATTAAAAAATTTAAAAATCCGTTTCCTTTTTTCTTGATAAAACTTAAGAGCAAAGAGCCAAGTGCTGGTTGCCAGTTTTTAAAAAACATAAATTAAATAGCGTGTAGTACAGCAGTTGCCAAATGGGGCTGTATGTTCTACAGCGAGCTGGTACAAAGTTTCCCAGGCAAGCCTTCTTGCTCATGCTCACACCTGGCAGCTGGCTCTGGATGATGTCATTATGGAGGAAAGTTTCTGGGATTCCAAGTTGGAATCTGTGTCATACGTTTAGGCCATCATTTGAAATGCTTAAAATCTGTTATAACTTCAAACATTTCAAACTGAGCTAAAGAAATTAATTCTTTATTTGGATTTGAAAGTAAGTTTACTATATGCATCCAGAGGGATATCACAGGTTTTGTTTAGTTATAAGTAATACATTCTTTTTATTTATCAAATATAGAGTAAGAAATCAAAAACTTTGAGACACCTTAATGTTTTTGTGGAATTTTATTTGTAAAGAAACCTCCTTGTATTGCAAAGAATGAGCATCGATCCTCTTTGTACTGAAGGATGTGTGCGTGTTCGGTTACGACCCTGTGTGCAGGCATGTGTGTGGCTCACAGGGTGACAGCACTGCGGGCCAAAAAAGCCAAAGTCTTAACTTGAGGTGTATTTCCTGAGAAGTAGAGACAAGTGGTTTTGTTTCCCTATAACACTTTTTTTTCTATCTGAAAATCTTACATTTAGTTTTTACTTTTCATATGTTACAAAAAATCACTAATGATGTCTGCTAATTCCACAAAGTAATATATTAAAAACAGAGCAGAACGGCTGCCACTGTTAGCTTCATTTTTGGCTTCACAGATGATACGAATTTCTTCCTAGATAAAACAAGCAAATAAAATAATTGCTTAAATAGTTGAGACTCGTGGCAGAAATTCTACACGCAAAATTGATGTTTTCATTCCTATGGCATGGTTTCAGTTTGTAGCCTTTTTTATTTTGGTTTTACTTCTTGTTGTTTCATTCCTTTGTTTTAAGGAAACGTGGTGGAGCCCTGAGGACTTTAATTTAAAATGACACCCATATATTTGTAGCTCAGCCAGTAATGTAAAAGCTGAACTAAATTTAAGTCTAAACTTTCATATGTATTCCTCAAATATTAAGTTAGCCATGTATTCTGTGTTTTCTTTTGTGGCATTTCATATGTGGGTGTGAATACTTCTTTAGTTGCCAAGATAAGTGAATGCTATTATGATGGCAAAATGAAACTCATGGTGCTGTTTTCCCAGCAGACTCTATGAAGTACTTGCCTTATTTAAAGAAAAATTCAACCCAAAACCCAGATTCTTTTTAAAAAATAACAGATGAGAGCACTGAAGTACACAATACAGAATGAAACTCCGTGTTTTACCCTCATTTAAGATGCTTGGACTCAAGATGTTGCAGAGGACATAGTATAGTTTTTTTTCAGCCTCTTGTAAAATTGTGGTGCAATATGTGGCCATAATGAGGTGTATTTTTTTAGTTTTCTGTACTTAAAGTTTTGTAGCTTAGGGGATCTTTGTAAATGTTTGTAATAACAAGGGGTGGAGGTAGGTTGAGAAAGAAGCAACCAGAATGTAATAAAGCACAAGCTAGTTGGTTTTGTTGGTTTTTTTGGGGTTTTTTTTTTGTTGTGTTTCTCCTGATAGGACTTGTGAAGCATATAGGTTGTGAAATTGGGAGGGGGAAGCACATGTTCAAAAGGGTCAGGATAATACAGACAAAAGTAGGAACAGTTGACTGAATGCATCTGCCCTTGTTTTCTGAGGTGTTTGATCATGGCAAAAAAACCCCCCCAACACCCCAACACCCCCCCCCCCCAGTATTGCTTAGTATTTGTAAAAGACTCTAGAAATAATTTTGAAGGTTATATATCTTGTCCTAGGTTTCATACGTGTCTGCATTGAAGTGGTGTATGTCCTGATTCAAGGGATGGCAAGTGGAAAAGGTGTTGATCAATATAAAAAGTGGAGATAGAAACTGTTAATAATTAAATATTATGAGCCTGTCCTTCAGTTTTACAACATTGGAAATAACAGGAAATAAGACTTGCTGGAAGTCAGATAACTTTTCAGAAGTTTCTAGCTGGCTAAAGATCAGATGCATTGTATCACAGCTTGTGAAGATTGCACCAAAGCCTGGATGAAAAGGCAAAAGACTTAAATGCTCTGAAAAGAAATTCGTGTGTATGATATATTGAATTGTGTGTGTATATAAGGATGTGTGTATTGGAGAGGGTGAAAATTAGGCTTTCACTAATTCTTCTAGGTGGTGATAAGCCATATAAAATTTTGAAGTAAAAACTTGGGTTGTAAATCCGGTTTTGCTCTAACAATGAGACAACCAGGCTGTTTCAACTTCATTGTTATGTTGCCAAGCTAGTTAAAATAGAAGTCTTTCTTTTTTCTTTTTTTTTTTTTTTCATGTCTCCTGAATGAAATTAATATTCAGGTAGCCTATTTGTCTGTAGCACCTGGTGAAAATGGTTGTGCTTTTATGTCAGCTGACTAAGTGCAAAGTTATATTTGCTAAGAAAGCTGCACCTCAAGATTGTTCATTTGGTGCTGAATTATAAAGAAGTGGTTGCTTCTAATTTGCTCTTTTTATTAGGTGATGTTTGTTTTGAAGGTTTGTTTGTTTGCTTTAGCAAGGGAGCCTGAAGCATTGTTGCAGATCCAGAAAGGATTTTTTCTCATCTGCTGTTAACCCCACAGTTGACTAACATGAGTCTTTCTGGTTCATTGTGGATAGGTTGACTTTGTTAGAACTTGAGAAAATAGACTGTGTGCATCTTCGTATTTTTAAAATCACATGATATATTAGGATTGATTGAAATCTACTTGCATGCAAAGATTATGTTGACTATCCCTTAATATACCAAAATAAAAATGGCTGGGCAGTGTCTACATAAATTATAGGAGAATCATGAATTGCAGCTGCTTCACTGCTGGCAGGCTCTTTTAGTAACCAAAATACACAATGACAGATTTGAATGTGATTGGTTAAAACAAACACACACACAAAAAAGTAAAGCCTGTTGAGTGGAATATAACCCTTTATTTTCTGTTGTCAACTCACCTGGAGTCCTGATCTCAAACCAGGATCCACTTGCACGAGACACATAACAGATTTGCAACCTGTGTGTAAATACAAGACAATAGATAAGAGACAGATGATAAAAAACTGGAAAGAATATTGGTCAGTATTTCTTACATCGATAGATTGTAAGATTGCAAAAATTTAAACTCTTGTAAACCTGAAATACCTTTTCCTCTAGGCCTCAATGCGAGAAAATTTTGAAGAGGAGGATGAAGCACTCTTGTACAGAGCTTGCGGCCAGCTCCCTTAAAACATGGGTGCAGTTTGAGGAGGATTGGGATCAGGAAAACATTTATTCGACTGTTGAAAGGACTCTGGATTCCTGGTGTCATAGGCTAATAAATGGTCTGGCATTTGGTACTGAAATGAGAGTAGCAGGTTGTAAGGACTTTGAAAATGAAGATGAAGTTTATTTGTTCTGATGTGAAATAGAAGCAAGAGCCAGTGTGGGGGAATAAAGAGAGGGAAGGTACTTTTCTCAAGTCCGTCAACTGAATTCTCATATGATCTCAAATTATGAAACAGAAGGTTTCCTATGTGTACTTTCAAGCCAGGGAAAGCCTTTTTTATTGTCTAGTTTTGGTGATCTGTGTTGTATTTGTGTGTGTATGAGCATGTTGCAGGCTAGTTTTGCCCGGTTATAGTTGCTTGAGTTGTAATTAGAACAGGTAATGGGTGAGATCAGGGGACTGAGATGACCCTTTGACTGTATCTGGATGTTAAATCAGCTCCATTGTGTAATGAAACTGCAGTTTAAATTTTTGGTATCACAGAAAACCGAAGAGGCTATTGCTGTGGTCCATAGCTATTCTGAGAGCTGAGAACATGAAAAATGTCCAGATAATTGGGATTGTAAAAGGTGGCAAAACCTGGGGCAAGTTGCTTCCTGTATCCAGATCTGATTATCACTTGGACTTTGAACTGGCAGTTAGAACACATAATCAACTTTATAGAAAAGGTGATGTGTGCTGCTGCAAACTGGTTGACTCTGTGTTGTTCCTTAGTTAGGACTCTGTTTTTGTTTGTGCCATGTAAAGATAGTGTGTTAAACCAGTGCCTTCTGGTTTAAAGATAGGGTGTTAAACCAGAGATCCTTCTACAAATTTTATAGCCATTAGATGTTTTCATATGGTACATTCTATAAAATACTTTTGTCTGATCTCCTTAGCCCTTCGTGATTCTTTGGAAGAATGAATGAGTCTGAAAATTATTTCATAATTGTTAAGGCTAAGTTTGGTTAGCTCCTAAGTGAAAAAGGGGATTTGCTTTTCTGCATGCTCTCCCATGAGCCATGCTAATGTGGTCGTTATGCTATCTTGTTCAGAACAAGAAACTGATGATTGACAAGGAGAATTCCTCAAACGTGATGTTTAGACTTGTGACTGGGTTTAAAACTGTTGAAAACTTTATGATCTAATAATATTTTCCTTATTTTCAGATTAACTGCTGAAGTACTGATCGAGTTCTGCTATTCTTCAATGAGGAACTACAGGCTGATCTTTTGCCATAATCTTAAACAACCATAAATGACAAAGGAATGCTTGGTCAGTGAGGGCAGCTGGCGCAGAAAACGTTTTTCAAACTCGGCTGTTTAAGTACTCTGAGGTTGGTTTCTTACACTACTTTACTCTGGCTGTTAAAAAAAAAAAAACAACCAAGAAAGGCAGTATGAATTTCAGTATGTCTAATCTGGTAGAATTTATCAATCCATTAGTAAACAGAGAATTAAGTTTGGTTGCAGTGCTTTGACAGTATGTACTTTGTGTATTATGTGCCATCCTCTATGAAAATGTTGGTTGCATTTAAGCAAGAATTTTTAAAATTTATTTTGAAAAGACAGTTTTTTCTTCGTGAGAAGAAATATTTTGGTTTTGACAGGATAACAGTTTAACTGAGTGACTTACGCTGCCTTTGGTAATACCTTTGATATCTATCTAGATCCTGTATCAAGCAAAGACTTGCAAGTGAAGCTTGAGCTTCTGCGTGATAGGAAGAATGGTATCACTGAGCATCTAGAAACTAGTTTTGGGGGTTTTGTGTTCATTAAAATTTTTAATTTGATGCAGGTGTTGAAAGCTTTATTGTGTAGACCGGAAAATGCCAAATATATTAAAAGTTGATTGCAGTGCAGTTGTGTATCACAAAATACTTAATCAATTCATGTAACTAAAACTTGGGGTTTTGATTTGGTATGATCCACTAGTTTAATTTCCTCTGGAGAGACTTTTGTGTTGGATTTTCAAAGCCTGACAGATAAATACTGTCAGAAAATGCACTGAAGAATCTCGCTCTCCCAGAGTACCTTAGAACTTAAGTAATGATGTTGTAACTAGAATTTTCTGAGTTTTCTCTGCTGCTATATGTATTCTTATTAGTCCTCTATTGAGGATTGAACAGAACACCTCAGTAATAGTAATTTTATCTAGTTAGCTGTATTTAGAGTCATTACAGAACTTCTCATTAAATCAGTGAGCTGACTGAGAGAGACTGGAGAGTATTTGCATTAAGTAATTAAAGCACATTGTGTTACAGATCAATACGTTCAACAGTGTACACTGAAGTATGATTTTTTGGTTTTAATTCCTCTTTATTTGACAGAAAAGACAGCTTTGATTTTTGGCTGCAAAAAGATATGAGGAAGAGCTCCTCCCCTTCCTTGAGTAACTGCAACTCTGTTCTTGCTAACAAAATATTTGGAATTCCACTTGATGAGCTGCAGCAAGAAGGGCAACCAGACAATGAGGTTCCATTCATAGTCCGCCATGTTGTGGACTATATTGAGGAACATGGTATGTATTATCTTGCTGTACTTTAAATAATATATTTAGCTGTTATTTTTACAGAACAGATTGTGGTTTTTGAAAAGTATTTATTTTCTTAAGTTATTTATATTTAATTGGATATGGTTTGGGTTGCTTTTTTTGGTGATACATACTTCCTTTATTCCCTCTGTTATGTTTGATTATCCCTCTTTTCTAGCTAGGACTGATGCAGTCAGCTCAGTAGGGTACTTCATAGGAAATGGTGTGGTTCAGGTACTGCTAACATTTGCCTTATTACTGTATTGTTAGCTGGGCATAAGACTGTGTTTGCTGGGAAGAGGACTGCTGCAAGTCTTGCAAAACTGTTGTCCAGAAAGTCTTTCACTCAGTATGTGAATTGTGCATATCTGATTATCAGTATTTTCTGATATATTTGTCCATACTAGATCTAAAAGTTTATTTCTGCAACTTCTTTCTAACTCAGGGGGTCTGGAACAAGAAGGACTTTTTCAAGTCAATGGGAATGCTGAGACAGTGGAGTGGCTTCGGCAACGATATGATAATGGAGAAGATGTGGACCTGGTTAAAGAAGCAGATGTACCCTCAGCTATTAGCCTTCTTAGATTTTTTCTTCAGGAACTTCCAGAGCCAGTTATCCCAGGCAGTTTGCACATACATTTGATGCAACTTTCTCAAGGTAATAATTATTTTTGATTCAGTGTTTTTATTTTATTAATTTAAGAGTAAAAAGCAGTATTAAACTGAGATTTGTAGTGGCACTAGGGTGTCTGTGGTGGTCTTTGTAATAAAGTGTGTATCAGGAGGCATTCAAATATATGTTTTCTTAGCACAAAACTCAAATCGGTCTTTTTTAGGAAACTCAATCTGAATTCAAAGACATGGTTTAACCATCATGCAGGAAAATAGTGAAGCTGCCACATGTCCTGCTGATTAGTTCTGAATATTCTATATTCTTGTGCGTGAATACTGCGACCCTGGTGAAAGCCACTGGAATCAAAGTTTGAGAGTTTCCCAGCACTGCTTTAAAAGTGCTGGGGAATGCTGTTGTCTGTTTTTCTTATCTCCTCTGAGTTTCACTTATTCTGCTTATGCTTCCATGGCACTTAAAGGTTTT
Organism: Strix uralensis; assembly: GCF_047716275.1. Taxonomy (NCBI): domain Eukaryota; kingdom Metazoa; phylum Chordata; class Aves; order Strigiformes; family Strigidae; genus Strix; species Strix uralensis. Next base: position 19,111,511 of record NC_133985.1, read on the forward strand.
GTCTACTAGAGAAGAGATCTCAAGCCCTATACTCATGTCATATTTGCTCTGCCGCTGTGGATTTTTGTCAGCTTAAAATTCATTTGTGGGAGGAAAAAACCCAACCCTGTCATCCCCATATTGTTGCTAAGTATGTTTTTTCATATACTGCAAAATCTTGCCCTTTCAAATCAACACCAATATGCTGGCATAGTATTTTCTTTACCAGTTCCCAACTTGTCTATCTGTAGCTACTCTCCTGGGTCTTTTGGCCTCTGCTGTGTTGAGTGGTGTTGGAGTTGATTCATAACTTGACTAGTAAAAACACTCGTCTTTAGTAAAAACACTCGTCTTGCAGCACTACATTAGTGATGTTCTCAAAGGGTACGTCGATGTTGGAGCTCTGCACCCTGTGACTAATGAGGGTTCTGCTGGTTGTCACTCTGCAGGAGTGTTGCTCATTTTCCAGTGTCAGTTCGTATTTCTCTTCAAGTGCTGGGCTTGTTTTGATTTGCAAGATGCATGTTTTTGTTTGATTTAATTTTCTGTTGTTGAGTTTATTCCTGATAAGACTTTGATAGTGCTTACAATAGTCCTGTTTGTTCAGAGTGGGAATTGGTTTGTAGGATGAGTGAGAATAGCATAGTTTTCAGATGTTGTTACACTGTATTTACCAAGTGCTGAAGTGGAGGGTCATCTGCAGCAGTGTGAAGCTGCTTCATTTTCCTCCCTTGGTAGCCCATATATCCTGAAACTTTGAATGTGGAGTAGCCGGTGAGCAGAGGCTGAACGCTGATGTGTGAGGCACGCAATAGCCTTGTGCTGGAAACAATTTTTGGAAGCTACTGACCAGAGAAGCTTCTTAAGGGTGAAGTGCTGTTTGCTTGTTTGTCCTGGGCAGTAGTGAGATGCTGAAGTGGGTAGGGAATTTCATTAGTGATATGTCTGCTGTTTGGTTTGCGTTGCTAATGTCAGGGTTCATTGGACCTAAGTAGGTAGTAAACTTGTTGTTTGTTTGGTTTTTTTTGTTCTCTCCTGAAAAAGATGATAAATAATAAAAGGCTTGTTAGGGCAGTAATGCAGAATGCAGCTGGTTGCTCAGCTAATGCTGCTATGCGCCTTAATTTGCAATGTTATCTATCAGGACTGGAAATGGGATTGAGGTATAATCGGTTGGTGTGACAGAGTAACTCCCTTCTATGACTTGTAAAATATAATGTGAAAATTGTGTTTTTTCCATCTTTGATTAGATAACTGTGGGTGGATTTGGGTTTTTTTGGGAAGAGTGCTGTTCTTCAGCATGCAAGTCCCCGTTTAGTTCCCTTTTGTTAAATATACAGAGAAAATTCACTTAAACTTGCAGCTTATTGTCTTTACTGTCTTTTTTAAAAGTGTAAAATAAAGTGATTTCAGACAGATTTAGTTAACCGTACCAAGGAAATCAAAACACATAAACCTTTAAACGTTGTTTCCTGATACTAAAATTAAGAGTTTCAGTTTCCTCTGCTCAGGTTTTGGCTTTTGATATTTTGACTGTCTGATAGAGATGTCTCAGTTTCCAGAGTTAAAATAGCAGCTGCATTTTAGGCAGAGGAGTTGCTTACAGAAATGCAGAAGGTGGTAGTAATTTTGGATCCATATGTTACTTCTGGTATTTTCCCTCTTTAGTAGGCCTTCCATATCGTTAGGTTAAGCTTAGTTCTCAAAACAACTTAGTTATACCACAAGATGTGGCCTATATACATCTTCTGAGACTCGTTCCATGCAGGCCTAATGGTGGTTCCTTAAAGGCAAGTGATTTTACTAACTGCAGTGTGACTTTGACCCTAGTGCCCTAGGCCGTGTGTCCCAGAAGCGTGTATCCATGGTTTACTGTCAGAGACTTCAGTTAGACATAAGAACGTTCTTACTTTGGGTCTCTGGCTGCTGCTTCTTAGAACCTAAATTTTGGGACAGACTGGTTAGACAAAACACCTATATGTGTATGTGCAAGGTGGTGGGTCTATCACCTCTCTCCCTTGCTCTCTTTCTTTTTGAAGGTCTGCTTTGTGAAAGTATTTTTTTTAAGTTCTCTTTTGCTGCTCTGTGTCCTAAATGCATTTCTAGAGTGAAAACTAACAATAATGTATTTGTTTTATTGTGTTGTTGTGTTGAGAGAACTATTTTTCTGTGCATTAAATACTGTAGATGTTGACTCTGAGCAAATGAAGCTCTGCACAGTTACTCTTTGGTATTACTGTATGTACACAACAGGGAAGACTTTGGTTTGATATTAAGGACTAGGATGTCTCAGCTCTCATCTAGAGAGACAGAGTGACTGCTCATCGTCTTCAAACCTCTTTTTCCCTTTCTAACTGATCTGGGAAGAGTTTTCAAATGCACGAGAAAGAAGGGGAGGCCTGTTAGTATCAATTCTTTTCCTGTTTTGCTTTCCTGACACTTCCTTTATATGGAATTTCTCTGTTAGGTACAAACAATTGCAAACTCTTTGAACCTTGATGCCTGTAAGACATACTGATATGGGGAGATATTTTGATGAAGGATATAGTTAAATGTGGGGTGAGAATGAGGAAGTTTTATAGTGATCCCTTTTCAGGTCTGAAATTGAATCAGCAAGCTACAAGCTAAGTATGTGTTAAAATGATTGGATTGACATCACTTGTATTCATCAGTGAAGTATCATAAAAGGAAGTAGAGTGTTGAGAATGGGATGCTTGTAGAGGAAAAAGTGTCAAAGTAACTTGTCTGAAACAGGGAGAACTTAACTAGCTTTTAAGTGAGCTCGCTGTCTCTGGAGCTGTTGCTGTCGTGAGCTCTTCTGCAAAACAATTGTTATAGAACAGTGATAAAATGAAAGGATACGGGGTTACTAGCCCTATGTAATCAGAAACCTACATGAGCATTAATTGGGGAAAACATGCTGAAAACTACTGATCAGACTTGCAGAGGAGAATATGGTGGAAATCATTGGTTTAGGTTGTCAATTTCTGCTTCTTTAGAAGAAATAGTTTAATTTATCATTAGGGAAAGCAATCTGATGGTACTGTGCTATGGAAACAAGACTGGGGAGGGTTTTTTTATTTTTTATGTTCCCCTGTCTCTTCACCACCCCTCCAAACCTCTGACATCATTGAAGAAGAATAGGAAATGAGTTGTCAGCCTTTCTTGGAAACATCAGAGAGGAAGAGACGAACCCAGAGACTGAAATGAGAGGATGAGATGCTGGGACAGATTGTTATGAAGTACTACCACTAGCAAAGCCCTTCAGATATGTGGGCTGAATGCTTCAGTTTTTGGGTTTGGGGTGGGTTGTTGTTTTGGTTCTTGTTTTGTCTTTTTTTTAACTTTTTCCATGGAGAAATTTAGTATGAGAATCTCAGACTGAACAAATGCGAGTGAAATTCTGACATCAGGCTGTGGTCTGACCAAATTAGTTGTACTTCAGAAGTAAGTAATTGTTGTCAGAGTCAAAAAGTTGATCAGTATCAAATGTGAAAAAGTAGATGTTTTATTTCTGTGATTAAAATATTTTTATTACATTTTTCAGATTATAATAATGAAGATGAATTTGGAAGAAAGTTGAGGTTCCTCTTGCAGCAGCTTCCACCTGTTAATTACAGTTTGTTAAAGTTTCTGTGTAAATTTTTAGCTAATGTAGCATCACATCATGAAGAAATTTGGTCGGCAAGTTCTTTAGCTGCAGTCTTTGGCCCAGATGTTTTTCAGTAAGTTAGTTATAAAAGTTCATGTAGTGTTTTTATGTGAATTCGACGGTGTAGATCTGTAGTCTAAAGTCTTTCCTAGTCCGTGGGTAACAGTAGCAAGTACACGATATGTTTGGGGTAATACCCCTTTCTGTTCCCCCTCACTCACCTGTTTTGTCTCACAGTTTTTGCTCAGATCTAAACAATAGCTTGTCTATGAGCTATGTCATTAGAAACCACCAATTTGATTGCTGCATTACTGTAATTATACTGAGGTTCAAAATACTTAGAGATAGTGCGTAAGATTACTATTTGTAGCAAGAAAGCAGTTCTGGGAGAAAGCTGTTAAAAGTACAGACGTATACTGGGGTTTCATCTCTACAGGAATACTTGAATTTTAAATGTTCCTCGTGAAAAGTTAATTGACTAAATAGTTGTTACTTGATCACTTTTAAATATAAACTAGTATAAACCTTTATAACACAGCTGTGTGAAAGTATGCTTAAAATTCTGTGTGTTCAGAATGGATTAGGGATAATGGTGTGAAGTGTAGCCCCTCAGTCATAGAAGTCATTCACAGGAGTTCTTTGGGGAACTAAACTAAACCAGTGTTGAAATCTTTAGCATTTACACAGATGTGGAGGATCTGAAAGAACAAGAAATAGTTAGCAGAATAATGGCGGGACTTCTGGAGAACTACTATGAATTCTTTGAAAATGAAGAGGAAGATTTTTCATCTACTAATGATTTAAGCTCAATAACTGAGCAGGTAAGAATATTTTAAATGGCAATATGGTATCACTGAAGTAACTTATACATCCTTTATGTTTATGAAAGATATGTTGCAATATAATTCTTTAACATGCCGTTTGGTAGTTTCTTGCAAACTGACAAAACTTGGTATCTCTTAAATGCATTTTCTTGACATAGGTATTGTTGCTTTGTAGTAAGTACAGCTGTGCTCTATAGAAAAGACATAAGAACTAAACCAACAACGATATCCTGCCCAACATAGATGTTGATATGCTGTATAAACAGTATAGCTTTTTAATTACCTTTTTTGGAAAGGAGAACTGGTTTTTAAGCAAATGCAGAACCATGCTGCTGTTGGTCTTGGTCAATAATATTTCTAGGTGTGTCTTAGACACATGCAGGGTCTCGCACTCCACTTGATGATGTTATCAGCTGTAGCTCCCTATGGCAAAATTTTAAAGTGGTGTTTCTGATTCTAAGGCTTCAAAATATCATCTTGACATTAGTGGGGAAAAGTGTTGAACTTAGAGAAACAGAGTTGAGTAGAATAGAAATACTCTGGGTTCTGCATTGCCGGATTCACCTGTCCATGTGACTGATGGTATCCATTATCACTCTTATGCCTTTCCTCACAATTTTAACTTTGTGAAGTAAAATACCATGTCATTCTGGCATAAATAGAGATGGAGAGTTGTTAGGGAAGTTAAAATACGGTAATATGATACAATCTTTTTCTGTTGGCATGTATTTCTAATTCTAACAAGTCGTGGTATATAAGTGATAATGCGCAGAAGTACTTTTTGTATCATCAGAGCCAGGTTCATAGATTATTAATAAAATCTTGGCTTAAACACTTCCTCAGAAGTATGGAAAGCTATAAACTGAATTTTCTCATGATCAGGTGGCTTAACAAATGATTTATTTTCTTTAAAGAGGAAAAAAGGTAAATAACACCAGCAGTTGCTAAGGAAGGTAAGAAGAAATACTGAATTTTTAAAGCCCAACTATCCCATGAACCCTTCCTCTAGCGAGACAGGTAAGGCAAGTACTAGGGCAGCTGGTTGCTTGCTCTTCACTGCAGTAGACACCTCACCCATTGGTCTGGTCTGCCAAGCGTGGGCAGCAAGTTCTGGATCGAGCAGCTTCTGTTCTGCTAGAGCTCCGAGCAAAGTGCTGCAGCTTTGCAGTGTTTGCTGTCTCTAGCCCTTTGCAGGAATGTGTCTAGCACGGAGAACTGTCACGACCCTGCTGCATGCAGGAAGCTGTTCAGTGAAGCTGGGCTGTAACTTTCGCAACCCGAGGCTGTGGACTGTCATCTTAGCTTGGGATGACTGCTCTTTAAAGTCTAATTAGTTAATCTATACTCTCATGCTTTAAAGTTACTGACTTGTCTGTGGGTCATATGTTTTAGCAAAAGGTTTTCCCAAGCATAGCAGCCTGTGTGGTGTGTTTTGTTTTTTTTTTTTTTCTCCCCTACTTTCGAGGCCTGTTGGGGTGTCCCTTTAATTTCGTGGTGTCTCCACCAGATGTCAACAGTGTGCTTCTCTCGGGTCCTGCTCCCCCCGGGCTACTGCGGGGTGGGGGGTACAGAAGGGCTGCTGTCCCCACGTGGGTCAGTGGCACATCCTCTTGCAATTACAGGGGAAAGTCAGGGATAAATAAATTTCTTGCCCTGAATGTAGTGTCATATAATGCATTACACCCCTTTTAAAAAGAAACACACATCTCCTCTCTGCCTTCAATGTAATCTCAAACTTCTAAAGTTTCAATTTTTCTTATTTCAGTGGTTTTGTTTTATACTTGTGTGTCAGATACTATAAAGTGTGTTTTCTTGAGGCAGCTGTTGCTACTTTAATTTTTGGGTTCGCAAGTTTGGGAAACCAGTAATCAATCAGAGGAGCTTTGCAAATCAAACAGGATCACTTTGTTGTGTTTACCTTTTTATGTTTTAGACATAGTTGCTTTTTAAAAAATTAAGGTGGCTGTATTGAGTTGTCAGTTGGCTGTATTGTTTCACTTTTTAAATTGGCTATATTACTGTTTCAGTAGAAACATCATCTGTATTTGGAAACAAAAAAACCCCCAAAATACACAAGAGGCTTCATAGAAACTTCTCAATACTCTTGCTCTTATATTTGCCTTTATAAGTATTCATTCAGTACTTTCAAAGTTTGCGGTCTTAGACTTCAAATCCTTTGATGGAAGGCAATATAGAAAATGCTTCTCATATATGAATAAGACTACCTATGGAGTGCAGGTGAATTATCTGTCTTTGTTTTATACATAGAAGAAGAAAGGTTCTGTGCCTCGTGACTTCAGTGTGGTTGGGATTTTGTTGTTTATTGATTCTGCTTCTGTTCATTTTCTGCATCAGAGGTGCTTCTCTTTTCAGTTCTTGTCCAATGTCTCAAAAGGGTTATGTAGCTTTTTTATGATGTGGAATGTATGGTTTTATATAAGAGCAAGTCTAGTGTGCCTGTTTTTCTAAAATTGAAAAATGTTCTCCTCTTACACGTATGTTGTTTTTATACCTCTCATGCTCTTTTAATTCCCTGGACCTCTTAAAAGAACTTTTCAAGCCATTAACTGTGATTAAATCTTTTTTAGATCAATGATCTCTTGGAAGAGGAGGAAGATGTAAAGCTTGAGCAGTCTGAAGAACTTCCAGAAGATGGCACAGAGAAACCTGTTGAAAGGCCAGCTGTGGTGCATCTGGATATGACAGGGAGTCTCTCGGATTCCAGGAGTGTTACAGCATCAACAAGGTAACTTGTTTCTGCCTTGGAGTTTGGATTGGATTTGAAGTTTGGAGTATAGTCTGTTCTGTCTGGGAGAGAGAAGCTGTCAGGCTTTTGAGATAAGTGGTGTGTCTACAAACTGAAGCTTTAGAAGTAGGTGCAGTTCTTGTAGTAGTAAAATATGGGATAAAATAACTGTTCCCAAATTCACCAGAGGCATGCCTGTAGAACTCAGATTAACTGTGGTGATTTATGCAGAGAAAGGGAAAAAGGGCATATTTTAGTGAAACTGTAAAGTAGTATTTAAACAGTAAATTTTGTAGCAGAAATATAAAAAGAATGTGAACATTGGTAGATGTAAACCCATGCTGTACCATCTTTCCACCACTCCCTTTCAGTGGGAAATCCTAGGACTATTTCTTGTCACATGCTAGTGAGCAGAGCTATGTCCTTACATGACCCTAATTCTTCTCTAAACCTGTGAGAATGTCTAGGTTTTTTTATGCCCAGTTTGGTCAGGTGTTAAATGAGGAAAGTACCTTCTTATTTCACTAGAGTGCAGTGGAATGTATTTCATAACCAATTGTAATGAAGACTTTGTAGATGTGATTACTTCCTGAAAATATGCTGGAGAGAGAAAACACCAGGGACGAAGAGAACTATATATGAGCAAAAGGATAGTGGAGAACAAGTGGGATAATATTGACCATTATGATTTTTAGGTTGGAACTTAGAGGTTCTAGAAAGGCCTTTAGTAGGAGCAACGTGGAGAAAAGTTTGAGCATGTTAAAGATGGTATTTTTGTAAAGTTACGGGTTGCTTGCAAAAAAAACTTGATTTGAGGATCCAGAAAGTTGTCTTAATTTGAGTTGAAATGAAGACTCTGGATACCCTGTTTTGTGAAAGTTGACTTGCTAATATATTCGTAAAACACCTGAAGATCCCCCTTCAGTTAATTTAAATTCTGCTAACCAAATTTATGTCAGACGCTGATATTTCTTTGTTATATCAGTGTAGGAGTGTCATGACTGGCACCTGTGTGCAAGTTGAGGTTTAATTTGTAAATGCTTTTTAGAAAAAAGTTATTAGAAAACCGCATAGAAAGCCAAGGTCTCGCATTGTCCAAACAGGTACAACGGCTGCTGAAGCTGGCGGGCCCTGCGTTACCTGCCTCAGAGCCAGGCTCTGTAGAGGGATCTGTTTGCCAAGGGCTCTGCTGGTAGGGAGCTGTGAGCAGGTTGGGAAGTTGCAAAGCATAATACAGGCAGGAGTACTGGAGTGGGAGTCAGCTCTTAATTAAGACCAGTCCTCATAAAGGAGATGTGTAAACTTCAAATCATACTTCCATTTGAGAGCTTATTTGCGCTTGCTTGTAATACACAGGTTTATATTTTACTTTCTTGTAGTATGCAAGTTTTTGTTTTTAAGTCTGCTTTACTTCTACTCAGAGTTTACATTTTATGGATAGTGAATTTTACCTTTTCCCCTCTGCAGCATGTGCTTGCTATGGGCATTGCATGTAAGAACTTGTAGGGAGGGGTGAAGAAGAATCTATAATAAAAGTGTGACTAAAAACAGAAGAAATGCAGGGAAAATCACAAGTAAGTTTACTGCCTAAGACTGAGTAGTGTCAAGACTGAGGATTTCAGGTTGAAATCTGTTCAGCTGCTTGGCTACAGACTTCCTTCTACTTCATTGCAAGGATTTGTAGAATATAAAATAATGAGAGAAACATAATTCTGTTTTGTAATTTAAATTTATTCTAGTAGTTAAGTGTCCTTATCAGCAATAGAACTGTTTAATTTTAGTTTGAGTTAAATTAAGAAAAAAAAAGTTGCTGCAATTGGAATTTCTACAAAAGTGCTCCTTCTTCCAATAAAAGTTTTAAAGCAATTTAATTATTCACAGGTATTTAGTTGCTTGTGGAATGTGTAAGCGCAGCAGCAGTGACAATCTCAACATGTTTGAGAGTTTAAATTTGATAGCCTGAAGAGAAAAACACTTTTACTCGATGTTTAGTGTTAATTAAAAACTAATAGGCATTAATTATGGTTGGCATTTTACGTAATTTGTGGGGAAGGATAAGGAGGAATCATGTAGAAGAAGAAAGAGAATTTTGACTGTACAACCAGAACTGCAGGAAACATTTAAAAAAAAAATAATTACAGAGCATGAGAAATTATGCTTTATTAAACTTTAAACCACTATAAATACTGTAAATATTTTTCCAAATTTAAAGGCTTTCATGATATGCATTAATGGCCTTCTTTTGTTTTAGTTTCTCGATGTAAAAAAAATAAAATTAGTAAATGTTAATGCAGGTTTACTGGGATGTTTATCTTGACACAGGGTGTGCAGCAGCTTATAAAGGAAAGTGGAGGAGAAGTAGACCTTAAATATGATTCTTGCAGTTGCTTAACCTGGAGTCTTGTTGGCTCTTTGCTGTTGTCAGATTTGGGGAACTGAAGGTCTGCGTCTTTTGGTCTTTTTGTGGAGAGAAGGAAAAGAACGCTGAGGTTGCATGTTCTGCATGTTAAAGACTTGTTATCTTGATTCATACGATGGGTTATATGACCTTCCTTCTAGTTATTTGGACTATAACTTGCTTTTAATTTTGCTCACTACCTTTTTTCATTACTCATTTTGTTTGTTCTTCCTGAAACATATGACCTTCAAGCACTGCGTGGTGTTAGTTTGACTTTGAGTTAGAGAGGAATCTGGTGAGAATGTGGATAATCATTAATGCAGTTTGATTTAGTGGCTGCTTGAAAATGGTATTTAATATAAACCTGTTGAGCATTCTTTAAGCCTGTTACCCAGTCAGGGAGCATTTGTTGCACACAAGTTAACATTGTGTATGTAAAGGAAACATCGTATTCTCTGTTACCAGAAGCCTTTTCCCCACGGCTCTTTCGGTTTTGCTGTCCTGACTTTTGGAGGAAAGAATTACTGACTCAGCGTTGCAGCTGACTTTTAAGACATGCTGTTGAAATAATCACTTTAGAATCCTTCGCTGTCATTATTCCAAATCTTTCATCACTGTGCTTTGCCAAGCAGTATTGGCTTTACTTTTTGCAGTTCATCTCAAATATTGTCAGAAGCCTAATATAAAAAACTCTTGATATGTTCTTTGGTCTTTTCAAAATTATATGTGTAAAAATATGAGATATGACAAGTAGTAAGTTCTATAAACAGCTAGCTTTGTCTATATTAAGTGGAATTACAGGGTGACATCCTCACTGCTTGTATATTTTTGTTAACCCTTTTCTGTTTTAATTAGCACTGATCAGTGAGAGGCAGGCAATAATATTAACAGCAACAAAGTGAGACAAAATGCGTGTATAGTAAGGCTGACTGACTATAACAACTGCCTGAATTGCTAGAAAATACATTATTATTTTAGTTTAACACTCTCTTTAACATCCAAATACTTGTCCCTACTTCCATCCTAGAAGATCTCTGAACAACATGTTGGGAAAGCTTTCAAGTGTTGATTGGGCAGCTTATTGTCAGGAGTGACCTCATGTTGCAGTCTATTTCTATTTAGACTGCAGGGTTTAGTGCAGCACTCCAGAAGTACTGTCTGACAAGCAGCCATTGAATCCCAGCAAGCAGTATGCATAACCAGCAGCCAACATCACGCTTTGCTGTTTTCCAAATGAAGCATTTTTACATGAAGTGCTCATTTGGGATAGCAAAAATAATCAGAATGGCCTGTAAAGTTCTGCTGCACAGGTAAATATATGAACGGAAAAATGTTGCTTTGATAGGATTGCAAATAAGACTTTTTGTTAACTTTAAAATTATGTGAGATTAAATGTATTTTGGAGAGATATTGTGAAATGAAATAATGTCACAATTGATTTTTTTAAATGAGATATAAGAATCTTTGTACAGCCAGTAAATTACCAAGAAAAACTTTGAAATGTTTTATCTCTAGTTAACGTTAGATGTATTTTTCTATCTTAAGGCATGTTTTTACCAGGACTTTTTATGGGTAGGGAGACAGTACAAAAGGGATTCTCGGGAGAGGGTTAGCACTATGAAACAAAGATGTTTACCTTTCTGTGTCTTGCTGTGTCATGCTGCGTTAAGGCTCTATGTAGCAGTATAAATTACAGCTGTTAAAAAGTATCCTTGAGCTGTGGTACACTGGTTCGGAAGTTGTAATGTATTTTCAGGTAAGAGCGATTGACACATTTCTTTCAAAAAGTGCTTAATTGCTAAAGTGATTAGTTGAAGACGTAGGATCGTCTTTACGTAGTAAGAGGATTCTTCAGGCTTTGCAATATTGCTGATTTATGCACATCTTTTACTGAGTACCTCTAATGCACCTAAAGGTGTTTAATAAAAGCACTGGTGAACAATCCTATGCTGGGGTCTGAAGGTTATGCAGTAAGATGGAAAATTTTGTTGTGAACCATGTCTGAAATATTTTGGATTCTTTGGAGATGAGTTTGATTCTCCCCACTCTTGACACAGTTCTTCATTGTCTCAAGTGGTAGAATAAAAGGATTCCAGGTCGTCACAGTTTCCTATAAATAGTATTTGTACTTGTGCCCTTGACTGAATTTTTTTTGCTCTCTTTTACAACTAGAGTGTTGCAGTGTTAGGTGCTCTGATTGCCTCCCCCCTCCCCAATTTATCCTAGGAGTGACTGTGTTTTAATAGTAAATTGATTTAAATGTGTACAACTATGTATTACTACTTCTAGAAAGCAAGCATACCTTTTATAATGCAGCTTTTGTAGAATTTACTGAAAATACTGACATTGGATACTTAAACCCACTATTTTTGTGTGTTGAAATCTTACTGGTTTTGTTCTTTGAGATTCTTGCTCATGCTCCTCCTCTATCTTGTTCCTGAAGCTGAACTTATTCACAGCTTCATGTCTTCATTTTTTTATTTCAAGTATTGTCAAAACAAAAATTGTTTATCAGTAAACTTAAACACTTTGTATAAGTAGTAGGAGTACGCTGAACTGTGCACAGAAATATCAATGGAATGTAAATATCTGAAGTTGTAAACATCTTCTTACCATTTCTTTGTTAGAAAAAACCCCCTGAAATGCGAGTGTGTTCATCCTCAGTTGTTTGATCTGGCAGCTTTGAAATGAGTGGCTACAGATCGATCTGGCTTCTACATCAGGTGTTTTAATTTTCCAAAGCTATATGGCAGTGTCTATTTTGAAATAGTAGTTTAGAGCTGCCTGTTCTGTCAAAGCGTTTGGAATAGATCTGCACTGTTTTTTCACCTAGGCAGACACCCAAATCATAAAGTGAACTTGATTAAAAATTGAATTTCCACTTAAAAAAATAAAAATTAAAAACTTTTGTGGGCACCTGCTTGTTCAGTTGTTACATGGTGATGTTTAAACACAGTGCACTTTGATACTGACCCAGTACAAGTTGTTTAAGGCAAAAGGGCATAATTATTTTTAAATAAATACTTTAACCACTTTCCTTATCAGCTAGTGTTTAATTGAAAGTCCTTTATTGCTCGTGTTTCATCTACTTAGAGGAAGAGAAAATAGAAAGCTTGCTTGAGGTGGTCTAATTATTTTACCTCTCTGGTGGTGGAACTACTAATAAACTTGATAAGGTCTAACCAAGATATTCCTTGCTGTATTAAAACTATTCTTGGGTAAGCAGAGAGACTATCTACATTTTTTAGCACAAGCAAGACTAATATCAGTCAAAACTATCTTGTGGTGGTAGTACCTGTTCAGGTCTCCAGTGGAGCGGCAAGCTCCCTTGAATTTCAAGAGTTACTTTATACATTGATGAAAATAATATTTAAAGTCAACTTTGGCTGCCAACAATGTTGTTGCATGGTAAAGAGTAGACAAATTTTATTTTTCAGCTTTTTGAGCTTAGCTATATATAATAGGAAGAAAAAGCATTTGTTTACTTCCTTCCCCACCTCCTAGTTGAAATAAAGTTAGTATTTATTTTTTTTCTAAATAAGACATGTAAGTTGCAACTCATTGCTGTTTACAGTAGAGTTTTTTCCTTTTATTTCTTTCTTAGCATGTTTACTGTTCCTTTGTCTAAAATGTAAATATTCTGTTTATAATGGCAGAATTTTGGTCATATTAATGGAAAATTGAAGAGGGAGTGCATACATGAGTTAACTTCCTTGAACTCGCTTGTGTTAGTTACACTGATTTCCACCCTTCCACTCCCCTAGGAGTTTAACATTCTAGGCTGAAGTGGCATGTGCTAGATTTCCAGATGCTTTACAGATGGTGAGCTGGTGTCTCAAAACCTTGTGAAAGTACCTGCCCCACACTTGAAATGTAGCTGTCCTTGGAGAGTGCTGCAGATCTGTTGAACGTTGCAGAATAAAATTACTCAACAGTCTGACAGGCAGGGAAGGACTTCTGTGAAATTGCAACTGTGGAGGAAAGCAGAGTAATTTGGAATTTGCTTTAGGCAGCAAGGTTAGAATCTGCATTCTTAAGCAAGGTGTCAGGAAGTCTTTGGAGACTAAGTGATTAGTATTTCCCATGGGAAAGACTGTATATCTGAGAGCTTATAGCTTCATAATATACTGAGTATTGACACTTGAGAGACAGAAATCTGCATTGCTACTTCTGTAACTTTCTGCCTTATGATGGCATTCTTTAAGATTTCTTCATCTAAATAATAGAGGGGCTGCAAATCAGTGTTTTCTTTACATATTTATTCTACGTTTATTAGCCGCATTACATGGAGTCTTTAGGTATTTTCTAAGTTGCTTTCTGGTGACTTTAAGACTTTTATTTAGTGTGATGAAGTTTTTGCATTACATTAACTTATTTCTTCTTTATTGCAGTGCTCATATCTCTCCCATAAGTATCTTGCCAGCCTCTGCAGAGTAAGTATAATGAAAATATAAAATGTGTTTGAATAGTGCGGTCACTAGAACAGGCATAGAAGATATGTCTTCTTTCAAGAAAAAGAAAAGCAGTAGGTTTGGTTACAGTTATGAATGAACATATTCCAGTGTGAAGTGTTTCACTTATGACATTTAACACTAACGTAGGAGAAACCTAATGTCTGTCAGTGGTGTTGACTGCAGAAGCATGAGAGCACAGTATAGTAGAATCTAGATTCCAAACCACTTTGGGTTTTATGCTTAGATACATCATAGGTGTTTGACTTTCAAATTATGATGGCATTCACACTGTATTTTCAGCAACATTATATTTTAACAACTTCTAGTTGTTAATATTGAGTACAGCTCAGTGGAATTGCATGTACAAATGTGGAGGAGAATTAACACACAAGTCCAGAGTTCAAAATGGGGTAAAATAGTTTAAGATTCTTACAGGAGGGTTTTTTATAGGCCTAATTGCATATTTTGGATGAGCTGGCAAAGAAGCACTCAACAGAGCAGTCTGTTTTTAAAGAATGCAGCTCTTTTCTTGATGTATCTCTGGGTATATCCTGTGTCCTTCATCAGGTACTTGCTCATTGTCTCTGCTGTTCATTAGCTCTTGCCTTTTAAGATTACAGCCCCATTCAGGAGGGGTTACAGCCAGCTGTGCTGAAGTGGTACCTGCTCCGGGGTTGCCTCTGACCCATTATAGATACAGGATTTTTCTGTCATGTTAACATGTTAGGCTTTTATAAGTGTTTGTGTATAGTTATTAAAAAATAAAGTTAGTCATTGTAGTCTGTTGGTTACTCTTAAAATACTGTTAATAGACTTTGTAATATTTTATGTCAATCTTATGAAATAAAAGATAGTAGGTGCAATAATTTCCACTGCCTTTTTGGAAAAGTTAGTCTCCTTTTGCGTTGAAGTAACTGCCATCAAGAATTCCTGTCATGTGTAAAGTTTTTGTCATCTCTGCCTTTCTGCATAGTTGATCAATGCAAAAGGAGAGTTCTTAATGTAAATTTTCTGTCTTTCTTGTGTTTAGTATTTTAGAAAGAACAATTAGAGCAGCTGTGGAACAGCATCTTTTCGACCTGCAGAGCAGCTTAGATAACGATCTTAAACATATACAGCAACACAGACTGGGCTGTAACAGTGAAGCAAAAAATCCCAGCGGGGATGAGGAAGGATCTAACAACCAGTAAGATTTTGTTGTATCTGTAATGAATTCTCTAGGATTGTACATATTAACTCCTCCAAAACAATCCCCCACCTCAATCCAAAGCAAAAGTTACGACTTTTGCAATTAACTTCAATTTATCTCGTATTTTAAACCAAACCAACTTCTGTCACTTGCCAGTAATCAACAGGTCTTGAAGCAAATATTTTAAATTGATTGGATATCTAAAAATGTTGTGAAGTATAACTGCTTCACTGCTGAATTCTGTGCAAGCAGCCCAAGAACTTGAATTTACGCAAGTGCTTTCATTCTTACCTCACCGATGTTACTTATGAGACAATTTTACCGTAGGAAAGCTTTTGTAGATACTGTTGCAGTTTCTTTACCGCTATCTTTCCATGTCAACATAGCTGTTTTACTGCTGTGGCTGCCAATGTCAATGAAATGGCTAAAAATGGATAGAACAAGCACTGTGGGTCTGTTTGCATGGAGTTCCAGCCTCATTTGGTCAGCTTTTATTTTTATTGTAAATCTTGCCATGTTATGAGTGTAGCGATTGCCATGGCAGCATTGAGAAGCTGGTACATTTTGGTGCTTTATTAAAAATAAATAGTCACAATTAATACCCAAACTCCAAAAATGTGTAGTTAACATTACCTAAATTTCTTTGTTGCTCAGAGCTTGAAATACATGAAATATTCAGAGACTTGAATGCTGTTTTCTAAATTGTTCGGTCTTTACTGTTTTTAGAAATCTTACCTTTGACAAGAGGTCAGGCTGAAGTTAGCAGTTGATCATAAAAGTAATAATCATTGCTGGTAATAATCAATTAAAACTGAATTTTAGTGTTAGAGATTTAATGTCTTTGGGTAATTGCCTGAAAGACCTGTTGTAGCTGAATTCCTTCAGCTACAGCATAAGTGTTTTAAAGGTTGGCTGACTTCATAGAAGCGGAGGCTAAAAGCACCATCACTGCAGGTTTGGAAGCAATATACTCTTCTGGCACAGTGACTATTTCAGATGCTTCTGATCATCATTCCAATGTGGATTAACCGTAATAGAGGATACATGATCGTGTTCTTGAAAGAGGTCGTCTGGGTGCTTTAAAGCAGTGCTGCCGGCAGACTATGCACAGGGCAAATACACAGTTAAATGAAGAACTAAAAAAATGCAGAGATCCAGTGCAAATTTCTTCAAAGTAATTTAAAATAAGGGCTGGAATTAAGAAAAAAGAGTTAAAATGTTAGTTTCTGAACCAGCCTGTTTAGTATCTATACTATGTATCTGATGGAGGAGGAGCATTTTTAAATATAGTTTGGAGTTCTTTGTGAATGAGGAGAAGGAAGGCAAGGAAGTCAAAGGCTTGTGATGAATTAAGAATCATGTGATAACAGGAATGGTGGCACGTAAAGAATATATGGACATAAATATGGTGTAAGTTAGCTTTACTCTAGCTGTACTGTTACAAGCCTTAAGTTGAATTCTAGGAAGATTAAATGTTAGAAATAATGGTCTGTCTCACTGGAGGGGAACATAGTGATACTACCTATAAACTAGCTGGCTTCACTATTGAGAGGAGTGTAGCCACAGCAACTTCGAGGCATTGCTTCTGGCTGTTGACACTTTTATTCCTTAGGTCAGCATAGTAAGTGGGGGATTTATGCCTGACCCTTAATACAAGAATCAAATAAATACATTTTAATGTGTCTATCATATACTGTTGTAGAAAACCTCAGAAGTATACATAAGCTACATAAACAATTAAACTTGCCTACAGGTTGCTGAAATTGTAGATATTACCAGTATCTTTGGTCAGAATAATTTTGTTGGAAAAAAAAAAAAACCCCACACCCTGATTTTTGCTACTGTTTAAGGAGAGGAAAAAAAAAGGACAGTGTTGTGTTGTTTTTTTAATTTTTTTTTTCTTTTAAAGGTGGAACAACAGGTTGCTAAAGGCTTTCTGTTCTTATCTTTAGGAATGAGGTTATTGAAGATAATGACACTGGTAGCAGTGAGAACACAGCAGACTGCTCTGAAGTATTGGTTTGCACAGATTTAGACAGCGAAGCTATGAAACATGATACTCTAACTGAGGAAGAAGAAAGCGTTCAGGTGAGAGGAAGAGCCTCCTGTATAGGAAAATCATAAATTGCTGTGACTTCAGCAAAGTGCTTTAGAGATCCAAGTTTTCCTAACAGCTCTGATGTAGCCTTACATGTCACTGTTGCTCTGTGCAGTTAACTGCCTTCTCTGCTGTGCATGTTTCGTAGACAGGCACAGAGAAATTTTTGTGTACTTTGGTGCAACTTGTTTGGACCCTGACTAATGTTTTTCTGTTGGTCTTTTGCAGGCACCAGCCCTTCCTCCTGCTCAGGTAAGTCAGTGTATCAGCAAGCATAGCACTGGTTAGAACAGCATCTGTGTTAGTAAAGGCTTCCTGAGGAGCAGAAGATCTAGAGCTGTGGTTGTAACATAGCCCACAGTCAGTCACGCCTTTTACTGTATCAAGAAGGGGTAGAAGTAACAGTCACATTGAGATTCTGCAGCTAATTACAGCCTTTCCTCACTGTTTCCAGATTCTTATGTGGTAGGCATAGGTGTCTGTTCTTTCCAACACATCTTCATCTCTTTCTACTTCAAAGAGATTCTGTTGCTTCTCTTTGGACCTGTTTGCTTAGATGTTTGACTTCTGCTGTGCTGATAGCTTGTGTCCCTCCATACTGATGGGTACACTTAGAATTCTTACACTTGAGGTGTTCAGCAAAAGAAAAATGAAAGAGAATTAGCCTTGTGATCTCCTGAAGAGGTTCAACACTTAATATTGTCATCTTGAAAAGTATCAGGATTGACCATTTATATTCCAAAGCAGAAAAATCTGTCTAGAGTGCTGCATGAGCGCATATTAGGATGTGATGCTAACATGCTTGTAAAAATAAAACTTAGTTGTATTGTTTAAAAACTGCTTTCCTCAGAGAATACAATATTAATGATACTTGAAGTTGCTGAAAGTTGCAGAAAATTAGAAAGAAACTGAAATCAGAAAGCAACTGAACATGTAAATGACAAACCACAGGATAATCAAGTGTCACAGATTTAATTTTGGCTTTGCTTTTACATATTATACTTGAATTGAACAGCTACGTGTCACTGAAAGAAGCAAGTATTTCATACAGTTTGAATGGAAGCCCAGTATTGTAGCAGCTGTAAATGTTGAAATAATTGTTTGCCCTGTACAACAAAGATGCCTCAGCTTTGCTTTGAGCTGCAAATTATTAGATCTTCACCTACAGTCAAATGTGAAGGTTTGTAGTATGTAGGGCCTGAATTTGTAATGATGGCCTGAACTGTACCAGCATTTTTTATTAGCGAGCAGGCATCAGTCTCTTATTCAGGGTATCTTTATGTGATCAAGTGATGCTGTAAAATATGTGCTGACAAAAATGAAATCAAGTAATATGCAAGAGAACATAGCTTCTACCACTCTGTATGAAATAGCACATAAGCAGCTGTCAAATAAGCACTTCTAATGAAAAATTCAAATTAGTTCCTTGATAAAACTTTTGTTGTCATAAATCTAAATGATGATTCTGTGGGTAGAGAGCTTTGTTATACATGTGTAGAGAACTTTCTACAATGGTTTTTAACTTCTTGCCTGTGAGTCCATAAATCTTTCTGAGGGTTTCCTGAAAGATAACTAGATAAGCAAACCTATTGTTAGTAGACTTAAATTAACTAGAAGAATTTAATGGGTCTGTGAACTTGAAAAGATAGAAACGGATGCCTTAGCATAGTGAAACTGTGAGTCTTGTCTGGAATCTGTGTTTTTATTAAAACAAAATGTTGCCGTAGCGCTTTTCGCTATTGTAATGTATTCTTCTCTTAGCTTTCTGTTTGCTTTCGTGGATCCCAAATGACTCTTTTGAATCACCTAACAGGCCAAATTTTTCAATTGTTCCTGCTAAACTAGCATACTGTTTTAGAATCCCATTCTGTAAATTAAAATTTCACAGGATGTATTGATTGTCCAGGTTCTTTCCTGATGCATGAGTGTCAAATCTTGTGATAAAAAAATTTTTGGATTGTTATCCTATAGCACAAAGTGCCCATGGTGTTTTAATTAGTATTTCATCCAGTTCAGGTGAATACTATGTTTGTAAGAACTCTGTTGAAAGTACAGGGTAGAGGTCCGTATTTCTGCCATAAGTCTTTTTCTGACTGTCTGTTGTAAGTCTTCTTTTACTGGTAGTATTTGTTTTAGGTTTTCAGTCTTTTGACGTCGAAAGCCTTCAAAAGCAGTAGAGAATGAGTTTCTCATATTAATTCCTAACGCTTTACTTCCTTCTGACTTCCTAGTTAAAATATATGCTGAGCTTTAGAAATCAGAACTCGGAAGATACAAATGTAGATGGAGAAACAAAAATTGCAAATTGGTGCCTTTTCAGTGCGTTTTTATGCAGTTTCAATGGTTTCAAAGAACAGCTGAGAAATGTGAATTTCACTTGTGAAGTCTGTGCACTTCAGAGTTCCAAGTACGTTACTGTGCTGAGCATATAAAGGGGAACAGGATGCTTGGGAGTGCACGGTCCTGTGTAGATGCACTTTTGTTGTCATACCTGATGTCATTCTTGGCCTTTTTTGCTTTTTGATATATTTCTGTCAATTAATATTGGTGGTAAGGTGGCATTCTGGGGTGAAGTTTTGGGGTTTTTTAAATGTTAGTTTCTACCTTCTTGTTAATACACCATTTCAAATGTTATTGGAGAGTTGTATCTTTTGGGGAGACGTTAAAGGGAAATGAGAGGAGTTTGAGGGACATGTAGGGTTGTAGGACATGAAAGATGAGCACGTTGGCTCTCCTTTGGATCTGAAATGGAAACGGAAGCAGCTGTTTCCACGACTACAATAAGTGTGACTTGCACAGCTCATCTCCAGGGTGGAAGTTACCTGCTGGAGTAAGACAAAGGCACTGTAATTAAAAATTGTTTCCCTGAATTGGACTTTGACTTGAGGACTGAAATAATGTAAACAGAATAATGGAGTTTTGTCTGATAAGGGTGAATATTACTGTCAGCAGTGTAAAACTGGCAACTGTTACGTATATTTGAACTCTCCAGGTAACTTTATTTTATATTCAGACATTTTAAAGATAATTTGTAAGAACTTCTTGAAGTCTGAAACCAAATGTAACCTGTTATTTTAAAATGACATATTTTGTATTTCACATTCCTTATATTCCCCCAAATAAGATACTTTTTGAAGAAATCAAGTACTGGGCTTTGGTGTAAATACTTCAAGTAGTCAGTCCTTTGCCAACTTTTAGCGAACAAAATGGTGACAGACATTCATCTGAACTTGTTTTGTGAGATGGTGTCATAGAAATGCCAACGTTTCTTCATCCCCTTCCAGTTCTGTTGCTACTTTATTTAGTAACAGGGATTAGTAGCTCCTTTTAGAAAGTCTGTCAGACTTGTTTCATTTCATATATGCTGAGCACAAGTCTACATCCAACTCAGTTATTTTTGAGACTAGGATATACTTACTGCCATGATTTTAGTCACCCCAAACTTCATGCTATGATTTCAGTAGAACTGTTGGTGTTAATATTTAAAAGAAATAATAAAAAATGGTTTGTCTGTCTTCTAGTGATTAAAACACCTGGTTACTGGCTTCACTTTAGATGTAAAAAAATTGCATGGTTAGATTAAATAAGATTTCCAAAGCTGTGCTTTTAGTTCTTGAGGGTTTTTTGTGGTCAGTGATGATTACAAAAATGTTTTCAGCTGAGAATGCCATTCCCAAATCTTTCTAAACATACTTTTTGCCAACAGACTGCAGACGTATTATTGAAACCATGTGATAAAGATGCAGATGTTGATGGAGAAAATAATAGTGAAAGGTATGTATTTTTCTTTTGTTTTCTTTCATTCTATGTGGCAGAATGTGTAATTTCAGTTTTGAAAAGTGAGTGTACCAAACTGATTTGTGACAACACAGTATAACATAAGGGAGGTGAAATTAAACATACAACTTTTCACATGTGAAAACAGGAGAAGATGGAGTTACCCTTTCATAGTGGTGATATAGAAGCCATGGAACTTCATGCACTTAAAAGGGAAAATAAGCACGAGCCTATATGATATATATCGTGATTTTTTTTTTTTTTGTGAACAACCCCTATGTTCTAGGCAAGAGAATTAGAAGAAGAAAAAGTTACTTACTTTCAAATATTTTGGCACATTTTATTGCTCTTAGTGATTGAAGAATTAATGCTGGTGATAGTGACTAGCCAGAAAACTCTAAGTTCATTTGTAGTTTGAGTTCAGCACTGATCAAAATTTGAGTTCAAAATATTTACTCCCAGTTTGAGAACAAGGGTCTGAGCTGGTTTTACTTCCAACTTGGTTCAAGTCCAGTTGTTGTTTACATGCTTCAGCTTGAAATTCTGTGTGAAGAACTAAGGTGAGGGGGCCAGGTTGGAAACAGTGTAAGTTTTGCTCCCCAGAATTTTAGTTATTCCTTTAAGGAAATACATTGCATATCTGCTAAAACTGGACTAGTATATGTAAGAATAAAAAGTAAACGGAATGTATAGTATTTACTGTCCATTAAGAACTTGTATTTAAAATGATAACTAGGTCTGTGTCTTCTTTTTAGGCAAAATAGTATATTGCTTGGTGACAATGATAGCATATCTTCAGAGATGTTTCTGGTAAGATTATTTTTTAATTTATATACAGATACACAGCATCTTATGAACTCACACGAAATACAGACATGAAGAAAAACAGTAAACGGAGCTTTCGGCATCTTATGTTGATGGTCTGCTGCGAGGTTTGCAAAACCTCTGTTGGAGATCTCATCTCACTCCACAGAAACTTTTGGCAGCAGAGCAAGCTTATACTTAAGCACCTCATGAGGAATGTTTTGTAATACAAAAAATTGACTGCTACTGGGGGTGTCGGGGAAGCTTGTTTATAATTCCTTGGGTTAAGAAAGAAGAAAATTTTTTTGAGAAAATTTCCAGAAGTTCTGGAATTAGCACTGATTAGGTATCTGATTTCCAGTTGCTAAATAGTAATAAAATTGTTCTGTTTTTTTATTTAAATACAGGATTCAAGTAGCAGGAGTTGTGATCTTAATGCAAATACTGATTCAGAGGTGTCGGGGGATGGCAATGTTAATGTTTCTGAGGAAGCTCTGGGTGTCCAAGTACCACGTCTGGATCTGAAGAATGTATCTGATGGTGACAAATGGGAAGGTAATTTTCACCCTTTAGCTCACAGTATAGTTAGCTAGTAATGACGAATAGAACATCTGACAAAGTAGAAGCAGCAGACAACTTACGCTTTTTTTCTTTACTTCAACCTGAAGAATACGTTCCTATACACATGGTAAGATTGACCAAGTCATGACATAGGTCCCATCTTGTTTCTGAACTATCTGCAACTTAATTAAGAACCATTAAAAACAGTCAAGAAAAAATAGTCAAAGGAGCAACTAAAGAAAGCAAAAAAGCCTGTTTCATACTAGAGGGATATTTTTTTTTTTAAGTGACTTATGGTTCCCAGGACCCTGAGTCTCTCATCCAAGTCCTTAAAAATGCTTTCTCTGATTATGCCATGTAGTTAATCTTCACACTGTCTTGTTTGTTGCTTTTTTTAAAAATTACTGAAGTTCTAATACTAGCTGAATTTGACTTAAAATCACTAAACTACTAAACACAGCAATTTGTATTTCATTTATTCTGAAAAATCTGTTGTTTGTTTTATTTTAAACATCAGGAATGTCAGATGTTGGTTTCCATATCATTGGACAACTTGAAACAGCTCTGAATTTTCAAATAAAAGTTAAAGTTGCAGATGGATATTATTTCTGTGCCCCTTCTCCCTCCATTTGTTTGGATTTTAGGAAAAGCACAATATTTGAACCGTAGTTTTCTCTTGGGCAGGATTTCTTATGTTTGTGACCTTATTCTTTATGGCCTTCCAGGTTTAGCAAGCCCCTAAGCTTGTGACTTTACTGAACTTTGCTGCTCAGATGTCTAGTAATAACTGTTTAGACTGTTGTTTTACTTGTGTAAAAACATAACCCCTTTGTAACCAGAGCAAAACACTCTTGTCAGTATCTTCTTTTCAAAGTACTTATCTTTCTATGTGTTCCTTATCCTGTCTCCTTTGCCTGGTGTTGATATTCTGAATCATCACACCTTAAAAAAAAATGCAAGCGATACAGTTTGCCAAAATACTGTGAACTGTCCCTGACAGTACAATGGCCACAGTCCACTTATTTCCAATTTTAAAAACTTGCAAATACAGCTTGGTAGATAAATACAGATCTACTATGCAGGGACGAGGTTTTGACTTCCAACAGGCTGTTCCAGTGACAGCTATTCTTTGAGATGCCTGTAAGTGTTATGATCAAATGTCAGTAAGACACTGGTGACAAAGAATGACTGCACTTAACTTCTGCTTGCTGTGTTATAAATATTAAAATTAGTGAAGTATACTTGGAATGTGTGTAGCTTAACAGTGCAGCATACAGTTGTAGTGTGTCAGCACATAAAGCTTTGTCCTGAAGCTCAAATAGTGATAACGTACTGGTAATTTGTCACCAGTGTTGCCTGTTTTCCAAATTAATTGCCTGCATACTTCCCTTTTAACCCTTTTACAAGTGATGGGGTTTGCAGCTTGTGATTGGCTTAGACTTGTAAAATATTTGCTGGTTGGCCTTCTTGAGCCCTAGCAAACTGTACATTCAGAGTATGTCATGTCATAAAGAAGTCAATTTGCAGGCATCCAAAGACACTGAGTCCAGATTTTCATTCTGGTTGCCCAAGTTAATAAATTTGTCTAAAGTTTAAAAAATTTTTTTAAAATTTAAATTTAAAAAAAATCCTGCTGACATGCTCAGTGTTTTATTTACATTAATTGCTTACTTGCACATTACATTTTTTTGCATCCTCTATTTGTGTTAATCTGATTTAATATGTATTCTCAGAAGGTTTGTGGCTTCCATTTTCATTATTTCCTTAAATCTGCTCATAAAACTTGCTTTGTTTTTACTTACCCAAATAGCTTTATGACCCTTACTTTGAAAAGAAAGTAGCATATGTGTATATAAATTTAGCTTATAAGCTTCTTGGTAGTAAGATCATGATTTTTTGCAAGAGGTGTTATTTCATTGCAAAGTATTTTAACTTTGACTGTTCTTCAGTCCTGTTTAGATGGTTATTGGGATCTCAGCCTTCCAAGGCACTGCAAGCCCTTGTGGCATTCCATGGAAGTAGATTGGCTTTGTAAAGAAATCTATACTAGTCCAAAGATTTGGGTTGTTAAGGCCAGTGTGATAGAAAACTTAAAGGTCTGTTACCAACAGAGTTCTTGAAAATGAACATCAAATCTTACTGGCTTAAGACAAAAATGCAGATCAGTTAATCTATATTTCTGAGTATTTTTTCTGCATTTGTCCTGCTTTCTGGAAATCACCACCATCTCTTATTTATGAGCTGTGAGCAAAAACATATTTAGAACTTGTCTTTTGTTAAAGTGAGGATGCATGAGACTCTTATTAAACTACAATAAGTCTTTACTATTCTTGTGTCAGTTCTTTGTAAACCTTTTCAGTAAAAAGCTCAAATTCGCTAAGGACTGAGCATCCTTACCTGCCATTGAAATTGCTTGGAAGCTGAGAGTGCTCAGGGCCTGGCCCAAAAACTGGGATGTTTTTCCCTGGTACTGTATCTTCCTGCTTTACATGTTATGTATAGTTTGTTCTGACTGTGCTGTGTGTTCACTTTAGTATTTTTGCCATTCTTTTTCATTTTATTAGCGCCATGCCCTATCACTTTTCCCCTCATTGATTTCAAAACAATGCATCTGCAGAGAGAAGGGGAGGGTAAGTATGGTTCGCCATACGTTCAGTTATCTGCCTTTTGATAGTTTATGGTTTGCTTTCTAACTAACCCTTCACCTGCTGTCCTTTATATCTTGGGAATGTTCTGATCTGCAAAGTTTTTGTTTACTTTTTTTCTAAAAGGTCCCCTTCTTGTACTGTGTAAACAGGCAAGATTATAGCTTAAAAACAAAACAAAAAATCCCAACAACACTTAGTAAATGTACAATGGAAAGCAGGTACAAGGGTTATTTTTTTAAAGATTACGTTGTGGGTTTTATTGTTGTTCTGCACACTTTGAACCCAGTTTTCAAATTTCTGATTTGAACTGGAAAATAAAGGCAACTCTCTGAAAGGAGAAGGGGGGTGGGGTTTTAAAGGGCCTGGAAGGCCATGTCAGCTTTTTGTTAGACAGCAAGAAAACCATATCTGAGAACTGTAAGGGATGTTAGCAACTAACTTTTTATAGGGATTTAAAAGAAAAATTGATTGTTTTGGAATCCCCTGCCCGAAAGAGGTCACCTTCCCCAAATTAAGAAATCTCTTTTTCTCAGTGGTGTCAAGATGGATTTAAACTTAAAAACCCAACAACAGTCCTTTAAAAAGACTTAAGCAAATGGGTACTGTGCCTGAAGATTATTGTCAGGCTCACCTTCTTCAAAACCAAGAGGACAGTCTTTCAGAGTACATGTGTAAGGTATGAAAATTAATTTCCACCGCAAAATATTGCGGTGAACAATAAATATGTTCGTCTGACTTTGGATTTCTGATAAGTAAATAAGGCTCTCTTACACTGTTGAACTGTTCAGAAATGCATACTCCCAAGATACACTTTGAAAAAGGGATCCTAGTGTGCATACTTCATTTCAGTACCTTTTTCTTTCAATTGTTATATGACAGAATTTGTAGCTTTCTGATGTATTTCAATGTCTTTATTCACTTTGTATATGACACCACATCCTTTATAGCATACAAGACTAAGCATTGGGTACGCATTTTTTGTTTCCTTTTGACTCTTGTTGATAGTTCTGTTAACAGAAAAGTACCATTTTGTGTCCCTTTTTTATCTTCTAGATCCATTTCCTGCTTTCAAATCTTGGCAGGAGGACAGTGAATCTGGAGAAGCTCAGCTTTCCCCGCAGGCTGGAAGGATGACTAATCATCCGTTGGAAGAGGACTGTCATCCGATATTGTCACATCGGAGTTTGGATTTTGGGCAAAGCCAACGTTTCTTACATGATCCAGAAACATTAGATTCTTCATCCAAAGCACTTTCTTTTGTTAGGTAGGTATTTTAATGCAAATTTGATGGGTGTTGGGGCAGGAGATGTTACTGCCAATATGCAAATACAGCTGTTTAAGAACCTAATGGGTTTTCACGATATGAATTAACTGAAGACCAAGGTCAAATGTAGCATTATATGGTCATGGGCTGTTCTGCCTGCCCAGGAACTGCCATAGTGAGCCAGACCAGAGGTTCATCTGGGATGGTATTGTATCTCT
This sequence comes from Strix uralensis, assembly GCF_047716275.1. Taxonomy (NCBI): domain Eukaryota; kingdom Metazoa; phylum Chordata; class Aves; order Strigiformes; family Strigidae; genus Strix; species Strix uralensis. The sequence goes on from NC_133985.1 coordinate 19,138,123, forward strand.
CAAAGTGGCCACTGGCAGATGCTGAGGGAGAGTATAAAAATAGGGCAGGCTTGCATAGATTTCCCTGGCATTTGGTCAGGGCTTCTGACAACCCGCTGTAATGGCACTTCCTGGGCTGAAGATAGTATTTCTATCCTTTGTTTACCAGTCTTTACTGGACTGGGGGTCTATGATTTTATGTAAGTTTTGCCCCCACCCCTTAGTGTGAATTATCTATTTTCGTGTTGCATAATTTTGGATTTGTTTTACATAGTATGTTGTCTACTCCCGGTAAAGAGAGCCAGGTTATACAAACGATTGCAACTAAAGTGTGTAGTATGGTCTGGGCAGATTCTTCATTTGGGCTGTGGAAGGTCTTCAGAGGCATGGGATAGCAGTACAGTGAAGAGCTGGGTCCTTAATGCAGGTCCTTTCCTGCAGATTTGGAGGATCAAGCCTGTTTAACCCAGTGTGTGAAAGCGGAGTTGTAACTAAACAAGCTGCAAGTTATTTGTGTCATACTGGGGAGTGTGACCTTCCATAATTATAAACAACCTGCGACCTGTACTGTCTACTACTGTGAATATGAAAGGGAATTTAAGAAGAATTTCCATGCTTGTTAGGGAAGAAATAATCTCATAAAAATGAGAAAATCTGGAACAGGAAAGGCCAAGTTTAGAGTCTCCAATTCTCTGTCTGACATAAATTTATTGATGCAGAAAGCTGCTTGCCCAGTATCTCCAGTTAGTGCGGAAGACAGCTGACAAGTACTGTTAAAATGATGCAGAAGACTGACCTGCAGAAAAGTGCTGATTGTAATAGCTGTTCTCCTCATTCTGAAGCTAATAAGGATCTACACTAGGAGATTATCAGATTAGTGTTTCTAATATCTTGAACTACGTAGATGTCCCTAGCTGTGTTGAGGGGTCTTTCAGGCACCTTGTGTAATAAGTGTATTGGAAAATTCTCATGGTCAGTCTGGAGATAAAAAGGCTTTTCACAAGCAGCAAATGTCAAGGAGCTGAACAAGTGCAAAAGATGATTTAAAACAAGAATCACGTACTCTAGAAATATATTGGTAAGGCCAACAGATGATGTAGATGGTTTTTAGATAAGTATCTAATAACTTGCCTAAGACAGTTAAGTGGAGCTGTCTTAATTACCAAGGATTGTTCAGTGGCAGCTTCTAGCCTAGGCTTTATTCTGTGCCCGATACTTCCAGAAGTACTGAGTATCTAGTAACTTGGATAAGTAGCCTAGCCACCAGAAAGATCTGAACTGCTCTAATGACAGTGTAATTAATGGTACATTAGCTTATGACACTTGAATTTCCAATGCTGTTTTTCTGTTAGGGGTATTACTGAAATTAGAGAGGAAAAAATAACAGGTCACATTTTGAAGGCAGCAGATCAAAGCATTTTGATTCAGTAAGTAAATAGCTCTGAAAAAAATGGGTTATGAACTGAAGAAAAAAAACTTTAAATTAGTCATCTGTTACTCAAAAATACAAGTTGCTTGCACTTGTTTAATTATATAAATGACATTTTAAAAACGTTTTTAATACAGAACACGAAGAGCATCCTTTAGCTCAAAAGATGACAAAAGGGAAGACAAGACACCTTATCAGCTTGTCAAGAAATTACAGAAAAAAATAAAGCAATTTGAGGAACAATTTGAAAAAGAGAAAAACAGTAAGGTAAGTTACCACTTCTGCTTTTCCTCAGAATAAAGGACTGCATGGTAGAGCTAAGTTACTTCTTGTAGTTCATCACTAAATAACTGTGGGCTCACAAATGAGAATAATTTTGTTATACACTGCTGTCTGCAAAAGTGAACTGAGCAGCAGCCATACTAGAAAATGTGCCATAATGCCTGAGCCCGAAGAAGGGCAGGCAGTGATGTTTCTGCAATGAGGCTGAGAGGGTATCAGATGAGATGTGTGGAGAGAGAAGCATCTTACCACTCTCTGGTTTGACTTCTGATGTCTTGATTCAAGTTTATTTTCACAAGTGTTGTCTGTTATGTTGGCACTGAGATCTGATCTTGTACTAAGAGTGGCATCCTTGTTACTAGTCATGTTTGCTGTCATAAATATTACCAAATCTTGAAAGAAGTATTTATAAACAAGATTTAGTATGTGTGTTTTCATAAAATGTGGTTTGTTTGTATTCCTTTTCAGCCCTCCTATAGTGATATTGCAGCCAATCCAAAAGTTTTAAAATGGATGACTGAACTTACCAAATTGAGAAAGCAAATAAAAGGTAAGGGATGCTACAGTTTCTGGTGTTCTACAAACACAAATTTTCTACATGACTAAAATGGTGAAGTCATTCAGTAAAATGCCACAGCATAGTAAAAAGGCTTCATTTCTAGATTCTGAACTATTAAAAAATCAAAATCCAATTATTCTTGTGTCATTGAATTCATCAGAAGAGAAACTTTGCCTATGAAAACTGTTATATTCCTTTCTTTCCTATTCTAAAAGAACTGAGAAAGTTATTTCTTTTAAACCTTTGGATTGAGCAATTTTTCTCATTTCAGATGCAAAGCAGAGGAGCTCAGATGGAGAATTCATACCTCAAACACGTCCACGAAGTAACACTCTTCCAAAAAGCTTTGGTTCCTCTCTTGACCAAGAGGATGAAGAAAATGGAGATGAGATGCGGGTTGTGCAGAAAGAGAAGAAGCCCACTAAGGAAGCTACACTTGAACTCATTCTGAAAAGATTAAAGGAAAAACGAGTTGAAAGATGTTTGCCAGAAGATATAAAAGTAAGCATAAGATTATGGATAGGCTGTTTCTAAGAGAATAACAGAGGGAAATAGAGCACTGTCAAACCTTGACAAAATGATGCCTCTGTCTAGCAGCCCTTTGCCAAGCCCTTGTATTTCAGACTCCATGGGGAAATGATCGAGATGAACCATGAACTACATTTTCCTTGCTCACTCTTTATTAAAATATTTACAATTATGTGCTGACAATATTGGACAGCTTTAAATGGATGAAGGTGGGATGTATGTTAATAACTAAGTTTGGCTAAGGCATCTGTATAGCTGATAGTGTAGAGAAACTGTTAAAGTGACTTGTGTTTGATTAAATGTGAATTATTCTGACAGAAAATGACAAAGGACCATTTGGTAGAAGAGAAAACATCTCTCCAGAAAAGCCTCCTGTATTATGAAAGTCAACATGGACGGCCGGTAATACTTGGTTTACTTCATCAAACTATATTAACGTATGCATAGACAACAGTAACTTTTGTGCAGTAGTAATACCAGAATTTAATGCTGGTGTGTGGGGGTAGGGTTTCTTCTCCAAAACACAAAATTACCTGTTGGTTTCCGTGTTGACATTGGAGGAATTTATTGCACTGACTTCTTGAAAAAAAAAAAAAAATAGTATGTGTTAATGGGCCCTTTTTTCACAAATCAGTAGGTTATTGGGGTTTTCAGAGTGATTGGTGTGGTTTGGTGCCTTATATGTCTGTGAGGCAAAGAGAAGTCTTAAAAATAAACAACACTATTGAATTTCCTGGGAAAAAGTCTGAAATGTTATTCTGGATTTCACAAAACCAGAAATGAAAAGACACTTTTTCTCCCTCCAAGTCCGTGGCATGTATCTTACATAATTGGAGGTATGGAAATTAGAGTGACTAGCAATTAGTGCCTGAATTTCTGGGTTTTTATCTTGGACAGTGTTCAGCATCACTAGTCCAATCACAAGATCTTTCCGGTTACTGTTCTATCAGCCTTCTGGACTTGGCACACTAGCTGTAGAATCAGCGCTGCCGTATAAATCTGACCAAGCCTTTCAGTCTAAATGCCAACGAAGAATAATGGTCTTGGAGATCTCGGCACTGGTTCTACAATTCCCTTGGGGAGAAAATGCCAGTAACTGTTCAGGATAGCCGTTAAGATTCATTATGTTAGGGTACACAGTGCCCAAGAATTGTGAGTAAATCAGATATCAGATAAAATCTCTCTACAGTTTCATCTTTTTCTTTTTTTCCCCTGTCATTTCTGTAGAATCATCATCATTGCGAGGCGCACATTCTTCTCCCACAGTTCTTGGTCCCTTTTTTTCCTCTTTTCCACGGGCCTTTAAAGATAAAGGGTTTGCTTCTGCTAAAGCTCCCCTAACTTTTAGGAAGTCTTTAAAACTTCATCCTGAAAAATATAGGGAGTTAAAGTGAGGAAAGAGAGGAGGAAAAAGCACCCACTTATTCCCCTTTATCTGCATAAACCCCATTTCATACACACAACTTAAACTAGTTTTGTGTTCCTAGTTGGAATGTACGTGGCCTGGCATGAGAAGCATACCGCTCTGTGTTTGCTTGTATAGTATTGAGTGACTGGTATAATTAATTCTGTGGTTTCTCTGCCTTTAGGTTACTAGAGAAGAAAGACATATTGTGAAGCCACTTTATGACAGATACAGACTTGTAAAACAAATGTTAACTAGAGCAAGCATTACTCCTATTCTTGTGAGTAAAACGAATGCTATTTCTATTTTTTTTTTCCACTTTTGAACTGCTAGGCTGCCTTGAGAAGAGCTAGTAATACTGTTCCATAAAAGTTCCTTCCTTTCTTGTGGAAGATACAGGATGTTGTTGTCACTGTACTTGAGGCATTTGATTTACTGCTGAGAGCAGAGCAGTTCAAAGCTGTCTGTGACCTTGATGGCTCTTAGGAAGTAAATGGTTCTTGGTGGAAGTAAAGAAGCTGTTCTAACTTGCCGTGGCCGAGGCGTTCCCAAGTCCTGCTAGGTATGGATCCACAGGACATATTGTACTTTTAGTCCTCCCAAGAATAGTAACAGCAGTTGCAGTGAAGCCTGCCTCTCTTCTGTGCTGCGGGTCGCTGTCACTGGAGGCACGAGTCATAGGGTGGCCATAAGAACCATTTCATTCCTTCATGCTTCCCCAGTGTGAGACGTGTTATCAACGTCTGCAGCATCTGTGCAACATCTGCGCTTTTTCACTGTGTTTTCACTTCATTTCCTTCTCACTCGTGGTGCTTTCTATTCTTTTCTTTCCTCTCTCTGTGGCCTTGTAAGAGATGAGGAAGAAAAGTTTTCATACTGTGCAAAGGAGGTTGATGTAACCTTGTTTGCAGTGCCTGTACAACAGTTGGGGGATGACAGCCAGATGGCTGGCTTTGTTCTTCATGAGCTATAATCAAAATCTTGCATGTTGACCCAGACTTGCAACAGAATGGTTTTGATATTAGCTATTTGACCCTTTTAGAAGGAAGGGATTGCATAGCTGACACGAGATAATCTCTTTACATACAGGCAGTTCTCTACCAGATTTACATAGCTGGGCAGTGGCTTACTCAGCAGGAACTTAATCAGCTGTTTACGTTGACTCTGACGGTTCTTAGCTGTCTCCTTTAAGCCAAAGTACGTTGAGATAAAGGGACCAGTTCAAGATCATTCCTTTCTTGCACCTACACTTTTGGGTAGCCGCTTTTATAGAAAAATGTGGTGTACATTGCAGTCGTATTTCAGAGTAAGGGCTGTTAGTTATATCAGTATCCCTTTTGAACTCTATAAACACAGGTTACTCTTAAACACCTAAGCATTTCTCCGTGACTGGTGAGTGCCATGAAGGTTACTGGTAGTGCCCTTGGCTGGTTGAGTTTTATCCCACCTCTCACCTCAGAAATCTGACTCCCTAGCCGAGATGCATTTTATATGATCAGTAGCCTTATGACTATATTGTAGTTGTTCAGTTTTGGTTTTGTTTTTTTCTTTGGCTGTGAAATAAGGGGAGGGTTGATAGCCAACCAAGAGGGTTTTAAATTCAGAAGAGATCTTGGTAACATAATTCCTAATCTATGCTGTAGGCAACATCTGTAAAATATTTTTCACAGGCCTCTCTGCCTTTGAAACCACTAAGAGATATGTGGAGCACTCTAATTACCAAGGATTGTTCAGTGGTAGCTTCTAGGTAGGCTGTATTCAGTGCCAGATGTTCAAGAATTGCTTTTTGGTTTATGTGACAATTGCTTCCATGGTATGTCTCATATGGTATCACGGTATACTAATCACATACACTGAAGCCTGTATGGAAATGTCCAAAGAAGCAGAAAGTTATTTACCTTTCATGAACTAGTTTTTTGACAGGTCATTGTCTGTGTGGCTTTTGTGTTCCACCTTCCTCCTGTTCAAAGAGTCCATCTGTTGAAATTGCTTATGCTGTGGGGGGATAACGGATGAGCGGGGCGTAACTGCAAGCGTGCAACAGGCAGCTAACACTGATACCTGTGCAGCACAGTGGCTCCTCTTCTAGCCTGAAGCTCAAAGGATTTTGACTCTGAGGTGGCAATAGATAACTCTTACATAGCACTTCCAATTGTGGGGCTTCAGAGTGGTCTAGAAAAAGAAACTGGCAGTATTGTTCCCAGCGTCTGTCTGGCAGAAGATAAAAAATGGCTTTGGCATTGTGTAACTTCATTTTTACAATCTCCCTGCGGTTTGGTTTGGGAGGAACAAGAGTAAATATGAAATTCAGAGGTATCTTTGCACTTTATGAATTTTCTAGAAAACATGGAGAGGGAGTTAGAGTGAGTGCTTTTTATTTTGAGTCAGAAAAATATTATTAGGGTTTCAGATATTTTTACTTCTCTGTCAAGGATACTTGGGGCATCTGAGCTTTTTGAGTTATGTGGTTGTTTTGTCTGTGCTCTGTAAGTATGTTCACAGTCTTTTATTTTTCTGAAAGAAGAAAAACCTTTAGGTATTAGGTGGCTTGAACAAAATTCTGACTGCACGCAGCATTTAATGTTGAACTGCACATAATGAAACAAACTTAAATTTTTGCAGGGGTCACCATCAACCAAGAGGCGGGGGCAGATGTTACAGCCCATTATTGAAGGTGAAACTGCTCATTTTTTTGAAGAAATTAAGGTGCGTACAGTTCATTTAAAAAAAAAAAAAAAACTTCCCAGCACTTGTAATGGGGAACTGAAATATTTCATATTTGTTTTGAATTTCTGCTTTGACTTTCAGGAAGAAGAGGAGGAAAGTGATGGTTTGTCTGCAGACCTGAACGATATCTTAAAATCTGCTGTCCAAACGCAGTCTGTTTTAAGCCCGGTTGAAAACTCTGAGTCTGATGTTGAAGATGGTCAAGAGAAGCTGACCCGGGATCTCAGGCTGTCAAGCACCCGCGCTGCTTCTATGTATGTAAAAAGAAGTGACTAATTCTATTACAGAAGTTGCAATTATTGCACTTAACAGTCACGATACCATATGTGTGATGTTGGGTGGAAGGGAGTGACATGTTCAGCACTTGTCAGGAAGTGTTTGGCTTGAATGAGTGTTCTTTCCTCTGACATGTCTGATGAAGATCTTTTTGTATTCACTGAATTGTTTAGTATCTTCTAAACCTTCTTCAGCCTTGCTCGAGCTGTGTAGACAGCAAAAAATTTATACCCTTTTATTAACTATGAGATTGTTCTCAATATTTCACCATCAGACAGAAAGCATATTCCTTATGAGCAAGGCAAATTTATTATTAGTGCAGCTAGCTCACTTGTTTTTGACTATGCTTTGAAGAATTTAAATTTTATTGTATGGCCAACAGTGTTTTTCTTTCACTTGAAATTTTTAGGCCTGAATTATTGGAGCAACTGTGGAAAGCCAGAGCTGAAAAAAAGAAGCTACGTAAGACATTACGAGAATTTGAAGAGGAGTTTTATCAGCAGAATGGAAGGTTTGTTTAGCACAAAACCAGATGCTGAACAGCAGCCTCATTTTATAGCCAAGTATTTTTTTTTTTTTTTAACTTTCTATATGAATGTTGCCAGATGGAATCTGATAGTGAAGGAAGTCTGCTCTGGAGTTTTGTTTCCTCTATTACAGTCTGTAAAGCATAATGTTGAAAATAGAAGAAGTGGGTTTTTTCCATTTAAAAAAATTTACATATAAAAATACTTTTTAATAAATATTTTTAAATGAACACACACCCCTGAGATTATCCCTCTGTCTTTAACATAGGGCAAGGAAGTTTGCCTATTTGTCCTTTGTCCCAGTAGGTCAGTCCTGACAGTGGATAATTGCTTTAGCAATAAAGGGGGATATAATTTTTATTCTTCTCTGTGTTGTTTAGTTCTTTTAGGCTTCTTATTCAAATATATGTTGTTACGAATTTGATTGAACTGTGTAATAGGAGGTTTTCTGAGGTGTATCACCTCATGAACAAAACTAACAACCCTCAAAGAAGGTCAGTCACTTTTCTGACTGGCAGACGTTCTCACTCAAGGAGATACACAGCAGAAAGTATAGTTAACTGTAAACTCCTGGACCATTGGTCACACAAATTCCACTAACATGGCTTCATCATGCACTTACTGAATTTAGGACATAACTCCTTTTGACTGTAATGGCAAATAACAAGGTTAATAATGAAGGGTTGATTTAAAAATAAGTCAGATTAATAGATTAATTTATTATAGCCCAGTCTTAAATAAATAATTCTCTGTTATCAGTTTGTGGGTCAGTCTACATACAGTGAAAATGTAGATAGACTTAAATTTATTTGTTTTTTTCTGTAATGTATACACAGGATCTGAAATGAAAGTCTTCATATCCTGTTAATAAAATCTCCAGAAGAACCTAAGAGAACGATTTATAAACAATGCTGCAGCAGTTGGGCTGAATAAATGCTGCTGTGTTTTCTGTTCAGTTTTTTAGGTGATGGCAATTTTAACTGCAATGAACTAAAATACAACAATGTGTCTATTATTGGAGAACAAGCTGCCAAAAACGCTTTTATTTGCTCTGAGATAACTGCACTTAGCTGCTTTTGTGTTTGGCTTGCTGCAGTATGGAAGATTTTCTTGAAACTTAGGTGTGCTTCTTTTTACAGGAACGTACAGAAAGAAGATCGAGTTCCAATGCTGGATGAGTACAGGGAGTACAAGAAAATTAAAGCCAAACTTAGGCTGTTAGAAGTCCTTATCAGCAAACAAGATTCTTCAAAATCAATTTAAATTATATTCCTCCAACCCATTGAATAACATGATGTTTCCGTGTACTACCACTGTACTTAGTGGGTGCTTGTGTTCATTTGTCATGCACTGTTGAAAGAATCCCGTTTGTGCACTTTATTGTGGTGCCACTATAACATGTCTGAAGGGTAAGTAGGTCCTGTCTAGAGAGCAAGTAAGATTTCTAAGTTTGGGACTGCTCTATCCAACTTTAGCAAACACAGTTTCCATCAAAAGTTTTGTTTTACAGATGCATCCAACTCGTTCCAAAACAACCATAGCTTTTTTTGCCTTTAGCATTCAAGAACTTTGAGACTTTTGTTATTACCAACTTTTTGCGTTATTGAAGAAATTATTAATACCATAATGCTACACTGAACTACTCCTCTTGCCTATTTTTTATTATGGGGGGAAAAAAAGTCAGCAAATTAAACATACAGCTCTTTTTCCTGGAACATTTAAAAAACAGACTGAAATTCCTTTCAAAGGACTGCTATGGAACAACTTTAATTTTTGGTATTCTAAATTGCACCTATAACACAGTAATAATTAACATCTGTGGATTTTGCTCATTAGTGGTCACATTTCCTCCTTGATAAGGATGACAGTGGACAAACCAGAAAGTGACCTTGCTTAGTGTCTTTTAAAACATGGAAAACTGAGAAGTTATATCACATGCTGCCTACAGGACTTACGTTACTGTTGTTCATTTTATCATTTTATCGGTTATTGTTTATCAACTAGTGGTGACGTAGTGTTTTGTCTGAATTGGATACTGCATCTCCACTTTCGGAAGATTTGAGGAACATAATGAACATTTCAGTGTATGGAAAATCTGGTGGTGCTCAGACTTGCGTAGCTTCAGCAGAAAAGAGCTGGCTTAGGACAGTTAAAATCCCGCTGTATCTGAAATAAGTATGATGTCAAGGGCTAAAATCAGTGTAGTTAATGCGCACCACAGGGTGAGCTGTTGGGTTTGAGTGAAAAAATTACTGCTGTTTATCATGATTTTGTTTTACAGTTGGAGAATAAAAATAAGTTACCTAACTTTTATGATGTAAGCAAAACAGTTTATGGGCCTTGCATGATTTAGCTTCAGAGTTGAAACTAAGTAATGTTTTGAGTATCACATCTGCTGTGCTGAATGATGATTTAGCTACTAGCTTTATGCTCTGCGACAGCCATCAGCAGCTGGTTTTGATCTGGCAAAATCTAAGTGTTAATTTTAACTGGTGCTTTCTCAGTCGTTTTTTTTCTTCAATGTATCAGTTTGATTGTGGCCATGTTTTGCATGCACCTACTCTCACTGCATGTTTTTATGACTGGCTAATGTCAACACAGCTATTCTTCACACTGCTTTATGAAAGACCAAAAATGAACTTTCTCACAACGCAAGAAATGGCTAGCCTGTAACCTCATAGACTTGCTGTTCTGTCATGAAGCATATGAAATAGGTTGCAAGTAGGATTTTTAGTGCTCAGATTTCATCTGTGTACTGTAGGATACTTCTTGTTTTGTTTTACTCTGCTTGTAGGCATGTAATTTTGGAATTCAGAAAAAGAAAGCACTAAAACTATTGAGCACTGGTGGTATGCCTTTTTTGGGGGTTGTTTTTTTGGTTTTTTTAACTGCAAAATGATCTGGGACCTTAGAGAATGATGAGGTTAAACTAGTCTTGAGACCATTTATAAATTTTACAGTTCCATTGTGCAATGTACACTTCAGTTACTTTTCTATCAGTCTGCAGACACGGGTGTATCCAAACATTGAAACTAATGTGTACTGTATAGTGTTGTACATGAATGTTTGTGTTTTATATACCACATGCAAAATGTCAATATGCACTATTTAAATGTTTTAAATAATATATTCCTCCTTTATAATGCTTAAATCTATATGATTCCAATATTTTTATAAGTGAGTGAGTGATCAGACTGGTTCCAATTCAGAATTAACAGCTGCTTTGTGTTTGTTATGCAGTGTTTGGCTGTTTATTCAGTATAGTAGATAAGCATGGCAACAGTTATGCTGAGTGTGTTTTGTGCCATCCTTGTTGAGCAATAAATAAATGGTAGAACTAGGCATTTTGTGATATAACAGTTTTACTTTGGTAAAAGCAAAACCTATATATCTATATGGATATATAGATATGGAATATATATAACTAAACCAGATATAATTGCATTGCTATGTCTGGTGCTCATTGTATAGACTTTTATAATAAAAGTACCTTAACCTTTATTGTCATATATCTGTTTCTCATCATGCTTTCTCCTCCACTGCCATCTCTTAAAAACAAGGGCTGAGTCCTTCGCTGCTCCTGTACGTGTTTGTCGTGTCGGGGTGTTGCTGCAGCAGGTCCCGACCCCACGCGTGCTGGCGGTGGCTCAGCCGCTGCGACAGCCCTTGGGGAAGCTCCAGCAGTTGAAGCCTTATTTTCCCTGTTCAGACTGTGCCTCCCGGCAGGGAAGGGACCAGATCGGCTCCTGAGCTGCCAGCTGGGCTTATGGTGCCATGTGGGGCTTCCGCTCCTGCTAGCGTGCCGGCCTGCTGCGCGATGCCACCGAGCAAACCGTGAGTCTGGCTCGTTCCTGCTCTGGCGGGAGCAGTTGTGGGAGTCGATGGGGCAGAGAGCACGTTCAGCTGTTACTGGGCTAATTAATTCACTGCCAGTGAGTACACCTTCAGCTGACGAGCAGTATTTGGTTCTGTCTCTGTATCCATAATGATCTCTTAGCCTTCAAATCAGTACCACTGCAGTCACTGCTGTGTTTGTGGCCAGAAAACACTGTTACTGCACACAATTCTGTAAACACAAGAGGATGCTTTTCCTCAGGACCAAATAGATTTTTTTTTTTCATAGTATATTGATGTAAGTTCATACAAAAAGTGATTGATGTCTTTCAAACTGACTTCCATTGTGTTTTGTGTAAATCCACCTTTCTTCAGCCTAAGGCCTGGCAGTGGACAGAAGAACTCCTGAAGGTGAAGACTCTGCTAGTGGATGTGTGACAGTGCAGGGAAATGGGAACAAGAAAAACGAGTAGGAAGTTGAGGGAGCGAGTGGGGGAGCAGAGACAGAAGGCAGCCTTTGGTACATTCCTCAGGGTGGGACAGGATCACCTGCCCTCTGAGCCCATGGCTTTCCTCTAAAGATGGGAGGAAAAGGAAGCAGAAATTCTTAGGATGCTGGCCTGAAGAACGAACAAGGTTGCTACAGATCTGTTCTACAGTCCCCTGTTTTTCCTTAACATTATTTATTCAGTGAAGCTTGCTGTGATCAAGATGCTAACGAGAAGACAAAAATCCCTCAGTTTATTGCATGTGGATTTGAAGCAGTTCCCACTAAACCACTAAGAAGACTTTAATGAAGGAAGATAACCTGGTGTTGAACACCATTATCCAAAACGGAGGAGAAACATATTTTTGAGGGTGCAAAAAGCTCAGTGAGACTGAGACAGATCTTCCTTGCTGATGCAGCAGTTCTGAGAGCACAGATCTATAGTATTCCAAGCTTTACCTCTTTAAACAGGTTTGCTTGAGCCATTATGTTAGTGAAGGGCAAGGAGCTTGCTGGGAGAAGTGAGGCAAGGTTTAAAGAGGGCTTCCTGTGCCCCTGAGGGGTAGAGCAAGGCTGAGGAGTGCTGGAAAGCTCCTCCATGAAGTTCTGGGTAAGTAACTGTCTACAGGTTTCAGGACTTCTTTGTAGGAGAGGGCGAGGAAGGCTGGAGCTGCCAGAGGTGCAGTCCAGCTGCTTTCCAGCATGTTGGGCTGTGGAGTTATCGGGATAAACAGATCAACAGCCACCTGTGTTTGCTGGGACAAGCGTCCTGGGATCCTGCATAGCAACAACAACCCTTTGGAAACGAAGGGAAGAGACGTTTTATTTTAAACTGGTGCCTTTTAGAAGAGAGAGGGCAGCTTGGCTTGGGCAGGAGGCTGAAGTACAGAATCGGTGAAAACCCCAGCAGGCAAACCGACGCATGGCTGTGTTGTGCCCAAGGGATCCCTTTTGGGTCCCTTCAAAGCCCTGTCTGCTCCCTTGTCTGGGACACAGCTGCTCTGCCCTGCCATTAGACACAGAGAGACTGCAGCACCAGGCGGCTTTAGAATATTATAAATCCTTGCAGAATTTCTGTCAGATTGAGGATACTTTGGAGGCTGGATCAGGCAGGGGCTGCGTGGTGCAGGTGGGGTGTCGCAGCCTGGCGCTGGCCCTGTGTCTTCTCACAGTGTGTTCAGAGGGCACATGGACATGTGTTTTATTTCTTCCTGCGGCTGAGTCCCAGCGATGAACAAATATTAATGACTACAGAGCAGCAGACAGCTTCTGGCCCTCACAGAATGCCTTGTCTCTACGGCAACAGTTATAAATGGATTTAAGAATAAAGAGGGTGTTCTGGAAAGTCAGGCTGGTGCAAGGGTGATGCAAAGCACCCTCTAGTGGTACCAGCTGCTCAGGCCCGACCAAATTGATTTTTTTTTTTTTTTTCCCCCCCTGACAGAATAATTTTTTTTCTAAAGGCAACAGTAACCTGTTTTGGAAGAATTGTTGAGAAATAAGCATTAACCTCGGCAGCAAATGCACTAGCAAAAGAAAGCAGTGGGGGAAGTGAAGGCCAACGGCCCGTGGGCTGTTCTGGGCTCAGAGGAGAGTGAGGAGGGCACAGGATGCTGCCACTGCTCGTGGTGGCACAGCTCTGGCTCACAGCAGCTCCAGAACAAGGCAGAGGAATAAATGTCGTTGAGGCATTTGCAGAGATGCCTATCCAGAACCCTGGCAAGGTTGGTCAGTTCTTTTCAGTTAAAGCAGCACCTGAAACTCTCAGAGAAAAGACCCAGAAGCAACAGTAGTACATCCCTTTATTAACATTCCTGCTTCTCTTATCCAGAAATAGAAAAAAATAGTGGGTTTACTTAAACTGTGTGAAGAGTCGGGCCATCTCTGTTACCAGACGAGCTGCTGCGTTTTACTGTGGCATCTTGCCTGAAGTACCTTCAGTTGTTGCATTCTCTTAACCCTCCTGAGTTGCACATTAGTGTTATTTAATTTGCTCCCCAACCTCATCGTGTACCTGAGGAGCCTAGAACACACAAACACAGCCGCATATCCATGAGACCATGCTGCCCTTACACTTGCATTTGCAACCTTCCTCTTGGTTCACTTGTGTCAGCTGCCAGGGGTCCCAGCCCTGAAACATCCCCCTCCCTGGGCTGCCACAAGATGTTCTAGAAGAGTGGTAATATTTCAAATTCTTCTCCCACCTCATTCTTGACTAATGTCCTTACAGGCTGCTCTACTAAATTCTTTTGTTTCCCTCTTCCCTCCCTGAGGGCAGCTGTTGTCAGCCACTGTAAGAGCACATAAAATATCTTAAAATCACTGACCTTTGTGTCTCTGGGGTTGTCCCTGGGTGAGGGTTTCAGCTAGGGGTAACATCCCTGGGGATGGGAATAAGACTGCAAGAACAGACGTGCACACACTTACTGCTGAAATTGTGCAGTGGAGACGTAGCTCTGAGCTGTGACTCTGTCCATGTCCTCAGTAGATGGAGGCTTCTCATGGAGTCTTTCCTCCCCTTGCTGTAGCTTTGATAAACTCAGATGGCTCTATGCAACACCAGAGGGATTTAAAAAAAAAAAAAATCACAAAACTAGCCCCTGGGACACGTCCTGTGGGGAGGGGGCATGCATGCAGGAAAAGATACATGGCAGCTTTGGGGAGAAAAATGTTCTCCATCTGAAAGTTGATTTTCCTTCTGTCCTTTCCAAAAAAACAGGATTGAGGAATACATACTTCTTTTCAGAGTTGGGACTGCAAGCATGGTGGCTAGTAATGTTTACAGCTAGCCAAAGGGCCTTTCCCTCTCTTGTAGAAGTGATTTTTTTTTTTTTTTTTTTAAATAAATTTTTAGAAGTACTTGCACAGGCTTACCCCAGATACGGAACACCAAAGTCTGCTGGAAACCTTTTTGTAAAGTAAAAGGAAGCTACATAATCTTCCTTCTTGCTGTAGATGCAGCCTATGACCCAACAGATTGTTGTAAAATGTGTTTGTTTTCCATACAGCTGTTTCTGTTTAACATTTGGGCAAATGTCCAGCTCACAAGTTTATACCACTGCTAAGACACACTGACCTCACCCTGCTGCCAGCTCTGCTAGCGTAGTGTATGACCTTGCCTGAACAAGCTTTCATTTGATGTTTTGGGTGTAATTAGTGATTTTTCTTTATAGGTCTAGCTTTTGCTATTCCTGTGATGTTAAAAATAGTATCCTGTGGAGAAACAGCTTTTATAAGTAACAGTGGGGACAACTGTGACTCCTTTTGTATTATTCAACTTGGGAAATATAATCAGCAGTTTCTAAGAATATAGGAAAGAATAAAGCCTACCTTTTCACTAGCGCTGTTGCCATTGGAAAGCTCAGAACTATCCCTTTGAGTGGCTGAAAATTCCTTGCTTGTTGTTCACACGAATGAGGAGAGAGAGAAGTCCTGTGAGAAGAGGTCTGTGCTCGGTGCAGGGGGGTAACAGCAAAGGCCGAGATCTTACCTGTCCAAGCTCTCCTCTGCTGCATTTGTATCCATCTGCGGTTTCTTCAGCTTGAGCATGACAAGGACCTTATTGCAACCCTGAACGTAGACAGGGGAAGTTGGGCCTGTTAAAGGGCTTGTGTGTAACCAGAGACACTTTTGCACAAGAATTTGAATGCAAGGAACAAACTGTCAGCATAAGGCCTTGGCAGTTAAACACAAACCTCACCAGTCCATTGCTTTCTTTGCTCCCTTAGCTCAGAGAACTCACCCTGCTCTATCTCAAATTTGTCATGAAATCCCTGAAGGTAATAGCCAACCAAAGCCAGTAAGAGTTTCTGTTTTCAGGCATATTCCGTTTAATCTTACTGTAGTCCTGGGTAAGTAAGACTGAGCTTGGGTGGGGGCATCTAAGCTGTGCTGTTGCTGACCAGACCGCTGTATCCTGGCCAGGGACCTGCCTTCCTTCTCTGTAATGAAAGCCAGGTGCTGCAGAAGCAGCAGAACTTGTCTCTGCGCTGCTCATAAAACCCTACAGGGAGATTCCACGTAGATACAGCTGCCAGCCCTCCTCTGCCGCGCACTCAGGGCTGGCCAACTTGGAGCAGCACAGTCGGAAGGCGCAGGTCTCCCATCCCACGCCCAGCTCAAGCTGATTGATCTCCCTGGAGATGCTGAATTCCCCAGTTTAAGTCAGGTTTTGAGGCGGTCCCAGCAACAGGACTGCACGCAAACTGTCTGGCTTCAGCGTATGCGTTTGGCAAGTCATAGTTTCAAGCTGAACTGAAAAGGAAAGATTTGTTCCTCTTTGGTGCTCATTTCTGGCACGTAAAAATGGTATGAACTTTGTGGAGTTTTAAAGGTATGTATTTCTGCTTCTCTGCATGAGAAGATCTTAAGTTTCTCAGTTTGGAAGAGCAGCAACAGTAAGCTCTGAAGAAAGCTGATGATGGGATAGATCACAAACCAGGCTGGCCTTAAATAATGCTTTTAAAAAGGAGAAGGTAGGTCCCTTGCACCCGAACTCCTACGCTACGCTCAGCGTTAGGCGCTCCTGCAGGTTTGTGTTGTGGAAGGATGTCTGTACCTGCCAAATGTTTATTTAAAGTGAAAAATCAAATACTGCATGCTCTTAAGTGGTTACGGCCCAGCTGTTTAAGGCTCTTTGCTATTGATGTAGCTTAGAACTCCTTCTCTTATCTTGAATTAAATGAGGCACTGACAGAAGTGTTTACTTACCTGTCTGAAGAGGTCTCCGAGCTTAAGTTCTTGACTGGGTATCGCTTCAAAGGCTGCTTTGACTTCTGAATAGGTGTAATTTATAATAGCCAAAAACACGTTCTGCACAGAAAGGATGCAGTTAGATATTTGTTTCTGGAAACTGCGTTTATATTACGCTAGGGCTGTTGTTTTGGGGCTGTTCTATGCTAGGGTACCTAACTAATGGAACTGAAGGACTTTTCTGGGTGCAGATGTGCTTCTAATGCAGTTAAATTATCTGATAATCTTAGGGTCTTAGAGAATATTTTTGGGAGACAAATAATTTATTTCCTATCTGCAGTATCAACTAAAAGGCCCAGTTCTTTGGAGGTAACGCATTTCCTGTTGTCTACTTGTAGCTTTTTCAAATGGTGTTTCAATCTGAAGTAATTAATGAAACCATCAACCTAACTGATAAAGCCAACAGTCCCATCAAAGTCTCTCTTTAACCTTCCTACCTGACAAGGCTGACATTACAGAGTTTGGAAGAGCACCCAATTAAGTTTTCAGAAATTAAAATCTCAACAAATGGGTGGTTCAACAGAGCGAAAGGTGCAATGTGCTTGTTTTGTGGTCCAAAAGCCCCTTTCGTGGCTGTTTGGAGGAAGGGAGAGCAGCGCAGTGTCTTGCCCGCTGGGAACTCCTGCAAAAGGGTTCGGACTGTCGCTCTGCCCAGGTGTGCTGAGGGGCAGCCAGGGCCAGCCCACTGCCACCCTGGGGTGGAAAACACTGTCTCACAGCACTGTGCCACAGTTCTTCTCTACTGCTTAGGCAAAAGGGTAAGTATTTTAAGATGGTACCTACCAGCAACACGAAGAACACAAAGAATACAAATGTGATGAAGTAAATAGGTCCAAGGACTCTGTTTGCCGATTCTATGGTGTGAAAATTAAAATCTCCCAGCACAATACGAAACTGTGTAAAGCTGGGAGTAAAAAAAATACCAGAATGAGGTTGACTGGCTTCTCCTAAAGAGAAGTATTATAAACATTATTTTAAAAAAGCAATAGGTGCAATTGAGAGTGATTCACCATTACTTAAGTCACTGAAATCAAAAGGCAAGCCAGGATAATATAGCAATGGTAAATTGGGCATTTAGCATATATTTGTGAATTTGAAAGTACAAAGGAATTTTTAAGTGGCTTGTATGAGAAAATACTTTCATTTCGGATAAATTACCTGTTTGTTTTTTTTTTTTTTAACGTTATTTCCCTTCTGTTCAAGCTCCATGATCCCTTATCTTAGTACAGAAGGTAACAGTATAGGTCCCTATGTGCCCTTATAGGGGATTTTATTCCTAGCTAAGACAAATAAATACTTATTTCTCTGTATTGCAGCATCTTGGAACTATCTCACATTTTCCTGGTTTAGAAGTGCCTTAATTTTACATGAAAAGCTGATTTCAAACAACCTGGCACACTAAATCTCTCCAAAGTTGTAAGAAACATAGCCATGGGCCAAATGCACACTGCAGGTGACAGGTTAGGGTTGCTACAGGGTGTGAGGAGCTGGCACCTGGAATTGATCTGATGTTGCAACAGTGAGTGGCTGAAAAAATTCTGGGGAAGAAAGTAACAGAGCCAGCAGATGGGATCTGGGGACTCTTGGTTGGATGTTTTCTTAGAAGGGCAGCAATTCCTGTTTGCAAACGAGCTCAGCTTGTGCCTTGAGCCTCTTGGGCCTCAAGCAGTTCTGTGGTTTTCATGCTGGGGGCTGTGTCACCTACCCAGTGGCACATCTGCTGGGTAGTTTCCCATTCCAGCTTTTGAAAGAGGCCAGGCCTGCCCGACTGCCCAGGGGCCTGCTTACACACAGCCCAGTCGCATTGAGAGCTGTGGGGACTAACAGTTTATGCTTCCCTGACCTGCTTAATGTATGTGTGGTCTCTTCTGAACATATGAAGGCTTTTGGAAACAGATTGTAGAGCCAACAAAATTGGTTTTACTCTATGAAATAAGCTTAAGTGTTAGAGACCTTAAGTTCTGCTTAGCAGAAACTGGTTTGCACCTGCACCAACTGGGGGTTTTGTATCAAAAAGTTTAGAAAGTAGCATACATGCAGTTTTGGAAACTGGAAAACTCTTCAGCTTGTGACCCGAAGGCCAAATAGCCTAACTGGGCATAGGCAAAGAAAATGGTGAAGAATATGATGGCAAATCCAGTGAGGTCTTTGGCACAGCGAGATAAAGTGGAGGACAGCTGCGTCATGGTTTTGTTAAAGTTTACATATTTAAATATCTGCAAGAGAAAAGAACTTATTGTTATTGGGGGATCAAAATACATTGCAACTTCTGAACAGAATTTCTGGAATGTTGTATGTAATCATAATTTACAGGTTAAGTCTTACCTAGAAATAAGTTGCGTGGTATTTATCTGTAAGGAGAACTGGGATTGGGTGTGTTTCTGGAGAAGAACAATGTTCTGCAGGGCAGATACGCTCATGTGCCAAAGCTAATAGCGTGCAGACAGGACTTTGCTGGCTACAGGTACGTGTATCAGCTCTAGCAGAATCTGGGCCCTCGTCAAGGAGGCCGCAAGCCACCCCACCTTCCTGCGTCCGAGGATTCCCCAACGGGCTGAGCTGGTGAGGAGCTCTCTTTGGGTCTGAAACAAGGCCTGAACAAAAGCCTTGTTCAATGACGGTCATTAATTATAAACACAGTTGTGCTAGTAAATGAACAGTAATCAGTCTGAGGGGAGGGGGATGCAGGGTGGAGGTGCAGCTGGGGTACAGAATGGACATAACGAGGAAGACTGTCCACTGAACTGGTTAACAGCCCCTGCTCCCTAACAGCTTCTTCCTGCAGCCTTGGCCTTGGGAGGTGAGGGAAGGCCAAAAGCCCCTTTCGTTTAAAAGGACATGATTTTCCATGATAGCTTATGTTCAGGTATGTGGGGCATGACATAAAGTGTGATCTCTTCTGGCAGATGCGAGCACCTCCCCTGCCTGTTTCACAGCTGCTTTGTGCTGGGTGTTTTACAAAGCCCTTAGGGGAGAGTGGGCCTGTGCGCAGTGCGGGGCCAGGCAAAGCTGTGGGAGGTTTCACCCAGTCACCGGGAACACCGAGGCCACCCAGACCAAAGTCACTGATGTCTGCTGGGTGCAGACCCCAGCCCGGGCCAGCAGGGTCTAGCAGATTAGGGGCAGTGGCAAGCAGACATGCAGGACTGGTTTGGCCCCAGAGCACCTGGTTAGGAACAAAAGTAGCCACTAATCTTAGAGAAGTTGGCTACTCTGTCCAGAGGTCAGCAAATCTATTTGCAAGTAAGAATGAAATTAAAGGTGTCCCAGCAAAAAGCTCCTTCTGAATCAAGTTCAGACACATTTTGCCTTCCTCTGCAGTTAAAAAGTAGCAACTGTTTTCATAGCTTTTGGATACAAAAGCTATGAATAGCTTCACCTATTACAGCCATGCCGTCTGTATAGGTCAGGCTGTGACCTGGATAACATTGGGTCTAGGAAAAGACTGAGTCTGAGGAGGCTGTTTGGCCATGGTGATTTCCCAGCTGCTCCAATGCAGACAGCTGCCCCTATGCAAAGTCTTTTTTCAGATGGGCTTGGAATTTGTGTGACCCATGTTTATGAGAAGGAGGTAATTTTAAACTCTTCTGGAATCTTATAAACAAAATTCTCTTTTCAGCCCTACCTTTGCAATTCACCCATGAATATGTACAAGTGAACATTCATGCTATGCTTAGAAACATGATTCCTGAGTACAAAAAAAGGGAAAAAAAGCCCAAACCAGTACCTTTATCCAAGCAAAGAAGACATTGATAGCAACCATGTTGTTGTAACGGACTTGCCAGAATGCAAGGAAATAGAAGTCTGGATATACATGGTCATCAGACAGCAGCTCTTCCATTAGCAGGGACACTTCTACAGTGCGGTAGATGTTGAAGGCGATGGCAAGCACAGAGGTCTGAAGGAAAGCAGAAGCAAGTGAAACTGAAGCCCAGCTACAGCCCCTCTCTTCACCCTTGTCACTTTGCACAGGAAAGATTGTACCGGTTTCAAAAGGCCCTTGGTTAGATTTGAAGAACCTGAGCTTTTTGGATGTTTTGTCATAAGCTGTATATATGATAGTACTATTAGCCAAATCATTTGTAATTGTACTGTGGTAATTCTGGGTTTGTGCTATGTAACATGCTGCATACATTCTAATTTTACCGTGTTAGCTCTTTTATGCACTAGTGCTTCACTGCTCTGCAAAGATTAAGGCTAAAACAAACATGGTGGATAATGAGTAGACAGGATATGGAACCGCAGCAAGTTGGCAGCAAAGCTAGAAAAGAGTTTGAGTGTGCTGAACCATGGTGGGCTGTGTGGCTGCCTCAGTGTAGGACATTGGGTGACTGACTCTAACCAGACTTGGGCTGTCGTGGCTCGTTGGCTGTCTATCCAGCGCCAGCCTAGGCTGGCAAGCACAGAGGTGAAAGTCAAGGGGTAGCTCACCCCCAGTAGCAGCAATTCCAGCCAGTTCCAGGCACTTCTGAAATACTCCTTTTTCAGTTCTACCATTTTTATAGCTTCCTGGATTATGAATGTAATGATAAAGAGGCAAAAGACGATTTCACAAGAAGCCAGGAAGTAATCATAATATGTCACATATCTGAGGAGCTTCACAGAGTAGATATGTGAGGAGGTGAGGGCACCCCCAGTAGCAGGGAACTCTGCCACCAACCTGAAAAAAATGGGGAGACCGATGTTAGTTACCATCCCTTTAAATCACCTCAGCCCTTAATTTTCTAATATTAATTATTAAGACATTAATAGTATGTTACTGGAACTCCTACAGCTGTAAGATCTTCTTGTAAGGGCTACACTAAGTCCCCCATGTATTACATAGTAGGGAAGGTTGGGGGAAAAAAGAAGCTCTTGGGATACCCAAGCTATGGGTTGGTTAAAAGCCTTTAAAGAAACTGTGTCTCAAAGAGCAAACGTTCACCCTACCCTGGGTCTTTTCCTTCCACTAGCTGACAAGAGGACTAATAATCCAGTCTTTGACCTTGCAAAAGGCTATGAAATCTATTCCAACAGACAGCAGCAACCAGCTGTACAGACCAGACACCAACTATTCACAAAAAAAAAAAAAAAATTCTGCATCTGCTCCCTGGACTAACTGAATTTCTGCATTTTTATTGAACTACTGTCTTGCCAGCTGCTACCTGAGAAACATGGTTACAGAGGCCTGAGGTGACCAGCTTTTCCTTGTGTCCTCGGGGAAGCATCATGCCTCAGTAAACTGGATTACAGATGTACTAAAGGTAAGAACTCACTTGATTACACAGAAGAGGTTTAAGTTAGCGTTATATGTTGAGAAGTCGATAAATACAACCCTGGTTCCTCTAGTGAGCCAGCTGTTCTGCCTGAGAAATGCCAACTTCTCCATGCTCTCCTGCTTTGATCTAGGTAAGGTGAACATATATCCTCCATTGTTGTACAAGCTCATAGATCCCCAGTACCACGGGGATAGTGAGGAGGCCGAGGTGTATTTCCATCTGTCGGAAATGGGAAAACAAAGCTGTTCAGCTTAGGGAACCTGGACTGAAGGAAGCTTTAACTTTTATTTGATATAATCCTTGTTGTTGTGTTCTTCTGCATCCACAACTGACCATTTAAGTCAGACCTTTAAAAAACCACTTTTCTTTACATGGAGTATGCTTGAGACATACGACCTTAAAATATTCCCATTTCCCTTATTTGCTAAATACTCAGTACATTCACAAAACAGCAATTGGTTATGAATCTGGATTTCACCCAACGTGGGCCAGACAGTTTATCATCTTAAAAACTTTATAGGTAAATGAAATATTTCTGGTTTACATAGTTCATTATTACTGTGGCATGTTCACATGTTCTTTCATTGGGTTAAATGAATGCTAAATGAAGTGTGCGAAGCACGCCTTTTGGCTCTGTTTCCAGAGCATTTTAACATGACTCCAATTTATAAACATGGGATTTAAATTCAGGCCTCATATAATTGAGCATTTCTTCAGAGATGTTGGTGGAGATAGGCCCACTAACATGTGCTCCTGCTGAACTGGGCTCGCTGTTTCCAGTTCTTCCTGTCTCTCTGCTATAGATTTCCCATGCCAAATTCCCATCTATAGCGTTGGCACAAAACCAAATCCATGGTTTATTTCAATGTAAACAAGAGAAAAACTCAACTAATTGCATGCGTGGTTGTTACTAACTGAAGAATACTGGTATTAAGGATTCGGTTAGGTTTTCAAAAACATTTCTGAGCTGAAGGAGGATGACTTACTCGGATCCGTTCCCTAGGCCGAAGTCAGACCTGTCTTCAGCTCGATAATGATAGTCACTGTAACAGTCTTCTATAAAAGTATGGAAATATGGGTAGATGGCGCAAGAGTTGTTGCGTACTTTCAGCTGGCGAATCTGGGCTACGCCCAACAGCAAATTCTCATAGTAAATATAGCTCTTGTTCTGGGGGGTTAACGTTGCGTTGTTGTACCATTTGTCCCAGTAGAGTCCATCCAACAAGGGTCCCTCTGCAAACTATACATACAAGTTTCAAAAGTTTTAAATACCAACATTACCCCACTTTTTAGCATACAAATCTCTACAGGGTTCTCAAGTTACTTACAGCTAGAGTCTAAAGCTAGAATACAAACAATTCCCACCCATATGCTGTCTTATAAATACGATATATTTACATCTTTTCGCTATGAGACAATTCTATTCCCTATGCAATTCTATCAGAGATGTGTAATGGGATTAATTCAGGGTAAGACTATAACATACGTCTGTTTGGGTTTCATTGAAAAATTCTGCTGAATTCTAAACAAATATGTTTAAACACAAACATTATATGTTGTTTTAACAAAATCTGTTATCTTAATCTCTGAAGACCTGCTTTGGGATATTTCTGACTAGGCTTTTAGTCATCTGAATCTACATGAAGAAGTATTTTTTTTGAAGGAGTGGTAAAAAAATCCCTCTTTTTCTAGGTGTTTCTTAGATGCAGGTAAAGAGCATTAAATGTGTGGAGAACATTATTCTGAGTACAAAACAACATACCCCCACGGTCTGAGCATGTATTATGACCATTTCTAGTACATCAGCACGTACATTTTATAGCAAGGGCTCATTATTTTACAGACTTGCAATGACAGACACTGTGATAAGAGGGTGTGTGCAATTCTTCCAAATGAATTGTTATAACTAGGAATTTCCATTTTTAAGGAAGAGTAGGATGAGAAACTTTGCCTTCTGCTGTCACTTGGGCAATGCTGGTAATTTTTGGGAAGTCCTCCACCTAGTATTGGAAACAGAGATAAATGTTTTGCAATTGTCACTGAAATATGATGTAATGTAACAGCACACCAGGTGAACCAAATAGTGCATTTTCCTGGCTGTCCCAGTGGAAATCATAAATGCTTTTTTTTAACACCTGAAAGTCAAAAGAACTGTAAAGCTGAAATCTTTCTGGTTTTATTGAAGCTTTTTTCAGACCAAGCCTAATATTGATAATATGATGCGGCAATTAATTGGCCTATTGTTTTCCTCGACTGATTATTCGTAAGTATCAGTATCATTGTTTGTACCCAGAATTTCTCCAAACACATTTTAAGAAGTTATTTACCTTTCTTCAGCTGAAAGCACAGCTAGCACGTGGTTTTTAGGAGACTGTATTGCTTCGAATTAACACTTGTTTGCTCTCTCAGAAAACATATTTTTAATGAAAGCCTTACCCTCCAGAAATCAGCTCTGCTCCTGATATTGCTGAAACCGCTACTGTCATCCCCAGAGGAGGGCTCCAGGAAGACATAGGACATGACTCTGTTCAGGAAGTACCTTTCCATGTTCACCATGCCAAACGTCACTGGAAAGAAGGGGCAAAGAGGGGATGCTTGAAATCAGAGGATGCCCACAGCTTCTAACCTTGCTTCTCTGCTTCAGCTGTCGTTAAGTCACGCTGCTAGAAGGCAGCAGTCTGAGCAATTTCGACTGAAGTGACACTTTTGGGTGGAAGACAGGAGTAAATACTGAAAGAGGCACAGCCTGCACATTAATTATTTGTTAACAGCCACCTCAGTCATTTGATCGCTTACCTATACAGAGGTTTATCAGGAAAATGATGTAGATGACCAGCTCCCGCAGGGTTGTTTTCAGTTCCACCTCGCTGCTGTAACTGATCCGGGATTCCATGGCACCTGTGGGGGAAATGGCGGCGGGGGCTGAGAGGAGACAGAGGCCAGAGCCCTCCGTCCCCGGCGAGGCCCGCAGCCCCCTGCTGTCCCCCAGGGAGGCTGGGTGACGAGGCCCAGGCAGCACCGTGAGGCCCCGGGGTAACAGCAGCTGAGGGGGAGCCGGGGCCGAGCCCTGAGGGGAGCCAGGGCTGGGGCCTGAGGGGAGCCGGGGCCGGGGCCTGAGGGGAGCCAGGGCCGCCTCACTCACCTCTGCTGCTCAGCCGTGGGTCCACCGCGGGCTCCATAGTGGCCAGACTGGGCCGGGGCAGCTCCCGGCGCTCTCTGCTTTGAATCCCAACGGACCGAGCCTGTCCTGGTTTGGGCCAGGATAGAGGTAACTCCATGGGCTGAAAGGGAAGTAAACAACTGGCCACGTGGCAATTTGCTACCAGCTGAGTTCAAACCACAACAGCTTTTGGCGCCCAATGTGGGGCATGAAGTTTGAGATAATGACAGAATGGGTAACAATGTTGATTTCTTGTCTCCTTAAGATTTTATCACCTAATTTGCATTATGTATTTCCCATGCTGTTGCTCACAGTCCGTGAGAGTTGGGTTAAGATCTTGTTTTTGCTGTACTGTGTGATGCTCATCTATGACAGGGTGCTGTCATCGGCCCTGGGGCTATTTACAATTGTGTTTGAGGAATTCAGGAATTTCAGATACCTTTGGAATGCTGATATTAACATGGTCGTTTTATTGCTAGGAGCTAGTGTGTTCCTGCATGTGGTTCAGGTTTTGTTCAGGGTTAAGCAACTATTTAAGAGTATCACCTGGAAACCTACACCAAGATTGGAGAATTACGAGTGGATGGGAGTGTGGAGTAGCATGGGCAAGTACCTACAACAGTGGGCACCTCCAGTGTATTGGAACTTCACTCCTACACAAGTGCAGAATCCTGAAGAATTAGTAGAATATTTGGAAAAAGTATGTTGTCACCCAGGTAATTTCAGAGAGGCACAGCTCACTGCAACATGCTGGGGCTTAGCCCACGCTTACCGAGTGCTATTAAACACTGTTCAGCACCTTCAAGAGGAAGAGAAGGGCTCTGCACCTGGTAACCAAGTAACAGACAGTGCAACCACTCCAAAGTCCACAACGGAAACTGCAGCCACTACAACCCCGACCACAGGTGCTGCAGCTGAACCAGAGGATCAACCCATGACAGTGTCAGTTGCTCCCATACAGAAGAAGAAATACACAAGAAAATCCCCTCGCAGTGTACAGGGTGATGATGAACCAGGCCCATCACGAGAACAAGAGGAGGAGGCAGAGCCAGGGATAGTCACCCGATCCTTATCCCTGGGTGAGTTGCGAGACATGAGAAAAGATTTCAGTCGCCATCCAGGTGAGCAACTCGTTACCTGGCTGCTCCAGTGCTGGGATAGCGGGGCCAGCAGCGTGGAATTAGAGGGCAAGGAGGCAAGACAGCTAGGATCCCTGTCGAGGGAAGAGGGCATTGACAAAGCCATTGGAAAGAAGACACAAAATCTCAGTCTCTGGAGGCAACTCCTGTCAAGTGTGAGGGAGAGGTATCCCTTCAAGGAAGATTTTGTATGCCGTCCAAGTAAGTGGACCACTATGGAGAGAGATACTCAATACTTGAGGGAGCTAGCTGTGCAGGAAATGGTTTACTATGACCCAGATAATGCCCAGCTACCCACAGATCCAGATGAAGTCCAATGCACCCGTCCCATGTGGTGGAAGTTTATACGGAGCACACCCTCATCATATGCCAATGCATTAGCACTAATGGACTGGAGAGATGAAGAGGGACCAACTGTGGATGAACTGGCTCGCCGACTACGACAATATGAAGAGAGTCTCTCTTCCTCCCTTGTCGCGGCTGTGGAGAAATTATCTCAAGATTTCCAGCAATTTAAAGAGGACATGTCCTACTCCCCACCTGCACGGACTAGAATCTCGGCTATTAGGAGCAGTCGTTTCTCTACTCAAGGAAACTGGTACACACCACGGGGGAAGCTGTGGCATTGCCTGTGTGACTATGGAGAAGACATGAAGTAATGGGATGAAAAACCTACTTACCTCCTATAGAAGCAGGTATGTGAGTTGGAAGGAG
The DNA here is from genome assembly GCF_047716275.1 of Strix uralensis. Lineage (NCBI taxonomy): Eukaryota > Metazoa > Chordata > Aves > Strigiformes > Strigidae > Strix > Strix uralensis. Next base: position 19,165,179 of record NC_133985.1, read on the forward strand.
GAACAAGTACAAAACAGGGTTCTTTTAGGAGAAATGCCGCTCTGGTTTCCAGTAATCAAGTGCCCAAACAGAGCAGAAAGGTTGACTTTGCTCATGATCCTATGAGAAGAACTTCTGACTTATATTCACAAGAAGTAAGTGATCAAGATGAGACTGAAATCCATGCACACCACACCAACCCATCTGTCATCAGTGGCTATTATGACCAACATTAGAGGGGACCTGCCTTCAGCCAGGTGGAGGACAGGGACAATCGAGTTTATTGGATTCAATGGCCTGGCATGTCTGACCCCTAGCAGTATAAGGCTCTAGTGGACACTGGTGCTCAATGCACCATAATGCTGTCAAATTTTAAAGGAGCAGAACCCATTTGTATTTCAGGAATGACAGGGGGGTCTCAACAGTTGACTGTATTGGAGGTTGAGGTGAGCCTAAGTGGAGAAGAGTGGGAAAAACACCCCATTGTGACTGGCGCAGGCGCCCCATGTATTCTTGGCATAGATTATCTCAGGAGAGGGTACTTCAAGGACCCAAAAGTGTATTGGTGGACTTTCAGTATAGCTGCCTTGGAAAGAGAAGAAATTAAGCAGCTGTCTGTGTTACCTGGTCTCTCAGAGGATCCTTCTGTTGTGGGATTGCTGAGGGTTGAAGAACAACAGGTGCCAATTGCCACTACAACAGTGCACCGACGGCAATATTGCACCAACCAAGACTCTGTAATCCCTATCCATAAACTAATTCATCAGCTAGAGAGCCATCAGCAGATGTTTTGGAAGGATGGCCCATAGACTGAGGGAATGATATCTATGAAACCTGAAAAAAAAAAAGGGGTGGTGATTCCTTAGAATGTATTTGGAACCTGAGCACGATGTCAATGGTATGGAATAAGGTGTGAAGTCAAGACGTTGTTTTTTCTGTTCTGGAAGATGCTCGTGGGGTTTGCTGACTAGCAGCAGGGTTACAGTGCACCCTCCGGGAGGAGTTGAGCCAGTTCCACCCTCACAAGTTTTCCTTTAGCAAGTCCAGTTGCAAAATCTTCATAGATTAAGTTTGTTGGAGTTTGGCAAAATCAGGTTCCATGGTATTTATTATTATTTTGAGCAAGGTGGCTGTGAATAGCAGCATGCAAATCACTTAGATGATTCAAATAAACAGCTTGTTGAGAGTCAACAGTCAGGTAAGTCACAGCCACTCCTTGCTTAAAGGAGCAACGAGGGAAAACATGGTCACCATAACACTTCAAATTATACAGGGCAGCTTTTGGGTCAAGTGTACAAGGAGAAAACACATTGATGTTGCCTCACTGACATGTTTCAGTGGTAAGGGTGTGTCAGCACCTTGTTTACACTAAATAGGTTATAGCTATCAGATGACAAATAGTGGGGGGAGCAGACAGGGGTGGGGACCAGGGGCAGACTAAGTAGGGTAAGAATCCATCTTGGCCAGGCTACAGCTGATGCCAGACACCCATAAGCTGGTTTTAACAGATCAAGGAAGAATCACAGCTGATGTTGGTTATTTAAAATTTTATTTGCCTCTAATTTATTCTCATAAAAACACTCTAGTCTATTTGGTTTTAGTATTCAGACAGTACAGACTTCTGATATTATCAGGAGTGATATTAGAGAAGCAGTACAAACCAATCTACTTTAGCATGTAACCAAGCACAGGTGGAACTAAAACCACCCACACTTGTAAAAACTAATTAGCCTGCTTTCTTGGGCTTTATAGTTAAAATACAATACTCAGTAAATGGTTATAGTCACCAAACCATATAAATAAAATCTAACATAGTAAAATGGGAACAGCTGAATGTGCAAGAGTCAAAGTAAAAATATGTAGATAGGTATTTTGCTAACTAGAGCAATCACCAGTTATCTGCATCTATGTTGTAATTGTCTCTTATAGGTGTGAGTTTTCCTCTTCATTTTCAGTTAAAGTTCATCACTTTCATACAGTCCAGACTGCTCAGCCAAACGCTGAAACTCTCCTTCTGGTGAGAAAGCTTGTTTCACATCCAGTCCTCTTCCATTAAGTGCCAAATACTTGCTAAAAGTTGGTCGAACCCGTAACTGCTTTGGGGCTGGAATGGGCTTGTTTGCATGTGCTGGAAGAGAGAAAAAAGCCTCTTTCAGTGTCTTCCCAGAGTGTGGGAAGACCAATGGTAGAGCAACCCAATTGCTTTTTACCTGCAACATAAATTAGCAAACCACCCTTAGGAAGAATTTAACAGACAAACCCATATCTCAGACACTGGAGATTTATATTCACCCTCCTTCTTGGTATTAATCAAATTGTAATCTTTAAACAGTGCAGATAGCAGATGTAGACAAGGCACAAAGGACACATCACAGTGTCTTGTTACTAAACAAAAGAGTTTTTCCCAGGATAGTTACTTTTTGTCTAGTTCAGTATGTTTGGAAAGAAATCCTCCCAGCAGTCGAAGCTGCATGAGGTTACTCTTGAGGGCCTGCTCTGAGGACAAGTGCCCGTGGCAGCTTCAGCTGTGGCTGTGGCACTGTGATGTGGTACTTACTTGCAACCTCCAGCCTGGCATGGCATGTGGCCACACCTGCTCCGTTGACAGCAGATACGGTATACCAACCAGCATCTTTCTTGTTTGCATTATGAATCAGGAGGCAAATCCTTCCAGTATTGTCATGTAATAAGCTAAAAAAGGAAGGTGTTTATGTGTAAGTGCTTGGAGGGGGAAGGAGAGAAGACATTGAAATCAGAGTCAGTTTACATACTGAGAAAGCCCTAGAATGATTCTTGCAGGGCACTGCAAACTAGACATAATCACTGCATTTGTGTTATTCACATCATGTGTGATTCACATCATGATACCCTTCGGGTGGCATCAAGGCCCTTCTGTAGCCCCATAGCCTCTGAGCATGATGAAGGCATTGCAGGTTTCAGTCCTAAAGCCATGCTTCTCGCTGGGCCTTGTAACTGCTGCTAGAATTCAGAGGGGCATCTGGTCACAGTTTTCTCTCTGTGCCCTCAAAACAAGACTCTGAGCATCGTGCCTGTCCAGTACGTGGTCCTGTTCACCACATCATAACTGAGGGGCAGATCTAACTTTCCAGCTTGCTGCTTTTAGAAACCAGCCAACTCAACTTTGACTTAACAAATACTGGTTATTGTTTTCTAACACACCAACGGCCAGCTCATTAGTAGGATACCTTATTCGGTCTGTATTATATTGTACCATTTCGTTGTTTCTTTTCCAGTAAATCCGAGGTGTTGGGATAGCAGAGATCTGACATTCAAGTCTGGCTGTATCTCCTTCAAAAACCTTTTTGCTTTGTGGCTTGAAGATGAAAGTTGGAGGCATGTGGTGTTCTTTTGCTAAATTGAAGAGGAAAAATAAGGAGGAGTTACTGTAGGTATTGAATGCTAATATCAGGCTTGTTTTTTAAGATTTCAGAATGCTAAATTCAGGAGGGCACATATTTCTTACTGCAACTGCTTAGCCTATAGGCAATTCCCATGAGCATAAGGGTATAGTAGACACAATCCACGTTAGGAGGTGAGTCAATCAATATATATTATCAATCCTGGGAGATTAATAACTCCCAAATTCTGGACATCCCGCTACATCTAAATATCCTGCTAGAAGTGCTTTGAAGAAATGTGGCATCCCAGATGTAGGTCTTAAAATAGTTTGGAAAAGGTAAGGTGTTTGTTATCGTTTGAACCTGAGTATCTGGAGGTCTATCTCTGCTTCTTAATTGTTTTATGTCCCAAACACAGAGGAAGGCATTAGATTACTGAGATTTTCCATGTGTGACCAGGCAATTATCAGTGCTCTCGGTCTTACCAATTACTTCCACTTTTACTGCGAAAGACGATTCTCCTGCACGGTTGACAGCCACACATTCATATGTCCCTGCATCAGATGATTTGACTGCTTCAAAAATAAATGAGTGGAATCCCTTTTCTGACACTATCATTTTATGGAACTGATCTTGATGAACCATCCTTCCATTCTGATACCACATCACATCTGGAGTCGGCAGCCCACTAACCTGTGAAGGAGAGGAAAGCAGTGAAGAGTTAAACAGCTTTAAGACAATAAAAGCCCTTCAATGCTATAGGGAGTTTGATGCTGATAGATGATCAAATCATGATCCTGATGCAAAATTTTACAGTTGTGCCTAGTTTTGAATATTAATGTGGTGCTGCACAGAGAGGAAGGCTTGTGAAATGCCATGGAAAGATGAGCTTTAGCTACAAGACAGTAGATGCTGCTCCTGCAACTCCCTGTTTTTCCCATCTTGTAAGGTAGTTTTGATTAGGCCAAAGATACTCATTGTGGGTTCACAGAGGGGGGGAACTCACCCTTTTAATCCCACAGCTAGCACTGTCAGCAGTGCTGACATCCACACTGTTTTGATTATGTAAATAAACTGTCCTGCAGACATGCTCCAGGTTGTCCATGAGATTCAGAAGTTAAGCAAGTTGCAGCAAGATGTCTAAAGGTCATGCCTAAGTCTGGCAAGAGTTTACTTAAGGAGAGAGATTGGAAATGATTAGGAAAAACCAAGCCAAACCACAATCAGCAGTGAAGTTGCATGTGTGGAAAACCTAGGTTCTTTCTTACCCTAGGGCTGGTACAGTTGCCATGCAGTTTCAGGCCATTCTGGTGTTTTGTTTGTTTGTAATTAAGGCATTTTCTTGCCAGATATTCTGCTGCAGCAAGGGCACAGTTACCTCAGAGAAGAGTCATTAAAGTCAGGCTAGTCCTGAAGAGGCCTTGCTGGACATGCGTCCATGTGTCCACTGAAGTCAGTGGAATCCCAGTATGAAGTACGAGGTTCCCTCTCAAAATGCCTTTTTTCAGCAGGGCCTTAATATTCCCTTTTCCCAGTGAGGTCTAGAAAGTCTTCTGTGGTGGTCCATATTTACCACTATTTAGCTTTAACCACATTCTTATGGAGCTAATTCCATTTACATTTTCCAAGGGAAAATGCTGAAACATTTAGCTATCTCCTATTTTTTGGTTTACATTGCCTGGAGAAACCCTGCACCATCTGCCATTAGTGCTCTGGCTTATTAAAGTGCAAAGGCACTGCAGCTCAGAGACCTCTCTTCATACCACACCCCCCACAGAGCTAATGGAACTGAAAGTGAAAGGCTGGTATTACTTTGAAGTCAAGCCTGCAGAATCGTCCCTCCTCAATGATTATGTCTTCAGGCACTTGTGTAAAACGTGGCTGAAAAAACTTTTCCTGGATTGAGTCGTGTCCACGTTCATCTCCTCTTGAGGATGGTCTGCTCCTAAAAAGTGGATAGAAACAATTAATTGTGGAAAAGTTACCATAGCACAAATGACATCGAAGCACTGATTGCAGCTGGAGTCCCTCCGCATGTTTAGGAATCCAACGCTACAGTTCTGGTTTGTTTTTCAGCTGTAAGACATGGGTTTTGATCAACCACTTCTCTTGCTCAAATTGTTCAACACAGAAGCGTAACATACGAAATCTTCATCTTTGGACTGATATCCAAAAGAATTTCAAGAGCAATGTATGCTTTTTTTATCATGCTATGTTTCATCATTTACATTGTAGGACCTTGCTTTGACTGGAGATTAATCTAGAATACAAACCATATTTGCCCTGCATACATGGAGTCTTTAAACCTCTAGTGTTATGCTTAGAATTGACTGGGTTAAGGTCATAGTTGTCATCAACCATCTGCAAATGGTAGTGGTTTACTTGAAAGGAAATGAATGAATTTAGTAATTACTACTTTCAAAAAAGTGGTAAGTAGTGAAGTAAAACTAACATTGTCTAGAAACGTTTGAAATAAGGTCTCGAAGAGTAGCACAGCACAAGTTTATGCGTTACCTTATGTGTGTTGTAGGAACCTGCAGCCTGATGTTTTCTGCATTCTGGTGCTTGGAAAGAGAAAGAGGAGAGGTGAGTTAAATTAGAGAGACAGTTTTATCTACGAACTGAATGAGAAGCCATTTTAAGTTTGTATACTGATTGCTGCTTAAAAGCAAACTGAATACTTCAGAAGTCATTGGGACAAGAGAAGATAAAGGAACTTGCATCAGGAGCTAATATTCTCTGTTTTCACCCGAGGCTTTGCCATGACAGTGACAAGGACTATTAATAGAATGGCACAACTTCTCATCACTCTACACAGGTGATAGGTGCAGCAGTTCTGTTTGGCACGCAAGGCTTTTGGCCAGCCAGTAACCTTTGTTAGAGGGGTGTAGTGCTACTGGCAGTATCTAAAATGAGAGCTAAGTACAGAGTGTCCTTCCCTATAGCAGGAATAGAAGTGGAATCGCTGGCAAGAACACTGTATTGTGCCCACTTAAATATGGTACCAATAGCAATGGACACATGCTGAGCTGGAAAATATTTTTCTTTCTAGATCACAGCACCAAGTAAGCTCACTGACAACTCCATAATCACATGAGTAAATCTGCTAAAGTACCCAGGATTGATTCCTGCTAGGAACTTGGATGTTTGGAAAATGCAAGCAGAGTTGATTACCAGGGACTCATTTTAGCAATGGGGTCAGATAGAAGAAACACTGCATGGAAATTTCTGGGGTGTTTGCATTGAGCCTTTAGGATGCTTGGTTCCGTGCTCTGTAGCCCAGTCCTATGGAACATTTAAGCCTGGGTTTAGACTTCAAGTACAGAAGCAGTCTTCAGTTCAGGCAAAGCATTACATGAATGAGGGTTTTGCTGGACCGAGCCCAATGTTGAGTCCAAAGTGTAAATGAGCAGATACAAGCAATTCGCAAGTGCTGGACAATTATTATTTGTCTTGTGAGATGATGCTGTAGTGATGAAGTTACTGATAGTTCTAATGCTCTATTATAAGGACTGACTGTGTAGTTAAGTTCCTGAGGAATCAGGAGGCTGAATGAATCAGTGACTACGATATTTAAAAATAAGACTGAACAGTGGGAGTAAGATCTCCCAAACATAAGCCAATTTCTCCTTCCAATACTCCTTTTTATGCAGCATTTCACACATGTGAAAAGTTGTCAGTCATCCTGTTTTGACTGAATGTTTCCTTGTTCTCTGCAAAAGATGAGGCTTCCCTTGCTCTCTGACATCCATAACATTCCCTTCTTGCCTCTTGTTGTCAGGTGATTGTTGGGGAGAAATAGCTCCAATTGCATATTCCTCCCTTGCTGGGATCTTAAGTGTCGCTTGCATTGAAGAGTTTTGCTAACTGCACTCGGGAAGGCGTGTGCCAGCCTCTCTGCGTGCGTGCAGCAGGAGGGATGTTTTCTTTGGCTGCACAGGTACCCAGTGCCACATCACAGACATTTCCACTACCTTTGATCACAGAAGTGTCAAAGAGAGCTTTTAACTGGCCTGAATAACCAACGAATGATGCCAGTCTCCAACTAAAATGCTTTTGAAAATGCCAGTAATAATAGATTCTTGTCTATCAGCATGTGGGCTGCTAAAATAACTGCTTTGCCTTCTCTTAATGGTTGCAGGCCCTTGGAAGGGCTAAAACCCAACTGATCCCACACCAAGGCGCTGCCCTCTTGCAGTCAATGTCACTTATTCCAGTGACAGGTGTAAATCTTGCTGTCCTGGCCAAGTCTGAAGTGGGGCTGTTAGAGAGCGGGTACCTGTCTCCCTCGCTGTGCTGCTCCCTGCCCGTCACAGGCAGGGTGTAACGTGCTGTGCAGCAGCTGTTGTAATTCCTCCCTGGAGAGGTCATTCCTACAGATCAGGCCCAGCAAGGGGATGGTGCTTAAATTTCCCACCTCTGCCACCACCCCCCCCCAAAAAAAAACCCCCCCAAATCCCTACTATACAGAGCTGTGCCAGTGAGACAGAGCTGTGCCAGTGAGAGCTGCCCCATCCCCTCCCCTCCCCTGCATGGGTACCATATAATCCCCATCTCTGCCCTATTCAGGTACAAGCAGGTCACAGCACAATCACTAGGAAATCATTGTTCTAGAGACAGGTCCCCATTTACCTGTGCGTTCTGCATGTTGTCTTCACTTTGTGTTTCCAACACAGATGCAGCATTTACTGGTCCGAGCAGCCTGCGAGCCATTCTTTCTTCATAAGTTAATCGCTTAAAGCAGAGTGGAGAGGAATTCTAGTCAGAAGTCCATTTACTATTTCAGAGCAGCTTGTAAGAGCACATGAATATGCCACAAATTCAGGGTGTTGTCAATGAAAGCAGTGGCTGAATAGAAACACCACGTCTGTTCCAGAGGGTTTGCAGTCTGTGATGCCTACTGAAGTCAGCCTCAATATATACAGTGCTGAAATGCATAAAGATTAAACTGCCTGTTCATCAAAGCCTCTCTAATGCCATCTGTGGCCTTCCACTCCTCCTCTTTCTCTGCTGGGATTATTTATGGGTAACTGATGGCATTATCTCAGAAGCCAGAGTAAGTCCCAGGGCACCTTTCTGTTAGCACTGGGAAAACTTCCCAAGTCATTCAGCTGTGGATTTACTTCAGGAGCTAGAGGCATGATGGATGCTAGCGTCCCCTACTCCTAAAAAAGCAAGGGCCACGCCAGAAGCAGACACAGCCAGAGAGGAGCACCAGTACCCCTGAAAGCACAATGGAAGTTTATGTCAGTGCAACAGCTGCCTTACGAAATGCTGTGTGCTGTCTCGGGAGGAGGTGAAAAGGCGTTTCAGTCACGTAACAGTAAGTTCCTACAATACGGATGCAGCACATGGAAATAACTATGAGCAAAATTAAATTCAAGTTCTGTCGTTCGGGTTGCTTTAGAAGAGTATGTTAGTCCCCTGAGCACCAGAACACCTGACACTTCTTTTCCCACAAAGTTTACCTTAGGTTTGGATTTTGTCATGTGAGGACAAGCTCTGACTGAATTTCACTGTGTACAGAACGTGCGTGGCTACTCCTGGATAAAGGTTTGGGGAGGCTTGTGGGACTTTTCTTTAGAAAAAGAGCAAGAGAGACCTTTTGCAAAACCTGTGAGAGCTTCATATCCCTGAGGTCGTTACAGCTGTATCAAGTGTGGCTGAGATTGACCAGTTGGTTTAGACATTGTTAGAGGACAAGGGGAGGAGGACACAGAGTGGTGATTGCATAAGCCTTATTTTTAGCCTGGTTTCCTATGGGAAGAAAAGCTGGCATGCAATGGCAAGCTTTCTTACAGCAAATAGGGCATTCCTGTTAGGGACACATTAAGTTAGATTTGACCTAATATATTTTTTCTTTCAATATTTAAAATTATATATATATATATGACACAAACCTCTTCCCACTGATGGTAATGGCAAAACTCCTTTCTACTTCAGGGGAAAGAAGATGAAAACTATAAACAGTGGGCTCTTTTTTTTTTTTTTTTTACTAGTCTGTGTCCAGCCAGCAGGAAGATTCCCACATCAGAGACCTGCTTGCTGTAGCTTGCTGTAATGTACTTCCCTACTGGTAGGCAATTTTTTCTCCTAGATTTTGATTTCTTGGTAAAGGAGATTGCATTTTGTCCTTTTGCAGAATAAATAAGTAGGTGCTGAGACTAAAGAGACCTTCTTATAGGAGACAAACTTTATGATAAAGGCTCATGTAATTTCTTTGATTTGTTGTTGTTCATATAAAAAGAAATCAAAGAGTGTGGTGATCACCATGTGTGGTGATGGTGTCTAGAATGAGCTTTCAATTATTGGTACTTCTCCAAGTTTCTAATGATTTGGGGTGGTTTATTAACCCCAGCGTTGAAAGCCAGGGTGAAATCGTGTCTGGAGAACTGAGGGATTCTCCTTGGGTTTCTAGTTGTCTGTGGATGTGATGTTCAGCAGGATCCCCAGCAGAGAGTTCAGGTTTGTGCCACGACTCTAAACATGTCCCTTTCTCCTTACCCTAGCCTTATTAATTTGATTGCATAAATTCAAAGAGAGTTTGAATGGTGTGTGCTGGCCAAGAAGGTGGGGTAAGAGGGAAAGGCAACAGCAGCTCAAAGCCATCTTGCTGCATCAGATGGCTTTCAGAAGTCAATGCCTCCCTTACTGAAGTCAAAGGAGATGCAGACATGTGGTTGCCACAGCAGATGCCTGCAGACAGATTTACAACTCTTGCCACACATCCAGGCCAGCTTTCATCAGGCACTAGCCATGTGCTGCTCCTCTACTGGGAAGGGCCTTCTCAGGGCTGAGCTGGCCCACCAGCACAGCTATTTGTGTTCTAATAGCAAAAATAAGAGGGTGTTGGCAAATGGGAGAGACTGGATGTAAATCTTTCAGAACCACAACTTTTACACCTGCCCTGAGCCATGATTAAAAATGGAGTCACTGCTGGAAGAGATTTTTTTTTTACATTTCTAATGGAAAAATTCAGCCACATCGCACTGAAGGAATATTCTGTTCATAAATGGCTTGAAGAACTCTTGCTGGGATCTGTTGAGGCTCTGAGTAAAGGTGTTTGGGCAGTGTTGCTCCTGCATTTCCTTCTGCTTTCAGCTCAGTTTGGGGGTGCCAGCAGCTGGGGCACTAGAACTAGTCTCTGCATCCCTGCTTGCACTACTGGGAGTCAGAGCAAACTGGTTCTTTAATCAGCAGGTTTCCCTTACCTGGTTCCCATTCTGGAGAAGGTTGTCTTTGCATCGGAGTTTCTTTTCCAAGTCCTGAATGAGGGCCTCTTTTGTTCCTCGAATTTCTTGGTCTGATGTCTTCTGCATAGAGTTGATGCTAGCTTGTTTGTTATACATTGGTTGTGAGTAACTACTCATGCAGGAAGAGAAAACAAAGTTATTCCTGTAGACCTGCTTGACTGTTTGCTACAGCTTCATAGAATACACACAAAAATGGGAACCTGTTACCTAGAAACTGTGATTCAAATGAACCCATAAAGCATTTGGGAGATAGATAGTCTAGGTGGCATAACTGAGTATCAGAAACTTTAGGGGAAGCATCATGGTCTAGCCAAGTCATTGAGTGTCCTCCCACGATGCTTGCAGCCGGTTGCTGTGGGTGGCTGTTCAGCATCCCTGCATCCTGCAGCAGCCCCTGCCCTGACCCAGAGGTGTGCAGTAAGGCTAGCAGTGTCTTGAGGGAGCCACTAACTCCACTGAGCAATGCGAGTCTGTCCAGGAGCATGTTCTCCCTCAAAACCTGCATTCCTTTACAATTTCAATTGTTAAAAAGGCCCTGGGTGCTGCAAATCTACAGCAAGGTCACAAGCTAGTTGATTAGGTATGAACAAATAGCTTATTAGTTGCCCTCTTTTTCCTGGTCCCAGACAGTTACTTCATACAGCATTTCTGTCCAGAAGTTCAATAGCCAGGCTTACCCCAAGCTAGGCTGGGTCTTTAGGAGCCCTTGCTGCAACCCCCCACATAGCCTGATCCTGTAACCCGCAGTCAAGAGACACAATCAAGTCTTGGAGTTAGATAGTAGAACTGATTCTGAAAAGTGCTAGGAACAGAGGACCATCCCTCAAAATGGGTTGCGAAGGTCTACTAGAGGTCACAGCACTCTGTGCTGACAGGATCTAACCCAGTTCATTACATGCAGTGGGACCTCGAATGCTGCAGTTGTATTTAACAATTATTTTTATTCAAAATCCTCTTCCTCCTGTCACTTGGGAATTTGTTCTGCTGATTAGAATAGGGTAGAAGGGTTATAATTCTGTTACATATTCTCATGGCTGCTTGGACTTAAATTGCCCAAGTTATAACTTAAAAACTGTAATAATTTGCCCAACAGATTAATACGTCTCATGTCCCTGTTTGCCCTTTTGTAGGAAGATCAGAAAAATAATTCCTCAACTCACAGGAAGTTGCATTTAAGAGTAGCATACATGAAAAGCATAGTGAGGCACCAAAGCCCTTTGCTATGAAAATAACCCCACACTACATACAAAAAACCCAGTGGTTACTCCAGATGCATACCTGACCCACACGTGCTCCTGCAGTACTTTTAAGAAACATTCCTGAGTGCCCCAGCTAGCCCACTCTGTCTTACCTTTCCTCTTCCCACAATGCTGTCATTCAAAAAAACTCCAGGAACATTCAGATTTCCTGAATACAAACTGACACTTAAACCTGAATTTATACCCAAGCCCCCCTGCCCCTATCACCTTTCTGATCTCTTCGGTTGGGTGTTTGTTACCTATTCTACACTGACTTTCCCCAGGACCTCCAGTTAATATTGGCAGGAATACAAGTTGGTGAGAAGGCAGACCCGTCTCCTTTTGAGATCACGCTGACCTTGGGAGATATTTGGATTGCAGCCCAAAAGTAAAATGATATAATACATATTCAGGAAAGAATTTAGTCTTTGGTCTGAAGGGGTAAAATTTTCAAGTGGCTGCCTTTCTGTTAGCATGTACGATTAATGAAAGCTGTATTGTAGGTGAGCGTAGAGTCCCATCATGATGTTGAACCTGAAAATACTGCTGAGATTTACTAGGAATCCTGAAGTTGTTTATATGTGGGAAATACTACTGCCTTCCCCCCGCCTCCCTGTTCATAAGCCATGTTTGTTGAGAGAAATTAATTTGAGACGGGTGTCCGTCTTCTGAATACCCTTAAATGAGAGATTTCCATCAAATCAAACTAAACTGTTCAAACTGACACCAGAAAACCTGCACAGCAGCCCGTGATGTGACTGCTGTGCACTTTAATTCCTGGTGGATACCCGTCTCTCCCACACAGACACCAAGGGCAAGCGCTCAGCCTCCTGACCCGATTCATGCAGAGTCCTGCCTCGAACATCGGAAGCCAATGGGAGTGGTACCATTGGCTTCAGCCAAGCTGGTGTTTCTCCGGACGGTTGGATTTGGGATGGTCAGTGCATGGGAGAGGCCAGGCCAGAGGAAAGCAAGGGGAGGTTAGAAGCCTGTATATACTTACTGAGGTTCCATAGGAGAAGGAGTTTGGCTGTTATAGTCGGGCTGCGAGGGTAGCACTGAGCACAGGAATGCTGCGGGGGGTTGGTTAGGCATGGATATAAGCCGTTGGCCAGATGATGAGCTAGCAGGAGATTGCGCAGATGCAGGTGTGACGGGATATGTGGATTCCTTAGGGGCACTACAGGAAGGCGAGGAGAGCGTGATTGAAGAGCTCAGCGATGACGAGGAGGAGAATTTCTGCCCGCTTGGGTTACGAGGCTGTATTAGGATGGAGGACTGTTTGATTTGTCTGCTTGTCTCTGTAGAGGCTGCAGGTCCTGGAGGCTGCTGTTGCCCTTGACACACATTCTTAGACTGGATAAAGTGTTTTGGACGTTCGTAGTTAAACATGGTTGGTTGGCACATAGAGGAAACGGATGGGAAATTAGGGACACTCATAGGAGAGGTTTCACGGCTGTCCTGGGTTTTTGTTGGTGATAACTGGCTTTGGATAGGTGGCTGGTAAAAACTAGGTGGTAGGCCACGAAAGCTTTCTTGGCTGGGCTCCTGGATAGAATGGAACCCTTGCCTTGCAGAATAGAGGCTTTCTTGGTGTGGATTTTCCCTTAAGGAAGACAATACAGATAAAATAAATCGTACATCACCATTTGAATCACAAAAATACCGTGTCGTGAGCAGTCATTAACAATCCAAAAAGTGTGAAGTTCAGGCAGCTGACAGTTAAAGCTTGAGCTTAAAATAAGGAGATTTAGGATTGATTAGAACTATTGCAGAACTGTATGAACATTTCAGATGACAATAACACATCACGCACTGTACTACAACTCAGGTGCAGTGCTGCCATAGCTATTTTACCTGCAAGAGCCCAGTAAATTCTAAAAGAAATAGCAATTGTTTTATTGAGACAACCCACCACCTGCATAAGTCTACAGATAATCGTGGTTACTACTGCTAAACAAGGTAATTTGACACATATCATCTTAACTAAAGATCTCTGGATCCTGCAGTTTTGTGCCTGTCAAAACACTAGATGTACTATTACTCCAAGAATTGTCTATTGGTGCTGAGAAATTCCTTACACTACAGGGAAGGATGAAACAGGTTCCACTTTCTTTTAAGCCTAGAACTAAACCTTTGAATTCAAGTATCCTGATTTCTTCTCTGATAGTTTTTGAATTCTGAGCTTTTTATATCCAGTTGAGATTTGGAATTGGAATGCAAAGGACTGTGCTGCTCCCTTTGAAGTGATTTCCCGAGATTTGTTGTTAAGGCTAATAATTGCCAGAATGACGTAGCTGCAGGATAAAGTAGGGCAAGCTGAGCCACTCAGAGGTCCTGCATTTATTTTGCAGTTCCTTGATATCAAAACCCAGGCTTTCCACCAACTCAAAACCCAGGAAACTTTCATTAGAGTGAACTGAGCAAGTTTGTTAAAACCGACAAACAACTTCAGCCCCAGGATAAATAAATAACCCCCCAAAATAAACTTAAAGCTACTAATAAAAAAATGAGCATATAAATCCACACAGTTACATGTGCTGGAAAAAATTGTAATCTTGCCCCACTGAGATCAGCTGTTTCGCTGCTATATATACACAGTATATTGTATTCCTCTCATCGGAGAGCCCGAAGAAGGGCTCCACGAGGTCATAAATTCCCATGGGGGGAGATCCACTGAAGACATCAGTCTTGCTTTAAAGACTCAAAGCTTTCATTTCCTAAAGGTAATTATCAATATTAGTTGTAAATTAGCTGTATGTAAACAGAGGTTTTCTAGTAAAAATTCCCTAACTTTCCCCTTGTCATGCTCTTGGAATTTGAAGCTGGCTCAAGTTTTTGGAGCTCGTCCACACTATGTTCTCATTCACTGGTGCAGAGAACTTGTTGAATCTTGCTTTTGTATCATTTTTTGATCACTGCCTGTGTACAGATTCATTCATGTTACCTACTACAGAAACCAGCATTTACTTCGTTTTCTAGAATATTGCACTCAAACAAGGTACAATGCACAGAGTCACTTGTCACAGCAATGGCTATGTTATATTTTCCTCAAATCATTCCACCTTGATTTGGGTGGGGAAAAAATACCTAAAGAGACTTTTGACTTTAAAAGACAAAAACAATAATAATAGAGACACTTTGCTTTCTAAAAAAATTATTCCTTTTTTTTTTTCCCCCTTGTTGCCTCCCAAGTTACCTTTGACACCTCCTCACCTTAAAGGTACGTTTTCACCTCAGCATTACCCAGCGCGTTGCGATTTCTCATGCCAGCTCCCTAGTCAAAAGTGATGTGGAACAAACCCCAAGCACAGCACCTTACCTACAGCCTAGGAGTTGTCACCTGGGCTCTAACCGGTATTTTGGGAAGGGACCGTCATTCACTGACCCAGACTGTCATAGTAGCCTCTGCGTAGCGTTATAAGACCAGAGGCTTTAATGTGCTGCCAGCAGATGACACCGCGGGCCCTGCCTGTCCCTGCCCACACCACTGTCAGAATAAGAGTCTCCACCAGCGGGGACACTTCATTTAAGGGCCAAAGCCTGGGTTTTGGCAGGTGTCCACGGTCAGCAAATCACCCGGGTGGGCAGTGGTAAAGCCTGCCTGCCCGCCTTGCTGCCTGCCTGGTGCTTCCCCTTCCCCCTGGTGCGTCCCTGCCTTCACCAGGAGAAGGGCTGAGGAACCCGGCAGCTATTGAACAGAAAAGCAAAATGGTTTTGTCCATAACAGCCCTCAGGGAGTGGCGTGGAGGGACTGCTGCAATATGCTTAAGCATTCCTAAACCCCACATCATTATCCCAATGAAATTCCTCTTTAAATTCATTTTCTAAGTGACTGTAGCTTATTGCCTCTGTAGTAACAACACTCTATTTCCACTGTTAAGGCTGTGTGCTTGAAGGAACAGATACTTGAAAGCCAGATATTGTTTAAATGTTAAATGTTGTTTAAACATGTATTATTTATAGATATTTATTTGGATTAAAAGATGCAACTATGGTGTTTTCACCAGAACAGCAACACATCCTGCTAGCAGATTAGGTGATTTGTATCCCTTTAATCAAAGGCTTCAATGCTTAATTACATTTTAAATTAACATTATAGTGTTCTAAGTATCTTAATTATACCTTGGCAAATAATGCATGCTATTGTTTAAAAAAACCCCATACCTCATAATTACTGCAGCTCAGCTGTGTGTGGTCTTTCAGTTGCCTTTTCCCTCCTTTCACTGTACTGGTGTCTTTCAGCACACTGATCTTCAAGAGTTAATCCACATTTAGTGTTTGTATTTAAAGATCAGCCCATGGTTTGTGAACTAATTCTACATAGCAGGTGTTAATTGAGTGCTAATTTATTTAAATTCCTCATGATGAAAGTGTTTAAGGGAGGAAGTGTGTCTCTAGTTGTTAGAGAGATTATTTGCTTTTTAAGTAAAATAAAAATCTGTAGTTTTCACAGAGAGAGTTGAGTACTTAAAAAACGGTAACTGTAGCATGATCATTTGCCCTGTAGGAAGCTGTGAGCATGTTAAAGGTCAGACTCTTTGCTCAGGCAGGCTCCCTGGCTTCCCATTGACTTCAATGAGGGTGCAGTATGCTTGTTTCAGAACTAAAGTTGGCTGCAAGGCATCAATTTAAGGACAGCTTTATGCACTTAAAAGACTGGACATAACTAAGACGACTTGTGTGAAAGAGAAGGAACAGAAAAATGTGAGATCCAGAAGGTAGGAAAAAAAATGAAAGAACTAGAAGGTGGAATGATAAAGGCAGAGGAATAAATCTCATAAGCCTATGCTAGGGTAACTTAATAGTGCTCTGGCCAGCGCTGCGAGGTGTTAGAAACCAGCTTTTCTGTCCTGCTTCGGTTTACTTGCTATGAACGGTGATTCGTTGTGTCCGATTGGGTTCTCCTAGTTTCTTGAGTCATATAGCAAAAAATGCCTAGAAAAAAAGTTAAGAATCTTTTGCTTATTTATTAAGGAATCTTAAAAGCTACCTAAAAGACCTGGCAGTATACTTAGTGCCTGAAGCTTCTTTTTTTGCTTGGATTAAATTCCTTTATTAAAGTTAATAACCAGTATAGATTTTGTTCTGCTTCTTTAAGGCTGTGAGGACACTGTAAGCTGCAGATATAAAGGGCTCGGAAAGGAGTAGCTGGTAGTGACAGTCTTCTAGAATTGCATTTTTTAGCTTTTGCAGAGTGGCTGTTGCTAAGCAATAATTTGGAGAAGTATGAGTACAAGGACTTCATTCATTTTATAGTTATTCCAAGTAATAGCTTTGTTCTGTCATCACTGTCTTTGTTGGTGTTTCTTTTTGTCTCTGGTAATACAGTTGCAACCACATACACTACATGAGAGAGTTATAGGGCTAAATCTGCCTAACAAGACAGTTATTCACTAGAGGTTATTGCTTAGTTTGAGGTAACAGCAACATTTACAATGTTGAGGTCCATTCATAATGATGTTTCAAAGCACATGGCAATAAGACTGTAAGCTTTAAAGATATTTAAATTCTTAGAGATGGGTATATCCAGAAATCTTAATAGTTTCTCTCACTGTATCTTGAGATGTGTAAATGCCTTCCAAAGTCTGCTTCATCATTGCTGTCAATCGAAACCACTCTGCAGCTCTATACACTAGTTATTGTTTTATATAACCCAAATTTTTAAAAGCTATTACATAGCTGATGTTGGTGGTATGTTATATCCCTTCATGCAGGACGTCAGGTACTGCATTTCAATCTAACCAGAACTTTAAAAATAGAAATGCAACCCCAGCTCACTGGTACTGCTGCAAGCAATAAACTTTACAAGTAGTCATCCTAAGCAGCAAGTATCATCTAAAAGAGCTTCCCCGCAGGTTCCTTGTTAGAAATGCCAAATACAGGCTTCGTGCTGCCATTGAGAAATCTGGAGAGGGGTTGGAAAGCTAGTCCTATTCTAAAAGGACAGCTAGAAAATGTCTCCTACTGCCCCCATTCCTTCCAAGAGATAATTACGCCAGACATTTTATAAAAGGTTTTCATTTTTGCTTGGCAGACAACAATCTGCCCTTGTTTAAAGCAGTCATCAGGGAAAGATAACAAGCAATGCAATGTCGGCCTGCGTTAGATGCTGCCAAGCAAGCAGCCTTATCTCCAGGTGTTTGGGCCTGGGGTAGTTGAGCATGAGTTGACTTGAATACAGTGCTGTGTTCACATGCTTGGCTTGTGGTGTTTGAAGGCAACAATAGCACATGCACAGCTTCATGGCAGGCTGCAAGCAAGCTCTTGGCAGCTTTGCAGGGCTGCAGCTCCTAAAGTCCGTACAAGTTAGCTTCGGCCAGGGTTTTGATTCTGCAGTGGGGTTTGCTTAGGGTACTGGGTGATTTCCCTGGAGCAAGCCTGGATTTCATGGAAAGGCTTGAAGCTAAACTGGGAACCTCCTCTTGGCGATCTGCAGGTTATTGAAGCAAACCCATTTTTACTCAGTGTTTTAGCAAAAAAATCCCTGTGCACAGAGAAAGCTATATTGAAGTATGATCTCCCCCGTAGTGAATTTGGAGGAGGGTGTTCAGAATTGTTAAAATAACGGGTTTAGTTAAAGTGACTGAGTACATCCAAAAATAATCTATAACACAGAGAATGCTTTCTGTCAGGGCCAGCCATTTACACACGGTGTAACAGTATCGCTGCAATGCAAGGCTGGCATTCAGCTGAGAGAGGAGCCACACGTCTGCCTCGCGGCGCTCGCCTTGACAAACAGGACAGAGGAAACTCCTCTGTAGTGCTGGGTTTGGACCTCTTAACTGTCACCATCTGAGGTCTTTGTTATGCCTGTAAACACCTGAGAAACCACAAAAATCTGGGATGGAATTGCTAAGATATGTGTTCTAACTTGTTTCTCTGGAACAATTAAACAGGATAAGTAATAATGCAATAGGTACATAGCTACTTGAGAGCTGCATTTGGGACAGAAATTGAATTGAGTCTTGTTATAAGATGGAACACTTTATTCTTGGGGGAAAATCTCCATCTTCTGAGCAGGGAGTGTCCCTACCTTGGCATGGGACGGTTTTCATTCTATCCAGTGGGTCACTGGTTCAGTACTTTTCCTCCACGGAGTGCTTTACAGGTACTGTCTGCACCACACTTACAGAATCTCAAGTTTTATTGCTGTCTTTCA
The DNA here is from genome assembly GCF_047716275.1 of Strix uralensis. Lineage (NCBI taxonomy): Eukaryota > Metazoa > Chordata > Aves > Strigiformes > Strigidae > Strix > Strix uralensis. The sequence continues at coordinate 19,184,170 of NC_133985.1, forward strand.
GAGTGAGAAACAGAAACACGAGGTGATGCCACTTGGCCAAGGCTACAGAGGAAGTTGGTGGTGGCAGAATTGTACCTTGATGTTTCCCAGATACTGTGGGCTCTGCTCATGCTCTGCTGTGGGGCCAAAGCTCTTCTAGAGGCTAATTATTTGGGGTGATGCTTTAAAGTTACAGACAGGCACTTCTGAAAATGCCATTAGGCGCTTACCTGAGCCTTTAGATAGTTACATGCTCTGTCAAATCGAGTCTGTGCTGTTCTGTAGCTGGGCTGGTGTTACACATTCCCATTGTCATGTAGGCAAACAGCTGAGGTTACTGCGTGTGCATGTTTCCCTGTCAGGGTATGGGGCACAGCAGCTTTGCAGTTGTATTGCTGGGGTCATTAGAAAGTTCAGCCCCTCAGTATTGTATAAAACTAACCCAGGGATGTAATTTTCTTACCGCAGAGGTGAAGCCTGAGGTGAATTCTCATAAGTTCCATGAAAATCTTCAGCGTCGCTCTTGGAGTTCATCTGGCTGAAGTTTGTGGCTTCTGCTCGACAGCCCAACCCCGGGATGTCTGTGCTGTAGGACAGCAGGCCAGCCGCCTCTCGGTCCTTGGCTCCCGTCTGGCTGTTCCTAGGGAAGGTGGGTTTCTTCATGGTGACTTGCACAGCTGGCCTGCGGGCAGCACCCGCAAAGCCTTCCAGCTCTTTTGCTCCTGAAAGTAGAATTGTCCACAAGTCAGGTAGAAAGCAGTGGTGGCTCACTGGTACAGCATGATGCAGTAACAAGGGAAGGGAAACTGGTATGTCTGTGCAGGTGGATGAGTTCAACCTGCCTGGGGTCTGCGTAGACCAAAACCTGCCCACCTGCATTAGCCAAAGCTGACTTCTCACCAGCGCTGGTGAGCTTTGGTTTACAAGCAAGGTGCTGTTCTGTTTGGAGATGGCTTTCAGCACAAGCCAGACAAGTCCTGTGTTTCAATAACAAGGTATGAATACAGCCAGTGCATTGGGCTAAGCTGGAATTTCTGAAAGGATGAAGCTCAGGGATGAGACTCCTCTGTGAGGGGGACCATCATCTCCACCTTGTCATCCTTCACCCAGGAGGAAGAGCGGGCACAAGCAGAAGTGCAGAACCACTTGCATCCAGCTTTTAGAGGTACCCAAGCAGACTGCATTTTTGGGACACTTCTCTTGAGCCTACAAAAGTATTTGGGTCTGGCTTCTGCTTGGCAAATATCTGTCAGTCTGCCTGATGCTGAGCAGCAGCAAATTCTTTTGTGCTCAGTTGCTTAGCTCAGAAATCCTTGTGCTTACCTGGGGAAACAGAGAGACGTGCACTGGATGCCGCAGATCCAAATTCATTTTCAGCAACACATTTAAATACTCCAGAGTCTTCTGGAAAAGCTTCAGTAATAACCAGGGTACAGACTTCCTCTGAAATAACAAGTTCAGGCATGCTGTTGTACCATAAAAGCCAAATGTTAGCTTGTAGGAACTGGTCCTTGCAGAAGGACTGTTACTTAGTGATGGGGCTTGGCAGCAATAAAGTGCAAAAAAGTGATGTAAAGGGCATAGGAAGTCAAGGGATTCAGAAAGAGCAAAGTTGAAGGAAGAATCTTTCTTCCTGTGACTTTAATGAAACAAGGCACAAATTTTTTGCTAAATTGTGTCTTCTCTTGCACAAGTTTAAACCCCAGAAAAGCTTGTAGGTCAGAATGGTTAACATGTTTTCCCTTAATATATAGGGTAATCTTCACTGGCTGAATGTAAAAGAGATGATACCTTTTTCATTGTGTTGTGAAAAAAATTGGGGCCTTTCAGGTGCTTGTGTCAAAACTAAGAACTTGAAAGCTCTTAGCCTGACACTGAACGCTATCTTCTGGCTACCCTTTGGACATTATTGTTTTATCTTGGATGAGGTGGGAAATACTAAGTGTGGGGTAATCGACTGATGAGACGTCTAACAAAAAACGCGCAGTGTACTTACCAGGAAGTGCTGATGAACAAGCCTCTGCTCAAAATAAGAGAGAAAAGGAATAAATGGTTATAATGCCAGAATGGAAGAAAGAACTTCAGCCCTCGCTCCCTTTCCCACCTCAGCTGTCACCCCGGTTACAAAGGGACCACCTCCTTTTCTGTCCATCAAGGGAAATGCCATCCGGATAGGGGAAGCTCAGGTTTGGCTGGGAAATCTGATGGTACAAACATCTCTCCACTGAGGTGATATAGAAAATGCTCCACTGACTTTGGAGTTATTTACTGGGAATTTGGCCCACTGGAGCTATGACCTCATGCCTGCAAGTATCATAAATTGTTTAAAATGCGCTTATACTTTATTTTTTCCCCCCTGAGTTCATCAGTGGTTATAATATACAGTGACGATCCCTCCATGGCTCAGTAGTACTTTCATTAATAACTAACAGCGTGGCAATCTCCTTCCATTGTGCCTGGTCTGCCCGCGCGTTGCCAGGGGAAGCGCAGGCTCTGTACAGCAGTCTGAGACTTCAGGTCATCTGATACTTGTAAACTTAACTCTGCTTCTGTGAACATGTACCATCTCCTCATTTTTATAGCAGTTCTTGTTCCTGTCTTATCGCTGTCCCAGTGAAATCATCAACAGACATAGTAATACCTACTTTTTCGTAGGATTCGGAAATCGGCAGAGTCTATTATCTGATCATATTCTCTGTACCAGTGAACCTGTAAGGTGGGTGTAGCGCGAATGCGACATTCAAACACCACTAATTGACCCTTTGTAGCTCTTATGTTTTGTAGACCCTGGAGGAGGAAAAATTGGTGTTAAATGGCTGACTATTGAAGCAATTATTACAGAATAATACGCCCCTCAGTGAAGAAGATGATCTCATGCCCATATTTTTATTTTACTTACAATAGTGGATTTAATGCATTTGCAGTGGGTTGGGAGTGGAGGTTTTTTCACCTGTAGACCAGTGCTGCTTAAAAGGCTTTAGCTTATGCATTTAAATAAAGATATAAATGCAGGAAAAACATCTATTCCAGTGGATACAACATGACAAGGGAGGTTACTATGAGAGGTTTCTACTTCAGTCTTTGTAGGAAATAAATGAGATGAATTCATGAAAGTGGTTCTGTCTGTCTGGATCGTTTACCAATTAAGATGTTAGTTTGATAGCATCACTAATGAAGCATGCTGGCTTTTTTTGAATTGTAAATGAACCAGTGTTCCAGCCTCCAAATACCTTCTGATGGAGCAAGAAGACTCAAAATCTAACACTAGTAGTTGCAGAACAAACTACATCATTCAGCCAACCTGTGCTCTTTACCTTTGTAAATACAGGTGTGCTTCCATAGGCAGACCCGGTCAGGCTTGCTGAGGGACTCTGCATCTATAAAGCAAAAAAAAGTGATTTTTATAGCCTGAATTTCTCATATGCAGAAATCCATCTGTGTTGCTGGTACTTTACTTTGAAACAGAAGATGTCAGAGTGTTTTATCTGTTGTTCATGTGCCAGCCTAATAAATACCCTGTGGAGAGTCTCCATTCAAGAGGTCCAAGAGGAAATGCCTCGCTGGACTGTGAACATCAAGTTAGTGTAAAGAGGAGCTGATAACCAGTAAATATGGCTGGTCTTAGAGCTATAAGCCAAGTAGTTGCTCACATCTTGTACAAATCAGTGTTGCTTGCCAGTTGTCCCCTTCTACAGAGATCCCTACCTGGTTTAGTTGATCCCAGGTTTAGCTCTTCTTGGCTTGTGTGGTATATGTGGTAGCTACAATGAGGCAGAATGTAGAGAAATGAACAGAAACTTTGATACTCTGTTTTGACATTCTCCTTTAAAGCTCAGCTGATGCAGAGGTTAGAATAAGGTCTCTAATTAAACAAGAAAGGCAGTTTTAAGACGATCAAATATTTGCAGTGCAAGATATGTCCTTGTTCCATGGTGGAGCGTTGATGTGCACTCATATCCATCTCATTTAGCTTTTGAACCATGTGTCTTGCATATAAACGTGCAACCGAAGTACTTGGGTTTGTTTTGCCATGGCACTGGTCTTTTTTGTAATCTGTCTTTTCTCTGAAATAACCCCAGTTATCAGCTTTTTCCCTCCCAGCCTGCCTTAAGATATGAGTCTGTCTCTACATAGTCTGACTTCGTCAGCTCTTGACCAAATATGTGCTCTAAACCAACTATCTGTTCTGAAGTGAATCTTTGAAGTAGGCTGACAAATGTCTAAGCTGTGTGGCAGCCCCTTGAGCATTTCCAGCCCTGTCACCTGTTCCATCAATTCTTTTAGCAATTCTGGTTAGGAAACGTTCCAAGCCAGAAAGCCCTTTTCCAGAGCTTAGGGTCCAGATCTTGATATCCGTGATGACCCTTGCCTCTTAGTCACTTGCTGAAGATGTGCTTGAGCTGATCCTTGCAAAATATTTCTAGAATACTGTAAATAATAATTTAAAAAATCGTTTTTGAGGGTCAGTAGATAACAGCTGAGTTAAAGTGGTGTAACTGGTGAACTGAACGGCTGCTAGAGATTTCATTGGCTGAGGAACCCATGGTCAACAAAACACAGGTGGCTTTCTGCTTTTTCCTGGTGTGGGGGGAAAAAATAAACAGGGCAGGATGGAGACAGAGACTTTAGAAGGCTCACTATACTTGACCCAATGATGTTTGCACTTACTGTGACATTCCTCTGGCCCTGCCAGGATGCTGAGACTTGCAAGGAGGCTTAGCCTTTGGATTTACCGTCTGAACCTGGAGAGACAATCATAAATCTGTGTTTAGAACTATCTCCTTTTCCTTACAACACAGTGATGACTCTGTTTTGTGAACTGAGCATATGCTGGTTGGAGAGCAAGTGGTATGTGCTAGAGAAAATAGAAGCATCCTTTGTATTTGAGGGTAGGCTCAGGTCACCTCCAGAGCATGGAGGCATTTAACTAAGGTTATTGATACAGACCTTTGTAAAAGTCTCAAGTCACCTGTGAAACCTGGCTCCATGGTGGAGTTAGGGGTTTTCTGCATTTGGACAGAAGAGTCTAAAGAAAATCCTTGTTACTTTAGCTAAAGTGGAAACAGTACCTCATAAACCAGCTGCCAGATGCTTCTTGCATAAGAACTGTAGGATACTGGATTGACACAAAAAAGTAGTTACTGGCAGCTTATTAGCTCACAGTGGTAATAAAGTCTAATCTTTGTTTCCCTTTTACTATGACAAGAGAGATTTTTCTTGGTGGATTACTGCAGGCTAACGATCCTGCTTTCCTGGGCCTGGCTGCATCAGAAAAAATGCTGGTCCTAATAAATAACTTGCAGCAGCAGCAGTGCTGTTGTCGTACGCTCTGCTTCTGGAGTGAACGTTAAAAATGTTCACTGGACTGCGAGACAGCAGCATGTGTCAGACGTGGAGACAGTGTTCCTACGTCTGTCTGCCTTGAGCTACAGCTGCAGGGAAGGAATTGAACCTGGTTTGTCAGCAAGGAGAAGGCATGGAATTAATTGAATTGACTTCTGCTGGCTGTAGGAGCAATATATGTCTCCTGCTGATCTGTTTGGTGTGATGCAACACTCCTGAGTCGCTGACTTGCTAAAGGGTGCCCTGGGATTTGCGTTCCCCATCCATTAAGCCAGCCATTCACCCTCTCCCACTCTTAGCACCTGCGGCGTCAAATTCAGAGCCTTATTCTACATTGTCTGGTAGCTGATGTTGTCACATACTGCCAAATCCTATGTTTGTGTCTGTCTGTGGTCATGCAAACAGTATTTTAAGGTATTGACAGATGGTTACAAAACTGTTGTTTGTTGTTTAGAGATCAGTTGCTAAGGCCACTGTAACTGTCTCCTTGTGAGCTCCTCGCTGGTTGAACCACTGCCTTTGTGGCAGTTTTGCTTTGTGTTTGCAGCCTGCTACAAACCAGAAGTGAGTGGTCATAGCTTGGCAGGTGAGAAATCTCTCCTTAAGGTTACGGGTGAAGCACCCTGACAGTGCTCTAGGTCAGACAATGTATGTGTTTCCTCAGGGTCTGGATCCTATGCTTGCTGCTCCCAGTTCCATATGGTATTGTTTGGTACTTACAGCATTTGTAACATGATAGGTAACTTCAGATTTGGAGTCTTCTAGCTGACTGTCACCCTGTCTTGGAATCACATTTGTACAGATGCAGATGGATGCCTGGTGTAGAGATATGGAGGCACCTCAACAGACTAGGATTTAGTTACCTTGAACATGCCAGTAGCCTACAAAAACACCCATCTCATCAAATAAAATCAGTATATGCATCTGGACTCTTCAGAGGCTTTCCATAACCATTTGGTCCAAATAATTTGTTTGAGATCTGTTACCTATCTCTTCTGTCACTCTCCAAAACAGTCGTAACTGATTACAGTGAAGGATATTTTGCAGTCTAGTTGGATTTGACCGGTGTAGCCATGTGACAACTGCAGGCAGCCCCGTGAGACAATGGGCTGCTGTAAGGCTGTCAGACATCTCTGATGAGAACATCTCACTGCGTGTCTCATCCAAACCTGCAGTATGTTACCCTTGGCCCTGATCCAACAAAGTGGTCACACATGTACTTGGACCACCCATGGCCTTCATATTTCTATCTGTTGCTCTTGAGTTATAAGTATCTCTCAAGCAGTTCAAGGATGGCTCCTGTCCAAGGTTATGTCACGTGCCACCAACAGGGCAGTGCTGTGATGCAAGGACTGCTGGATAATCCCAAGCCCTTGGATGTGGGAGGAGGACCTGGGAAGCCAATGTTTACTGAGCTGCCCTGGGTTTTCACCGCAAAGCAATCCTGGCTGTACTCTGCCACAGATCCCTGGGGTGCTGTTTGCATTGCCTCCTTGTAGTCTACCAGGTAATGATCAGTATAGTCAGTTTTTAGGACTGTAAAATTGGCTGATTTGTTTTTTCTGATTTTCCTCCAAAGAAAAAGGGTGGTGAAAAAATCGGACATGCAGATTGTGAAAGGAGTTCCTAGGCTGACATATCTGCTTTAAAGATTGTTCCACATGGCTGAAACAGCATTAACAAAACCGCATTAGAGGATCTATGCCCTCTTTTTTTCTGTACAACAAAAGACTTAATTCTCCTGTAGACATGCCATCACTCTTGGTTGTTCCACTCTGTTTCCAAGTCCACGATCAGTCTGGAATCAGGCAAGACGTGCACAGAAACAGAAGGCACAGATGTGGCCCTTAGCAAGAGTAAGTGAAGTGGTCAGAGGGGACTGTGGCAGGCTGTGGTTTCAGATCAAAGCTCAGCGAGGTACTCCAGGAAGCTTGCTCGGAAAGGTTGGGCACACCTTATCTGGAGTGAGAGGCAAGATCTTGGGGAGAGGTTGGTCTACTGAACTGTATAAGAACAGCTTCTGACAAGTTTTCAGCCATGATAAAACAGGCTCTGAACTTCAGCACTAAGCAGAAATATCACTAGTTTATGCATTTGTGCTCAAGACAGTTACTCAGTTGGGTGGTGTTAGTCCCTCGATGCCATGATTACTGCTAAGACCTTCTGACATGGCAGACCCCATGGCCAAGGACGAAGGCTGTCAAAGTGCACGTGAAACTGGACTGATGCCATGTAACATGCCCAGCAGTCAGTGTTCACACAGTCAATACACGCAGCTGTATATGCGATGCTGCGGCGAGGAAGGCTAGGCTAATCTCTGGCTGAAGCAGATCCTACTAGTTCAGTTGAGAGGAGACCCCATCACTGGGATGCCTGTCCGTGCTTGGCTGCTGTAGGGGTCTGCTGTTTAAAGCAGAAGCCATCTTTGAAATCCACATTGCTTGCAGCACCCTGGTTTGTAGACAAACTCATCCTTCACATGCATGGTTTATGTTAGGTGCTCTGTTCTTCCCTCCTGTTCTGTGGTCTTCCCATTTCACAGTTTGCTTCTTGTGAGTGTGTTGGATGCTTTCACTGTTAATATTGGATTTGGATGAAGGAGAGTTCAAGGGAATAGATAAAAGGCTTATAAGCTTCATCACTGTAACAGTCACTGTCTTAAACTGCATTTCCTGTTTTTGACTGAGGTCTAATGGCATTGGGGCTTAGGATATTTGGTAAACCAGGAGACTTTCAGGTGTGCTGAACGTGGTGGCTGGTGCTGCTTTAAAGGGAAGAGTGAATTTGGGAGAGTAAATGTACTGAGAGCATTTGGACTCCGGCTGCAATGCTGACCAGTCCTGCTACTACTAATTGGTTTCACATGATTGAAATAGTGGGCTTCTGTGCAAGTGCAAAGCTGTCTTGTGTATGAGGCTGTGTATGTGGCTGTCCAACTTAGCAGTAAAAATGAGAGGTGGTCATTCAGCTTCCAAGAAAATACTGGAAGGTCACTCTGAGATAGATGTTTTCTCTCTGACGTATCTCCTTTTCTTTAAGTTACGAGTGATGCTCCAGGCTTCTTTAACTATCTCTTTTCAGACTCCTGAGATCCTGTTCCTGAGTCCTGCTGAGCTCCACACATGACGTGCCCCTCTGTCCATGTTTGCCTTGCTAAGCACAGATGCTTTCTACAGCAGGTCAGCGGAAATGTCGGCACTGTAAGGCTTACGCCCTTGAAAGAATATATAGCCAAAGTTTTACAAGAATATATAGCCAAGGTTTTACCTTGGTGAGTCATTCTAGCAGTCCTAGTGTCTCATGTAAATGTCAACCTTTACTTAGTGTAACTCTAGATCTTTGTGAAGAGGACGGAATTAGACTCAGCCAAATGAAGAGCCCAAGGACCTTTGCAACCCAACACCAGAATGATTACAAGGTACATACAGATCATGCTGTTGACACAAACCATAATGACGACATTCTAGCATTACCTGAATAGTTGACATGGCTGTAGAATTATGCTGTATGCAACACTAGGACAAATTTAACACAGGGTTAGGAAAGTATTAAAGCTGCATGGAGCCCTTTTGCCAGGTGTTTAGATCATGGAAAACCCATTAAATCTGTTTTAGGAACAAAATGAGCATCTGCTGGATCTGAAATACACTGCATTGTAAAGAGTGTGTGTAGGGGGGGAGGAGTACATGTTAAAATTTACACTTAGAAGTGAGGCAGACCTAGACTGCATTGTCATATTAATGTACCGGCATGTCTTTTATTTAGAGAACAGGCTCAAATAGATATACAGGGTAACAACCTTCAGTCAATCTGAAAGTGATGCATTTTGCAAGCCATCTGCATGTACCTGATGGTGTTACTTGTTTTCATAGAGATGTTCAAGCTTTGGGAGTGTATGCTAGACACTTGGATATCTTGTGACACTACCCTATATGGCTTAACAGTGATATGAACACAGGGCTGCACAGAATGAGGCTTTCCCAAAGGCAGTGGGCTGGAGAAAGCTCTGTCTGGAGCTGTATTTCTTCTGTGCCATATGGCTAAATGGAGGAATTGTCACACTTGAGTAGTGAACTTTTTAGTTGTGAGTTACTTGGTGACATGAATATGTGATTTGAAAGTGGCTTCTCTGTTGCTCCTGGGGGGTGAATAACAAGACTTCTGTAGGAAGTGAGAAAAGAGTGATTTGATTTGTTTCTCTTCCCACGCACCAAGGATCCTGAGATGACCGGTTGGATTGCAGGGGAATTTGGGATAGTTTCAAATTGTGGAACGATTTCTTAAAATGACTGATCTTCAGGTGGGGAAAAGGACAGGTTTGCACCAGCTAAGATATTCTGACAATAAGCAAATAGCTGGAAGAGGTTATTGTAGCCATTGATAAGGTATTTACAGAAACTGCAGGATCCTGATTGGATTTGAAGATTGCTGAGAGTCTAAATTGTAGAAACGCAGCTGAACACCAAGTACATTTCAAAGACCGATTTTTGTAGCATATTTTCAGAACATGTAGCACTGAGGTGCTACAAAGGCTCATTTTCTGTGGATCGGGTTTTTAATGCCTCCCATCAAGAGGGTAGGATATTAGATTTGCATCTCAAAAAATGTGTATGGCACTCCTGTGGGCGTTTCCATACATGCTGTTCAGGAAGGGCAGAAGGGTGCACTGGCTTTCAAGGACAGGCTCCCTCTGGGATTAGCAAAGACTTTCAGGCATGGAGAACAGCATGGCTGCCGAAATGTGTGGACTGTGCTCCATGCTTGGAAGTCTTTGTTAAGTTTAAGATGAGTTTGTTCATTGTACAGAGGAGACTGTTGCAAGGGAAAGAACATCAGCAATCTGAATGTAATGGCATTTGGGCAACAGTAGCCTTAGTATAGGAAAAAGCACAGTACAAAGCTTAATTTTGGAATTAGTTAAGACATGTCCCCGAGGAGATGGTGAGCACTTACAAACACACCCTGTGTATGGCTCACGTGCCTGTGAAGTCTGTGGGATGTTGGTGGCCACGGGCAGCGTGCAGGGGTGCACGTACTCAGGGTGTTGTTGCTCATGGTACACATCCCACTCCAAGTGCAGTGTGAAGAGATGGGGCCTCAACATCTCTCCCTTCAAATCACCTTTCGATTGCCTTGAAGGTCCCTCAATCCAGCCCTTGGACGAGAGCAGAGGTCCCTCCTGGCATGGCTCTGGGGCCGCCTAGCGGGGTGTGCTCCGTGCAGCCCTGCGCAACCCGCTCCGAGAGTCCGTCCGGTCATCCAGCGGCTGGGAACGGCGCGATACCGGGGCTGGGAGTGAATTAATTTTATCCCTTATATTACATGCCTCTTTTGAGTACAGCTGTTTCTCAGGACTGGAAAATCCTGGCTTTCCCTCCCCTTATTTGGATAACAGCTGAACTGCCGACAGATATTGGACACTTGAGTTAAACTGGAGTTCCTAGAACCAAGTGACTAAATCCCCTTTTAAGCACTGACATTAAAAAACGCCTAGAGCTTATTTTAAGAGATGCTAAGCTTCCACTTGAAATCATGAGGCTCCATACTTGTTAAAGTAAGTAGGTTCATGTCAAACAGACATCCTGGTCATTTGTTTCCTTTCCTCCCTACAAAAAAAAAAACCCCAACCCTGCCCCACTTCTTTGCATGCCAGAGCGTTACAGGAATGTGGAAGGATTTTGAGCCCAGACTGCCTGACACAGGAAGACTTCAGATCCCGGGGAGTGTAGTGCATGAAGACTCTGGTGCCCATGGCTGTAGCCTGCAGATGTGGGTAAAGGTGATAACATTGGTGGAGTCCCTGGGCATCCTGACACACCCACTCGCTCTCTGATGCCTGTGCTGGGTGCACCTCTGGCAGTCACATTGCACAGGCACATCCCAGTGGCTGCGTTTGGTGGAGGCTGGGGGTCCTGTATGTGGACCCTAAGGACAAGTGTTCAGTGCATGGAAAGAATTGGTATTTCAGGAACCTGGAAACTGCTATTTCAGTTAGGATGTTATATGGTAACAAAGCTAGGCCAAGTTACTTCCTGAAGTCTCTGGGAAAACACCCACAAGCCTGCTGTCTCATGGATTACTACTTCCTAAGAGCTCTGTGTTGTCAGTGCTGGGGCAGTGCTGAGCTGCTCTGGTCTGGTACAAATCTATGACCCATCTGACTGATCAGTTCCCCTCCTTGTAGCCACACAGAGTCAGGAGCCAGCGGCTCCTCCTGCCTGAAGGAGCCCAGCTGTGCAGTGGGGAGGGGATGAATCAAAGTCCAGCTCTCCCTTTCACTGCTGACTGCTGGAGGATGCTTTCCCCATTGCCCCGTGGATACCTGCAGTGAATAATGAAGCAGAGCCTCAGCCCTAATACATAAGACAACCCACAGTCTCTTCTTTTTTTTTTTTTTTTTTTTAAAGTAGAAAATATCACAGTACGCTATTCAGCCAGCAAGTAAGTTAACCTCTCTGCCTTAGAATACAGTGATGACTCTCCTGTGAGTCATGAGGATTAAGCCAAAGAAGGGAGCGAGCAGTCCAGCCAGCTCGATGCTTCATGGGGGGTACACCTTCCAAGGAGGTGGATATGTCATTCCAGCAGGCTTAGGAGAAGATCGGAATTGTGTGGTCGGTGCATGTAACTGTGTGTGACTCATGGTTTTGCTATCCAACGCTCCAGCAGTGACTTGCTGTTTCTGCTGTCGGTGGCTGTACTGTTACATTTGCACTTTCTGCAGAAGGCAGCACGTTGTGATCTCCGCTGTCCCCAAACCAGACCTGTTACGTGTGTCCCCCCTTCATGAAGAAGGAATTTTTGTGGACAGCACTGTATGAATTGTGACTGCTATAGAATCCAGTGTAGCATGGGATGTTATTACTACACTAATAATTACCAAAATGGAAAAAGAGCCTTTTCTGTCCTAGAGCCTCTTGCTTTTGCTTAGCTGATTTAAATTGTTTTGAATAGGCATAAAGAGAAAGTATATCCTCAGGTGGGAACACATTGAAATGGGATGGCTATAGACTGATAGCAGTAGTGAAGTTGCACTCAGAAGCAAATAGGAACCTGGGGTAGCTTTTTCAGAGCCTGCATAATATTTTTCTCCAGTGCTATGCAAAGCAGCGTGCACCTGCTAGAGCTTCTGTCATCTCCTGTCACACAAGGGTGCCCTGGGTGGTTATCCCACAGCATATCCTGACGGGTGGCCTGATGCTTCTGCCATATAGCCCTGATGTCATCGTAGCTGGTGGATCCAGAGATGAACGTAAGCTCCTGAGCTCGCCTGCCCTCTTCTCCCACTGCACGTGAGGCTCCTGAGCTGCCCGTGCTCTTGCTGTGCGATGGAGAAGGCTGCAGTAGACACGCAGCTGAGTTCCGTGCCCTGACCCTGGCACCTTGTCTTTAGATCTTTAGAGCCATGAGAGCTGCTTCCAGCCTGCGCCCCAGGCAGGGGAGCCCGTGTGCAGGAATAGCAGCACATAATCCTCCATCGTTGCGCTTTATCACCTTGCATCTCTGCCCACAGTGAATTCTAGCCTAAAAATCTTGTCCTGGTTAGCTCCGCCAGCACTGCTCAAGCTGGGCACACGTTCATATGGAGTCACTGCTCTGCCACGGCCTTGTCTGTCCCCGCTCCAGCATGCCGAGCCACTGACACCCGGCGTGGGCAGTGCCAGTGCTTCCACGAGTGGAGCAAAGTCGGTGGGCAAGACCTGAACTTGTACAATTAAACAAAAAACCCAGGATCCCCCCTGGAGACTGTTTGCTTGAGGGGAGTGTTATTTAAAGCTCTCTCGTCTCTGGTTTCCCTGACATGCCAGGAGATGTTTTTAGCTCACTCGCCTCCTGACAGAGGAGCGTCTGTCTGAGTCGCTGGGGAGAGCCGTCGCCGTGTCCCCGCGTTGGTGGTGTGAGGATCTGAGCAGGGGCAGCACGCCAGCGCTCTGCGGTTCCCCCCGGAGCCCTGGGGTTTGTGGTGGGCACGTGAACCGCAGGGTCCAGCCGCTGGTCACCAGAGCTTGGTGCAACCGGCTCCCTCCACACTGCTGCGTGCAGTGCCGTGGGGAGGGCAGCCCTGGGAACTGGGATGAGAGCATCTGAAGGACGGGGTCTTTGGCCTCCTGCTCATACTGGGGCAGGGCTTTTCCCTCTGCTGCCACCTGAGCAGCAGAGTTCTCTCAAGTGACTTAATTTTAAATGATGCTGGAGTAGGATGTTATGCTGTGCACTGTGAGGGGAGCAGAAGGATGCAGCTGGCACTGATGCCAACACAGGGAGGAGATTTTCAGCCATTTTGGCCTTGTGTGGCTCTTGCAAAGGCTGGAGGGCTACTGTGCAGTGGGGCAGAGCTGAGATGTCTTAAATACTCGCTCTCAGTCCCATGTCTAGGCCAGGTCCTATCTCTGGTCTCTTCACCAGAGAAGCTGGAGCAGCTTTTGGCATCTGAAAGAGAGTCTGAGTTTGTTCCAGCAGCTCTGGCTCCACCAGCGGGATTCATGATACTTACCCAAAACTGCTGGGACCCAGAGTGCATCGTATAACCAAGTCTGGAAGACCTGCAGTGGTCATCCCGTTGTACATGATGGAATAACACCATGAAGCTCAAAACAGGGACCTGTTGCACTGTAAAAAAACTATTCCAACCTCAGAGCTTTTACACAGAGCATAAACCATGTGTGCAAAGTGCAAATAATCAGAATATTGCTAAACACTGTAGTTTAGAGGCATGTTTGTGGAACTAAGGCGTAGGCTATGAAGCAATTAAAAGTGCCAATTCCCAAACTCGTCATTATCCAAGTCGCCAAAATTAAGCAGTCACTATACAATCAAAGGAAACTTTTTATGGGGAAATAATTTTACAAAACCCAAGCCGTTTCATAGAAAATTGAGCTGGCAAAAAGTGTGGCATAAAATTAAATAACTTGCACAAATGTTTCTTGAATGAAAAATAAACCTACACCTGGTCTAATGGTAATTTTTTCCCTCTAGGAAGCATCAAGCCTGGACTGTTTAAGCTCTCACAAACACCTCTTACGACAGTGACATGTACCATCCCCTGTGTCCAAGAAGGAGAAAAGGTTAATTTAAATGAATAGCCCTGGCATTTGGGCTTCCACAAAGTACCGTGCGCCTGGTTTATGCTGAGCAGTGAACTCTTCATTGTTGGGGAGCCCACGCGCAGGCTGACAGTGGGCTGTACAGCCCAGACCCCTCCAGGAAATATGATCAGTCTAATTTTAACTACGTGGACAGCATTTGATATGGACGCAGCTGGTGTCATACAAATCTGCGGGCCTGTCAAGCAACCCGAGTGCATCGCTAAAGCAAATATGTTCATTTCCACCCAAAGGCCATCTAGAAAGCCAGGCCCGATTTTAACTTGCACTTAATATAAACCAGAGCTGAAGCTTTTTAACCATAGATGTGCAGTGCCCAAACTCTCAGATTTTAATGTCATTTCATTAGAAAAATGAGGCATGACTGACTTATTTTTCTCACCCCATACTGCATTTCATGCTAGTACATACCTGTTCCTGTTTACAACTGGTGGAAAGGTTTTCTTTTCTGGTCATACTCTCTCTGTTCCCCTCTCGTGAAAAGGTTTTCTACAGTGAAAAGTTTATCTAACGAAAGCCAGCAGTGGTCTGAGCCTAAGCTGCTGGTGGTCTCTTGATCTACTAGACGTCATGCTAATTGCTCAAGAGCATATCCAGGCAGTGATCTCAGTGGGTGCTCGGATTGCTGTCTTTTTGGCAGCTGAGGCAAACTTCCTAGGTAGAAAAACCCTAAAAATACAGCAGGGCTTGAATTTTCTGTCTACTAGGGAGTGACAGAGATAGCATATCTGCTAAACTCCAGCTCAAGCATCCTGTAAGCAAGTTATATTGCTTAATTACTGGAAAGTCTCAGGAAAACAAAAATGTCTAATCTAGTGTGTATCCAGCTGCTCTGGAAACACTTAACCTGCCAGCGTTCGGTGCCGAATGCGGCGGTGTCTGGATGGCTGTGAACTCCAGCTAGTGCTGCAACCGGAGCCTGCAGCAGCCCTGGCAGTCAGCGAGGGGTTGTCCCCTGACAGCTGTAGCCTTTGGAAAGTAGGAAATAATAATATGAATGCATGCGTGCAGTGCAAGGCACAGGAGAGCCAGGGATTTGTCTCTGCCTGCCCTCCCTGCCAAAAAAAAGTTTGCTTCTGTTTAGAGAGCTGCTCAGTAAATACATTTAAAGTGTTATAGGTTAAATAAGCAACAGAAGTAGAGGTGAGTTACAGTTCTTGTTAATAATATTTGTGGTAAGTGGACAAAGTTCCTCTCTCAGGCAGTGAAGACGCATCACTGAATGTTCTTGCTACCTTTTGAGACAACAGCTAGGAATTTCTCTAGGGGATAACACAGTGTTATGGACAAAGCTCTTGGATATCCAAAATCTACTAATTAATACAACTGAAAAGCAAAATATGAAAAGGAAGAGTTGATATCCAGGCAACAGAGGGAATAAAGTTCCTTTCAAGAGGCAGGTCCTACCCTCAGGTTTGCCTCACTCCCCAGTCTGCAGAGCTTGATCCTCAACTGTTTGGTCTTTTGGAACTGGGAGGCCCCAAACTCCCATCCACCCCTGGCCTTTGTTTTCACTACACTCTGGATTCAGCCAAGAGATAATGTGCAAGATGTTTGTTGTGCCATAGGGCCAGGGCTGTGTGTCCTGTACTGCTGGGATAGGAGAAGACAAGACATTACTGCCCCAGCTCTGCCTATTGCTTGAGGTTACGCTGCTGCCCTGTTGCAGGGGACACAAACAGGGTGTCCTGCCTCCTTGGACACTGCAGAGGAATATCCTGGTAATGTGTTTTCATGGCACATGATGGTAGCATTGAGTTAGTTTGCTGAACTTTTGTGGCTGCATATGATGTGCTGTTAGAGAACCAGAGCAGTCTGTGCTGCTGAAAGGTGGAGCAGGGTGAAAGACTAAATCCAAATGCCATGCCTGTGGTTCTGGTTACCTCCATTATGTACAGTTCCTAGTACTATGAAAAGACTGTCACTGAAAGATGCATTATATTTTCTGGCCACTTTCTTCCCTGTAGCATCTCTATCCCTTCTCTTTTTAACACGCCTGTGAGCCATGTTTAGGAGGAGGCTGTGGAGCCCAACTGATGCTCTGCTGCACAACTGAGCCTGCATCTCAGCTGAGCATCTTGTGGACTGTTTGCCTCTTCTCTCAGGCAAAGACGCTAAATGAAGTACTGGTGAACTGGCTGCTTGCAAAATACCTCATTAATGAAGTGAAATGTTCAAGGGGGCAGAGCTCATCATGGCTTCACCCCTTGTACCTGTGCTGTGAAGCCGGGATGCGCTCTGGTTGGCAGTGGGTTCTCTCTTGCTTTGGAAACTACAGTCTTCCTGGGTCTCCTGGGTGCGAGGGTAAGAGATGCTCATGCAGGCAGGAGGGCTGAGCCAAGCATGCTGTGGCGTTGGATGTCCTGGTTTGCCAGGATGCTCAAACGACCACCCTGGCCGAGCTACAAGTAAGAGCAGAGCTCAGTGTGCCAGAAAGGGGAATGCTAGTATCTGAAATAAAAAATCATATCCCTGCCTCTCCTCCCCACCCCCTGAAAAACTCTCATGTAACCTGAGAACATGATAAGTATCCTAGAAATTAAAGTATTACTCACCTCTTTAAGCCATCAGTTTGGTTTTGGGGCTCTTGCTGCCAGCAGCTTGAGTCAGCACTGAGTCCTGAAGTGGAAAGTCTCCTCTCCACCAACTCCCCTCGGAGGACTGAAGGCTGTCTGGGGTGGTGGGTTACATTTCTAATGTTCAGATCCCTGCTTGTGAGTGATGGCATGGCGGGAATGTCAGCTGTATGGGAATAAACTGCAGCAATTTATTCTCTCCAGCCTGTTTGAAAGTCAACAGAGCGGCACCATTAGCTGGAACAAAGCAAGTCCACTGTTGTGAGATACAACAGCGGGCAGATCTGTAGTTGCTTATAAATTATCATGCTAGTAGTCCTGAGTGCTGGAAAGATGCCAGGTCAGGTCGATTGTGACTCTCTACATTGAGAGAGAGCCAAGAAAGAGAAGTGTAGCAAAACTTCATTAGAAGTAGGACCCTCTTATACAGATCTGGAATGTAAAGAATTTTCTATTCACTTGGGATATAAAGAAAACCTGAGCTTCTCCCCTCTCCCCAAATGCAGAGGAATGCAGGGGGATAGTTTGGGTTCGGTGGAGCCAACGTACATCTTGCTGACTTGAACAGTTTCACATTAGCATCCTCCAGACTTGATAGAAGAGCTGTGTAAAGCTCGTGGGAGCTGAAGCAATGTCCAGATGATGGCAGAAGCACAGTGTCGTTATGCACTGAGTTTTCAAGCAAGGTGCATTATTCAGTGAGGTACCATGTAGGGGAGAAGCTGGAGCGAGGGTGTTGCTGAAGTGTAGGGTTGTGGCTGTGCCCAGTGTTAGTGCAGCAAGTTTATGTGGAAATTCCTGTGCTCCAAACTGCTAATTAACAGCATGTTTGGAGGAGTTGATTTGTGCAGGTGCATAGAGGGTAGGAGGAGAGATCCCCAGGCAAAGCTGCCCATCGCTCTGAAAGTGTCTATAAACAAATTGGGTCTTGTCTTCTACCACAGCGGTGCACTTGAAGGCCAAAGGGTTGTTAGACTGTTCAGTCTTGGCATTGTCAGCCTTCATCAGTTTTGTGACCATGAAAATAACCCAGCTGCTTTGAAACTGCTACCCTGCCCAGCAGTCTAAGGTACGCTGAATTAGTTACCTTTTGTGGGGTTCTGCAGGGCTTCCCCAGATTCCCAGTTTGAAAATATGACTTGCAGTTGGGTTTCCTGCAAACATAATCTCCTAAATTTTTCCAGTTACCTGCCTGCTTCATTCATTCTGAGTTCCAAAAGCTGTGTGAAAAGATATAAACTACTTTTGGCTAAAGCATCTCTCCTGGCACTGTTATTAATGGCTGTATCATCTTTTGTGTCACTGCAAATTATATCAAGGCCATGTGGGCCTTAGGATGGGTAGATCCTCTCCTCCAGCACAGACTATGGTGTAGGGATGCTTTGGGAACTGCACCTGCTTCCGTTGGCTGGCTTTTGCTTCACTGGTTCTCATCTGTGCTTGAAGGCCTCTGAGGAAGGGGGCTTGAACTCCAGGAGCGCTGCTCTCCCCCTCCTGTGGGTAAGCCACAAGTCAATGGGATTTACTTGGATCCTCTAGCTAGACAATCTAGCCCGAGGAATTTAAACTATTATTCACCTCTTGATGGCATAATTATCAGATGAACTTTTGACGCTGGCTTGAATGCAGGGGTGGTGGGAAGAGACTGGCTATTCCAGCCATCCTAAACCCTTCCCAAAATGGAAAAGCAGCTGGCGCAAAGGCCACAAATGCTGGGGCCCTTCTTCCTGAAGTGCTTTGTCAGGGGCCTCTGAAGTGACTTTTCAATTTATACCACATCAAACTCTGTGACAGATGAGTAATGATCTTTTTTTTTTTCATTTTTATTTTTCCGAAAGGGATTTCCGAGTGGAGGAATGTAGGTAGCAAATGGTCTTGGTGTGAAAATGAATGGACCTGCCCTGTGGAGAAACTGGGTATCTTCACTGGCAAATTGGTGTCTAGGGAATTTTTGACAGTAAGAATGGAATTAATTCTTACAGTTGGATTCAGAGTTCAGGCAGAAACTTCTCACTTCTGTGAGGAAATCCAGCACATCCTCTTGCGTGAAGAAGCTGAGCGTAAGCTGCTGTTCATGTCACGGGAGAGCTTGGACAGGGAGGGAACTTGGCAGTGCTATGAATTTTGTGAGAGAGAGGAGCTCCAAGTAGCCCAGCAGGCCCCAGCTGGTGTTTCCCAAAAAGTGATTTACCTCTGGTAGTCAGAGGCTGGTTTGGGCTAGCTGCTGGAAGAGAGGACACTGAGCTGAAGCATCTGCAAGGACAGTCTTCTGCATCTGCATTTGCCTGCGGTACGTGTTTGAAGGTGGTGGTGCCCATTGCTGGTAACAGTCAGGACTCTTCCTCTAAGAGATCCTCAGCGAAGTGCAATGAACGTGATTGCAAGTTAAAAGTAATCATCTGTGAACAGAGAAGGGGAGGCCTGGGGAGGTTTAAGTCACACAGAGGTGACATTGCCAGAGGGTGTCACAGCCTGTCTGTGCTCCAAAGGCAGTGGAGGGGCTGCAAGTGTGTGTGCTGGGAGGCTCCCCAAGCCCTCCCTCCTATCTTCTCACCGCTGAGGTCTCCAAGTGGGTGGTAAACACTGATAGACTCAGCCAAGTTGGGCTGATTACACTTAGTCAAACCTGTCTGAAACTGGACTCACCAGTAGACTCAGCCAAGTCTGTCTGATTAAACTTAATCAAGCCTGTCTGAGATCAGCAACTGTTGGGCTGCCTCCATCTTTGATAGTACACTGCTCCAAACCCAAATTTGGATTGATACAGTTCCTCTGACTTCAGAGGAGCAGTACAGGTTTATGTGAGGGCTGTGTTTGGACAACAGGACACATTTGACCTTTCTCCTGCCATTATTGGTTGTTCCACTGAAGATCTGATGTTCTCACTGAGCCAGACAGATCAGTAGTTTTAGTCTAGATACTTACCATGGGTATCTTGGTGTAAATTCAGATTATCTCTGATGATGTTAGGCAAACACTTTTCTAAATTATGCTGGCACATTCTTGTAGACTTCAAGGGGATTGAGCAAGTGTGGTAGAAAAGGATTGCAGTTGAGCGTGAGTAATTTGGAACTGTGTTACTACATAACAAAAGTGGCATTGCTGGCAGATGTCCTCAGTCATCTGTCAGTATTAACTTCTGAAAGCAACTTAGCAGAGGTGCCTGCTTGCTCTCCACATGCTGAACCCCAGGAGCAGTGCTTTAATGGGGAGACTGACTAGCCTCAAATTAAAGTTCACTCACAGCATTGCAATAGAGACGTTACTATATGATGCCTCGAGGCATTCGCTTATTGGATGATCTTACAGCTATGCTTTCTGGCAGCATTCCCTTGGGTTTAACTTCAGACATTTTGACATATCTAATATATTTTCCACTGTAACTTAAACCTGTGCCAGTCTGGGCTATACAGACTTATCTATAAGCAATTTGAGGAGTGGTGAACATTGTTGGGTGTTTCCAGTCCTGGGTAGGACACTTACTGTAGATGCAGTGTACTGATGTGCCCCCTAACAAACCTCTGCAGGCTACATCATGATAATATGCTCCATAATGTCCATAATGCTCCATAAAATATGTCAAAATTTTCTGTGAGTTTCCCCCACGGATGTGGGTCTAGGTTCTATCCAGCTAGAGCTGAGGTATTTCCAGAGATGGATGTTTTATCCTGGCCTTTCCCTAGACAACCTACTTGCTAGAGCAGAAAAGATTGTGTTCAGTATGATCTCTCTCCATTTCCCATCACGACAGTGGTTCTTACAATTGACTTTTCCCTTTGGTGCTTAGGAGACAGTCAGTTTACTGAGGTAGAGAAAGTGGCTAAAAGCAGAGACTTCTCCTTTTGGCGTGAGATGGTCAGAACAAATGCAGCATATGGATCGCCTGCACTTTGCTCGCACCGCCCAGGCTTTCTGTTTTTAGCTCTGGCAGTAACTCCCTCTGCATATTCAGAATGCCATCCCAACAGCTGCAGCCCTCTTGATGGCCACACAAGCACCTCTGGCCCTCAAGTTTGCAGGTTTCAAGGCCTGTAAGCAAGGACATTTAAAAATTCTGTGCTCTGCCAGAAATATTCTACCTGCCTTCTCTGTATGGCACAGCAGCGTTTATCAGCGTTTAGTGATGGGTAAGAGGCACAGTATCTGGCGTGAAACCTGTTTTCTGGTTGGACAGCAGGTTTAAGTTCTTAAGACAGAGCATAATCGTTGGTATCAGTAACTCTCTGGAAGGACAGTGGAAATGATTCTCATACAAAGCAGCTGAATTGGGCCCGGCAAAATAATATCCTCCCTTGTCAAACGAGTATTTTGGGAGCTACTATCTCTGTGTCAGGTCTGGATGCAAACTGAGCATCTTGGAAAGGCAGTTGGGCATGTGGTTGTGTTTGCAGGCCCCCAGGTCACCAGCTGAAGTGGTCTCACCCCTGGCAGGGAGGGGGCAGGTCCCCTGTCCCCATGATGGGCAGACGTGTCCCAGCTCTCAGCCTTGCTGCTGGCCAGCCCCGTTGTCACTGGGCAGCCCCTTCCCTGCCAGGGCAGCTGGGACCTGCTTCCCCAAGGATTTGTCACCTTCTGCCCTGCTGAGTGGGTCCTGAAAGCAGGGATGGCCCCACTGGAGCATACGAGGAGGACGGTGACTGAGGAAGGCTGCAGGGGAGGAGGTGTGGAAAGGTGGCTCTCGACAGCATGAAGGGTGGGGGGGTCGTGAGCCTCTGATGGTGCCTTTGGTGGAGGAGCTGGACGAGCGCAGGCTGGGTTTCTGTCTGGGTTTTATGTATGGAGCTGATTCTGTGTGTCCTAAATAGTAAATAAGTTTTTAGGAAAAACGCTTAGTACTGTTCTCCTTGGGATTGCTGGGTTTATAAGCTCCAGGAGTCATGCTCCTGACTGAAGAGCTAAAAGTAACTAAGTAAGCTAAAAGGTAAAAAGTACCTTCAACCCTAAAAGTAAGTGGCTATCTCTGTTTTTATCCTGCTCTTTGCTTCTATAAGGGCATTGTGTCTAATTTCACGCGCTATTAAGGACTGTGTCAGCAAGGATTGGCTTGTGATACTTCCCACGTAAATAAATCTTGTCTAAACCCCCATTTATCCCTAAACTGCCACAGGAGACCCTCAGGCATCTGAAAGATTTTCATTTATGGCAGATATTAATTTATCAAGTAATTTTCTTTTGTATTGCTATTACTTGATTTGCCGCTGCTTGCCTGCCAATACCCAGCAAACGGCAGATGGCACCAGCACTCCGCCTGTTCAGGCAAACTACAGAGAACTTCAGCAGAACAACTTGTGACTGAGCAGGTGGAATATTACTGAGTGTTTAAGCTGTAAAATTACAGCTGTAGCAGAGTTGATTTTTTTTGTTATTATTTTTTTATATAAGCAACATTATAGGCAGCTGGTGGCTGTAATTCCTTCTGTAATTCTCCTTCCCATCTTGGGTGCCTTGCTGCAGTGGTTTGTAGCCAAACAAAAAAGAGATCTGATTTCTGCTTCATGGCTGATGGGTGGGACCGAGCTCCTTATCACCCAGGTGAGCACAGATCAGCCATACAATAACCATACACAAAAAAGTAACACTTCTCTTCAAAATATGTTGCCATTATTTGTTTAAAATTTCACATGTAAAATTAAAATGAGCAAAATGAAAGTGAGCAAAAAAATTAGGCTCCCTTAGAGGTTTCTCATTTGGCAAAGATCTGAGCTGTGGCTCAAAGACACTCTTTGTGTGAGTGCCACGAGCAAATACTGTGGTTATTTTCGGAGAACATATTTCCTGTCAATCATTTCTTTGATAAGACTCTAATTCTAAAGGATTTGATATAATGTTGTGTTTTGCTGTATATACTAATATGCATTCTACTAACATTATCACAATGCAATAGGATCTGGTACTGAGAGTCTCTCTCACTTAATTCTGTTGAAAAAATTTTAATTGATTTAAACATGCATTGCATTTAGCACCAAGTCTCCAGGTGGGATAGACTAATAGTAGTAGTGTACATGTAAAATAAGAGTATGAGTTCTGGTGTATTCATTTATGAGTATATAAGTAAAGAATTAGGCAATTTTTATTTTGCTTAGGGAGGCTACCTGAAGTAAGTTTGTATGTGGAGCCAAAGGGTCTGGATCCTGCAGCACTGGTGTAAATAACTATTCAGTGGTTCTGTGCAGAATGGTCCTCAGTTCATATGTGAAGCAGGAGAGACACAGGCGTTTGATCCATTAGTGCATGCAACTGGTCAGCTTGCTCCTCCTCTGACACCAATCTGGGGGGAGAACTCCAAAAGCTGCAGTTTGCACTCGGCAAGTTGCTGCCCGTTTCTGTGTGCTGAAAATAGCCAGTTTTCCGTCTGCTGGGTGTCTGTTACTGCCTCACCATCCTGCCTCACTTGCATCGTTTAATGTGCGGAGAAGGAAAGGGAGAGGTTTGGGATGAAGGCTGTTCCCTGCTCCAGCCCACCTGGATGGGAAGGAGAACAGGGACCCTTTTCCCCCCAGCTTATGCTCACTGCTGGTGTCCTCTGCGACAGGGTCGTACTGCCTGGTGCAGCACGATATAGAAATAGCCAAGCCCGCCTGGGACACACCAGCGTTGCTTTCCGTGCAAACCCAGCTGGGGGCACAGCAAGCTGGTAGGATGTTGCTGATTTTGTTTCCCATCCTGATCTTCTAAAGCTCGTTACATGTGCTTGCACGCTGCTTTCTGCCTGCCAGACATAGGGAGATGTTTGAAAAAAGGATAAAAAACTTGTGAATTTTTGCTCCTTTTACACCAGTTTCTTTTCTGAGGCTATTTTTCAGGTCCTGTTGCATACCTGCTATGGTAAGGGTGTGAAAGTGCTCATTATTTTAGCATCCTTTGTCTTGCTAAGTAGTTAGAGAGCTCTAGGATGGCTGTGCTGAGGAAAGGCGAGTGCTTCAGCATAATGTGGACACTTACAGCTTGGTTTGGGTAATCTTTTCCTTTGAATCGCTTACTGAGGAAGGGTTCCTGAAAAAACAGTGCTGCTGCTTGTATAAACCCTGCTTCAACAGCTGATGAAAACTTAAATCCTTACAGTGATGGTGCATGACATTTCCATGAAAATTATTGCCAGTGGCTCTGCAATCTGGGGATCTCGGCAGGGACACCAAGTGTTGCACTCCAAGACTTGGTGTCCCTGCTGAGTGTTGGGCTGCCCCATGCTAAGAAGTCCTTATTTCTTCGCCTAAGAAGCATCAGCGCTGGTATTTCTCCCTTGCAGAGCCTGGACATGAAATTAAACATTCAGGAGGTACGGCAAGGGAGTTGAAAACAAAGTCAGGTAATGGAAGATAGAAGGAAAGGACAGAAGAAATCACATTCATTAATTGGGGTGATGTTGAACTGCTCTTCACTTGTCTCTTGGCTACAGGAGAGTGCAAAAGCTCTGAGCTTAGCTCTTGTTTGCTATTTAACAAGCATATCTGTATGTACATATGCTTTACCGTGGGCAAGCTTATGGAACTATTAGTAAAAGCTTTTAAGTTGTCAGGTCAAATCTGCCCAAGCTAGCCGTTAGCAAAGTTGCTAGGGCATGTGGCCTGGCTTTGTAGCCGGTCATTGCCTCTCCCTGAGTGTCTTTGTCAAAGAAATGGACACCATCTGAGTTTCTGCTTGGTGTCTTTCCATGCACCTCTCATTCTGACCCTGTGTTTGTGACCTTCCCCATGGCTTTGCTCCTGAGCTCTGTAAGTACCTGAGATGCAGATGCTGTGGGCAGGGCTTGCTCCTCCCGTGGGCTGTGAGCGCCATCCTGGATCGCAGAGGAGCAGCTCTGCTCTGAGCACATGGGGGAAAGAGAGTGTTCGTATCAGTGCATAAGAAAGAAGATTGATCTTCTGAGGGATTTGAATGCCCAAGTCCATTAGAGTTTCCTGGGAAATATCAACTCAGATTCATGCTGGCATACTTTGGAAATCTTTTAAAATTAAGTACCAAAAATCAATGCATTGCAAGACTCCCAGCATGTAATTCTGAACCCATTAGGAGATTTGTGCTAATTTTGAAAATAATCTTTCTATTTTAAATATTACTTTGAATGTATTTTGAACTTGTATATCTGGCAGAAGGGGAACAATTAAATCAAAGAAAAGATTACCTTGTGTTACTTTAATTGTGATGGATGGAATAATTTGCTGAAGGAAAATATCTACAAAGCATATCTAAGTGCAGAAGCAAAAATGAAAATTGGTCTCGGCTGTTCCACGCCCTATGATAAATGTATATTTATGTAATGCATTCCTTCTCATATCTTGATAACGCTATGGGCCTACAGTGCATGAATTAATTCCACTGAGAACTGCAGTGAGATTATCTCTGAGCCTGTGTAAGCACAAGGAATCAGCCTTTACTCTCAGGTCCCATATGTATTCATTTATACTTTTATGATTTTAAAGCTGCATCCCTGCCTGGATGAACTGCACCAATGTCTAGTGTAATTCAGGGTCCAGAAAACTATCACATGGCTGTTGCCAGGGCTTGCTTCCACCGTCAGTGCTGTGGGCCAGAAAGTGAAGGTTGGGGTGCATGGGATTTTGTGACAGCCCTAAAACAGGCAGTAGATTTCTCTTCAAGTAGAGCAACTCTCAGGAAGCAACTTTAGGTGGCTTTCCAGCTGCTCTGCGCTGGGGCAAAACTTCTCTTGGGAGTAAAATTTTGGTCTAAGAGCTGTCTGTGCAGGCAGTTTGGAGAGGAAAAACAAACCTGGCATTGGGACTGGAAATAATTCACTGATCACTACGAGACCAGCTCATCCTGGAGGCTTGGGAAGATGATCTGGGAGCCCCAGATCTTGAGTGGGGAGAAACCCGTACAGTCATATTCTGTCCTGGTCCCACTGACCTGCTCTAACCACTGTGCAGGACCATATGGAAAGCAGTGCAATGACCAGGCTGGGTTTGCAGGTACGGCATGAAATGTCTTGCTGCATAATAGTTTTTATGAATCTGTGTGATGTATAGACGGTGCTTCAGTCCATGCTTCTCCTATCACCAACAGTTAATTATAATTGTTAACTGCAGGTTCGGTAATAGTGTCCTGCACAACTGCTCTAATTGTAAATGATGGCATTTCACTGGAGGAAAGATCACTCTGTTTGCAGGAACACTGAAGCTCCAGTCGTCGGAGTAAGTGAATATCCCGTGGTGCTCTGTAATGAGAGCGCAGTGGGTGAAAGTGGGAGGGCTGTAACAACTCGTGTGACGACTGTGCCCTTAATTCAGAGTCCTCTGCATTAATGCTGCATCTTGGAAGCTGTAAGAGGTTGAAGGAATAGAATCTAAAACCTGCCATAAACTGAGTTAAGCAAGACTAAGGTTGCTTTGGTGGGAATGAAATAAAAGCATCAGGTCCCCTTCTGCTCTCCCTTCAGCTGCTGGAAACTGAGGTATTCACAATCTAAATATATTTCCTTGACTGTGGAAAATGTCTTAAACATGAGTTAGGGACATTTTAATTCCCCTGGGCACCTGTGGAAGTCTTTGCTGCAGTGTGGGCAGGGGTCCTGCTGGCCCACTGTCCAGCTGGGACCTTCCCATCAGTCTTCAGAGTCCAAAGTCCCATCTAACAGTGTGTCAGGACCAACGTTTCAGTGGAGAGGTGCCAGCGAGGCGTTGCATGGCAGGGAGGGTGAGCTGGGCTGTGCTGTGTGAAGGAGAAGCCATGGAGCATGCAGGATGCAGACTCCTGGGGGCAAGAGCCCAACCAACCTTTTCTTGTCTGCAGATTCCACTCGGCAATACAACACACGGCTTGAGAGTCTCTCACTCCCCAGCGTAGCTGCTTTGCACGCCGCTGTGTTTAGCTGCACTCGCATTTCTCTCCTACTCTGACAAATGTTAACTTGCTGCCATCCAAAGGATTTTTGGACTGGTGTTTGGGAATGTCATGGAAACTCATGTTTGGGAGAAGAAAAATCCTCTGTTGTTTTCAAGTTGTGGGCAGCAAAGCTCAGCCAGCCCATTCGCTTGGATGTGGCTGGTAAAGCACATGGGGAAAAAAGTTATATTCTGTCATCAAATGTATGTGAGGCCAGGGAGGTGAAGATATGCTAACTGTGGGAGCAAAGACATTTTCCCCATCTAGTCTATTGTTCAGAAAGGTATTAAGTCACTGGTGAAATCTCTATGACTTTTGTCTTCAGAAAATTAGACAAGAAGTGGCAGATAAGTGATGATTTTATTAAAGCTGTCCTTTTTGGAGGTTTAAATCTAGTTAGTGATCTATACAACAGGTTCTCTGACTGTATTTTTTTGAACTTGGCTTTACCTGGAAATGTATTGTGTGAGTGCTGAGCACCCAGTGCTCCCAATCCCAGCAGTACCGTCAGCAGCAAGTTCTCGATACCTCGAGGGACTAGAAAGTATGGAAAGAAGCACAGCAAACATATAGGCTGTCTCAAGCCACCGTGCTTATTGTCAGCTCCCTTCAGGGTATATTATCTTTTGCCAAACTATTCCAATTCCTATTTCAGCCCATAAGCTGCTGGCAGCTGCTCTGCTCTGTCATTAGAGCTTGTACCTCGAGCACAGGAGCGATAGTGCTAAATGCTGCTGGAGGTGATGAATGGCTTGTGCGAAGCTGAATGGCATTTTGTCCAGCACGTGATGTTTTGTTGTGAAAGAATCGTATGTGCAAAGGTACAGCAACAGCTTTTGCTTCTAATTAAAGCTGCATGTGGAACCTATGGAGCTCTTGGGACTATGGAAACAAAGCTGCAGTATAGGTTTTTACACCTGTGTGCTGTGGTATAAAGCCATTAGTATGTGAGGCTAGTATTGGCTAACCATCCCTCTTTGATCCTTCTCTGGTTAATGAGAATAGCTGTGGGATAAAAATGCAAAGATTTTGAGTTGTGAAAATGTGTGTTTGCACTGCTAATCACTTGAAAAATCAATCTCCAGAGCTTCATTTGTTAGGAGCAGCTGATTAGCTGCTCTCTATGCTTTTTCCCTTTTAATAAAACCCCCGAGTCGAACAACAGAAGGGCTATAATTAAGGAGCCCTTTTTTTCCTTTCCCTGTGACATGCTGGCAAATGTTAGCCAGCGGGTAGCCTGGCATAAACAGGACAGAGATGCCTGTGTAAGCCCAGGCTTCACCTGTGCAGAAGGGAGATGGGGGCTTTGCTCCTCTCTGCACTAGCATTGACACACACGGAGTCTGATCACGGTTGTGCTGGGTTGGCAGCGCTCTCTGTCCCTTGCTCAGCTGTCCTGGTGGGGATGCTCTCCCTTTGCCAGACAGCAAACTGTACCTTGAAGCTGACAACAGGAGCCACAGCAGACCCAGACTCAGTTTCCCTGTGGATCTTTCTCAATGACCCCAGGTTAGATGATGATGAAGATGACCCAAAGATCTTTTGACCTAGCCAAAGATAACTCAGAGGTTAATATTCTGTGCTCCTGTATTTTATCCTGGAGAGTAATGTCTTGAATGGGAAAGAATAATTCTGAAGGCTAGAGAAATGCATGAAAATTGTAAAGATTCATGCTTCTCTTAAATGACGTCCCTGTTCAAAGGTAAAGAATACGATTTGACTAGCAAGGCCATAGGTAAAAAGGGGGTTCAGCGAACAAAGTTGAGGGCTTTGTTTTTTTTCTGACTGATGCCTTCTGGTTTCTTAATGTCCACATATCAGCCATCTGGCATCGAGAAGGTTTTTAGCATGAAAAATTAATTAGATACCATCTAAGCATAACACTGCCTTGATTTTCTGCAATGCAAAAAATAGTTTGTACCCATAAAACACTAGCAGGAAATATGCCAATAAAATAACCACTCCTCTTAAACTTTGTGTTGATTTAGTTCTTTTTCAACAAAGTGAACAGCTTTCCCAGCTAAAGGTATGCCTTGTGCAGGCAGTCACTGTGCTAGGCAGGTTGTCCAACCCAGCCTGTGCTTCAGGTGTGACCAATACAACCTGCTGCCTTGGCCAAACAGTAATGGCTAATAATGACAGATTGTGCGATAATGGGTTTATGATGTGGACAAATAATTATTAGGGACTGAAGCAATTCCATCAAGCCTTGTGACTTGTGACCAAGTTGGAACTTTAACTCTGGTTCCAGAGATAAAAAGACAAAATGTCAATACAATAAAAGAGTGAGATGGGGAAAGAATTTTGGTTATTTTTCTTCCTTCTTTTCAAAACTGAGCAAAGAAAAAATCTGATTATTTAATAAATTCAGGCTCTGCATGTTTACATGGAGGCCACCAGGAGAAAAATATGTGGAAATTGCAGATTTACTAGCAGGATGGCAAGCATGACAGTGGAACTTGTCAGGCAGCTCAGGCACGAAGCTCAGCAGGTTTGGATTCTCTTGGGGTTTTGTCTAAATGCAGCTGTATAAATTCATTGATAATACAGTGTCTGACTCTTTCACTGTATTTTATAGTGGTGTTGGTGCAAGGTGTGGTAAACTGGTAAACTGAGAGGTCTAGGTTGCTTGGGAAGAAGAGTTGACACAGGGCTCATGCAGGAAGCATTGCAGGTGCTCCCAGTAATGTGCAGAAAGGGATTGCTGGTCCTCCCAGGCTGCCTGGACAAGCTGCTGGCAAGTAAAGCAGGGTCAGTAGACCCAGACAGGGATCTAGAGCTGAGTTTGTCCTGACCTTTCATTACACTTAAAATGAAGCAATTGTCCTGCAAATCTTTTCTTTGTGATATCCAACAACTTCACAGTTTGGAACTATTTGAAGAGCAAAATACTTGCCTGGGAGAAGTTGCCTTATCAAATTGGAGGTATAACGATTCCACTAAGAAGGTTCAAGACTTAGTTTTTAACAAGGGTATTGCTGTACCTATATCTTCTGATAGTTTTGGGAGTAATGCATTTTTGTTACTTTTTACTTTTTTTTCTCCAGAGGATCTGGAGATGTTCAACTAGACATGGAAGTGGACTGTGTAATGAAGCATGACAAACCACTTTAGTCTGCTATGCGCTCTATAATATCAGATCAATCAGCCATCTGGCTTGGGAAACTGGAATAATCTCAATTACCAAAGTGTACGTATCCCTTTGGGAACTGCAGTTAGCTGCTGAGCTCTCTGAACCTTCCCTTTCTGATACAGAACATCTCGGAAGAGTGCCCCACTTCATTTGCATGTCCTTCACAGCAGCTTGCTGACAAATACTGACAGAGGACAGAGACCAATCAATAACATATTTTTAAATGTGCTACTCAGCACTTGTCAGGCCACACCTGGAATACTGTGTTCAGTTTTGGTCCCTGCTATACAAAAATGGTGTAGACAGGCTGGAAAGGGTCCAGAGAGGGGCCACAAAGATGATCAAAGGACTGGGAAGCCTGCTCTGTGAGGAAAGGCTGAGAGGTTGGGTTTGTTCAGCCGTGAGAAGAGAAGGCTTAGGGGAGATCTCATCACCATGTTCCAGTATTTAAAGTGTGGCTACAGAAAAGATGGAGACTCTGTCTTTTGTTATGTCCCCCGTGGGAGGATGTGGTTGGTCATGGTTGGTGCATCAGCTGGGGTATTGCTGTTCCTGGGACTACCTCCTTTTGTACGTTTGACAAATCCTTATTTCTGGAGTCCTTGGCATGCCAGAAGTATGGGCTATTACGCTGTAAAGTTCTTCATAAAGTAGACATAAAGTAGAGGTTGAGTGTCTTCTATGCGGGTTGTTTTTAATCTGTCCAAACTATAAAGCCCAGCTGAATTACCTATCTCAGAAGAGATCTGGAGTGGAAATGCAGCACCTTTTTCACTCCAGTTTCAAGTCACTCTTTACAAAGTTTAGCTGTTTGTGGTTGTCGTGTCCCAAAGTTGACAGCATTTGTTCTCATCCTTTTCTGATAAGGTTAAAAACCACCATCCTGATACAGCATGTGACATTGCAGCAACCTCCACTTTGGAGCATTGCAGCTGCCCTCAGATGAGTCTACAGGCTTTAGCTGTGTTGGGTAGGCTCAGTAAAGAATTAGTGACTTGGCCTAAAATAGCCTCAGAGACTTTCTGAGCTGTGAGTTGTACCTAAGAAGGAACTGCGGATGTTACTGCATCTGATCTGAAGAAAGGTTGGTCATTCCAGAAAGACACTCTCTCATCCAGCAGTATCAGGTATTGCTTCTTCCTGCAGATCTTGATTTGTTTTTCTGTAGGCTGTTTCAGAGTTTTCACCCTACTTTGCCTTTTACTGAAAAAAGTAGGAAGTCACATGCTAATGCCTGGCCAGTTTGCCTCGTTATACAGCAGGAAGATTTGCTTTGTAAGAACTAATGGGCAAAAAAGTAAATAAATCCAAGGAGAACTGTCCAAAGGCCTTGCACAAGTTCCAGACCTTGTGATATTGCTTCCACAGACCATGTGAATATAGAGTGGTTTCTACATTGCTTTTCAATCTGAAGAACCAAGACTTGTCTGGATTTATAGCCCTTTGGAGTTTTGTTTGGGGTTTTTTTCTGCAAGTTGATCCCCTCCCTTCCCCACTCATTTGCTGCTTCTCAGCATCCAAGTGTGCAAGCAGGTCTGTGAAGATCAGGGGCAGTAGCTGAAAATTGAATTTGGAAATCTTGCTTCTCTTCCTGGAACACATTAACTGCAACTGTGGTCTTCTCAAGTATTAGAAAGCTTGTGCTTCTTAAAGGATCTCAGATTATCCTCACTGATGTTTTTTTTGAAGGAAACTAGGCTCATCTAGATTGTCTTATGTTTACAACAATTATCTCTTTTTGCCTGTTTCATAGTCCTTGTAAATGAAGCCGTGTTTGTGCAAGAGACACTTGCTGGTTATATAAGCTCAAGTATTCAGATAACCAAATTATGAAACCTTCAAGGGTGAGAAGTAAATGATTTTTTTTAAAAAAACCCCTATTTTTTCCCGTCAATTGTTAAGCTTATTTTGAACTAGAGATTGCAAGGATGTTGATCCAAAGTGGAGACTTCCAGCTGAAGTAGCTGTGCCAACCAAGCCCCCGTGGTATAGGTGCAACCAGACTAAGAAAATGTGTATATGGATTTTGCTAAACCTGCTGGTGGAAATGGTGAAGTGATATTGGGAGGGAAGCTTCCTTGGCTGATGTGTGCCTCATCTCTGCAGAAGTAAAGGTGAAAAATTTCTTTTGAGGAATTCCTGAACAACTACTGTGCTGCAGGTCCAGTGCCTCATGAGTGTCTCAGGTGTGCTGTGGAAAGCATAATACTGCCAAAATCTCTGGGAAGGAGAAGGATGAGTCTGGTATTTAGTAGCCCAGTGTTCAGGGATTGTGCTAGTAAAAACCCCATGGCTTGCTTAATGGTGCTAAAGTCTAACCTTTGATTTCCATTGCTTTGTAGTTGTTATTTTTTAATTAAAAAATGACCTAAGTGAATGGGTCTTGTTTGATCTAGACACTACAGCTGCTAAAAGTCCAAAAGTTTTTTTTTTGTTTGTTTGTTTTGTTTTTTTTTTTTTTTTCCAAATATCAAAACCTCGATTTGCATTGTCCTGATTGGTAAACCTGAATTATGGGTTGTTAAATCCTGGTGCTGGGCAGTTGCATCATGTAGGTGTTCTTGCTAAATACTGTGAGAAACATCATCTTTGCTCTTTCCCAGTAAGTAAGGGAGTGGTAGAGAGAAGGAGGGAGAGGGAAACTGAAAATCGACATAGAGCAAGCTGAGCACTGGAGGGCTCTCTGTCCTGGTCCAGCTAGAAATGGGTAATAAGCTTTGAGACAGGAGTAATCCATTTCCTATATGTTTTTTTGAAACTCAGCCTGGGTGAAACCTTCCCCTCTCCATAGCTGCTCCGGATAATGACACATTTTCTGCCTTTGATCCTACACACCAAGTGGTTCATTTATGATGTACTCAGTGAGCTGAAGTCAGTGCTACACAAGCCAGATTTCTGTCTTTGCTACAGCTGTGGGGGCTTAAGATTGTTAGTCACTGTGCAGAGGAGATATCCTTTGTATCTCTGTCACCCCCCTGTGAATACTGAAGCCTTTCAAGGCTTTTTGACTAGGACTGCAAAGTGTTCATTTTTGCAGGAGGATGGCTGCTGAGGTGTTAAAACTAGTTAGTAGATTAATCTAAATGTTGAACAGTACAGTAAAAAGGATTGTTCTTCTACAGCCCTGATCCTTTGCTTTGAAAGGAGTGTTTGGTCTACCAAAAAATCCTTAGAGGTCTATTAACTAGAAATCTGGCTAATTTATGTAGAAATTAATGCTTTTAGGTAAACTGTTATTTTGTTTTTAGTGTTATCTAAAGCTGACATTGGGATGTGGGCAACTTTGGATGCGAAAGAGTCATCAGTACCTGGTTTTCCACCAGACTTTGACTGGAAGCTGTGCCCAGAGGGGGGTGGGCATGGGGTGGTGGGCAGAGGACTGGCCAGTCCTCGGGAGGTCTGTTTGTGCTGCAGAAGTGGCCCCTTGAGCTGATGGTGGATGTCGGGTAAATGGTGGAATGAGGTTTTCAAGTAGTGAAAGACTCATTTCATTGCCTAGAGTGTAAGTTTGCTTTCTTTCCAGCTGGATAAATAATGTCAGAATCAAAACACATTCAAATCTGGGCAGAGAGGTTTGCAAGAGGACAGGAGAGAAAGCAATGTGGGGAAAAGTAGGTCTAAGGAATCGGGTAAGGAAGAACAAAGTGTGTGAACCTGTATTATGAAGGGACTGACAGGGCTCATCTAAAGGGTGCATGGCACAATGCTGGTTCAACTACCAGCAAAAAAAGGTGTATGGTGTGGTCAGCAGACATCTTGGCAGGATCAAAGCTTTATTTTTAAATCTGTCCGTTTCAATTCCAGTGTTTGAAGCTAGAAATAGCACAGCGTAACAGGAGCACCATATGGTGAGCACCGTCCTCTCCCAGATGGGTCTGGAAATGGGGGCCGGGATGTGTGCTCTGTTCAGGTGATCTCATTTCAGTGCTGAGCATTCAGTTCACCACCACACCAAGGCTTCAGCTTTTAGAGTAAACACGGTGCTAATCTGATTGTGTTAAAGGTGGTGTGCGAGTAGTACCTGCCTCGGGGACCAGTTCGATTACTCTAAAGGTAAAAGAAATAAAGTCAGTATAAAAGGTTGACACATTTTCCTGAAGATCAAATTTGACAAGCATCCTCCAGGCATATTTAATATAAAATGTAGATGGCATTAATTTGCAGGATCTCTGGATTCTGGTCATCTAAGGAAGTTCTGCTGGTCTCTTTTTCTGTATCTGTACCATGTACCGAAACATTAACTTCCAAACCCATCAGGAGCCCACAGATGAAGTGGGCATGAAAATAATTTCTATTGATTTTATCCCTGGTTGGGTCTGTTGGGTGAAAAAACAGAAAAAAAAAATTACTTTTTGCCTTGCACATCTACCCAGACATAGCAGGCTCCTGCCTGCTTCATCAGTGGCTCCACATCACGTCTGCTCACTGCTGCCTCCCCGACAGCCGCCTTTGTGCTGGCGGCCACAGTGGCCTCCATGGAGGGATTTTGATTTTTCTGAGAAAATTCAGCTCCTGGTTTGTCAGCAACATGAACTGGGACAGAAAAAAAAAAAATCTAGGGTGGGGAGATACTGAACCGGAGCTGGCACCAAGCTTCCCATCGAGATGAGCAGTGCTTAAAGGATGTGCCATGGCAGAAACGCAGGCACTGCTGGCCACGCACACCCTCACGGCTCCTCCATGGCCAGCTCTCCAGGAGCAGTTTTCTGTTGAAGTTTTAATTAGGTAAATTTATGATTATACTTCAGGAAAGCATTATATCTTACTGAGCACGGGGGGGTTAGACTAGATGAACTCAAGAGGTCCCTTCCCATCCTCAATGATTCAGTCATTCTGTATGTTTTTAAAGCCTTCTTAATTATTAAGCTAGCAGTTGATTTTTTTTGAGCTTTTCCAAGAATACAAGAAGCAGCTATTATTTCTTAGAAGCAGATGTACTGTGACTCTTGATTATATTAATTTGACTGTTCATAATTTTTCTTTTTCATAACTTGCTTTTGTTCATAACTCACTGTTGCTATTCTCAACTGCTTTTTGTACAGCTACTGCAGATCCCTTCCATGCAAAAACATACTGGAATTGTATTAACACAAACCTTACACAGCCTTTTAACAATACTTGAGTACTCCTAGAATCTTTGTATACTGTATATTTTCCTTTTGGGAAGGGGCAAGGACTCAAAGCTGCGTAAGCAAAAGCTAATCAACTCTGTAAATTGATTAGTCAGCAAAGTAAAAGTTACTTTTCCCTAGAAATATTTGATTTGTCCTGTATTTCAATGAATAAAGACATGAGGTTTAACAGGATACTCAGGCTCACGTGATTGTTGGTGTTTTCTTGCATAATGCCCTCAGTATCTCTGTGCCTGGTCTGTTTGTGTGATGGGGATAGGAAGAAAGAAACTTTTTGTTATCGTTCATCAAAGGCTTCCAGCACACCTTTTTTTTTTAAATTGTCAGAGCTTGGGTTTCCTGGAACATCACGCAGTAATTATCTTCCTGTGTTTGATGACCTTACAGTCAACTCAGATTTTGCTTTTGGATTCACTACTAATTCTTTGTCCAATTTTTAAAAGAGTCTTAACTTCATCTTTAATTAGAAACCAGCAATCTTGTGTTCCCAGTCAGTCACAGGACTTCAGTTACTTCAGCTGATGATTAAGTGTAGTATGTCGATGGTTTGGTATGCATGCCTAAACACAGGCTAAGTTATAGCTGGTTTTAGTTAATAAAGAACACTTCAAAATATGGTTATAACTCTCATACACCCTAGGTTTTGGGTTTTCTGCCCAACAAGTGTGGGGTCCAACACTGGTTGGCAGGAGGTTCTGCAGTGCTCAAAGGTTGTGGATGCCCCTGGAGAATGAGCTCTCTTAGGATCACGTTTATGGTCACTAACCCCGATGGCAGCATTCAAAACTGCTGGAGTGTGACATTTTCCACGGTTCCTCCCTGCTCTGGCTCGAGACAAAGAGCTGGAGACAGACGGCACCTGCAGGAATAGCCCTATTGAGAGCCAATTTCAGGAGACAGCGAAGGCTGTTTTAGACAGATACTTGATGTTGGTTGAAATGAATGATACAAGAACCAAGGAGGAGATCTTTAAGTCTGATTTCTAACCAGCGCAGGAGTGCACGGTGTGTTTGGTGTAAGTGAGAACTTGACCTGCTCACACAGTCAGAAGGGTCTGTGAATGAAAAGCTGGAAGCAGTACAACACTTAAAGCCATCTGGAATGCAAAAATGTAAATGTGTGCTGGATAGGCTGTCATGCCATGCTGACAGCCTTGCTAGGTTAACTGATAAAGCTCTTCTTTATAAATAGTGGAATATTAGGCCTGGATGCCTTAAAAGAGATTGTTTGCTGACTAATTATCCTCCCAAAGGTTTATCCTGTGGGTGTGGTGAGATACCTCTGACCTTTACTTTGGAGTTCCTCAAAAGAGAATAAAGTTACAACCACCCATTGAGGATGCAAAGTGCCCATCCCACGGCAAAGCCACAGGTCGGCCACATTCTTGGAGCAGCCCATGTTCTTGGGCTCTTTCATGCTCTTTGCTCTAAGACCTAAGTCATACAGGAGGAGGCTTGGGGTCTCTTGCACCTGATGGCCTTGTGTTCCTGCAAGGAGAGCCCGTATTTGTTACCTCTCCAGACACAGCTGCAGTGTGTATGTGGATTTCCCTCCCGTGCAGGTTAAATATGAAATGGTTCCTGTGTCTTTTTATCTTTGTAAAAATGTCCTATGAAGATGTGGTGCTCATACAGAATTTTTTCTCCGAAAGCCCAGGTAGTTACCACAGTACATCGAGTCAAACACGTGTATATTTTCTGTTACATTCTACTCTGAGGCTTGTAAACTGTTATCTCCATTTTCTTGCAGAATCTTCCTGAGCCTCTTCCAGGGTCTAAGCTCCTGTGGACACTCATCTCTGCTGTGTTCTACTCTGTTAAGTTCAGCTCCTTCCCTTCCACTTCAGTCAAGCCCCTTCCCCAAAACCCAGGCTGCCTGGCTTTCATTTCTGCAGCCAAAGAGAGCTCCTTTAGCAGAGGAATGAATCCAACCAAGAGGCAGTGGGAATGGGTAAGGACCGTGAGGCAATAGCTGCTGTTAAGTTCCTGCAGAGCTACTTAAAAGGGGAGAGGAGGGCAGCTAGATAATTTTATTGAGGACAGTTCCAGAAGAATGGGACAGTTGGTTCTGGAGAGACAAAAGAGAGTACAAAGACTGTTCTTGGATCTTCTTTCTTGTTTTGATCCACACAAAACATTGTGAATTTTATTCTTGCCTAGATTTACTTCTCATGTGTAAGAAAACAGTGGTTGCATTTATTTGAAAAACAAACAAAACACATTCACCCCCCCACCCCCCAAAACCAACACTCTAATGTGAATTAAATGGCTTCCATTGGCCAACTACTTGAGGAAATATGGGAATATGATCAGACTACAGTCATGGAGTGGTTTTTAGTAGTGCTAATGATGGCAAATCCTGAGATGGCTTCCAGGTAGAAATAAAAGCATGGGATCATCTGACACGACTATCCCATCCAAATGATTTTAGTCCCAAAAGCAGTCACTTTGTTGATTGTTAATAGACAAATCTGTTGGCCTGTATTTGAGGACAAGAGAGAGAGATTTGAATGTGCTGGGGAAATGTAACTGTGGCCTGGGAGTCTGTGGAGGTGGAGGCTGTGCAGCAGTCACTACACAAGTGTGTGCCTGGGAAATCTTGGCCTCTCCAAGCCACCTCTGACACTGCAGTTCTGGCTTCATGGAATTAAGCACTGCAGAAGTCTCCAACCTAAAGATGGAGTCAGCAAGGGGGTATAAGTGATTCTTTTTAGAGAGACCCCAAACTTTGAGAGCTTCTTCTGACTCTAGTAGCCATTCTTGGCTGGAAGAACCAATTCATGTAGCTGTTATAGCCCTCTCATCTACATGAATTAATGAGTTTTCCTCACTAGGTATGAGGGTGAAATGAATTCTGCACAGAGAATAACTGCACACAGGTGCCAATTCCATCACATTATGTAAATAGCCTGTAACTAATAGAGAAGCCTACGAAATGAAATAAAAGACATCAGTCAGTGCATTTGCATAGAAACCAAGCTATATGCCAAAGGAACCTTGTTTAAAAATGAGTGATAGCAGACAAGTTAATTCTAAGGTTGCCATTGTGGAACATTTTAAAGTGTCTTATTAGCATAGAATTGAAAGGACAATGTTGTTTTATATTTATGGTCTGTGAGGTTCCACTAAGTACATCTGCAGTCCCTCTGACCCTTTGTTGTGAGGTTACTCAAAGCTTTGCTGTAGATTTGCTCTCCTCTCAGAGTATTATTCAAAACCATGAATAAACCCAAATATTTATATGATGAAGCAAACTTCTTCATATAGAACTAGTAGCTTGGTTTATCACTCATCTACTGTGATGGGCCTGGGGAAAGAGGGGACTTGAGATAAAAAAAAGAAGAATGTGAGTCTGTGCATGCGAAGAATGATTTTTCTCCTGAAAGCCAAATCCTGTTTTATCTTCATTAAATAACATCCAGAACTGCAAGTAAGAAGGTGGCTATATTGTGTTGGCCACTCTGTGCATCTTGTAAAACAGCCCCTGCCCCACACGATCTGCGTGGGGAACAGGAGGACGTTGGGAAGGGAAGTGCAAGGCCTAGAGGACTCGCCATAGTTAGACCGTGATCGTTTGTGAGTCCCGAGACAACATTTTGGTTAAAAGACCTTTCTGTCAGTGGGGATGTTTTATCATCTTTCTACTTTGTGTTCACATAGGCCATTTCAACCTGGAAAAAGTGTTATAAATGTTTTAAAATGCCATTCGTGCCTACGCGAATGCAAAGGTTTTGATGCGTTTACAACAGCGTAATGGGGACATAGTGTGGCAACTTGTGTGTGGATTTGTTTTTGTTGGTTTTTTTTTTTTTTAACTTCAAAAGATCCCAAATGCTGAGGCAAAACCCCTGTGTCATCCTGTGAAACTCTGACACCCTTCCTGGGCAACGGGCAGCACGTGCTCTTGCTATTCTGAAGCGTCTTCTGATCAGGTAGTGCAGAACCGAGCACGTTCTGCTGCGTGTGTCACCTTTCAGTGGGGGTGGCGACGTGCGTTTCTGTCTTCTAGCCAGCCACAGTTCTTCCAAAGATAGGAGTGTAATAATCCGTGAGACGTTTATTCTTTCAAATTTGGTTAAGATTGACCAATGGCCTAAATGTTATCGAGGTCAAACAGGCAGAAACATAACGGTACCAACTTTGTTTCTATAGGAAAGTAGGCTAAAATTAAGATGTGCTGTGAGAGGCATGGAGCAGAGCTTGCTAAATAAGAACAATGCCATAAAATAATATATTGTAATTGCCTTATATGGCCACATTTCTATAAGTATGTAGTTACCTGCCTTGCCATAATTTCTATTTCTTTCTAGAATTTGGGTAAGATTCAGACACTTCTTAGGTGCAAAATTTATCTCCCTGGAAGTCAGCTCTAGTGTTTTTCAGAATTGTACCTGTTGTGGTGCAGTTTAGTGCAATGTTAATTTACAGTTATGTCAAGGTGAAATATTCTTGCCTTGCAATTGACGCAGCTGTGATGGAACTTTAAAAAATATAATGCAAGAAATGGAACCTGGGTATCATTGGCCACTTGTAGAGGATCAGGGTTGGATAAAACAAAAGCATCACATCTTCAAGGCTGGAATCTGCCCCAGGAATATGTGTCATTGTAAATCCCAGGAGATTATACCACATGTGATAAAATATTGATAATGCAGGCAAGTGTGGTACGAACATTTTGGCTTAAGCAGGATAAATCAGAAGTATCTTTCTCCTGCTTAGGTACTGATGAATTAAAACAGTAGTAGATGCTGCTTTGGAAACTAATCTGTATCTACTGGGCTGCAATGCAGCACTCGGAAGAGCTCTTTCAGTATTTGTGCTACAGATAAAATTTCCTGAGCTGCTGAACTTCCACTCTGACAAATTGCACAGATTATTCAACGTATCTGCAAAATGTCTAAGAAGACACTATTGCAAACACATTGATTATATTTGAGTACAAATCATAAAGTACCATAGTAAAAAGCTGCTCTGCCCTTGAGGCATAAATTCACTTGAAACCTTCCTGCTTTATGATTCTGTCCTTCTCCACCAAAAAGTATGTTAGCACCATGAGCCCTGAGAAGAAAGTTGTCTAGCTATTTTTAAGTCTTTGTCTCTTCTGGAAACAGTAAATATCTAATTCTTAACTGATCTCTGTTTATCTAATACGTGAACATGTGAAATACTAAACCATTTCCAGAACTGTTTGTATGAGAACTATGCTGTCAAGATTATAGGCAGTAAAATTCACCAGCTGGGCAACGCAGCAGTTTTATACAGGGTAATATTTATTTATCAGTAGATGGGAGGAATCAAAGTATTTAAATAACACAGAGCAATGGCACTGCTTTTGTCCACGTACATAGCTACAGTCAATAATCAATCGAGCTCTCTGCTCAATGGAATCATTTGCCATTTCCCAAATATCTAACTCTAGTTATATGTGCTTACAGTTAAACCAATCAACCATAAAATACAGATACATATAAGGGTATATTAATTTACAAGGATGTTTATAAATATATTCGTCTGGTCTACATGACTGAACCACTTAAACAAAGCTCTGATACAGGTTTTTTAAAAAATCCATCACTGCTAAGACTTTGTTTGTACATTTGAACAGCATTCTGGCGTTCAGATTCCCCCTCTAGCTTTCCATAATTAATTCCACGTTTCTGCTCCCCCGAGGAAGCTCACAGTCCTCCATCCGGTTGAATCAAGTAATGACAGTCTGGTGAGCAAGGCTGTTACAATTTTGTCTACTTGCTATACCAATAAAATAAGGGAAAACAAAGTGATCATCAGCATTACCTAACACAGGGCAACATCTGTCAGTTTAATATTGTGACTTGAACAATCTTTAAATATTGCATATTGCACAGTTACATACATCACCATCACACACCATGTTGCAGTTCATAATGCTTATGTATTAAAAATAAGTAACTTCTCTTTGTCTGTTCCTATTCCTATCAAAGTCAACTCACTCCTTCTGACTTGTCTGGAAGTGAGATATCAGAAGCATATAAAGCCAGTGGATGTAACGAGAGAACATGCAGTGTGAAGGGCGACGTCTTCAAGACAGTGATGATAGTCTGTTCAGATAGCAATGATTTTTGAAAGTGCAGCAGTAAGAAAAGAGATACTTGAAAAGTGAATGCTCAGAACAGAAATGAGGCATCAGCACCTGAGCCAAATGAAAGTGTAAGGAAGAAATGGCAAGAAGAAATCAAGGCACAACTATCATTCACATCTGATTCTGAAGCAGTCTCACTGCTCAGACAGCTTCCACCTGGTAACAAAGAACCCTCTTATGCCAAGATTCAGACTGGAAAAATTGATTGCTTATCTCTGATCAGGATGGCAGAAGTAGACAATTGGTGTTACAAAAAGCAATAACAACCTTTTTTTTTTTTTTCCTTTTTTTTAGCTGTTTAATGCCACAGATGGTTCTGCCCAAGATCTTGTAGGGTGAGACAGTAAAGGGAGACCATCCATCAGCATCCCTGGCCTTTTCATAAGGTCACAAGAGTTTCTGCTGGCCCACTGACCACATAATTTAGACTATTTTTCATTTCATGGCTGTATTTAAACCACTGGGGGCATGATACTAAAAACACCTCTGCTGTAAAACTAAGTGCAGTTGGGCAGGCCTACGGGATGGGAATACTGGTACGGGAGTCACTTAGGCCAAGTGCACACATGGGAATCTCAGCTGGGCCTGATTCAGACACTAAATACTGTCTGAAATGTTTGCCGTGGTGAGAACTGAGAGTAATCTGAACTATTGTGTCTAATATTAATAAATTAGAATATATTGTGAATGTCATGTGCTTGTAAATTGCTTTAAGCATGGGCCCTGAAGCTCTAAACAGGGTGCTTAAATATGAAGAAAGTGGTGGTAGAGATTTGTGTTCCAAACTCGGAGAAATCCAGCTGATAAAACAGCCTCTAGCAGATATGCCACTGTAATTTGTAAAAATGCCCTGTTCAGTGAATGATCTTCTGAAAATATTAGCTGGCTTCCTGTATGGGTCCTGGAATCTCCAAGAAAAGTGAAAATCCTGGATCAGATTCGCTCTCAATTAAGCAAGTGAAACGGAGATAATAAATCACTTTATTACCCTGGAGTCTCATCGATGGGGCAGAGAACCAACTCCATCACCTCTCCTTCACCGAGGCATGCACCAGCCACTCTGATTACGCACAGTACGTCAGCAGCGTCGTTGACTGTAAGTTACTGCTTTCTACTTGGCTAAATGCCTGTTGTGCTGAACAAGCTGCTGGTGTGTATCAGTAAGAAAGGGAGCCCAGTGACTGAGGTTTGGAGTTAATAGAAATAATTAATACTAAGGTACTCTCAACAGTCTGATCGATAGCTTTTATTAGGTATTTATCTGTCTCTTTTTTTTTTTTTTTTCCTAGGATGCACAAGGCAGGTGTTGAAGTTATGGATTATGCGCTTCACAGGTGTGATATTTGATCTAATTAGGAAAAAAATACTAAATTACTCCAAAACTATACCTGTCACTCAAATACTTGATTATCGTGACACTAATTCTGCAATCCTTGCTCCTGTGAGTAGTGCTGCCCTTACAACTTCAATGGGGTCAGGCCCTGAGAGATTTCAATGGGATCTTTTTGCTCAGTGGGAGTCAGGAAACATTTAACAGTCCAGCATATCTGCAAGAGCTTGTGAGGCTCTTCCCACGGATCTCCTCTGGTGAGCAGAGTAATGCAGACACTTTGCACTAATGCTGTAGCAACAGGACAAGAGAACGGTGACCTGACGGAATCCTGCAAGAACTGTATGACTGCAGAAAACGATGGTCCCTATCCAAGAGAATTTTATAGCCTTAAGGTACGTTTCATCATAGCTGAATCATCAAGGAGCTGATTGTAATCTGAATGTTAATTCTTTTTGCTTAAGTGGGGCATCAGTAAATCACTAAAGTTAGAGAATAAATTAAAGAAATTTTATGTACATGTTAAAACAAGTGTGATTTTTGTAACAACAAAAAAAGAAGAGGCTTTAGCAATACAGGTGATTAATTATATTTAACTTGAACAAGAGAAAGCATGGTGAGTTGTTGGACTAAAGTGTTCTAAGTATTTTATTTAAACAGCCCAATATTAACTGATTATTTATGTTGGCACTGTAGCATGGATGAAGAATATATTTGGTTATTTTTCTATGACCAAACTGGAAAGTGTTTTTAAAAATGTTTTCATCTGATAAAAGTTGTATTCAGTACTACACCTTTAGTCTTCTATGTACTGTGTTACAAAAGAAACTATTTTCAACCACAGGCCGACAGAAATGACCATGTCTGCCTCAAGAGTGGCTTCTTGCTAGTGCAGAAATGTAAGGAAAGATATTTTTGAAATTAAAGGGCTAACCTAATTTTCTACTCAAAGAGGAACCTATAATCTGAGTAAGGAGCTAAAACAAAATTTACTCTGAATTCATAGTGTGCTTGTTTGATAATGGAGATTCTAAAAGGTCAGTTTTGAGGACCTGTGATGATGGTAATAGAGAAAGCAATGATCTGTACTGGTGGTTTGGAGTAGAATACAATGCTTTTAGGAGAAATGCTAAATATGTATTTCATCTTGAACAACATCAATCTGAGTGGAATTTGCAGGACATCAAATGGAGCCTGTATTAGTGCTCATTAAAAAACCCCAACAATACAACAAAACAAAAATCAAACCAAATGCAAAGTCAAGCCTTTTCTCTTGTTAAAATACAATTTCTAGGCTGAACTGGTACTAAACCAAAGTAAACTGCATGTTGGGGCTGAAAGGAAGATGGTGGAAGCGTAGGATAACCTAGAGAGCCTTCCTTACAGTGTGAACTGCCGATAGGCTGTTGTACAGATTAACCAGAGGTGGGAACAGTGTAGGGTTGGAAAATTGAACAGACAGAAAACAGTCTGTGAAAAGGCTGATGAAGTTGGGAATGCCATAGTATTCACGGTTTACTTGGGTGAAGCCAGGTGTTTCGGAAGAACAACCGCATCCGCAGCTGAAATGGAAATATTTTTATTGGTGCTAAGGTAGCATGACAGTGACTTGGAAATTGTGGATTAAAACCCAAAGATATTAATACTGTATATAGTTTGTTATTATTGATCTTTAAGACTCTTGGAAGTGGTTTATTGGCATTAATACTATCATAAGGTACCTGCTAGGAGTATGCCTGTGGGAGAATAATCCTGTTTTGCCTGACTAAATGGCAAAGACTTCCTGTAAACTCAGCAGTAACGTGATTGAGACCCACAGAAAGAGGTCATCTGCAACAAAATACAAAATTTTGGAAACTGCTGTTGGATTATTTTAGATATCCACAGGAGGATTATTTAATTTCAGAGATCCCTTAGATGCATCAGTCTGCAGATTTGAAAGGGCAATATTTTCATATTCCTCTTGTGATGCTGAGCATCTGCAGTGGTGAACTAATACTATCAAATCCTTCTGAAAATTCTTGTTGAGAAAACCATAAAAAATGGGATTGATACATGTTGAGATCATGGCCACAAGGTGGCA
Organism: Strix uralensis; assembly: GCF_047716275.1. NCBI lineage: Eukaryota > Metazoa > Chordata > Aves > Strigiformes > Strigidae > Strix > Strix uralensis. The sequence goes on from NC_133985.1 coordinate 19,228,807, forward strand.
TATTGTAAATGCTAGATTATGATTACAGCTCATTAGTGCCTCATAGTTCCAGTCAAAAACGACATTGAATATATTGAGAGGCAACCAGCAAGCTGCAAAAGTCACAACAATTGATATCAACATCATATTAATCCTTTTGTTCTCACTCAGTCTGCTCTCATTCTCTCTCATCCTGTCTATTTTACTGTGTCTCCTTCGAAGACATACAAATATCCTGAGATAGCAGATAAAAATAAACCCCAGTGGGAAGCAGTACTGGAAAACCAGCAGAGTAGTGGTAAAAATCAGTCGCTCTGTAACAGACGGCCATGCTTCAATGCAAGCAACCTTGTTCTTGTAGAAATCACTATGGAAAGAGAGATGTTTGAAGGGTTCATCAGTTAACTGGTGAAATATTAAAAAAGGAATGGATATTACGAGGGAAAACCCCCAGGTGAAAAGAATTCCCCAGTAAGCATGTGAAATATTAGGCTTCCAGCCACGTGGGTTCACAATTAGCTGGTATCTCTCGATAGCAATCAGTACAAGTGAGAAAATGGAGACTGTGACAGATACACTTTGTACAAAAGAACTTATTTTACACATAGCTTCCCCAAATATCCAGTAGTCCATTAAGGTATATGCAACTGTGACAGGAATACACATGATACAGATCAAGACGTCTGATAAAGAGAGGTTGGCAATCAAAACGTTGGTAACATTTTGAGCTTCTTTCCGTCTCTTTATTATAATCATCAGGCAAAGATTTCCAAAAAGCCCCACTATTGTAACTAATGTGTAGGCTGTAATAAGCAAGAACTCTGCAAGGAAGGAAGGTTGGCATGTATCAAAGTTCAAAAACTGAGAAAAGGTAATGTTAGAGATAGTTTGATTAGACAGAATCTCACTGGAATGCTGAATGGCTTTATCCATCGTGAGGCATCTCCCAACCTATGGACAAAACCTGGTATTATTTAGAATATACTTTGTATGAATCTTTCCAAGGTAATGATTACTATGAGTCTATTGTTGTAGCTGGTGTCCTTGAAGTTTTGAGCAATATAATTAATTACAGCAGTGGAAAAGCCAGTGGTTAAGTATTAGTGGTTTTGTGTGTGTATATGGAGGTTGATGCTACCTTTCTGAGGTTCTGCACTGACAGTGTTACAGACCTGCAGCTGATTGTGATGTATAAGAAACAGCAATGATAGCTCTGATTAAACTTGTGTGAACATTTTCATACAAATCCTCTTTTGCCAACTGTGAATAAACTTTGCTTTTGAAAATCGAATATTTTAAGATCTGTCTCAGCTGAAGATTTAGCAAGGTTTAAGGAATTCCAATGAAGATAATCTGTTGCTTTTTTATTATCAGAAAAGAAGAATTGGGTCCTGCTATCACATTGCTAGCTTAGACATCACACTTATATTTTCTCTAGAACTACAAAGCAATGTGAGCTAATACACCAAATCCCTCTGGCTTAGTCAAAAGGATGTGTGCTTGAGCTTAAATGATATTCAACACCTCTATGAATGACATCTTTAAGAGAGTTTCCTGTTCTGCTTACGTATTAAAGATAACGTGTCCTTTTTCCTCAAGCTAATCTGAGAAAAATGTAAACCAAAGATCATGTCTTACTTATACACACAATTATTTCCATAGCAGTAGTTGCCAAAGTTTGTCTCATTTCCCTACACAGTGTTCACTGTTGTACAAGTTTGACAAATGATACCCCCCAAAATTTTCTGTCGCTAAATACAACATGTACTTAAGAGACACAGAGCTGATTCTTCTTTCAGTTCTAACTTAAACAGGTGTCAAGCACAAATCTGATATTAGTACAATTCTATTGTTTTAAAACTAATATTAATGGGAAGAATTAGGTTCAGCAGAATATCTTGATGGGTTTGAATTTATCACCGAGTTAAAAAGTTAATCTTAAATCAAAGGCTCACCAGCTTTCTGGCCAGAAAGAGGTTGTTTCCAATCTGGGAAAGGAAAAAGAAGGATGTAAAGAGTTACTTTTAAAACTGAAAGATGGATAAGTATGTTCTACACATATACCTTTCAAAACTCAACTCTAACTCACCTTAGTTCCCTTCTGAAGTAGGAATTATTGGAAAAGTAGCTGGAAGGAGGTCATTCTTCATTCCTAGTAATAAATACCATGGTGTTGAGAACCTGTGGAGAAAGGAGGATGAAGAAACAGTGGGAAGTTAAAGAGGATGCACAAAAACAAGGGATAGGTGGGCGTTTTATTATTACTAGAAATAATGTGTTTATGTGTAGAAGATTTGTCAACCTTTTTATAGAAATGATTGCCATTATTTAATCACTCAGAAATAAAAACTGTTTGGTTGCTTGCACGAGATTAAACACCATATCCAGGGTTAAACTGGGAACTATGATTCTGTGACTGTTTGCCCCCAGGCTCTCAAAGAATATTCCAGCTAGAGTTATATCCTGGACTGCTTTATCCTGATACTTCTGCTTGACCTAAGTTTGGGTGCTTCAAATTAAGATTCTAAAAAACCCCAAAAAACAACACAACCACCTTTGGAGCATCTATTGCCTCTCTTATTCTGATTAAAATGTACTTTTCAACTAGTGTAGTCTTGGAGTGAGAAGTGGTTGTAGATTTATGTGACTGTATGTGACCCTGATGTTCCAAATATGACTTAATTTGTGGTCAAGAGCTAACATTAAGCCCTGTAGTCTCCCTAAATCACCCGCCTGGCCTGGTTACAGCTATATGGAGGGAACAACATAGAAACCTGTACAATCCTGCTGCAAAAGTTACTGAAGTCTAGTTGCTCAGAAAGACTTTGTAGTCCCTCACAGGTGTCCCTACTCCAGTAGTACGGGAGCAAGAGCTGTGTACCCTACTGGGTGTGCTCCAGCTTGCAGAAACTCTTCTCCTAATGAGTCCAGGAGAAATGAAAGGGATTCATTTTGAAGGTAGCACAGTCACACCCTGCAGAAACCGATGCTGTGGCTGGGCAGCAGCACCTTCAGGCAACGTATTTCCTGGAATGCACTGTAAACCACTTTCCCCTGGAGCAGCACTAATTACCTGGCTGGATTTATCACACAGGAGGATCCATGTGCTGGAAGAAGAAGAGGCCAACAAGTGGTAAATGTTGCCCTGATGAGCTTTACTGCCACTTTAGATGTGTAAGGGTCTAACATCTGGCTGCTGTATCCCCAGGGTGATCTTTCTCTTTGCACGGCCTGTGGTATTCACCTGACTCGCACAGATCTGAGCCCTGCCCTTTGAGAAAAGATCAGGTCTTAGCAGGGGGGACCTGGCTTGGAAGCAAGATAACTTCAAAGACAAGCTCTGCTCTTCCCTGCTTTTTATGTTAACAGGAGAAGTTGTGGGGACTCAAAAGACGTGGCTGAGCCAGGCTTGCAATATTTTATGCACTATTTGCTATGCTCGCTTATTTATCCATGGTTGCACAACATGGTTTGATAGCAAGTGCTGAATGTCCTCTCCTAAGAATTCAAAGTGGGTGGCAGGGCTTCTTTGGCACTTTCAACCGTTAAGGAAAAGTCCCTCTACCGACCTTCTGATCAGTTCACTCTCTATATTATCTCATCTGTTAGATCATCTACATTGTCCTTTTTTTCAGGAAAAATATTAATTTCTTTTCACTGCTTGTACTGTGAGTTAAAAAGTATAGTCTTTAGTACATGTCATACTACAAGGCAATTTAAACATTTCCTTGGCAATAAAACAATTACACCTGTCTTGTTGAAATATCTGGAATATACATAGCATAAAAAAAATAAGTTACACTAGTACTTACTGCAGCATGTTGAACTCCATTGTAATACATACTGGCATTTTTTTAAGCTAATAAATATTAGTGGAATCAGCATCGTTGAACTGTAACTACAGCTGATATCAGAACTGGATTGAAGTGTTCAATGAGAGAACTAATTACTTCAATCCCTAATCCATGCATTTTGAAAAAGATTCTGTACCATAATCAGAGTTTAACACTGTAAGAAATGATAATCCACTTAGCCTGGTTGTTTCATTCTTCTAGATGCAGAAACATTACTGAAACATGCATAAGCAAAAGAAAGTTAAAAGCATAGTCTAAAATAAAATTAGTTTTAAAAAGGCTTTGTTTCCTAAGTATTTTCTTACCTATGTTAAAGATGCATAGTCCCATCCCTTCAAAGTGACCAGTAAATGTTTTGGTTGCAAACCTTGTTTGTTTATTAAGTTCCAAAGTATTGCATAGATAAAATCTGGAGGATACTTTGCATTCAATGTTAAATGTAGGATGTACAGAATACAATAATCCTTTAAAAATATATATTTCAGTAAGTTTTGCCACAGTTTTATGGATTTTCTGACTTCTTACCTGATGAAAAATTCAAGTCATATCCACACTGTCTTTAACAATTTTTCTTTTCCCTTTCTGAGTTTATTACAAAGCCAGCAAACACATCTCCTTTGTGTATAAAAGAATCCAAAGCAAAGCCATCTGCTGCTAAAGCGATACTTAAACTCTCCTTTCTTCTCTTTCTGAAACAAACCACAGTTTCACAATTTCCAACTGTGACCGAATCCACCAGTCTGTAGAAAGGCTGCTGAGGAATAAAACAAGCTCTGGAATCCAAGAAGAGGCGAACAGCAATGAGCAGGGAGGAGAAAGGACCAGTAGTCATGGGGATGGATTTTTCTCCACTCTGCAGCTTCCCTCCGCCCTGTCAAACACCTTATCTTACAATTGCATTTTCAATTATCTTATCTGTTCTGTAGTGCAAATGTTTTCCCTATGTTGGATTTCGTACATAAACATCTGCAGATGGCTTATTGCTTTTTTAACTGAGGGAGATATGAAAATACAGTAACCTGCTTAGAAAGAACATGCACACCCTATTAAGTGTATCATTTGCTCTATTGCAATTAAGATAATCATATTTTCATTATAAATAGCTATTTTAGCTTTTACTCCAGAGATATAAAAATATTCCTGAAAAGCAAAGCATGGCACATTACACTAGCACATGTTGAAAAGGGGCTTTAATATTTTTACTGTTTTTCCAGTAAAAGCCCATACCTTTCATAGTTGCTTGTTTATAAAAACTACCGTTCCACATTTCCCTATTAAATATTTAGAGTGGATGTTTATGGGACAGAAAAAGAACTGGTCTTTCTTAGGACATGCTATTTGGTATATCGCTTTTTAAACCTGAAATCGTACGTGGGTCCACTTAACCCCCAGTGTCCCAATCTCTTACGCTGAACCGTGCTGTGGCTCTCCAGTACTAGAAAAAGCAGAGGCAATAGGAAATAGTCCAGAGTTAGAATGTGTCTGTGTGCGAACAGACTCAGGAAACTAGATTATGATTCCCTGTTAAATTAGAGAAGTAGAAACTTGCAGACAAAACATTTGAGAGGGTACTGGAGTCTGTCTTAATGCATCTGTGTTTATGGAGAGAACGATTTTGAAAAGCAGTAGGATTTTGGGTTGAGCAAGACTGGTGCTGTACCTTGAGTGCAGGTTAGAACTAATTATGTGAAAATACTGTTAGTTATCATGCTGTTGTGTTTGTAGAAAATAAGGGTGGAGGGAGACTCTGAGATCAGCCAGACAAATCGCCTGCTTCCAGTATATTTGTATTTATTCATGATGTGTTTGTCTAACCTGTTTTTTAAACATCCGTGGCAATCCTAGATTATGTATTCAAGTGACTAATTTACTGTAGGAAAACTTCCTTAACCCTTCCCCCGAAAATGTCCTTCACTTTAATTTAGCCCATTGCTTTTTATTCTGAGTCATCTGTGAATTCTGAAATTTTCAGCTACGTGCTACCATCAAGCAATGTGAATATACTTTTCTAAAATATTTCTAGCACTTGCTGGTTTTGATTATGTCAAAAATACTATAAAAACAAAGCTTTTCCAAAGTACTTCAGCATTTCTGCTGCTGGTTGTAGTGTAACCCAAGAAGTGAATCAAGACCTGAAAATGAAATGTGCTAGATATGCATCAGAACAGGCCATAAAAATGCATTATCTTGTTTATAAAGGAAATAAGTCAGTAAAATTAAAATATGTTCTGATTCTTTTTATAAATTTCAAAAAGGTCAGGTTGCTGATTTACATAGGCTTCTGTTTCTAATGTAACACTGTACGCAGTCCTCCATCTGTGGAAAGACTGAAGTGTTTAACGTGTGATCCCCTCGGTTTTACAGTCATATCAATCTGCTGGATTTAATTTTGTGGTAACCTGTTGTGAATTAGACCACATCCGACATCAGAGGCCTGTGAGTGTAGCTGTTCTTGGTCCGTTTATGCCTGATGTCAAAGGTATGTATGCTAAGTGGAATCTATAGCTGTGTAGGAAGGGATCAAGGTATATTGTTTTCAGCCAAATGCTGTAGCATCTGTTTGCAAAAAAGGTTAATGGATAGCAGAACTGTGCTTACTTTATATAAATGATCACATTATTTCTAAATAGCTCAATATTAAGGAAAATAGCCTTTATCAGTAGACACTGAGAACTAACTGGAAGGCAGGACAGCAACTGTAGTGAGAAGCAAACTTTATATGTAACCTGATTACAAAAAGTTAAAATATATTGCAGATGACTGCAATTGGCTTGCCAATGTCGAGTGTAAATTTAGTAACTCTGCCTTTGTGGGATTTCAGCAGTTCAAAGATTACTATATTGTAGGAAATGGTAGGAATTTTATTATGATTTTAAAGAGTTTTACTAGGGATTTCTGTCTCAGTTTGGAAAACAAACAAATGAACAAAAAACCTCAAAACAATCAGTGTACTGATTCTTGCTACACCGAGTGCCAATCATTATACTGATACCTCATCACAATCAATCCAATAAAAGCCTGATCCTAAAAGCTTTCCAGGTATGATATTCAAACTGAAATCAATTGGAACATCTTTTCCAAGCACCTGGTTATAGAGCAGCTAGAGGCATGACCTCAGCTTGTGCAGATGTTCCCAAGCCAGTTTTAGGGCAGGTAGCGATCAACCACTAAAGCACAGAGCTCAGGGCACTGTCAGCCAGCTCCCAGGGCCCGTGTCTAGGAGCGCAGTCTCATCCGATTACAGTGCAGGCTTGCTATTACTGTGGCTCCCAGGCTATGGCAAACAGACCACGGGCAGTGTGGAAAACCGGGGTGATTAGGTGATAAACAGATTTTCAAACTTTAAGTTTGTAATAACGTCTGTTGCGGTGGCAACAGCCTGTTGGTGAAAAATTCTCCAGCTGTAAGTTCTTTGAGCTCACCTTTTGCTTTGGCATTTACATGATTCCTTGCCCAGCAGGAAGCTTTGCTGATGGCTGACCACTCTAAGCTTTTGCTTTTGCTTAGTTGCTTCTCCCGTGTAGCTCTACAGCAGTCCTTGCTCCTACCTGGTGCAGCCCCCATCTTCAGAAAGCAAGGTTTAGTAGAGATGTATACATACAATTTCTCAGCTTCCTAGGTGAAAGAGTTCTTTAAAAGCAGTTTGGCTAAGAGCTGGTTCAGTGACCTGTAACATCTCTGAAGGATCTGGAATATTTCTTCCTAATAAATATTATTCTTTATAGCACTTCAAAGAAGCACAGAGAGATAAGCAACGATAATTGGAAATCTCTTATGCTAGTGTCAGATGTGCCGGTTAATGTCAGGAAAGTAAGATAATATGCTGTGATGGAGGAAAAACACAGTCCTTTCACATTTTCCTGTTTCATGGAGAGATCTACACCCTAATAAGTACCTTTGGCAAATAGGTTATAATTTGACCAAATTAGCAACATCTGAACACCAACTAAGTATGCACTGTAAATTTTTCTCCAAAGATCAAGCAGATAAAGAAGGATTGATGAATAAGTGTAAGTTGGAGCACTCCTCCATGATGCAGAATTCTTTTCCTAATTGGAAAAAAAATCACAAAAATGACTCAGGTTCACTACCTGGAGTTTAGGTTTCACTCCATTGTATTGCATAGCTCTAGAGAATAGCTTTGCAGTATCCTTGATGCTTCATTCTGGTCCGTACCTCTCAACTAGGTCATGCTTAAAATAAAAAGTCAACTGTTTTAAAATCTGCTTTAACTTTAAATGAGTTACTTATAATAGCATATTCATTCTTAAATTGTATCATGCCACGAACTTTCGGCTGATTTCTGGACCTTATTCAGTTGGCATACAATTGAGATGGAGATTGATACACTCTCTGGCTGGAAGGTTAGCATCTTTATTTTTTGGGTCAGCCAAGTTACTTTTCTTACTGAAAAAAAGATAAGATATGTGAGTAATTGTAATAGGAGTGTGATAGCATTAATTAATATTTTATAATAGTTTCCATTTTCCAAATCCTGAATCAATCCTTTGTAGCTTTCTAGAACTTCTCCAGCTGATGTTTTCTAAAAGTGATCTCTGCCAAAGAATGAATTATTTCAGTAGGTCACAGATTTTGGGGGAATATGGTAATTTGTATCTCTGGTGGGTTTTTTTCCATTCTACAGTCTTTTTATAACAACACCGTGAGCACCAAACCCTGCTGTTCTCATGCCATGACATCTTTCACTGTCCTAATTGTTAATTAAGAAATACTTAGATAATCAAAAGGTTTCTCCTGTTAATGTTTCAATTTTCCTGTATGTTTCAAACTGTAATAACAGTTTTGATTTTCTGAATTAAAAATATGAATTCTATATTGCTATTTTGTGTCTAGAAAGCCTCACTTTTATACACTACCTGATTTTAAAATTTCTTGAATATCATGGATGTCCTACAGCTAATTTCAGGCAGGTACATACTGAACTTCGTGGCGTAACTCTTCCTGCTGTTTTCAAACAAAGCTAAATGTCAGTTATGCAAAAGCACCACAAAAAACTCCCTACAGAGGTTCTACGGAATGAGAAATAGATGGAGCCTAGGAATAGCTAAGGGAAAAAAAAAGAAGCAGATTTTAATTTAACTGGAAAATACATAAAGAAAGATTTGCAGATGAAAAAGATCAGAGCATGGCTGAGATTGCTGCTAGCTCCAGGTCTTCCTTTGGCAAAACTTACGATCCTGGTCTGTCTTAACTAAGGTATAGTGAAAGATCTACCCTCTCACTTGTGTCACAGCATTGCTAGGTTCTTTGATCCTTGACAAGAATCTTGACTTTTCAGACTGAATTTTGCTGTCTTACTTTCATCCCATCACTCTAAATTATGGCCAGCTCTTATATAAACTTTTAGGAAAGAGAAGAAAGGAAATCATCAATTATGATAGAAAAGTGAAAAGATGAAAGAGGAAAAGAGAAACCGAGTTTCAGAGGGAAGAGGAGGAAGGGCAGGATTTAAGAAAAAATGGTAAGTCCAAAGAAAAGGATGCAAATTCAATTCTCCGATGACTCTGCTTCACCCTTCACAAAGGTGTGTTTCTCTCTTTCAGCACACTCCCCTTACAAAGGGCTCAGGGAAGATTTTGTTCAGTAAGATGAGCTTTTGATACTACTTACTGAAGAAATAGTTCTTGTGGGTTATTCTGTAGTTACCTTTTTATCTGTAGAATATCTTATTTTGCATTAAGCAAATAAAAGAGAGGTAGTGTTTTATTCCCCATCTGAATTTGCACAGGGTAGAAATTTTTATCCTGAAGAGGGTCGTGCTCAAACCTTAGGTAGGCAAAAGACTATCCAGTTTACTGTCAGTGCATTTTAACCAATCTTTTTCAATGAAAACCCTCTCCCAACCAGTGCTAATTCATGACAGTCTCAAAAGTAAGATCACAGATTTGATGTTTTTGTGGAATAAAGTACAAACAGCAGAACAGAGTAAAAGATAAATCTTTTACCAAAAAATCATGAGCTCTCTCAAGGACAGCTGTACCTCTTCAAGAAGTTCTTCACACCTGTAGCTAAAGCAAGAGGTCAGGATGGGGAAGTTTGTGGTGCTGCTGCATGTTTTATCAAAAAAGTCTTCCTTTGAACTGCAAAATTACTCTCTACCTGAGGTGTTGATTTAGGTAAGAGAGAGGCTTCTAAAAGTCTAATAATATATCTTTGAAATTATTAGATTAAACATCCTTGCCTGAATGTGTGTGGATCTCAGTGATCTGGGAAATTATGGTTAAATCCCCTCTCTATTACCAACTGTTTCCACCTATGCACATTTAGAAAAATCAGGATGAAATCTGTCTATAGCTAGGATGATGTTATTACACTCTTCAAGGAGCATATGTCAATGCAGATCTAATTTGGCGAACAGTCTGCATGAGGGAATCCTCTAGGTTTCAAAATGCTTTCTGTCTACTGAAAGGTAAAACCAGACCTAAATCTAGAGTACTGTACTATGTTAACAAAACATATACTTAAACTCAAAAAATCCAGTTGATTCATAGAATGGTTTAGGTTGAAAGGTTGAAAGGGACCTTAAAGACTCTCTGGGCAGGGACACCTTCTACTAGCCCAGGTTACCCGAAGCCCCGTCCAACCTGTCCTTGAACCCTTCCAGGGAGGGGGCAGCCACAGCTTCAGAAGTATGTTTCTATAGTGACAAAAATTGCTATAAAGACTGCCTTAATAATTTATTTTGTATCAGCTTTTACTAAGAATATATGGTAATATAGGAAGTCTAGTATTGGAAAGGGACTGTTCAGATTCCTTTGGTTTATGATCTGTTAAGCAGTGATGCCCTCCTGTGGACTCTAGGTAGTATTCTTTCTCCTGGAATAACTAGAATGTTTCATGCATGAAAACAATGTGTTTTTATTTCCTTCTAATACTCTAACACCTACTAAAATGTTCCATGAAGACATTTACCACAGTGCATTATTTGGCCAGTACCTCTGGTTTGAACACATTTCCTTAAGGTGATGATACAGGTGAAGATTTTACCTGTGTTAGAAACTTAAACTGCTTATACAATGAATTTTTATTAATATAGTTTGCTATCAGAATTGAAACAATGCAATGCTGTGACTGCCCTGTCAGGAGGGGAAAAGTATGTATTTCTTTTTAATGGTGTTTGCCTAATAACTTCTAAATACATAGGACAATATTATGCGTTTACTCGTATACAGTCAAAAGCAGTTTAAAAATATGGTGGAGAAACTGCTGTAGCTGTTGGAGTGTTGTTGGTTTTAGCAGTCTTGTCACATCTCACATGCACAGCGTGAGACTCGCTCTTTGGTTCTGCGCTCACACTGCTGCGGTACCTCCGTACCTCATGTAGCTAGAGGGAAAAGGCACATTTCAGGAACAGGTAAAGGCACAGAGGTCACAGGAATGTGTACAAGTGACGTGGGGCACTGAGCAGTGACCGGCTGCCTCACCAGGCATGAATCCAACAGGAATTGGAGAGGTCTGGTTGGAGTCTCTGTGGTCTCGCAGATGACCCGGGAGGTATGAAGGTCTGTGGGATACGGGGAGGAACTGATGTTTAGCTGTCTAGGAAACACTGTGTCACCGCAGCCTGGTGGTAGGTGTCAGGGCACATGTACATTTGCAGTGTGCTTGGCCCTCTCAGTGGGGACTGAACTCTGAGAATGTAATTTTGAACAAATACATCAACTACATGAGGTCACTTACGTGGCAGTTGGGAAAGGACGGTGGACAGGAGGACACCGGGTCAAGTGGAGTTTGGCCTTTCTGTAGCATCAGCAGAGACATTTCTATCTGCAAGAGATGGGTATATATATTTTAAAGGTGTTTTCCTTTCATTAATCAATGAGTCAGAAGTGCAAATGAAGAGGAAGCAGTTGGGCTATACTTGTTGAGTTGTGTCAGCGACTGATTTTGCCTACTGATTTGCTCATATCTTAAAGAACCTCATCTCCTCTGCTGAAAGAAGCAGTGACTTCTTTCTTTGATCTCTTCCTTGGCCTACTTGTCTGTCTTGCTTTCAGGGAGAGAAAGTGAGCTCTAAACAAACATTCTGTTTTCTTTGTTATCTGTTGAGGCCATAATTAGCTCCCCTTAATTTTTCTTCCTTTTTGCTGTAAATTATTAAGGGTCTATAAAACTCTTGTGAGTTATTTTCTACATGAAACAGACATTAATTTATCTTGGGAAGGGCCACACGGTTTTTACAATAGGTGGTAGGCAAAATATATTTTTGTATTTCCTGTAATTGTGTGGAGCTTGCAGACAGCCTCTGGGAAGAAGCTTTTTTTTTTTTAATAGAGTGGGATATGTTTTTTTATTTTAAAACCACAGATATTTCAGTGATATTATGGGCATATTCTCTTTTCTAAAACTAAATAAAAGGATTGTGTCTGTTCATGTACTGAGATAAATGGATCTAAACACGTGACATCTTTCTCTGTAAGTGGTTGTCAAACACGGACATTTAATATTCCTGTCATATTAATAAGTTACTCTTAACAGACTTGGCTATAACAGAAAAAAAATCCAATTTAAGAAAAATCACATGACTATATTGCAAGTTATTAATCCTACTGGTAAATGATAATCATAGCCTTTGAGACTAAAGCATGAAAACTTGGCCCGCTGATAGAAATGAGGCTAGAAATTTTACTAGCAGTGTTAATCTCTGGAGTTGACACGATCTGAAAAGGAACAAGGAAGAATCTTTGTGCTGAAATGTTCAGCCTCTCCGGGGCTATGGTTAACTAAGCTTTCAGCGCAGTCAACCTTAGGCTTGTATCTGCAAGTCTCCAAGGGTGCATTTCCACAGCAGTTGATCTAAATCAGGGGGATGTTGCAGTTCTGCTTCCTCCCCCCTGCCAGCACCAGTGCTCATGGGATCATGCAAGAAAGTGTTTCAGAAAGCTGAGGCAGCTAAAAACTAAGCCCTTTTTCATGATAAAATTATTCTTGGCTCTCTCAGTTCTCTTAAGTGGATTGCTGTGTGTTTGCACAAGTATCAGGGCTGGCACGTGGGAGAAGGCAGGATCCCAGGCTGGAGGGCTGGAGCGCAGCAATCCCAGCGCAGATCAGCAGACACAACTGTGGAACTACATCCCGACATGGTGCCTGATGCAAAACTGGAGCCACCAGGTCGGGAGGGTCGGAATATTCAGTGTACACCTTTATAAAGGCTCCCAGGATTGGTGTTGGAGGGAGGACTTACACTCTTCTCCCTGAGCAAGGGACCAGAAATGTGACTGACAGGCGACCCAGCACAGGATCTTGCTGGAAACCAGGCGGTCTGATAGTTGGTTTTTATTAACCCAGTCCCCAAAACCTCTGATTTACACTAATCTGGATTTCCCATCTGTGATTCAGGAAGGTAAGGCGACTTGTGACTGTGAGGTTTGGTGCCAATGTTCTTGGATGATGTGGAGAATAAAATGGCACAGACAGGTTTTTGAAAGCCAACTGCTGGGATATAAACCAGGTATTACATAGGGGACTTCAAGGAAGATTTTCACAGGTCAAACTCTTTGGAGGTGCAGATCTTATGTGTCTGACAAATACTGCAATGATCAGAAATTCTCAACCTGTGCTAACTGGTAGAAGTAATACAACCCTTTCATAAGGAACAGCGTCCTAAAAAAATCTTGGAAAACATCCATGGAATTATCATCATAGATGAGACAAGACAGACTCGCTTTTCAGGATCTAGTGCCTGAAAAAGCAAAGCAATGGAAAACAAGGAACAAGAGCAAACAGGGAGAGGTGCCCAAACAGAAGAGGAAGTCTCATCATCCCAGTAGACCCCACAGTATATTATCATATAGATTTAGTTAACAAAAAGAGAGAGTGCGTCAAGTACTCTGTGCACAGATGCTTTAACACTTCATGAGTTCTTGAGGCTTGCACTCACTTTAATATATTCAATTATGTGGTTATTTTTTCGAAGATTGTCTCAATGTCTAAATGGAAACTTTATCTCATTGTGGAAATAATAAACAAAGGAAGAGGCTACCTGAAGAGTATTGTGAAATTACCTTCACTGAAGGTTTTAGACACACATCAGTTATCTATGAGGAGGACTAAGTTAACACGAGTTTTCAGAAACTGCGTGGTGCAGGTGCTAATGTGCCTCGTGAAATGGGAACTGACCTTTTCACTTTGAAAGAATTTCCTACATAAACCCCAGTGGGTGTAAGGCCAAAAAAAAAATCCTGTTTCTGATGAAAAATTCAGTATGTTGCAAATAGTGCTGCAGTCTTCAAGCTGACAATGTTTAAGGTACTATTAAAGGAAAAAGAAAAAAGGAAATACATCTCACTATTAGTCATTTTACAGAGCCTGCACACTCTTGAGCAGCTCTAATTATTTCTCTAAGAAAATACCTCCTTTTCAGAGCTAAGGAGAGGTTTAAGGGTGAGGAGGCAGTAATAGGGTTGGAAAGAGGGAAACTAGCGAGTAAAGCTGCCTGAGAGATTGGGTAGCTGGGAGCATGCTGGAAAGGGAAAAATGGACACAAATGAGGGAAGAAGAGCCACGTAACGCTAAAAGGGAGCAGGCAGGACCTGGACAGAACGGAACGGTTCAGAACCCCGAAGCGGGGTGTCGCTGCCCCTCAGGAATACACGGGCCGCGTTGCCGTAAAGCCGGGAAAGGCGAGCGAGCCGAAGGAAATGAAGGTGCGAGGCTGGAGCTGGTCGAGGCAGAGCACGAACACGGTCAGGAGGTAAAGGAGGTCCTGCCGGGCCGGGCCAGCACTCGGCCGGCGGGTGAGCCCTGCTCCCGGCCCCCGCCCGGCGAGGCCGAGCCGTGAGGGGGCAGCGGCCCCCATGCCCGCCTCCACCCGCGCCCCTCAGGCGGGGGAACAATAGCGAGGCCGTGGGAGGGGGGGGCGCTCCGGGGCATGGCCCGGGTGGCGGTCAGGGCCCCGCCGCTCCGTGGTGGGGCGGGGGGCGGGCGGCGCGGCCGCCTAACGGTCCCCGTTTCAAACGCTCCCGCGCGAGCCGCCCGCGGAGCCGCCGCGCGCTGCCCCCGCCCGCGGGGCGGGGCCGCCGAGCAGAAAGCGCGCGGCCCGGCCGGAGGCGGCCCATTGGCTGCCGCCCGCTGGCTTGACGCATTGGCGCGGGCCGGGCCGGGCCCCGTCCCGCCCCTTCTCTCGGCGCGCGCGGGGGGCGCCCAGCATCACCGGCCGCCACAGCGCGGCTCCATTGGCCGCCCGGCGCGTCTGTCACCGGCGGACCCCGGGCCTTCTGCCGACGCGCGGCGGAGGTCGCGCCCTCTGATTAGCCGTCGCGCTCGTCGATCGCGGCCGGAGCCCCGCCCCTGACGGTGAGTCGCGGACGGTGCCGGCGGCGCGCTCTCATTGGCTGATGCGGCGCGGGGGGCGTGCGCGGCGGCGGCCGGGCGGGCGGGGCTCCCAGCGTCCCCTTTGTGTGGGCACCAGTCGCCGGCCGAGTCTTGAGAAGTAGCAGCCGCCATTTTGTGCGTGCCTGTGTTTTCCCCCCCACCCCCACCCCCCTTTCTGCGGGAGCGGCGGCAGCCGGGACGCCCCGTCTCTTCTGCTGGTCAGGTGAGGCGAAGCGAAGGCGTTGGGCCAGGCCGAGGGAGCCATCGCCGGCGGCTGCCGCAGCCGTGAGGTCGCGCTGTTCGCAGCAAGCGAGGGGGAAGAAGCGGCAAGACGGAGAAGGGGGGGAAAAAACCTTCAGAGCTGCCCCCCAACAGGAGGAGGAGTCTCGGCGCCAGGCCCAGGCGCAGCCCCGGCACCGGCGGCAGCATGGAGAACTCGCAGCTATGCAAGCTGTTCATCGGTGGCCTGAACGTGCAGACCACGGAGGCGGGACTGCGGGAGCACTTCGCGGCCTACGGTACCCTCACCGACTGCGTGGTCGTGCTTAACCCGCAGACCAAGCGCTCCCGCTGCTTCGGCTTCGTCACCTACTCGGCGGTGGAGGAGGCCGACGCCGCCATGGCCGCCTCCCCCCACGCCGTGGACGGGAACGCGGTGGAGCTGAAGCGGGCCGTGTCCCGGGAGGACTCGGCCAAACCGGGGGCCCACGCTAAGGTGAAGAAGCTCTTTGTGGGCGGCCTCAAAGGGGACGTAGGCGAAGGGGACCTGGTGCAGCATTTCAGCCAGTTCGGCCCGGTGGAGAAGGCCGAGATCATCGCCGACAAACAGAGCGGGAAGAAGCGCGGCTTCGGCTTCGTCTATTTCCAGAACCACGACGCCGCCGACAAGGCGGCCGTGGTCAAGTTCCACCCGATCCAGGGCCACCGCGTGGAGGTCAAGAAGGCCGTGCCCAAGGAGGACATCCAGTCGGGCGGGGGAGGCGGCGGCTCTTCCAGGCCCTCCCGGGGAGGCAGAGGAGGAGGAAGGGGTCGGGGCGGCGGCGGATCCGGCAACCGGGATCACAACGGCCTTTCCAAAGGCGGCGGCGGTTACAATAGCTACGGCGGCTACGGTGGAGGAGGCGGCGGCGGCGGTGGTTACGGCTCCTATGGCAGCGGTTCCTACGGAGGCGGCGGCGGAGGGGGAGGCGGCGACTACGGCAACGGGTACGGCGGGTTCGGCAGCTACAGCCAGCACCAGTCCTCCTACGGCCCCATGAAGAGCGGCGGAGGAGGTGGAGGAGGGGGCGGCAACTGGGGGGGCCGCAGTAACAGTGGACCGTACAGAGGAGGCTATGGTGGGGGAGGCTACGGGGGCGGCTCTTTCTGAGCGGGAGCGCCCATAGCCATTGGGGGTGGCGCGGAGAGCCCTCCCTTTGATACGGGGCAGCTTCTAAATGGTTTCTCCCCTCATTCGCCGAAGGGCAGCTCCTTTTAAATGCCTCCCTGCTGTGGGAGCAGCTCCTAAATGCCCCCTGGGGGTCGCCTCTGCTGCCTGTGCCACTTCTTTCTCTCTGAAGATGGACTGGGCCCCACATACACATACTTTGTGTTACAGTCATTGATGGACTCTATTTTTTTATTATTACTTGGACCTTGGTCGTTTTTATACTAGCAACGAAAAAAATGTCTTGTTTTAATTTGTTTTTTGGGGGTACGGGGTGGGAAGTGTCTTGCTGATCTGGAGTAAAAACTGGGGAGGGTTATGGGGGAATTTCCTTTGTTGTAAGGACTCGATACCTGGCTACTACATTTTTTTCTACAAAATCTACTCGGATCCCATGACTGAAATTAACATTTCTGTAAAGGAGGAAAAAAATCGTTTTTACGTTTTTTATTTTTTAAATAAATCATTGTGTTCATTGACCTTTACATGTCTAATTTTTTTTCCTAGGATCCATTCCGTACGGTTTTAAGGCTTTTCTAGGTTTGAAGCCAGCGTTCTTCTGCTTTAAAATCTCTATGTACTTAGAGTAAATATTTTATTGCCAGTAAAGGTCCTAACTGACTTTTTTGCTACCCCCCTAGTGGATTTATTGGTTTTCAAACACTCGACAGAGAACTTTTTGAAGTACTAATCCGTGGATGTGGTCTGTTTTTTAAATATTCGTTCTCACGCAGTTTGTGTGCATCCACCATCTTGTACTAGGCAGTTTGACGTGCTGACATGGTTGGTCAATTTTTTCTATAGGACTTTTCCATCAACGTATGTACTGTGTAGTTTTGAAGAAATAGTTTGTGTTAAGCATGTGCTTCATTCATATAAAATGTTCAGAATTTCCGATTGCTTAGTTTCAAGTCCTCTTATCGGTTTGTCTGTGTATGATTCCTTCCAGGAAAGGGTCGACATTTGTCCCTTCTATTAAACGCATACTTGTTTTCATAGTACCGGGTTAACAGACTTTTCTCTCTGAACTATTGTCCTTCGTTAAAGTTCCCCGAGAATCTCTCGCAGCACCATCTACCGACAGGATGGCAGCCCCTTGCTGCAGGCTTCGTTACAGCAGGAGTAAAGTTGGTTCGCTAATAATTGTACTAGACTTCTGAAAGTTATTTTATGCCACTAGATGACTGGTGTAGAATGCAATGACACCTGCATGTGAATAAAGATGGGCTCCATGAGTATTGACTGGAAAAAAGGAATGGATTTGCAATACCTGCCTCAGCACGTATAATTTTTTTTTTTTAAGAATTGCAATTGCCCATATTTCAAAAAGCGATAATCTAAACTACATGGGCAAAGTGCTATGATAAATGAGCCAGCTAAGTGTACCAGTAACATAGGTGCCAGTTGTAAAGCAAAAATATCTGTGTAGTCTGCTTGATTAACAAATGTATATTTGTAGCCCTTTCACGCAATAGAATTAAAGTTTGTTGTTTATTAAAAAGCATAATGTTTTAGGGGAAAACTGCCTTCCTGCATAGAAATATAGAATAGCAACGTTTATGGGTTTATGGATATCAAATAAAGATTTGAATTCCTTATATGCTTGAGTGAGAGTATGTATGATACGGGGCATGGATTTAAAAAGTACAAAGTTATTTTGACTTCAGGTTTCGAAGCACTTAGTCTTTAATGCTGATGCTTTATGGGACTGCATCTCAAAAGCTGATTTTTTGCTTTGCTCCAGATATGCAAGATGTATGTGTAATTCCCACTGATTTCAGTGGAAAGTTAAACGTCTAGGGCTTTGTGCTTCTGGGCTGAGGGATTTCGCATGAAATTTCAAGGTATTGTCAGTAATTTTGATGTCAATCTAACCAGACGCTGGTTTTAGTTGAAATAAGTGCTTTTGTTGCTATTAGAAATAAAATTAGCATTAACTTAATTACCTATGTGAGCTTAAATAAACAGGACAACCTTTTGGTATCATCCGGATTTAAACTAAGAGCAGAGTTTCCTCTTGATTGTGATAATTTATGGCTCTTATAGTGAAACTGGATCTCTGGCATAGTTTTTGTAAGTAGGTTCCAAGTAACTTGCTATTTGCAATTATATTGTAATTCTTTTATCTCAGAAGCTTGTTGCCTCTGTTGTGAACCAGTATCACTGATATGTTGTTGAAGGTGCAAGTCATTTCAGAGAAGTATCTGTACAACACCGCAAGTGCCAGCTCTTGTTGGCGGGCAGCTTCAGGTGGTTGGTTTTATTTCAGTTCACTGGGCTTAAAGTTTTCTTACTTTACCTTTGCACTTTAAAACCATGTTGGACAGTTATCCTCAAACTTCACTTGAAGCACAGCTTTCCTTTTTGCAGCTGAAACAGATTACTGAGTTCTAGGTCTTGTGTTTGGACATATGATTTAGTTAGTCCCTTGCAATGGTGGATTGCCTTAACCTTATCAAGGGACAGCCTGGTTTTGAAAGAAATAGTTAAATGCACTTCTGTGATGTGGTTTGTCATTTGACTTGGGAAGGTAAAGATTTGTACACCAGCTATAGCTTTATGGTATTTGCACATGTTATGTGCCATGAAAAAATGTGCTGATATAAGAAGTAGGTTTTTAAAAAAGTGGCTTCATGTGTGAAATCTGACAGTTTTGCCAAGCTATAGCTTGATGTTGAGAATTGTTGTACTGAAACGTGCTGTTTGATTACCTGTACGTAATAGTCCCCTTGTAGGCCTAGCGTCTTCGAGAACAAAAACTAGATCCCAGAAGTTGCATCTGTATTAGGGAGTATGCTACCTAATTTCTCTCTCAAATGATTGTCATCTGTTTAGCAAAGTTCTGTGGTGAGTGTCTTGAGTAGGTGGGACTTGCTCTACTCTGACCTCTTGTCTCTTGGGAGCAAGGACTTCCTTGTGACAATGCAGGTAACGCTTGAGAGGCTCGTGGAAGTGCTTGTTCAATAAGGGGCAGCAATGCTGGGATGTACCATGGATAGAGAAAGATGCCAATTTGTATGGGATAGCATTAAAGTCACAGTGACTTAAAGACTCTCTTTGAATATAAACCTGTTTTTAGTACAGTTCCTCGTAAACAGAAGAGATTTGTGCTAAAGCTTTGCTTATGTATTTAATGGTATTTAGAAATTTTCTGACCTCTGGGTGGATTTGTCTGCATAGAGCTGCATAGGAAGAACTAAGATGCTGGCATGTAAATAAAGGAAGTTGGTGACTGCACAGTTGCTCTAGAAGGGTCATAGAGAGAGAAATAAGGTAACTTTAGTTTGTTGTTCCTTAGTTTGTAGTCTCGTTCTGAGGTATATGTGTCTGAAATTATCTTAATAATTGAATGGCCTTCTCAGGAATGATTGCTGGATTGTGTTGGTTTCACCTGTGAGAAATGGGAAGTGAGAGCAATGAGTTTACTTTCAGCATTTAATAATGAAAGTAAAAGTGCATTAGTTTTCTTAAAACACAGATGTTCTTTTTATTTTTGTAATCTGCATGAGCAAAAAGAAATTCCCCCCAACAAGGCTTTTCGGAGACTGCAGTAGCACAGTATAGCTCAGCATGTTGTCATGTGCACAGTTTTTTAATAGTAATGGATATTCATGTCTGAAGTATAATTTGTTCTTGATTCTGCTTCTTATGTGACTTGTAAATTTTATTTGGCTAATAAAATTAGCCTAACATGCACTTTTATAATACTGATGACTACTGTGTTAAAAAGAGACATGCTAAACACCTGTATACGTAATGATTTGGTACTTGCACAAATCAGTGGAAGCACCTCTCACTTGTTTGCTTTAACATTAGGTGATGAAAAGGTAGTTTATAACAGCAGTAACAGCTGAAACAGCTTTGATAACAGTCAATCTCTGTGGCTCACTGACTGTATTACAGCTTGGACAGACTTGCAAAATAAAAGCTGTGCCTTGCCCTGCAGGCTTGTGTGGTATCCTTAGGCGGACAATCTTTACCCTCCGGAATTGAGCAAGCTTTCGGGTTTGTGTTGTGTGTTGAAATAGTTGCAAGCAGCGGAGCTGCGCTGCTGGCTCTCCGGAGTCCCAGTTCCCCTTACAGGAGCGCAGACCTGCTGGGAGGCCAGCGGCGGGCACCGGCAGATGTGCTTGAACTCTTGTCAAATACTTTGTGCATACATACTTAACGATCAGTGTAGCCAAAATATTTAAGATGGTTAAAAATGTATTTTAAAGTTCTCAAATGCTTTATGGTGTTTCTTTCCTCCCTGTTTCCCCCCCCCCCCCCCCCCCCCCCCCCATCCCAGCTTAGATCCCCTCTGTAAAGCAAATTTTGCTTTCATTTAGCATTGAAAGACCTAAGTGGATAGTGTAGGTCAGAACACTGGTTTATTATCCTGCCCTGTCAGCTGATACTATTGTCACCGTATAATGGCATTCCTCTTGCTGCTGAAAAGGGTCTGAGCCTGAGTGGTGCGGAGGACCCCCATTCAAGTCTGAAAATAGAGCAGCTTCTTTATTCCTTCTAAAATGCAAAAGTTTGGTTTAAATTGTTAATCTCTAAAAAATGACACTGAAGGGCATCTTTCTGATGTGCACACAGTAAACAAACGTGGTGCATTTTGTGAGAATGGGATTTTGCTCCTGCAGTCTGTGAGATAACTGGTTTTCTAATAGAAGGTAGCTTATACAAGTTGCCTAAAAAGGATTGCTTGCCCTGTTGTAGCTATTGTGGATTACTGTTTACCACATAATCAACAGTTTGTACCACATTTACGTAGTATACATTGCTATGGACTTCTGCTTCCTAAGTCATTTAATAGGAAGAAGGCATTTCTAATATGTTTTTCAAACTGTGTGTCTATATATAATACCTTGGATTAATATTAGGTGATTGAAAGTGTAACCCCCAAAATTTCAGTCTTTCGCCTTAGCCAGAGGTGTAGCTTACAAACCAATGGCTTCTTTAATATTTCTTTGTATAACTGATTATGTGATCTGGTGTATGCAGCCCTTAAAGATGAGTTTTCTGCTTGTTATTTTTGTGTTTCTTAAATGAATAAAACAGTTACATCCCTGCTTCACTTTAAAACGTGTTTCACAATGCAAGCACCCCATAAGGAGTTCTGAGCCAGTCTGAGCAAGCACCGTTGGCTTTGTTGATGGGCTTTTTTAGGTCTCCTATTGAAGTATTACTACTCTATTATTTCTGGTATGTGCGTGTATACGCACACACCTACATTACCTCTACTTCCACTTACCTTTAATGAGTATTTATTTGTACTGTAAGTATGACTGTTGATGGGTGTCAGATGTGTATTATAGCAAGATGAAAGTCTTTCTGCTATATCTCTTTTCTAGGACTTTTCTATCATTTACCTGTATACTAGAACTTGTAAAGAGGCTGATGGAGTTGGGTGCTTTCCTCCTTGATGTTCCTTTCACAAATCCTAGTCTTTTTGCCTTCTCTGCTCCCAGAACTCCTCAATTTCAGTTATGTGTAAAGGGGAGGAAATACATAGTCACTTTTGAACTGATACCTCTTGTTGGTATGGTTCTAAGTGTTTTAATAATATCTATATTCCCCCATCTCATGGGGAAAATGGGTAGTGAGAACACTCAAAGAGCAAGGGCTGTAAAGCTGTAGTTTGGTGCAGAAGAGAGACATTCTTCAGATTCTTGTATTTCCTGTAGTTCTATCTACTGAATAGACTGAACAGTTAAAAAGATGGAACACTTCAGGTCTAGGCTGTAGCAAAAAACCCCACAAAAACCCAGCAAAAAAAGCATAAAAAATAAAATTCAAGTACTGATCTCTGTCCTTGGTTCAGCCTTTGCCAGTAGGAGTCCTAAGCTAAAAGTTGCGACAGTATTTTCTGGTACTTTGCCACTGCAGTTGATGTTGGTATAATTTTTTTGGGCTAAAAGTCTGTTGGTCAAAGCTGTAGTATTGCCTATTGCTATTATAGAAAGCATCAAGCTTAGAGCGCTGGCTATTCTCAGATTGTCAGGCATCCAAGTAACCAAAGCTCCTTAACTTTGAAAACTAGATGTCAAGCCCAGTCAGACTAATAATGCCATCTGTCTGAGGCATCTGGATATTAACCCTCTTAGTCTGATGCATAGAGTTTCATTCCTGAATGCTTTCACAAATGGAAAATAACACAGATTTGGAAAGAACAGCCCTTCCTCTAAAAAAAAAAAAAAAAAGAAATTGAATTACACTATGTAGAGCTATGTATAATTTTGATACATACTACTTTCATTAAACTACTATAAATATCTCTCCATGTGTAATGCAGTAAGGAATTGATGCCAGTTTAGAAAGGGATTAAGTTTCTGGCTGGAAATGTGTCAAGACGTGCATTTGCTTACTACCATCAAAGTACAAATCACTGATGAACATTGCAGAAAAATTCCTTAGAAGCAGAATGAGCTGACGAATCTGAAATTCGGTTGTTCAGATGCTACTTTATACCACGCAACTGCCAACTAGTTTGTCTCACAGAAACCCTGTTCTCACTGGGAATACTGTTTTGAATTTGAAAGGCATGTGAAGTTACACATCTGAAAATATACTGTTAGTCTGTAATCTAGTCATTGTAAAAGATGCATATCATCTCAGTCTCTTCTGTTCTGTCTGTAACTTTTCCTGCTTTCTGTGGTTTTACAATGAACTTTTTTTATTTTGTAAGAAATTTGGATTTCCACAAAATCCTGGAGGGAAGGAAGCATGAGTCTAGTCCCTGCAGGCACTGGTTGGGAAGAAAGATCAGGAGTCCAGCCCCTATTTCCAGCCCAGACTTGGATTAAAGCAACTCTGGATAAAATGCACGAGTAGTGTGTTTGGGACTGGAGGTTCATGCTCTTTTTACTTGTTCTCTTTCTCTGTGGGTCAACCATCTTGTTTTCTTTACTGCATGCTAAGACAGCTTCAGTGGAAAGCCTCCCTCTCCCAGCCACACACCCTGATGAACACACAACAACATGGGCAGGGCATGGCCCTGGGGGGAGGCTGTGCTTACCTAGCTATTGTATAAAAGCACAGCACTATCAGCTGTGTTTTGAAATAATTTACTCTTATTTCATCCTCTGGGTCCCCTCCCTTCTCAAAAGGGATGTCCTCTGGTTTCGGGCTCACTGACTGCTCCCTGTCTGGGTTGCAGAGTCGTGAAAGATTTATGATGCTACGTTCCCAATTCTCTCTGTGTGGTTATCTAGTACCTTTTCACATTTGAGTAATCTTTTAAGTTTACTGGGTAACAAATTCGGCCAAAGTCCTTCACTGTGTGATTTCATTTGGACTTGTTTAATTTCTCTTTCCACCCCTGCTGGTATAATGATGCTCTGTTTACTGGAGAGAGCTCCTCTGAGTCCTGTCTGATTGCAAGTTCAGGACTTCTCCCCCTGAGATCACTGCTGAACTGCAGGATGGTTGTAGTTGTAATTGCTAATGTCTCTCGCATAGGATATTTAGCAAAGTGCATCTGCAAGAGAAGTAATGCAAGCTTTCTACTGTTATTTTCATGGAGATACAGCCTCCTGAGAGAGAGAGATCCCTGGGAGCACAAGGGTGAGGGGGTTTCAACCCTTTGCAGTAAGTAACCTGCCCACCCGTCCATTATTTTGTGCAATTTTAAACATAGGCGAATTATTTTTTCTGTAATCATATCACTTGTTACTGAGAGTTCTCTTTTACTCACTCAGCTCCAGCTAGAATCCGGGCTTCCGCTCTGTGGTATCAATGTTACTTTTAAAGCCTCTTTGAGGCATGAGTTGCTCATGAATCAGCACCACGTGTGTTTTGGAAAAGTTACGTTGGGTTTGTGTGTAGCTGGTGGCAATGGGGAGCTCTTGTTTTTTGTGTACTGCGGAGTCAGCTGAGAGGGAGTTGAGAAACATTGCCTTTGGAAGGAAAACTGGGAAGGAAGAGCTGGGCTTGGTTTATTGCTGGTGCTGCTCTAGGCCAAAAGTGTCGCAATGAGCTGGTGCCACACGCTCTCTAATGACTTCTCAAAGCGTGTTTTCTTTCTCCCTCACAGGGTGCACTTCTGTGTGGAGAGCGAGGATGGGAAAGCTGAGCCCTGAAAAGCACACCACAAAAGTCCTGTAAGTGAACAGAAACCCGAGCTGAGCCCCTGACATTACAGTTCCCACTCTGAATATGCTATGGAGATTGAGCAGAAAAAGGTTTTCGCCAAGAAAATACCAAGCAGGATAATGAAGAACAATCCATTGTCTGCGAGGAAGACATGCTACATGAGAGCTTTTTCTGTTCAGGTAAAATAATATGCCTGCAGAAACAATCTCACCAAAATTGGCAGCTTGTGGCAGCTGTGTGATTTACTCATTGGTGTTAATGTTGCAACATGTGTTACAATACTAGGGTGGTGGACTGTGTTTCTTGGCTTTTGCAAAGAACAAAAATGAAATTTTAAAAAAAATTTCAAGAAGAGAGCGAGGCAATGAGTGTACAAGGAGTAATAGTAAAGAGACTTGGGTTGGGGTGGCAAGATCCTGGATAAGGTTTGTTTATGTTGGTCTCAGAGTTACAGTATACAAATACTAAGTCATACAACACATTAATGAAGCATATGGGAAGTTTCCCGTTATTACAGAAGGTAGTAGTGGAAGCATTAAGGGTTATATTATAAAGACAAAGAATCACATTAAAATTATTTGTTTACACTTAAGCAAAAATCTTTGGGAAAAAATTTTGGACTATAGCCTAAACTTTTTCTCAAGTCCATGTGTTCAGGCTGTAGCGAGAACTGTACACTTCAGTAGGTGCAGAAATGGGAGTCAAAACTATGGAGTCATGAGGCAGAGGGACTTGGTAGTATTTAGGCGTCTGAATGCTGGTCTTTGCCTTTGTTCCAGTGCCCACAACAGTTGTTTTTACAGCTCTCTTCCTGAATGTTAATTTTTCCTTTTGAGCACTCTATCTGAAAACCTTCCAGCAAGTTTCTGATAAATACATATGAGTACAGGGCAGGAAGTCTGTGCCTCTGCCATAGCTGACTACGGGTGACATCAATTGCTTATGCTACAGGAAAGAGTAAGAGGAGGAGCAGGAAGAACGTTTTCAGCTGATCTGCTACTGCTGTGTAGGGTGAGCAATACAATGGCTTAACCCCAGAAATCACAGCCTGGGGGCGAAGGTGGCCAGGCGTTGTTATTCTAAAGGTGGTAACATTATGATGAAACTACTGAAGTAAACCCACTATTTTAATAATAGGAAAGGTGATTTATGTTAAAGAGTAAAGGAAAACGTATTTCATAAACCCCAATTGTGCTGGCCCGCAGCAGACAGGAGTGTGAAAATGGGACATCTACCAGCAGAGGGCAACAGTCCCGGAGGCGGGGGGGGTGGGTGCTGATGGCTTCCGCAGCATCTCCGCCTGGGGAGCAGGATCCTGGCGGGGGCAGAGGGCTGGAGTGGATGCTCCAGAGCTCTCCTCTACAAATCACACGCTTCAGAAAGCAGCGCTGCAGTGGGAGTCTCTTACTTCGTAAGCTTCAGCTGCCAAAACATCACTGATTCCAGCTCTGGGAAGGTCCCTACCTAGGAGGTCTCCTAGAGCTTCCTTTGGAGCCTTGTGGTAACTTGGATCCCTGTGGGTTGCTCTAGTAGCTAAACTTTAGCTGCTGTTTTGGTTTTGTTGTGTGAAAGCACTATGGCACACTAAATTCTAGCAGTGGTCAGGCAGCAGATACCTTCAGGACTTCTCTGCCAAGGCACCTTGTGCTCTGGGTCCATTGGGAGCCACTGCAGCACCCGAGTGCCACCTCCAAGTGACTTCACTGAGATACCAAGACATCTATTTCAGTAGATACCTTTCACTGGTTTTGTTATATTAATTTCCTTAGTGGACCATATTCCAGAGAACATGTGGTCTAAATACAGATCTGTCTAATATTTACTTAATTAGAATCACAGAGTAAGTTCAGTTGGAAGGGATTTCTGGAGGTGATATGGTTCAGACACCCCTCAAAGCAGGACCAGCTTCAGGGTTAGATCAGGTTGGCCACTCAAAGATAAATATATATACACTTAGTATATACATTTATAAATATATATATGTAAAACCATATATCATTATTTAAAAAAATCTTTTAAAAAAAAAGAATGAAAAATAATTTAGGCTGAGAAGATATAGCATTGAAAGCTTCCATGAATACAGTGTTTTATGTATACCTTTCCCAGCTCTTCAATGCAGAAGCCATAGTTTTTTAAGAAACTTGATTAACAATTTGGTGGAGGGGATTATGCAACTAAAAAGGAGAGCTGCTACAGATAGCAAATTGTTTATGACATGGATCTCTGGAACTTGTATATTGGCATATACCTGGAAACAGGTATCTACAGGGGAGTGAGGGTTCCTGAATCGTTGTTTGCACTGTATAATCCTGTGATTTGGGGCCTTGCCGAGCCTGGAAGTGGTTTTTTTCTGCCTTAATGCAGTTTGCTTTCTGCCGGGTTTTGGGGAGAGGGCTCTTTCTGTCTTCTGCTGAAGCTGTGGAGATTGACAGGGTGTTGTCCGAGCGTATTGGTACTCTTCACAGAATTGAATTCTCAGAAGCACTCGATATGCTTTACTTGCAACCTTAAACCAGCTGCCAGACCTTGGGCCAGGAGAGAGTTTTGGATCAGATTGGCAGGGATTGTTTTCATTCCCTCCCTTCCTGGCATTTTTATTGAAGAAATTCCTTGCTCTCATAGGGACACGGGCAATGCTTTGATCTCTCCTCTCCCTATGGCTCATTAGAGTTGGGGGATTTGGTCTTCCGCTGTAGATCTGAAGATTGTTGCAGGAATCTGGAAAGGTTTTGGTGGGCCAAGGGATGGTGGTACTGGCTGGAACAGGCATTCTCTGGACTTTCCTGCTCTGAGCATGGGTTATATGGTTGTCAGTGATTGAAGGTAGATTAGATGTGGGAGGAATTTAGGACTACTTGGGATTAGGAATTTTGAAAGAGGCTGGAAAAATTCCACCTATCAACTGTGACTAATTCCTTTTATCGGGGTGCTTTTTCAAGATATCAATCTTTGCACTTTTGTATTGGGGTTGTTACAATTATTTTGCAAGGCTGATATAAAGTAATCTCTACTGGAACATGCTTTTGTTCCATTCCAGCAAGGACTATTCACCAGTTTGCTGTTGTTGCTGTTGTCTGTCACTGGGATTTACTTTTCTGTGGTTGCTATTGGCATTTATAGAGTCCAGCAGTACACATGCCGGTGGGGCAAAGCATGTAAGAAGGTATTGCTGGTTTGGCTCAACCTAGGTTGAGCCTAGTTCCCAGGTTGACTGAAGTGAGATGTAGATTTTTATGGTGAAAGCCTAATATTTTGTTATTTAAAAGCTATGTGTTAATAAAAATACACAGGTACTTCACAGCAATTTCAGGACCTGCTCTTGTGTCTGGACTTTTTATGGTTTCTGAGGGATTTACTCAATGGAAACAAGCTCTAGCCCTCGTTTTCTAGGTAAATTCTACAATTTTTAGTATAGTTACTTTTTCTCTGGTTTGAACTCATGTCTTGCAGTTTTGCAAGTTGTGCATCAAGAGTGTAAGGCTGAATGGACGCTGGGGAAGTACTTGAGGAACTGGATGTTAAACTGGGATTTTAACAGGATTCTCAGAGAGAAAATGCAGGAATTTGGCCTGAATCCTGTGTGAGGTTTGACTTTATGGCTTTATCTGTATTTCTTCTGTTTATGGGGAGGTTGCCAAATGGTGTTTAAAGAGCAGGACTCTTGGCTCTCCATCCCCATGTGACTTTGATAAACTCCTTTAACTTCCAGGTGTGTTTTCTTATCTGAAGAATGGGGGTGATGACTAGTGAAGATTCTCAACAAGCTTTTGTAACCCTCATGTGGAAGGTGCAATAGCATCTGTTCAATCCTCATTGCTGATACATTTTGAAAGATGTATGAAACTTAGGCTGAGGACATGGTTTGAGGAGAAGGAGTGGTGGTGAACGCAGTTAAATCCAGTTGGTGGCTGGTCACAAGTGGTGTTCCCCAGGGCTCAGTACT
Organism: Strix uralensis; assembly: GCF_047716275.1. NCBI lineage: Eukaryota > Metazoa > Chordata > Aves > Strigiformes > Strigidae > Strix > Strix uralensis. The sequence continues at coordinate 19,257,425 of NC_133985.1, forward strand.
GGGGCCAGTTCTGTTTAATATCTGTATTGATGATTTGGATGAGGGGATTGAGTGCCCCCTCATTCAGTTTGCAGGTGACACCAAGTGGGGCAGGAGTGTTGATCTGCGTGAGCATAGGAAGGCTCTACAGAGGGGTCTGGACAGGCTGAATTGATGGGCCAAGGTCAATTGTATGAGGTTCAACAAGGCTGAGTGCTGGGTCCTGCACTCGGGTCACAACAACCCCCTGCAATGCTACAGGCTTGGGGCAGAGCGGCTGGAAAGCTGCCTGGTGGAAAAGGACCTGGGGGTGTTGGTCAACAGCCGGCTGAATATGAGCCAGCAGTGTGCCCAGGTGGCCAAGAAGGCCAACAGCGTCATGGCTTGTATCAGGCATAGTGTGGCCAGCAAGACTAGGACAGGGATTGTCCCCCTGTATTTGGTCCTGGTAAGGCTGCACGTTGAATACTGGGTTCAGTTTTGGGCCCCTCACTACAAGAAAGACATTGAGGTGCTGGAGAGTGTCCAGAGAAGGGCAACAAAACTGGTGAAGGGTCTGGAGCACAAGTCCTATGAGGAGCGGCTGAGGGAACTGGGGGTGTTCTCTGGGTGGGTCTGGAGAAAAGGAGGCTCAGGGGAGACCTTATTGCCCTCTACAACTACCTGGAAGGAGGTTGTAGTGAGGTGGGGGCTGGTCTCTTCTCCCAAGTAACAAGTGATAGGACAGGAGGGAATGGCTTCAAGTTGTACCAGGGGAGGTTTAGATTGCATATTAGGAAAAAATTCTTTGCTGCAAGGGTTGTCAAGCACTGGAACAGGCTGCCGAGGGAAGTGGTTGAGTCACCATCCCTGGAGGCATTTAAAAGATGTGTAGATGTGGTGCTTAGGGACATGGTTTAGTGGTGGGCTTGGCAGTGTGAGGTTAACAGTTGGACTTGATGATCTTAAAGGTCTTTTCCAATCTAAACAATTCTATGATTCTATGAAATGTAGAAGAGTGAGGTAATTTTATTTACAAAGAGATGGAATGTCATTTTGCAAGAGAAATCTCTTGGTACTTTGACTTATCTCTTTCCTTGGCACTAGAACATTTTGTGAATGGAAGAGTAATGAAGAAAGCAAATGTTTCTTGCCATTATTATAATTAACCTCTAGGGCCTCATCGTTATGGAATAAGATTGAGAAAATCTTTTAATAAAATGAGACAAAAAAAAATTATGTAAAACTCCCTGCATTTGTATCAATTGGAATAAAAACGGCAAGTGTGATTTAGTCCAGTGCTTCAGGCTAAATAGCACCTGCAGCTTAGAAGGACCCAGCTTACCTAACGCAGCTTGTATTTGGCCTGATGGATTGCACAGAGGGACCACTCGATTTTTATAAATTCGGGAACTGGAGGCTAGATCCTGCTTTTTGACGAGGGAGTGGGGAGACCTAGGGGGGCTGGGACCCTCTCCCTCGTCAGCAGGCCTGAGCATCGCCAGTCATAGAATCACAGAATTTTTCAGGTTGGAAAAGACCCTTGGGATCATCGAGTCCAACCATCAGCCCGACTCTACAAAGTTCTCCCCTACACCACATCCCCCAACAGCTCATCCAAACGGCCCTTAAACACATCCAGGGATGGTGACTCCACCCCCTCCCTGGGCAGCCTATTCCACTGTCTGACCATTCTTTCTGGGAAAATTTTTTTTCTAATGTCCAGTCTAAACCTCCCCTGTTGGAGTTTAATGCCATTGAAGCCATAGTCCTCTCCTGCTGCTGGCCTGGGCGCGGGCTTGACCTCGTGGTCAGTCCTGGGGCTTTTCACCCCCCTCAAACTTTTCTTTAGCCTCTAAATTGCAACGATTCAAGCGCTCGGCTCATCCGCCATCTCCCCAGGGCCAACTCCTGAGGTGTGGAGGCAACTGGTCTAAGGACTAAGACCAACAACCGGCGGATGGATGGACGGACGGGTGGACGGGCAGACAGTGGGGTTCCAGCTCTTCCCCGTCCTGCTGCCCAGTGGGCTCCCGCTCGCCACCATCGCTCGCCCCGTTAGGACGGCTCAGGGAGGGGCACCGACCTATTTCGTCCCCTGCTGCCGGGAGCGGGGGCTGTGCCAGCGGCGTTAACCGGAGCCTGGGCCGGGCGGCGCGGCGGGGCCGCCCCTCCACAGCTGCCGTTGCCCGGAGACGATCGCAAGCTCGCCGGGGGAGGAGGCTGCGAGGAGGAGGAGGAGGAGGAGGCGGGGGGCGGTGCGGGCTGCGGTGGCTGCGGCGGGGCGCGCCGGGGACGCAGCGCTCCGCTCCCGCAGGAAGCGGCCCGGGGCGGGGGCGGCCGCTCGCAGCCATGCCGGGCCCGGGGCGCTGAGCCTGCCCCGCCGCCCCCCCCGGCCCCGGCCCCCGCCGCGCCGCACAATGGAGGAGGAGAGGTGGGTACCGGCCGCCCGAGCCTTTGTGTGCGCCCCGGAGCCGCCGCTCGTCGGGGCGCGCAGGGATGCGGGGCCGGGGGGTGCCGTTCCCCGGGGGTGGAGATGCCGTTCCCCGGGGCAGCGCTCAGGCATCCGGGACGCGGCTTGTGGGGCTCCCCCCCCCCCCCCCCCCCCCCCCCCGCCTTAGTTCCTCCCCGCTTGCAGAAATACCTTCTGCACTAAGCGCCTGCCGTGTTCTCGCTGGATGGTGCCATGTCATGGTGACAGGCTTCGCCCCGTACAGCCCAGCCGAAGGAGCAGGGTGGTTTTTCGGGAGGATGTGTTTTAGGTCCGAATAACGAGGTAAGGGAGGCTGCTCCTGTGGGGTGTTTTCTAAAATCCCTCATGGAGCACCGGGGGGGGTGTGTGTGTGGGACACCCGTGGTGGTGCGCTGCAGGTCGCTCCATCGACAAGACGTGCCTCGCAAAACGCTGGGCTGCCTTTGCTTGCATCGTGAACCTCCAGCAGCCGGCTTCATCGTTCACTTGAAGACGTACCCGGTGATATTTGCTGCTTTTTTGAGTTATGAATGAAAACGTGGAGCTTTCAGGGGTCGATTTACCTGTACGTGGAAGCTGTACGCTGCGCGGGTGTCGTGGCAGGCAGGAGGGGATCCCGTGTCTCCCTCGGATGGTAGCTGGGCCACGTATACTGTATTTCCTGCAAGGCAGCTATTTTGCTCCAAAACCTGTGTACAAAAGTGCTCGCAGGGTCGACCTCATGTCCACTGAACGCATAAAAGAGGTTATTGCTGCACAGGGACTTCATAGATGCCGGGGAGATGTTTAGTGGTTTTGCTCTTCCTTCGTTTTTCCTCCCCTCTCGCAGGGTGCCTTTCACACACCAGAAGCTCACTTGTACCGCTTCAAATTAAACATTAAGCTGGTTTGGGTGGGGTTTTTTTTGTATTTTTTTTAAAAAACAGGATATGCTGAGTGCTTTCTTTTGTGCTGGTGACCCTGCAGGGAGCGGGGAAAGAGAGAGGGCTTGACCTGCTGGTAGTACTAATCGTCAGGGCTTGATAGAAGTTTTGTTTAAATATGATACATTGAAAAATTAAGCTGGGGTCAACCTCCAAATTCTGGAAATTTTCCCTCTGTTGAGGAAAAACACTCACAGCAGCCTGTGGGAGTTGCTTTCCCAGCTCTGAAGGGCAGCTTTCTACCCTTATGTGACTCAAGGGTTGCAATTGTTTGTGTTATTTAATGTGCAAAACAAAACTTTGTCTGCCACATCTCTCTTTAAATGTCATTGTAGGGCTTCTGCTTCCCGTAAGGGTGTGCATGGCCACCTCTGAATATTAGTCCAGATATTAATTAATTTCAAGTGCCTTGAAATCTTAGCTTGTCCTGCTAGATGCTAGCCCTTGGAATGGGTTTTCCTTCTTTTTTCCTTTATATGTATAAATGAGTCTAGTGTTTGAGGAAGTGGAGCAGAGCTCTTTTGATACCCCAGGCTGGGATCATCCTTGGCACTATTACTTATTAACTTTTTTTATGGTTACCTGCAATGGTCTCATTTTGACTGGAGGCCTTTTGCTGGGGATACAGCGGTGAAAAAGTCACCGGAAAAGTACCTGGACTGTTTTGCCTATTCCTTTTTTTTTCCAGACCATCTGTTTCAGTGCATGAAGGACTGTCCCCATCAGCATTTTCTCTTCCTCTGGAAGTGAGGAACGATTACCCAAATTGCTGCTTGTATTTCTGGTTTTCGGGAAGAGGAAGGTGCTCCTGAACTGGTCGCAGGCAGTAACGATGTGGGGTTTGACTCTTGGCAAGGAAAGCTGGAAATATTCACCTCCTTTTGGGTTCGAAAGGGCATGTTGTGTGGGACTCTGCTGAGGCTGCTTTGCCTGTTCGGAGCAAGTCCTGGGAGGAGGTGTTAAAAAATGACCTTGGTGGGTGAGCACCGTAGCTGGTTCTGTTCCTGGGTTTGTACTTCTGCCCTGCATTTCAACTCAGATCTGTGTCATGCAGATTAGGCCTCAAATTTTACACTCTGTGACTTTCATGACAGCAGAATTCCCCCTGGTTTTTAATGTTACTGTTTTTTCCATTTTTGTAGTAGGTGAGGAACATGTTATTGGTGCTTGCATCACCTCTGACTCTGGTCCCAAGCCTGCCCGGACTCAAATATCCTGATAACTTGCACATCCGAGTTGTTCAGTGGTATCATGTGCCCATGTCATTGCACATGGGCAGAAGCAGCCGGGACAAGGGGGATTTAAGCTGAAACATTCACATTTGGCAATAAATTATTTCAGAATCCTGATTTTCTTTTAATGTGCTGATAGGGACTTTCATTTTATGGAGAAATTACATAAGGCTGATCATCAGCATGGTACCCTGGTTCTGAATTTGCAAGATGTGTTTGAGTTTGAATAGAAAAAGGACCCCTGGAATGTTATTTTTTTTTGGTTAAATATTAAAACACCTGTAATTTTAACTTTTATCTTTGACTGGGGGTAGTCTCTTCATAGCATTTGAGAAATACAATATTTGCCTTTGAAAGCAAATGGTATTGTCATGATTGAGTTATTTTGTGTTGTTTCCATTACTGTCAGCAAAGACTTTTTTTCTTCTCCATAGTTCCTGAAGTCTGCTTTTTCCCTGAGGTCTCCTTTGCTATGAATATCCTTTTGGGGATCTGTTGTATACCAATTGTGTATTTTTCTAAGCTAATGTCTCCATGTTGATACAGGCACTGAAAAAATTCAACAAAATGGGAAAATAATATTGCTATTAAAAAAATAATAATCCTTTCCATTATGCTACCTTCCATAAGTTTTAATGATAATATGTTTCTCTGAAATCCGCTCAAAATCAGTGTCAGTATTTGTATTCCTTTAGTCACATTTTTTTGCTATCTTTGTATATACCTAAAGACAAATTCAGAAATTGAGATTTTTATAAATATGCCATTACAGTGACATCTTTTTCTTACTGTGTCTGCCTGACTTGAGGAGTAAAACCATTGGGCATAATGTATTTGTGCCATGATTTTGGCCATTGATTCTAAACAGAGAATTACGCTAGTTAAGGTAAAATGATTTTTCATTTTGCCAAGACTAAATTAATATTTTGGCCTCCATTTATCTTAGTAGAGGCATTTGAGTTTTGAACACTAGTAACTGCTGTTGGGCATCTGTCAAATTTTTAGATCAGGGCTGTATCAAACCTACCAGAAAGTGAAGATTAATATTTTATGGTGATGAGTATAACGTATCCCACAAAGAAGCTCCATAGGCTTTGAAAATTTGCAGTTAGCACGTCACTTTTAATATAAGTGCCTGTGGAGGCGCTGGATTGCCCGCACTGCGGGAGAGCATGTCGCTGAGCCCTGTGGAATCTTTGCCCAACCTTTGGGGGCTGAAGCTCCATGGTGTTACGGGACAACCCAGGAGAGCAGACCAAAGCCTGTGGTGCACAGGCAGGAGATGAGAGCAGCTCCCAGAGACACCCCCCCACCCAGTGCTGCACAGCAGGATGAGGCTGGTCTGGTCTGGACATGTCTGGAGTCCCGTCATCTCTCCAATGTGAGAGCCTGGTGGAGAGGGACTCACGTGTGGGCTAGGAGCTGAGCCCAGCCACTGTTCTCCCAGAAACATGAGCAGAAGCTCATCCCTCTCTGCTCGGAGGAGAGTGCATTTGAGATCTGTCCCTCCTTTAGGGTGAACTCCTGGATCCAGTAAAGCCAGTGGTAGAATTGGTTTTGACAAAACTGGGATTTTTGTTCCTGGGGTTTACCAGCTCTCTGCACGGCAATAATCTTGCCAGGGGACAGTTTAGCTCTAAGGAAGGCTTTTATTCTTCCACATAATCTACAAAGACATCTGTAATTACTGCTGGTAACTAAGGCAACCCAACTTTATAGTTGATACATGCATGCAGCAGAGCTATGGGTTATGGGTTTTTAAAATACCTTTCTGTTGGTTGTTACACGGCCACGCTCAGGCAGGAGCTGTGCTGTTGAGCCCAAGGGTAGATTGAGCCGAGCCCTGCCAGTGGGTCTTGGAGAGGAGGAACACAGTGTAAACGGGGATCTGATTAGCTTCACTGGCTTAATTGAGGACTTTCAAATCGGGGTTCATTTGTTCTACTTGGGGACGGCGTTGAAAGGCCACACAGGAGGTGGCGGTGGGGTTGGCGCTCTCTGAAAGGAAGAGCCTCTTTGCTTATTTTAAGAGAATCCTGCTGTGTCCCTAACAAGGATGTTCATCTGGCCCAGGGAAATGAAACCATTTGTTCGTTCACTTGGTGCACGGCCTCAGATAGCCCAGGAATAGAACAAATTGCTCCTGGCAGCCGGCTTGCGAGTCCCGCCGGTGTGGTGGCACAGCAGCTAGGCAAACGCGGAGGGGCTGGGGGGAAAGGCTCCGTGGTCACGGGGTGCAGGGGCACGTCCAGGTGAGCTTTCATCAGAGGACCCTGTTCCTCCTTTGCATTGCTCCGTTAATATAGTAACAGTGTAATAAGTGTAATAATTCTTAGTGTTGTGGGGAAAAAAGGCTCAGAAGAGGGCTATGCAATGCACTGTTTTAGTCTTGTCAGGAGTAGCTTTTGCTTTATGGCAGGTTGCATTTGCTTGGAGCGTTTAGGTTCTTGCATTTGTATGTTGGAAATGTGCTGGTGATCTCTGAGAGCGCGTGCATGGGGGTGTGAAATCTTCCTTGCAGATAAAATCATCCTCAGTCCATTACTGGAACAGAGTTCTGTGGAAGCTGAGTCAGTCTCAAAGATGAGTTAAAGGCTCTTGGCCATTAATTTTTCAAATGTGTTTTTTATGAGTCATTTGGAAAAACTTTAAATAGCATATCTTGATTATTTGAAACAAGTTTTTAACCAGACTATCTGCAGTATTTTCCTATGGTGAGCCTTTGGCAAAATGTGAAATCCACCCCTGCTAATAAAGCTGAGGATGTCTTTTAGGATGCTTTTTAAAAGATTACTTTTCATACATTTTAGGAAGAACTGACTGATCTTTTTCACAAATGCTGAAGCAACGTTTTTGCTTTCAAAGTACACAAACGGTGGAGTTGAGGCTTTACGAAGGCTTGTTGATCTGACATTTACTTTGGTGTTCAATGAAACTTACCGTGTCCTTTGAACTGTATCTTTTGCCAGCAGAAAAGTTTGAACATAATAAATCTTTGGTCTCCGGCACTGGAGTGCTAATAAATAAATCTCAGCGGTGTGCTTTTTCTTATTAAAGAAGCCCCATGATTTTTGTGTGTGTTGCTTTTTGTACCCCACAAGGTCTGTCTTTGAGGATGACCGAAGCAGTGTCCCACAGCGGTCCAGCTGTCCCGCCCCAGGAGCGATGGGTACAGCTGTCCCTGACATTGCCTTTTGGTTTCACTTTCTTTTTATTCCTTTTTCTTTCTTTTTTGTTTGTTTTGTTTGCTTCCTGTACATGTTTCAGCTTTGGAGACTGAAAGCTCAGTGAAGTCCCTTGCACTTTCACTCCCTGGAGCCGGCGTGCCGCAAGGGCAGGTTTAGCTGTTTAAAAAGCAAGGGTTTACGTGGGGGTGTTTAAAGCTGTGGTCAAACTTCACTTGGCTGAAGATTTCAACCAGGGCTTTTGGTAGGTAGAACACTGAGGCTTAGCTGAATTTGGCCGTGTCCCTGGAGCAAGGAGACCCCGTCGCTGGCGTGTGCAGACCTGGGGAAGAGCCGAGTGCCGCCGCCGCTCTGTGCCTGTGAATGCCGCTGGCGGTACGTGCGGTGCAGAATGAGTCCAGCTTTCTTCGGGGACAGAAAAGCTGGTTGTGTTGTTGCCTGGTACCAGTCCCTTGAATACTGAACATGTAACAAGAGGCACTCCACTTTCTGATTTTTTTTTTTTTTTTTTCTTTTAACCCAGCCAAACTAAGCTAATTGGATGATGACTGTAACATGGTCTGGGAACTCGTCTCCCTCACTGGGACATGTGCTGAGTGATGTTGTGCTCAGCCTTGTGGCTTCACTTATGACTGAAAATATTTTGCTTGCTCAGCAAAGTGAAAGAATTGGACTTGGCTGGTTTTTGGCATTAACCTTTGTCTCGGGCACAAAGCTGGAGGCTGCTCGGTATGCAGGCACGTATTCGAGCTGTGTGCAGCTTGGCTGCTAATCAGCATCTTGTTTCTAGAAGAAGGACAATGCAACCCACCGAGGACAGCTGGGGGGGCAAAGAGCTTCGTGTGGGCTCAAGGGACACGGTGCTGGTAACAGCCACCAGTCAGGACCAGGCAACAGCGTGGGTGTAGTGTTCACCAAGGGCTTCACACTGTCAAGGGGTTGTAAATTGTGAATAACTGTTTTTTCAAACACACGTTGTGTGTGGGTATACGTGTATATAGATATCTATGTGCATGCATGCACACCTTAGCGGAGGGTGGCAGGTTGTTCTGGGAAAGGATCCCTCCACACTTCCCTGGCTTTGTACCCTCCTTCAGGCATCATCTTCTGGTCACTGGAAAAGTCAAGATGCTGAACTGCCCAGAATATGGTTTAACCTGATTCAGCCTTCTTGATTGTGATACAAGCCCAAATAATAAAGGTGGCAGGGAGGAGGGGCCAAACATGAAGCTGAGGGAGATTGTCCTTTGGAAGGAAGACTCTGAGAAGGTCTCCAGTCTGGTGCATGGTGGCCATGGGGTTACAGTCTGAGGTCTGCCATTCTCTTGGGGTTGGCTTTTGATGTGGATGACCTTGCTTGACTCGTCTTGTTTGCCTTTGCCTGCTGGCAGGTTTGAGGGGTGAGCCGTGGGTGGAAGCAGAACAGGGACCTGACTCTAAATGCTGCTTTTTTCGTAGGTGGAAACCTTTAGCTTTGAGTGATTTCACACACTTTCAGATCAGGGAGGTAGAGATATCGACCTGATGTCAATTCTGTATAAAGAGCCAGTGCTCCCAACGAAGTAATGAGGACGCGTATGTGCCTTAGGCACCTGTTGGCCTGGTTAAACACAGCACAGAACTGGGTGCATCTGGTCTGACATTACCTCTAGAGCTGGTGGTTCTGGTAGGAAGGTCTACTTTAATAATTCATTCTATAAGTTTCAGTGACACTAAATAGACCTATTTCTGAAATGGATGTGGCCTCTGTAAAGCTAATGCTTTGGAAGCTGTGCAGGGAGTTTTAATAGTCCTTTTCTACTTGCCTCTATAGAAGAAGGTACAAGTCACGTATTGCATGCTTGAGTTTTTCAGATGGGGCATTGAAGGCTAAACTTCTCTTTCTCTATATGGATGTTAAAGTATCCGTGGTACTCCTGTAGTTCCTGGTGCTGAAGTCTATTTCTATTCAGTGAGGCAATTATGTTCTGGCTTGAATTTCAACTTATACTGCTTTCCTGGCCTGAAGCCTGCAAGGCTGGGCTTTGTCCTCAAGTGTTTGGCACTTTTTCCTCTCCTTCCCTGCTGACTGAAATGTGGGTTGAGCTGGCTTTCAACATCCGTGCAGAAGTAGTTGCATTTTGTGATGCTCTTCATACAGTGAACCTGAGCCGACTAACAAACATGCAAGTAACTCCGTGCATAATCCCTGTGCTGCAGTTTTGTGATACTTTTTTTTTTTTGAAGTGTCATTGAATCAAACTTTCTACTCCTTTTTTTTTTAGCATTAAGCAGAGTTCCCGGTCCTCTGAGGCAGCTGAAGATGAAAAGGACCAGCGCACAGTGACAGTCAACCCCTCTCACATGAGAAAGGCATTCAAGGTCATGAACGAATTACGGAGGTACACTTTTGACTTAATGGGCACCCTCTCTGGTTTAGTAGAAACACGCTGATTGGAACAGGAAGGCTTCTGGGAGACTTAGAAAAAAATCTGTGCCATCTTTGTCACAGCTAATAATTGCATGTAGGGAATTAATCAACAAGTAGGAAGAGACAGCTAACATAGAGCCCTTTTGTGGTGGGTTACTCTTCCCAATCTCAGACCACTCTATTTTCCCAGCAGAAGGAAGCCAACTACGGCTCAAAAACATTATCTGAGCAATAGCCTTCATTTATAGATAATTCACTTAGTCTTTTTCATTACTTACAGCAAATTCAGCTGTAAACTATGTTCTTAACTGAGCTAATGGTCTGAAAACCAATAATAGAACATTACAGACATTAAGACACCTACGCATAATTACAGACCAAAGATTATTAATGAACAGTTCTTACTCTCTTTAACTAGCAGTGCCACTCAGTCTGGGCTTAGCACTCCAAAGTAGGGAGTGAAAAAAAAGCAACAACTTGGGAAGAATGTCAGCTCTCTACTTGCAAATTTAAAAATCCTGTTATTGGTTAAAAGAGAACACCTTGATCTCTACACAGCTGTGTGGGTACAGGGAGAATGGAGGCTGAAAAAATAGCAGCAAACAGTCTTCAGGAACTGCTGTCATCACATCAGCAATGTGGTGGCAGTGGTTAAACCAGATAGAAGTTCAGCGAGTATTTCCCTGACTAGTTCATTTCAGTCCTTTACCATTCAAATAGAGACTTAGAAACCCATTTTTAAAAAGAATTCCTATGGAAAGTACCTGCCATACCCATGAATGTATGTGCTCCCTCGCAATCCACAAAGTACTCAGAAGATGCTGTAATAGCCACCTCTCTTCTGTGGATTAAGTAGTTTCTCAATATACACGTTCTCCAGTGTGGAGAAGAATTAGAAATGTCTCCTTCCACAGATGTCTGACAGCAATTCTCAGATGAATAGGAACAGAAAATGGAAGAAATATCTTTCCCTTGTAACAGTTACGTAAAGCAGAGTATGTTTTGGTGTGTTGTTGTGTTTTTTGGTTTTTTTTCTTTTTTAATTGGCATCCCTCTAGTCCTTTCTTTGTACTAAAAGCAAAGGATCTGAAAATAGTGGTTTGTGCAGCTATATTCAGAAATCTATTGTGCTGCTATTATTCCTTTGTTAATTGAAGCGTAGTGGGAATAGTTGGAGATAGACAATGTTTCTTAGTGCCTGTGGTTAGCTAGATCTCGTGCAATACTGAAGTGATAAGACATGGAAGACTGAAAGCTGCCCTTAAGCATCTGTTTGATGTTTTCTTCTTCTGGGTATTCCTTTTTGTCAACTCCTGCTGCTGTTCTGGAATATACAGTTCTCACGGCTATTGTATGTGCATTGAGCTTGTGAACCGTTAAGCTGTCAACAATCGGTGTAAATAGCTACCTTGAATAATCATGCCTCCATTCAAATGCATTCAGAAATCTCATAGAGAGGGTCTAGAAGAATTTTGCTAAGCCTTTAGCCTATTTGTTGTATGCTGCTCACTTGAAATTTTTAGCTTTCAGATGTAGATGAAATTAATTTCATGAGTGGTACTCTAAATAACTATAGTCCAAAGAGGAATTGAACAGAGCACCTTTTACACAAGCTGAAGGAAATGAGGAAGCCTCCATTAAGAGGCTGTTAAAGAGCTCCCCTCATTGCCATCACCCCTTCCAAACTGGGGTGAATGTAGAGCACAGACTACTAGAGTTCCTACTTTCTTCCTGTTTTCCAACTATAACCCTCCATTTCACAGATGTTTTGTTCAGGTATTCCAATATATGGAGAAGAGGAGACATACCCAGTCCATTAGAAGCTGTCTGTGTGTTTATTTGATATGCAGTTTCCTAAAGACAGAGTGCAGCGTGGTAATAAGCACTTCTGAAGAGAAGGCGACATCTAGATTTACAGATGCTGATCCTTTTTCAGGCTTGACATTTGAAAAGAACACCCTTATTTTGCATTTGTATGCTCAAACATCTTAAACCAACGTATTGGGAGGCTGAACACTTCTAGCTATCGGCATCTCAGAAGCCCTGTGCAAACATTAACTAATGAATCCTCAAAGGACATACGTGGGGCTAGTAGAAAAGGTCAGTAGTTAATGAAGTGACTTTTCCAAAGCTGTACAATGAGTCAGTGGGGGAGCTCAGAAGTTTTTTTGGTTTCTGTTTGGAACCCCGTGCTTTATTCCAGTGACTCTTAATCCCAGACTAATTCATGTGGTAAAAAGTTCTCAGGCCCATGGATAAACTCCAGTGATTGACATCTCCTCACTGGGAGACGGCTGAGGCAGCCTCTGTGCTGGTCAGTGCCAGATGTTTTGGTGGTCATGTTCTTCAGGACTAAACATGGAAGGAAGTACAGAAATAACTTTCTTTTTCCACTCTACCTTTTCCCTGTGGAAAGATTAAAGTGCTGCTGGTGCTCCCTTGCACAGCTATTTCTTATCTTATAGCTGTACTACAGCTTGGCTCCAGGTAGTGCCCAAACTCTTAAGCTCTCCTGTGCCTTCTCCAAGCCCTGCTTATTTGAGAGAGGTGGAAGGAGGCCCTTACCCATCCGTTCTTTGGGCAGCATGCATGCCTAGTTTGGCTTCCAGTTTTGTTTTTTTTTTTTTTTTTTTGGGAAAAGCAGAACCACAAGCAGGGCTGCAGTATTGGGAGGACTCAGGCTTTGTTTTGTAGGCAAACGTTGGCAGGAGCTGGTAGCTGAAGGAGTAGAGGGCCTTCCCCTGGGATTTGACAGAAGCTCAGGTGCCTTGTCCTCTGCTTGCTCTTCCAGGCTCTACTGATGTAGCTTTTTACCTGACCAGTAGTTCTGAAATGATCTTTATCTTTTCTGGTGTTTTTCCAGCAAGCGGCTCCTCTGTGATGTGGTGATTGTGGCCGAAACTGTGGAGATGGAAGCCCACCGTGTGGTCCTTGCGGCCTGCAGCCCCTATTTTTGTGCGATGTTTACAGGTACTCTTCTTGACACCAGACACTGTACACGGGTTGAATGGGCCACTGCAAACCCAGAGGCTTCTGGCTGTGTCCGTGGCAGGAGCTGCAGCCCAGGCAGTAGGCATGGCCTGCGAGGAAAGGGTTTCCTCGGGAGGTGGTACGGTTAGGTCTGCAGTTGGTACACGCGGTGGATGGTGCTGGTCATCCTTGACTAATTCCATGGGTATGGGGTGGTTGTTTGGGTGTGGGGTGAGCGGGTAGTGTATGAGTCACAGGGAGGTTACTATGAGATTTGGCTCACTGCTTTTTGCGTTGGTTTTTTTTCCTCCCTTTACAAGACCTTGGGTCAGGAAAACATCATTAACATCAAGCACATGTGCCGTGCCCTAAATGTTCATGGTGCACATCAAAGAAGTTGCTGGCACAGGAGTTGTAGTTTCAAGGCTCAGCCCTGCCGATGCTGATTTGCAGTCACGGATGTTTAATCTCCCATGGCACTTTTTGCTGCTGCCCAAAATAACACCGTTGTTCTCTCGATCCCAGTGTGCTTTAGCAGCCCTGCCTTTTTGCAGGGTGTGTTGCTGCAGTCGGTATATTTTGGTAATGGCAGATGCAACATCAACGTGAAGGGAAGAAGAGGATGAAATTCTTGCTCCGATCGCCTGATCCCTATAGCAGGTGCCCTTCGGAGGCTGTGCCCAGGTGGGGCAGCAAAAAAAGCTGTGCCAATCCCAAGACAGGGAAGTGACCAGCTTATTTAAGTCATTCTAGTAAAATTAGTTTGGTCAGGAGCTCCATAGCTTCCTTCATTTTCCTTGTCCTCCTTTCCAGGATAGGAACTGACTTAACTAAATACAAAGAAGATGATTGTATGCTTCAGGGAATGGTTGTTACTGTCCCTCAGCTTCAGCATAAATGAGGTTTGGGGGTTTTGTCCCTGTTTGGTGTTCCTTTGCCCGAGGTCTAGAGGTGGCTTCTTCCTTTTAAAAGCCTTGACTTTGTTTTATTTGCTTTACTGGAAGCAGAACACAGCATTTCTGAGGAAAAAGCTTGTCATTTGGGAGGCTTTTTTCCCCTTCTGTAATGGAGGGGGGGAAAAAACCTCATGTGTAAACAGATGTCTGAATGTGAGACGAGATGTGAGGTTTCGCCATGGTGGCTTTGTCAGCGTGGTGAGCTAAGGTGGAGAGCATTTGTGTTTTCTAGGGCACTGACGCTGCACCGTGGAAGTGGGTATTGGCCGTGGTGGCGAGGCAGAGGAGCAAATGCTGCTCAGAGGCAACTGTTTGCACAGGGCACCTCGAGGAGGACTTGTGAGTGCTTGTGATGCTCGTTTCTGACGAGAAGTTTAAAAAAGAAAAATTGTTGGAAAAACCCTCTAATCCTTAGAGGTCATCTGAGCGGGAAGGTGGCGGTGCGGGGCTGCTCATGTTTCCATGCAGGAATTCTCTGGGCCGTGTAATCCCTCACGCTGTGAGTTAAACAGTAAGCAGCTAACCGCCGTCATGTGGCTGGGCTGGGTGACAGCCTTGGTGGCTGCCAGTCCCCTCCCTCTGACATGTCCCCGGGGGCAGTGGGTCAGGCAAAGACCAGTTCTTCCTTCACTTTTGGCCTAGCTAGTCCCAAATTTCTAAGGTCTGGATCAGCGATGCAACCCAATGACTTGGGGGCAGCCGCCCCATGTGGGTGTTTGCAGGACTGGGCAGGAGCTGCTTGTGCATGCTGAGTCCCCACTGGAGGAGTTTTGGGGAGTTGGGAGGGGTCCCCCAACAGTGCCGGCAGCCACGCGGTGGTGAGTGAACAGTGGCAACCGAACTTGACTTTGGGCTCATGAATAACCTTGTGATGACCTTGGGGTCTTTCCTAAACCATCTAGTGTCTTCTGGTTAGGCATTCCTCTTTGAAATAGCCTTGGGAAGTCCGAAAATGATCAGGCACATCTTCCATTTGTATCTTCCACTGCTGAAGGAGAGATGGGACCCAGCACTTCTTGACTGAGTGTCCCTTCCTGTAGTGGCTTTCTAGAGCATTTTGGATGGTGGCTGGTGCTCATTGGCACCATTATGTGGGGATGCCTGAGGACAGTAATTTCTATCCATTTAGAAGGAAACACAATCATTTCAGAAAGAGTAACAGATACTTCAGTTATGCTGCTAGGACTGCTCCTGTGAGATACCTGGGGGAGCTTCAGAAGTGCTGAAGGAGGAAGCAGCAGCGCAGAAAAACCTCCCTTGCAGGTCTAGTGTGCTGCTTCAAAGCGCTCACCCCACACGCAAGAGGCTGCGGTTTTGTTATCCATTGCACTTGTGTTCTCCTTCAGCACATCTCTGACTTCGGAAACAACAAAAGCTGTAGCTGTGCACTGGGAAACCTCTCTGGAGTGCAGTATGTAGGAGGCAGGGCAAGCTGCTGTGCTGGGTAAACAAGGCGCTGTGAGCTGCTGCAGTTTTGACGGTGTGACAGAGCAGGAGAGCTCTGCTCTCTCCCTGCCCTCGTGAGCCAAGGGGAATGGAGAGAACACTGCTGGGTGTTGAGCGTGATGCATGAAGGGCTTACCTTCACGAGGGGCTGGTATCTGCAAAGTCTATCCCCTAGAGAGGGTCTGCTTGGAGCCCCTCTGCCTGTTTTACCTGCCTTCGCTCCCTCCTACCCTGTCCCTCGTGTCTGCCCGACTGCAGCGGTGTGGGGATGGGGTCTGTGCAGGGCAGCCCTTTCTCTGCACAGCCCTTAGGTATGAGAGATGATGCTAGTGCTTTGAATTATTCTGTAATTAAGGTAGGTGAGGCTCGAGTCTGACTTATGAAAGACATCCTAGGGGTTGGGTTCTGTGGGCTTTAAGATGTGGGTTTTTTTTTCTGAAGGGATGTGGGATGAGATGCTGTAGTTGACCTACCACTCCGCTGCCCGCAGCCACGCGTTAGAGGCTGCGTTTGCCTTAGGTCTGTGCTTGGAGGAGGGGGCAGCTTGTTGCCTGCTCCTGCTCTGTACCAACCCCTGCCTTAGTTCACTTGTGGTGTCTTTAGGTTCTTCCTCACTCTGCAGCATTGGAGACCTGTCCAGAGCAGCACCCTCTGGCAAGTGGCAGGCACTCGATCGTGCCAGCGTGGCCGGAGGGGTCGGGTCCCATCCGACCGTGGGGCACAGCACACGAGACTCCCCTTTCTCATCGTGCGCTGGGCTGTTACCAGAGCAGAGGCAGCGGAGGCCGTTAGCATGCAGGGCTGGCAGCTTGCTGGTGGGTGTGGAAGCCCACACAGCCTTTATTTTTGTTGCCTGTGTCACATGAACACCACAAAGACAGATGATGTTATTGGATCGGTCCCTCCAAGCTATTTCTGCATCGATCTCCGGGTGCGTGCGTCTGAGCCTCCCCTCTGCCCCACAGACGCTGCAGGGCTCCGGCTGCTCCCTGGCTCTGCGGGTGGGGTTTGGCTGGGTGCTCCTTATGGGCACCTCCGGCTCCACGTAGGCTGATGGGGACTGGCCTGTTCTCAGAAGCCCCCTCTCATCTCTGGAGATGTTATTTTTGGGGGCGAGGAAATGTGTGGAGGAGATTGACATTTATTTTGTCAATTAAAAAGTCCTACCTGCTTTGAAGGCCTCCCAAATGTAGGTCATTTATCCCATTGTACTTGTACATTTGCATTCATGGGCTTCTCTGAATAACATTTTATTATTTCATTTTAAAAATTGAATTTGGGGCAAATATTATTGCAGTCTACATTTCCCTTGGGACATTGTTGGCTCTTCTAATACTTATGGTCTGACCCCACTCCTCTTATTTACCTCCTTATTGGCATAAGTGAATCTTGCAAAGTTCAATTTCCAGGATCCAGATTTTGCTCAACCTTGGACCCCTTTAGCATCCAGCTCTGCTGTGCACTTAATGTGCCCGGCCACGTCTTGTTGCACGCTGTACAGAGATGTAGGGTATAATTTCTTCTCCCATAGATTGCAGGAACTATTTTTCCTCTCAATCCTACAGCAGTACTGAGTCACCAGATTTCTTAGAGTAGTGATTAGTCAAGCCCAGGTTTAAGAATTCACACTTCTTCACGCTCTCCTTTGTTTAGCTTTGTTTCTTCACTTACCGTTTTCTTTCTGCTTGGGAATTTGTTCTTTCTTTTCTGTGGTTCCTCCAGATATTGGTGATTAAAACCCAGGTGAGGTCACTGTGTGCGTGGATGCTGGAATGGCCCGGGGAGTCCTTTCTCCTCCTCCTCACAGCGTTCTTTTGTTCCTGTGACATGCTCCTGTTACACATGGTGTATGTGTGTATGGTGCCTGCACAGCGTTGGCCACAACAGCGATGGGGAAGGTGCACATGAAGCACTGGTTCATGTGTAGGCTCTTACACAGATATGGCTTTTACTTGTATATACAAGTATATAGGGGAAATTATTGCTCTAGTTCTGCATATTTGGTTTTTTTTTTTTTTTCAAAGTTATTTTTTGGGGAAAGGCTACAGTTTGGATCCAAAGGCTGCCTCGCCTCTGAGGTGTGAGGTTGGGAAGGTGAGAGATGAGATATACAACTTTCTGCACAGATACTTTGTATAAGCTGTAACTGTGTGGACAGGTTACAACAGGGTAATTTAGGAGAGAAGCTTGCAGCGCACTGGATGTAACTGCTGACGTGTGTGCTTGTTTTCCTCAGCAGGTTTCAGGTTCTTTCTAAAGAAAGAGGCTAATGCTGCCTTGCTTTTATTGTAGGGTATACCACAAAGCACCCTAACTTAGCTGTTGCAACTTACTCATCTACCCATATATATATAAAATTTAAAAAATACATGTAATAAATATATAAAATATATATATTTTTAAAAAAGCTTATCTAAGATTTGTCCACATTCTCTTTGAATCTGTCTCTGTGCTGAGACATGGTTGAGGGTCATACTGTTGTTTTTTTTTTTTTAGTCTCTATATGTGTTTGAATGCCAGTGAACCGTGGCAGGTTCTTTTCTCGCAAGAAATTGAGCTTGTGCCAGGGCAGTCTTTTAGTCAGATACCAGGAGGATGTGCTGGAGGTATGGGGAGTAAGGGCCTACAGTGAGGTCCTGCAAAGCAAACTTTAACTGTCCTTTTGAAATGAATTTCAGGAGACATGTCTGAAAGTAAAGCCAAGAAGATTGAGATAAAAGATGTCGATGGGCAGACCCTGAGGAAGCTGATTGATTACATCTACACTGCTGAGATCGAGGTCACGGAAGAGAACGTGCAGGTAGGTCTGGTTCAGCAGCTGCTGTGGACACCCAAGTAAAAAGCTTTGAAACTTAAAGGCACAGGTCCTTGGGGGGTGAGTGATCTCTTCAGGCTGCAAAAAGCAAAAGGTTGAGCTTGAAAAGAGCTACTTCCAGCCTCTGTTTAGTCTTGAGGCGCTTTGCTGCTTTCCCAGCACTTAAGTCATGTTGCATTTAGCTTTTGTGTCGAGCTTTTCTAACGAGAGCAGGCATTTGCCTTCCAAGAAGCTGTGCTAACTTGTGGGTCAGTCTGTCGAAGGTCAAAATAGACTGAAACAAGCAGCAAGTCAAATGTTGTTTTTAAGGTCATGGCAGAGGAATCTGGTTGTTAGTTTTTAAACTCTTCTGGGTAGTTTGAGTTGTTTGGCAGAGCTTTGAGCGGAATATGTTGTTCAAATGACAGCATTCTTCCTTTTCTTTTTTTGTGTGTGTGCGCTCTGTCTTGAATTTCTTTGAGGTAAATATTTGTCCAGAAGTGGAAAGAGTAATTGAAAGGCAGCCTACAGATAAAGCAGGATGCTCAGGAAGAGAGCGTTTTGCCATGTCACGTGGCTGTGGCTGCTGGTAAAGCTTTTTCTTTGACTCCGCTTGTATTTGTGGTAAGAAAATGGCTCTGCACTTAGCCACTGATTTCTGGAAGGGACGCTGGGAGCTTGTGTGTGGACGTGCTTTTTGGTTGGTTTCCATTTTTGTTTGCACGTGGCAGTTTGAGTCTGTTGTCTTCCTCTCTGTGACTTGGATGTTGATCAGGGTAACAAGTCTGTGTCCGTGATGCTGAGGAGAGAGGGGCAGTGCTGCTGTGTGCATTCTGTTGACCTAATTAAGATGGCAAAATTAGGCTGGTTCTGCTTGAAATGAGGTTTTTGCTGTGGATGGGACATCCTCTTGTGCTCTGGTCCCTCAGGGAGGGTGCAGGTTCTTGCTGACCCGTTGCTCTTCCTACAGGAACTTGGACAAAATCCTGAGCTATGTCCACTTTGCAGTCTAAGCCCTGTGCCATCCTTTGTGACTTAAGTCTGGGGGTGCATTTTTCTTGCCCGTTCTGCCCTCTAGTTTTACAAACTTGACTTTCTCGCATGCACTCAACCTGGTAGTTGTCACATTGGTAGGAGTGTGGACCCTGGTTGTCCTATGGTGAGGCTGAAGACCAGCAGTGAGGAGACCTTCAAGGTGCCATTACAGCCAAGAAGCTGAGGCTCAGACCCAACTGTGGGTCACCTGGACGAGCTGTCTGCTGTGTAGCCCACTCTTAATTACAGTGTGTAGTCAGGGATGGAGGTGGAGTTCCTTGGACCTCTGGGATCTTCCATTGCTGGAGGAAAAATGACATTTACACGCTCTCAGGCTGGTCCCTTTTCCTGTGGGAAATGTGAAGAGTATATCCACGTGCTTTCTGAAACGTATGCTTTCCTTCCATGCTGCTGGTTGTTAGGTGGCCCAGAAGCACCCACTCGGCACGTGGGACGAGATGCACTCAGGATACCATCTGGTGTGCTGGCCCCAGTCAGTCTGCCTTGAATGGAGCTTGCTTGAAGTGCCTACGTGTGCTCTGGCCCTGTTCCCATGGGAGCCTTTCAGTGCTCGAGTGCAGCTGCACCTGGGTAGGAGCAGCGTTGTGGGAGCTGGAGCAGGCTGGAGAGCCACCTCAGTCCTCCTCTGCCTTGGCAGCACAGGCCTGCCCAGAAGGTCACTGAAGAAGTCCAGATGTTACCTTTTCTGAGCAACTGGAAAGCTATCTTTTTTAGTAAAACCTAACCAAAGTCTGCCTTCCGTGGCCTAGGGATTGCAAAAAAAAGTAAGAGCCCTGTCTATATTTTGTCTTCCGTATCTCAGACTGTAAGATAAAATAGAAGTTTGGTGAATACTAAGGTTTGGGCATAGTGGTTTTTCCCAGTCTAGTCAAGTAGGTCCTTTTACTACAGGATTTATTTAAATAACTGCTCTGTGAGTAACTCCTTAGGTTGGAGGTAAATTAATTGATGGGAGCTAAGAAATGAAGCTGAACTAATGGAAGATTAACTGACAATTCAAATTTCATTATGTTTTAAAAATGTCCATGCTGAAAATGTTTTATGGAAGTTAATATAATTTTGTGATAAAACCAATAGAAAGTTTAAAGAGAAATTTCCATCCTGTCTCTGGGTGTTTTACCCCTGAACAGAATGCCATAAATACATTAATATTCACCTGCAGCCACAGGAAGAACAGTTTACAGAAAAGAATATTCTGTGATTCATTGGAAAGGTTCACATCAGTGAAGGCAAACAACATGAACAACAAAATATTAACCTCCTTGAAGTCTTTTCTTTGGATTAGCAATGTCAGTCTTAGGAAGAAGTGAGCAGGTTTAGTCCCTTGCATTGTCACATCCTCCTGCTGCACAGCTTTGTGTCAGCCATCCAGCTGGAAGGATGCCTCGTTGTGTTGTTGGCTGTGGTGTTTCAGCATGTTGTTTGGGCATGGTAAGACTTTTCTCTTTTCCCAGAGGGTATCTCCTGAGGTCTCCTATTGCCATGTCATGTGCTCTGATGCATTTATAAAGGGGCATTAATAAAGGGGCATTTTTAAAGGGGTTTTTCAGACTACCTCAGCAGCTGTAAGAAGTAATTTCTGGGCATAGGTGCCAGGTAATTTCCCTGTAGAAACTACAACAAAAAAGATTGCTAAATGGCATTAACTGAAGAGATGCAGTCAAGCTACCCAAAGATGTGAATAAATGAAAAGACAGTATCTTGTCAGTGAGCAAAATAAAATGAGAGCAGAACTGAAATGAGAAAAAGATGAGCAGCAAAGGTAACATGGAGTGCAGGAATGAGTGTTCCCAAGTGTGCTCCAATACTGAGTGGTGGCCAGCACTTCACAACAAAAAGTCTTTTTACTGTATTTTTGTTGTTTCTTTTCTAATAGAAACCTGTCTTTTTTTTTTTTTTTGTTTTGCTTTTATAGGCCTGGTGTGGTGTTCAGGAAGTGAAACTCTTTTTCTAAGCACGTGTTTTTGTAGCTGATTGTCATTTCATTGTACAAAGTGTTTTGTTTTGGGTTTGTTGTTGTTGTTGGTTTTTTCTGTTTGTTTTTTTTTTTTTTTTCTTTTAAGTAAGGAAGGATGTGTGTACAAGGGAACAAGCCTGTACAGTCAGTTCCAATCATTGTCTATGTAGTGAATTACTGGGAGGAGTTCATTCAATTTCTCCTCAACAGAATGTCCCAAATGTGCAGGTAGAGGGGGTTTTCAGTCCCCCCTAGCTCGATGAAGGAGAGTACTGAGCTCATGTGGGAGCGAATACTTTCTTCTAACAACGTTGGGGGTATGTGGGTAAGAATCGCCCCAACAAATGCAATCCTGCTTTATTCATTGGAACTTTGTTTTTAGAGTGAGATTTAAAGGCAATAGAGAGGCAGCAGTAGGAGGACTCAGGGATAATGGATGATAGAGAAGCTTCTGTGCCCAGCGGTGTTTTGCCTCTGAACACACATTTGGGATTTAACCTCCCACTTGTTTGGAAGGCATGGAGCAGTGGAAGAATTTCTGTCTTCATTGCAGTCATGTTGTAGTCTCGGAAAAAATCCATCCTGGGATTTCTGTCCCTGCTTGCCTTCTGCTGTTCCTCTTCTGTTGCACCCCACATCAAGGTTGGTTGTAAAGATTCATATGCGTGACGGAAAGATCTCATTCATCTGAAGGTGGAGCTTGATAAACTTATTTGGAAGAAAGTTGTGCTGTGCAGTTTCTGTAAAAGTGAGAAAAACTAAAGTAAGCGACTTGATGAAGTTCACAGGAGCTCACGTGCAGCCCTGGTTGGCTTGAATGGAAACCACATGCACGTGTCAAACAGAGCAGAGGGCCTGCTGCTCCTCATGCCTGTACGGGCTAGCTGGCTGTTTTAACATACTGGTTCCTTGAATTTTTCAGTTAGGTCTTGATTTTGCAGCTGAACTGGCTGCATTGCTGCTTGTTTTCCAACATTCATATCAAACCTGTCAGCTCAGTGAAGAGTGATGGGAGCAAAGTCCAGCAATAAAGAAGCAGCTCAACACAGTGTCCTTGAGCAGAGCTAAATGAAGAGATTTGGGAGGAGGCCTCTTGTTCTCCGTGGTGGTCCTGGACCTCTGGCTGTAGACAGTGACTACAGTCCCTCTTCAGCGTGTGCAACCCATCCTTACTGATGGCACTTAATTACTTGCAGGCAGCCTGAGAATTACCCTTCCAATTAAGTCATTACTATTAGGGTTGTAATATTCACTGGGAAAAATCCTGATTAACCTGATTTTGCAATTAAATTCTTACAAATGAGGTGCGACGTAAGAAAGTGTGATGTGTCCTTGTATACTACCACAGTTTGAGATATGGCTCGGATGGAAAGAACAAAATCTGAAATCAGCTGTCTGGAGGAAACAGATATTGAAACTGTCAGCTTTGCATAGTAATTGTAATAAAAAATGGCTTGAGAAAGGAAGAAAAAAGCTTTGCCAGAAGCTGTAGCATTTCCTTTTCAGATGTGTGCTTCTGCACCTCAGCTCTCCCTGGGGACTTAGGACTTCACAGCGAGGAAGGAGAGTATCTGTGGCAGATGCAGTTTTGATGATAAAGGTGTGATAAGTGGGTCAGTTCATCTCCCTTCTCCCTGTTCACTCCAAAAGCTGCAACTATAGTAGTTGCAAGCGCAGTGTGAGGCAAAGAGCCTTTCAGCTCAGCTTTAGGAGACGCAGTAAATCAGAGCTATCTTCCTTCCTCAAGCAAAAGCTCCTTGCCATGCATCGCCCTCCTGGAGCGCTGGAGAGCCCTGGTCAACAGCAGGGCTGACTTCTCTGGGGTGTTAGAGCAGGTGGGGGCCCTTCCTAGGCCTATAGAAGGCCTTTTAAATTGGAGTGGCCTAACAGAAAGGTGAGGAGAAACTGGTGGATTTGGCACCAGAGGACTATGCTGGGTCTGATGTGAATTCTCCACATTTTTATCCTGTTGTTTAACCAAGGGACAGTGTATCTGCTGTGTGGTGAAGTTGGAAAAGGTGGATCAGGAGGGAAGTTGCCAGCTGCTCCCCTGTTTTCTCTCTCACCTCTATATCCCTTGTCCTTCTCCTGCCTGCTCCTGGAGAGGTTTTGTGGCTCCCTGATCCTGTCACACATGCCTCTGCCTGGGCTATTTCACTTCAGGTGGAGCATTTAAGTAGAAGCATTGTTGTTCACTCTCTGCACTGCCTGGTAGCACTTGGGGAGTGATAAAGCCTAACTGCCTTCCTTGCACTGAAAAGCCACATTACAGTAACGTAGTTTTATCTCCTCTACTTGTGCAGTTTAGAGCTGTTCATTTACAACAGAGTATTTAACCTGTCTTGCAAACACAAAATCTGCTTGTTTCTCTGGTCATGGATTCCCCTGTGAGGGTGCCTGGGAGCTGTCTCCCTGTTGGGGTTGATGTGCAGTCCCAGCTGTGGCCCTGGATGTGCTGCTGAGGATTACAGCCAGTACTCTTGCTTGGCTTCCAATTTGACTAAATTGTCAAAGCTGCTTATAAGCTTTAATACATCCCCTGTCTTGGGGAAATATTCCTGTCCCCATTTTGCAGAGGAGGAATGGTGTGGGTTAACTTTTGGCCAAGGCTGTGTCAGAGCAGGGAACTAACCCCAGTCTCTGAAGTCCAGCGTTAATGCCCGGCCTACTGAATGAACCTTATAGCAACGCAGAGCACTTTTGGCTGAAAGATGTGTCTAGTTCAGAGACATCAAAGGTTTATGGAAGTATTTAATTGCACAGGCAATGTTGTGTAAAACATGAGATTTGTGCAGAGTCTGCAGAGCGAGAGAGCACAGCTGGTGAAATAGATGGTTATGGCTCATATGTACACACATACCATAGATGAGGTCCTGGACATAACTGACTTCTTTGCTAAACAAGTTTCAGTAGCAATAGCAGATAATTTTGACATAGTTTCAAAAGATGATTCGATTTTGGTATGGAGGCTGGTCTGGTTGGGAAGCCAGCTCTCTAAATCGTTCACAGTGGTTGGAGCTCAAATATTAAGAGCCAAATCCAGACCCAAGTGAGTCACTTGCCTGGATATTAATGGGGTTGCAGTTTGGTCCTGCTGCATGTTTAGGCAGGGCATTTCCTCTTGTTATTTCTAAAGGAAACAGACTTTGTGCTAGCGGATATCCTTTGCTTGCTTTTCGCCTTCCCTGGTAAAAACAAGATGAGTGGCGAGATGTTCAGCTGGAAAATAAAAAAGAGAAAATCCACTCATCTCTTGATAGGCTATTTATATCCTACTTCTGAAAAGTACTATATGATAATGTCCCTTTCCCAATAACTGCAGTGGTGTAAGGCTCTCTCAAGCCAGCACGAGGCTGTAATAGCAGTACAAGGATGTCCAGGGGGCTGTAGTGGGTATTAGTGGTGGTGGTGAGTATCTTCTGTTTTGGAGGCAATATCCCAAAACACTCGGGGTAAGCAGCCTACGTGGATTTGCAGGCGTACACACTGGATGGGTGGGGGGTACATGGAGGAAGCTCTGGCTGGTATCTGGCCAGAGATGATTTGCAGGGAGTCTGACTTCTTCACCCCTAGCCCTTATGCAGCTCAGGTGCTCACCTTTCTGCTGATATAAGGAGATGGTTCAGCTAGATAGAAGGTGGTTCACAGCTAGGTTTCAAAAATGCGAGAGCATTGCTATCTTGATTTAATCAAAACCACAAACTAATCTCCTCCTAACATCAAGAGGCTTGGGCCAAAATGGGCTCCCAGGTTAATTGCTTTGTGTTTTTTTTTAACGTTACCTGTTGGAGTGGCTGCTTGGCAGCAGTTAGACACCGTACAGCTGAGCTGGAGCTGGAATATGTCAGTGGCTTAGAAAAGTCCTGGGGCAGGTTGTGAGTGTCCTGCCCTGATGTGGAACAGGACTGTGGGTGCAGGCGGGCAGGGGCACGGAGGGGACATCTTTTTCCCTTCCCTGCCATTGAGATCCAGGGAGGTGAATGCTGTTAACCTATTTGTTTTGTTTAACAGCTGCTAGGTTTTTT
This sequence comes from Strix uralensis, assembly GCF_047716275.1. Lineage (NCBI taxonomy): Eukaryota > Metazoa > Chordata > Aves > Strigiformes > Strigidae > Strix > Strix uralensis. The sequence continues at coordinate 19,282,810 of NC_133985.1, forward strand.
GAGTCGGAAATAATTTTCCGGAAATCTGTGCTCAGATGGTGAGCCCAGATGCCCAGTTGGAAGGACATGTGTGAAGCTGCGAGAGCTACGGAAGAGCTGGAGTAAGACACGTCTGCAGTTGCTGTATGACATAAGAAAGGAAGTAGCTGATGTCCCAGGCTGTAACATCCCAACTGACTTTATTTTCTACTTCCTGTCCCGCTCACGTGCCTCAAAGGTGGTTTTTCCAGCAGATGTCACATTCCTGATCCACTCTGTCTCCCTTTTCTGCACTGAGTTTTGTAGATACAAAGCAGTACCTCATTTTCAGATGCAGTCATGAACCACAAGTGTCCACAGCATTTTGTGTGAGTGAAAATGAGTGCTGTTGGTTTGAATAGTTGGCCCCATCTCTCCTGAGAGCTTTGCTGTCACCAAAACCTGCTTGAGCTTCTGTGAACTCCCTCTCTTACATGGCCGTTGGGGCACCCTGCTCACAAGCTAATACGGTTTTGTTGGAAATAAGAAAGTTCAAGGCTTTGAGGGGTGCTGGGCTGCTATGGGCTTTGAATGTGATGGTAACGCATATAAACAATATAAAGCTGTCCAGGGAAAAAGAAAAATCATCTATGTGCAGGACCTACCTGCAGCAAAGCCAGATATTCAGGTGCACCTGTGGTTGCTTGGGTTTTGTCCTCCCTTCACCTGCCTTGAGGTCTTGTGGGGAGAAGACATGAGGAGAAGAGCTCTGCTTTTAGCCCAGCATGGGGTAGCTGTTTCCATCTCTCACAGCACGGATAGAGATCTTCTGCATATGGATAATGCTAAAACTTTAACCTTCCTTCTCATACCCCACAGGGATGTGTTCCTGTCTGAAGAGGAATTGCGTCTAATTTGTGCAAGCTGTGAATCAAACCTTCTCTGATGCCAACTCTTAATTCCCCTTTCTTGCCTTTACAGGTTTTGTTACCAGCTGCTAGTTTACTGCAATTGATGGATGTTAGAAAAAACTGCTGTGACTTTCTTCAGTCCCAGCTGCATCCCACAAACTGCCTTGGAATCCGAGCTTTTGCTGATGTGCACGCGTGTACCGAACTGCTGCAGCAGGCAAATGCCTATGCAGGTGAGGGCAGGGTTTGTTGAGTTAAACCTGCTTCCAGGTACCGCGACTCGTAGGTTGAGCAAGATCAGCACATCCTGGTTGGTCTCTTCATGCTTCTAGTATTAGAACAGGAAGGGAATACTTTATCGGGTTGTAGACTTGCAACTTTCTGTGATGCTGCAAATTGTGAAGTGTGGTTTGGTTGCAGGGGAACACCTAAGGAGGTAAAAAAAACCTGATCCTCTGGATTCCAGCCCACAGAATAGTTCCTTAGTATGTTCCTAGTAAGCTCTTTGGCTGCCTGTTCAACAGCACAGTGTTGGCGTGCTGGTGTCCCCTCCATGTACGCTGCCCCGTGAGAGCAGTAGGCAATGCTGGGGATTTATTCTAGGAATAAATGGCGCTGGGCAAAATTAAATCTTGTGGGTAGGACTGGGAACGCTCAGCTAAAATTGTCATGCGGTTTGAGCCTCTGATCTGTGGAGCAATGGCCACTTACCCCAAGGGTGGACAGACTCTTGTTTCCTTGAGAGTGGATGTGTTTGGTTGCAGTAAGTAGGTGCAGGCAATGCAGCCTTTCTCCTCTATGTCATAAATGTAAAGATGTTCCAAGCAGCCCCATGCTCTTAACTCCCTGGCACTTTCCAGTCTCCTCTGGCAGAGTTGCCCTTGACCTCTGCTTGCGAGAAGCTAGTAGTTTTCTACTCAGTTTGCTTTTCTGTCTATTTGTATAGGGAGAAATACACCTGCTGTCTCCCAGAGCACCTGCTCTGTCCTGCAACGTTTCCCTTGGAACAGTTTTGTCCTTAATTGGACCATAAGTAGGCTCAGTGGAATAAAAATGTGCCCACCAAGTCCTTCCCTATTGTCCTGCAAATAAAAGTAAAACCTTTTCAGCTGCTCTGGCTGTATTATCCCCTGGAGGAAAAGGTACCCTGGAAGGAATGGTTAATTGTATAAAAGCTTGCTTGTAATATCTCATTATCCTTGCTTCCAGGCCCTGTTTAATCTTTAACCCAACAAGCAGTGCATTCACTGTATATTTATTTGGTTGTTTGGCAATTAGAAAGTCTGCTTTGTTGTTTTATTGGCCTTCATAAGTCCCAGTTAGTACCACAGCCCATGTAATGTTAATGGAACTCCATTAATAAAAATGCCATTAAAATTCTTTTCACTATGTTGTTTATGTAACAGCGTTAAACCAAGACAGAAGTCCCCAAGCTCAAGAGTCCATGCATGCATGAGCTCAGTTACTTGAGAAATGCTTAGTTCTGGCCAACGGATAATTTTAGTAGGTGGAGGAGCCTTCTTGATACAGGCATGAGTTACTTTATTCAAATCAGTAAATATTTTTACTTGCTTCCAACTAATAACAAGAGATCAAATATCTTTCTACTGCCAGATGCCAGTCCAGAATGAATAGGAGATTGTATCCAGAAGTCAGAGAGCATCCAGCTTACTGTGTGGGGAACATTTCCTGCTTCTCAAGTATTTAAGGCCAGAAGAGTTCATTAGATCTTATATATGATTTCCAACACAACTGAGTATTAAACTTCATCCAGATACTGCTGTTTTTAGTCAGAGCCTTTGGCTTAGCTGTGGTGTTTTGGTCCCCATTAGACCAAGTAGGGTCCATGGTTGGGGAAGCACAAGTGTCCTCTGCAGCACCAGCATTGTTGAGGAGTTTTCAGGCGCAGTCTCCAGGGAGCTCCTCTGTGGAAGTTACTCCAGCTTGTGTCCCTGGGGTACTGCTATTTGGCAGGCAAAGCACTTTGCAGATGTGAAAACTAGAGGCAGATCTTGCTGTGGAGGGAGCTCTTTGAATACATGAGTCTGAGCTTCTCAAAGCTAAAGGATTAGAGCTTGAAAAAAGCTGCTTCAGATAAAGTGTCTGAGATTCATGTTTCTGTATTTCAACCAAAGATAAGTGAGACCCAGCAAATGGCAAGTGAGATTAAATTGATGTGTATATAACAAATGCTTGCAAAACTAAAATTGTCTGCAACTGGCTAATAATGGTTTTGACCTAGAAATTATTTTTTAGAAAGTAATTCTTTCCTAGTGCCCTTTGGCTAGATGTAAAGCTTGACAGATTAGATGATCCTTTTTGGACCTGTATTGCAATCAGTCATAATTCTTCCAGTTTGGGATTATAAAGAGTGATGTGTATTTTGTTTTCAAGTGGCTCCCAAAGTTACAGCATGGAGGGATTTGGAGGCAAAAAGAGAGAAAAATAAACTTGTTCAGTTGCAGACTTGAGTGGAAAGGGGACAAGCTGCTGGGGAAGATGGGTGCTGAGGGTTTGGAGCAGGAGAGAGGTTAAATTTACACATTTGGGGGAAAGAAGTAGAAGGTGGAAGGAGAGAAGGAGAGCTGATCCCATGCGCATACATGGGATGAGCCTCCCTCTTGACCATCTCTCCGTGTGCCCCCGTTGCGCACACAAATTCAGCTGGATGCCCTGGGATCCCTCACTGTCTGCTGCTGAGCGTAGGCACCAAACTGGCTGATTCGTGTTAAAGATGGGCTTTTCCTTTGAATACCTACACATATCAAGGGCTCTTGCTGGAGTCTCTCATCCAGGTGTTGAGCGGATCTGATTCTGTCTAGCTCGTTGAAGGGGGCAAGAACTGAATCTCGAGGTGACTGGTTTATTTACTACTTTAGAAAAGCATTGGCACTTTTCTCAGTTACCACTTCTAATCATATTTGTCACTGGAAGGTACTTTGTGGCTTTTGAAAAAGTTAAGTTCCCATTTAGTGTCATTTATGAAATTGTCTCATGGGGCTTGTGTTACTTGAAATAACATCAAATTCCTTTAACCTGCTCTGAGACTATTTTCTGTTCCTGTTCGTCATGCAGTCACAGCGTGTTGTTTGTCTCGAGTGCTCAGAGCTGTAATAATAGCAGTTCTCTGAATGCTGTAGTCCTTCCATTGACTTAAAGCATGGATTTCATTATAATTTTCTGTTCCCCCTTTTCGTTTGTTGAACAGAGCAGCACTTCCCTGAGGTGATGCTAGGAGAAGAATTTCTTAGCCTTAGTCTGGACCAGGTTTGCAGTTTAATATCAAGTGACAAGCTCACGGTCTCCTCTGAAGAAAAGGTACAGTAAATGGTATAGTAACAGTGAATGTAAGAATGCTGGAATGTTTATAGATCTTACATCAGGAACTGTTCTCATGTTATGCTCTTCAGGGGCCATTTTCCAACAGAGATCATGTGAAAGGAAAATTAAAAATAATGTGAATCCTAAAAACACATTAAAATGACCTTCACTTGGTTGTTCTTTGCAGGAAGTAATGATTCTCAGATCCCTATCACTTCCAAAAGCCCTGGGGGCCAAAACCGAATACCTTCCCGCTCTGGAAAACTAGGAACCTCCCATCTGCTGTTGTGTAAAGCTCTTGTTACCTGCTGTAAAACCTAAAAAAAAGGTGAATTTCATTAGGCCAGGGAGGAGTACTGGCTTCTGTTGCATGTTGGACAGAAAAACTGAAGGAGGCCCACAACCAAATAGAAGGAAGTAAACATTTTTCTAGCCCTGTCAGTGTTTTTAATGGAAGAGGGGAAAAAAAGGCACTGGTTGATGTTTTGTGGTTGAAATGTTCAGCACATCTTGTGTAGTCTGTAGTTCTGGGAAGGAGGGTTGACCAGTCGTTACAGTACTTGGTGAACACCAGGTCCAGCCCCTTTCTCTGGTGTGGGCTTCTTGCATGACCCACAGCAGGTTTCTGGGGAGAGGTGTGTGCCTTGAGTCCTTCAGCTCACCTCCGAACTGTTGCTATGGGGAGATGGACACTTGTGGGAGACTACAGGAGAGCTTGAGGATCGTGTGGCTCGTAACTTCAGGACCCATGTTGAACACCTGCATTCTAGTGGGGTGAAGCTGGATCGGTGCACCCATGGTGTGTGCACCCCTCCTGCTTAGCCCCTCTGGGCTGCAGACAGGCAGGTGTTTGGGCCCATAGGGACTGTAAAGCTTGCCAGAAAACCTGCACCACGTGAGGTGCGAATGCGGCGATGCTTCGTATAGATCCTGAGCCAGCAAACTCAGAGGCTTCAGGAGTGCGTTTCCGCAGGCGTGGGTCTAGCGTGGGCATCTCAGCAGGGTGCTGCGAGGTGCCACACAGGCAGGGCCAAAAAGGGAAAAAACAAATGGTGTGAACTCACAGCAGAATTGCTTTGTGTGAGCCAAGCAGCCTGCAAAGGGAAGTGCAAGTTTAGTAACCAATTTTTCCAGTCCTGTGCAGCATTGTTGAAAAGCTTTTATTGGCCTTGTGCCCAGAGAAATCAAAGTACTCCCCCCCTCATCTGAGCTTTATACAATCAAAACCAGTATTTCTTTAGCTGATTGTAAAAGTTGAGAATGCAAGGCAGTGGAAGGAAATGTAAGCATAAGCTGCACGTTCAAAACAACAGATACGAATAACAGGAGAGAGAGGCAGAGAATGGGATTGGAACATAAACATGAAATATGTGCTGGAGTCCAAAGAAGTGCTGAAAATTGAGGACAGACTCGTAGGCTGCTGTTGTGTTAGCTTCGTCACAGACAAGCAGTTTTCCTGACCTTTATTCTTCCTATCTGCTAATGTACAAGATATGTATTAGGAAAAAAAAAAGTATACGTATATAAAAATACATATGTGTGTATATCTATGCATGCATACACACACATATATCTATGCATGTGCACATGTGATGGATAGCTAATTATTTTTAAACAACGAGGTGGTGTAAGTAGGCAAATACTTCAAACATCTGAGAGCTAAATTGTCAGAGCCAGATTTCATGAGAGACTTTCTTGTTCCTCTTCTGATTGCATCTCACACCTGTGCCGCAGCCTGTGAGCCAGTGTTGCCATCTCTGGGTCAGTGGGAAATGTTATAGCTGAGTCCTGCCAGGGAAAGGGAGGGAAGTTTTGTCCTTACAATGCTTCAAGGCATGTGTGCCCAAAAGCTTGTGTGTTCTCCCCTTCCTCTGCCACCCCCCCAACTAATATTAATTGGCCTAATAAAATATATTCTTTATCTCCACAAATTTTGGCATACTTCTATCCATAGGCCATCAGGACTACAAAAATTGTCTGCTACCACAGAAATGTATTTCAAGTGTACAATGGTGACCTTTCCCCATTATGCAAAGATTATCCTCCTTTCTCTCCCTTTCTCCCTTGCTGTTGCCAGACTCTGCAGTCGCACAGGCCCTTTCAGCCTAGAGCAAATGTTTGTTTTGGGCCCTGCGTGGTCTTTTTGCTATAGCTGAGTACTTTGAAGACAGTGTTATCAATGCTTTCTGTACCTGACCTAATTAGCTCTTTAATTATAACAGTGTATGCAAGCAAGGAAAAACTCTAAAAAGTCATGTTTATTCATATTTAGTAATGATTTGTGAAACGGAGGGGCTTCCAGCCCTTGAGAAGGGGCTCTTGCCAACTCAGAACAGTGACGAAAGAAATTTTTAAAAGGATTGGGATTTTGAATTGAGGATTTTACACAGTCCAGTAATGGACTCATCGTCTCATACCACTAACATTCAGTAGAAACTGATGCGCAGTTTGGTCCTCACTCCTGGGAGTATCTAACAACTGGATTTTTGGCTGAAGAGACCGGGAAAACATCTGGTCTTGCTCTTTGCTTAGGTAGTGAGCAGAAGGGATATTCCAGGCTTTCACCCTTTTGCTCCATGCAGTGGGAAATCTGCTCCTCCCAAGCTCGGGACTGCTCTTAACAGCCAGGCAGGTGCCAGCTGCTAACTCAGCCTGTGCCTCTGCTCTAAATAAAGCTGTGTGGGTAACTGCTTCATTTCATCACACCCCGGTGACAGGTCGTGCACGGCTGGAAAAACCTGGGGGTCTCCTGGGGGAGCAGCAGCAGCTGCTCGAGGTCTGTGGTGGGCACAGCGTGCGGAGGGAGGGCATGGCAGTAGTGGAAACAGATGTGGCCTTTAAATAGAGATATTGCTGTTATGGATTAAGATTTTTTTTTTTTTTTCCCCCCTCCTCATAAAATTAAGAATCAGCGCCAACAAAAGGTGCCAGAAACTGATTTTTGAAAAAATTCTTGTTTTTTTTAGAGTAGACCCAGCAGGGTGGCCTCAGTGTATGCCTAACTCAGGAGCAGTCTCCAGCACCAAGGAAGCAGTTTATTCCTTGTGCACATTTGCTTTACCTTCCTTTAAGACTTGTTAGCTGTTATCTTGGTCTGTACCTGGGTATGCCCCAGTCCTGTGACATGTTCTGTAGCTCAGCATTTGTGCAAAAGAGGTTAATGAAAAGCATGTTTGGCTAAACATTTGGTTTATGCTCCTTCCACCCTCATTTGCAATTAAAAATCTCACAACAACCTAGTTTCTACTTTAAATGCCTTGTAGCCAAAGTGAAATTGTTTGTTTATTTATACATTTTCATTTTAAAATACTCAAAGGTTCTGCAGTGGTTATTTTCCTCTGGGTTTGCTGGGGTTTGATTACACGGCTCCCTGTTGCGTTGCTTAAATCCTCATTGCAGTGTCCTGAATTCCAAACGGTTCAGCAGGAGCATTTATTGGCATGGGAAATAAGGCTGGTGCTTTACTGCTTTTTTTAAAGTATATGGTTCAGCCTAAGAGGAAGAAACCCCTTTGCACTCTGCCTCTCCTTTGTGGGAGGACGTGTCTGCCGATGCCTCCTGCAAAAATACATTTGCCAGCAACAATTGGGGACCGAGGGAGATGGTGGCCTCAGTTCTGGTTGATCTTGTCAAATTAGTGACCTTGGACCAAACAAAATGGTTTCTTGGGGAGTGATGGGAGGGATGGAAAGAAAGAAAGAAATATCTGTGCAAATTGGCCTGACCATTTGGTGACCCGAGGGGAGTTGAAACCAAGGGCACTTGCCGAGTGTGCTGGGGCAAAGGGCCAGCGATGCTTTTCGGGGGAAGCACAGGACGGCTGGGGTCTGTGGGAGAGGGCTGTGCTCAGCCCCCCGTGAGTAATTGGGTAGCGAGAGCACTTGGGGAATTTTGCCAGTAGATGTGAGTTAAGGGTCAGAATTTATTTCTGACTCTGTGGGGAAACTCCACTGCAGTGATCCAGATCCTGCTGTGCAGCATCTGAGACTGCACCAGCCCCTCTCCTTGCCTTGCTGGGTGTTTCAGGAAGCCTTTTCCACTCCCGGTGACATTTTTAGGCCTTTCTTCTGGGAGGAGTGAGGCTCACAGTTATATAAGCACATACATATTCATGCTGGAGCCCACATAGGACGCTTCTGCCCGCGTCTGTTCATCGCGCAGGGCTCTGCGTGGCTCCTGCTGCATGGGGTTGTTTGTGAGTTTGTCACAGAGTCAAAGTTTGGATGCTTATCTGAACCGGTTGGATCTGGGAGTAAAACTAGATTTTGGTTCAGACCAGAAGTCCAGCGTGTCCTTGTTTCCCAGCTGGAGTATCCGAGTAATTTTAGCAGTGAAATGCATGCAGTGCAGAGGCTCCGCGGCTGCAGGCAGGGCTTTTCCTGTGCCTGTGGTGAACTCGTGCTGAAGACTGTTTGGTTTTAGGGGAGGGGGGAGAACTGGTGCAGTGATTAAATATGATGGTGAGCGTAGTGACTTACTGTGTGGCGAGACTCCTTTGGGAGGGGAGATCTCTGTTACCAGGAGTAATCGCTGTGGCTGATTTCATGAATAATGTTCAGTGCAAATGTCAGCAGGCTAATTAGCTTTCCTGGCTGCTTTCCAGTACTAATGTTCAAGAGGTATATGATTGTCCTGGACACATGCTTAGCTTTGAGAGTGATACAGCACATCTAGATGTGAAGTTGCTTATTAATATGCATGGTCATCTCACCTCTTCACTACCATGGTGCTTGTGCTCTGTGCATAGTCGTGACTTTTTCATCTGTTTGATAGAGATCTTGCACCTCCTTCCTTCAATATTTTAAAATCATAATGCTTCTGGTTTTGGGTATGTGACTGTGCAAGCCAGTTTTCTCTGTTTAATTGTACTTTATCCGTGTAGGTCTTTGAAGCGGTTATTTCTTGGATAAATTATGAGAAGGAGTCTCGCTTAGAGCACATGGCTAAACTGATGGAGCATGTTCGCCTACCCCTTTTGCCCAGAGATTATCTTGTACAGGTTAGTCTGCAAATAAGTAATTAATACTTGCACTTAAGCTGCTGGTAGCTCCTTAATCAATGGCTTGGCTGTTTGTATCTGAGATGGGTAATTTGACATGTTGCTGAGTCTGTAAATGGAAGAATAAAAGGAAAAACTGGGTGGACTCTGATATTAATGAGTGCTAAACGTGACCTGTGCTCTGTCAGGCTGTGCCGAGAGCGGAGCTCCAGCCCCTCTTGGTGGAAGCATTTAGCAGTTAATATCTTGGGATTTTTCACCCAGAAAATACCCAGGTGGGGGTGTTACAAGTGTGTGTGTTTTTTTTTTTTTTCCCTAACACACAGGTAAATTTAGCTTGGTGAAAACACACCATGTGTGATAATTTTGGCTTAAGATGCGTTCTGCACATAGAGATGGGTCTGTGTGACTGGTAGGTGAGATGCTCTCTGGCTTAGAGATTGTTCTTCATGAGTTAATGCCTGGGATCTGGGCCCTGATAATGAGCTGGGAATCCCCAAAGAAGGGGTTGGCATATGGGCTCTTCGACTATGCTTTTATCACGTGTCTAAAAACATCAATACAGTTGAAATAAAATTGGTATTCACAAGATGAACCCATCATGTATTTTTTATCTCAACTATATCTCTGATCAAGTAAAAAATTTTGCCTCTCCTTAGAAAATTCTGACTCAAATAAAAGAAATTACTTATTTTGTACCCAGACTCCCGGTGAATTTTTCTCTGCTGAGTTAGGTGTCTGGCAGAGGTGGTAGAGGGAGCGCTGCTACTCTTGAGTGATACTGGAAAAAAGTGAGAAGCTTAGATGTTACTACTGCATGTGTTTCTTTGGGAAGAGCTGGAAGTCTGTGTTTTCGTTTTGGTTTTTTAAATGTTGGTGCTTTGGAAGAGAAATTCCAGGTTTCATGTTCTTTCCACAAAGCTCCTTGTGACCTGTGCCACCGAGTCCTTCAGTTTAAATGATCTTTCATGTGTGTGCGTGTTCTCAGACAGTTGAAGAAGAAGCTTTAATCAAGAATAACAACACCTGTAAAGACTTCCTTATCGAGGCCATGAAATATCATTTGCTTCCTCTGGATCAAAGGCAACTGATAAAGAATCCCAGAACAAAGCCAAGGACTCCTGTTAGTCTGCCAAAGGTAAGCTGAGTTCATTGCTTCGTGTCACCTCACACTGTTACTGGTGGCATTTTCTGTCCTTTAAAGGAGTTTGTGGACTTGTCGCCTTAGTTCTCACTAGCGCTGAGAGATATGGTGTAGATGGGAACTGGCAGTGTTAGGTTAATGGTTGGACTAGATGATCTTCAAGGTCCTTTCCAACTTAGTTGATTCTGTGATTCTGTAACTCCATGATCGTCCCTTGAAGTGTTTTAGTCCCTCTTCTGGTATTGCCTGTGCCCGCCAAGGCTACATAATTAAGTTGGATAAACTTAGATAAACCCTTAGGAGAAGCAATATCTCTGCTCCCAGGAGCAAGGGTCTGCTCCTGAAACATTTGTCAGCCACAGGTGCTTTTGTGAATGGCTGTTGCTCCCGGAGCTGCGGCTGGAGAATCGCTGACCCGTGGAGCAGCAGCAGGCAGCTGCCTGCAGTGTTCAGGGTCTTTCCTTCTCCTGTATCCATCATCAGAAGCCAGGAAAGCAAGACGCTGTGGCACCCAGACTGCGGGCAGGAAGTCTGAGGCAAATTTCAATAGACTCAAAGCAGCTACTGAGTAAATAATCCTTATTACTCCCCTCATTTATCCTGCAGGCGTGTGATGCTCTGGCCACCACTTTATTAGTGAAGAAAAAAAATGACAACAGAAACTGTTTTCCCCGTGCCCCGGAGATAAATGCAGTTTGGCTCAATGTCTCTCAACAGACTGTTGCTGAAGTTATTAACAAGCATTTCAGCTATTATAAGACATCAAAACCACATTGTATTATTTTTCTAAGCACAAATCATAGGGAGCTTGGTTTGTGGGATGATGTATGAGATCTGTGCTATGAGGGACTATTCAGATGTTTAGATATTAGAATATCCATCGAGAAATTGTGGTTCTGCAGTGTGCTGATGTGTTGTGTCCCTTCTGCCCGCGCCGAGATGAAGTTGGTAGAACATAGCTTTGGGGGGTATCACGAAGGGCTGACATGACCCTTGTTCAAGGACTAAAGTAGTGAAGGATAAAATGAGTGGTGAACCAGCGAGTTCAGAGGTGCTTGGCATCATCTATAGCATGACTTATGAGTACAAACCCTAATCCTCTGCAGGTCTTTCCTCCCTTATTTTTAACTGTAAAGAAAGGGGAGAAGCTGATGATCTTCCAGCAATCCTGTTACTGAGAAACTTTCATCTGGTCTGTTGGTCCCACTGACAAGGGATTACAGTCTGCTGTGAAATCTCTTAATTCTGTAATCATGTGAAGCTCTGCAGCTTTCCATGGAAGACTGTCACACAGCTAGTAGTCAGGCTGCTAGTTTAGACTCAATTTGCTTTCTAATGTCACGTTCTCATTTTTTGTAGATCAAACAGTCCACTATTTTCATACCCTTCAAATTCCTTAAATTGCTGTCTAGCTCTGTACTTTCAAAGCAACTGTGATTGGAGTTGAGCTCATTACCCGAGTGACCTTGAGTGACGATCTGATCCTCTCAGCTACTCACAGCTGCCTTGTAGAGGCAAAAACCAGTTTCCCATCTACTCTTTGACTATATTTGAAGTCCTGTTACCTTGCTTCTAGCTCCTCGGCCTTGTAAAAATCAGATTGTCTTGGGTAGTGTTTGTTCCTTTTGATTTGCTGCGATAAGGGGAGCAAGTCCCCCTCTTGATGGCAGTGGAGGGTCGAAGGAAATGTGTTCGGAACAAAGTGCAGGTCAAGCTGTTTGTAGGTGCAGGTGGTTTGGATGCTGCCTGTGCACGTGTTGGTTTGTAGTGCCCAGCTGGGGCTCAGCAGCGATGGGCAGCCCTTGAGTGCTGAGCTGCAGGCTCCTGGGACCAGTGCCCCTGGTCAAGGCAGCAAGTCCGTGGGGAGTTTGTCTTCTGGTGGAGGACAGAGCAGATTTGGGAAGGACCACATGGCACACCATCCAGGACTTCTCACTTTTCCACCAGTGTCCACCGCTTGCTATTGCTGGGAATGGAGTCTGGGGCTGGATGGACCTTTAGCCTGACCCGGCAGAGCGGTTCTTGCACTCCTGAGATTGCCCCTGATTACCTTCATGTAGATCTTCCCTCCTGTAAGGAATTTAGGGTTTAATCACTGGATTTGCATCAATACATGTTGCAGCCAAAAGCCTTAATGAAGCTGACAAATCACTTCCTTCGGCAGCCCAGCACCCTGGGTCTTAACAGTCCTGGTGATTTCCCTGAGTGTCATATTCCCCGCAGGTGGCAACACAGCTGTCATGTTTTATTTGCTAAGTGCCATTGATTATTTTTAGCACCACCATGGAGATGATGACTAAACAGTGGGCTGGCTGTGGAAATTACGCTGGGATCTTCTTCACTTAAAAATACTTCTGCAGTGAGTCTTGCATATGCCGTGGTGCCAAGTGGTTTTGTGTTTCATGGGGAAATAGGGCAGGTTGCCCACCTCGGAAATGGTGAGGAAGGGTTAATGGGGCTGCCATATTTAGCATGCATTAAATTGGAGATAACTTTTCCACCTTGGAATACAATTGACTGAAATAAGTGTCTCTGCAAAGCATGGTTTTGGTAGCTACTCTTGACCAGGTTGTGGTGATGGTTTCTTTGCAGATAGCAGCTGCCCGGGCTGGTGTCTGAGGTTTTCCAACTCTTGTCTTCCCTCTCCAGGTGATGATTGTGGTGGGTGGGCAAGCGCCCAAAGCCATTCGCAGTGTGGAGTGCTATGATTTCGAGGAGGAGCGTTGGGATCAGGTTGCTGAGCTTCCCTCCAGGAGATGCAGAGCAGGTAACGGGAACTTTCACTGCAACGTTCTTTATTTTCCTAGTGCAACTCTTCAACGCTGGATGGATGTCCTCAGTCATCCCTTCAGCCTTCCTCTGTGCCCCCGGCCTCAAGCAGCGTTTTCTTTTTGCCATTCCTTCCTTTTCTTTCCCTACAGACATGCATCGTTCTCATTCAGGTGGATGCCCTGCTCTCTAGAGGGGTTGTTCCTGCCTGTCTACCCTCCATAGCCACTGTCTCCCCCTCATCATCTCTCTCTCCTGGCTGCTCCTCCATCAGTGTTTCCCTTCCTTCTCCCATCCCGCTGGCCTGGCAGCCCACAGGGATCCAGTTTTCCTTGCTGGCTTCCTAGTGAAAAATCAAAGGAGCTGAGTCAGTCCCTCTCAGTGCTGAGGCGTGGGTGATGAAGAGCAGATCTGTAAGTTGGGAGTGTTCCTCTGAAGACATCTGACAGGGCTGTGAATGTAGATCACCATTTGGTGTTCTCTCTGGCTCAGAAAATTACTCATTCAGGTGTGAAATTCATCTGTGCCTTATGTTGTTGTGTATTTATGTGCGTTTCACCTTCCATACGACACGTATGTTTTATCATACTTGCCTCTAATGCTCTTAACCTGCAGAAAATGCCAAAGACTTGCCCACGTTCTGCTCTTCCCTGTTGTCTTATATACCCTGGCAGACGTCTGATGATACTCGCTTCCCAAACTGTTTGTAAAACCTCCGTGAAATGTCTCTCCTCTTTTTATCAGGTGTGGTATTTATGGCTGGCAATGTTTATGCTGTCGGGGGCTTTAACGGATCTTTGAGGGTACGGACGGTTGATGTGTACGATGGCGTGAAGGACCAGTGGACATCCATAGCCAGCATGCAGGAAAGACGAAGCACTTTAGGCGCAGCTGTGCTCAACGATCTCCTGTACGCAGTGGGCGGCTTTGATGGCAGCACTGGTAGGTGACTGAGCAAAAACCAGGCAGTGCCTGACCTGAAAAAATGTTTTCAGAGACCCCTGAAAAGCCTGCAGAGCTTTAGTGAAGTTCCTGCGCCCTTCCTCTATGATTTTGTAGAGAAAGAGCCAGAGATTGGGTTTACTACGTGTTGTAACTAACTACGTGCGTGTTCTGACCAATCAGTAATTGCAGAGAATCTCACCCAATTTTTTTTCTTTAGTGATACAGTTCTTTCAGTCTAATTCTCTGTATGAATATGCTTTTCCTGGACTGAAAAGGGATTTTTTTCTTGTTTTAGTTAAATTTTTCATAGCAACATGAATAAAATGCCAGCAAGGCATCTTATGGGGTATGTGAGTCTGGGATTTATCTTGGCATAACTGCATGTTTAGATTCACAGCTCTGCCTCTGCTGTAGAGCTTTGCCACTTGCTTAAGCCCTAAACTAAGTATTTCAGCTGGTGATGAGTACAATGCAGGAGGGTCTGGGGGAGTTTTTAAACCTTTGTATGGATATTTTGTAATACTTGAAAGGATGTGGGACTTTTGGGCTTGGAATCAGGACTCTGCTCCACCTTGTTGTTCCCAGCACATCAGAGGGGCAGCAGTCCCAGGGTAGGGGCGATGGGATAACAATTTTTCCATCTACTGAAGTGGCGGCGTTGACACGCTGGTCCCAGCCTGAAAGGCAAGGGACTAGGAAATTGGGTTGCAGGAGTGTGGGGGGAATTACGGGCTTGGGAGGAGGTGGAAGGCAGATGAAAGTGCAACACCAATCTTTTTTTCTTCTCTTTTTTTTTAATTAGAAAACCTGTGTATCCCCTTTTTAACTAGGTCTGGCATCAGTTGAGGCCTATAGCTATAAAACCAATGAGTGGTTTTTTGTGGCTCCCATGAACACAAGAAGAAGCAGTGTTGGAGTCGGAGTTGTGGAGGGTAAGAAAATCAGCAGCTATTTCCATCAAACAAATGTTACTGTGTCAAACAGAAGGCTGAATGGTTATGTGTAACAGGTGGGAACTGTAGGAACTGTTCTCTTGACTAGTCGGTGAAGATTTATTTTATATGGTGTAATTGCTGCAGCTTTTTTCATTCTTCTCTTTATCTTAGTGAAAAATCATGTGTAGCTTTCCAAGAGCCTCAGACCCATATCAGACCAGCCCATGCCTCCTGTGAATGCCATTAGGTGTGCCCAGGCTTCTTGGAATCCTTGTTCTTCCTGGGCTGCTCCTGGCCAGTGAAAACACATGGTATTGTGCAGTGTATGCTGTTGCTGTCAGCAGACACTGCGTAGATGGAGTACCCATCACAGAAAATCTGCTCAGCGAGAGAAACAGGAGCACAGTTCATCCCACAGCCCCAAGCTGGTGGTTTGGCAGGAATACTAAAACCTATGTTTATTGACATCAGGCTTACTGGCACGCATGGCAAGCTTTGCTCTGGTTCGTAAATGAGCAAGGACTGGTGATAGCAAACGCTGGTGCTGCGGCAGCTCGGGAGCGAGGTGGGTGCAGAGGGTGCTCGGAGGGATCGTGGCAGCGGTTGGCACCGATGTGTCAGCCCCGAACTTGAGTGAGCTGGAACTGAGCAGCTTGGTTTGGGTCCAGGAGAAAGAGCAGTTTAAGTAGGAAACTTTTTTTCCTTTAGCAAAATCAATTCTGAAGCAAGTGAAAGGTTTTATTTGAGCTCGTCTTTAGTGTGGCGTAGCAGTTTGCGATTAGTACAGTGTGGAGCAGCTGCTGGCACAAGCCTTGTTATAAACTGTTCTTTAAAGTGGTTTGGTTTGACCCATTTGAATGGGAAATACATGAAATGTGTTTAGGTACATGAAATGTGTTTGTGTGAGAAGAGGGAGGGAGATAAAGTCAGAATAAATAGCAGTGGTTGTGCTAAATTTGCGTATTTGTTTAAGCAGCATCTCTCCAAAACTGGCCCATGCTTGTGAAGTGCTGGGTTGCTGATAGTCATTAGGATTTGCTAGTGATTTGAATGCAGTCCTCTGAACGCAGAACAAATCTTAAGTATGTACCTGAGATGCATTTCTATGGGCAGGTTTTCTACTGGAGACATACGAAATCCTTTTCCTTTGCTTTGTTTGAAAGTGCAAGTAAGCATTGCACATGTTGGAGCCCATGATAAAAAACATGAGGGCGTGTGATGGGGAAGAAGAGCTGGTCATATTGGTGTAGGGAACAAGCTGCAGCCTGCAGTTAATCCACAGTGTTCATCTGAACATGATGAAGATAGATCTGATGTCTGTAAGTACTGAAAATATCTAATAATTGTTGCCAGCCAGGGAACTTTATCTTGTCTTGCTTGGTCTGGCACTCTTGCCTTGATTCACTGACTAACACTGGGTGGGTTGAACCAACAGCACAAATAAGAGTTTGAAATGTTTATAGAGACAGGAAGAGGCAGAAGGAGCACGGTCGTAAAGCTGATCCTTGCAGACCACTCCTAATGATCACAGCCTGAGGAGGCCATGAGTGGAGCTGAGGGAGAAAGAAAAGAGCTGGCCTGTTCTTGGAGCCTTGCAGATGTCAAGGAGACGGGAGGATGCAAAAGCACAAGACTGTAGATGATAACTGCTGGTGGGACTCTCATGTGCATGCAAAGAATTGCATAGCATCACCAGGCTCTGCTGTTACGGATTGAAAATTGGTCTTATTCATGGGTTTTGTGCAAAAATTTAGGTTGGAATTTTCCTGCATATTTGTTGAACTTTATTAATGGTTGTTTGTTGTAGTGTCTAAGACACCCGATCCTGATCCAGAATGTCTTTGTGCTAGGTGCTGTACTAAAGAAGCACAAAGAAACCCTCTCTGCCCAGAGAGATTGCTGCCTAAATGCAAAACAAGCTGATAGATGATACAGAGAGACAAGGAGAGAGTATCAGTCAGGCTTGTGAACTGAGGACATGGTGGAGCATCAGCCTTGTTTCATGTATGGTGTAGTCCTGTGACATCTGACTGTGCTTCTCCGGTCTTGCTAGGTGTATGTTATTCGACTTGCATTGAGCTGAGGTAGGGAGGGACAGACATCCCATGCTCTGAGGGTCTCCCGTGGTGTCTTCTGCGTTGTGATCACTTGGCATGAGTGAACAAGCTGGCCTCAGCTGTGCTAGCAGCATTGGTTGGTTTTGGTTTGGCCCAGGCTGTTCAGAATCAGGTCTAGGTTTCCATACAGGTATTATATTAACATAAGAGGCTATTGCATGTTTATTGCTCATGTGATATTGTAATTAATGTACAGTATCGACCTTTGACAGCACACCTTGCTTCCTGGCACCTGAACAGGAGGAAATGCTCGATCAGCAGAACACACTTTGATGTTACCTCTTCTCCTGGGCCAACAAGTCATTTGGAAAACCCTCTGGGCTTTTGGCTTCTAATTAAGCTGTTGTGTCGTGTTGTTTCCGTGTCTTAGTTGTCAGCTTTAACAGCTTTAAAAACCGTCCCACCTGTCTGCGAGTCTGCTTCAGACCCTTTTGTTAGGATTTTCCCCCAGACATTGCAGCAGGTTTAGGCACGTCTCCCAGGGTCTTCCTCAGCCAAAATCCATCCTCACCTGGGGCCGTCAGGCGTGATGGTAACATAAATCAGTCGTAGCTGTAATGCCGATGCCAATGTGTGTCTCTTCCAGGTAAGCTCTATGCTGTGGGGGGTTACGATGGAGCGTCCCGTCAGTGCCTTAGTACCGTCGAGCAGTATAACCCAGCCACGAACGAGTGGACCTACGTAGCCGACATGAGCACTCGACGCAGCGGTGCAGGTACTGGCTCCGAGATGTGTTCTTCAGAGCTGATGGTCGCTGGGTTCTCCTCTGCTTGTGGTAGGGAAGGAAAAGTGTGTTTTGGCATTGCTGGGCTGGCAAGCAGAACTTGTTATTTCCCCCCCTTTCCCATGAGGGGAAGAACCATAATTGCTTGGAAGCTCTTAGCAGCTCTCCTGACTTGGTTAAAATCTGCCAAACTGAAATTAATTTCTGGATTAATGAAATAATGTTCAGTGTTTCTAAGTAGCCTCACTAACAGATGCATCTCTCTTGTAAGCAGAGTTATCTTTCCAAATCGCCAGCTATAGGCTCAGCCGGGCACTGAAAGCCAAGCTGCACCTCCTCTCCTATCATTTGGGGGTTGTCAGATGGATTTTCCTTTTGGGTCTTTTCTTCAAGCATCCAGTGGGTGCTTTGCAGCACCAAGCACATCTGCACTGGGTGATGTACAGAACAAGTCAAGGAAACAAAATTCATCTCAGATTGCCCCAGCTAAGCTAGTTTTTAGTGTACCTTTTGCTGACAGGAGTTGGTGATCTGGAGGATTAGAGGAAAGGACATGTTAAAAAAGGATTATATTCTAGTCTTGATGTTTTCTAGCTTATGATGTGATGTTAGGCCAGGTAGGCACTTGTCCTCTCTGGGGCTGTTCCTCTCTGAAAGGGATAAAAGCTCTTATCCATGGCACTTAAAATCATCTTCAGATGAAAGGGAACGTGTCAGTGTTGGTCCTACTGCTCAGTGTGTGCAGTGGGTCCTCCCTGATGTCAAATTGTGCAGTTCTCATTGTGCAGTAGCCGAAGTGACAGTTACCCAGAGGTAGCCAAGCCTGGAGGCTGCCCTTTGCGTGGGGGCTGAAATGACCCTGCAGGTTAAGCTGTGGTGGGAATTTCCTTCTGAGCTGGGTGGCTGAGAGGCTGCTCTCTCCACACGGTCTTTCTTTCCTCACTCTAATACCTTTTCCGTAACTCCAGGTGAGGTACGTATGGTCACACACTATTGGTTTGAATTCAGTTGAAGAGGTTTTTAGCATCTGCTTGATGCTTAAACCTAGCCCAGTGCAACCTTACAGGAGAACAGAATGAGTATCTCGTGTTGTTGACAGCATGTTGAAACACAGCGAAACAATTTGTGCCTGTAGGGATGGATTTTAGTGAGTTTTCTTTTGAAACACTGTGCGCTGCTTTGCAAGTAGGTCTCCACACGGCAAGTCCAGTTTTAAGAATGCTCTTACTTACCTGTCAAATACCCTTGCAATTTACTGTTCCCAACCTGAAAGCTGAGCTCCTCAAGTTCTGGTTGTCCCCCAGATGCCCCTCCAGCAGGCTGCGGGGAGGGGACAGCCCCGTGCCACTCATCACCAGTGGTGCTGCAGCACGGTCTATGGATCTATCATACAGCTCCATAAGTGGCTCTGTGCTCAGAGCTGCCGCATTGCCGTCCTGCTGCTGACATCTAGTGGAGGTGAGGACGGGTGTCCCCAAGTCCCCGGGGGACCCCACTCCAGGCAGTGGGGCTGGGTGGATGTGTGGGTGCTGCCTGCATTTGCTGGACCAGCCGGGGGTTCCCTTTCCCCTCCTGGCAGGGACGTCCTGTCCACGTGGGCCCTGTCTGTCTCGTCGCACGGAGAGGCAGTTGTAGGTGGAAAAGCCTTAGAGTGTTTCCTACTCTTTTACCCTCCTACTTAAATTAGTTTTACTGATTAAATTATTTCTTAAAAGTACAAAATTTTTGCTAACAGCTGGGTAGAGTTAAATGCTAAGGCGCTGCAAACCCAGGCTGCTGGGCTCAGACACAGTAGGCTTTCCTCACCAGTTGAGTGAATTCCCATTCCCCGGGCAACTGGGAGGCACCTTGTACAGCTCTGGGGCCAGGACATACTGGGATGTGTTCTGCTCTTCCAAAGTGGTGCATATTGGAGTACTTGACCCAGACTGGCCCAGTAAGGTGGATATTTATGGCAGTTAGAGATTAATTACCAGCGTTTGCCAGAGATGAACCATGAATCCCAATGTCATGTTGAGATTTCAGCACCTCTTGGGATGAGAGACGGCTGGTCAAAGCCAAACCCTGCTAGTAGCAAGTTAAGAAAACCTGGAGGAGAGAGAGGTGATGGTGGTAGATGTGCAGCAGCATCCCCCAGACAGTGGTGTGTCTGCCAGAGCTTTAATTCATCTGTCGGTCTCAGGTGCTGGCTGTTTTTTGGGTGAGGGAGGGACAATAACGCTCAGATGGCTTCCCTCCCTGCCTCATGTTGCCGTCCCGCGGGCGGAGGACGGTGGCTGCTGTGGTCTGTGCTCCTGCTGACTGTGGCAAGGCTCGGAGCAATGTGGCACATCATGTTTTTGGGATGTGACACACCACTGGGAGATGTTCCCGTGGCACAGGAGCTGCTGAGCCCGGGTGGTACCCGCTCTCTGGCTCACCATCGCAGCGTTGCTCCTGTGCTCTCCTTTCCCTCTGCTGCACGTGGCAAACAGGAAAGATATTTGTACAGGGGCAAACTTGAAAACCTGTCAGTTTTACACTGGTAGAGCCCCTCTCCTCCCTGCACACACCTTTCTGGCTCTGGGCCTTTCCCTCAGTCGTCAGCACGAGTCCATATTCAGGGCACAGGGGCCGTCCTGCTGGTTAATGCCCGTGGTTGAAATGATGCAAATCAGATCTGTGTTTCTGTTTTACTAACATCCCACCTTGTTAATTTTAATAGAGGCCTTTGAACCTATTAACGAAGATATGTTGCTGGAACTTTTAACTCTCACGGATTGGTGAACATTTAAATTAATTAATTTACTTAATATTAGGCAGAAGCACCCTTCAGATCCATGTCGTTCCCAGAGATTGAGCCAGGGGCCTGCAAAAGAGGCTGGGAAGGTGGCACTGGAGGCACCTTATCTGTGCCAAGTGCTGCTGCCATGTTTGGGGGCCGGAGTGGGGGGAGACGAACCCAGCAACAGCCTCAAGAACCAAAGCCCATAAGTTGTTGAGAAGAGGAAGAGTGTGGAAGGGATGAAGCCATGGGCACAAAGGCAGCAGGAAAAGCAAAAATAAAGCTCCTGGAACGGAATCAGGCTAAAAGCAAAGGACCCCATGGCCGAAAAGATGAGGCAGATGGAAACAAGGTGGGGTAGGATGCAGCGGTGAGGGAGGCAAAGGGAAGAGAAAACAAATCAGTCCAAAGAGATTGAATAAAGGGAGACGAATGTTGTAGGACTAGACTGTTGATCTCTGACAAAGATCTACCTGAGAAGGGGCACAGCTCTGTAAGATAGGACATCAGCCAGGCGTTACTGCACAGGCCTGCTCTAGTGCCACATGGTGGTTGGGTGGAGAGTTGACCATGTCCCAGGTGGTCTTGAGGCACGTGGCCCCTCTTTTGGAAATGCCTTGGAGAGGCCAAGGCAATACCCAGCAGAAGACCCAGGGACATGCAACCCTTTCCCCTGTACATTTGGCTAACGCTGGGCTCTGTTTGGCAGGGGTTGGTGTTCTCAGCGGGCTGCTGTATGCTACCGGGGGGCACGACGGTCCCTTAGTGAGGAAGAGCGTGGAAGTCTACGATCCAGGAACAAACACCTGGAAACAAGTAGCAGACATGAACATGTGTAGAAGAAATGCAGGTAACCACAGTAAGCCTTTTTGTGGTGTTTAGTTGCAGTTGTCTGTGTAGTTTTTAATGCAAGTAATGTGCTAGTGATGTCAGCCATCAGTATTGTAAGAAAGTGATAAAAATGGAAGATGAGGTATCTGCTTGGGAATGAACCAGAATGTGGCAGGCGATGCGTCGTGGGGGATGAGTTAGCCCGTGTCTAACCATCTGCGCTCTGCTTTGAGGTGTGTGTGCGGTGAATGGTCTCCTCTACGTGGTGGGAGGAGATGATGGCTCCTGCAATTTGGCTTCGGTGGAATACTACAACCCCATCACAGACAAGTGGATGTTACTACCGACCAGCATGAGCACGGGGAGAAGTTACGCAGGTAAATAGTGGGAGAGCTGGCAACAGCTGGGGTCATTCATAAACATGAGGGCTGTGCTTTCTGAAGCTTTAATCTTACATTTTTTGTATGTTTTATGTTGCTTTCAGTAGAAGAAACAGTCACAGAAATAGCAGACACCTCTCTCTCTGCTAGCCTTTTGCTGGACTTTGGCTTTGCAGGATGACCTTAGTCACATCTCAGCCCAGGAGCTGCTCCTGTGATAACTGTGTCTGTCCATTCTTATCACAGGTGTGGCTGTGATTCACAAACCGTTGTGACACACGATCAAGCCAACGCGAGGAGCAGAAGTGCAGTGGATCCAGCTAGGTGGTGTTGGGAAGATGACTGACCTCCGACTTGACCCATCTCATCGCTGTTAACGTCTTAGCATGACAAGTGATACGTTACAAACATCATCTGCTCTGCGGTGGATTGCATAGCAAAGCGAAAATCCCTCTGGGGACATGTTCCATGCTAGACGCGAGGTGTTGCTTGTTATCTGTGGTGCAATCAACTGTTCTTCTCAATGGCTAGTGTCCTGAGATAAACACTGTGCTTGAACTGCAGGCACTGAATTTCTTGTGTGAAACAGAACTGCTACGTTTGGGCCTGTGAGTAAAAACGAACCCTTCTGGATTTCTTCACTACTGATGCTCCGTGCACATTGTCGGTTGAACTATTTACTCACTGTGCCTGGAGGGTGGACTTTACTACTGGCAGTGGAAACTTCTGAGTACCAACTGAGAAAAGCAGTCAGCAGAAATGGACTGGAACAGGGTGCTCTGGCTTGAGTGTGACGCTGTCTCAGTCATACGTTTGTATATGCCACTGGACTGCTGTATGTATCCCTGAAATGCTTGTTGTATGGCGGAAATAAATACCATGTGATTTTTCTACTTGCCATGAATGCTGTTTGCTGTACGTGATGGGACCTGCTGGGCAGTGCCTTCCCTGGGGCTGAAGTCTCAGCACCTGAACCACGCAGAACTTCGCAACCCCACAAGACGTGTGCTGCACCGATGGGGTTTATTGCTCCTGTGAAACAAATGTTGCTTGAATAGAAAGTATTCCCAGCCCGTGCATTTCAGCTGTGCTGAAGCCCCAGTTCTAGCTCTGTCCAGCGTCTCAATGCCATTTCATAATAGAGTGTTTAGATGTTAAAAGAAATACCTTACGGTGCCATTAACGTAGAGACATTACATACAGTGAGAATCCTCTGTCACCCAAGCAGTGATTAATGAGCAAGGTAAAATACCTGCAGTGTTTTAATGCTTCCAGAGCATGGAGATTAGCTAATCACTGTCGCTGTAATTGCTATTTTAATTTTGCCTGTACTGAAGGCGTTCCTCTGTTAGTATGAAGAATTCATAAGATTATTCAAGACAGACAAATCTAGATCCAGCTGTAATGTAGCTGTCTTGCTTACATCCCAAATTCTTAACGCTGTTTAAGGTGATGTTTGATTTATACCTTTTTGTGTCTCCTTGTGAGCTCTGGAATGCTTCTGCATACAGGGCTGGACTCCCAAAAAGACTCCCCAGTTAAAGAGAACTAATGAAGAAAAATATTTTCTCTCTTTTTTTTTTCTTTTTTTGTTTTTCCCTCTGTAGATCACCTGAGGCTTTTTGTAGTGGGCAACTGACCTGCAGGACAGAATCTGCCCATGTTACTGTCGAGCTCCAGCACTTACTGCTGTTGTTCTGCTGGTTTCTTTTCCATAGGTCTCCTATCAAAAAGACTCCATGTGACCTTCTACAGTAGAAGAGAAAAATATTAAAAAATTTATTTCAGAGGGATCTAAGGCTACATCACCTTGTGCAGCTTTTGTAGGGGAGTGGGCTACTTCTGTAAATAAGTAGATAAGTGTTGGAGTTGACATGGTCCGTGTAAGATGGGTGCCTGTTCACTGTGGGGGGAAACAGCACCTACCTTTGCTGCGTCCCTCCCGCAGAGAGGGCTGACCTTCATGGGGAACGTTAAGTAGCACCCACTCCTCTTTGGACATTCTTGTTTTTAGAAAAGCAAACTGTCCTAAGAAATGGCAGTATTTTTTTTTTTTTTGATGCCTACCCTTCCACTGTATGTCAGCTCAGAAGTCTTGAAAATAATAAAAAATATTAGTCTTTTTATAATACCCTTTAAACCTTTTGCTTTGGGTTCTACAATCTGCAGTGAAACGTGCCAAAATAGTAGTATGACATGCTGCTCTTTTACAAGGTGTTGCTTACTGTAAAAGCTATTGAGGCTGGTAGGAATGTATCCACGTCTGCAGCTGCCTTCAGATCAGAGTCCTGAGATGCATCTTCACAGTGACAGAAACAAGATGATGCCTTGGGTTGGACTGACTCAAATTCACTGCCCCGAAAGCAAACGCCAAAAGGTGTTTTCGTTTTCTGCAGCCTGTGGGAACAGAGGATAAAATGGGACAGGCAAAGCATTTTGGTCAGAGTTAGCATCTCTCGTTAGGCTGAGATGAGTGGACAAGCATTTGGGCCCTCGTTAGGTCTGGTATAGACACAGGGAACATAAAGCTAAATAGTTACTCTATAGCCCAGTAGTGGGGAACAGTTACCAGCTAACCTCACACTCATGTCATCACTGGAGCAATGGCAAATATTCTCTGGAGACTGAGTTTTTGTGGGGCTGGAGATAAAATCTAGTAATTAGTGCTAGAGAGATGCAAGTTTGAAATTTGCCGTTTTCGTCAGATGTGAAAGGTGGATATACCTGAAGGTTGGAGAATTTTTCCCCTGCTATACATCTTTTTATAAAGCTTCCTTGCTTATAAGGAAAACAGTTTTTGGTGTTTTTCTGCTATTGTAAAATGGCATTTCTGCTGGCCTAGGCCTGTGACTTGCTGGACAGGGCTAGGACTCGCAGCCCTTGCCAGGGATAAGCGACGCTGTTCCTGGCTGCAGCCAGTTCTCATTGGCAAATGACACATTTCTTTCTTTCCTTCTCAAACGTTGCAGTGTTATGCAAGTCAAGTGACCTCGTTTTCCAGCTATGCAATATGAATAACAGTAACACGTGATGAACCAGCTGTATCCCCCCTCCTTGAAATGCTTTTTGAATTTGTCCATCTTTGGCGTGTGGTTTCATGTTTGTATTGTTAATTCTGAGCACCTGAGCCAGATCCTTTAAAGATTGCCTTTTTCTAGGACTGAAAACGTAGCATTAGCGCTAACAAATTTTACTGTAAATATTTTTATAAGACAATTTTAAATTTTTTGGATTGCTTTTTATGGTCGTCAATGACACTTCTGTTAAATTCTGAATCTAATTCTTACACTCCAGTGCAGGTTTTGCTGGCTGTGATGTAGGTGTGAATCTATGTTTTCTGCACAACAAATTACATGTTGTAACTAAGATCTAGAATAGCTCTTATGTTGATTCTAACATACTAGAAGGACAGCACTGGGCTCAACATTATGAGATAAATTAAAATTCATTACCTCAGTCACCAGTACGCTCTTAGATTATTAGTTATTTTACAACAATTTCCATACTCTGATTTAATTTTCTTGTGCCATGTGTTTGCTTCCCAGTCAGCTTGGTGGACAAGCTGTCTCTCAGCAGTTTCATTTCTCAGCTCCTGCGTGAGCGCGGCGCTGCTTGAAGAAGGAGGATGCCATGCACACAACAGCGTGCATGTGCAACCCCCCCAGGCTGCCAAAACCACTGAAATTACTGCAGGAGGTTTTGTAAAAGCTTTACAAACCCAACTCAGGCTACTTCCTCGCAATGGTCCTTTGTAAATATGAAGGTTTTCCTCAGCTCTCCCCTGTTGTTGGCTCTTTTTGGGGGTCACCGTGTGCTGATGCCCTGTGGGATTCTGGCCGTGGGTTTCCCAAAGGTGACTTGAGCATCCCTGGGGATGTGCACCCACAAAACCCAACGGCATCGCCTGTGGGTACACAAGCTGCTGGGCTGGCCAAACAGGCAGGCATATGTGAAGCGGGATAGATTTGCCTCAAGCAATCTGTTGTTTAAACAAGTTTGAATCAAGTCCATCTTTTCCATTTGTGCCTAATAGATAAATTGGGGGTGATTAAAACCAATTTTCAGTTCATTCAGTTTATCCAAATACTTTTTTTGTACAGATGTATACAGCACTGTAATTACCATAAATATATTTGGCAGCATTTGCATGACACCACCATGAAAGCTTAATACTGTTCTCTCGTTTGCAGTGTTTGGAGACCAAAATCCTAATAGCCAGCGATGTGCGATGCTTACTCATCAAGCTAACATGATGGTTCAACTGATAAATGCAGCTCGTTTTTAACCTTTGGGATTCATTACTAGTAAAATGTAGTATCAAAGCGGTTGCCCCTTGGCGTAACATCGTGCCCACAAATCACATTCACACGAGCATGATTTGTTGCTCAAAGCTACAGTGTTTGGGAGTGCATTAGACATTATAGTCTGGAAATAAGTTAATCCACTTTTTTCCTCTGCCCTTATCTTTGTTTATGGGTTTATAAATTATTTTCCTCTACAGTGACAATAAATAAATATTGAGAATATTAATTTGTAAATTTTATGTATAAAAAACCCCCTTAAAAGTAATGGACGATTGTGAAATAATTTACCTGGGTGTGAAATTCTTTGTTTTTGTAAAACAGACTTTGTTGGTTCAGTAGCTGACAGCATACCGTAATGAGTTGGTTGACTGTTTAAGCTCATTTTTTTAATTGAAAATTTTTTGCATGAATGTGAAGGACCAAGGACTTTGCGAAGTAATTCTCTTGTCCAGTGTGACGAACAATTCAAGAAACATTCTTCACTGACATATTTATATTATAAAAGAAAATCACGTTGTAGTTCCCCATCCGTTAATTTGAATAAAAACTGGACTAATGAAACTCTTCGGGGTCTGTTTTGGTTTTGTCTGCTTCTAACAGCGAGGAACAATCTCATCACTCTATGTGGCTTTTTTTCCCCCTCTTTAATTACAGCAAATACTGTGTCCTTTGGAGTGAGGCAGTGGTACTCACACATGCTGATGCTGAGAGGTCCAACTGCTGGAGGGGATGCTGCCCTGACACCTGGCTCTGAAGCTTTCCTGGGGTTTGTGCTGCTGCTTTTCCAAGAGAAGTTTAAGGCTTTTTTTTTTGGCTGCTGGGGTGCAGAAGAAGAGCATTTCTCTTGGGGGTGGGAAAACCTGTGGTTAGCGGCATCGATGGCAGAAGTCAGAAAATTTTAGTGAATGCGATTGGGAAGAGAGAAAACACAAAAAAGCCAATTTACCCCCCTGGGCTCAATATTTCTTAATAACACCATAAAGTAACACATTTCCTACACCGTTGGAAAGAGCAACACTTTAACAAGTAGCACAACTTCTTTTGTCTTATGCTTACGATACATCCCACCGAGCTCTCTAGTTTTCCAGAAATGCTCCTCGTGCCTTGTCTGTTAATAGCAATGTATGATGTCAAATTTACCGTGTGAGATCCTGAAATTTAATTACCTGATGAACAGGTAAATGACATGTTGTGGGTTGCTCTATGCAGCTGGGGGACTTGGCAATGATTCCTTATTGTATTTCAAAATTACTTATCTCCTGTACAGTTGGCCCCTTTTTATTCATGTTTAAATTGATAAATCTATGAAGCTGCAGCTAAAGAAAATCCTTTGCAATACAGGAAGAAATCTCACTACCTTGATTTTACTGCCTGAATTTTTTCTATTATTATTGTTCCATCCTACATTTTAATCTTTTGGCATGTGTTGCAGCCCAGATTTCACTCTTGGCAGGGCAAGAACCACATAGCAGTAGCTCCCACCTTTCCTCATCCACCTCAGAAGGGCAAGTACTTTTGCAGTGAGGAAAGGAAAAGGAAATACGGGGGAAGCTCACCCAGTGGGGTTGTACAGCAGAGCGGCTCTGATCCCTGACTGAATTGGGCATTTCCCCACGCTGCTGCCCTGCGTGAGATCAGCGTGTTCAGGTCCTGCCCCGGCTCTGCCGGCACACTATGAAGCTCTCTGGCGTGCAGGGGGACTGTTTCTGGGGAGTATCACTGATGTTGTGATGTCGAGACTTTTACCTGCTGAAAGGCAGTTGCTCTGTTCCCCCATAAATGCTCTCTAAAAGCTGATCACCTGCACTTCCCCTTACAGGTGATGCTCCCTCCTGTTGTTCTCCTGCAGACTCTCTTGCACCCATGTGTTTCTCAGGCCAGGTACCCCAGCCTGGGTTGCTGATGCCAAGCTCAGAAAACCAGCTCCCCTTTTTATTGCTGGGTAGCAGGCATTTTGAAATAACCCAGGATGAGATAAGCCTCTTCTGCCAAAGCCGTACTGTACAATTTGGTACATGAGTCATGTGGAAACAGAATCAAAGATAGGGCAGAAAACAACCTCAGCTATGGAAATTGCAAACATCTGAGAAAAGATGAACCTATTTCATTGTAGGCCCAAATGAATAAATATGGCCAAAGAGGGATTCCCTGCATCCCCATGCTCTGAACTGCAGCGGGGATTTTGCATAGGACCTCCTTTTTCCAAGCAATGATGGTCTGGCCTGAAGATGGGACATGGATGTGATAGCTTCAGAAGGCAAAATTGCTTCTCCCCTGGCTGGTGGCTTGTTCTTTGGCTGTGCTGAGGGTGCTGTGTGATGGCAAAGAGTAATTGCAATTTAAAAAAATAAAATCTTTTGGATACTTCTGTAAAAAGGTAGCCTGTAGGAGGCGCAGGACCACTACAGAAACATTGCCACAAACGACACAGCGGTTCCTGGAGCATCCTGCAGTTGCTCAGTGATTAATGATACTGCTTCATATAATGTTATTCTGCACTGTAAACAACCACAAAATCACTTAACTACTTAGTGACACGAAATATTCTAAGAAATTTGCCAAAGTGATTAATGCTAATGTTCTTGTTCAGCAAATTGAATGAGATTTAATTGGCACAGCTGCTGACACTCAATGCATTTGATTTGCCCCCAATTTACAAACTATATGATCATGAGTCTTCTCCTTCTCTTTCTTTCATTGTGAACCTCTACAGCTTCTGCTAAGCATATTGCTCAGTAAATTACAAGTCTTAAAATGTTAGAGTCTCTTTTTTCAATCAGTAAAACTTCTAAAGTGGCCCTTTAAAAGATGTACAATGCCTGTCCCAAAGATTCTGTGCTTCTTCTCTAAAGCATAAGAGATTTAAGTGTTATTTTTGAATGTCCTTCTCATACTTCTGTACATTATACTCCTCCTACAATGTTATCTCACCCAATGGTGAGTTTGTTCCACTGAACAAATGCTGAAGTATAATTTAAATCATGTGCTTGAAGTCAGAGTTGTGTTGGAACAGAAATGAACCCTAAGACTTTATTTGCTATTTATTAAGGATTTTTAAGCACAAGCCATTTCTCCTGATGAGTCCCAGCTGCCAGACCTGTGCAGGCAACATCAGAAAAACTGCACTTGCTCATAGGACATTTTAAATTGCATTACAGCTGTCTGCTTCTTTCCTGTTCTAACCTGAGAAGGGGCATCTCTTTCTGCCCTGCAGTTTGTTCCACATAGCTCAGCTTTCCTGAATCTACCTAAAGAAATTACTGGGCTCTGCTTTTCTGCTAGAGGAGCAAGGGAAAGTCACACGGATCTGGAACACAAACAGAAAGTTTTGTTTTACTTTATGCTCCACTCACAACCGAATCTCTTCCTGGTGCCCCATTCCACCTCCCTGCAACTTTCCTACCTGGCACATTTTGCCTACTCTATGTATTCTAAACACCACGCAGCTCCCATGCAAACGGCATGAAGCTTCCAGCTTTGCAGGGCTCCTGTACTTGCAAAGTCACCTTGTGGACGTGTTGGGGGAGCTCAGCCAGCCGCCCTTCCAGCTGGAGCTACAGGCACCTGAGCCAAATCAGAGCTCAGGTCTTAATGACTGGGAAACGTTGGATGCAGCCCCTCCTCCTCCTAGGCTGGAACCCTTGCCAAGTTACTCTGGGTTTTGGTTTTGTTTTTTTCCATGACAGAATTTTCTCTTATGGAAACTACAGTATTTATAGAGCTACAGTCTTCAGACAACCCTAATTTAATTGAGAATTGGATAATATCTCATACCAGTGTAAAGAAAGTTTCATGAACTATCCATTTGCATGTTATCAGTTTAGTTTTAAATGCAATAATATATATGAAGTATGTAATCACACGTGCTTTAATGCATTGCTGCAGCATCCCGGGGCACACATCATGTGCCAGAGTGTTGGAGCTTTGTCCCAGTGCCCAGAAATCCCTGAGGCAGCTGCACAGACCTGAAGTGATAACACACCTCAGTTAGTTAGTGGAAAAAATGCTGTAGGTAAGTTGCAGCT
Organism: Strix uralensis; assembly: GCF_047716275.1. Taxonomy (NCBI): domain Eukaryota; kingdom Metazoa; phylum Chordata; class Aves; order Strigiformes; family Strigidae; genus Strix; species Strix uralensis. Next base: position 19,312,937 of record NC_133985.1, read on the forward strand.
AATTTGTGGACTAATGGAAAACAGCCTGGGACACTTAATTTGTGATTACCTGGGAAGGTGAACATGATGAAATCATCCCAGGAGTGTTAGATTTTGTCTAAATTGACCTACCAAGATCAAACCAGGTTTGAAGGTTTAATCGGCTGGAGGGTCTTATGCTAAATGAGTTGCTAAGATTTTAGGACCTATCTCTACCACTCAATGTGATCTTAGGAAACCAATTGCTGGCTGTGACTGCCAGAGCTGCTTTTCCCTTTATCCTCTAGTCTGACTACATCCTGCTAAACCACCTGTCAGCTGACAGGATCCTATGAGATAGGTGGTCTGTGACTCACTTGCTTTGTCTTCTCCTCCATGGTTCTTAAAACCCCCCTTTAGCTCAGGCTTGGCAAAGAACAAAGGCTACAGGCTATGCCTTAGCCTGTATCTGCCCTGGTGCACCATGGTCCAGGCTTAAGCCAATGGATGAAGCAAAAGGAGGTTTGAAAGGTCTGTGGCTTACAAGGGCCTGGGGTGGGAGTGGACTTGTGAACTACCTGTCTTAAAGAAGTGGTACATCTCAAAAATCAATCTGGTTACTAGTTACAGATGTTTTTAATAGCTATGTCTTGAAGGTGGAACATGCTGCTTTTTTGAAAGAATGAGATATAGGAAATAATTTGGCTTATCTAATAAATTAAACTGTTATTTTTATATTCTTAGTTAAATCCAATGTCTATTCATATAGAGATGGACACGTATTCCAAGAGCAAAAGATCTCATCATCACTGTGAAATGAGTCATTCAGCGTGATGTGAAGACTGAGGCTTGGAACATTGGTAATGTACCTGTTAAAATGGCTATAACTGATCCTGGTGGTTATTGGGAACAAGCAGTAACTGCCTTTGCTTAGTCATGGAGCTACCTTAAAAAAAGTGGGAAACCAGGTGGAATCAATTACTTAAATCAGGAACACCTGCTTGATGACTTAGACCTTAATTGTGATAATTGGTTCAAGCTGCAGGTGTTGGCCACTTCACTTGCATGAATCTCTCCACGCTTTCTCTGGCCACTTTGCACAGGGGAAGTTGAATCACTTTTCTGGATTTCCTTCTGCTTTTTCTTTGCAAGAAATGCCTTTCACTCCTCTTCAGTCCCAACCAACTTGTCCCACCAGGTGAAGATAGGGGATTAGTTTCTGTGAAAGCTGCTGCAGTGGAAGCCATGGAAATTGGTGCTGACCGTGAAGGGGATGTATTGGAGCAGGTTCCAGGGGATGTTGTACAGCCTGTGGCCGGAGGAGAGGGCATGTTAAGTGACAACAAAGCTGTGGGAGAAATGGTAAGTACAAAAGGAGTGGAAACTCTTAGCGCTGCATGTTGTACGAGTGGCTTGTTGCTTGGCTAGAGATGAATGCAAGCTCCTCTTGCTGTAAATGAGTCTAGTGTCAGGGGTGGGAGTGGTATTTGTGCAAGGTCACAGTGAAGTCTTAGGTTTTCTTTGTTGTGCCTTCTCTCTACATCCCTAATAACTTATGTTGGAAGAAGAAAAAGTGCAGGGATCTCTCCCTGAAGTGTAGAGGCTGTTTTGCTACGAGGAGATGATGCATTGTGAATACAGCATTGCAGACTTTCTCTTGGCTTAACCTGTCCTTGGAGCTGGATATTTTCCTGAATACTTATTTTACATTTAACTAGTTTCAGTGTTTAACACGTTTGTTTATGGCAAAATATTGTAGCCTCTGGTGTGGAGTGAAGGAGTGTAGGGCTCAGTGCTGTAATCTTGCTGGCGGTGGGATGCACTGAGGCACTGGCTGCAGCCAAGATGCTGCTGCTGAGGGTCTCCAGCTTGTTTGCAGGTGGGTGCCCTGGTTCTGGCTCCCATGGGGCTGTCCCAGCATGGGTGATGTATCGGTGCTATAGCAGCCTGTTTGCTGAGACAGGGTTTCTGACTAGTACGTGGTCCTGAATGATACATCAAGCAATACCATTCTTCTGGTTCATTTCCAGGATGCTATTTATTATTCCTTTTTTTTCCTTTATCTTTTTTCCTGCTTCAGCACTTTCCCTTTGTCCCCTGTGTGCACGTGGTGTCAATGAAAACCAGCCCTGCAGCTGGGGAGCGCACTGTGGCTCCAACCAGGTGTCCAGCACGCTGGTGACAGGGGGGGATTCGGGGGTGATGTCCTTGTTCACCGACCCCTGAGCTTGATGGCTTCATCAAGCAGTGGCTGAGGAGACAAGTGTCAGTCTAAAGGGTGATGCAGAAAAAGGTGGAGGTTGGGAAGCACAGTCAAGAACGAAGATCCTATCTTCACAGGAGGATATGTAGAGGTTATAAGAGATTTATCAGGTTGCCACTTGTGCTGGGAGGAGAGGGAAGATAATTCCCATCTGGGTTGTGAAAAATGTCTCTTACCTGAAGACAAACTTCAATATTTTTTCTTTTTTTAGGCTGAAGGTGGCATTGAGCTTTAAAAGTTAAAAAAGTATATAGGTATATTAAACTTGCGCAGAAAACAAGCCTTAAACCCTCATCCATGGGGGCACCTATATTTGGGTAAGAGAAAAACTGTATCATCTTCTTGGTGCTGTGTGCAAGAGAAGGACACTTCAGTTAGTTCCTAGATCAAAGAAGGCACAAGGCACGAATCTGAGGCTAACAAATGACAAAATATTGTTTCCCCCCTTAAGAAGTTCAGAGTCAAACCAGTACTTTAAAATTTCCAGTCTGGCAGGTTTTTCTGTTGTTATTCACCTACGTGTATCCATAGTTTTCAGTATAAGTGCTGTGAACCAAACTCACACCATTAGTAAGTGTTTGCAGAAAATATGTATTGCAGTGAAGATGCCTGCACCTGTGATGATGTACCCTCCCAGACTGATCTATAGGGAATGCATAGCAAATGGTGGCTGCAAGGCATGCATCTGGTTAGTATGTGTGGGGAGCACTGATAGGAAATCGTCCTGGCACCTAGTAGTCTGCCTTTGTTTTCTTGCTTTCCTGAATTTAATGCTTAGTTCCTTGTAAATTTTGAGTAAAAAGATCATGTGATTGATGTCTAAATACAATAAGGGCCCAGCATCAAGGGTGAGAGAAGGCTTGGTGAAGCGCTAGAGCTAAGGCAGTGTTTTTCATGGAGCCCAGCTGTTCCCACATAATTTTGTTTTGCTTCAAGCATCTTGACTGATTTGAAGATTTTTTTTTTTTCATCCCTTCTCTTTTCTTTCTCTCCTCCCTGCTCCCCAGAGAATGAACATTACTGACTAATGGCTCGTTTGATTTTTAGTAAATAATGTACTTTATGAAATATCAATTTTTACTCCATTCCCAAAGACTGAGAGGCGTAATTGCCCATTCACAGCTCAGCTGCACTCTGGAATGCCATCTATCATTCATTGCCAATTTATTATGATTGCACCTTACATTCATGATGAAGTTTATGTAAATATAGGTAGAAGGTCTTGTGATGCATGAATCTGTGCATGAAGTAGATCCATGTATCTTCAATTACAAAGCAGCCCAGGCATTGTGCAGTAAGATGGGAGAGAGACAGAAATGTTAATTATGGTAATAACTTTGCAGGGGAGAAAAGCAGGGCGTTTTGCCCATAGTCTCGAGGTTTTAAGGAGTGTGCAGTACCATGGAGGCACGGAGTCCCAGTCGTAAGGGATGTTGAAGTCCTCAGAATAAAAGTAGCCTAAAATGAATGCTGGTCGAAGAAAGCTCTTATCAGTGAGGTCTTGACATAATTCCTTTGCTCTTCCCAAGTTTCAGGCTTGTCCTAAGACAACCAAGGAGGGGGCGTGGGGGTAGTGAATTAAAACAAAACAAAAATCCCAAGCAAAAATTGCAAATGTGTTAGTCTGACAATTCTTTTCATTTAGAGGAATGATTGATTCACAAACTCTTTATTTGGAGCTTTAGGTTTTTTGGTTTTTGTTTGGTACTTTACAAAGTGGATCCAAAATCAGCATTTCTTTCCTGAACAATACAAAGAGCTAGACCTGTCAAAGATTAAAAAATGCAGAGGGAGTAGATCACTTTAGTTTTCCCCTTCTCTACAAAATAAAGTGACAGCCTCTGCAAACTTGCCAGGAGTCAGAATGAACACAGGTTCCCACCCCCAGACATCTAGCCCCCCTTCTCTTGTCACTGCTTAGCAGCTGGATCTTGTATTTCTTCATGGCTGGCATGAATTGGGTAGATGAAGCCTGGCAGGGACACCAGCAAGTGGGAGTCCTGGTAGATGAGCAGGGAGCTCCACGCTGCCAGCTGGAGTTTGCTGTATCTCTGCAGCATGTTGTTCCAGGCAGCCCGGAAAGGGCTCAGCAATGGGAATCAAGGTGAATCCTTGCTGGAAAGGACGTGTTGGGAGAAGGCAGTGCTGTGGGATGTGGAGGTCACTGTCTTGCAGATACATATGGAGCTCCTTGGGGTGTCCCGTGCTGGCACAGCCAGTCGGTGCTGCAGGGGGGTGTGCTGCCTTGGTGGCATTCACGTGGGAACTGCACTGAGTGCGTCCTTTTCTCTGCCCTTGTCCTTCGTGCAAATCTTGTAATCATCGCTGCTTTTTGGGGCTTTTGAGCTTTAATGTATGTGCTTTATTATCTTGAGTTCTGAAATTGAGAAATTCTTTTTTTTCTCAATGAAAAAAAAAAGTCACTTGGCTTCCAGTGTCCTCCTGTGCTGGAGCAGTTTTGGTCTCCATCACAGTGGTTTTAACATTGCAACTGTCATCTAAACAATAATTTCTCTTATGCAGGAACCACCTAAGAATAATTCACCGAAATTATCCATCTCTGTTTTCTGGTGTTTAATAATGGTTGATTGGCATGTTTGATAATTGTTAATATGGTAAACAATTATTTCAGAAAAATGGTAAGTCCTAAAAATGTGTGATATAAAATGGAAAATACTATCAGCTTCCTCCTGACTCCAGTTGCAGAAATAAAGGATTCCCTTCTGCCACAGCTGGTGCTTATCTAGGGTAATTTGGGTTTTGCCAGGTGTGTGGTTGGAGATGTTATGCCTCCCCATGAGTTTCTCTACATGCTCTTATTGTAATGCCTGTTTTTGGTTTTTTCCTTATCTAGTTAATTCTGCAGTTTCTTCTGCATGCAGCAATTTGAGTCGACACGGGGTAAATGTCTGTTTTCTCTCACGCTGTCAGGGCGTGATCATGCCCAGCCTGTGGGAGCAATCACTTCAGCAAAACCTCTCTGAAGCAGAGGCAGCGGGTGGAAAGCGTGTCAGCAACCCGATGGGTTTCGGCGTTCGGATGTGCCGTACAGAGTGCTGGACTCTGGGGGTCAGCACAGCCAAATAAATAAGCACAAGCCTGGTTAGCAAGAGCCATTTGCAATGCAGGGTGTCTTTCTGCAAATAGTATTTGGGGAAAAAAAATAATTCTCAAGCAGTGCAACTTCATAGTACAGGCATCTGTGCTATATTTTTGCATATAGATTGGGATCAAAAGTATTTAATACAAATCTTTGCTAGTCTGTTTGCCAGCTTCACCGTATCTGAGTCCCTTGTTTGATAACACACGTTAAAAATAACCTGCAGGCACGAAGCTGGAGTTTTTAAGGGGTATTTTTTAAGTCATGTAGTTTGTCATCTCTCTTAATGTGGAGGTTTCCGAAGGGGCAGTGAGCTGAGCCAGAGCTGATGGGAGGGGGGAGCCTTTAAACTGATCTTAGGGGCAAAACCTGTGCACTGTGGGGCTGTAGACTTAATTAAACTAATACTGAGTAACTATGAAGTCTTATGGGTGTCATTCACCCTGCCTCACAGTTTGATTCTCTGCTAATTGTTACCCTCCCCAAAACCCACCAAAGCTATCCCTCACTGATGGAAAATAAAGGGGAGGTTGAGTCTGTTTCTCCAGCTGGGGCATTCCAAGGATGTCTGGGACACATCTGGCCTTTTGCCTCTTGTATACAGGACTGAATCCTGCCAAAGCTTGTGCTGTTCCTTGGGTGTGGGTGACACGGACCTGGACACCCAGAGGCAGTGGGTGATCCATGACCCAGAGCACTGGAACAGCACATCTTTGCCTGTGCAGCAAAATGTGTGTGAGCCTGTCTGGAAAGGAGCTTAGAAAAAAAGCACCATGAGATAAAAGTGATCAGATCTCACCCCGGCCACATTGCTGTGTGAAAGCTGTGCTGGGGCAAGGGTGCTAAATGAGAAGTTGGGAGTGAGGACTGGACTGCTGCTTTTGGGAGTGATGCAGGTTTAGGTTGGCTTCGATGTTGTGTGGTCTAAGATCTTAGTTCTGTGGTTTGTAGCAACCGAAGCCAAAGTAATAGCTGGTCTCAGCCTCTTCTTGTCCTCAACTCCCTCTACCCAAAAAAGAGATTAAATTTCTGCTGATTTGTCTCTCTGAAAGGCCTCTGAGGTGCAATGTGTGCACAGGGAGGGAAGGAGAACCAGAGGAGCTGGACCAGCATGGGATGCTGCACAGCCTATTTTATGGGTCTTCTTTCACCCCTTTTGCTTTTTGATTCTTCAAATAGTTAAAAATTTGGTCTTCTGCACACCAACTGTGATCTGCTGCTTGTGTATGTGGATGGATGAATAAATGAAGGAATTATTTTGATTACATTCACTTTCTTAAGTCCTAGAGGCATGCTGGGCATGCAATAGGTGCCAGGCAGTCACATGGGACTCCTGCTCATGGGGAAAAAAGTGCAGGCACCGAGAAACCTTGGTCACAGGGACCCACAAGGAACCTGCAGATCTGAACAGATTTTGGGGGGCGATCTCCTCCTGTCATGTATTTTATCTGCATGAAGTTGTACCATGCATATAGCTGGTGCGTATATATAAAAATATATATTAAATTTATGTATATATAAAATATTTTTTGCTTTTCTAGAAAGAACTTTGTCAAAACGCATTGGGAAAGCTGAGAAAAGGGATCATGAAGCACAGTAATTAGTGAAACTGGGATTTTCCCCAGGGCACAATGACTACCTACCTGCTGGGCTATGGTGACTTTCCAAATTCTTGTTTTTGGCTGATTGCTGCCCCACAGAGCTGTATTAGTTCAGTGTTCAGAGCATTAGGTCTTCATTCTCATGGGAATGTCTGGCTACTGTACTGCTACAAGACCTTCTTGCAGTTCTCTTTTACTCCAATAGAAACTGAAGTTTGCCCCACCAGCACTGCAAAAGTCTTGTTAGCTGTAAGACACTATGTGCTTGAAGTGCTTCATTCAAAATTTAAACTGAAGGAAACTGCCTTTTGGAAAAAGTGAGCGATTTGGAGATCCTCTTAGAGGAAGAGTGGGATGGATTCTCTCCAGCTGCTGAGTTCTGGAATTCAGATCTAATGGAAACATGATTTAAAAGTCTCAGTGACATTGCCTAAAATCTGCTCAGCTCTGTAACTAACATTTAGAAATTTCTGAAGGTCAAAGAGTATCATTTTGTTGAGTGTGTACAGGTGGTTGCAGGGCAAATAATTACTCTTGGTTGAAATTAGAGCCCCTTATTTGTTTCAATTTGCCTCCTGCCTTGACAGCTTTTTTTTTTTTTTTTTTGAAACTCAAGAAATAAGGCCCAAAAGGTTATTAACCATCTCACTTTTCTATCATAACAGAGAAGCAGGCATTGCCTGTGCTGTCACTGGCTTGTTGATGAACCAGAAAAGCTTCTATTAGTTTATGGAGATGAGATTTAGACTTACACAAAAGCTTGACACCATGCCATGTTTTTAATTAGTTTTTTTGAAAAGATATGTGAGATGAGACATGCATACACCACTGGTTCTTAATGTGGCTGTTAAGGAGAAGGTCTTTGGTTCTGAAATCCGTATCTTTTTGCAGTTAGCTCATTTTATAATTGCTGTTTAAACAAATTGGGGACAGGTTCCTCTAATTTTGCTTTCACTAAGAAAATATCTGTCGTCTTCAGTTTGCCTGTTGCTTTTAATGACAGAGAATCTGGATTTGATCCCAAGCAAATGTAAAAGCAACAGGTAAAATCAGGATCAGATAATTGATAAATTTTACTGTTACATAGTTTTAGAACTAATTGAGCCCTTTCAATTAAATATTTTTCCTTGACATTTTTAATCTTATGAAGCTACAACTGATTCCCCAAATCTCATGATTTATGGATGGGATTATTAGTGGAACCTGATCTCATTGTGGTTTCTTGAGGGAATGACTAACTTTTTGAAGCCCTTTTTCTTCTGTGAAAGGCAAGCAGCTTTACATATGCAAGTCATTGTGGAAGAAAAGGTAACTTGCTCTGTTGTCTGATCACATTAAAAATCCCCTAAACTGTTCAGGGCATTTCAGTTTCAGATTTTGACAGATTAACAGATGACAATTTGTCTCATAACCTTTGGTAAATCCAGCTTTAATTAACTGGCATTTTAATGGTCCCTAAGTGGTCACCGGCTTCAATTTAATTTAATTTGTTGGGCATGATTCTGCACACATGAAGTCTGTAGCCAAACTGGTGTTCTCATCCCTGCTGTAGCAGTGCCAGTCTGTCATCAGCCACTCACAAGTGTCATTAAGAGCTGGTCCGAAGCCCAGATAAAAGCAGTGTAAAGATAGCAGGAGGCTTCTCAAGCTCTCCATGTGACTGCAAATTTGTGAATAACTGAGAAGTTAGGATTATTATTAATTTATTTAAAATAAAAGAGATATTCCCTGGAGGAGTCACACCTGGTATAGGATGGTGCCTGGAGGGGTGTCGTGCTGAGGACTCATGCACATCAGCACAGCTTACTCCTCCCTAACTCAGTTTAATATCATCACCAACGAGCTGTGAGAAACCTCCAAAGAAACTGAGGAAGTACTGGTTTGTTACCCTGCAAATGTCTGAAGTTGGCTTTCTAAAGGGATACAGAGGAAAAACACCATAGCCCCAGTGCTGAGCCATCTTTGAATTGTTGAATCCTTGCTATGCTGAAGGGATCTGTGTTCTGCAGAAATAAATATTACTTGAATAATATTTCTTCTCTAAAACAGGTATTATAAACTTAAAATAGTAACTATAAATCTCCCTTTCATTAAATATAATTTTGGTTCCACTTTCCATCCTGTATCCGGTCTCCAACCCTGGAAGGTAGGCCAGAGAAACAACTCCACCTGCTCTTCTAATGCAAGTCATATTTGTCCTGTTGAATGAAGTTGTCTGTATCTTAAAAGTACACAAGAGATGTGCAGAGCATAAGCTGTACAAATGTTAGCACTTGAGTTTGAAGGCCTATATTAACTTGGCCTACATATATTTGCATGTGTATTTACTTAATTCCTTCCTTTTACCAAATATATTCAGTATGTCAGGGGAATGTTTCTCTCGTTTACTTGCTGGCAGGTCAGCTGTATCACTTCTCACCTATAAGTGGTGCTGCATCGATCTCTATGTGTTGCCGAAGATGTGGATTTACTAAGATGCTAAAATACTGTGTTTATAACATAAAAATTAATTTGGTGATCTAGAAAAAAATCTCTGTGCTTGAGACCTTAGCAGTCCTGGACACTGTGCCTCTATCTGGAACAGATACAGCTGTTTTAATAAACTGTATCTTCGTTCCTCTTAATGGTCAAAGAGTACAGAAATGTTCTATAATGCCGTGAACTGGTTTGATAGTAAGTTATGTTTGTATAGTACCTTTTTGTTCTGATGGTGCTGTTTGAAAGTTTTTATAAGATGATACAGAAGTAGGTTTAGACTGTTCATTTTTACATAGCTACCCCTTAATTCTTGAAGGGCAAATTTAGCACCTGGAAGGGATTTACCCTTGTTACAGGAGGGTGGGGGAATCTTGTGAAAACCACACTCTGTGAGCAGGTACTACTTGACGTTTTAAAGATCAATGGTGTGACACCCATTTTACTCTAGCATAGCTGTAATGAACAATAATTTAATGAGCTTGCCCTGGGAGGCTTGGAAAGTCTATGCCAACCTTGATGTGGTAACTCTGCTGTGTCTGGATTCATCACCTGTGTCGCTTAGAGACTGTTTCTCTCGAGCTTGTAACCTGGTTGGCTTCCCTGCTGTGTGACTGACCCATCTCTCAGTCCCCTTCCCAAGGGGTTTATTTAAAATAGTAATAATGGAATTGGTGGAATATAGAGGAATTGTGTATAACCTGGCACCTTAAGGCACTGCCAAGAACAACTGTGGAATAAAAAAGACAAGTCTGCTTACAAAGCCCTAGCTAATAGGAGGATTAGCAAACTCAGCTGCTGATAGGCAGGGACTCAGTGACTTACCCCAGGGGCCAAGTGCCCTCTCCGTGGCAGATTCCAGCTTCTCCGGCCATGCAGGCAGGGGAGGATGCTCACCCAGCCATGCCCTGGCAAAGGCCCTTCAAGAGTCCACCTCAAGGCCATTCCCCATGCTCAGTGTGCACTGAAATGACAATAATTAAGTGCTAATATTTTTGAATTTAACTATTGGCTCAATGCATCAAGGATTTAAAGGAAAAATCAACTTCTTGATCCTCATTGTGTAATATTGCTTCCACAAACTCTTCAGCAGAGAATGGGAAACCTTGCCAATATTCTGAATATTGCTAAATGTTGCCTTTAACCATGCAATGTTTTAGCACACAGAGGATGAAATTAATGAATCTGATGATAATGAAGGTATAACTGAATGAGATGAGCGTTATGCCTAGAGGCTAATCATCAGGTAATTTGAGTGAGACTGCAATTATAAGATTAAGATTTGTGTGATAACATTGCTTACCTTTATATAAACCAAAATCCAATACTTAATAAAGCAACAACAAATTAAGTTAGAGGAAAAGAAAATATAAAGAGATATTTCCCCCCCCCACTCCTTATCTGTCACAAAACAGGAGATTTAGTTAGCTGTATTTGTTGTTCAGAAAAGCCTGGCATTTCTGCAACCTGAAACACAGAAGAAAATTTGCCTGAGGCCCTCGGGGAAGGAGGGATCTCACCAAGGCAGACAAATGCATCGTCTTTACTGTTTGTATCATCCCTTGTGCAGGGTACAGCAGGCAGCCGTGGCGATAGCCCGGGTGGGAGCCATGGGCTCTCAGTCAGTAGTTACGTGTGAATTTTAGTAAAGCCAGAAAGGTTTCTAGTGATGGTGACTCAACTCCAGTGCTCTGGAGTGAAGCACTGCAAATGCTGTCCTGCTTTTTCTGCCTGTATCCAGGAGCTTCATTAAAAAGCAGGACTTGGAAATGAAATTTTCTCTCTGTCATTGTCATTCATCTGACACGCTCACTCACATGCATGAGGAGGTTTTTATTCCCGGTGTTACCCAGCTTTTGCTGGTTGATAGGCAAATGGCTCATCTGGCCTGTACTGGGACAGTAAAATGCATCTCATAGCAGGTCAGAGGTAAATCCAGAGGCTTTTTGAAGACTGGAAGAGATCTTTGAGGACAGCAGATCCCACATTCTCAAGCTCTTCCTTGGCAGCTGCCCTGTTAGGCAGAGTTAAAGAAGCAAATTCCCAGCTGTGCCCCAGCTCCTGCTCCCTTCTCTCTGTGCCAGCACTGCTCCCAGCTGTGCTCAGCACCGTTGCCCTCCCCAGCCCCACTACCTGAGGTGTCAGGAATGCCCTCGCTACCTGGAGGGGGTCAGGGCAGCCTGGGGACCCCTGACCGTGGGCCTCAGGGTGAGGGGTGGGTGCCCCCCTACTCGTGGCTGTGCTGCAAGCATCAAAGCCCAGCTTGCTGTGGTGATGCTCCTAACTCATGTACCTGCTGCTACATGGGCTGGAGCTGTAGAGGAGGAGGGCATGGGCAGGAGGGATGCAAGTTACCCCCTGTGGGGGTTGAGGAGAAGTAAGTCTGAGTTAAAAAGGTCCACGGAGGCTTTAGGGTGGATAGTGAGCATGGCCATCTTACTAGGTAGAGGTCTGATATACCTAAAGAACAAGAGTTTTGTGGGTTGGGGCGTGTAACTAATGATTGATGAAGCAATAGATAATTACATACAACAGAGGAAAGAGTTTGAGCAAAGGAGCTGGATCTGTGTGTGCTTCTGGTCATTCTGTCCGTCAGCAGATCATCCAAAATATGCTGGGTGATCTTACATTTCACAGCACCAGTCACCCTGGCAAAGGGGACAGGGAGGGTGGGGTGGGAGGCAGAGGATCCAGCTCCTTTTGCCTGGAGGAAGGATATGCTCACATATCGAAGGGAAGGAGGGAAGACCAGACTTGTATGAAAGAGATGAAGTCAGTACACAGAAACCTAGCTGGAAAGAAGAGTGTGAATAGAACATCTAGGAGTATGTGAAACTCCTCCAGGTGATAAAAAGAGGGAAAGAGAGAGATGCACAGAATGGTGCAAGCAATATACTGGCTTTCTTTGAAAGAAACCAAAAGTAGAGCGAGAGTGGAGATGTCTGAAAGTAACGAGTTTGTGAGAGAAAGACTCAGCAAAAGAGAAGAAATTGATGTGTTTAACAAAAAATGGTGGTTCTGGAAGTAGGTGCCTCGGTGTGGGCTGTCCCTGGAAACACCGTGCAGGTTCGGTACCTCAGCTATGAATAAGGAGGAAATCTGCATGCAGTTTCAATTTCTAAAAGCTCATACTTCAGCTAATTTCACAGTGTTGGAATAATCGTTTTGAGTTTAATAGAAATACAGTTCTGAAGGCTGGGAGTCTGGAGGAGGGACGTAGGTTTGGAGTATAGTCACCGTTCGTGTGACACTGAGTTAGTCAAGGATTATTTTGGCTATTAAAGGAAACTGAAACCATCAGGAGACAGGATTTTTTTTTTTTTTCCACCACAAGATGGCATCAATTATGCAGTGAAGGAAGGAAAGCTTTCAAAAGGACCCCAGACTGGCGACAGGAGTGGATTTAAAATAAAACCAACATTTTAGAATTAAGAGCAGACTGGTACGAAACAAGCATTTGTCACACAAGTGTCTCTTAGAAAATTGTATTATCTAAGAGCTTATTTTGGATGCATAAAATGAAATTACCACTCATCAGATTAGCCAGTGCAGCTGCTGATTGTGGTACTACTGGCATGAACAAAATTTTGCTTGCAAATGCTTTTCTGCTGTTTGTGCATACCAGATCTAAGTGGGTTTATGTTCCCTCGTAGGCCTCCTAAAGCCTATCAGTTGTTCGCTGTAAGCTAAAAACAATATTTACCCTTGTCTAATACTCATCTAATGTGTTCTAAAGGTCTTTATTGCAGTTTGTTTATGGAAGTAATCATTTGGATGCTTGATGCTTCATGTATACATTTTTTTCCAATCCTTTTTCAGGGCTCCCTTTTGACTCTGTGTGGTCTCATAAAGTTTGTTTAAAGTAAAAATCCACCTAAATACTCATGTTGCCTCATAAATCTCTGTGAACAATCACCAGGTGACCTGACATTTATATTAATTCAGATCATTTTGTAGTTAATTTCACAAAATTAGTAGTGATCTATTAGCAATCTCAGAATACCTTAGGAACTCTTGGTCTTCTCCTTTTGTCAGAGTTGTGGGTTTTTTGGTGTTTTTTTTTTTTTTTCTTTTTTGTTAAGAAAGTTTTCTAAAATCCTGGTTTGTACCCTATGTATGTGGTATTTTCGAAGAAGAGGAAGATGCTCTTTACTGTCTTCCAGTATGGCCACACTCCTATTCAAAGAGCTGAAAAGTCTCATTCCTCCTTCTCTTAATGATTTATATCTCCCCTTTTTGCTGATTTGGTTTTAAAAGCAACAGTTATCTAAATGTCATGTTAGAGACTGTAACTCACGGTGTCACAAGATTATGGCAAGGCATTTGGAGATTTATCAAGTGCTAACCATAGGTTCTCCTTTGTCGTGTTTTACAACTTGGAGCTGCCGAAGGCTTATTTCTTTCAACTGTTGTGTGTGTTGCTTCGGTTTTCATAGGACTCTCAGAATTCATGTTTTGTTTTCTTGTTTTTGGAAAAAGTCACAGGCTTTAATATATTGACTGTGTTCTTATGGTAGAATAGAACCATAAGATAGTGAATTGTCTTAGTAGTCCTTCCAGTCTAATCAGCCAACGCGCGTATGGCCCAAATAATGTATAAAGCAACGCTGAGCCTTCATTCAGTTGCACAAAAATGTGCACGCTCTTTTGTTCCTCTTGCAGCTATCAATTTGTTTCTGAAGCATAAAGTGCTTTTGTAAGTGGTTCTGTAACAATGACGGTTGTGCTTGATCTTGCATGTACTTCACACATGGAAACTCCACTGAAGTCAATGGGTATTTGAGCTAGTGGGCTTCCAAGCCTGGTCTGTGATTGCTATTTATGATAATATTCAGTCCCTTAAGAAACAAACCCCAAAGATATTGCTTGACTTGATATATCTTTTCAGCATGGCTGATACTGGAGAGTTAAACAAGATTAGACTGACACAGAGATGAAGAAGGGCTTTTTCAAAACATAGCCACTCTCTGGAACAGTTTGTCCTGGCTTTGGCTGGGATAGAGTTAATTTTCTTCCCAGTAGCTGTTACAGCGCTGTGTGTTGGATTTAGGATGAGAATAATATTGACAACACACTGATGTTTTAGTTGCTGCGAAGCAGTGATCAAGGACTCTTCAACTTCTTACACCACCCCACCAGCGAGGAGGCTGGGGAGCACAAGAAGTTGGGAGGGGACACAGCCAGGACAGCTGACCCAGACTGGCCAAAGGGACATTCCAGACCATACGTCATGCTCAGTATATAAACTGGGGGGAAAGCGGGCCAGGGGCCACTGCTCGGGAACTGGCTGGGCATTGGTGGGTGGGTGGTGAGCAATTGCATTGTGCATCATTTGTTTTGTATATTCTAATTCTTCTATCTTTTCTGTTCTATTCAACTGCCTTTATTTCAACCCACGAATTTTACTCTTTTTCCCCGATTCTCTCCCCCATCCCACTGGGCCAGGGAGGAGAAAGTAAATGGCTGTGTGATGTTTAGCTGCCTGCCGGGTTAAACCACAACACAGTTATACCCTTACTCCTCAATTTTATCTAGATGGTCTCTGTCAAAATTGCCAGATTAGCACTTCAAAATAACTAGGAGGTGGTTGCTTCCACAGAGCAGCCCTGATGGCCTGCTAATGGAGGAGGTAATTACGTTTGCACTGTGAGCAGCACACCAGTGCTGAGGCATTGGGCAGGATTTCATGCTGTTCTCACAATATTTTAACTCTTCACCGCTTCGCACCAAAAGTCGAGGGAACATCAAAGTAGTGACCATTGAAAAACTGCCTCCAGTAACCCTTGCCCTTCTCCCACCAGGATTTGCTTAGCTGTCCCACAACAGACATCACAGAGCAAGGGTATCATCCACATTTCCCTGCAGTGAGCTGTGTACATCACTTATTCCTGGTCATCCTAGGTTGTTCCCAAATAGTATTGGCTTTGCCTCTTAAACTGGCAGGGCAGGACTGTGCCATGATAAGGAAAACCAGGTTTTTCTAACCCAGACTTGCCTCTCTCACCACAATGTGGTTGGGGTGTTATTGTCTGTTTTTTCTTTTTTCTGCAGAATTTGAGGGGGGATTACAGCTGTCGTGGCTTTCTGTTAATCTGCAGTTGTGAATCCCCCATGGTCTCTTCTGGGTATGCTGGCCAGTAGCATTTTCTTGAGAGAAAAAAGTGTTCACTTCTGGTGTCTGTTTCCCTCCTTCCTGCAAGTAGAAATGTTTCTCTTACCTGCTGGGGCATTTAAAAAAAAAAGTAAGTTTTTGTCTTTTGATCTCAGAAATGTTTGACAACTCCTCTTACCAGACTTTTTTTTTTTTTTTTTTTTTTTTAAATGTGCTGGAAATAGTCCTATTATTTTGCCTTCAATACTACTTTTCATAGTGCATTTTAACTTCTTAATCATGTAGGTGTAGCGTATCATTATACAATTTTCCCTCTACATGTCCACTTAATGGCTTTTTACCCTTCTTAATTCAAGGCGCAATCCTTCATCAATTTATTTTGAACATTTCTTTCCTCTACTCTTTTAGAAAAGGAGATAAGAAAATAAAAAGGTAAATGATACAACTTCAGATTTGGTTCTTTTGGCATGAAAGCTCTTGCACCTTTGACAGAAAACCTGCAGGACTCCAGAGCCTAGTGTATGACAGCAATGCCTCCAGCAGCTTTGCACATGTTTTAGACACAGTCTGGGGGAGATTTTACTTTATTTCTGCAGGAGTACTGCCCTGCCTCTTGGATAGCTATCGCACAACCTTGTGTTTCATGGCATGACAGCTCATTTTGGTTTTAGTGTAACTCTTTATTAGTGACTGTAGTGGAGGCAGAATGCAAAAGGCTCGTGCTCCTGACCCTGTGTACGGCTGTACGTGTCCCTCCTGGTTAAGAAGCACCTGATGGAGAATGTCTTTCAAAATGTACCACTTGTTTTCTGACAGTATAGAGCATATATTAACACCTGCCAATCCCCTATGCCATGAAATACATGTTCATATTATCTTCATAAAATTCCTGCATTGGGACTGAGCATGGTGTGAAGTAGGGCAGGTAATTTGGCTCTTCCCTCTTTCAACATTCAGCTTTTATTTTTCTTTAACTCCACTTGTATAACTATACCCTCATACATAATGTATTCCTAAAAATGTATTCAGGTTCGAGCTGGCTGAACATGGTCCCCTGAGTTAGAATCAATGCTACTTACAACCTAATAATCTAATGGGTTAGTCCCCCTGCGTGGAAGATGCTGGGGGTATGGGAGTGAATGCCCCAATGGCTTGGGGAAGTGAATCAGCACTTTCAAAGTAGTGGGAGGACTCCTGGAAGTGTTTCTGGGCTTCAGAGAAGGAAGAGAAGAGCATTGTCAAGCTTGGATGATGCACTTGCAGCACTGCCATGGGCAGAGAAAGGAAAGAGGCATCTGGATGCTGAGGGAGAGAATCCAGGTGCAAGAGTCCAAATGGGGTAGAAGTTCAGGTTTGAAACCAGAGGAACTGCTTGGAGCTACTTCTCTAGAAATGAAAGTAACACTAAATTAGCTGGAATTCTAAGGATTTGAACTCAAATGTAATTAAAGTTCAGTTGGATTTGGATAGAAGTTTCTGGGCTGACACATTACTGCTAAGAGTGCTGTTTGCATTACAATCCTGTATTCAGTGTCCATCATCTGCAGTCATTAGGATACGTGCAGTTCTTAGATATGTGTTAATAATCAAAAAAAGCCATAGTCCTCCTTTAAAGCCTCCACAGCCAGAGGTTTTGCGTTACGCAGCTTTGTACCCTGCTGCTGCTCCTGGGGAAGCAACGTGCCGGGTGTGATGAGGGTAGCACGGATGGTGCTGGCACCATGGTCACCAAGAATGTCACCCAGAGCCTCCTCCAGAAACTGGAGGAAAAGGATGGAGATCCCTCTCTGCTAACCCTTCGCTAACACCCCGTTTTGCTGAAGACAGTGTTGCTCTGTTAGAATTGCTGTGATGTTTTGCTCTGTTACTGGATGGGGAAGCAAAGCTTTTTCATCTAACAAGCGGATGTTTCCTTGCTAATCAGCAAGGGACTCAGTCTCTAAATTCTTGGAACTGACTTTAAAGCAAGAGATAGGCATATGTTTGTGATTATTTTATGCCAGCATTATTTTGTAAAGGAATTGTTGGCAGTAGCTGTTTTTGGGAATTTTCCCTGTATTAATTTAAACTGAGACTCGTCAAATTAAATTCAACTAAAGGATGAGGCACTCTGCGTTCAATAAGCTGTTTCTCCTCCTTCCTCTGCCTCTGCTCCCAGTCCCACACCTAATGTGAGTCTCTGAGGCCCTTGGCCAGCAGCCCTGCTCCAGGCTCGGCAAAGTTTTCTCTATTTGTGAGAACAAGAGCTGTAGTGAGCCCGGAGCAGTCCCCTCAGACTGGCATCGTGCACAGAACAGGCAACAGATGCTGGTATTTTTTTGTAAACCCAAAACCTAATTATGCTTGGAGCAGTCCCACAGGTCTGGGAAAAAAAACCCCAATCTGATTTATGGATTCCAGTCATCACTGCTGGGTTTTAAAGCAGCAGAATATGTTTTTCAGTGATGCTCCCTCTCCTCAACCTCAGGAAAGCAGGCAGGAGCATTACCTGAGCAGGAGTGATGGTGCGTTTGGTGCCTTCCCACTGCAGGGCTGCACAGTGGGGCTCTCCACGTCACCAGTGGGAAGCTGAATTCTCACTGGGGCATGAAACAGGGAACCTGGCGTTTAGCAGACATGCAGGTGTGGATCAAACAGCTTCATTTAGTAAGTGTTTAGGGCTGATAAAGCTGCTTCTGAAGAGCTTTTAAGGGTATCTGTCATATTACGATGTCAAAATCCAGTATAAATCTGCACAGCTTAGTATTTTTGCTGCTTCTTAGCTGGTATGTCTTGGTTTTGTTTATATTGAACAGACACTTTATTCTTATCACAGTATCTGCCCTGCAAGACTGGACAGCTGCAGAGCCTTGACCCTTTCTGATCCGGACCTCCAGAGACTCAGAAAAAGCCAAAAATATAAGAACTGCCTTTCAAGAAAACATAAATTATAAAGTGAATAACATATTTTCCCCATCAGGATACAATTTGTGTACACCAGAAGCAGGAGAAAAACTACATAGAGGAGAGGCAAGACATTTCCCAGTGCCTTGAGAGGTCTCGCTGGCTCTGATGAGCTCTTCCAGTTCAACTTTTGGACAACTTTTGTGTCTCTGCAGATCTCATTTTAGGTGCAAAAGACTACTAACAGATTTTGTTTTGCACATGGAGTGTAAAAGATTTATATTCTGTGTGCTCTGCTTGTGGATGATGGAGAGATGTTACAGCCTGTAGAAAAGCTCATTTGGATTGTACTTGCAAAGCACATTAGCAATAAGTAGAAAGTAAAATAGTCCCTTCTGGGTGGAGATGAGGTAAAGGAGTGTGGAAATAGGGCTCTGTGGGATAGCTGGGAGGTGTTCCTGTGTGCTGGGCAGGTCTGCAGGCCACCAGGATGGTGTGGGCAACTCCTCCAGCACAGGGTGGACCTGGAGGCCTGACAACAGCTTTTGACATGAGGTCTTTTGGCAGAAGCATCACCTCTTCCTTTGGAGGGGTTCGGGCCCTTGAGAGTTAAAGTCTTGCTAGCAGATGTACTTGAGGCAGGGACTTGGATTTCAGAGGGTAATGGCAGTTTGTAGAGGAGTGAGCTCTGAGTAGACTTAATGGACACTCCATGCTGATTGCAAATCTGCTCGTTCGGTGCTTGTTTGCCCAGGAAAGCTGTGTGCATGAGGTTATGTCTTTGGTAGTACTGTGGTTTGGATGAGAGCATGCTTTTGAAGTGAATCCTCTGATTGTTTCTGTTTCTCATGTCTTGGTTTGCATCGCAAAGACATCTCTGAGTGCACAGAGCAGATTCCCTTCAAATGAACCCAACTGGCACGTGTAGCTGGAATATGCTCCAACACTAACATGCATTCAGACAAGAGCTGGGCTGAAGCAAACCCCTGTAACATCTGTAGTGTGGCTGTTGGCCCCCAGCACTAGCTGCCCCATGCTGCGCACCCCATCGTAGAGCGCTGCATTAGGTATAACCTTGGCATGCCTGCAGGAAAGCTAATGCTGAGACAACAGTTGGACAAAGCAGGATCAGTCTTTTTAGTACCCTGGCATGATTTGTTACAGCTGAGTCCTTCCAGCAAATCCTTAAGATTTTCAGCAGCTATAAGCTTTTTATACCAAATCAGATTTTTGCACCCATCTGGTTGACTGGTTATAAGCATACATCTCTCAAGTTGGCTTCTTATGTTTTGTCAGTATTAAAAAGGAAACCCACAATGTGCAGCGGAGTATTCATCTGTATCTGCTTTTGATGACTTATGCCTCTTGCAAATGAACACAAATAACCAAGAAAATCAGTTTGCGTGTGAAATCCCAAAGACAAAAGGCTCAAGCACAACAAAGCAACAGGTTGGCATATTGGAAACATCAAAGCATGCTGACCATGATTGCTGCTCTGAGTCAGGCATTCTGGTACAATAAAGAGCTTATGGGAAATTGATAGTGAGCTGTCTGGTTTTCAGGGGTGCCAGGCATCCACTGGTCTTGTCAGGGTGATGTGCCTGACTCTTGGCATCTGTATTCAAAAGTATTGGTCTGGGCCTTCAGCGTAAGCCTTCACTGAGGGATAAGCAACACTAATTAATTTTCTTCCTTCCCTCTGAATCTAGCTAATTTAAGAATGTTTTATTGATTGTGATTTTTTTGGCAAGTTAAATTTGTGTTTTGTGCACTGTAAACATAAGGAAAACGGTTTGCCATTAAGGGCTGCAGTCAGTGGTGGCGTGTTGCTACTTGCTCAGCATGGGAAAAGAGGAGTGCTCTACTTACTGCTCCCTCTTACTCGGTTGCTGACGTTTTTATTGCTTTGGCGTCTTGTTGTAGGTATTTTGGGTGGATTCAGTGATCACATCTACAAAGGGTCTGAAGCATTTTTGCCATTGAAATTTAGCAGCATAGCTGCAGTACAGCCACAGTAGATTTAGGAGATCTCAACACTGGTCCAAGATACAGCCACAAACATATGACATAGACATACCCCAAAACAGATTTACAGCTAAGTCCCACTGTGTTCCATAAAACTACAAATTTCTCCAGTTTAAGGTGTGGAAAGGATACATCTGCCTTTCTGATTGGTGCAGTGCAAATGGGGAAGAGCCTGGGTTTGGTTTGCTGTGGCTAAGCTTTGGGTCATGGATATTAACCTCTCCTCCAGCATGTGTATGATTTTGGCACATTTGAAGTAGAGAACCTCTGATGCCCCAATACAATTTATTGAAAGAACATTATTTCCACGAGGCGATGAAATCAATTGAATGAATGATTCATGTTTAAACGTGATCTCTGTCCTCCCCACCCCCACTCCACCCACCTCTGTGTAAGAGGGTAATCTGGAGGAATTCAAGCAGAATGTGGTCTGGAAGTGTACGGCTTCTGGCCAGATGCCAGCAGCTGTACTTTAAGACTCATCACCTGTAGGATGTAAACTACCAAAGAGAGAGACTGCCACATACGATGTGAAATCTTTGAAGGGGGAATATGCTTTGCAGTATAGACGACTCTTTCCACGGAGCCTTTCAGACTGCTTGGCAGTTACGAGCTTTTTATAGCAAGTCAAATTTCTTCACCCATCTGCTTGTCTGCTTATGAAAATGTATCCCTCTGGTGCACTTGTTACATTTCATTACCGTTAAATAAAATAAAAAGTCAACATACCTTGCCCATTGGTTTAGTCATCTGTATCTGCTTTTGATGAACTGCATCTCCTATCAAATGAACACAGATGCTCTGGACGTAAATATCACCCCCTGTTACAGCTTCCAGGCCTCTAATAACAAAATCAACTTCATTAATGATGAGTACAAAGGTAACGCACACCAAACAGAACAGCTGCAGTGGGAAGATTTCCAAGTGGAAATATGATGGATATGTGATGCAGATGTTGTCTTTCATGAACAATTAAATTTCCCTTGATTACACCCTCTTGAGAAGGAAAAATAGGAAAGGAAGCAGTATTATTAATAGTCAGATTTATTTCTGATTGCTTAAGTGCCTTTAAGATAAGAATCAGTAAAAAATGTTGGTAAAAACGTTAGAACAGAAATATTACAAATTTGCTTAGGCCTCAGATATTCTGTATATCAAATAAATCTCCTGCCAGAGCAATCATCGGCACTCCCTCTGCAACACTGTTGGGTTGGTTCTCTCCTCACGGGTGAAAGAAGAGCACAACAGCCCTGATGTCCAGGGGCAGACTCAATAGCTTGCTCTAATTTTGTCTCGTTGTCTTTAAGGTCTTAAAAATTAAGAACGCATTTTATCACACTGCGTATAAACAGCCAACCCCCAGTGGGAAAGTTAATTAAAATGGCCAATGCATCATATTACCAATCATCTGAGTAGTGCTCAGTGCTCTCTGATCTCTAATCTATGGCCTCCTGAACATAATTCAGGTTGTACAGATGCAGGCACATACAGACGATGAGATTTGTAAGATGCTCTTAGTTCATCCTGTCTTAAAATACAAATAT
This sequence comes from Strix uralensis, assembly GCF_047716275.1. Taxonomy (NCBI): domain Eukaryota; kingdom Metazoa; phylum Chordata; class Aves; order Strigiformes; family Strigidae; genus Strix; species Strix uralensis. Next base: position 19,334,898 of record NC_133985.1, read on the forward strand.
TATTTGTTGTAAAGACAAAAATGTCTGGGGTCTAGTCCGATACTATGCCAAAGAATAAGGTACAGCTAATGAAACTGTGCCTTAGATTAAATACTAGTCCTTTCCCCTTTTCTTTTCCCTTTCTCTTGCCATGTATCTAACTGTTTTCAAGTTTCCAGGCCCTCTTGCTTGAGGTTAAAAGGGCTCAATTTCATTCTGTTTTTCTTTCTGTACTTTTCCATCATCTTAATGCTTTTTATTTTTCTTTTCTTTCCTTTGCTGGCATTTCCTTAGTTGGGTGGTGGCTAAAGTGGATTGTTAAGAACAGATTTAACAGCTTATATGTAGGCACTACTATCCACGCACACTGGCTTCAAATCCCACTTTAGGTGAGTGTGTTCTGTCTCCCTACACTTCCTCATCATCTTATTTGGGAACAGTGTCCTCTCCATCCCAAGCTGGTTTGCAGCTAATCAGCTGCTGCATTTCTGTGGCTGGTAAAGTGATTCCTATGGGTATTTAATTTGAAAAGCATAGTGGTTTTCCTTCAGTATCACACGCAAGTAGAGGTGATACTGTGTGAATGCAAGATGGTACTGAATATTCCTCATCTTCTAAGGAAAGTGTGATCCAGTCATTTAGGTGCTGTTCATGGGACACTGAGTTTTATTTAGCTGGTTTTATTATAAAGTTCTTACCCAAGGCTGTGGGCAGCAGCTCACACCTTAAAACCAGAGAGTACTGAAAGTCAGTACTACAGTACATAAACTTACCCACCTTCCCCCCACAGACACCCCCTTTTTCCTTTAAATAACCCTCCCATTATAAAGCAGTAATCAAAGCCATGGTCTCTTCATAAGCAGCCGATGCCCCAGTCCTGCTCTGTGATGTATTCTGGTACAGTAACTCTCTTTCTGCAGGGCGTATCTTAGAAAGCTGTGACTGTGCTCTATCTGTTTATTTATAGGATCAAGATTAATGTAGTGTGGATGAAAAACATGTTTATTTATAGGTTTGTGACTAATGTAGTGTGTGCACTCTACATCAGTAAACATTAATGAATATTCCTCTGCATGAGGCAGAATAAGCGACTTGACTGTTGTATTGTTCCCACATGAGAAAGCTGGGCGCTGCAGCAGTGGCGTGAGGTAATTCTGGCTCTGTCACAGGACCTCATGTACCGTACCCATTACGGAGGCCAGAAGCCAGTGTTTCCATAGTGAATAATGATTTGGGGTACTGAAATGTTTATTGAGATTAGCCAGGGGTGACGTTAAGCTTGTGGGATTGCACTGATAGCATAGAATCCATTTCCTCGTGTAGTACCCTTCAGATTTAAGACATTTCTAAGTGCTTCACAAATAATTGAAATCGTGAGTGTTTGTGGACTATGATAGCAATTATCCCAGTCATTATGAAATGAGATGGAAAGCAGTGAAAGATCTGAAAGAAACCCCATAAACAATGATGACATAGCACCACGACCAAGATGTAACCCAGTTACTCTACCCCAACCCAGTCCTTGCTGTATTTTCCCGTATGCAGCAGATGACCAGGGTCCTCAGTGCTGTGTGTGCAGAGCCCAAAGGGACAGCTGAGGCCAAGAATTCACTGCGTTGTTTAGGCACGAAGATCCTACTGGTGGCTGCTCTCCACTGAGCACCTTGAAGTACTGGCCTAAGAGTGAGTGTAACCTCTTTGGCAGAGTAAGGAAATGAAATATGAATTGCAAGAACCAAGTCAGGATCATGGTATTCTTGTTTTTAACTATCTGCTGCTTTTATTGTAACCTACCTGCTTTGCCTTTTATGTGATTACTTTTCCTCTGCTAGTGACTGCAGTGTATCTAAAACTTGATGTGCTAGGATGTGTTTCCATAGGATGACTGGCATGTGCAGAGGCTGCAGGCCAAGAGTAACTGCCCCTCTACCCTGGGAATTGCTTGGGAGAAGTAAAGAGACTAGTCACCTCCTTCTTTGGAGATTTGTAAAATTTTCTCTCCAATCCTTCTTGCAATTCCTCTCTAGGTATATCTTACTCCATATGCAATCCCAAAGCTCTTGTTCTTTGGCACATTCAGGATGACCTATCCATGAAAGACTCTCAAAAAACAACACAAAAATTTGTTCAAAAAAATCAAAACAAGTGCTCAAAGATATGCAAAAAATAATCACAATATAATAGGTAAAGAAAACACATCATGATATATATTCAGGCAATAGACTTTTCCTACAGGTTCTTCTCAGTCTGTTGGAAGAGCAAGTAGAAGTGAGTTACCTCTTTGGATCTGAATCCTGCGTGGAGAGGTTATATTTGTTGGTGCAAGAACCCAAAACAGAGCAAAGTGGCAATGTTTGTCCTTTACAGTCTTTATGATGCACTGAACTTTTCAATCTTTCTTGAGAAGGGTGGCCAGCACCACCAGATTTTGGGGCATTTTTATTTGAGTGCAGACGAGCAGGACATGACTTGCCACAGCTCTGTGTAATGCCACTGTTAGCTGAGCTAGATTGTGCCTGCGGAGCTGGTTGTGCCAAGCTTTATGGCATCTTTGTTTTACACAAAAGTCTTGGCAATGTAGGAAAAATAAAATTATAGAAAATTCAGAGGGCTGATTGGGAATTTGAATAAAACACCGTAGAGCACAGTCACATTCTTCTACGTGCATCAGAGCTGGACAGCCACGATAAGGCACGAAGATTTTATCCGAAACGACTTCCCTCTCTGCTCAGCACCCCCCTGTTATTGCTGTGCAATGCAAATGCCTGGGCAGGATTGGCACCAGAGGGCTTCCAGCCCCCAGGCAAGAACTGCTGTCAGAGCTCTTCTGCGGCTTTCTCTTACCCTGACAACTCCCCTTACAGCTTTCCAGCCACCCTACATGTTTAAATTCCTCAAGTAGTTTTGTGCGCAGTTCCTGCAAATTCATCTAAATGCAGGAGCACCTCTGCACACCTTCCCTGTCTGCTTCGAGCTGTCACGCACAGGCTCTGTGCCAGTACAAAGTGCAGGAATAGCATAAAATATGCTGACAATCCTGCCTCCGAACCACGTCAGCACAGGTGATTAACAAGCTTTCCCGGTCAGGCTTTACTGTGCTTGCTGGTCTGTCTGCACAGATAGAGGGGGGGAAAGAGAGGGCAATACGGACTGATCTTGAAAATACAGGGCAGGGACATGTGCTATATTTGACATACTAAACTGACATATTTGTGCATCAGATATTGGCTGAGGGAACCCATCAGGTCCTTTCTGGCTGAAAGGGAGAAACCTCTTTGGCTGTAGCTTGTAGGTGGCCTTGGGGTATTGTCTGCAAAGGTGTCTGGCTGGCAGATGCAGCCTGGAATGGTGGATGCATCCTTTGCATACTGTTTTGAGGAGGATTTAGGCCATACCTTGCTCTGGCCTGTTCCTGCTTCTTCCTTGCTCCCTCCCAACTTGTCGCATCATTGCTAAACCCGCCCAAGCGTGAAATGGTGAAGGAGCCCGCTCTGCAGCTGGTTCTCCTGGCATAACCTTGCTTGGGAGCTTTGGGGTTGTAAAGGGAACAGATTGTCCTGGGAAATGAGTTCTCATCCCTGGCCACGTTTTGGGAAATAAGACAGAGAGCTTCCTCCAGGCAGCTTTATTAGATAACCTGGCAAGAACAAAAGCTACCAGCCAGGGAGCGTGCTGCTTTGGAGCCCCAAAAGATCTCCTTCCTGGGGTTCTACATAATGTTGCCACATTTCGTTATTCCCTGTTAATATTTTATCAAGCAGAAGAAGAAAGTTTCCCTTTGAAGTTATACAGTAGTAAATCAGCTTCTTATTATAGCATTAAAATAGTGGCAGTTTTGCTTGGGGGAAAGGGAGTCATGCAGTCCAGCTATAAATACTGTATTGGAGCAGTTAATAAGTTTAGGAATAAGCAAGTGCTACAAACCAGAAATTTACTTTCTGTAACCCCTAAAGCTGAACCTGCAACAGCTCTGATCTTGTTAGTTCCTTCGTTTATCCTTTCTGAGCCTAATGCAAACCCTTGAGGGAGCACTTCAGGCCTAGATGGTACCAAGTACTAAGGTACCATAAAAAAGGACATTTTCAGGATGATGTGCTGGGCTAGCTGGGAACAGAGACAGAAAAATACTGGGCTGAAATTGAACTTTTTCTATCAATTAGTGTAATATGGGAAAATGTATATAGATCTTTATTATGTAGTTACAGCTGGCCAGGCTAAAAGCTTGTCTGGGATAAAAATCTCTTTCCTAGTGGACACTAAGGAAAGCACTTTGTCTGGTAAGTATAATAAAAACTGACCATCACACAGTGTTGTAAAGATGAAAAGTGCAGTAAATGTGTCACCACCTGTTATGTGGTTTATATGAGAGATTTGTAGCCATCGATAAAAGCTGCCCACAGGGAGTACACTGGGAATTTGGGAACGGGGATTGTACTTACAAGAGGATTGGACATACAGATCCCGGCGTAATCGTTCCCATGAAGCACTTTTTTGAAATCTCTGTGATCAGTGGCAAGATGGTACAATTTAAATACAGACCTATTTGATCTGCAGGGTTATCTCTATTTCCAGGATCAAAATAAGCCTCAGCAGGACACTTCAGCTGTAATCACAAAGAGGGGGTTGCGAATCCCCTTCTCTGTGGATCGGTGCAAACGCCGTTACCGAGCAAAAGTTTGACTTATTTGCTTGAGTAGGCAGGAAAGAAACTTAGAAGCCTCTAATAAAAACTAGTTGTCCAAGCAGTGTTTTGCAATGAAATCTCTTTTGATGGGTTTTGCTGAAAAGAAAACTTCATGCTGATCAGCTGATGGCAAGTTTAATTTAATCTTGTTTTCCCTCGGGAGGCCTTGTCTGCACCGTTTCATTATTGCTTTGCAATTTATTCATTTGAGAAGGACTTTTTTGTCGCTGCTTTTTTAACTACATGTTTGCATAGCTACTGGCGTAACCTCAAGTGGATCTGTCAGTAATGACTATCTCATAAACTGCTAACACAGACGTGTCCTGCGCAGGCATGGGAAAGTGCTTGGGTGTCTCAGACCTGATGCTGTTCCCTGTCAAAACTTCTGCCCCTTTTCAGCCCAGCTGAGACCCTTGCTCTTTCCTGACTGTGTCCCCAGCATCGTTCTGGGGATAAAAAACCAATATCGTTATGCAGATTTCATGTGTATTGTCAAAAGCCTCTAATGTTTAGAGACAACAGCTTGGCATGTCTTATCCCTTGTTATATCTATCTAAAGTTTTATCCTTAACAAAAATGCAGAGAACAAGGTTATCCTTTAAATTAATAACTTAAGGAGTCAATAATTATTCTAGATGCCATGATTTGCTTTCTGCTTTCAAATTTGGCTTAGCAAACTCTGTACCTTCAGCTCCTCTGCTAGAAAATGGCCAGAAGATCCCCTTTGAAGCGACAGGCTCCTTTATGGCTTTTTATCTGTTAATAGTATTTATAATCTAATGGAGAACAACTTTCCAAATCTGTTTGAAATATTTCCAAGCTGCTTATCATGATGTAGCATTATAATCCAGCACTAATTCACATTAGCCAAGGGTTGGATTTCAATTAATAGTCGTAATACTTAAGTTTATTTAGCTAAACCATTGGCAGTGGTGTGGCTTTCATAAAATCAGCATGCAGTTGCGTAGTTTTCTTCCACATTCCCCTTGTAACTTTGGACAAATTTTTAAAATTATGTACAAAAATGTGAATTTTTAGTGGGGTTTTTTTTGGTTTTTTTTTTTAAAGTTTTTAAGTCCAGGGGACTCTGAAGAAAAATGAGGCACATATTTCCTTGGTACCAAATCTTCCTCTATTGCCTTTTCAAACCCTGACAGAAAGAAATAACATGAAACCCCTGTCCCAGTACTGACTTGAGTATTTATGGCCAGATTTGCCCTGGTGGTAACAAACCCAAGCTAGGGAAAAGTGACAATGTGCAGATCAGAAACTGAATTTCACAATGTGCCATCGGGCTGAGTTCAAAGAGGTTCCTTTACCATTTCATCCTCTAAATTACTTGAACAGGATTCACTCATTCTCCTGGCGTTTCTGTCCATATTGCACAAGTGCCCTGCAGTACAAAACACAAATAAACATCAAAGCAAGGAAAATAATTTGACTTCCTCATCTTTTTGGATGTGTCATTTTTATATATATATATATATATATAATTCCTGAAGTAGCCTGTGGCTTATATTAAAGTGCAAGCATTTGAAATAAAGTGACAGGGGTTTATCTTCCTGGGAAAAAAGGTAACTTTTAAAGTGATGTGATGAGATCCTGAAGTCTGAAAAAAAAATATAATAAGAGATGGGAGGCTTGCCTTCCACAGAACAACCCTGAGCTAAAAATGGAAATTTTCCTGATTTTTACTATTTTTCTTCAGCTCTCTGCTATGGGGCAGGACCTTAACAGTTTCCCCTGGGAGCAGATGGATGAGAGGGAGACCAGAAGCACCTGGAGCTCTTCTGCAGTTCTTGACCTCTTCATATCTCTGTCCTTTCCTTGTCTCACACACTCTAATTTTAGGTGGTATCTCTATGTCCCGCCAGTAGCTGCTGCAGGACCTGAGCAATCTTCATTATTTCAGGGTGTTCATGGTTTGGCGACTGGCAGCAATGGAATAACAGGAAACATTTTATTTGAAGCAGGTATCAGCAAGCAGTATTTTTATGGAAACTGCTTCACATAGACTCATATTCATATGGTGCTTTTAAAAGAAATCATAAAGGAAAAATGGAAAAAAAAATGTGTTCTCCTGTGGGCGTGAGGGTTTGGAGCAGGGGTGAGCACCACAGGGGTTGTTCCAGCCTTCCCTCTTGCTGCGCTCACTACTGATTATCCCTCCTGCTCTTGCTCCTGGCATCACTATACAGAAGGGTCAAGATCCACAGGGGTGGTTATTGTGCATTTACGCGCTGCAGGAGAAGTGGAGACCATTAGGTACTGTGCTGCACACTGGGGTGCCCAAACCAGATATTGGGGAATTGCTGAGAAAAAGGGACTTTTTGGAAATTTTGTCCTGGGTAGAGGAGCAGTGGAGATATATTTTGGACCCCTGTGAAACTGTCAATCAGCTGCTGAGGTTTTTTCTCATCTTCAGGCACATTTGGTTTGTGTTTACATTTCCCTGCCAGCATTTAAGTCCGTGTATTTCACTGCATGTGCTTTGTCTTTTAGGGCTGTGAGTGTGCAAGAAAGCCCAAGTGTCCAGGAAACCTTTGTGCCCGTTTACCTGGTGCCTGCCAAGCTCTCTTGTTCACTGGCAGCGTGCACATCTTGCCTCTCGCTACTCCCTGTGTGTCCCTACAGCCTGTTTTGAAACCTTTTAATGCAGAGGGATGAGCCTGGGACCCACCCCGAGGTACGTTAGCACTTGAGTGGAGATGGGATGTGGCACCCTGTCAGTCCCTTGCCTACCCTGGGATGATCCAGGCTGGCTGCAGCAGGGTGCAAAGCCTCCTGCTCGCCCGCAGAGAGGCGATGGTGTCGGCACGAACGCTGCTGCTTCAGCACCCGCTCAGATCCAGCCTCTTCATGGCTATCGCGTTTGTCTCATGCCATTCAGGGGTGCGTGTCTGCTTGCTTATCACTTTCGATCATCAGCAAAATAACACCTCGAAAGCATGCAGCTCTCCCACAAGGGCACCTTGAGAAGCTGAGCGCCCTTGGGCTCTCAGTGAGCCATCGTGTTCCGCACAATCCCATTTTCACTTGCTTATCTGCTGCAGTGGTTTGGGTTATGTCCTGTTGCAGAACACAGACCTGGCCCCAGGCTTTGCATGTCTGCTGGTTCACACGTATCACCCCCTGCAATACACGGACAGTTCCCGAGTAGCAACAGCGTTGATATTTTCTGGCTAGAGTAGCACAGAGTCATCTAACTCTAGGTGTTTCATTACTCGAATTGCACTGGGGAAATACATTGCTTAATGGCTTTGTGTCACTTGATCCAACGGCCTCCTCCTGGGCCATGTAACATGACCTATAGAAATGGTGTTGAATTTGCAGCCTACAAAAATTTTTCCTTGTCCTGTTGGGACTTGCTCTCTCCCATTGCTCACCAGTTTGCCGGAGGTGGCACGTTGCTGCGCCAGTGAGGAGGACAGAGCCATTCTGTTAATATGAGTTACTGACTCTGTCGTCCTCCTTCCTGTTGACCATCCTACAAGATAGAGTAGAAAATTACGTGGCTGTTTTCCACAAGCAACTACAAGCCATTGAAATGTAACAACTCCAGTAAAGAACAGCTTGTGATACTCTGCTTTTCAGCTTGGCTTATTTGTTTGTTTACTCTCTAATTTTTTTAGCTTCAGCAACTTGCAATGAAATCTTGGTTATTAGCAGGAATCAGCAGGATTTGGTTGCTTGGCTTTCCAGAGCAAACTCGTTTGCTTTTGTATAGGTCATGTGCAAATATATATGAAATCTGAATTTCAAGAACCAAAAGTTCATAACAAATATGGGCAGCATAATGTATGCTGTATTGTCAGTCTAAAATCAGCATATGTTTCCATGCAAACTCAAGCAGAACAGGCCCCACTTTGAGCAGCGGGTTGGGCTCCAGAGGTCACTTCCAGCCTAAGTCATTAGATTATGAGGGACCCCTTCCCATCAGCATTTCTACTCCTTTCCTCTCCAAGGAACAGAAGGATCATCATCTTTCTCCTCCAGCACTCCCATGAACCCCAATGTCCTTTTTTTTTTTTTTTTTTTTCTTCATCTGCTGCCTCATCTTCAAATCCTGGAAGTTTTTTACTGTTTTCTACTGTTTTGCAGGTTGAAGCTTCCCTCTATCCTCCATGAGGACCATTTTGCTTGTTCTTTCCCTATACCACCAGGTGCTCTGGGACTACTCCTCATTCCAAACACCCTTGATTTAATTTACCGTTCTTGCTCTAGAGGTCCTTTGCTCCCTGTAATTAGTAGATGCCTTCAGCTCCTAATGTTTGCAGGGGAAATTGTCAGAAGGATCATGTGTGGCATGTGCTGACTGACGTGTCCCAAATGCTCAGTTTATTCTCGCTGCCCTCGGAGTCCATTACACCAGTAAAAGGCACTAATTATAACTCGAGACCAACTTCTGTTGGCACGAGCAGAGCTGAGAAGGGAGATTCATCTGGAGTGCGTAAGGATGGAGCAGTTCATACTCCCCTTTACCTGGGTGCTGCTAAAGGCTGATGGCTCCTCTGTGATAGTGGTTAGTGCCTAGCTGGGAAAGCTGCTCTTTGCAGAGCAGTGCTGATGGCCATCTTCCCCCTTTCTGCCCTTAGCCCTGTAGCATCCTCCTTTTCTCTCCATAAATATGTCCTCTCATGTACCCTGTGTACACAATGTGTGGGATTACTGGTGCTCGCCAGTACAGGACTATGGGTTCTGCTTCCATCCACAGCCCACTACAGCATGGTCACCTTTCCATACGGTGTAGTTTTCATTTTATACTACCAGGAACACGCCTTTTATGTGAACTTATTTTCCAAATACACTCCAGAAACAATGATCTCTGGGAATCCAGAAAGCGTCATGGGTTTGTTAATCCTCATGCAATGCAGAATGCTGGAGGCAGTTAGGAAAATTGTGAAAACTGCAAAGAATGGTTCAGATAAAATAAAGGAGTTCTCTTGGTAGCATTATATGTTCCTCACAGCTTTGTATGCTATTTATAACAATGTATTTGGCAGTGCAGATTAAATACATTCTCCTTGCAAGATTCATATTTGGAGACAGAAAAACCAGGGTATCTGGTGTCCATGTGCAGCTGCACGTTGAATGCTGAGATTGCATTTGTGTGTGGGTTTCTCCAATTTTTTTAGGGGGGAAAAAACATTTTATGCTCAAGTTGGCTCTACGTATTTCAAAGATCCCATTTCTCTCTGACTTTGCAATTTGACAACAGAGGCTTTCAACTCTCATTGGATTGCTTCTGTAGCGGCTTTGAGACCACGTCTTGTTCTTTCCCCAGCTCAGCTCACCAGCTGGGTACGGCAGCTCCACTCCCGGAGGTGTTTTTAGCTGAGCTGTGGGCGAGCAAAGGCAGTTTGCCTCTGACTGAGGCTAATGCGGCTCTGGGAGCGAGGGAGTCCCTTTGCATCCAGCGTTGCTATGATATTTTCCAAGTACTACAGCCACGCTCCTTCTGCCGCCTCTAATTCTGGCAGACAGGGAGGGGGACGGAGGTATGGGCGGGGGCGTGAGTTGTAAATGAGTGGGACATCCTACAGACTATCACCTTGGGTTCACAGCATGTGTGAGGAGCGATAGGGATGTTCCTTACCCAGCCACACTTTCTTTTTACTTCGGGTTTGATTTAGCCTGAAAATCCGCAAAGAGATTTGCTGTCTTAAAGGGTGGGAGGGCAATGTTGGTCCACACTGCTGTTTTGTGCCAATCTGGGTGGTTTTAATAACCAGAACCCAAAGGCCTGACTCCAGATATCTGGGTTCTGGGGAGTTCACAAAAAGCAAAAATTGGAGATTTCATTCCTGCTTAGGAGCATCTTTGCCATCAAAAGCCAAAGGGACTCATGGTCCTAAGTCATTTGGAGGTATAGAAAAATTCTACCCTGAATCAGATCTAGATTTTTTTAAGGTTGTGACCATGCCATAAATAAATAAAAATGAAAACTTAGGGGAGATCAAAATGGAAAAACGTTGTCCCAGAACCTGCCAAACAGTCTTTTCTCTGTCTTACATCTCTTACATAAAATTCCTACACAATTTCTGCTTTAATAATAATAAATGTTTTTATCCAGAGATTTCTCAAGGCTCTGGTCTAGTTATCAGCTTCAGACTTTAGTGAGGTTCAAATCTGGTGCTGGGCTCCTCATCCTAAACAACCAGTCTGTTGTCAGCCATCACTCAAACCTCTGATTTCTCCCGTGACTTGAAAAATCCCATCCTCCCCCCTCCCCTCTCCCATTTCTTCTAGCACACTCTGCACTTTTCCTCTCATTTTCTGGCTCTCTTGAGCTTTAAGAGTATTCTGGGAAATAATAAGAGTAAAGATAAAGAGTTGATTTAGTGCTTAGCAAATATTGGAAGGAGATTTGTGCATGTGATTAGAATTTATTTGTTCTCTTCTTATGCAGCAGAGGAAGGTTTGATGTAATAGCCAAGAACATGCATGGTAGAAGTTGCCGAAGAAGGCTTTTCAGCGTTGACAGACTATGAATTTAAAGTTAGCAACTGCAAGTCATAGTTAAAGAATCTTTTATGGGGTGGAGAGGGATTTCTTATCAGTGTAGGTACGGCTACAGTCAATAGGCACAAATCCATGGCACGCGGTTGCAAGGAATTTGAAGTGTGCCAGAAACATCCCAAGAAATACAATGGGGAGAAGTGTTTGGAAAACCAAGAAGAGATTATTCAGCAATTTAAAAAGTTTCTCCCTTGTTTTGTTTGACATCAAGCTCTCATTCAAATTCCATTCTGCTTGGGCTGGGGAGCAGTGAGGGACTACAGCCCCATAAGCTGAGTTCTGGCTTGGGCCACTGGTGTCTGAAGCATCTTCTGGACTCAAGTGTGTGTGTGTGTGAGACAGGGAGGCTGGAAAAGCTGAGCTGCTTTGATGTCCAAACTGCAGTATGTGGGTGTTATTAGTATGTTGTGAAGGAAAGACCTCATTAGTCCATGATGAACAAAACGCAAAGGCACAGAAGAAAGGAAGTAAGTCAAGGCTGATGGGAACTGGAAAGAGAATAATAACCCCTGGGTATCTAGAAGAGGAAGGGATCCCTGTTTGAACAGATAGTCTTGTAAGAAAGTGATATAAAAATAAACTTAATTTGCTTCCTAACATGACATTGCAGCAACATAAGGTTGGAATAAATCTTGAAATGGCTTATTGGAGAGAATATAGATTAAAGCTTGTTCAAATTGTTTGTGTATAAAGAATGAAAGAGCATGCAGGAAAATGGAGTTGTATTGAAGAAAAAGTATGTTACAGAAGGAAAACAGACATGTGGTTCCAGTTCAGCAAAGCCTGTAAATGATGCTTTCATCTCTCACTGCTGAACACGAGGGGACTTTGTAATGAGCTAGCGGGAAAGAAGGTGCAGAGTCAGACCTCAGACCAGCTGGAAACTGAGGAATTGGATGGGTCAAAGGGGCTGGGGATGCCCAAGGGACACGGTCATTGCTCATTGGCTTCAGTGGGGACAAAGCAGCTGTGGCTCATGTGCCAGATCCAGCATCTCCTCGGGTTTGCTCCTGGGTGAGCACTTAGTGATTTCCAAAGGGAGATGAGAGCAAGTAACAAGTCACTGTCCTACTAGTTAAAATATTGAAAACCAGCTAAATTGGCTATTAAATGAGAACCTCAAAAACATTTAAAAATGTTTTGTTGATTCTTGGTTTTGATAGCAAAGAGAGCAACAGAATCTGAGCAATAGAATCTGAGAAATTAAAGAAACACATTTGAAGTGAGATATTGTTAGCAAAGTACAACGTTTTTTGTCAAGATTTATGTATGGTAGGGAAAAACCAAAAGAGAGAGAGAGTATAGCAAGCCAGATGAACTGTCAGACCTAAAAAGTGTCATCATTCTCGAGGCAACCGAAAAAAAGTCAATAGAAGACAATTGACTTTAGATAAATTGTCAAAAAAATGTCAGCATTTGAGGTTCAGAGAAAGACCTCTTGACGATGGAAACCTATGGTTTTCCTTGATAAAAGTCTGTTAAGATATTAGTAATGCATTGATAGAAAGTTTACACAGCAGCTTTGAAAATAAATGATGAAAGGAAAATTACAAAGAGCAGCTCTGCCAGAGGTAGGGGAGCTACTGTTCTGTAGCAAAATGACCTCTGATAGGGAGGGGAAAATGGAAAGCAAGTAAATCAAATACGTTTTTCTTGATTTCTACTTTTTTATGATCACAAAATGCTATGATATGGAACGCAATAGAAATTCCATATAAACGTATAATTCCTAAACCAGAGTAACCATTATGAAAGTTGAGGTATACAAATGACTACTCTGGTAACAATAGTGCTTGTGCCTCCCAAGACTCGTTTTGCGATCTTTGCTTATAATGGTGGCTGTTTATTCATGTGAATTGTCTATTTGCTATTTTTCATGTGCTATAAAAAGAGCGAGAAGGAAAACAGAGTTTCACAATATTTTCATTCAATAAGCCTGGGCTGCTGCAATACATTACTGAAATCCAGCAGCAGCATACCAAAATCCTGGGTGGCCCAGGTTTGTGAGGTCGTGAGGCGGGGTACACAGCAAATCAGAGCTCTCTTTAGCCCTTCAGAAATCAGTTTTTGGAAAATGCTCCTCATGGCATTCACTGCTCCTGCCAAGCAGTGCTGAAAGCAAGATGTTGGTGGTGTTAAAATGGTTTGGACGTTTCTGTGGATGCTGTGAATATGTTGGGCTGGGGAGGGAATGGTTGAAACAATTGGTCTGCCTTAAAAAGAAGGTCAAGAATTATGAAAGGAGTATAAATACTCTTATCCCAGTGCCTGAGCTTTAACAGCAGCAGGAAAGCTCCTTACAGACAGGTTCTTCTTATGGCTTCCTCTGAAATAGTAATACTCGCAGGGACCAGATGCTAACCTGAGTGGGCTGCCTGTGTCCAGCAACATGCTGATTCCTGGGATTCATGTCTACTTGGGTTCAAATTCCTTGAAGATAATAAAGTAGGATATGGGGTTTGCTCTGCATCCATTTGAAGGAGATCCGCATGCAGAGTAAAATATGATTGTTGAAGGACTCTATCTTGATATGATTTATTTAACTTATGAAAAATGTAAGAAGATTGAATTATATTGGCACCATATATCATATTGCTGGGTGAAAAATTAAGATATATTAGTGGAATTTAAGTGACTAGTTTCTCACTGAATTTGCATTATGATTAGCCCAGCTGTCTCTGCAGTGTGCTCTGCCATGAGCATGAACAAGAAAGCAGCAGACAGGTTGTCCAAGTGCTTTAGGAACTACGATAAAATGTGCAGAGGTGTGTGGCTAATATGGAGCCATGTCTTGTCTGCATTTTGATTGTATCAAACTTGATGGAGTGGCAGGAAAAAATTAAGAGGGAGGATTTGTAGTACAGAGGAGACCATGTGTGAAACTTGAAGGGTTTTCCTCAGGTTTGAGGAACAAAGGTGAAGCAAGTTGCAGGACAAAAGGAAATTTAAAGTGTGTTATTTGAAATACTGTAATTTGTCAGTAACAGCAGAAGGGGAGAGACAATTTCAGTAACCGGCAAGAGAGGAAGAATTCTTAAACCATCAATAGTCCTGTTCATGCAAAGTTTTTTGCTTATTAATAAAAATCAGAGAAGAAAAACAAAGTAATTAATAAACATTGTATTTACATTTATTTTCTAATTCTAATTTTCAATTATATGTTTTTATTCTTTTTCTAAATGCTTCCATGTCCCTCTCCTACAGGGTAATAATCTTGAATAAAAATAATTTTAATTGCTATTAATTACATTCTAGGATTTTTCAGCTAATATTTTTCTACTCAAATTTTCATGAAACATGTATTTTAATTCACATTTCAAGTCTTCAAAACCAAACCAAATTTGTAATTTAATGGTGCAGTTTATTAGCTTTACGCTCCCTGCTTTTGACCTCACCCCTTGTGCCAAGTTTGACTCGGTGGTTGCAGTTTCAGGTTTCTGTGCATGGTAAAATGGTGTCTAAGCAGTGTAGTTCCGTTAAAGCATGGCTGGATGGTGCTGTGCTTCCCTCTCCCTGGGTTTTTCACCTGGCACTTGCTGCATGCTTGCACTGCACAGCATCAAGGCCAGATTTTAAAGGAGTTCTTGAAAATGTCATGTAAGATGCAACTGCACAAATTACCAATTCAAAGGTTATAGATAGAAAAGAGCTGTCCAAGGAAAAACTACATCATGTTTGAAATCTAGACTGACTAAGTGGCTTAAGAGGGCAAAATTTAATTAAATGCCTGGAGCCAGCCTGAACTGTCGGGAATAAATCTAAATTAAATATGATTACAAAGTGATCTAATAGAATGAGATAAGTTATACATAAATTAGACATAGCTTGCGCGACAGAAACAAATCAACAGAAAGTCCTTGGGTGTATATCAGTCCTAGTACATTTTTATGACACAGATCAAAATAGGATGAGAATTCCTGACTGTACAGCAGAAAGGAGCCTATAAACATGATTGACAAATCTGCCAACAAAAGTTGAGTCTGTGCAGGGCGGAGATGGATCGTGCAGCCGTTTCTGTATAACATGCTCTTAGTTGCTGAGAGGTTATAAATTATTACAAAAAGGCTGAGCTGCTGCTCTGGTTCTTTTAATAGTAGAAATGGTGGTAGATTTAAATGGAGAACACTTGATACAGAAATTAGATGTCATTGCCAAAGCACTCTTAATGGTTTTACCTTACTTTCTGCCAGGGAAACATGGCTTGCGACTGCAAAGATAAGCCGGAGAAATTGTCTATGAAATTGGAATACTCTTCATGATTAAGCCAGATCACAATTAACAGAGTAATCCAAGGATCTGATCACTGATAAAAACATTTTACAGCATGTTTTTGTGTTACGAAAAGAAAACTGTAATTAACTTGTAGCCATTGCTTGAGTAGAGCCAATAAATAAATAAAGATGAGGTTGGCCACTTAGCAAATTGTATCAGCAGAAAGACAAACCAAATCAAAAGACACCTCTTCGATGACAAACATCAATGTTATTACAACTGGCAAGAGCCAGCTCTTCCCCATTAAAACAGCTTCAAAGAGAATTCCAAGACTTCTGAGAGAAATAACCTTAGAAAAAAGGAATGCGTACAAATACAGCAATTCTTGTTGTTCAGCGTATTGCCTTTTGAATACTTGCACATTAATTATTTTTCTTAGCACAGCAGGTTAGGGGGAGAGAGCATGTAAAGAGTAGACCCAAGGGAAAAAGGACCAGTGAAATCAAATGTTTGAAATTTGACTATAGAAATGTTTTCTTTAAAAGGAAAATGTGAACAGAGGAAATGGCAGGAGTGTCAGGAGGCAGGTGAGGCTGCCTGTGGAAGTGTGGTCTCGTAGGACAACGGTGGAAGACTGTCTGATTCTGGATGACAAAATAGCAGAGTTTGGTGGTATCAGTCCACTTGCTTCTGAACAGATGTCAGGATCAAAAAATATGCAGTGTTTTTGCGGAAATCCTCTTGGTAGGTTGGGAGGTTGCCCAGAGGCAGGGTCGCCTGGAGCGCTGTGTGCTTTGAAATGGTCCTTCGATGTCAGGAGCTGAGCGTGTTGCGGGGCTGCAGACGCTCTCCCTGGTGGTACCACATGCTGTGCGATGGAAGAGAGGATCTTGTTCGCTCTTCGCAAAGGGAAACTAAATGTCTTCCTGAGATAAAGTTGACATCTGCTTCAAAGCTAGAAGGAGAAAAAAAAAAAAATCCCTTTTTTTCTGGTCTGGAAGTGTCACATTGCTTGTGGGAATGTGTACCATGGTCCTTGGGACAGTGTAGAGGTGCTTGTCATGTTCTTACCACCCCAGATATCCACATTTTGGTGGTTTTCTTAGCCTGAGCAGCACAGCACAGATATTCAGCAATTCACTGCAATGAACTGGAACAGTGATGGGGAGAAATAGACCCCATGCTGAACTCTAAATCTCAGGGTAACAGAGATTACTCAGAGGAAAGCCAGGGTAAGTAATTGTTTCTTGTTGGCATCTTAATTTCTTGTGAAATCATGGCTCCTGCAGCCTGCATTTCATTAATTGGTTGCACAGCCTATTGCAGAAATTGATGATCAGCAAAATAAGACTGTCAAGTCCCCCCTAAGCTGTCTCTTTCTTTTGGGTAAAAGCATGATGTTGCCTTCTATTTTCTAGTCCGTATCTTGCTGCTTTAGTACGGTGTGAACCGATGCTGGTGTGGAAAAAAGCATGACAGTTCCCTGACTCAGCAGTCATAGGTTTAAGAATGAATAGGGCTTCTGTGGGAAATTTATTAGGCTTAGAAATAGAATTACAATGTTGGTGGATAAAATACAGAGGAACGTAACCTTGCACAGAGAAAATCAAGCAGTCCTCTTCCCACTCCTCCTCCTGCTTTTTGAAGTTGACTCGGTACAATCTTGAACATCTGTTTTCCAGCCATCCTTTTGATTATTATTACTCTTATTTAAGACCTTTCTCTATTTTGCTCTGCCTCTCCTGTGGCCTCAGCAACTGGTTGTTCTTGTGACAATGTTGCAGGAATAACATCCACAGCTGTCTTTAGTGGTAGAGGCGAGTGAGAGATGTACATTTTTAAATGAGGGTGGTAACTGGGTGTCCTCTGCAGGAGTGGAGGGGATCCAGGGGAGCTGGACAGTCAGCAATTGCCATATCATTTCCCTTCCCTGGCTAGTATGGGACTAGCTGATGCTTTGATTTGAGCAGGAAAAATGCCTTTTGGGAAAAGGCTTCACAAATCACACCCCTATAACATTAAATAGGTTGTAGCCTCAGGACCTGAATTTGTCCAGTAAGTGTGATGTAATTTGTTGTATTTTCCTTGCACAGCTCCTCTTATTCTTATTTTAAACACCAGGCTCAGTCCTGAGTAGCTTAGTGCTGCTTCGCTGGGAGGTTACGCTCAAGCCACGTGGCTGAGCACAACAGTGAGATGTTCCACAGGAGATGTGGATGGAGCCACCTCTCTGGACCCGTGGGACATGCAGGGCTGGCCCCAGGCAGTGCTCACCAACACCTATGCTGCATAGGTGCAACTGCTTCTTCAGATATAATCCTGTCCTCTCTCACCTGGAAATTACAGAGCCGAGCTGAGCAAATACTTTCTAATAGCTCATTTCTTTGACAAATGCGGCCCTTTTCTCTGTATGAATGTCCCCAAGTCAGCTGCAATTTGAATTTACGCTGTGGTTGGCCATTTGATGGGTAAAATTTGAAATTGGAGCTGTGGTTTGGTGATTGCTGGCAGAAACACAGCCTCTGCTGCTCAGCTGCACCAGTTCATTTCCTACCATGGGCCTGCTGATTTAGAGCTTGCTTTAGGAGCTGCGTTTTCAGGAATATTTGATTAAATCTCAGTTACATGAACACCTGAGGAGAGGAAGTACGGAACTGGCACAAATGCAGCCAATATGAATTCATTCAACAAACATTTGCCGAGCCACCACAGGGACCTTTTTTATTGTATTGGAATCCGTTTCCTGAGACAGCCTTATTTGTTAAAGATATCCATACATGAAAAAAGCAGTACAAATCCTTTGGGTCAGATTTACAGCTGACTTTGCTGCCCTCACTTCATCTGAGGGTTTGTCCTTCTGTACTAAGGTAGAGGGGAGTTGTTCCTGGTCAAGATGCAGCAAAACACATTCATAGATTAGATGTAAAATGAATTTACTTACAGAGCATTAGTCATTCTCACCATTTCTAGTAACTAATGTCATCAGTGAAGTTAACTGTCCTTAATTCAAACCCAGAAAAATCCAGGATAAGAAATTGTTTCTTGTCAGCATCTTAATTTTGGAGCTCAGCTCAATCTATTTGGTTGCTTGTCTCATGGATCTAATAATGAATTTATTTGATATCCTTACCCTAGTCTGTAATCATTCTGTAGTTTCATTAAAGAGTACAGGATATCAAGATAAATCAGTTCATCATGGGGCAAGCTCTTTCTCCTGCAGAGGAAGCAGCTCTTTGTTCCTTACACTTTGGCATCCTTTAACTGCTGGTTTCACTACATCTTGGGTTGCTGCTGAACTGTCATCCCATGAACTCTCTTGTGTTGGGTGCACATGTTGTCAGAAGAAACTGTAGCTGCTGCCCCCCCTCAAAAAAGAAATATTGCCCTCTGGTAGTGCCCCTGACCCTTCATAAATCAAAGGGGACTGCCGTTGGCCATCTCCAGCAGGCAGGCACGGGGCTCAGGCAGCAGTGGGCACTCTGCCCACGTGGGCTGTGGCTGCTGGTGTCGCCCAGCGCTGGCCAAGACTTGGCAGCAACTCTAGTTTTGGACTTGATTTCCATTTTTATTACTGCTGCACTTAAAAAAAAATGAAAAAGTTAGTTATATCTGTGTTCACATTCGCATCTCCATTGTTAGCCATGACCTAACATGCCATATTTTGCTGTTGCAGCACCCAAGTGAAATTACATTTCTTAATAAGGAAACTCAGCTACACAGAGTTTGGAAGGTGCTCTACAGAAATGTAATAACTGCTTGTTCACCTGTCAAAGTGGAAAGTAAGTTTGGTTGTTGCTTTGAGCACAATTTTTGCTGCTTCTGTGCCATATTAGACTTGGATTTAATATTAAATAAATCAGAATTCATGAAAAAGGCTGCTCCTTTTTATAGCATTAAATGGATTTTGAATACTGCACTGAACTGACAAAAATGGCACTGAAGGCAATGATTGCAGAGACTGCAGACCTTTAGACTGCATTTGAAAAGGATTTACATACATTCTAAAGTTGGCTTTCCAATATTTGTATATTTTCTTACCCCTTCCTACCCCACTCTCCCTCTTCCCCCAAAAATCATGAATATAATTTCAAATATCTTGGGAAAGTTTTGGCATAAATATATGTAAATTATAAATGTATTTAAAGGGATATTGTCAAATATTTTTCTTTAAATAACTTCCAACATCTTTGTTTGCTTCTCTTGCTTGCACGGTTTGCAGAAGTGCAAACATATAATCCTCCTTGACCCATTGAAGCCTTTCTCCATTTATCAAACACTGATTTTTGTGTGTTTCTACTAGAGCTTGAAATTAACAGAAGTGTACTGATAATTAAAATACAAATGATCATAGCAGTAGCCTTTTCATATGTAGATCACTTCATATAAACATCTAGATAGCTATCTGTGGCCATTACGTATCATTTGTATTTACACATAAAAATGGAAGGAAACTTGCTTAATTCAATTAAATGTTTTTGAGTGGTGAAAGAAAAAAATAAAACTACTAAAAAAATGTATTCATCAGTGGGATGAAATCCTTGGGTCATTTTTTCCACTGGAGTTGTTGCCCTGCTGCTGGTGACCCTCTTGGCAGGGCGTTTGGCCTTTTCAGTGAGGTGAGGATAGGCAGCACCTCCCTCCTGCCACCAGTGTTAAGTTGGGATAGTGAAGCAGAAATATGGGGAGTTGGCTGCTTCCAAAGGTGTCGGCTGCCATCGGCTCTGGCATCCCATGGAAAGGCTTCGTAGCAGCAGCGTTGGGGTGATGGAGACCAGGACCCAAGCCAAGAAACCTCTCCTGCTGAGTAGTGCAGGAAACTGAAGGAACCATATACTTTGCGAGAACAGATCCACTATTAGAAATGGAGGCATAAAGTACACCCTTTCCTTCTCTGCAAGCAACTACACTGACTCTGGAAGTGCGGAGATGCTACACTAACATACTGGTGAGAAGTGGTGCTGGTGGGCTGAACAAACGAGGGATGGAAGAGCTGGCAGGATGGCAGCAGTGTGGGGCAGGGCAGAATTTGTCCCATTGCTCCCATCTATGAAGCAGATGAGACATAGGAGCTGTGACCAGATCTGGGGGTTCATTTAGTGAAAACCCATCTCCCCTCTGCCTGGAGAGTCACAAAGTTCCTCCTGGGACGGTCGGACCCTGGTTGGCAGCAGTTCAGTGCTGCATCTCCTGGCCCTGGAGAGGGGCTGGTGATGCTGAACTCTGTTGGTGCTGTCACTTCATGGCATTCCTGCTTCATGCAGAGCAGAAAACCCTTTTACTTTTCCAGCATGAACATTCGTACCTGCCTTGCTGCCTTCCTGCTCTTGGCAGCACAAGAGACTCTGCCCCAGCTACGCAAAAAAACTTCTGCTGGTTTCTAAGGCAACCATCACCGGCACATCCATTTGGACACATTTTAGGAGGCAGAAAGAAATTGAACCCACACCCCAACTCCTCCTGCTTTTCCAAATCTGGGTAGTAGAAAATCATTCAGTGGTATGCATGCACACACACGTATCTGTCACCTGAGCATCTTCGGGAGACCGCTGCACATGTGTGCAACAGTCTGAAGATGCTCAGGGATAGAGGTGAAAGTAAGTATACTGAAAATAGGCATTATCTGATAAAAATCGAACCAAAATGAAGTTTTCAGGTGTGTGGACAGACAGATTGTCACCATCCACTGAGTCACTTGTAGCATGTGTCAGTATGAACAGAGCACCACCTTCTCTGTAAGGAGGAAAAATCCATGATGGACATGGGGGTCCAGAGATTAATTTTGCTGTTTGACTCTGCTTTTTACAGGAAGCTGCAAATCTGGGTGCTCATCACTGGCATTGGCTCAGGGTGTGTTTGGAGACGTGTGCTTGCACATAGCCTGGGTGGGGGTGTGCATGTTGTGTCTGAGTTACACCATCGAGGGTCGTATGAGATTATGAACTTTGTGAGATCATGAATTTTTAAATTATTAGGTTGAAATTTTAAGAGTAATGCTTAAACAACAATGGCTCTCACACTTGGACAGGAGTCAGTTTGACTTCAGGCCAAGGAGGGATGCTTCCTAGCTCAGTTACTTGAAACCTGATGTTAAAGGACTGAATAATTTCTTGGTATATGTGCTCTTATCCAGAGATGCAGCAGGGGCATGAACCACAGCAAGGTGCAGGTGGTATTGCTTTGCAGGATTCCTGCTGGAGAGTTTAGATGCGAGTCAGGTTGGGAGTGATGTTCACTCTGCTTTGGCAGTTGGCTGCAGTGAGAAGCATTTAAGTTTTGTACATAAAAGTTTAAATTACTTGATGACCCCAAAAAATAAAAGAAAAAAATTTTTGTTTAACAAAAACATCTTTATTAAAAATAGGTGAGCTAAAGTGACCTTCTCTCCTGTTATTTTGCTTCATTCTTTTAGGAAGAAAGTACTTGACTGCTTTTTACAGTGGGAGGTGATAATGCATAAAACTTCCTAATGACTCTTTAAAATAACGAATTTTGGGGGGAAAAAAAAAAGGAAAAAAAAAAATCTATTGGGTTGTGAGTTGTCTGTTGCTTTCTTAGGCAAGCAGTGAGTTTCTTGGGTGTCTGTAAACAATAAGCTTTTATCCTTTTTCACGGTCATCCTGTTGTTCGGTGTGCTGTACCCCGATGACAGGCGGAGTGCTGCAGGACAGGAGCCCAGCTGCTCACCCGTGGCCACTTCCCAAAGCCACCGGGCAGCTTCAGTGGAGCGTATGGGCAAGGGGCGAGGGTGTGACAGCCTGTGCTGGGCTGGAGGGAGAACTGCTGACCCTCCCAGGGTCGGCTTCGGTTCGGGGCTGGATCTGCAAAGGGCTGGTTGAGCTGGCTGCATGCTGGGCTCTGTGTGCCGCTGGGGAAGGTCACCGGCGCTGGAGCCCTGGATTGATTGTACTGTTGTACCTTGAATAAAGGTTAAAGGAAAAGTTTTGTACTATATGAAGTGACTATCGATTTCCTGAAGGCAACTGGGAATTGCACTATGGCTACGCTTTCCTTTACTGAGATAATGTCACTTCTTTTCCTTTTTTTTTTTTTTTTTCCTTTTTTTTGGTAAAGGGCCATGATGGTTTTTTTTAAGCCAGCTCCCTTGCAGTCTTTAGTGGTGAGGTGGTTAGCTTTCTGGTTTTGTAAGTGATTGAAACGAGAGTATGATTTTAATGCTCCCTGTTGTACCACCCACCAGTTCTATGTCTATAAGATTTGATTAACTTTAATGATACAATAAAAAAAAAAAAACCCTAAGTGTAGCAATGCAGTGATGATAGAAAGGGAGTAACTCAAAGCAACTCAGAGCACTCCTGTTGTTAATGCACTCCGTATGAGATCTTCTCTTTTAAGTAATTCAGAAAGCAAAGTTGCAAGGTTCATTTGATTCATTTTGGTCCCTCAAAGACCAGTCTCACAGGACTGTGCGTGCAAACCTCTTTGTATGGGGATAATTTTGGCTTCCACTTGCTACACTTGTATACACTGGCATAATAGATATGTATGTCAATAAGCAGGTATCTGGCTGAGAAGATCAAATGACTGTGATTGAGCTCTTACAGAAAATGTTAGCGTAAACAGCATGGCTGTGTGTCTTGAAAAAGACAGGAGAGGCACCAGAAGCGTGGACAACGGTGTAAATTAAGAGCTGTAGAGCCACAGCTTACCCCCTCCACCCTCAAACTTTTGACTAGCAGTGGTGCTTCTGATCCATAACCTCAACTTAGCAGGGTACAAATGCTGACTACTTCTTTTTTAATACATGGTTTATTCAGCAGTCCAAGGCAACTACAAAGTTATTGCACGCTCTCAAATACTTCTTGCAGATAAGGTTTTATCATTACTGAAATTTAACACCTAATACAGCCTTGACTTGAAATTGTCTGGCCCTGTCACAAAACCATCACAGGTGTTCTTTTACTGTGACCATTCAGTAGAGAAGATGATGACTTGTAATTTATTTTTGCAACAGAATTACTCACTTATTGTGAGTGGGGAGTACAATTTTGCAAGGCTGATTTAACTTGTTTTCTTGTTTCAAGGACAGATATAATCCTATATTTACAAAGTAATTATATGGTCCTTCATGTATAATACTTAGTCTGTTTGTGGAAGCTATTCATCATATAATTAAATGAATGATTACCCTTTACAACTTTTTGTAACAGGTAAAGAGTCCTCCAAATTTGTGCAATACTAAATGCAGCTTTACCCAAATTGCAGATTCTGGTTAAAGTGACCAACAGTTTTGCTACATTATAATTATGTATTCTTTCCATTGCTTTTCTTTGAAATTAATGCTGGTGCATGAGTATTTAACTAGACTTTGGGCTTTTTTTTTCATTAACTGGTGTGCTGAGGAGGTTCATATCTGAAACCAAGGATTACAAAATGATAATTTTGCAACCTCCTACGTGCCTACGTCACTTGTGTCTGTCCTGTAATGCTCAAAGCCTTTGCCAAATGTTTAGAGCATTCAAAACAATGATAACGATTTTTCATTCATTTAGTAGAAGAAAGGGAGAAAATGGAGGAGAGAAACTGAAGTGACCTTTTGTGGTAAGCAGAAATGTGCCAATATTGAAACACAATTATCTGAAGTGCCTGTGGGTACCAGCTTCCTGTTGATAACCTGTGGTGCTAATTACCTGCAAGAATTCAGGGCAGATATTTGTGTCTTGAATTAATTGGCTCTTGGGAAAGACAGCACTTGCAGAGGCAATCGAGAGAAAGTAATACAGAATAGCAAGATGGAAAAGATGCTTGTGATGATGGTGAGGCCTTTTGGTTCTGGTTTCTACCATTCCCCTCTACACGTGTGGTTGTGCTGCAGCCTGAGTGACTCAGCCGGTCTGTGAGATACCGTGTTTTATTGCCCTCCTTTAACCTTCCCAGTGATTAGAAATGTGATTTGGTGGCTTTTCCACCTCTTTGTCCCTCTA
The DNA here is from genome assembly GCF_047716275.1 of Strix uralensis. Taxonomy (NCBI): domain Eukaryota; kingdom Metazoa; phylum Chordata; class Aves; order Strigiformes; family Strigidae; genus Strix; species Strix uralensis. The sequence goes on from NC_133985.1 coordinate 19,359,234, forward strand.
TAGCCTTGCAGACCTGTGGGGCAGAAGCAAGGTGGCCAGTTAATCAAAATACAATATACTGAAAAGGTCAAAATAGTAGAGCAGACTCAATATATTTTTCTAGAATGGGAGGCATTAATATTCTGTGTCTTCATAGACCACAGCGTAATGTCAAGGACTGCAACATCTGAGCAGAAAATAGAAAAAAGGCAATAGATTCCCTCGACAAAGATTTTAATTAGAATGAATAATGATACAAAACTAACTGGTGAGTTTTTTGCATGTCTCGTTTTGGAAGATACATGGAGTTCTGTGAAGTGGCTCGGGGGATACTTAGTTTTTCAAAAACCCGAATGATTTGCACAGTGCATAAAATCAGCAACTTTGCTTTTGGAGAAAAAAGTGCCCAAATGCCCACTGATCCTAGTGGAGGTAGGATAGCATCACTTCTGTGGCATGAGGTGCCCATGGCAAGTCTGTGCCTAAGCCTTCCTTGCTCATCTTCTACAGCCGAGCTAATTTGCACATATCCTGGTGAAGAAGTAAACTGGCATTACATTTTAAAAGATTAGGTGGGATCAGGTTTTTCAAAGAGCTTGGTGCCTACCAGGGTGTTAAAAAGCCAGCAAACTTTTGTGGGGACTTGAATCCTGCTGCCTCTGAGCATCTGGCCACGGAGAGCCCCAGAAGATGCTGCATAATCCAGGGAAATTTTGCAAGCTAATCTTTACTACCATGCCAAAAAAGCAGCTTGATTGCTTCCGCATAGCTGCTGAGCCACTGAAGGCATGCTTTAAGCTTCAGAAATGCTCTACTACCCACAGCTCAGCCTCTATGAAGACAGATAATATCCATACACAGCGACAGCAAAATGAGGACACCTAATTACGTCCCTCCGTCTGCTTAGTTAATGCAACCTGGCTGTGTCCTAAGTGATATTCCCAAGGTCACAAAGCTAGTCAAAGCCAGGACCAGGCTGAGGGTGTGCTGACGCAGGCTTTCTGACCCGTGACTCCTCTAAAAAGGTGTATTTTGGCTCCTGGTCCCCTGGCGAGGCCCCTGTCCCCTCGCCGGGGCGCAGCTGGGCGAGCAGCACTCAGACAGGCAGACTGACCTTTTCTTCTGCCCTGCTGACAGATGTTCCTTGCAGACATGTCAAAATGTGTTCTTTCTACTCCCTCTCTCCTTTTCAGGGTGTCTTTTTATTGATTAGTCCAGGCAGGTAAATCTGAGCCTAAAGTAATTACTTTCTCTTTGTTTCATAAGGTCCCTGGGCCCAATATATTTTAATGACTTTCCTCCCCTTTAATGGATATCAAATGACTCCTCATGACGTCCATCATTTCTCCTCGGTGACACTGGTGGCTGGTTACAGCTGGTTCAGACAATTCTGGGCAAACAGGCCTTTTAAAGATAATTAACATTCAAAAAGGTCAGTTATCCTTGCAGGTCTGCATGCTGATGTTGAGCTGTAAGTAAGGGAGTTTAGCAACCCTTTATTATAAACACTGAATTGAAAACCCTAAGCACAGCCAAATCCATTTGTAATAATCCCACACAGGTATGGCTTTCGCTGCACAGTGTATAAATATTGAGCTTTTAATTTTTTTCTATTTCTTCAACCAGCAAACTGCTCAGCTATTTCCATGCCTGTAAAATGTTTACAAATATCAGTTTCTCCTGCTGCCTCCTGTCTGCCTACCCCAGCACTCACCTCCTCAGTGTAATATTTGCATTTCCTTGTCCCCTGACAGTATCAATGAACATTTAATTAGGGCTTTTGGAGCCCTAACATATGAATCTACTCCCTTGTTCTTCTTGGCCTACCTCTACGCTTCTTTCTTGATGAAGAGCATTTGCTCCAGCCCTGTACATTTATCAGCCTTGGCTTGGCTCCTTCCAGCTGTGATTTATGGGGAACGTGTACCCAAAGGAAATGTCTCTGAAGGTCAGATTGGAAGAGCTGTTGTTGCAACTTGTCAGGATAAGCAATAGTTAATGCAGTACTTTCACAGGCTTCCTTGTGTGTGTGCATGTATATATATATACACACACACACATATATATGTGCATATGAATATATAGGCATGAGAACAAGCATTAGTCCAGCAAGATATGTAAGATGCATGGGTGCTTTCCAGAACCGGAGCTGTTGCGAGGGGAGTTGTGTGTGTTCTTGTGATATAGTTTCTTTACCAGAATATATTTAAGGAATGGCAAGGCCTGAAGATGGTGATTATATGGTAGGGTAGTTTTGCAGATACCGTCTTTCTATTTTGGCGGAAGAAAATGGCTTGGTCTTTTTTATTGCGTTTTTAAATTGAGATTGAGACAGATAAAGATTTAACCCAAATTGCTGAGGTGAAAGAGTCCCAAGGCTGACTGTATGGACAAAGCAGCTTTCCCAGAGAATGACTGCTTACACAATTATGCACCTGACCCAAATAAAAGCGCCCATTAGAAACTGCAAATGGAAGCACTTTCTGAATGCATATCCTCCTACAAAATGAACCTGAATTGGGATTTTTGTTTCTTGAGAAAGCTGTGTCTGAAAACAAATGGTGTTTTTTTCTCTTGCTGCAAGGGTAGTTCATTAACTTTGAGTTTCTGTGCTTTATTATCCCAGCGTTACGTATTTATCTGCCAGGTATTTGTCAAAGCAGGCTTCTCTGTGGACAGAGAAAGCAAAGGGAAAATGTAATTGTCAGCAAGGGTCATGAGTTCTGGCCAGCAGTTAAGTATCACTGTGTCCTCTGTATCTTTAATTTTCTTTCCTTTCAGCCTGTGCTTCACTTTGCACAACACTCGTTAGTTCTCGTGATTCTGCATCCACAAACAGCATGGCATGCAGGCAACTGCGGTGGCTTCAGCAGAGGCGTCTTTGGAACAAGCAAACCTTGAGGAGGTAATGGGTATACAAGGCCTGAGCAATTTGATGAGAGTTCAGTGGCTACTATCAGGATGGTTCATATCTAAGTTTCTGAGTTTAATGGTTAATGTGTGAGCTTACAGATATATAAATAATAAAATGAGAGACAAAAAGGTTTTTGACCAAAACGTGCTATTTATCTCTTCTACTTCTATCACTTCTGAGAAGATGAAGCCCAGGTTCTGGTCCCACCATGGGCCCTGACACCCACAGCCCTGAGGTCGGCCCCCAGCCTGCTGCTCGGCATGGCTTTGGCAACTTTTTCTAGTGGGGTTGTAAAGAAAACGCAGCCTCTGCAGGAGCTACATGCCTTGCCAGATCACAGCGGAGGGCTCAAGGGGTTTCGATTCTTGGTCGTCCAGATGGTCCCAGCAATTGTGTGTCGCAGTGAGGGATGGTCATTTGAGAAACAGATGTGGAATTTGTTTTATTTCACAAGACTGAACAAATCCATGAAAACGTGCATCTCAGCCCATTTATACACGCTGTCTTTATTTAAACTACTGCTAGAGGTAATCATTCAAAGCTGCTCAAATTGCACTGGTGACTTTGGGAAAGTCACTGCCGGCAACAGCCTGGATGCTGTTGGACAATATGTTACAGCAGGAGTAGGTGTCCAGTTTCATTACTGCTGATGGCCATTACTGTCTTCTGGAAACCTCTCTCCCACTGATGGCTAATCAATGAGTTTGGCATTGCTCCGAAAGAAGTTGTAGGTCAGTAGTAAAACTGCAACAATTAGCAAGTTTGCCTTTTGCGCCAAATATTGCAGCATATTTCCCCACCTCCTCCCCAAATAGTCTGGTTATTGAATTGTTACTTTTTTGACACTAACAGATGGTTCCTAGTGGCTGGCATCTGCAAAATTTGGGAACAGATTGATGAAATTGATAATGACCGGTTTCTGCAACAGATGGCCTATAGACAGATTTCTGTGTAAACTGACAATGTTGCATTTAAAGAGAAGTTTCCAATGAACCCACACATTACGGCTATGATTACAACATTATTTAGACCCTGAAGAATGGGTCTAAGCTTACCATAAGCGCTATGTAGTGTCTAAGACAAAGGTTAAGAAAGATTGATTAGATAATTAGCATCGCTTTATTAGCCTTTCACCACATCTGCACAATGTTCTTACATAAACATTCCCTGCCTAAAATTGCAGTGATGATGTTTTAATATTTATTATGCAGATAGGAGAGAACTCAATTTATTTTATAAAATATAGTTGCCTCAGATTTCCAAACCCTGTCTAAGAGAAAATTATACACAGCAAAATCATAAAATAACAAGAGTGAGCCCCATGCCATGGTGGGATGGAAGCACGCTGACTTCAGCTGTGGCTTTTCAAGCCTGCTCTCACTCATGTGAGTGGAACACTCTCTTTGCAGTGCAGACAGGCCTGGAGTATTGCTGTGGTTGAAGAATTGCTCTTGTCTGTTGGTCCTCTGCTCACCAACAAGGTTCTCCACAGCCTTTCAGAACAGCTATGATGTGCCTCACTTTTTTGGGTAGCAAATGTAAGAACATCCTTGTGATGTGGTGGTGCTATCACTTTGACAAAAGATCTTGTATCTTCCATGGCATGAGAGGAGTCCAGGTTTGCAGCACTTTGGCAGCTGCAGGCATCTGAGATGTGGCTCCTAGTGCTTGCTGAGCCCTCTGACATCTCTGTGTGGTGCACTGTCAGGCTGGGGTTGCTCCTGGGTTTGATGGCATCATTGCATGTCCTGTGTCAGAGCAAATTCTCTTCTGCTTTGATCACCCCTGCCTTGGGTGAAGATTGAAAATTTACTTCATCTGTGCCCCTGTAACTGTCTTGTTGGTCTACTACCCATGTTTTTGTTGACCACAGAAAAGGGCTTTGGGCAGTTCCTTGACGAAGATAAGTGCCAAAGTCCCAAAGCAGGGTCACTGAGGCAGAGGGAGGGCTGCTGTGCTGTCGAGCAGTGCTCCACTGCTGCAGCGTTCAGGGTCTTGTCTGGCCACTTAATATGATCGAGTTCATAAAGGCAACATCTGCAGTGCTTGAAGGGAGACATGCAGGAGAATGGTAATGCCCAGCACACCTTTTCTTGTGTTGGATATCTTTTTCACTTCTGACACATTGCTTTATTCTCCCCCAAACTGCCTAGGCTTTTGCTATCCTGCCTGTGCCTTGTTGCCAATCATTACCACAGCTCATCGGCACGTCTCTGCTGGCACGCACCACCTCCTTGAGATATTTTCCAGTGAGAGAGGTGCCTCTGTTGTTTTTCTTCAGAGGCTCAGGCTGAAGCACTTTGTGCTGTGATCGAAGTGCTAACAGGCTATGGTAAAATGCAGGGCACGGGGCCAGTGCATCGGTGACCTTTGAGTTAACAGAGTATCTCTGGAGTAAAGGCTAAAAACTGCCATCGATAAAGAAGTGACTGCAGGTTCATCCATCACAGGCTCTCAAACCATCAGAAACCCCATGGCATAAAGAACGTTAAGTAGGAGTTGTGCAAGGACTTGGCCTCGCTTGGCACTGGTTTTTCCTACCTCGATCAAGGACTCTTGACACCGTGAAACAAATTATTCAAAACTTGCCTGGACACCTTAATTTGTGCTGAAGCTCTCAGAGGTCAACGGTGCTGGAGCTGTGAGGCCGGTCAATGAAGATGTATGCAGTGTGCACTCCTCATAAATTCACCTGCCTAAAAAAGTCCCATCAGGATTGCCTTAGGTAGACGGGGACAGGGATGACTCTCCAGAAGGACCTTATTTGCATCTTTACTGGTAAAGCTGTTGACTGCTACCCTGGTATTATTTTTCTAGCAATGAGAGAAGCAAGATACCATAGAGGCTACTGCCACATGAGGGATTCAGCTTTTTGTTGGTACAACTGGCATCATTGGATGGTTTTGTTTGTTTCCTGCAACTGTAATTTTAAATCCAAGCAGTCTTCCTGTAGGCAAAATTGAAATAGTTTAACTAAAATGAGTGTAAAAACAAATAAAGCTGGAGCAAAATCCCTTAGGGAATAGCAGTTTAACTGAAATCAGTTTCTCTGGTTGAATTGGACAAACAGACCTTAAAACCGAGCTGCATTAATTTAACTAGGTAGTCTTGGAAATACATGTTTTGTTTGTGTCTTACAGTGCAGAAGTGCAGTTAGTCAAAACCCTCTGAGCTATCTGCCCTGCAGAGCCGCACGTCTATACTGCTTCTCCAAAGATAATTTCTTTTTAATTTGTTCCTTCTTATTTTATTTCCTTTTCAATTTTTTTTTTTTTTTTAAAGGCTGCAGAGGTCTAGGTGGCTAGGGATGGTGCTAGGGTCTCACAGGAGTAACAGCTTCAAGACTACCTTTTTTCTGAGTGGCAATTTCTTAGAGATTTTTCTAAAATATTCACAGCTCTGGTTCTGATACAGACGTTGTGATTGATGTGCAATTTTCATCGGGTTTGAGTAAATCTGACGATTTGATATCAACCTGAAATTGCATTGGTAAACACAGAATTGAATTTGGCTGCAACTATTTGCATCTAGTATCAGATTGTGGAAAATAATTGTCCACCAAAGAAAGTGAAATATTAAAATTCTTGAAGCCATTTAATCCTTTTTGTTCTTATTTTCTTTCTCTTATGTGAGGTTCCTTCAGTGTAGAAAAACAAAACCCTGTGCAATACAAATGTATCAAAACGCTAAGGTTAGTTTATTTACATAAATGCCGCTTTCACTGTCTTCCCTAGATTATTTTCAGTGGAAATCACTGTTGCTTGAATGTGCAGTGCTTATAATGATTCAAAAGCTATTATGGCTTCTGCTCTGAGGGATGATCTACTTCTGTAGCAATGCCTAGAGAAATGCTCTGCTTCCTAATTGTTGCTCAAAGGCAGCTAATTTGCTCTTTTTCTGGTGTCAGGAAAAATGAGGCAAGCTTGCTTTATTTTTTACTTATCTGGATTACGTGGGCTAGGCAGAGTGAGGAGATGGGGATGGATGGTCTGAATGAAGGGATCTGCAGGCCCTTCGTAGCTGCACGCTTCTCCCCTGGCATCTCCACACTGCAGTCGGGGGGACATTTGTGTCTCTCCTCCACGGAAAGAAAGGCTGGGGCATTTCTGCCCTTGCTGTTTCAAGACTACTCAGACAGCAGCCTGGGTTTGGACTTGACTTACGTTCAGGTCTGAGTCCATCCTCATGAGCATGAGAAGGTCCCATCCTGGGACTGATTGAGTTTATTCCTGTTATTCTGCTTTCTCATGGATTCTGGCTTTCCACACACTCAGGAAGGTGTTTTCTGTACTCGTCTAGCTTTGGTGATGTTGGCTGGGATGTGTTCTTGGTGCTAAAGATAAATGTCTTCCCAGTCTATTACCTTTTTGATCAGGCTTTAAGGAAGCCTTGTTTTATCACAGCTACTATGCATCTCTGCGTCTCTCTGTTACTGATCAAACACGGCGGTTCTGGTGAGGGATCTGCACATAATCACCATGTAATGAGGAGACGCTTTCTGCCAGCGTGTGACGAGGCAGCTTATTCTCCACTTTGATGAAGGTAAATATTTCCATACAAGGATAAACTGGAAACCAACTAAGATACTAAGAGTATTTTTTTCACTTGTAAAAATGGGAGAAGATATGTGGGATTTTACATCATTTATGAGCCAATGATCTAATGTCATCTTTGCAGTACAGGATTAAACCCTCACTAAGGTGTTTCTTCTTCCCTTATTTTAAGTGCCTAATGCTTCCTTCTGTCCTTGTTAGCTGACAGGCTCCCAGGCTGGGAAACTCATGCCCAGAGGCAATTGGAAATGTGTTGATTTTTAGGAAGAATGAGGGAACTTATGTCAGTAATCACCTCCTGCTGTAGAAATAAAGCAAAAAAAGTCTTGCCTGGAGCATTAGTGATGGTTGTAATGGTTTTGCACACTTGGGCTTTTAAAGGAAAATATACAGAACAAAAAAAAAAAAGCACAGGTAGAACCATTTCAGGAACTTTTCGCAAATAGGATGTTGTCTGAAAACTCTGGCTTATGCACAGTGTTACTGGATACTCCTGGGTTGCCTGGTGACCACATAGCTACAGCTAGCGGCACGCAGTTATTGCACATGGATACATTCAAATGAAGTTTTGCATGGGTGCCCTCTCTCTCACATGCTCGCACTCATGTGTGTGCCCACACAGTCACTAATATGCAAAGGAGGTTTGAACCATGGTAAAACATCAACAAGAAAGTGCATAAACTCTACTGCATAAGAAATTTGGGCTTCAATAAAATCTCGAGGCATGCTGCTGTAATGAATATTGAACTGTAGCCTCAGCTCCTAATAGACACTTTAAAAGGGGGCATATTAAAAGGACAGCCAGTTCCTATTACTTTTAGCAGATTTCAAGGACTGCTTTCTGGCTATTGCAATGAATAACAAAAATAAAATATTCATTCTATTTTCCTATTTGCTTTTTCTAACCTACTGAGTCCCTAGAGCACTGTAGAATTGAAGTGCATCTCTGATTGATAGCAGCAAGAAAGCAACGGAAAGTCATTTTTAAATTGCTCTAAGTCTAAGATTTATAATGTAAAAAAAAAAAAAGTTAAGGAGCATTGTTTCTTGTTAGTGAAGGAATTTATGATTTTAATATGTAAATGGTAAGTAGCAGTGCAGCAAAATCAAGGAGGTCTCTGCAGGAGGCTTGCCTAGATTTGGCTGCAGGCTGAGGTCCCAGGCAGATCTTGTTCAGGCTTGGTAACACCACATTGGAAGACTCACATGACCAAGGGCTTTAGGGACAATCTCTTTTTGGGAAGAGCCAGCATTGTACAGTACATTTCACTGGAACAGCCATTCCAGCAAAAGTTCAAGAGATGTTGAATGGGAGCCAGCTTTTCAGTGTTTATTAGTATCGCACTGATTTCTTTCCGCCTCTGTAATAATGGTCTGGGCAGGTACCAGACATCTCCTGGGATGTTTATTCCTGTAGAAAATGTGTTCACATCCAGAGTCAAAAGGACTTAGATAATAAGAAATTATTCCGGTAATCGTGATTTCTGTTTTTCAGATACTGCTGGCATGTAGCTTCTGAAGGGGCAGGAAAAAAGGCACCTTTTCCTCTCCAGTGGCTGTGACATGCATAATCAATAAATGCTATTGGCTGCACTTCTAGTGCAGGGATTTGCTTTAGATCTGTAAGGGCAATGGTACTTAATTAACAATTGATTATTAAGGGAGTTTAGTGATGAGTAACAGCTATTTTATGTATATGTATAACTTTATGTATACAATGTAATTCACAAGCATTGACATCTTTTTTTAAAGCCCTCACTGGAATGTAACATGTTTTGCTTCAAGCAGCAGTCACAGCTTTCAGGGTTGTGCCAAGGCACCCAGCTGCCCTTACAGCGGTCCCTGGTTTCTGTTTGCCACTGGCTGATGGATGATCTCCTGTGAGGGTTAGAGGGACCCTCTAACTCTTCAGGGACAAGTCCTGGCTACAAGGGATGTAGCAGGGCTCTGCCCTTTTTCCAGTGACCAGTTCCTGTGTGGCACCTGCACACAGGGCTCTGGGAGAGTTAGCAAAGTGGAGCATAAAAACGGCCTTTCAGATTCGAAAAAATGCAAATGCTGAGTTTGGGACTTATAAATAAGTCTTCTCCGACTGCAGCCAAGCAATGGCTGCAGTGTGTTGTTGCTCCACAAAACCTAGTCTCCACCCAGACTCCTGCTATGGTGGCTGAAAGCATGGGCCAGCACCCCGGTGTTCAGCGCCCACCCCTTGTGAAGGTTACGTGGGCTCAGCAGCGTGTTGGCTTTTGTGCCCTTCACCCTCTGCTGCTCCCCATGGCCTATTGCTTCCTCCACAGAGAGCTGCTCTGCTCTGCCCTCCCCTGTCTCGCTCCACTTGCGTCATGGGTTTATTTGGTTTATGTATATATATATATTTTTTACTGTTTTGGCTCCATCATTTTGTCTCTCGGGACTGCATTTAGTACTGTCTTGCTTCTTTCCTTTTATGTTCCCTACGTCCTGAATTGCTCAGTATATCACCGAATATCATCCTGTCACTCTTTACCGTACCCATTTACTGCTGCCGCTGCTTCAGGCTGCGGCTCCACCTAAACAAGCAGGTGGATAAATTACCCGGAGGGCTTGTGTCGCACCTCCCATCATCCATGGGCAGCAAGTCACGTTTTCCCTGGACGTGAAACGATCTTTTTGCACTATGGGCTGTAGGATAATAAAGGAGGTGCTTACAATAGTGTGGGCTTAAGGTGACAGAAAAGGAGTGATTTACCCACTCTATCTACTTTTATTTATAACCTGTGGCTTCTCTCCTGGGGGGAAAGAAAAAAAAAAAAGGGTGTTTTGACTTTCCATTTCTGGGTTATGGAGTGGAGGGTCAAAACTTGGTTTTGACTTGATGATCCCATGACCTGAAATAGCATGACAAGAGGAGCAAAATGACAAATTACCCTTTAAAATATGTGCAGGTGTCACTGAGAGTAAATTGGGCACAGAAATTGATTTCGTGGTATTTGCCTCCTACATCGAGGTAATGGCCTGAGCAACTTATTCAGATTGTCAGTAATTTGGGGCACCTACGTCTCTCCCCAGACTGGCAAAGTACCAAGCGTATTTTGTACACAACAGCCTTCCATCCTCAGTTCTTGGGAGCTAACATGCTGTTGCTGCTCACAACCAGCAGCGTTATTAAAACAGGAGAAAAATGGGTATTTACCATTCACACATACGATTTGCATCACCGTGCCCATTTTAAAAAGAAACTGAAGACTTGTGAAAAAAATCAGTTTTAAAAATTTTTCAGCTGGAACTAGTAATTTTTAAACTGCAATACTCAGGGGTTCAGACCTGGCATCCAGGTGATGGGTTGCACCTCTCCAGGCCTGGGGCAGTTTCAGTATCCTTGCGTGTTCTCAGGAGAGCACCCAGCACCTCTGGCTGTCCTGGGGCAGAATTTGTCCCCTTGTTCCTGCTTGCGACTGAGCTGCAGGCACTACTTAATTCTCGCTGTCACTACTTGCTCTGGTTTTAATGGAAATATTTGGAAAATGGACGTGTTTAATCAACTTGCACTTTTGTACTGATGGAGGAGAAATCAGGTTTTACAGCTCTGAAATATTGTCTCCTAATTTCTTTGCTGTTGGGACTGTCTTTATCAGCAAGTTTTTCCCTATATGGATACTATTTCCCATATTACCATGCTAAATAATGCATAGAAGCCTTCTAAAGGAATTAATAACAAAAAGGAGGCAGATGGTATCAGCAAGCTCTCTGTTACGGGGTGATGGAGTTTCACCTTCCTGAGTGACATCTGTCATGGTGGGACCATCTCCTGCTCAGTAAAACCTCTTGCACTGGTTTTGGTGTGCCTGGAGCAGGAGCAGAGCTCCTGGGCATGGGCTTCTGGTTGTTCCTTGCTTTACTGGAGAGGGATTCTGAATTTCCATGTCCTGCGTGGGCAGAGCCAAGTGGTTTTCCCAGTGATGCTGGTGTTCCCGTGTTGAAAAGTTCACTGTGCTTCTACATCCAAAATAGCTACGTGTGGAGGGTGGGAAATAGCCTGGAGCAGTGTCCCAGCATGGACATGTGTGGTGGGGAGCAGGTTGAGGAGGGAGTGGAGACAAGGAAAACAGCTGCATTACCATGGGGGCTGCTAATCTCCATGAGTCTTAGATAAGCAACTTCTAATACCCTAATTTCCAAAAGTACGTATTTGTCCTCTCTTGATCTCAAAAACTTAAATAATTTAATTAGTTCTGAGATTCTGGGAAACAGAAATCATCATCGTCAATCATACACTTTCTCTGCCTGCCTACCCACTAGGTGATATTAAAGAAAAAACGACATTAGCACTTCTCTGTGTAGTTACCTTCAAGCGCAGAGGATGTTTGAGCTGGGGTGTTATGGCAATAGCAACTTTATTTGTCAGGCTATCTATGAAAGGTAGCATGACTTCCTTTGCAGAATTTGATACCGTGGCAAATGTATCTAGTGAATAGATTTTCTTAAGTAGATAAAATAGGTCATGTATTTTTAAATGGTAAAGGGTGTTTTCATTTGTTAAATAGTGTTTCCTATTTTGAATAATTTAAGAGGATTTTCATCATACAGACTGGATCCTAACACCCCCCCCTCCAATCCCCTTATGAATTTATCTCTGCAACTGTAATAAAATCTTAATTTTTGCCCAGTTCAACACAGCAGGTTTAAACAGCTATTTAGCATGACAAGGATAAATTTGTGTTCACTATTCACAAAATAGGTCAAATGGATTAAAAAAACCCTCCTCTAATGTGACTTAATCATCAGATACTAACTTTGCTGTATTAAATACCCAGACTTCTTGGGGAAAACAGCTTAAGAGTGAAAAGTTTTACAGAAGTGCTGCCTCACCTGTGATACTCAGTGTGATTAGCATTGCCAATTGCAGACACTTACATATTTGTCCTTCCTCTATGACCTACAAAAGCTCTCTTACCTTCCTGAAATAAAATATCTGGGGCACAAACAGATGTGGTGTCGCCTGGGATCAAAACTTGTGGCTCTCACCATAACCTGGAGGTTGCCCTGTTGCAGCCAAGAGTTGTCAGTGCCAGGGACCTGCAGCATTTTCCTGTGGCCACATCTAGGGATGCACTTAGGCAGGTGCTTAATTCAAAGCACACAAAACATCTCATTGACTTGATAGAGAGCTGAAAAACACTTGTGCAATAAAATACATTGCACTGTTGGCTCAAACAGCAAGAGCTCATGCCTGGCTCTGAGAGGCATGAAAATCACAATCAGATGAACTAAGCTGTATCGCAGCAGTTTCATCTGAATATGTATGATATTGTTATTTAAAAAGTAACTTTAGCTGTAGTGTGCTCATTTTTGGAAATGCAAGTGTACTAGGAGCAGCTATTTGACCTTCGCCTGAAATGCAGTGAAATACTGCAACTGTTTGCTGGATGGTTGTTACTTTTTTTTTTTTTTCTTTAAAGACTTGAGTTTTGTGAATGCACAAACCTCAACATCAACAGCACAGCCTCACCATCCCATCCCATAACCACAGCTCTAGGAACCTACAGGTACTTATAGCTATAAGTACTTGTTACCCTGGGAATTTGGGATTGCTCTGATCCCTGCCCAGGGATGTGGGCGGACGGCTCCAGGGTGTGCTATGGGGATGTTTCGCTGCAGTTAGAAACACGGGGTGTGTTGAATAAGAAAGTGTCTCTAAAAAAGAAAGCCCCTTTCTGTCTGCGATAACCTCATTCTGTGTGGAAGGCAGAGCGGCGAAAGGTCTTCGCTCCTCAACGTGAGAGCAGTTTGCAAGACAACTTACAGCAAAACCAAACCAAGCTCATGCTAACAGAAAATGGCATTTCTTCCGGAGCAAAATCCCATGGCAGAGTGCCTGGAGCAGCCATAGCTTTGCTCTATTCTATCCCTCTGCACCCAGGTGTGCTTGAACCTGCTTCAACCTTCTAACCTGCAGCCGTCCCTCCGTTAGCACCCAAACGATGTGTTGGACCAGCAGTGACTGGAAGGGCACAGACCAGTTCAGCTCTCGGTGTTTGCGGGTTGTGCTCAGGACGAGGTGCTGGGAAGTCACAGGGGTGTGCTGAGATAAATGAGTGTGAATTTGGCAATTAAATTTGCAGTTGCCTTCACAGTTGTGGACATGCACAAATGGAACTGATGGAGTTTCCTTTGCCTGCTAAAGGAAGCATGAAACAAATTATTTTATGCCCAAAGTTTGTAGCAGAGCCGTGAGGGACTTCTAATTAGAGAGCTAATGTGCACTTTCCTAGTGATTAGGTAAACATATTTTTTTGTTATTTATAATAGCTTCCATCACACAGATTCAACTAATTACAAAAACGTCCCTTGTAGAAACCATTTACAATTTTAATTCCAATTATTTTTTGATAATTCAGAAACATTTTTCCTACTCTTCATCAGAAAGCAGAAAGTTAATCCATTCATTACCACACTGAATGGCTGATTTGAAATCAACCATGGGTTACAAAGTCAGACTGAAGGTGAAAACCAGGACTGTGTGGTGCAGAAAGTTGGAGGGAGAAATAGCTGTAAAACCCCCCAACAACACATTGCTGACAAAAATGAATCGCTTGCAGAGCTGAAGAAGAAATGCAGCTTGAACACTCCCATGTTGAATGAGCCCTTTTGTAATGGCAGTAGCAGAAAGTCAGGGACAAGTGTTTCCTCAAAACATCCTCTCTGAAATTCTTGCATCTTAAGGAAGCTGTTCGTGGGCATGAATCAGCTCCTGGGAACAGCAGATCCCCATTGACTTGGGTGGGGGCTAAATGAATCTGGATATGAAGAAAAGCTGTGGCTTGCATTTGAAAACACCGGGTAGAAACTTTTGCCCACTGGTCTGTTTTGCTCTCTCCTTACTCAGCCACGTGCTGAGGCTGCTGTTTCCCAGCCTGCTATCAGCCTGGGGTGCCTTGAGCTCCTGCTAACTGCCAGCCTGGGACACGCAGGGCAGGAGATGGCCGTGGCTGTGTCCCTGCCAAAACAGAAATGCTTTTGATTTAGTTGGTTTTGCACCAATCTTAAGGAAAGCAGTCATGGTGGGAGATCCATAAAAGGATCAAAGGTTCAAAGTGCCTTCATAAGCCCTGCAGGATGACACTGAATCTCCTGTGATTCCTTCTGATCTAAAGATACGAGGTCCTCCCTCGTACGCATCTCCTTAACTTATGTGCTTTCAGTGGAGCTGCACTGATTTACAGCCCTGGCCAAGGAGTGAATACATTTCTTTTAACCTAAATAACCTTTTTTAAATGTACCCAATCTAGGAATTAAACATCCCATCTGATCTCCCATTTGTAGTTTTATTGTACAAAGCTGTAAGACGTTTACAGCTTTTTCATCTGAAAAGTGATTATGCTCTTTGTTACACAGTCTTATAAAAGCCTACAAAATTTGCTTCTGACTCCCAATTTTGTATACCAAACTCCAAATTTAGAGGCCTATAAAACTAGTTTATTGAATTCAGTGTGAAAAACTTTGATTTCTGAACATAAATACTCTAAGAAATGTATTCTTACTATCTCTTATCTTCTCCAACTATTTATTTAAATCTGTGTTTTGAAAGACGGTTTCAACCTTCAGAAATGAATTACTGCCTAAAATGGGTTTGACAAGCCATGTATACAGCATCTAGGTCAGAAAATACAAAATGTTTTAGTTTTGGAATACGTCTTGAAAGGCAGCTGCATATCTTTTGACGGTGCAAACTCGGGAAGCCCATCCCAGCCTGGGTTTCCTTGCTGGGCAAAGCTGACAAGTGATGTTTGGGAACCATCTGTCCTGATACCAGGGGACTGAGACACCTTGGAAAAGGCTTTGCAGGGAGCAAGGCAGAAGCAAGGAGAAAGATGAGGGACGTGAAGGGTGTCACACGAACACAGTGGGGGCAGATTTGGCCTTTCATTCTTTTAAAGACATACCCTTTACCCTGGCTGTGCTTTTATCACAACCGCTGTTACCAACACTACCGTTACGTGCTCCAAAAATATCAGCAGAAAGGAAAAACAAGAAGACAACAAAGCATGAGGTCTACGCCACTTCTCTGAGGGCACCAGACTCATCCAGCAGCCTTCACCTTTCCTGGACATAAAAAATGGTTAAATGAACATCTATTGTCTCACCTTCCCCAAACCCTTTCAAGTACCCCCATTCTTCTAGACAGCTTTATTTTTTAAATCAGTCTGGAGATAAGCGCCACATCTCCCTGTTACTGGTACAGCGCTGCCCAATTAGCTGGGGCTTTTGCTGAGACAGAGCCTGATTTGCTTTCAGCAACTAACAGTCAGACACAGTTTCTTTAGACCTTGTTAACATAAATCCTCCCTTGCAGCCTTGCTGGACAGAATAAATTGGATCGCGGGAGCAAAACGCTCTGAGGCCGTAGGGGGGTTCAGTGACAGAAATCATGGAGGAATACAGGTCTAGGGGCTGCAGCAGAGAAACCTCAGCTGAATTTCTGCTGAATATTGGGCCTCAGAACCCAAGGGTAAAAAGATTTCCTCTAGGCCCGAGTCACTGCTGAGCTGGCACTTCTGTATACACTGTGCCGTGTCCCAGCAGACTACTTGCTGCCTTCCCAATGTGTCATGCCTCTGAAAACGAGCCTTTGACCCAGAGCAGTCCTTTCTTCTTTTTTCACCCTGCTCTGGTGGTGGGATGAGACTAAAACTGGGAGGATGATTAGCTCTGTTGCAGCTTGGAGCTGCAGAGCAGTAAATTTCAGTTGAATATTGCTGGGTATTTCCTGGGGGATGTTGGAACCATAAGAGACTTTGTGCTAGAGAGCCAGAGCTCAGACTGTCTCATCCCTAGCAGCTAATGAGCATGGAGAGGAGGCAAAATGATGGATCAACACATTTGAAGTGTTTTCCAGCACACCTTCTGTATTCAGTTGTCTTACAGAGCTGTATAAAGCAATGGATGTGTTAAAAGTATTGTGATGGCTTACAAAGGCATGGGTGGCAGCTGGTCTGCACTTGCCAAGCTCTGGACCTGGGATAGAGACCACTAAGAGAGCAAATACGAGCAAATGTGTTTGTCATCTCCTCAGCTTTTTGGAGAGCCACCATCCGTAGGAAAGGCCAGACTGCCTCAGTAAATGAATAACAGGTAACGAGTCCTAGAGCAAAGCATGTTGGATGACCTTCCTGGGATGGTGGGAGGGTTTGTGCTTTTTGGCACTCATCTCTGAAGAGCTGATCCTCCTGCCTCGCCAGCCTGAGCACGACAGCCTGTAAAGCTCCAAAAGCAAAAGCCAGACAGCTGGGAAAAAAACCCCGCACTGCTTTTAATAAGCAAAGGGACCAACGAGGCTGGAGCTGAGGGAGTGCACTTAACAGCCCCACCTGAACAGGGATCCACTTCGTGACAGCATGTTTTGCTAAAAAGGATCCATTTGCTTCACAACCAAACCCAGCGATGGGCAGGGAGGGAGGGCTCTTTCATCCTTAGCGTTAAAGATGATTACTCTGAAGGGAACAAGGCTCAACGACCCCTTCAGCCCACTGAAGTTGCTTTATCAGCCTCCAAAGTGTCCCAGCAATACTGGCTGGTGGGAGGACTAGCACTGAGCGAGCACATATAATTTCTAAGACTTTCTAACACTCCTCTGGGAGGGAGGGAAACCACACCGAGAGCTGAACCGCTGTGGACTTGATGAGCAGGTCAGCAAATGCTGCCAATGCAACGTGCATATTGTGTATGTGAGAGTGCAAGTCTCCATTGGAAAAAGCTTCACAACTTTTTATTCTCTGCCCTAGAGTCACTGTCATTTTAAAATTCTCTGCAAACATGAAAACAAATCATGCTGTCAAAAAATCATGCATTAGAAACAAATTATGCTCTCTAAATGCATTTTGGCAATATAATTGATAAACTGCGAGTATGCGAAATAATTGAAAAAGTAGGGGGGGGACATGTAGGATAAATGACTAAAATAGGAAAGTAATGAACACATGTAAATAAGAGCCACAAACAATAAATATAAATTACGGTGTGACAAACTGTAAATAATCAGAGCATTTCAGGCCTGAAATGTGATCCCTCTTCAGGGAAAACTTGTGTTAGTAAATCTGCAAAAGCCTTAGAGAAGAAAACAAGAAGAGACGAGGTTATCAGGGCTCTTTGAAATGGCAGGCACGATGGATTAGTCCCTGGATTCATTACTCAAAAACTTCACCGGCAGTGCGGAAGTAAGACACGTTACCAGCCCACTTCCTACATCCACCCCAATGTACAAATGATCCTGGCAGGAGTGATGCCACCGGCCTTTCTCACACCGCTACAGATAGATTAAAAAAAAAACGGGATGGCATTTATCTTTCCTAATTTAGCCATTTAAAAGGGGCTTTTGATGGCTAACTCCTGTCTCTTCATTCATTCCACTTTCCCCCTCCCTCCCCGATGTCTCAGAAATCCTTGTGATATTCAGAAATAAATGGTCACTGCCCCTAGCTTCTGCAGATGCACGTATCAAGTCTTTTTTTTTGTCCACTGTGTAGGATTTTAACCCATCTCTTTGTTTCCAGGTCCTAAATCCATTCCAGATCCTCGGGATTAAATTCTCATCAAGACCAGCCCGTGCCAAGCCCCTTCAGTGCAAGTGGGACTGCAGCCTGAATTAGGGATGAGGCTTAGCCACTGCTGCAGAGGTTAGAAAGCAGCTGGAGATCAGTACTGAGGATAGACCAAGCGGTGCGGGAAGAGATTTGGGATGGATGAGGGCTGACAGATTTACACCCTGGTCTCCTGGGTGATTCTTGACTTCTGAAAATGAAGGTGAGGAATGACACTTAGACCTTCATTTGCTGTTTCAGAATATGGTTGCTTTGCCTTAGGATGCCTTTAACTCATTGCCCAAAGCACAGCAGGAAGGTCCCTGCTCACCTGCCCTCCACGGGTGGACTAAATCCCCGAGTGTTTGGTGAAGTTGCCGTGGGTCTATGTCTAGTTAGATGCAAGTGGGTAGGACTGAGAAAACATTTCATTAGTGGACAGATTTGAAGGAAAATATTTGCTGCTCGCTGACTGAAGCTCATTTGGAAAGCCCTCTCAGAAGGAGTGTTTAAGGCAAAGATTGCACCCCTCCACCTTGCTGGTGGCTTGCAGAGAATATCACGTGGTAGAAATACATCCTGCTCCATGTCTAGGCATAATAAGAAAAGAAATGACATTAAAATGCAAACTATTGTCGGTGGTTATTTCCATGGATAGTCCTCTTCCATTTAATAGCGCAGAATCCATCATGTTATGCCTTATTTCAGCTGTGATTGCTTCCAAGAAAAGATGTAGGTCACATCGTGCCGAACGCAGTGCCTTTGAGAAGAGCTCGCAGTGCAGTTTTGAGGTAGCAGGGGGGAGGGCTGCTTTGCCACTTTATTTTATAGCCGTGCTGGCATTCACACTTGGCCAAAAGTGCTAGAAAATGTCGCTAACTAAAACTGGCTGTGGGGCTGTACCACTCTGCACAATGTAAACGGTGGTTGGTTGGTGTAAAGCAAGAGAGAGGCAGCCCCGGAGTTCACAAACGCAAGAGCTGCTGCCAGGGGTGTAGAAGGAAAAAAGGGAGAGAAGTTTTGAAATTTTGTGGTATAGGTGAAAACAAGGTTCACCTACAAATCATGCATCTCTACAGCAGCCCAGGAGCTCCGTTAAGTTACTGCTGTGCCGTGACTTGCACCACAGAGCCTAGGGAAGATGGAGCAGCCAAAATGTCCCGATTTTAATGTAACCCTACAAACAATAGTTTGGGACATAGCCTTGCTCCAGTTTAACAGAGGATTTCATGATCCTCAATTAGCAAGGTTATTAATTAATCCATTATGTAAACCAGATGAGCAATCAGATATCCTGTCCTACAGTGATACAGCTCATTGTTAAAACTTAATTAACTCACAGGCTTGGGGACAAAATTAAAAAAAAAAAAAAAAAAGAAGAAAAAACCCCAAACCCTACAGAAGAATCGATTAGGAGAGAATGATTTCAACTGAGGGTGGAAACTGGGCTTGAGACCAGACGGGATGACAGCCCTGCTCTGAGAGGATATCAGAGTTATTCTGGGTAGTTTAACAACCAGCCTGATGTTTGTCTCTACCACTACAGCCAGCTAAGCCAAATTGTGCTCTCTTGCTTGCCAAAATAAATCTATGATAATTCCTTCTGGGTAACTGAATAGTGCCCACCTTTCAAAGCTGGCCAACGCGTACGTGACAAGGGAGGAGTTTAGCAGACACATTTATTTGCACCCTGACTTCTCTCACCACAGCAGCAGCTCTTGCAGTAGGAGTGGAAGTGAACTGCAGCATTAGTGTCACTAACACCCACCAAAGCTCATTGTAGGTGTCGGATTCTTACGTGACTTGTACCAAAAGCAACGGGAATATTGATCTTCTGTAATAGCCCCTTGTAACCCGAAGTATTTCAATAGCCTACATTAATCTGTGAAAACCTACATCTTGTTACAGTCTCAATTTTATTTAATTTTACTTTAGGCTAGTAGTTATTTAGGTCAATTCCTTGCCAGTTGTGATAAATTGATACATCATCTGTGATGGAGCAAAGCCGTGTCTATATGCTCCTACTTGTACAGACTCTTACCTGAATATATTTGCATTAACTGGATTTGTGATATTGAACATAGAAAAATCAGTGTCAAAACTTGCAAGTCTCTCAAAAACCTGCAAATAATTTCAGAGGTAATATGTTTTCAAAGCATAAACCAATGTGCTTCTGGACCTTTCCTCTAACAATATGCTCTGAGGGTCGATTTTCCCATGTTTAAGGGCCAGATTGCAAATGTATTGGCTGGGAATGGAAGTAGAGTCATGCTCCAGCAATGATTTTTATTGAGTAACTATAGATGAGAAAAGGCAGTTACTACCTGGCAAAGACCCTGCATTTTAAGTTTTCTTTACAAACTCTCTCTCTGCCCAACCCTTTAACATGGAATTGCAGGAATTTATAGCGATATGTGAAAGAAGTTGATACTCAAAGCCAGTAGCTGCCAGACACCGTATTTCTTTCTAAACCTGTTATCAGCAGAGGGGTTCCTAGCACAGCTACAGCTGGGAGGGTGGCTTCATAGTCATCGAATACACATATTAGAGCTTTTTACATATCTCTGCCTCATTACTGGGCTGATAAAGTGCTGGCAAAACCTGAATTTGCTTCTGGCCTTGCTCTTCCCTTCCTCCTGGAATGCCACTGTGTGGTTTGTGGGTTTTTAATCCTAGTTTTCAGGGATTCATTTCAAGCAGTTACTAGATATTGCACATCGGGGACAGGACCAACCCAGCTTGCAGCAGGAACCTGCCTCTGCAGTTTGTGGGTTGTGATGGGCTGATCCTCAACTGCTCAAGCCAGCGGGAATTTTCCACTGACGAAAAGTTGGCTCTGTCCTGAAAGCAGCGGGTAGGACTGCTCTGTCCATGCTCAGTGGGTCTGTCCCTCACATTCACACCTTACCTCAATCTATTTGTTTCAGCATTTTTTTTTCTTTTTTCGAAGACTGCATAAAACCTGCTCTTCACTTTGCCTCCCCCACCACCTCTGAGAAAGATGGTCTAGTTTCAAAGATGGGAGTGCTCAGAAAGTCAAAAGCTTATTAATAGCTCTCTGCCTCTTTTTAATCTATTCAAAAAGCTGTACAGTGTGCAAAGCTGTTGTGACATGAGTTTTCTTTTTAATATCTCACCCTTTGACTGTCAGTATTTAAGGAAAAATGAAACTAATCATCAGTGAAGGCTGTAATGCTCCTGTTTTATAGCTGGTGTGGATCTCAACAGAAAATTTTGTAAGAGAGAAAATAAAAGTGTGTGTGTGTAAGTGTATGTATGCATCTCACAGTGGAGGTTTCACAGAAAAAAACCAAGAACAGTATAGTCATTAGCAAAATAATATCAGTAAGGTAAGGAAAATATTTATGTACTGGGAAATGGGGGAAAAAAGGCTGTTACTCTGTAAATGGTTAATCTTGTAACTTTATGATGTGTGCCCCTTTCCATGCAGAGGTATCAGCACACCCCCAGTGCAGTACTGCCCGGTCTGGCAGATTTTGCTGAGGCTGCCAAGTACAATGT
The DNA here is from genome assembly GCF_047716275.1 of Strix uralensis. Classification (NCBI taxonomy): domain Eukaryota; kingdom Metazoa; phylum Chordata; class Aves; order Strigiformes; family Strigidae; genus Strix; species Strix uralensis. The sequence goes on from NC_133985.1 coordinate 19,380,758, forward strand.
CTGGGTGTGGACGGATTACCCTGTCCCCCAGGTAAGAGCCATCCCTGCTGATCATTTTCCCTTAAGCCTAAGCTGACCTTTTGCCATTGCTGGAGCAACATTTCAGCCGCAGACACTCTTCAGTATGACTAGGGAAGCTAAGGCTGTATCCCTTGGCAGGGAGTTCATGAAAATTAGTCCAAGATCCTCATCCAGTCAGGAAAATCATGGAGAAGCTAAAAGTAAATCAATGCAGCTTATCAAGATGTGACAGGTGGGGCATAATAATCCACTATGAGTATTTTAATGTATGAAACCAAAGCACCAATTCACAGCATTTAGCCCAGTGCAAGTTGTTACAGACGAGATTAGCAAAGTATGGGTGATTAAACACCAGCTCAACCTTATATGAGGCATGGAAGGAATTCCCAGAAGTGTATATCCCAAAACCAGGAGAGTCTAAAGACAGCAGCGACAGAAGCAGAAAGGTGGTAACAGGAGGGACCTGCCAGTTTTCTGCACAGCAGCTCCTCAGAGATGGCAGCGATGCTGCTAACTGGGGGTTCAGTCCCCATGCACATTGTGACCTGTCCCTCACTCCCCCAGAATACTCTGGCACTTTCTGACCTTGATCAACACTTCTCATGGCAGGTGATCATAACACTATGTGTATATATACACAGAAATACTGTATGTATGTATATACACACGCACATATGATCATCTATCTATACACACATTTGTGTATAGAAAAGAGAGTGTGTGTGTGTACATAGCTATGCATGTGTAATACAAAACAAACTTGCAAGACTCCTGCAATTTTGAATCTAGAAGGGGTATTAACACCGCCCCCCCCCCCCTCAAAACTCAGATTATTAACCCTTCCCCACAACTAAAATCTCATTTGCAATTCACACACTCTTAAGCTTCGGATTTGGTTTGCTTGCCTTCCAGCTCTCAGTGCCACAGTATGACATCTGGCACAGCTGGAGCACTTCAACATGAAAGATCAAACACTTCAAAGAGTCTTGGAGTGGTTTTGGAAAGGGAAAACCCATTTGTTCTCACAGTCAGGTAAGGCAACATACTGGAAGTAATGTGTGGTACCCACAGTAAAAATAAACTAATGAATGCAAGTCAATTTAATGGAAATTTAAGGCAGGTTCTGACCCTCGATGACACAACTCAGTGAACGGTGTATGGACAGGCAAGTTATAAATGTATCACCTGATGTGATGATAATTGCACAAATGTTTGAAAATATGTTTCATGCTTTCATGTGGTACTTTAATAATTGCACATACAGAGGAAAGGTGATGGAATAACATTTTAAACTCCGTAATTAGCACTATAATAATGGTGGCTGTTTAAATTAGTTAATAATATTAAAGAGGAGTTCTGATATAATAACAGAGACACAAAACCAGGTAAGTGAGGGTGGCTTCCCCCAATTGTATTCAATATAATTTTGTCTGTGGTTATAGAATTGTCCTGGATACCTTCAGAACAGACAGAAAAACATCATTTGCAAACTGAGGAGGAAATAAAATGGAAAGCTCCCCCCCTCCCCTAGTTCCTTAAAGATCAATTTTAATGTAATTTGAAAAGTTCTGATTTTTGGTACAGTTAATACTTTCAGTTTGGTTTCATTTCTGCTTTTGAAATACAGCTTTCTGGAGACCTTACATTAACTTCACAGATTACAGCTGACATTGCACAGAGGTACAAGGTATAACCCAAATATAAAAAACCATCCATTTCCATGCATGATTAAATGCTGACTCAAGGTACTGAAGTATTTTTGATCCCCAAAGTTTAATAAAATTGAGGACAGGCAATAAGGAGTCGCAGACAAATTAAAATTTATTGAGACAGACAAAAATGCAACTATTTCAGACTACAGTTAAGCATTTACAGTTAACCAAAGATAGCAAAATGCTCACATTCCACTTAATTCCTTATGGAAAAAGCATTCAGAATTTACTATGCAATTCTACTTACTATGATAGTCTACATCCATCTACAGTAGGGACATCAAACTGAAACACGTAATATTTGGATCTCTCCTTACAGATCTACACGGTTAACAGTAACGGACATCAACAGCATTGAGAAAAGTATAAAAAGACCAAAACCCACCTACTGTAGAAAGGGCTTTTTGATGTATAGTAACTGTACAAAGCAGTCTATGTATTAAAGGAACTTGAATGGCATACAGAAGGGACTGCAATAAAAGCCAACAAATGTAGGAAGCTAAGCTTGAGCGATCTGGTGGTCTGTATCAAGTGGTGACCTTAGATCTATGTCATTTGCTGCTTGAGGGGAAAAATGCTACAAAACTTCTAATATCAAAATATTCCCATGCCAGAAATGTACACTGAGACTAACAGACTAGGCTGGAGAGGCAAAGAGAAGCATTCACTAACAAACAGTGTTGTTTTAAATATAAACTTTACATTTTTAATATAAACTGTAGAATAAATATTAAATAAACACTTCAAATGGTTTAAAATAATAGTACAGAATAGCTTAAAAAAAGGCAAAGAAAAGGAAAAGGATTCTTTGTGTTCACAGCAAAGGCCAGTAATGACCCAAAAAACCCAACTGTGCTGAAATCTGAACTCAAGGAGATTTTGATTTAACCACGGTAGTTAAAAGGACACCTTGAAACATAAAGCAATACCTAACAGTATTTCATCGTCCCTAATATGAAAAGAAAATGAGATTAAAAATTGGGTTGTGTCTCTGAAAGAATGGGACAACTCTGATTCTATTTTCACAATGAGAAAATGTTTGGAAGGTCAATGACTTGATGCAGATGGGAAGTCCTCCTTTGCAAAAAGAAAAAAAAAAAAGAAAAAAAGGAATTAAAAGCTGGAAGCAAATGAAATCCTTTACAAAGCATGAAGCTTGATCTGGAAGAGCACTGGTTCTTGGTAGAATCGCTGGTTTCTTTTAAAGAAATAAAACATTTTCTTAATGCATCTTCCCAAATTGGACACACACACACATCTGCACACACATGTATGTGTATAAATGTATATATACAGACACGCATATATATACATATGTATATATAGGCTGCAGATCCCCCAGCCCCTGGAGGATGCCAGTGGCTCACAAAAGGGCTTTGCTAACTAGCTTTGTAATGCTTGGGAACTTGCTCTCAAAGCAATCCATAGTCTGAGCTGCCCTTCCAAGCATGACAGCCCGTCTGCCCTGTTCCTGACTAGGCTGTGACACCTTGTGATTCGACACCACTCTCCTTAAACCCTCTTGTAGTCAAACCCAACTGAACTAGTCAATAAAACGGCATTTTTCCAACGCTGGCCCTGATTCAGAAGAACATTTGCACAACTGAAGCAGGTGACTGAATGACTGCCTGGCTGGGGTGTCTTCCTGAATCCAAGTCAGTGGGCTTAAGATGTGTGTACGTGTGTGTGTGTGTGTTTTGCTTTTTTTTTTGTTTCTGTGTGAAGGGAAATGTGCTACCAGGGTCATCCAAACAGCCAAGGCATCTGCCCTCTAGCCTGGCTGTGCTAGGCACAGAGTGCCATTCGACTGGGACCCACAGCATGTTTGAGTTCGTGAGTCTAAGAGACAGTAATTGTTTTATAGTCTAAGATAAAGACAGAAAACCTGCCAGTTCTCATTTGGAATAGTTGCATGTGAGAGATTACCTCTAGGAGAGGATCGATGGTATTGAGAAATGGATGGTGGTGGCGTGTCTGCTCACGTAAACTGAAGGATGTCCACGTTCACTTTTAAAGGCTTATTTAACAGCTTTTGTTTAACCATCTTGCATGTTTGCACGTGACACAGAAGGGCTGCAGCCTTGGACCCTGGAGCTGCCTGCAAGGGCTTGGTTAGACAGGCTTTACCCTGGTGAGGTGCTGGGCAGGAGAAGGGATTTATTATGTGGCCTTTGAAGTAAGGCATAGTTTCAGGATAAGCCAGTGCAAAGGGACACAGGACTGCAGAAAAAAAACATTTATGTGTAGAGAATGAGTCCAGTCAGGAGGATAAGCATAACTCTACTGATTGTGGCCCTCAGTTTTATGTCAGAGTGAAAGGGCAACTCTGTGCTTTAGGCAGGTTCTGCACAAGACAGCAGAGCTAGACCCAGAGAGTATGGGTTTAATTAATAAAATACCAGAAGGAAACAAGCCACAATGTTGGCGAAGCAAGCTATTGATGGTGTTCAGTTGCTTCCCACAAAATCATACTATTTAAGGAAACAGAAATGCTGGTTGTATCTGTTCCTCTTGCAAGTCAGCATCATTTTCTATGAAAGGCAAGTAGAAAAAGCATATGTGTGTGCTGTGCAGCTCATGGACAATGATTTTTAAATAAATTTTCAAAAGCTAAAGGGATTTGAGGCAGGGCAGATTGCAGGGTTTTTGCAAATGACTGTGATGGCAGATTTCTGGGAGGATGTGGGGGCGTGAAACAACACACAACAAATTCTTCACGATTTTACACATCCTTCTGCATCAATAACAATTATGCAGGCTTGCTCTTTGTTCTCAGGTCATTGATCTAGATAAATAGGAAATGAAAGAGGAGAAAACAACTGAGCCTCTGCAACACATGGTGTCTGAAAGGAGTTCCTCTTCTGTGTTGCTTTTCTGATCATGTCTGAAAGCAGAGATCCTACACAGAGGGGGAGAGGGGCTGCAGAGCCCTGCCAGGCTCTGCGGTGGGCACTGACTTTGGAGAGGACTGAGGACCACAGCCCTTGGGCCAGTGTCCTGAAAAAATTGACTTCTGCCACCTAGCATGGCATTTTCCTGCTTTCAAGCAAATATGTAACCAGCCATGTTTTGACTCCATGCTGTCTCCACCTCTATAGCCAACACTAACTCAGAGGAAAAAAATACAATCTAATTAGTTTTCTGTGTAATAAGCACATTTTTCATTCTGCAGAATAACTCACAGGCAAATCACAGGCACTGCTAAAATACTTTTAGCTCATCCTAATGCAAGAGTGGGGTTAAGGTACCTCTTACTTTTTCTAAAACCAGCAAAAATAATAAAAGGTCACCACAGTACATTACTGCATGAGAGAACTGCAATGGGAAAGGACAAAGCAAATAATTTAATGTCAATATGCTGTGATACAGTTGAAGAGCTATGAATATATGGGAGATGCTGAGGGAATCACAGATTGTATTTTAATACTATTCTTTTTTACGTGTACGTATTACAAGTGTGCAGCTTGTCACACTGAGCAAAGGGGTTATGCTTTTGAAACATGACCACCTAAAGTTGCGTTTTTAAACAGGCCAAATAAATATTAACTATTTAAATTAAAGAAACGACAGCTTATTAGTTTTGACGGTTAATGTCTTTGACAGCTTTATAACTTTGGAATGAGGGATTGCTAAGAGTGAGAACAGGCAGCTCCATCGTGTGTGAGCAAGAAGCAGAGCCTGCGCGATGTTAGTGCAAATGAGTTCTGACAGAAGCTGAGGAACAGCTATGGAGGTGGTTAGGATGCTACAAATTCACAAAACACTCTTTCCTTGAACACTTTGAAAGGCAGATGGACTCTGTTCCCTGCCTGTAGGGCTTGGTCCGTGATAGCTGCAGGTTCTCAGCATCTCTTAAGATCAAGGCCATGTTCCTCAACCAAATAAACAGTGTCAGTGAGCTGATCTACGCTCTGGTGGAGCTTTGCCTTCAGTGTGGGCTGGACTAAGCCTGTTGGACTCATTCTCAGAGAACATAAAGAAGAGAAAATCCTGCTAATGGGTTTCTTTCTTGATTAAACCCCTGGCACTGGGCAGCCAGAAGTCACTATCCAAAGGACTTACTCTTTACCGAAACGTAACAAATATGGACTAGAAAATGAGGCACCTACTTTTCCTTCTTCATGAAAGAAAAATTGCTGTTTCTGATGTGATCCAGGTAACAATTTATGACACAAATTCTCTAACATGAGAAGGGCTTCTAAGCCTTATTGGTTTGTCGAGCCCCTTCTGTGATTCTTCTTTCACAGGATATATATTTCATTAGCTGTGCAAGTGTGGATTAAGACATGAAATGTTTTTGAAATGAAATTCATTGCCCCTGTGGATAGAACAAAAATCCCCCAAACCAACCGAACAAAAGCTGTATTCCAAACAGTCCTTGCTGGAAAAAAAAGTTGTATTTCAAATTAAATAGACTATACAAAATTAAACTCAGTAGAGAGGGAATATTTGTGCCAGGTACTCTCAGATACAATTGCAGAGATATGATGTGACTTGCCATATTGTGCAAAACGTGAGTCCTCATTATGATGGGCACTACCATATATAACCAATTTCATCATCCTTATCATCATCTTCATCTTCATCATCTTCATTAGCTGCTCTTACATGAATCTTCAGTTTCCCTTCTTTGTCTTTTTTTGCTGCTTCAGGTTCCTCTTCCAAATCATCCAACAATACAACAGATCCACCACTGCCAAAATCCCCTGAGGTTTCTTGCTCTTCTTCTGAAACAGGTGAGCGGGAAAGGTCATTCCCCCACATGACACCAAACCCCTCATTCATCACTACCCTTGTCACTGAAGCCACTATCATTTACAATGTTACTTGTAAAATTTGTTGCTTCAGCTCTTCATGAAACAACCTCTAAATTTCAATTTTCATCCTGAACTGGGATAAATATATATCACTTTACTCTGAAAAATTTACTTGCATAAAAAGCTACGCATTGCCCTCCTCCTAGAGACTCGACTGGAGAGTCTCAGATCACATGCATGCAGGCCAGAAAATCATTACTCATTTGTAAATACATTCATCCCATCACTATTCTGTAAACCAGGCTAAAAATATTCCACAAATTGATTTTGAGTGCATAAACCATGCTCTGCAAACATAGCTATTCTGGGCATCTCAGACCTTCTAAGCCCCTGCTTCTTCTGTTCCTTCTCGAAGAAGAAAGCTGCATCCGCTACTACCCCTGAAGCCCTCTGAAGGAATATGGCTGAAACCTTGCTTGCCTAGGTACAGCAGCTAATTGGTGATTTCACATATCTACAGAATGCTGTCCTGTCAGCAATTTTATTGGGCTTGGTTGTTAATTTATAAAATTTTACACGTTTAAGCTTTCCTTTGTCTGGAAAGACATTACTCATGAAGTCCCAGTAAATGTGCATTCCAGAGTATACAGAACAATATACTTAATAACGATGCATAGGAATCCAATGGCCTTAATTTTAATATAAATTACTACATTTTCCAGGCTGGTAGCAAAAATATCTTAGGTTATTGCCTGTTAACTTCTGCTGCACCCCCCCCGTCCAAAGGACCAATACGTATATAAGGGCCCCATTTGTAGTCTGAATATGAAAATACAGGAGCACTTTGAACACTGGTAGTCATGTTTCCCTGTTGTCACTTTTGTTATCGTACTCCATCGTACAGCAGTGGCAGGGCTTACAACAGTGTTAATTCCTCTGTTGTCTGAGGAAAGCATATCATTACTCACCACAACTAACTGTCCCTTGCTTTCTTGAGCCAGCTATCTCATTCCCGTACTTATCAACACACCAGCACTGCCCTGTGCTGCCATGGCACTGCGTGGCTTTGTAATAACCTTCTTCATTGCACCGTGGGATGAAAGCACCTGAATAAAATATAAGGTACAATCAGTAATGCAAGCCTCTGTAGAAACAAGCAGGTATACTGAGTATTATGAACTTGTCACTTATTTACATGAAGTTCTTTACAACGTTGGCAAGAAAATAAATGTGATTATCTGGTGCCTAAAAGGGAGCAGAAATTGCATATGTTTAACTATTTTCAGCCACCCTGGTCACTGCACAGTGCATAAATGTTTGTGCATAGAGAGCACGTGAAGGGTGATGGCATACGGTACTAGAGAGAGGTTCAGTCTGTCCCTGAATGATTAATATTCCCACAGAGCCCCTTTCAGATTTAACTCCTCGTTTTAAACTTTTCTTCCCAACTGGATTATTACCCTGACTTCATTAATTCTGCATTTCCCTTCCATTTGCACTCCTTCAGTGTTTATCATATAAGTCTTTCCACAACACTGTAATTATCCCTGGAAGGTATCTGCCATCTGCTTGCTATTCATACTAATCTCAAGCACAACTTCTGACTTACTGAGAGTTCCTATGTATAAAAGGAGAAGTAATGCATAAGCGTTACAGAGAAGGACAACAAGAGTTGAAGTCAGTAAGTCTTTGGATTTGAAGCCCAAGATCTGTCTCAAAATAAAACCAATATAGTTCAGCCTTGTAGAGCGTGGTTCATCCTGGCTCCTGCAGGAAGGGAAGCTCTCAGGAGAAACCTGTTTTATTGTTCCCACCATCTCCAGCAGATACAGTAAATGTACTTCAATATGAAAAGCCCTCTTGTCCTTCGAGATGAGTTAGCTTTATTCCCAGGGCAGGTCAGTACAGTCATTTTCCCTTCTTTGCCAATTGCTTCAATTTGAAACATGGCAGAAATCCACCCTTGCCCCTGAATTTCTTGTCTCAAATGATTTTTGAGAAAGTATTTTTCTCCTTTGTCAAAGATATCAGTGATTTACTGGTCACGCAGTAAATTTTTTAACTAGTTCCATGTGTATAGCATCTCTTCAGACAGTTCATGTGTCAAAGGGGCTATTTCCAGTATATTTCTCACAGAAAAAATGAAAGAGAAGGTGATGCCCAAATGTCATGAGATTTCCTATATAAAAGACGTAAAAGTGGAAGTCAGTCAATCTCTCTCTCTCTCTCTCTCTCACACACACATCTATGTATAAAGTGAATCCTTGAATTTCCAAACTCATGGCATTGCAGATCTTGTCTAACGTTTGAGTGCTGCTAATGTAGGTCTGGAAGATGAGAACAGAAACCTTTGAACATCTGCACTCTTTGTATATCGGATCAGTTTTGGAGACCACTTCAACATCCATTAGTGAGAGTATTTTAAATAATTTCAAAGCATGATTTTACGGCAGGTTTGCTTATAGGTACCACCATTATGTTCATATACAAATGTAAGCATACTGATGACTACCCAAAGACTTACTTTCACTATTTATAAAAAAATGGTTCTAATAACCATGTATATGTATTCACTTTTGCAGGCTTTTGTAAGTTAATGCTCACTGTCCAATCCTTTATTTCAATATTAAGGTTTTTTTTCATATTTATGCTCATGTCTTCTCTCTGTTAAGCACGCCAGGCGTTTATCAGACTATAAACAACCTTGGGAAAAGTGCTCGGGTACTGATTTTGAGCTGGTGTAAATCAACATAGCTGTACCTGTGTCACTAGAGCTCCCCTCTTATATCAGATGAGCATCTGGCTCCAGGGAAGAATCAAAGGGGGAATCTCAGTGGCGTTACGGGGTGAGCGGAGAACGGCCTCTGCATTTTAAACTGTCTCATGCTTTCTCTCTTCCTCAGGCAATGCAACCTTTCCCTTCTTTGAAACAGGAATTTTTGCACAGTTTCACTGTGTTTCTTGTAAGGTATTAAAATGTTCCACACTGCCCGTAAAAGCCATAGATTTAAAAATAAATTATGGCCCAGGCTCACTGCCAACATAACTGTGTGTGGAAGGGATTCACACTTTGGGTCACAGCGAAGAGTAGAAGATACTTTTCCTTCTGCATGGGAAATCTGTGCCAATTTGCATGTAACACTGGAGCTTTAAATATTTAGCTATGCATACTAATGTCACAGTATTTTCCAACCATCAGAGGGAAGATTACAGCATGTCCTCTCCAATGTGTCAGATGCAGGTGATAATCTGGTGAGGATAGAGAGTCACTGGGAGCAAGTGTGGTACAGTGTGATGATCTGTCCCGTAAATCCTACACAAATCAGTCCCCATGTTCATTAGAAATAAGCTCTGGCTACAAGCTCTGCTATTCTGGAGCATGGCATCCAGACAGCCCATTTAGTGGGAACATTTCACTCCATAATTTGGTTTGGCATCAGAGAACACCTGCAGGTTTTGGAAGGAGAAATGAGTTCACATTTCCTCTCCAGAGGTTCTTGCACAAGTGTGGAGAGTACCGCTGGTGGACCAGCTTTACCACTGAACTGCCTCAGGCTAGTGAATCCTGCTTCCCCCATCTCTCTTCGTCCCACAGAGTATTTAATTATTCCATGCAAACTTGAGCAGTGGTGTTGTATCTATATCCTCTTTATGGATCCAGACCTATATCTTTTTTTTTTTGGCATTATTTCCTTATCTTTATAATACTCCCCTTCCTCAGAGGACATGGGGAGAATAATTATATGCTAAAGATAGTGAAGCACACAGGTAAAAGCCTACAGAATTAAGTGCTAGCTAGCACACAGCTCCTTGTATTAGCTATTATGTTAGCTGAATTCACAGAGCTGATACAGAAGAAAACAGTGACGGGAGCAGAAATTTATTACCTTAGTGATGTGGGAGAAGCATTATCAGGCTGCACAGTTGTATGCTCTAAAAGTACACTCTCTGCAGTTAATTGTACTCTAGATAAATCTGGTAGGAAAAGATGAATAGTGCTGTTTACTTTTTAATTCCATCCCCTGGGATGCTAGACTCTATTTGAAAGCCTCCAAATTCAACATATCTAATGGCAATGGCTTTGAAGTACTTTGTTGCAACTGTCATGTGTTTTGAAAAATATATAGAGAACAAAATATCAAAAGTCATCATTTTTTATCAATGGATACAAGTTAACAGAAATCTTCTTCATGCGTACTGCCCAGACTGTAAATGCTGTGCTCTATATGTCAGGGACAGAGAAGGAAAGAGAATAATTAAGGGCTAGTTTCTCTGAAAATATTCATCTCTCTTTTCAATCTTTATTGTTGCTACAAGTGTGTTTTTTGTCACGTGTATGTTTTGGTTTCCATTCGCATGATTTTTCAGTCAGTGAAGAGAAAAGACAATGTTTTCTGTTGTATAAATAGCTATGAGATCAGATTAAAATCTCACAGACCAGTGCCATTATGCAGGCAGACTTTCAAGGCAGGTGAAGCAAAGAGTTCCTCTCTATATTATAATTTTCTAGCTTGTGGAACAACCTGTACCTGACACTTCTTGATTTGTTGAGCTTAGCCACTTTCATCCTTCATTTTTTTTAATACAGTTGACTAGAAGTTATTTGTGGTAAGGGACCATTCTTTCTGCTTTTACTTTGTCATTTTACTCCTGCTATTGTGATCAGATCCCAGTGATGTGCTACAACTGCCTGCATGTCGTACTACCTGCAATATAGCCATCATTTTTCCCTGCACACCGGAACAAACCACTTATGTTTCAACCTAGATGACATTTATTGCATATAGCAAATAACAGCAAAGCATAAAATAAATATGGGATAGCCAAAGCTATCAGGAACCGGGCTTCTTATTCTTTTAGGTGGCTTTGAAAATCATGACACCCATGAGACAGAGAACACCGTGACTTCCTCTGCCACAACATGCATTCGAACACAAATGCAAAATATTTACTGAATGGAGCACACATACAACTGAGCAATCAATCCTCCTTTCGCTCCCACAGCTATGAACAGCAGGAGCTGTAACTCTGAAATATCTTAATCTTTATGTGAACTTGCTATGAAAGGATGATGGAAATAAACCATTGTCCCTGTGGCCTTTGGGAATGTTTATTCTTATTTTAAAGCAACGAATCCAGGTTGGGATTGTTCATAAGGTACCTGAACGTTGAGTCCAAATGGCAATGGCATCTGGGAATGGCAGGGTTTGGCTAAGATGAGCTTTGCAGAAGCTCTGTCTGCAAGGTCTGCTAGTGAGCATCTAGAAACTTTGGACTAAAATCTGAGAGCAACCTGAGAAGCAGGCTGCAATCTAAGAAGAAGCATTGCAGCAGAGCTGACAGGCATGCTCTGTGCTGCAGCAGTGACGCTGTAAGAACCTGACCTGGGTTCTTGCTGATGGGCCTGACAGCCTGGGTCTGAGGTAAGCCCGACTCTTCAAGGGTGAAATGCAGTGCTTTCTGTAAACGGAGACTTTAATCTGTACTGGTATGCCTTGTGTGATTTGGCTGTATGTACCTAAATGCACTAGGACAGAAGTTTCAATAAGATACCACCACATATACACTAGGCTACATAACACTGTGTGATTTTAGGGTATGGAATTAATTACCTTACATTTACTCAGTTCAATGACCTGATTTTTAAGCAATTAAATGGGAAAATGCCATATGGGGCACCTAATTTTAGATATTCATCAGAGTAGTGTAAGTTATGAATCAATTCAGGCTCCCAATAGTCAACAGAGAGAGGGGCAGGCATCATCACATCTTACAGCATACAGCATCCTGCAGGGCTGCCTAAAGTGTGATGATATAAATTCCTGTTTTCAGATACATGGAATATACTGAAATATTTTTAAGGGTGATTACACAAAACTGAACCCCAAAGACTGCATGCATTGCACCATAACTGGAAGAAGACATGAACCTGCACTGTGGCACCTTCAGTCACCCTTCAAAAATGGGAGGCTTGACTATCAAACAGCCTCCATACTTATTTTGACCTATGAGGTGATGAAGCTCTGTGCAGACGAGGCTTTGCTTTTCTGGAGAGCTGTAAATTAGTTCTGAACCCGTTGCCATGCTGACACCTGTTCTGTATGTTGCTATCTCATTATTTGTTTAATTTCATAGTGTCAGGCCTACACTCCGTGGTGCATATTCCTGACTCAAAACATTAGTCTCTAATTGAAAAACCATTACTGCATATAAAGTTACAATAATCACAGAAGCTTTAATTAGTTGAGTAAATGAATAACAAGTAATCGAACTTACCCAACAGACTCTTCCCTCTACTTAGCTTTTGAATTCTATTCATTTCATTCTGGCAAGGAAGACCTAAAATATAATGTATGAGAATCAGTTTCCAGATGGTACGGGACAGACTCTGTAATGACTGGCTTCACTACTGACATGAAATGTAGACTACTATACACCTGGGAACGAAAGAAGCCCATATGCTGGTACTGTACTGCAAAACAAATTTATGTCATTAGCTCCGCTAATTAAAGAAAAAAAAAAGCAACACACTGTAGTTGAGAACAGTGTTTGGGGGCCATTTTCATTGTTAAACCATTCTTCCTCTCTTTTCACCAAACTGACATAATGTCAGCTCTCTAATTTATGATTTGCTAATTGACTATTTTCTGCATTAATAAAAGAGTAAGTTCTTGAGCTTTCTATCAGCAATAGAGCTTATTTCTAGACTATGTGCACTGGCACTTACTGCTTCTTTGTTTTCACGATCAAGGTACATTAATGTAGTTCATCTGTGACATCAAACATTGTTACACAATGCCCTTTCACACCAGTGCTGCAGAAAAGAGCTTTTTAAAGCAGCTGACTCCCAATTACCAAACTATCTCTATACGCAGGTCAATCAAACCTGAAACAGAGGGAGACCCAAACAACTTTCTACTGCAAATCGCACAGCTCACCGCTCGGCTTCTGGAAGCAGTAGCACCACTCATTGTTTGAAAGCTTTCCGTCTTTGAAGGAGTCGCAAGAGTTGAAGAGAGGCTTGACGCATGGCTCATACTTATCCAGATAAATGGCACTGATCTCCGAGGGATCCAGCAGCAGGTCATAGTTCATGTCAAGTTTGTTGAACATCCAGCCTAAGGAATCCTTACAGATTGGTAGTATGCTGGTGTCAAATCCTGTAACAAGATAGACAAATATCCCCTAGTGAACCCCAGCACGCTCACTGTGCAGGAATTATTGCTAAACTGAAGCCTTTTTAATGTTTTTTGGCTGGACTCTGAACATTAACCTGACTTGCCCAAAGCAGAACAAAATTCTAAGACTGAACTGATTGTGTAAAGCTGAAAACCCAAGCATGGCTACAGATTAAAGCACACTCACACTCACTCACACTCTTTAGGAGTTGTGGGGTGGGGAGGGCTGAGATCCATAGCTGATTACTGTAATTCAAAGTTATTTCTACTCAAAAAATTATCACTTTTTTTTTTCTGTCCTCAGCCCAAGTGGGTTGGCCTTGTTCCAAGAAACTGAAATGTGATGAGAAAAGGCTGCATCCACTCTATTTTCAAACTAGACTGAGTCTGAATGTGATTTAAATCCTGTTTTCCCAGATCTGTTTCTACTTCCCTGATCAAATCCCTTCCTACTGTGCTCTCACCTTCCACCTCTCATCCTAGCTTTTCACTCTTCGAAGCCCTGCCCCCTGCAGCGGACAACAAAACCCTTTGATCTGGATTGCAAGCTGCCTGGGGGAGGCAGGGGGAGAGAAGGGATGAAGCATCTCTTTTGCTTGCACCACCGAAGAATGGCACTGCTTCACCTGGGAGCTCCAAGGAGCTGCACGTGCTCCTGTATGCCCTACCAGCACCACTCCTTCTTGTGGCCTCCAGGATTGTGCAGCAATAGTGGATTCTGCTCTTCCAGCACTTTGGAAGCCATTGTCGTCATTCATTTTAATAGCCCAGATCCTTAAAAGACTGCAGTAGCAGCAGTGGTTATCACAGAAAGACCAAGTCATGTGTATAGATACCCACAATGTATATGAGATACGTGCTCCAGTGTCCTGCAGTCTCCACAAAAACAGTGGCGTTGCCTTCTTTCACAAACAAGACACGACATTATAAATCCATACTGTCACTATTTTTCACTGCTTGGAATAAATATGGACTGATTTCCAAGTTATCTATGATGTAAAACAGTGTATTTGTCATGCAGAGCTAAGAAATCTGATAAGGGTATTGGTTTCAACAAGGACTCAGAAACACACACACGTTGGCTGGGATTTACAGGCACAGAGGGTACCTGAGCCACGCACCCTGGGCACCTCACGCTCATACTGTTTCAGCCATGTGTGGTGACAGGCTGAAACATTCTGCCACGGGCCACATGGAGAAGCCTGATGGGCTTTTTCCTTTTGCTGCACCTTTCATTGAAAGAGGTCAAGCTTAGCCTTATTTGCTGTACATGTCAAGTCTCATTTCAGGATGCTGCTTTATTAAAGTGCAACCTAAGGTGTTGCTGGAATCATGCTGACAGTTTGTCCAAGCTCTGCAGCCTACCTGCTATTTTAAGTATTAATCCAAAGGAGGGCAGTGCTTTATGCTGAAAGCTGTGCTTTTTGTATGCAACTGCAGCTGAAGGTTGTCAGTGACATGGAGGAACAACCAGAAGGGTTAACTAATAGGAAGGTTTATGTCATTCATAATACATGTTTCTCTAAGAAGGGAAGAAGGTAACACCATTTCCTCAGGGCTAGAGACAGCTCAGGCAGGGAAGAGAGAAATCATGCTGAACATTTCATCACATTTTTCTGCTGTTATCTCCTCAATTATCTAATTGAGTTTGAGCACAGTGAAAAGGAAAAAGGCCATGTGAATAGATGTAGGGAGGAAGCCTGCTTGCCTTGCTGAAGCAATTAAGACTATTGACTTCGATTATTTTATTCATCTGAAGAAGGCAAGATTTGGTCACTGTGCAGTCTCTTGTTGAGTGAAAGGATTAAGAATCCTTGACTTTGTCTTTACAAGGCACTGAGGAGCAGGGCACGCAGTCCTGCCTTGGGTGGGTGTATGCTGTTCCTGAGTCCCCACCACGGGGAAGCTTAAAAGTAGTCAAACAGGCAGGGGTGGATCATTCACTTGCCTGGCGGAGCTGGGATCAGCACATGCTCCAGCTATCCTAGTTTAACAGCTTCCAGTGGAAAAAAAGCCGGGTTCCGTTGGCCGCTCTTTTCCTGCACAGAGCCCCTCTCTGGTGATGATCTTTACGCCCTGTCGTGGCACTTACTGCTGCTAAGGTGAATAACTACAAAGTCTGTTGTACAACCAGTTGAGTCCGGTACCTGTTGATCAGCCCTGTGCGTCTCTGAACTGGCAAGAATCAGTGCAGGGAGGAGGAGATCCTGGCGTGAACTTGCCCCTGACAGTGTCTGTGGATTATTTCTGAGTCCTGTTTTCCTCCCTGCTGGGAAGTCTTTATCTGTGTGTACAACATGCACTGAGGGATACGACAGCAGTGTGCCCTCGGTGCTGATCTGTCTGAGCAGATCACAAGATAGTGACTGATGTGAATATGAGGTTGCTCTGTGACATACCACTGGGGCTTGGGTGTGAGATACAATCATGATAGGTTACTTACAAAGACAACTAATTACATTAGTTGAAGAGTTTTTGATTGTAATTTCTTATAAACAAGGGAGCTTTCTACTGTTGTGAGCAGAGTTCCAGATTAGATTTATTAAGAGGCTGTATTATTAAGCAGTGCTGGATTATTAGACAGTGTGGTCTGGAAGTCTTTAAACATTACAGTGGTAGGAGTGACAGAAAGCGCTCAGCTAGATGGTTATTATCAGTGAAAAGGTTATTCTTTAATTGTCCCTCAATATGTGGTTGAAGGTGAATAGTAGTATCTACCTCCACTTCAAATTGTCTCATGTAAAAGCTACTGCCTGTAAATCACCAGATGCAGCATTGCATCTGCAGTCCAAACCCAGCAATCCTGGATGCTCTCCGCACCCACGACAGGCATGCAAGCAAAGCGTGCCCTGAGTGTGCAACGCGGGCTCTGACTTACTGCGTAACCGGGGCAGCCGATGGAAAATGGTTCTTGGAGCTCACTTACCTTCACTGGGAGGTCACCGCGCTCCCATCAACTCGGTGAGGCCAAGTGATGCTGAATTAATTAACTCCTTTTTGGAGTCTTTTGATATACTTGCTTATAAATATGATGCAATATGCTGAATGAAATAAACCACATACTGTAATTACGTAATGAATTAAGTGCTTGGTTAATAGGCTGGACAACAGACCCAGAATAACAGTAACCTCAGTGAGAACTTCTCTGTGTCTTTCTGTGCATCAGCTCAGTGCTGCAGTGCCCATGGTGGGAAACAAGAGAACGGTGCAGGCTCCGTATCCCTCCTGCTCTTGGCTCCTTGGCAGAGGCTGCCAACGCAGGTGTCAATTAATGTCAGTTGTGGTGGTTGCTCTCATTTGGACACCTGCTCACAAGGACGATGACTGAGACCATCATGTTTCTCATTCTGACTAACAGCTGTTCAGCACCCTAACAACTTTCATTCACTACAGATCTGGAAGGAAATCAAACCGGTGACCTACATGTAAGTCTCATATCCCATTAATACATAAAATGCTTCACCTCCTCTGAATTAAAATGGAATTAAATTAAAAAAAGTCTTTAAGTGAAAATCCTAATTAAAAATAAACATACCTCCTGGCACATAAAATTATTTTCCCCTTTCAAGAGTTGACTTAAATGAGCCAGTTTTATTTTATTAAAGTACACTACAATTAAATTAACAGGGGAATAATTAACCTAATTTCCCCCATCACTTAAAATAAAGGAAGGAGGAGAAGAAGTGTTCCCCAGAAAAAATCCTTTATATTGCATAGATCTCTAGTAAAAGAAAAACAACTCCCACTCCAACCAAAGAGACTATTCTAGATACAATACGGGAATGTTATGAATTATCAACAGGCACAGGAGCAATTTGAATCTGATCTTACTACCTAATTAGTTTTATTATTTCCTTCTGTCAAAGCATGTCCCTGAGTTGCTTATATTATTTATTGAGGAGATTTCAATTGTACAAAGCCTGCAGAAGACGAAGTTTCTGGCCTGTGGTGCTTTGCTAGTATCTGGCAGATAGCTCACTGAATGAAGGTTTGAGATTTCAAACGCAATGAGTTGTCCTCATCCTTTTCCTTTCAAGAGAGTTAAAAAAAGCCAAAAAACAACGCACTTTTTCTTCACCTGGGGGTGAACTTAATACACTCAAAAAGCTTATTTACACTCACAATAACATCTTGAAAATTTAATGTAGCATAGAGAAATCTCTGCTGGAACACCTTCTCCAGACAGCTGATGTGTCCGAGGCATCGTAGTCATCGCATCCCACCATCTGTTCCTTTTACTGCCACAGGGGCATACCCAAATGGATTACTTTGAGGATGTGCATGTCTTTTAAGACTTTACAGGCATAACCAAACCAGTTCAGTTTAATGAAGTAATCAGCTTGGTGAGGAGGGCAACACATGCAGAGCAATAAAAAAAGGGAAATGTGTACATTGGAGTGTATTTCCAGAGCTGTGTGTGTCCTGTTTGCCAGGATTCACACAAATTCTTTTTTTCAGCTTGGGTACGTGAATTTTGCTTTGAATTCTGAACCCTGTTTAAGATGTTCCTCGTTTTTACAAATGTTCGATGTTGAAGTTAGAGGAAGCCAAATACTGCCGCCCTTACTCTGTGTGTATTTTCAGTGCTACCAGAGAGATTTGAAGCTGTAGAATTTGGCACATGCAGATTAATTCATGAATACTGTTGCAAACTCTTAAAAAGAAAAACAAGCCCAAGTTTTGTGGCATTCAAGAATGTTTTAGGCATCTTGACTCATAAAGTTTCTTTTTTTTTTTTAACTGACATATAAGAAAATAAGAAAATGTGCCAAACTAAGTCAACATTCTAAAAATGAACATTGTTGAGATCAAGTGTTTAAGATCATCAAGGCAGCCTTTCATATAGAAGCTGCCAAGAATCAAACTAAACTAAAAAGAGATAACAGCTCCTCTGTGAATCAGAGCAAACACTGCAGAATTACCAGGAATGTTTTTCTCACTGAAATTGCTTCAGGAAAAAAAAAGACCCAGCACCTTTAGGAATGAATTTGGTCTTTGGCCTTTGGTAAGGTCCTCATGAGCAGCTCAGAGGTCATCTGCATGAAAAACATCCTTTTGACATTCTGATAAAATGAGATTTCATGTGTTTCTGGGTCTAAAGGACTTCGGACGAAGTTTTAAGTCTCTGGCATTTTCTGTCATGGGGTCTGAAATGAATTCACATCTCAAAGCCATGATTAGCTGTAAATCCAGTTGTCTTTCTGCACTATGGTTCAGTTTCCTCTGCATGATAATATCCTTTTTTGGAGTACCGTTCAAGAGATAAGTAGCACGTACGGTTTTAAAAGTACTGACTTTGTTGTAAATACTATGGAAAGTAAGAGACATATGAAAAAGATAATTTACACAGAACATGGCTTGTTTCACCACATAGTTTTAAGATACAATTACTCGGCATTAATGAGGTCTGGATATACTTTTGAGCTTGGTGTATATTCTGTTGCTTTAGGAAGAGGCAATCTATTGCTACACAAGCTCAGAAGTAGCACAGAAGAAGAGTGGCTGTGGAGACACAGACCAACAGTAAATATCCATCCTTATGTGCTGGGTCTGCTCCACTGCACCTTTAGCCTCACACTATGGGGAAACTAGGCACTGAGGCCAAAAAAGCTGTAAAAGGGAGCACCTGACTGAACCCTTTAATTCTCTGTGTGTGGACACTGGCTTTAGAGAGCTTGTAACAAAGAATCAGGGCAGTGAAGTGAAGGTGAGTCACACACCTAGATAAAACTTGTGCATCCTACTTTGCAACCCAAGGGCCCGTGTGTTTTGGGACATACTATTTAAAAGGATTAATGAGTCCTTACAGAAAATGAATTCGCATCTGCTCTCTGATGAACATGACCTCTTTTGATGCTGTTATCTGAATCTTTCCCCTCCCTGGTGGGTAAATGACATCAAAATCAGTCATGTTGGCTTAACCCACAGAGACTAAATGTCCTCTAAACTGTTCATTTTCTTCCTTTCTTTTTTAAAAAAAAGCATCAAAGGAAGCAAAGATGGTGTTATTAAATACCTGGGACACAACAGATTCTAGCTTTCCACACCATTTAACTATTCCAGCTCTGTGGCTGCGATGTGGATATTTTAATTTTTTCTTTCTCTTATATAAGGTGAAATTGAAAATAAAATCAAAGTGAGTCTTTTCCAACATTGGCATAATTTTCCCTATGCTTGCATGCCACATTTTTGGCTCATGCCACTGCCACTAGGTCAGAAAATGCTTGGCCATAAACTGGGGGGTAAGCATACGCCACTGCCCATCCCCAAGAAGTGATTTGGATGCAGCCACACTGATTTGGAGGGTCATGGAGTTTAACTGTTGACACGAACTATGTCATGCTAGTTAACCTCAGGACTTGAGAAAAGTCCCTGAGCAGTTTTATTTACGAGTATAGATGTGACCTCCATGCCCTTCAGACACAGTTATTTGCCTGATTAACTTGTAAAGGTCTCTGTCTCTGACTGCCAGTTTTTAGAGCAGTTTGGGTGAGAAAGAGTACAGAGTGACTGCAGCTCCTTTAGAAAACTGTGCAGCTATTTATCTGGAGGATCTGATCTCCTGCGTACCTGCTTACTTGCTGGGACCTAGGCTTGACACGACACTGTAGCACTAACAGTTGTGCTCAGCCGAATGCTCCCTCAGGCTGGGAAGCTGCCTACAACACTCAAAGTTCAATGGAAAAGGTGTTTTCTTACTGCCTTGTGCCGTCTCCGAGCTTGTTGGTTTGATGACCCGATTCGCGTCCTCGTGAAGAGCACCAAACCAGTCTTTTAGTCGCGAAGCGAGATTCCTCAGTTCTTTGTCTGTGCAAGCTAGAAAAAGAACAAAGCACCAGGCTGAGTCAAGAGCACCAGTGAAAAACCCTTCTCGAGACAGTCTATTAGAAAAATATTGTTTATGGTTGTAAGGTCCTTCTCATTAAGAGCTCTGAAATAGAAGAGAAGGTTAGGGAAAAGGATGGAAGTTAAAAAGAAAATGTAAGTCATTATGAATTATAAGTTGTACTCAAGTACTTCCTTGGTAGCTGACATGATTTGTGATGGAAGAAATGACACACAGAGCTACCCGCAGGTTCTCAATTACAGCTATGTGACTATTTAACTTAAATGTTTTCACCTTTTAGGATTTCAGAGAAAAATATCAGCCAAACAGATGGGGAGGAGGGACATACTTGCCTCGACATACTACTCAAACAAGATGCTAGGAATAATATATAACCACATTTGGCTTAGTATAAGCCTATTATCACAGTAATAGGAAATATATATACTTACTTATATACATACAAAAGAAAATTGTTATGTTGCTCTAGTTCTACTGCAAATGAGACTTTGCCACCTCTGAAGGTTGTCAATTCCATTTTGTTAGCTAGGTAAAACATTTTCTTATAAATTTTTACTGAGAAATATCTAATTTTCCAGAAATTTCTTCCAAGAGATTAATGTCCAGCTGAAGCAAATATTGTTAAGGAAGAAAGCTGCATTAGTCACTAGTTTCTGTCAGAAAAAATACTCTTGTTTTTGTATCATGCTTAGTGCATAAAATTCACATGCTCAGACAATATTATTCCTGCTGTGCACTCATTCTACATTTTAAATGACATTTCTTGGAATACAGAGCAAGATTTTTATGCCATAGAGGCAGACATCCTTCACAGGGCAAGCCACAATATGTCTTCTCCAATTCACTGAACATTATAATATTCCTCCTTCCACCTTATTGAAGAACAATTGAGTCCTACGGCTTGTCTTCCCAAGTTAAACTCACTGCTCCAACGACTGCAGTGAACTTGCTGATATCTCATGGCTGTGGTGAGTATTCATTTGTTCTCACAGGGTTTTTCTGGGTCAGAAATAGCTCTGAAGTTAAAAATAGGACATTATAGCTTTTTCTAAGTGGAAAGTTTTTTAGCATTTGGGGATGAGGGGGAGCAAAAGAAAGATTTCCCCATTTTTCTGTAATGCTGAAAGAGTTTGATAGATTTTCCTATTAAGGATAAAAATATGAAGATCACTGGACAGGCTGAGTCCAGGTAAGGAAAAATCAGGTCTTAAAGAAAAAAACCAACAATTAATGTAAAATAAATGGAAAACAATGCAATATTAACTGCAAAGATACTGAAAGTTACTGAAAAAGCTAATAACTTTATTTTCTCACTTAAATGAACATTATGTTTTACTCATTGTAAACTATCTTATCTTTGCAAGTTAAGACAAAAATCACAGAGTGATAGGATTTTGGGCCCATCATGCCATCTTTTCTATAAGGAACATCTCACGCTGCTGTTGTTCCTTGGCTGTTACTCACAAACAAAGTCTTTTATCAGAGAAAAATCACAACAGAAGCAATAGCAGAACAAATTCCATCATCCTGCCTGTAACAAGTTTCCCATCAGGAGATGCTGCCAGAAAGAGTGAGGTGGTAGAAAGAAAACGAATTTTATAGGTAATAAATATTCAGGAACGAACTATCTCTACACAGGCACAAATTATTTCTTATTTTGTGAATTTAGATCCATAAAGATAGAGAGATTTCCATCATGAACTAATTTCAACAGGAGTTGGGCACCTAAATACATCTTGGAGATATTTCTTTTACACGGGAGGGGAGATGCTGTTCCTGCATCCCCTGTTGAACTGTCATCAGCTAATTTTCATCAGACAGAATTTTTGCCAAAATATTATTAGGCAACTACAGCAACATGAGAGACCGTAATAGCCTTCTTTTCAATAACCTGTCTTCACAAATGTTTTCTGAGAAGAAGTGTACCAATAATCGTATCATCTTTCAGAATTAAAAGCAGGCAGTATCTTTTCTTTCCTTCTGCCAAGTAGCCGTCTTGTCCTTTGAAAGTCAGTTTTGCAAAGGAAAAAAAGAGAAATACAGTGCATAACAAGTAAGTGTTGTTTAGCCAATACCTCATACATGACAGGTTATCCATATGTTCAGAGCATTTCACAAGTATATCTTCAGTCAAAACTGCACATATAAACACAGCTTTGACTACTGATTATATCAAATGGGTGAAAAAGAAAGGATTCAGTTGTCCAAGAAATGAGTAATGTAGTTTTATTGTGCAAACCTGATACTTATTAAATATTAACTGTGGCACACAACATCTTTAGGAAGCCAAGGCTGGAACTCTGGACTACAAACAGCCATTCCTGTGCCATCCTGACCCCCTCATCATGTCTTCTGTATAGGTATACCGAGCTTCACAGCCCTTATGTCAACAAGTCACAGGGGGGAAAAAAAAAAAAAAGGAAAATACCCTCTAGGACTGTTGTTCAAATCTGTGTACTTCCAAATACAAAGACAACTCTAGACTCCACAGAAACCTAAGGTAAGTCAGACTCTCTGAGGGATACAGTATTTGCTCTCAAACTCACAACGCCATCCTGCCAGTGCAGAGTGCCAGGCAGCAGTTTGGAGCACGCTCGCCTCCTCTCCTGGCCTCAGCACCATGCAGAATGGCCTTCCCAGTGAAAAAATAATGCCTCTAAAATAAATTTCATAAAGTGGTCATTTGCTTTAAACTGCATTGACTGAGGTAATTTGAATCCATGCTTTTAAATGGCAATAGAAAACAGGACTGAATGCACAGTGTAGGTGGAACATAATTATATTAATTAATAGTAAATCAGACTTGAAATCATTTCTCTGTACAGTCCAGCCAGTCAAACATGTCAGGATCTGCAAAATGTCATTCATAACAAAGTAGTTATATTTTATTTAGCTTGTCTGCATTGCTAACCATGACGAGAACCAGCTTTTACCATGTGCATGTGTAAAAGCTGCCATTACCCAAGTGCTGCAATCCATGACCTACATCCGCTCGGTTATACCCTACGGCTGCTCAGACAGACACAGGACCCCTGTATCCTCCTGTCATTCCCTAACAATATTTCTCTTGATTTTGATGGAGCGAGAACAAGCTTTCAGCCTCCTCCGTGCAGTAGTTTCCTCAAAAACTGCTCCACTCACTCACTCAGAGGGCAGCCTTTAACAGTGGACCCTGGATGATGCTTTCTCTTATTTTCACCAACAAGTCTGCAAAATGTTACAAATCCTGCAGATTTCCTTTGGAATTCAGTCTGAGGCATGACTTGACAGTAAGCCCAGAACTGGAGTTTTCAGCATTCTGGAGAGTTTTTTTGTGAATAACTGAGATATTCCCTAAGTATGTTGCTTAAGGATGATTCAAGGGTGGCTATTATTTTGAGGTTCTCTCTTAGAACTGCAGTCTTTCTTCACAAGGATAACTGCTGTTTCACAAGTAAAACTGGTACCAACCGTGCTGTTAATATGTATTGAATAATACATTTCTTCACGAGACTTCAAAAATATAATGCAAAGTTCAGTTAAATTTCTATTCAAGTATTTCATGCCCTCAATCTTACTTTCTCCTGCACATTAAAATAGAGGAAGTATTATTTTACATTTTTTGTATTAAATTTTATTTTAATGCTACCATGCATGGTTAAAAAGATTCTACCTCTCTACCTAATGAAACTGCATTCTATTTTATTTGAACATTTTCAGAAGTCTCTAATCATTCTGAATTTGTTTGTTTTGGGACCCATTATTTTAGACACTTCAAAGTGGATTGACATTCAGAGGGCATGAGTTCAATACACACAAAGTCAGGCCCAGCCTCCAGCTGGGTATCCAGGAACCAGAGCACTTAATGATTTATTTCTGGTAGTAGAGCCCATTAGTTACATATCAAACAATTAGGAAACATAGCTCTGAGGAGCCCCAGATCCAAGATCCTCATATATAAATTTGCATTAGTATAAGTTATAAAGCAGTTTTAAGAACCCTCTTCATAAAAAATACAGTGCAAATATACCTCTCTACTATTAATAGAAGTTTCAAGTAACATTTCTCAGATGAGAAGAATAGGGCTGTAGGAGGAATAGAAGTGATAATGGGTCTCTTGCTATTTGAAGATCTATAAGGAGAGAATATCTAGGTTGCAAACAATATGGATTTTGACATGACTTGAAGCACTGATTAAAAAATCTGGGATGAAGAGAAACACCAAGGGAGGAACCTCTCCATAGCCCCTCTCTAACAACTGAAATCTGTCCAGTCAACTGTCAACAGCCATTTAAAACTCTAGTGCTGTGGAGAAGACACAAGTGCAAACACATCCAACTATGCATTTTCACTTCTGTGTGTATTTTCTTCAAAACAAGAGAACCTGGCTTCAATTAATTTCCTACACCTTTTAAAAAGGGAAAAAACACAAACTTTATCCTTGTTATTTTACTGATGTCACCAAAAGTTCTGCCTTAGCAGCTCTTGGATACCAGGTCCCCACGTAACGTTAACTGCGGGATCCTCTGCTGCTGATGTGCTTCGATGACATCCCATCATAGCCCATGGCTTCCCTGCCAGCAGCAGGTTGGTATCGCTGCTGTTACCAATGGGGATGGTGAGGCAGGCTGGTTAACATCCAGCTCGCCAACTTGATCACAGTGCGCCGCGCCCTGCGTCTGACGGGGCAGTGGGACCACGAGCAGCAGTAGAATCTGTCACCTCTCTGAGTCACGGCAATGCGAATGCAGGAGCAGGATCTATTCACTGCTGGGTCCAACTGACATCCTCAGATCTGAATCTGCAGATGTTAAGAATCATCCTGCAGAAGTGATTTAATAGCAAGCACTGAAAGTGCAGATTTATTCCCAAAGGTGAAGCAATTGGTCCAGCAGTTATTTATTCCTAACAAACTGCAAGCACGGTTGTTAAATACCTATTTGCACCAAGCAGAAAACATTAATCTGACCTAATGGAAAGCCATTAGCATGCTGTAAAGGCTCAGGTTTTTATAGGCGTGCTTCCATTATGGACTTTTTCAGCTCTACAGATATTAATCTATATAATTTGGTGGTGAAAATTAACAGTATACGTGCTGGTTTTGGCTGGGATAGAGTTAATATTCTTCACAGCAGCTAGTATGGGGCTATGTTTTGGATTTGTGCTGAAAACAGTGTTGATAACACAGGGATGTTGTAGTTACTGCTGAGCAGGGCTGACACAGCATCAAGGTCTTTTCTGCTTCTCACCCCACCAGCGAGGAGGCTGGGGGGCACAAGGAGTTGGGAGGGGACACAGCCAGGACAGCTGACCCCAACTGACCCAAGGGATATCCCAGACCATATGGCGTCATGCTCAGCACATAGAGCTGGGGGAAGAAGGAAGAAGGGGGGGATGTGTGGAGTGACGGCGTTTGTCTTCCCAAGTCACTGTTCTGTGTGATGGAGCCCTGCTTTCCTGGGGATGGCTGAACACCTGCCTGCCCATGGGAAGTGCTGAATTAATTCCTTGTTTTGCTTTGCTTGTGTGTGTGGCTTTTGCTCTACCTATTAAACTGTCTTTATCTCAACCCACGAGTTTTCTCACTTTTACCCTTCTGATTCTCTCCCCATCCCACCAGGGGGGAGTGAGCGAGTGGCTGTGTGGGGCTTGGTTGCTGGCCAGGGTTAAACCATGACAGTGTAATATTTAATTTCACTCTTTCAGGGAAGGACTTTCAAAGTGCTCAGTACCAGAAATCAACATTAAAACTGAACTCACCTGTAGATGCATAAGATTAAATCAGTATTGAATGTTCTCTCACATCCCATTTTTACTCTAGTCTAGCAAAATAATATTGTAAAATCTCCAGCTGGTAATGAAACAAACCTTATAACTCATACTGCATTTAACTCTAAACCAAACTTAGTACTAAGGAAGTACATTGTTGCATTACTGCGTTGAACTGCTTATGTCTCACTGTCATAATGTGCTGGTAAAATGTGACAAGCAAGGAGTCCATATTGTCCAGAAGAAAGTTACAGCGATACATTACACTGTATTTCAAAATAAGTGAGCTCTGCAACCAGATTCACAGAATGTGTGGAACACGTTTTATGTCATTTGACTTCTCTGTCATCTATCTGGTGTGTATCTGTTGCCTTATCATTACTATTGTTGTTATTATAATAATAATTCTTACAAATAGTACTACATTACTACCAATTACATGTGGAGAGACTGGTTCTTTGGGTTCATATTATTGTTATACAATACTAAATAGTCTCCTAGGTAGAGATTGAGGAGCAAATTCTCTGTTCCCTGAATGCCAAAGTGGAGCACGTGAACATTCCCTGAGAGCTGGGCAAGTTTCCACTGTTTCAGTACCGTAGAGGAAAGGAAACTGCAAATGCAGAGAAATTTAAAAAATTAAATAAAGTAGAAGCTTTAAAAAAAATGCATATTTAGCTACCAAAGCTAGCTGGTGTCCTTTCCATGTGAAGTAAACCTGTCATGCAGAACTCAGCTTAGGAACATGACACTAATTTTGAGTCACCTGCTTAAAAAGATGCAAATGTCCTGCCATGGAGCAGAACCAATGTGTTGTGATTGAGGTGACCAGCCACAAAATGTCAATAAGATCTGGAAAGCATTGCAAGAGAGCCCATCTCAATCCACAGTCTGAAATTTCAGAACTTGGAGTTCCCTGAGCAGCAAGAGGGAGTGGGTGCATTAATGGAAACCTGCCCTGCTTGCTGCTTGGCTCACAAGCAGAAAACCAGCTGTATTTGTAAGACATAATAGTGGTAACAAGCAGTTCAGTCATTCGTCCTGTGAGCCTGGAGGACAAGTCCATTTAGTTTTGATTAAAATGTGATACACCACAAACCTACATGACATTGCCCAATAGTGATATTATATTCCTACAGTTAGAAATAGGACAGGCATAGTTTCAACAATTCAGAAGGAAAAAAAAGTCTCATTTTTGTATTTTTGAAGACTAACATGACAAGGTTATATGGTAAAACACATACTTAAAACCACTGTAATAACACTATTTAAAAAGGTCTGATATAAATGTATCATAGCATGGAAGTTGACAGGAGATAATGCTTATCTTTTGTGCTAAGTACTAATTTTTATATTATTCTTTGTATAACAAGAAAACGTAGCAATTTTAATCATGCTTTGTCTGAAAAATGTCACCACATTTTCTCTCTTGTAGGTAAGTCAACAACTTATTTCACCCCACTATAATTGTTTCTATATGTGTGTGGATTATCACAATAGGCTTTAAAACTAAAGTAAAAAAAAAAAAAGTATCAGCTTTCAGGCTTCAGGGAGTGGGTCTGCTCCCAGTCATGCGAAATACAAAGCTTGTTCTAAAAACTGCTGCTGTAGGAGCTGATTTGAAAGTAAACATCAGAGAAATTTAGTACTGTTCTAACCCTCCACTTCAAATGCAACTACACACAGAGGCATATAAACATACACACATATATGTGAGTTGTAGATGACCCCGAGGGTTTTATCTGTGATATTTTGGTGATGTGATTGCGGCCATAATTACCTTCACAAATATTTGACCGTTCTTGTTTGGAAGGGGCAATGCTCTAATTTGATCTTTTCATTGAGGCTACAGGCAACTTCTTATAACAATAAAAAATGAAGTGTTATGCCAATAATTTTATGAGTAGAAAGGAATGGACTACTTACTATTACTATGAGGAAAGGTATTGCATTCCAAACATGCTTTGCTGGTTTGATAATGAAGGTATTTAATTTAAAATCCCTCCTATCATCACCAACATTTTGTGACAAAGTTCTACATGGGTATTTTTGTTGTACTGCATTTTTGGCATTCACTGGCTATTCTTCCACAGGGTTGACACATATGCTGATAGCCACCTCTGATCCTTCTGTCACTTGTTTTGCCTTGTCTTATAAATACAGCAGCACATGCCAAGATCCTGCAGTTCAGACTTTGAGATGATTACAGGAGCAGCTGAGTTATTGGGAAGACGAAATACGCTTTGATCTGAAGCTTCCTTAAAATGGCACATTTAAAACACAAAGCTCAGCCAGAACTGTATAAACGAAGATTGAGAGCTACGAAGCTCACTCTCTAAAGCTGTAGGCAAAGCATACATCTGCTTTCATAGTACTTAACGCTAGTTCCTTTTGTGCTTGCATTAATTGTGAAAACCCTGGAAAGTTCATCTTTGCTAGGTGCTTAAGAAGCCTGGAGGCTTATTTTAAATACATATAAACTGTAATGATGCTGGGGGTCTGTTGGAACTGGGCAAGAAGGCTTGTGGCAGTAACGTCCTTTGTGACATTTTGGCCATGTCAGGTACTAATTAAAATGTTATCTCCTGCACGGTTCTTAGCCTCCCAAAATTCATTTGCCACCTCACCCTAATATTCTCATTCCAATTCTGTCCTATCACCTGAAGGAGGAATAGACAGATATACCCACTGAAACCTAAAACAGACCAAATAAAAACGTCTAACTGAATGGACTTTTCCAGAAGGTTCATGTTGTGCTCTGGATGAAAGAAGTCTTAGTTGAGTCATCATCTTCCTTCTTGCCTCCCCTCCTCCCTTCCTCTCTGTTTCTTACAGAGCCTACTCTGAACAGAAGTCCTTGACCCAGCAGACACAGGTATGCGCCCAGCGTCTTCTGTGTGGAGTCTTGGAGAAGGCTCTCCAGTTCACAGTTAGCTGTGGTCGTGGCTTGTCAAGCATTGGCCAGACTTTGCAAGAGGGCTGAGTTCTTAGAAAAACTGAACATCGGTTTGATTTTAAAGCAGTGTTTAAAGCAGACCCACAGTTCACAGTCCATGGGAGGTTTTCACAGATATCTGACTTTGCTGCTAACAGTTTAGCAGATATTGCACTCTTAAGTATTTGAAATAATAAATAAGCAAAGCTGGAAGAGTAATTTAGAAACAAAACTCACTGGGGCTAAAATGATGGAATTGCAGGATGGTTATTTTTAGGCAGATGCTATAGGCTACCATAGTGTGTACATTTGAGTTTTAGATGGAATTGTTTCCTGCAGGCCTTTCAAAGCCACAGCTGCAAATGTTAAGACAACCTTCTGAACTTTTCCACATCCAGGAGGCTGTTTTGCTCCACTTTCTAGAGCTGAACAGAGAGAAATTTTAGATTCTGATCTTCAGTAAAAATGTGCTGAATTACAATAGTTGGAAGTAACTTGAGCTGTTGATGATAAGGGCAGCTGCTAGCTTCCATAATAAAAATGGCCTTGAGCTTGAAAGAGCAAAACTCTGGTAGTAAAATTAGTAATTTGACAGTATTTGAGAAGAAATGAGCAGATCTATTTACGTTCAATCAGAGTGGGAAAGCAACAGCCAAGAATATAAATGAAAAGATTACATACAGAGAAAAAAGTAAAAACATAAAATGATTTCACAGAATACCTATGTTAAAGCATAAACACTTGCAATGCTTCTCAAAAAATAAGTTGAAAATATGGCCATATATGAAATGAAATGTAAGAGACTTCTAATTTTTACAGTTGCTTGTGCAATCACATATGGATCTAAACTGAATTAGAAAAAAACCCAATAGCAATAGATCATTTTTGTAAAGTGTCACAGTAAACAGGGATATTCATTATTATTTGATACCATTCTTTTAAAATGCATGAGTTTTTGAGTGGTTTATAGGATAAAACTGCTTCTTTTACACAGTTCTGTTCTTCTGACACTACTCCATCTCTGTAAGTTTGTTCAAATCTAAAATTCATGAGCTCTCAGATGGTTATTGCCAGATCTTTTTTGTTTGTTTTAATGAGAAAAGGTATTATTTTTATGGCTAGCAAGATCTAAATACCAGTGGTAGATGCCTATTCTGGAGGTAAAGTTTGGGTTATCCACCCTTATGATAATGATCACTGCTGCTCCCTGAAGAAACTAAGTGCAGAAGAACATTGTAGAGGAATGGAAAAGCAGCACTCTTATTATGCAGCCTGTGTCTACCTATCACAGGGCACTTCCAGAGGGCCAGTGAGCACCACGACTGGTCTGCTTTCCCATGGGAAAACCCCTACCCCACATCCTTCCCAGGGTCCCTGCTGTGATTTAGGATACTGCCTAAGAGCTGCAAGAGGGACCCAGGAATTTATTAGAAAGACTCCTTTTTGCCAGGAACTGGTACTCTATCATACAAAAAAAAGGGGGAAGCAATTGAGTACATTCACTTCATTTTTACTGGAGTCCGCTGTCTTTATTCACTTCCTCAGGGACCCCTGAAAAGTGATAGATAAATCCAATTTGCCCATGCTTGAGCAGGATGGAGAGATACTTGTGAGTCAGCATATACTAGCAGAAACTGTTTTTTTCCCCTCGTTAACTTTTTTGCACATCAGCTGATTTTTATTTTATACTGTGTATATCCCTGCACTTATTTTCTGTGTTCCCTACTGAATGTTATCACACCTGATACCATCAGGGCTTCATTAATGTAAAATGTTGTCATGTGATGAATTATTCCTAAATGAGAAAACACAGACAACCCTAGAAGAGAAAATGAGGAGTTGTTGGACACCATGGAGCTAAGAGCATTTGAAGATGTCCCACAGGAATTCTTCCAGCAAATTGTTGGGAAAACTGATTGAAATTCAATAAGAAAGTGCAAATGAGACAACATAGCTCCCCAGTGGATTGCAAAGATCTCCTGGAAGGAAATCAGAACTATCTCTGCACTACTGCACCTTGCAAAAGCAAGAAATGCATAAATCCTGCCAGGGAATACAGAATAGTAATGCAGCATTCAGAGCAACAGGAAACAATCAAGTGAAGGAGCAATTTTGGTAAGGAAATGCAACGTATTTTGAGAATCGAATTTGAATGGATTTAAGATCTGAACAGGATGTTATCGGAACCAGTGTTACACCAGTGAAGTGTCATTAACTTCACAGGGTGAACGGCAATCGGTACATTAGCAAACACACTTGTTGGGGTTGGTTCATAGACCCTCAAATGCATCACATTAACAGAGGCATTTAGAAATATACTTCTCACTGCAGGTGACTTCGAAGGCAAAGGAGGTGCATCACAAGCAGGGTGAGACAACTCTCCTGTGGTGTGAGCAACCACTGCGGAAACTCCCCAGATAATGGGACCTTCACTGGGTGTGAAATGAGGGAGAACCTCTTCCCTTACAAAAGCAGTACTCAGGAACTTGCTTGGGTTTACAGTGGCAAAGTGCTGGAGCTGCTTAATTTTTAACAAGCTTTGGGTTTTTTTGGCTGAGGTAGTCACCGATGCTTCAGCCGTTACGGCCTCTGTTTCTGGATTGAAGAGCTGGGGTGCTGCTAAAGCACAAAGCAAACTTCTTTGGGATTAAAAAGAGGATAGCTAAGCTGAGCTGAGCGTCAGGGAAGGCTGTAGATAAAGAAAGGCTCAAAAGACTCACTGTCTGTTGTTTACCTACTGTGAAATGTACCTCCTATAGCTACATAACTTCATCTAACAGTATAAAGAAAAGTATGAGATGAACATACTAATGAGCACCTGGCCACTTAGATGCTGTGGGAATCAATAACTTCAAAAAGTATGGAATGGAGTTGCAAAAGTCTCTTACTAACATGTATTTTGAGGAATCGTTTAAAGAAATGTCAATTTTTTTCTGAGCTCTTCATGCGTATTTGTGTATTTTTAAAGTCTTTTAGAGGGAGGATTGAGTTTTGTGTATTCATGGCTATGATTTATTGAAAACGACCTGATTTTTTTAAAAAATATTTGCACTATTAAAATATTTAACATCAAAAAAAAAAAAAAAGTGGCAAGTGAGATCAAAACCATCCTGTGGCATTATGAAAACCATAAGCTGAGCAATTCTGAAAAGGATAAAAATGGCTTGTGTGAAAGGAATTTGTTTTTTTTAAAAAAATGACAGATTTGGAACCGTGGCTGAGAAAGCTTTGAAAGCGGCCAGGCTGACAGGGTGTATTGTAGGGTAGTTGTAAGCCTTTGTAGAAGCAATTATTATCATCTTCCCAAAGCACAGACAAGTCTGTGAGCAAAAAAGCAAAGAAAAGGAGAAAAGGCTGGCTGGGAAGTAGACTTCCTTTCCCAGGCCTAGATGCTTACTTGCTGATGGCTTAAGCCAAAGTGAAAACAATCTGAATCGAATTTAAACTTTATTCATTTTGCAGAAAATTAAATAGCTGGAACTGTACCTGCGGAAAGAACAGGCGAGGAAAGAGCAATGCGCTGCCATGTGAATGTAGATCTAGTGCCGTTCTTTCAGAGCCGTTGCCTGTCAGCCCTCCTAGGTGTTCTTCAGAATAATTATTTAATCAGAGCAGCCATGGATCAATGCTCTCAAAGTGTTTGCAATTAACAAATTTTGTAAAAGGTCCAGCAAGGCACCCTGTAGAACTGAGGATTCGGAGCTCCAGACAAAATTTTACGTTGTGCAAACAACAGCAGCTTTTTAATTGGGAATGCCGAGGCCATGTTTCTGACGGGTTTCTCTTACACTGTACAGAGGTATCTACAGGAATTCATCCTTTAGTTAAACCAGTATTTTGCCTAGATTTTTTCATTTATCAGGCTGTTCAGTTCATCCCCACATTTCAGTACATTCAGACCATACTATTAAAATAAGACTATGGGCCTGATTCTGCTTTTCCAAGGTTCTGAATTTACTTGGGTGCAACTGAAAGTTGAATCTGATTTCCCCAGGTGCAGTACACTGAAAGACTTTTTGAATATATTATTTAGCCTCCCTCCAAAAAGTAGCCTTGATGCATTTTAGATTTCATTATTCCTTTGATGCTCCTTAAAGATGCAAGGATATCTTTTCACACTCTGGACCTTGTAATTTTTTGGGTTTTTTCAATTCACTACAGAGTGGGAACGTACTTTTCCCACTTTGCCACAAGTTCTTGGACATTAAAAGCAGGACATTAAAATATCTGTAGGCTTACAGGCCTTTAGTACAACATTTGCTATCCCTGTCATTTTCAGAAAAAGCAGTCATTCCTTTAAAAGGAACAAAATCCCATTATTTTATTGTAAGCTAATAACTGGCAGGCTGTTTTGCGTGTGTCTCATTGCAAAGGATTAAAAATAATTTCCCACTACGTGTGCTATGGTTGATCATAGCTGGTATCCACAAATCTACACACTTAGTCAGTATAATTCTACTTTTCTAATGGAAAGAGTCAAACACTACACCCACAATTATCCTTCAGGATGACAATCCTCTGCTAGCCAATGTGGTCATAGCATAGCCAATGGCACAACTGGGTGGTTTGATTTTTGTGTGGCTAGTAGGGGATCGCAGTTTGGTTGATAAATTTGGTCCCAAAAGGATTCAGTCACTTTGATAATCAACTCTTGGTCCCAATTTGCTCCCAAAAGGATGATAATCAACTCTTGTTTGAAAAGTAATCTGTGGAATGGTTTAAAGTATTGATGTTAAATTTGGATGAGTAAATCCAAATGACTAAAACTATGTATGAGTAATACTAATTAATGGTAAAACCTATATGTGAGGCTGGATAAAGTTACCTATTAGGCCAATTAAGACTATTCTGAGTAATTTGATTTGAGGAAGCTTTAATGTTTCCCTTGATTCTAGTGATAATCTTTCATCTGGAAAAGAAACACTTGAGCAGGTACAGAGCACTTGTAAGGGGCATTAACTGAACAGTGTTTTGCAGAGTAATCTGTGGGGGCTGGGGCCACTAACTGGAATAAACATTTTAACAGTGATGCCAAACTATCCATTTTGTTTTTAGAAAACTGCCTAAGCAAAACAAAACAATTATGTCCTGTACTAAATAACAAATATTGCTTTCATCTTTCTTCATTTATCATTTCCTTGCGGCTAACAGAGGCAGTGCTGCATGGCTGGTGCTGTCAAGTCCTTGTTTTCAGCATGTATTTACAAATGGCTTGGGCGCAAGGGGATAGTTTTTATCTAGGGAGGTAAAAATCATTTGATTCCTGGTTTCTCGGCAAGAGATGATGACCAATAACAAGATTTGTACAAATACATTTAGGAGTGTTAATATAAACATTTATAGTAATGGAGTTTGAGGGGGTACTTTTTGGCGTTGATTTAGAAAAGCAGTCATACTGAGAGACTAATGTACTAAATTTAAATTTTTCCCCGATAAACAGGTGTGAGAGTAAACTGGTTTGAAGGAGTTTGGGGAGAAGATGTCAGTGTCAGTGATGATGGAGTTTGGCTCATTCTGTGGGGAGGGAGGGAAGAAGTGAAAACCAAGGTAATATGTTGTAGACTTGCTAAGGAGGTTTCGGGGTGTCTCTCCTGTCTCAGGGCTGTAAACTACAGTCCAATCCATTAGACCAAAAATTACCTATGATCATACAGACTTGTATTAGGTATTCCCTTTTAGTGGAAATGCTGATGTGTATTTCAACAACCAAACACAACATAAGCCAACGAAAGATCTGAGAAAAAAATCTGCTGATATACCTCAATGGTTCAAACACAACTATTTAAATATCAACACTAATTGTAAGTGAAAGTATTTGCTTTAAACTTGTCTAAACCCGGTGGAAGAAAGCAGTCATGAATGATCTACTGGTACTTCATGCAGTTTGATAGTTTGATTACTGTTTTATCAGGACTGTTCTGCTAAACACAGTATTTCTTTTATTCCATGGTGAAGGTGGAATGCATAGAAAGGATTACATTATATATATATATGAAGTGGACTAGTCAAGATTTACACTGACATAAATTGGAATAGTGTACATTTCAGCTCACGGCATAGTATTTTCTTGGCTAATTGGTTGTAAAATGGGTTTGGACGTCAACTCAACATCTTCAAACTAAGCTACTGCAGTCAAAACAGTGCTGTGCTCTTGTAACAGGCATTTCTCTACCCTGTTCCCACGTAAGAACAGTATGAAGCCTTCCAGTATCAGAAATGAAAATTTACACTTTTTTCAAGTGTAAAGGTCTCAAATATTTTTACAAACATCAGTTTTTGAAAATGTTTTGTTCATTTGTGATAGCTCTAAGTAACTAAACACAAGAGAAATGCCTTACAATGTTAAGAAAATCTCAGAGAAGTCACTGGGAATTTTTATTCTTTTCTTCTTCCTGAAACCTTCACTGACAGCAACAGCAGATTGGATTTAAGTATCTATGTAACAACAGGTGAAGGACACACATATTCACTCTTTTGCCTAGCAGGCAGAAACACAGAACCACCTCATACAAGTAATAATGCTAGAGGAGCCTTCTTCAGTTGTCGTAAAGGCAGGCAGTAAAGAGAAAAAATCACCATTGGATTCATATCCACCTGTCTGTAAAAAGCACTGCTGAAAGCCCAATTATTTTGACTGATACCAAGAAGAGACAAAAAAAAAAGGACGTATGTAAATTACAATGAAAGAACTCAATGTATTTCTAAAAGTATCTCAGGAATTTACAGTAAATAATGCTTTCAAAGGAAATGGTAATCATTCTGCATTGAAAGCTTCTGATCTTACCATCTTTACTTCAGATCATATTAGTACTGTGCATCATTACAAGAATGTGTTCTTTGAAGCATGTGTACTCTATCTTCCTTCTATTCATCATAAATACCCTCTCTGTGAAAGTACACTTTGCCACTGTGCACACATTTTTCTTTCTAAGATTTAATTCATTTCCTAAAGAAATGTCACACAGAAATCAATCTTGCCAGTACAAGTTCACAAGGCCTGATTCATTTAACAAATGATTTATTGACAACGGTGAGATAGAAAATAAGGGAGTGTTGTTATTAAGAGCAACATTACACATTTCCAACAGTGTATCTAGAGAGGGTATATACAGAGGATGTGAATATTTTTTCATGAACAAGTGATACATTGCGAGAAGAAAGAAAAGAGCTTGCCATGGTTAATGGCTGGCTTCCAGCTTCTATTCCAGCTCCCTCTTTCTACTCACAGCTAACGTTATTGCATAAATCCTGACCTTGGCTGTTGTTGGTTTCATTGAAAAACAATAGCTTGTAGAAAAAGAGATAAGAAAACAAGTGTCCTGTTACAAAAAATGTAATTTTGATTGGTATCCAAACATAATCTGTTCTTCAGAGAAAATGTGAAAGTTCAACCAAAACTGCGTATGTAGCAGCAGACCACTGCTGAGTGTAGTAGTTAATGGTTTGACAGCTAATCTGGGAAGTATTTATCTAAGCAGTGTCACACATGGGGATTAAATACTTCTCTTCCGCCTTCTCTCTCTCCTTCCTGTCCCTTTTACACCTAGTGCCAAAGAAAGCAGGGTTTGCAGCTCTTCAGCCTGAATACACCTTGGATTTCTTCATACGGCGCAGAGAGAGATCCTTTTGTTTTCTACTAAACAAGACATGGAGAAAAAAACCAATACCCTGCACTACACATTTGTCTATATATTCCACAAGCATGGTGGGATCCTAGGGTGTCTCATAAAAATAAAGAAGATTTCCCCCGAGCTGCCTTCTGCTCTCATATCCATCATGACTACAGTGATCGAATGTGACCTTCAGCATGATAAGTACTTTGGTGTCCCCAAGTCTGGTGTTAAATCATCTGAATTTTAGTTCAGTGGCTCCTGGAAAAGAGGCCAAGACCTCACGTCAGATGCTCACACTCCTGACTCAAAAGTACCTGCACACACCCTGGGCAGAGAGTACATCATCCCAGTCAGAGGCACAGAAACAGGTTTGAAATATGGCTTGTCCCTGAGGACTGAGGAGCTGGGGCTGAGCTGGCAGGGAAATGCCCTGTGTGCTCCAGATCCGAAGCCCAGAAGCCTCGCGGGGAGCTCGGCACACAGGGACTCCTGCAAAAGACCATTTTAACTCCTAGAAAGCAGCAATGAAACGTCACCGTGCTGAATTAGAAAGCAAGTGGTTCTGAGTGCAGCCTGTCCCACCAGACTGGTCCCAGACTGGTCCCCTAGAGGCTTTGACCCTTTGCCAAATTTCTAAATCCCAGCACTGCACAGTTGAGAAGTTGGTACCTCTAACTAACCCATCATGCTAAATGCTATACAAACATAGGAAAAAACAATTCATGCATGAAAGAGTTCATGCTTGGTTTTCTTTTGGAAAAGTAAAACAAATCCTCACTCCTTCTCTGTACTCTTGAAGATATTATCTGACAATGAGCAGGAAAATAAGTTATTTCTCCAGATTTCTAAAGTACAAAAAGTGAGCAATAGCTGACAAGCTTCATTAAACACAGATGAAAATATAAACCATTTTGAAAACATATAGTTGAATAGTATATAATATTTCCACAGGACTCCATACAAAAAAAAAAAAAAAAAAAGGAAAATTAAAATCTGTTCCCAGCAAGATAATTTAAACCCAGAGTAATACATTCCCCCCCTAGTAATTAGTTTGCAAATAGGATGATTTAACTGAGACCCTCAAAATCTCTGTAACAGAGAAGCAGGAAAACCTGATGAATTCAATTGTACTATATTGCACTGTCAAAATTATGAAACGAAAATGTTAACTCAACCTACAAGGCCTTTTTACCATGTAACAGAATTTCAGAAATAATTAAAAAAAATCTCAAGCACCCATATTTCATGAAAACAAGTCTATAGATTTTCCTACGTCAGAGGTATGCTGACAGGAAACCCAGGAGATGTGAGCTCAGGCACTGGTGTATTTACAGCCAACAGTCACAAGGTAGCAGCACAAAGCATTAGTCTAAAGAATTTCTTAAAGATACTACAGAGGTGGAGGTGATGTGTCATCAGGACACAGCTGTAAGCGTGGAGGCAACATAACTTACCGCAATTAAGTACTTAGTGGGGAGTAAGTTCAGCACTGGGGTAGCCTGTGCTAACCCTTGTCAGCCAGCGAGCAGAAGCCCAATAAAAAGAACGGATTTTTTTTTTTTTTGGATTTACTGCAGACATGAGAGATGTGTTATATGAGCCAACATCAGGGCACAATAAGACCAGGGAACAAAGAACGTCTGGTAGGGTCATGGAGGGGAACCTTACGTGTGGCAGTGTCTCACAGCTTACAAATTGGTTGCTCAGTTCCTGAGCTGACCTGCTTTCGAACAAGAAATTATTGTTTTCCCCTTTCAGTACCCTCTTGCACTTGTTAAAAGAAGCAAAAGGAAAAAGGATATGTATCAGTTCTCTACACATTACATCGTATATACAGTATGATGGAATATGTACACATGTACAGTAGCTTGGAATTCTTGAAAGTAAGTAAATCCATATTCTAGGAAATAAATGTGAAGGTCAAAAGGTCAAGAAAGCTTGATAATGTCAAACAGGTCAAGAAAGATTAATACTGTCATTCTCGAGCTCCTATGAGGGGAAGAAGCACTCATAGAGACAAAGTGAAATCTGCAATATAGTTGTAGCTGAACATTCACAGATTTTTCAAGAGCCGGATTTTTTGGCTATTGATCTGCCAATCACTTTTTCTGTAAGAAGAAATTCAGTTATCCACATCCCAGTGAGCCTTTTTCACCTAGTTGCTTTTGTGGGAGTTATGTTTGTTGTACATCCGCATCTTTTATGGTATCTCAGAATAAAAAATTCAATAGCTGCTGTGTTGAATTCTAAAGATCATTATTCTACTTGTTTAGAAAATCAAAATGATACCCGCTTTTCTCTCCCCTTGCTCTCACCATCAGTTTACTTTCAAACAGTTTGGTGTATTTTACTCAATTAAAAAAAAGTCTGTCTTTTGTTAACTGATGTTGCCTTGGCAAATCTACAGATGTTCCCAATTATGTCATTGTCCCTGTCACCGGAATAAATTTGTAAAACTCTGTTGAATAAAAGCTCTCTAGTATAGGAATCACTATGACATCTCTCTTTTAAAATGTGAAATCATTTTTCATTACTTACTACAGTTCTACCATAACCCCCCGTGACCTCCCCATTTTCCGGAATCCCGTCTGCTGCCTTTGGTACCATCCCAAAGCACCATCAGGATTTCCTCTCCAGCTCAGCCTCTACTTTCTGCACATCATTAAAGCCAAATTCATTCATTTCAAATGACTCGTGTCTGGCTAATGTTGATGCCAACTACCCTTTCTCTTATTTCTTCAACTCTCAGATACCTTCAATGCAGTTTTCTCAAGAATCTTGTTCTCCCATGTTTTTCTGCCTGTCTTCTACATGTCCCATTTGTGCTCTCTGCAGCAGTCTGGGAGAGGCCCCTCTGTCTCCACCCTTCTTTTGGCCTCCACAAACACAGTTCAGTTTTTAACACATGCATGTGAAAGACTGATGGATTGACTCTTTCCCATCAAACTGAAATTTCTCTCTATGTTCCATACATCTCCTCACAAATGTCAGCTTAAGATCCCCACAGGCAGAACTGATCTCACCGTTCCTCTCTACTGTTCAAACCCCTTCATTGGTGATCTTCTCCCACACTCTTTCTCTTACCTTTAAATGTGGTAGTAGCCTTTCCTGGGACTATCTCAAACTTCAGTTCTGCTTAAATTTTTTGCAAAGTCAGAAAACGACAGTTTAAAACATGACTTTTCCAACACATTCTCACATGTAAGCACCTTTCATCAGCTTCCCTCCTGACTATTCTCACGCCCTTTCCACTGGCCTTACTGAGTCCCACCATCTCCTCTTCATGTCCTTTCAGAAACCTTTTGTGAAGATAATTTTGCAAAGATAACGTAGCCCAGCTCCTCATGATGACTCATCCTCTGCTGTCCGCATTTTTCCACCAGGCTCCCAGTTCCCACTACATCACACATAAGCT
The DNA here is from genome assembly GCF_047716275.1 of Strix uralensis. Taxonomy (NCBI): domain Eukaryota; kingdom Metazoa; phylum Chordata; class Aves; order Strigiformes; family Strigidae; genus Strix; species Strix uralensis. The sequence continues at coordinate 19,420,984 of NC_133985.1, forward strand.
GTAAGTCCCTGTTTTAGGACCCTTTACAGTTTCTATTTTACTTCTAATCATATCTCTACTAAGCCACCACTGACTTCTCTCTGTTAATGATGTCAGACTTTATTACCCAGCTGCTAAATTTTGAAACAAGTATCTTCAGCTTTTCTTGTCATACCTGTCAGAAACTCTGTAAACACCTGCAAAGTCATGTTCAGTATACTTCTTAAAACTCAACTTTAACACAATGCCTACACAAACCCAGACAAATGCATAGTAATTAGGCTCTGAGGCACTGACTGTAAGACTGCCTATACTGCTGACCTGTATTGCCACATATTTAATTATCATTGCCAGCATTGTTTCTTCTCTTTCCTTTATGTAGGTTGTAAACTTTTTGCTTAGAAACCACATTTTTATTCTGCTTACATGAAATAGGCATAGCAAATATTTGACTCCCTTACTATCTTAAGCAAGTAACTTGTTAAAAGAGAGCTGTCTTAAAATAGAGAAACATATAATCCCTTCAAGATGTATAAAATATATTGTGCAAAGGATAAGAAAATGAATATAAGAATTTGGCACAGTATCAGGAAAAAAAACCCAACAACTAATTGGGATGAATGATGAGAAGGTAAAGAGAAAATCCAAAATTCACGGCATGATTTACTTCACTGTAAATCTGGAAAAAAACTAGTGGTATCAGTGAAATTATTCCATATTTGTTTAACTGAGAGGCTGTACAGGATGCAATTCAGCCATCTGTGCTTGGCCCATCTGTACTCAGAAAAGTACCGTACTAGTACACTGTACTACTTCTGCTGTCAAACTTTGGAGACGTTACAAGATATGCCAAGGAGTACAGAATGGTAGATGACAGCACATCGATTAAGATCTCTGTCTCAGATTGTCTTCTCTCCAGTCACTTATAGATGCACTTCAAATCAAAATCACTAACTGAATCTTCCTAAGAACTCCTTGAAATTACCTCCTTATTCCTGTATTTCTAGTCTTCTAATAGAAAGACAAACTACTCCCATCAGTTGTTATATATAAAAATGAGAAAATTAATAGTGCTCTAAGTAACAGAACTAACATAGCCTGCTTTGCTTCAGATTTGTTTCCCATGTCCCAACAGCTTAAGCCCATATAGCTCTCCAGCATCTCATGTGCCAAAGCCATCCCCAATCCCCCCCTGAAATACTTCCCTTCCCACAAAACTCTATCTCTAAGGATCAGCTGCGGGGACATCCCTGCTGTCTGCGTGACCAGTAACAGGCCAAGCAGCCCAGGGAACCGCTGAGCCTTTCCCTTGGGTCTTTCTTTTCAGCCCATCTCCCAGTTTTGTCCCCAAACCAGATAGGAATCACAATCTCTTGTACTCTGTTTGAGGTGACTAATATGCTCAACAGGTGTGAAAGGGAGTTTGGCAAACAGGTTGTCTAGCCTTTGTTAAAAACGCCTCTGACATATCTCAGTGCAATAAAGGAGAACAGTTCTCGATACAGGTAATTCCTCTCTGTGGCTTTGTTTATTCTGAAATTGAGAAAAACTGTGTTGAAGACACTAAAGTATAGAAGTTGAAGCTTCTTCCCCCCCTCTATGATTGCTGTGAGGAAACAGCACTTCTGTATTTAACAAGACACAGTGACAGCACGTGCAGAAGCACTTGCAGGTCTTTGCCAATGGACGTGACCTCCTTTCACTAGCTTCCTTGCCTCTTGGATACATCAATAAAGGCAGCTGCAACGAATTCATATCTATATATTCAGAAAACACTGCAGTTAAGTGTGAGTGGTCTGATACAAAGCCTTACTACTGAGAACTATATCTGCACTGCAAAGTAGTAAAACCCACTTAGCCATGAATTAATACATAATGAACAACTGACAATAATTATTTCAATATAGTGCTCCTGACCTGCTTCAACACTTCCTTCCTTTTTCTCTAATCATCTTTTTGAGAAGGTTTTGCACTTGATTTCTTAACCACAGAGGCACTTAGTAGTTTGTATTTTCCATTAATTCTCTATATAATAGTAAGCATCACTTCCCTCTGAGACACAAGTGTAAATGATTGGCTCTTTTTTTTTTAATGATGAGAATGCAAACCTTGTGACTTAGAGCTCAGCAGAGCTCAACACATCTCATGGACCTTTACTCTGATAAGACTTTGCTACAGAATGAGAGAATTCAGTGAAGTGTGGTAGGTGTAATTAAAATTGTGTTATGCTGCTGATCCACGGGCAGATAAATTCTGTAAGCATTAAATTGCATCGGTTTGTTAAAAAAAATTTGTCTGTTCATTTCCTTGTAAAAAACTACATCAATTTAAAGATGGTGAAACTATAAATCTGAAATGAATTACAGTAGTTCACAAGTTTCTCAGAATAAACAGAGGTCTATGTACTCCCCTACCAAGAGACTTAACACTTTATGCAGAGTGCAGTGAACCAGTTTAATAACAATTACAAGCTGAAGGGATCTACATGCACAGATTGCTGACTGGTGGCATATTAATCCACTTTCTTCCATCCAGAGTATAAACTTCTTAATGGAACATACAGAGATTTTCTGGGAACAAAGGTCACAGGTTTAAATCACAATGTTATGTTTGTAATTTTTTAATTTGCCATTCACTGAAACAAATTTGATTAGGTGAAAATAAGCCTGGCATCAAATGTCATGACATGGGCAGATCTTCTGTTTGCTGTGATTTGAAGTAAAATTTCTGGCTATTTTCCTTGTGTATTAATGGCAGTATATCATCATCATTAGAAGTCTAACCACAATATGTTCCACATGGAATATTATAAATCAAGAACCCTGTTTACTTGTCACATGGGCTTGCAAGTTCAAAGAGACTGGCCTTTTTGGAAAAGTTACCCTTCATCACGTTTATCAGTCTGTGAAAATCAGAGTAAAAAGTCATCTGTTACAATCTTGTCTAAGAAAATATTAACACATCCTCTAACACAGACAGCAGCAATTACTCACAGAAATGCAGAGATAATGGGGAGAAACTAATTGAAATGACTTTACACATGCAAGCAAATTCTTGAATGAAAATCAGATGAAAGTCAGATAAAATTGCACCAGGTTTCAAGCTGAAGCTAGGCAGTAAGTTTTTACTGAATGGACATGCCTTCCTCTGAAAAGAGCATTAGCTCATACTGTGGAGTATCCTTCACAGATTTACCTCTGAATGTTTATAATAAAGTGAGTAACATCTATTACGTGATCTCTTCTTCAAGTTATTTATGTAGTTAAGGAATAATATACAATAAAGATTATATAAATAGGATGAAAGATCAGGGCTGAAGATCTGGAGTAGCTCATACGTAGATGAAAAATGGACATTTTCTTGAATCTGTTTATGAAGTCTTGTGCTCATAAGAGGAGAGTCAGGATCAAACAAATGGATGTGGGGAGAGGAAAGAGCCAATCTGCATGTACTCAGGTGGTCTGATGGTTACGAATTGAAGTTTTTGGTGGTACATGACAGATTCTGAGTATGGGAAGAGAGTAATTTTTTCCCAGGAGACTAGGTGGCTCTACAGCTGTGACAGCAGCGTACGAGCCAGGGAGAGAGGACAGAGCAGGATGCTGGTACACAGAGGACGTGTAAGCCAGCTGAGGGGTGATAGAGAGGGAGAAGAAAGAGACTGAGGTGCATTGGAGGACAGAAGCACAGCTTAGGAAGGAGGACATAATAAGAGGGATGAGGAGACACAGACTTTCCTTCTGTTTCCATTTTCTTGCCATGCCACACACTGCCTCAAATCTTCTCATTTTTTCATTGATTTTCCAACTAACATAATCAGCTATATCTTTATGTATAATGTCAACAGTGCTTGAGAGAGTCAACTAAAGTCCTTTATTTCCTCTTTAATTTAGAGTCCCAAAGTTCCAGTAGCCAGCAGTAAGGCAAAAAATGGAAGATGGGACTTCTGATTTGGTAATATCAAACAATTACATTTTTCACTTTCAAAGCTATAACTCTGGCAACTTTTTTTTCCTTTCATGAAAATGAGAACATAAATGGGTACTTAATGCTGAAATCTGAATGCCTACCTTGCCATTTTTCATACTGTGAGTTTTTCACCTAAGTGGCAAATCTTGAAGCAAGCTTCCATTCACTGTTATCCATTCTTCCCATTTATTTTTCTTCTGGCAGATAACTGTCAGTTCCTTAAGTATGTCCTTTACTACTGGGCTTTTAAAAATCTTTTCTGCAAATCTATGTTTTTATTGTACTGTGCCTTCCCAGAATTCTTGTAGAGTGTCAGTAAGAGCTTGTTTACAGATGAAGTTATTTATGGAGAGGTGTCCTGGTTTCAGCTGGGATAGAGTTAATTTTCTTCCCAGTAGCTGTGTTTTGGATTTAGGATGAGAATAATGTTGATAACACACTAATGTTTTTAGTTGTTGCTAAGTAGTGTTTATACTAAGTCAAGGATTTTTCAGGTTCTCATGCCCTACCAGCAAGAAGGCTGAGGAGGCACAAGAAGTTGGGAGGGGACACAGGCAGGACAGCTGACCCAGACTGGCCAAAGGGAAATTCCAGACCATGTGACGACATGCCCAGTATATAAACCAGGAGGAGTTGGGTGGGGGGGTTGATTGCTGCTCAGGGACTGTCTGGGCATTGGTCAGCAGGTGGTGAGCAATTGCGTTGTGCATCACTTGTCTTTCTTGGGTTTTATTTCACTCTCTTTTTGTTATCTCTCTTTTCATTACTATTATTAATATTATTATAATATTTTGCATTTATTTCAATTATTAAACTGTTCTCGTCTCAACCCACAAGTTTTACTTGTTTTGGGTTCTCTGCCCCATCCCACTGGGCGGTGGGGAGAGTTGAGGAGTGAGCGAGCATCTGCACGGTGCTTAGTTGCTGGCTGGGGTTAAACCATGACAAGAGTTAAAAACACATCTGCTTCCTTCAAGAATGATTCCATGTGCAGATAAACCCAAGGGCAGACTATATTCTCAAGGAATTTGCAGAAAGTTAGCAGAATAAGTGGTTAGAAAGTGCTTTGGGGAAAAGCATCTTGATATCTTGTTTAGAATTAGGCTACAGTGATATTAATCTTCTTATCTACGTACCTATGAGACATCCAAAAACACTAGTAAGCCATTTCTGGAAAATATGTTTCAATATACTTCTGAGGAGAATATAAAAGGACAAAATTCAGATCACTAGCAGTTTTAAGAGAACAGGTAGTTGCTTTGAACTACACCCTACTTTACTAACCTGTTTTTCAAAACTGTTGACCGCTAGATATTACACAAACATCATAAGGCTACTCATGGAAGTGTTTCTGTGGTTATTCTGCTGAAGTTAATACCTTCCAGAGACAGAGGAAAACACAGCACTACCTCTGCAATAGCTACCTGACCTGTTCATTTGAAAGTCATTCAATTCTACCGGGTCAATGAGGTCCTTTCAGATAATCCACATTCCTGTGTACGTATTATTCTCATCCCCAGAATAATGTAAGGAGAGTGCCAGCATTCAGTCCCTCCTTCTCCCTGAAGTGAACAGAGTCCAGAATATGCAAAGCAGGTCATAAGTGCATGCAAATAACGCATGCCTGCACACAAACTGCACACATTTACATTTCATTCTAAAGCATGGTCTAAGCTAGACTCAAGGCTTTTATGTTTTCTCCAACTGTAAGACTGTATGGATACCAACATTCAGAGCCCAACAACAGAGGAAAGAAATGGAAATGAACATTCAAGTTGCCCAGGGAGCCCAACATGGAGGGAAACTTGGTTTTGCTTTGCTTGTTTTTCACCTCCAAGTCCAATCAGGAGAAGCTGTGCTGGTGACACTGATCAGGCTCAGAGTGATGAAGCTACTGGTTTGGCTTCCTTAAATTTACACGTTGAAGCTCTTTTGTTCCTTCCTGTAATCGCAGGTGTGCAAAACACAAGGTAAAGACGAGTGCCAGTTCCTGCATGGGGAGTGCTCAGTCTTCAGCCTGAGCATGAACACGCTGTGAATACTGAAAACACAAAGCAGCACAACACTGCAGTGTCGCAAGGGTAGGTTTAGTGGAAAAAGTAGTATTTGAATTTTTCTCATTCTTGCTACAATCATTAACATAAAATCAATTTATGTTGTGACATTTTCAGTTCTCGTTATGATTTCTGTCACAAGAGGGAGGTTTTTAATCCCCCATAAAGTCTTTAAGAGACAGCAGAATAATATGCACTAAATGCATTATACATTTTCTAATATGACCTTTTCATGGTTCTTCAGTTTGACTGCCTGGTCACTCCTGTTCTTTGGCTGCCTTAGTAATCTAGGAGGAACAGGTGGAATGGTAAATAATCAAAATACTGAATCTTTAAAAGGTTAACTTCATATGGCAAGTGACTCTTTTATAGGTTATATAAGTACTGTATATTCATATTTTGCAACCCAGAAAAAAGCTAGGAACAAAAGTAAATGGCAGACTCTGACTGTTCCCATGACAGTCATAAAAATTACTCAGGAAAGGAGTAAGATGGCTGTGTGATAGGTACTAATTTTATTCAGTCAACAGTTCACATCTATTTATGCTGTGTGAAACAATCTACTCTTTATGGAGATGTGGGGAGCTTTAGTCACCCTTCACCCTTAAAAGGTTTGAGAGCCTCAAATACAGAATGGTTTCAAAATGGAAAGTATATTACAACCCAATGCTAATTCCCTTCCTGCTGTTGTGGTGGGGTTTTTTTGGATTTTTTTTTGTATAATACTTAAAAAGTAATCAAAAGTGAACCTAATATTCAGTACTTTGTAAAATAAGTGGCAGATAATCCTCTTCTCCTGTTATTATTTTAAACCACTATTTTAACTGCAAAGGGACTGAAGGTCAAGCAAGAAATGGGGATTGCAAGTGCTGAGAGAAAACAGGGAGAAGCCAATATCAACTGAAGGAGAGCATGGAGCAAATGGGGAGGATATGACCCGTCATCTGAGTGCATCTGCATTAAAACTAGAGAATCTCCTTTTGACTCTTTGGTGCTGCCCTGCCATTACTTTCCCATAGCTAAGCACAAGAATTCTCCCAGGAAAAAGCATGGGGAGACAGGCCGAGGAAGAAGGTCAGTTCCTGGAACGATTTCTGTATCAGTAGCAGAAATTTCTTCCTAAGAAGGGCTGGACAAGATGTATAAAATATCACATGGAGTGATAATGTATTCCCACAATGCATTCATGGGTATACAGAAATAAGGGAATAGCACCATAGATGTCAAATGAATTAATAAAAAATACGTAGGCACCTACATCATAAAGATGTAAAACCTTACTACAGTGGGCCTTCCTTATGGGAAAATTCTTAGAAATGAACAAGAACAAAAAAAACCCAAAAGGGAGAAAACTCCTCTTTAATGGGATTTTAGAAAGAATCCTATTATACAGAGAGAAGTGCAGTCCTGCCTGGAAGGGGTCTTTGAAAACCAATATCCTATTCCCCAGTTTAAAGGCATTCAGGCCCTTACACAGGTATCTGCAGACCATTCAGTGGAGATAGGCTGGCTCCTTTTTTTCATTCATTCCTTTTCCTCCCTCTATCACAAAACTCCTGAGAGCTTAATAATGTATAGTCCAAGCAGAAATATCATGGGTGTGGGGGTTCAGCAGTTCAAACATGATGATTTGTCTCTCCTTTGTGTGGGCTGGAGAGAAGTCACCTAATGAGGCGCTGCTGAGTTTGTCAGAGAGCTTGGCTTCAAAGTTTCTATGAAGCTCTAACGCTATGTCCTAGTTATTCGTACTAAGAAAGGGGCAGAGGCGGGTAGGGTTTGCCAAGTAGCTGAAACTCATAAGCAAACTTTGTGCTCGTGTGTTTAGGAAGACTTTCATAAAGGGGAAAAAACACAACCAAGAAACCACACACTATTCCCTACTAAAATGACAATAATCTCTATTGCTTTGTAGACTACAAAGCAATAAAGAGCTGCTAAGACTAATTAAACTCTGAAGGGAGGCTGACGTGTTTAATCAATCACCAGTGCTGTTTGTTGCCACTACACCATTCATAGAGATTATTATATAGCAATTCGAATTACAAAGCAAGGCATTTGTAATATAAGAAGGGCATTGCTAGTCAATTTTTGGATATCTAGTTCCAGGTATTGAGGACTTGCTCTTTCACAGCATCTGAAAACTGTTAACAAGTTCACTTCACACTGACCATTCAGTTGCGGGTGCTCAGCACTTCTGCAACGAGGCCTCAGAGTTTCAAATCAGGAAACTGGAAAATTAGAAGACGCAGCTAGTGACCCTTCGTGAAAAATCTGGCTTAGCAAGATGGGCATCATTACAGTGGAAATCAGTGCCAGGAACTGCACAAGAATTAGTTTCTCCAGGGCAGCATACATCAACAGCTCTGCCTATGTGACTTTTTTTTTTTTTTTTCTTCTTTATTTTCTTCACCTTTTGCAATTTGCTGCCTCTTGTGCTCTGCAGCTTTGGAGAAATACAACGTACCTGTTGTCTCCTCTACTATGCAACCTGACATATGGCGAAAACAGGAACATTCTGTACTGAATGAGAAAGTGATGCTATGGACTAAATGGTAGACAAACATGTAACTAAAAACTATATCATATTGCGTACAGTAAAGGGGTTGAATTAATCCCATCTGAAAGATGGACTCAGCAACCTCTCTTCCTTTCAGGAGTACTTTGAAAACCAATTATCTGAGAATGATTTCAATTATCAAAGGGTTTAAAACCACATTCAGGAAGCTTCAAAAGATACTTTTCTTGAAAAAAGTGAAAACATGATCGTGCATAATTCCCAGGCTGGTGACATTCAGGTGTGAGATGAGTAGAGAAACATGGTAATAATCCTTTGAATTCATACACACACTCTACATTTGTTAATAGCATGTTTGCTCTTGCCTTCCATCCTAATAGTGGTTAACATGTATCTTTAGGGCAGCCAGGGGAATATACCTCCAAATTATACATAATTCTAACTTTCTAAGAAGGCCATTTATAGAATCCCAAATATATCTAATGGCATCCTGAAGGGTCACACTTCCTATGAATTGGTGTGAACTGAACTACTTTAAACTTGTGTTCTTTCAGAGTTGACTTTATTTCTGTTGAAAGCAGAAGGCCATCAAGCTGTGAATACTCCAGGACAGGTCCTCCACTGACATAAATCAGTACTGACTTTAATGGAGCTATGTGGATTTACAGCAAGGAGAAATCTTGGCTGACTGATTGTCCAGGGAGTGTTAAAGCAACTCTACCCTTTGGAGAACTCCACTGAAAATAGGTATTCCCTACAACTTCTGACTTTTGGCATCTGCCAGATCTATATGTATGGTACAAGTCACTAACACTGAGAGATTCAAAGTCTATCTGAAGTAAAACAATCATGAAAAGAAAAGACAGAAAAAAGTTTTTTATAGTGATTACACTTCCCGTATACCATATATGTTAAGTACTCAAAGCACTTTAGTAAAAAATCATTCATTTACTTTCATAATATGGTCAAGCATGATTTCTAGCACACAAAAGTGAGAATCGTTGCTGCAGATTTTTGGAACTGATTACCACGTACTTCAACAGAGAGCAGCAAATGCTATTTCAGGAGTAATTTGAATCACTGATGTGGTCGATGTGGGAGCTGGTTGTGTCTCCTTGATATGGAAGGATAATCTGTCACAACACTGACAATGCACAGAGCAACTGTCCTTAGATTACTCCAGTGCAGAAGAGGAGAAATGGAGGTTTGTTTTCATGTCCTTTGGCTGGGCGTGGCTCCATTATGGCCAGGTGTCAAGGACATTTGAACCTGCATGAGCAGGTTCACGTTGAGCAGAATGGAATGGAATAATGGGCATCTTCTGAGACCTAGGGAGACAAAAAATCGCTTGGGGGACAGGACACTAAAGAGTAAAAAAATCTGGGATGGTCATACCAGGTTCGTTTAGCCTAAATGCTCTGTGATGATGGCCAATGCCCAGTGACATTTAGGAGAACGTGCAGTCGTACCTCTCCAGAACGTTCTTCCTAATTCCCATGATTTTTTGCTATTTAGAGCAGAGACTGATTAAAAATGTGAACAGGAAGCTAGAATACAGATGCAATGACAAAGTGTCTTTGAAGTATGCCAAAACTGAAAAGCCTTCACAAGCACGTGGAGTTACACACAAGCAAAATCATTGCTAACAGAAAATACCTAATATCATGGGAATTTACTGCACTCCTGGGGAGAAAAGGATTACTACTATTATTATTGTTATTATTATTATTTGGCATACAGTTTCTGTGCTGGAAAATGGGAGTTTTGAGACAATCAAAATAATTTACAAATTGAGATCGACAAGCTGAAGCACTGAAATGCTGAAGTTAAGCACACGCATTTCAAAGTGATGTCTCTGCTTCAAAAACTGTCAGATTTCATTTTTAAAGAGTTTTTTAAAAGGTCTTTTACTTTCCCATGAAGAATTACCCCTTCAAATCCTGACTTTCCAGTCCAGTCAGTAATCTGAAAAATCAATTATTTGCACAGTACTGGTTTTAGGGTAAAAGGCCAGAAGAGAAGGCAAGAACATATGAAAGTCAGTGGGGAATCAAATGGAGAGTGAGAGACAATAAACACGGAATATATCCATAGGACTGACAGAGCCTTACAAAAAGCTGACTGCTATTCCTAATTTATATTTAGAAATGTATGGGGAAAGAGAGAAGAAACTTTGCTGAAAGTGGAGAAGCTGGCAAGCATCACAGCCACGTACAGAACCCAAGTACTCTGACTTGGCAAGAGGGCAGATGGTCTCTGCAAATGATATTAACACCTCTCGGCAGAAGACAGCCATTTAAAAAAAGTGAGGGAGAAGTTGGTCTCCAAAATCTGGAAAGAAATTAAAAGCATGTGCATGACACAACAGTCCCTGAAGCAAGGTAAGTGTCTACACAAAAAAGGCCTGAGCAGAAGTTGGAAAAGAGCCCTCTGGCAGTCCAGCTGAAATGTCTTTCTATGGAGGAGAGTAATTACTGTTTTGGAAGGAAGCCGAGTCCAGCAATTAAAGCAAAAGCTTTAAACCTTTGTTAGAGGTTTCCCGATGTATGTTATATGAATCATAGAAACTGTGTGTGCATTTGTTTACCTGTGCATAAAAACGAATCCCTATAGCAATGTGAGGTTGAATCCATTAACAAAGTGCCTAAAGAACTCGAATAAAGGGTTTCAATGGCACAAAGTGTTAAAATGCCCACAACAGACATGTTGGTTAGTATTTAATGGCAGCAAGAGGAACTGGATTAAGAACATATTCAAACTTATATTATATATGCTTACTTATACTAAGATTATACAGGTTATCAGAGAAGAGTAATGTAAGGGAGCAAGCACCGCACAATAAATGTAATTTGTTAAGGACTTTCTGTAGCTAGGCCACATGGCATCTTTCCAGCCCAATTTCTTTATGCAAAACAAATCATTTTGCATAGATTTGCATGTTACTAACATGGAAGAGACTTATTAACAACAGAAATTACATCTCGCTTAGATTTCATTTATTACCCTGAATTAGCTGGTGAGTGAGCATCCTCACGCCTTATCTCTGTGCAGGCATTTACAGAGCACTTATCATTGTGGCATCAATGCCACTCTTCATCCTTGCTATAATGCCTGGAATATGTATTCCAAACAGTCATCTGTGAAGTAAAGCAAGATAAGTTTAGCTTTGCATCTGGGTACTCTAAAGGCGGAAAAGAAGTCATTTTGCAGAAGCTCGGGGCGTTCTGTTCTGTTAAAAAAAATTCCTGAATGCATCTAATACTGTAACTGCTTTGCCCTACAGCATTAAGACTAGTATTTTCAATTGAATGTGTACACCCAACTCCTTTGTAAATGCCCATCTAAATTTGAAACCAGTCCTTTACAGCCAGTCTAGCAACCTACCCATAAACCTAGCCGGCTGGCAGGATCTCTCCTGGCTACCTTCTTCTCCTCTTACTCATTGTGACCTACAGCTAAGGACATTTTTCACACCGCAGACCCATGGAAAAGACTCTCATAATCTTGTTAAAGGCTGGCATACTTGACTTGCAATACAGAATCCTGCATTTGTCTCCTCGGGGAAATAAACACTTTTCAAGAGTCTTTGGACTTCTAAAATTACTTAAATACAATGGCCACACTAGTAATAAGTGGATCAGTTTTCTACTCCTCACAAAAATGTCTACAGTGAGGGATTTGGATTTTATGTGCCCTTATACAAACTCATCTGCAGCTTTATTTTTTTATTGCTCACATGTTCTCAAGGGAAGCCAATTTCTCTTTCAAGCAGCAGTGACTTTAGTAAGTCAAAGCATCCAATTGCTAGAGGAGGGTTTACTTTACCTCTCATCACTGAAACCCTGCTGTGGAATACGATCTGTTTCCAGAAGAGCAAAGAGGTGAAGGGCAAAAACAAATGGCAATTACTCTGAGACTGTGAAGAGCTTGGAGACTGGTATTCTCTTGCATTTGAATTAGGGTAAGAAAATACACTGGTCGAAATGTGGCCAAGGAAAATGCTCTATCACTGAGGATGCTGAAATCTGTCCTGCTGCCATCTAGAATGTGAAGCTGTAATATATTAGCATACAATATTTGCATTTATGGCTGCTTTTTAAGAAAGACTGCATCAACTTGTTAACTCTCCTTTAGGATAGACACGGTAATATATTCACAGTTTGCACTGATAACTATAATTCCATTATTTCATGACTAAAAACTTTCTTACTACTCTCAATCCCTTGCCATAACAGTGAAATAAGCTTCTGAACTTCCCCCTTGACTATCTACTTGAAAAATAACTGCTTTTCAATATAAATTCATGCAATACTTTTTTTAGGGATTCCACCAGTCCAGTAACACATTTAATGCATATTCATGTATTTGAAGCACCAGAAAAAATAAAACACAGTCTTTTTCACTATCAATGTTGCCAGAGAAGCACTGTCTTTACCGTTAGCAAAAGAGTTGGTCATGTATATACACATTATATACGCAGCAACTCTGCCACAACGAACTGGTGGTCGTTTACCCAGACATACTTTAGGTTTTCCAGTGGGCATGCTGTAATGCTTTCTGAGGTTACTACATAATCAGAGCTGGCTTGAAGACAAACCTTTAGATCATGCGTAGCAAAATCTTGTGCAAACTACAGAGGGAAGTAAAAACACACCAACGCTCAGTCACTTCCAATCACTTTGTAAACTATACATTATACTGTGCAACCTCAAACTCTTCATGGCTTTTTACAAAATTTCCAATTACAGAAATCAGAATTCCAATAATAAGTGGAATATTATCGGGGATTATTTAGAAACTTAAGGTGTAAATTTCTACAAATATAATCACTTCTTGTAATATTTGCTGATAAAAATTATCCCCAATCAACCAACCAAACATAAATGTAGAAACCTCTTTTTGCCATAAAATAAGAAAACAGTTTCTCTTTATAGTATGTTAAATGCAGGAGCTACTCTGTGGCCTTCACTAGTTCATAGAGTGTGACACACAAGCCCAGACTTGCTTAAAGCATAACCTGCTTTAATGTAATTCAGTTTCCCAAGGTCAGGAGGAGGAGTTTATTTCTGAACCCTTGTTCTTAACAGCGGTGTTGTGCAACATGAAATAGCACCACCGCATATCAGCAGGTTCTGAATTTCTTTTGAAATGCAAAGACCTGCCAATGAATCTGCTTCTCAGAAGCTTAATATATTGTTTTCACTTGCATCTTCTTTATTGTCACTCTTTTATACCTGTACCTCAATTGCACACAGCATCTTTCCTTTATTGCAGGCTGCAGTTAATCAGCTGGTTTCATAAAGCACCACATAAATTCTGTTTTATGAATTCTTTGTCACAAGAATGTAGCCAAACGCCTTGTGCCCCAAGACTCAGGAGTAACACATCACCTTTGTACAGCCTTGCAAAACTGTGATGGAAACTCCAGCAGCCCAAGAACAGAAACTCCTCAATCACCTTTACTATGGTAGTGTTGGTAATGAAAAAATAGAATCTAGCAATGTTTAACAGGCAGGTCTTAAAAAAGACAGCGAGAAAAAGAAAGAGAGAGAAAATCAGTCTGGGTACACGAGTGGATAGACGCTTGCAAGGTTGCCTTTGCAGCAGAAGAACCTTGACAGTGTGAAATGCTGCCATGAGCTCTCAACTTCCCAAATCTCTTACAAGTAGCAGATGTCTTTTTCCCCTTCCTCAAATTCCTCATTCATTTTACATGCTAATCTTTTAAATAACATTAAAATAGCCATACCAGGCTAATGTCTTCTCTAAAGTGGCTGTAATGCATCTTTTCAATAGTGCCGTAGAGCTAGCTTTTAGCAGACGGAACTTTTTACTTTGTTTTTGTACCAAGCACAAAGAAGTCGGTGACAAGAGTGGAGGGACAAGAGTCCTTAGCTCTGGACTGAGGCATCTCCTATTTCATCTTGAAATAATCTCTGATGAACATTGGTGATCCAAATTTACAAAAGACTCCAGACAAGATCTGACCACTGCCCTCTAAAGTATTACCAATATTTCTGGAAATGCCTCTCCTGACATACCGGAGGATTATTTAGGTAATTTTCATGCTCATAGTTGCTCACAGTTATTCTGTGATCAGCTAGCACACTAAGGTCATTCTCTCCTTTAGACATTCCTAACCAAAAAGCTCTTAGATTAAAGCAGATGTTCATATTACTAGACCCCAAGTGTATAATTAAGCACTTTGTGCTAATGAACTTCCGATTTCTATTGCTTCAGCTCTCAAGGACATCCAATTGAAAATACAAAAAGGAACTTTTTTTAAGAAATGTGAAATACTGTCCAGTGTTTTTGCAGCCAAGTTGACTTCTTTTCATAAAAATGTAAACTGAACAGATAACACTTCCTCCCACTTGCTTCTTTATTGAAAAATCTATTTTAATTATTCATTGCCTTCTGGGTAACAGCATTCTCAAATGCAGTTACTGTATACACTATATAGCAGTCACCATATGTCTTTCCTCCTCACACAGTCAGAAAAATCAAAACACTTAAAAATCATATTTGCTAATAAAAACAAACCATGCTTTAAAAATTCTGATCTGTTTTTTTGGTTGAGAATTTCTTGTTTGCTTATGGGATTTTACTAAATTGAGGAAAGTGATTCATATAGAAGCTTCATTTAACAATCTTAAATGTACCAGGTGAAGATTGGTATGAAAGATTTTTTATTTAAAATGTCCAGAATGACAGTGTTAATATACAAAATGAAAGAGAAGCATGATGCATACTTCATAACACTGTTTAGTTTTGTGGTTTTGGCAATTTCTCTCAAACTTAATTCTCCGCTGCCCACCAACACAACGCAATTTAGAGATAAGATGTTTCATCTGCGAGACTTCTGCCAATGCTTCTCCAGCTCATCAGGCTCAGAAGGAAGGACTGCAAACGAGCGAAGGCTTTGCAACGTTACACAGGCCAATCTCACTGCACTTTGGAACTGTAGAATCTCACTTTTTCTGGATGGGAGCAGCTAGAAACAAACACGGGGTTTGACGCAAGGAAAACTCAAGGTCTGAAAAGCTTCCCTGGGAGTTCAGTATGTTTCCCGCCCTTAAGCTCTCATCAGGAAAAGTGTTATACTGGTACCTCGGCACTGGGACTTCTGGAGACAAAGTTGTTTCTGGTGTTTTCCTGGGTTTCATTTCAACTGAACATACCTCAAGCAGAAGCTAATTAATCCCTTTGTGAAAACCACAAATCAGAACAAGGCACCTTCTACACATAACTATTTTCTTAACCACACCTGAATATTATGCCATAATGTTAACAAAAGGTGTATTATGCTTGACAAATACCTAGGCAGTCCTTTTTCACAGTGAGGTATTACGGAGATTAACAACCATGTACCATAATTGTTTGGAAAATCACGTTGCAGACAAAGAAATATATATGTTTTTTTCTCATTTTACAGTCCCAAATGAAGCCTAATTTTGGTTGTCTCAACTAAAATGTTCAGAGAACAGTGTTTTTCAAAATATCATATCCCTTCTACTTTTTTTTTTTGCATCTTAGACCCTCCAAGAATATTTGCAACCTCTTCAAGAACTGAAAGCCTAAACCTGAATTTCAATCATGAAGGATCAATGAGGCATTTGTAACATGCAATTCGCTGCCTGAAATGATTGTGACATGATTTTATTTTACCTAGTTTTCATTTTTCCTGCTGACAGGGATTGCCTGATAAGTGAGTACTTGCTGTTATAGACCATATTTACAATTTAGACAATAAGAGAATCTGCCTGTTGTCTGTGCCTGATAACTCCTAGGCCTTGACTATCATTGTAAACAAATTTAGAAATAGGACATGATGATACATACAATTACCTTCAGTCAAGCAAGATGTAACCAACGCCATAATTCATTAAATCCAAGAATATAGTGATATCATTGCATAAAGTATATTCTCATAGAAGAAACTAAACTGTTTTTCCAGAAACATACCCTTCTAAACAATTAAGTCATGAAATTGTGTCTCACTTAGTGGAACGCAATATTAGAAAACTGTAATTAAAACTAAGTTGGAAAACCATCATACAATAAACAGATTACTTGGACATAAGGTTAGCCACTTTCTACGTTACTGTTAATTAGAAATATTATAAAGGCATGTCTGAATGCTTATAGGGGACTAAGGCTTTGTAATTCAGCTCTAAATACAGATCTGACTGCCCAAGCTAGACCCAAAGAGATCTCCAGAGAGGCTGGACACCTGCAGGGAAGGTTGAACTCCAATTTTGAGTGGCCAATCCCAGTCTTCAGAGTTTGAGTCTGTATCTGAAAAAATAACTGAATAGATACATGTATGTTTTAACATTTGGGACATAAAGATCCCATGCTGGTTGCCTAGAAGCTTCTCTAATATTGACATTTATTTTTTGTGTTACAGGATATTTTAGTTAGTGTTTTCTCTGTGATGATGGACTCTTGTCTGACAGAGATGGACTAGAGCCAAATCGTTCAGATTTTAAAAACTCACAAATGCAGATCCTGATTCTCATTCTAGTCCATCTCGAAAGAGAGGTGTCTGCTGTACAAGAAGCAGATAACATTATTTTTTTGATTTACACACAGTCTGTTAAACTGAATTACAAAAAATTGCAATTCTTTAGAGGAAAGTGAATGTACAGATCTCCCTGTTGGGTTGGTGAAAGCTGTAAAATATGTAAGCCTATATATTTGGAATGAAGTGGTGATATCTCAAATACCATCCCCCTCCTTCTACACTAATAAAGAGGGAATTAGAAAAATTCAGAACTAATTGGCACAATGCTGAGAAGTGCACACAAAGTAACAAACTCTGGAACGACCAGTTAGTCTCTAGTCTATATTCATTTATATTTATAGGCTCAGAATAACTTTACCAAAGTCCACTGGCTCAACACTGTTGACGGAACTTTTACAGATTTATACTGCAATAACCAAAGATGGAATTTAGTTCTTGAGATACCAAAGGAAAAAGAAAAAAACAAACAACCAGAAAAACATGTATTTGAAATTTCAGAAGTCTTATTTTCCCCTGTATTTTATTGAACAGGTTTGGTTTTTTTTTCCTCACATTAGGAATTTTTTAGCTTAACACTGCAGTGATTAGCACTATAATTTATCTCACTGTCAGGTTTCTGGAGATTTTACAAACTTTTTCTTCTATTAAATGTTAGGTAAAAATTCCCCAAAATGCAGAAATTAATATCCATGAGAAAAAACTATATGAAACCAGTCTTATTTATTTGTTTTTGTTTATGATGAGAGAGATTTTAGTGCTCTAATTATCATTATCAGCACACAAACACCTGCTGTTCATAGACAGTGTTTCTATTAACACAGTGTGCCACTTCAATGGTTTCCTTTTGGCAATTCAAAATCAAATTACTTCTTGTCTGAAAAATATTGTTACTTGCTAGCACTAAGTGTTTACTATGTCTGTCATTTTCTAACCTTTTCTTTATGGTAAAAAAAAAATCAATAGCCATTTTAACATTTTAGTAAGTGTTTATGAAACTCTGATTACCATTGAGCTGTCTAAGTATGCTCTTATTGTGTTTTGTGGGTTTATACACCCTGTTTGTGTCCTTTTGGGAAGTTATTGGCAGGGTCAGTGACACAGGTTCTGCTGATTCTGCCCTCGGGACCTGCGCCCAGTTCAGATGTGGGTTTGCTGAGTTGGGTGCCTCAAACGGGGTTGTCCACGCTGGCAACATCAGCTCCTCTCTAGCTCACACCAGCTGCGTGACCGCTGAGCGTGGGGCTTGCCAGCTACCCCACAGCGCTGGGCGTGCCCATGCCCCGCGTGGGAACAGACCTTGCCTGCCACAACGCTGGACTCTCCGTGTTGAATTTAATGTGGAAGTAAGCAATCCACACCTACTGCTTACATGGATGGGACTCACCTACAAAAATCAATTTGTTTCTAGTATTTCCATTTTAGGTGGTGATCACTTCCGGGCAAGGGGTAAAACCCATATTTGATCAGCTATAAATGCTTATGAAAACATAAGGACTTGCCTCAGCCACAGAGAGCTGCCAGAGAAGTAGCACCACCTTAAAAGTTTTGTTTCTTAAGACTTCAGAAGGATTTTTAAAAATCCTACTGTTTTTAAAATAATTACACCACGGCACAGTTATTTTCATGCAGTTCCTGTCTCCCGCTGCTGTCTGGGATTAGTATTTATTTAGCGATGATGAAGAGTTACGTCTCATGTCCTGGTTCAACCTTAAAAAAATTATGACAGGAATTCTGGCTCAATGTTATTCCATCGGCATGTTACCTTGTTAAAGAGATGCATTTACTAAAAGTAAAAATACTGCTGACGGTCATGCTGCTACTACAGTCAGCATCGTTTCAGCAAGTACCCAGAAGAAACAAAGCGAACAGTATGCTGCTACTAGTACTATCTTCTCCTCCTTTCTGTCAACTTCTGCCTCTAAAGCAGAACTTGTCTGCTTTATTTTGGAGCCTGCTGTAATTTGATCAAATCCAAGGAAGATCATGCTGAAGAAGTGACAGCTAGTCAATGGATGGTACCGTCCCTACCGTGTTATCTGTTTGGGGTCTGCTGTGATCAATGCTTCTGTGCTGAGTTCCAAAACCTTAGAGCCAGACCAAAATGCAAAACAACTTCTACAGGGGACAATTTCTCCTTTTCAAGTTCATGCCAAAGCAGGCTTCACACATACACCCGAGCGCTTTCTGTGTATAATTGCTGAAAGTACAAAAACTATTTTAATTTATACTCTTTGGTGAAAAAGCATTGAGGTATCGGAGGTTCAAACCTGAATTCACTCTTCAAGCCTAACAAAGCTCTTTGGGCTGGCAATTCTCCTCTACAACACAGCTATGATAGAAAAATGCAGCAGTATGAAAATATGCATTTAATTTATGTTATATAAATACTTTGCACAAGTAATTCAAAACCTCAGTATATACAGAATGAATGGTGGTGAAAAATCCAATAGTATTTGCTCAAACTGAAAAGTGATTTTTGATATGATGTTTGCAATCTCTTTACGTTCTTTCTTTGTGAAGGTTTGAGCTCTTCAACTATACCATTATGACTGTTCATACCTACATCCTAAAATATGATGCTCACATATTGGTGAAAAAGAAATTTAGAATTGTTTTGTCAATTATAAACTTTACAATTCACATTGTGTTGGCTAATTATACAGTCACAGTTTTATTTGGGAACAGGAAAATACCACATGAATTCTATAAATAGCTAAAGACCCTGTATTACAAACATTGATAACCTTAAATGTAGCCAGATTACCTCATTCACCAAAACCAAAGGACCTACTTACTCAAGCAGTAACTGCTGAGTACAGATATTTGCAGTGATAAGACTCAACTCACAGCACAAGTTGTTTTTTTAATTGATAATTATGTCAATTATTTTTTTTGAAATTCAGACAATGAAAAAACCCAAGAAATGCATATTTTCAGCTATCACTACTGGAAATAGTGCAGCTTCTCAAAAAAGAGATTATTGAGAATTATTTGCTAGGACCTATAAAAATGCATAGGTCCAAAATGATAGTTTTGTGTCTACTTTAAATTTAACTATGTGTAGTACCTTTCTCCCATTTATCTTCCTGGCACAACTAATGTCTTTTGTTCACTGATGGCTACAGTCTGCATTCTTTACTTTCTTTTTTTCCAATAGTTTTTGGAATGTAGATGCCAAGCCTTAACTTTCCCTCAAAAAAAGCAATATTGAAAGCTGCATAAACTGCGAGGCAAGACCATTATGTGGGGTCTTCACAGTGAATCCTGATGATTGCAACCCCTATGGAAGCTGGCGATCCTTTCCACCTCAAAGTCAGTATATCAGCTGATTTTGGGACAGACTTAAACAATACTTTGCATACAAGGTTATACTGTGCCTTTTTCTTCTACATTCTTATTGCTTTCATGAAAATATTTAAAAGGAAGCCTTACAAGATTATCTGGCCTCTGCGCTGATCTACGTGATTCAAGATGCCTCCTTGTCTTCTTCAGGGAAGTACCATACTTCTAAGGTGTGATAGCTACTTACTGTAAGGCCTTACAAGGTCTGTCCTGATTTGCTAACAAAACCTAGAAAATTCTGCAAGTGACTTATCTGCAAGGGTTTTGCAGTACCTGAAACTGTTCTGCATGATGACTTGTTAATCGTATACCATGGAGATTCCTTCCACCTCACTTCTGCGCTACAGCAAAGTCATTACAAAAATTTTGGATGTTTTTGAGGTTAAATTACATCGATTAAAGATGTTTCACTGAATTTGAAGGGGAGCAGTAACTACTATTGATCATCTCATTATATGTAACTAGCCTAAAAATCAATGCAAAGAAGATGTATGATTTGATGGGAATGTAAGTGATACAATTTTGGAGTGATATAAATAGCAGTTTCAATGTTTCCAATTCGGCAACATCTATTGCTCAGCTATAAATGCTTCAGGATGATCAGATTTTCAAAATGGACCAGAAAGAGCCTTACATGTACTGAGCGTGTGGAGGAGTTCCTACCCAGGTAGGGAGTTACAAACATCAAGCTTTGCTGAGCAATCCTCTGTAGTTTCTGAACGTGGTTAAGTATTGAACATGCAGTCACACCAACATTTCCTTCAGCAAAGAGTTGGGCCCAGTGGCCTCTCAATCAAACCTCTTTTAAGGGCATCACCATCTTTCTGAGCTCCAGTAAAAGGACTTGCACCTAACGGGTCCTTCCTGAGCTATTCCAAGGCTAGCTCTGCATCTGAGTCTTGATAAGACACACCTCCTTCACAGACATAGCAAAAGATACCAGAGGAAAAACTAGCATTCGTGTATCAATTAACATGTTCTCATTCACATTATTTGCTTTTTTACTCTATTTCTTTTCAGGATGCGAACATTTTATTCATTTGGCTCTCAAATTACACATTCTATTTAACGCAACATTCCTACAAAAACACATCTTCCACGAAATATGTGTATGTAGAATGTGCAGCCATTCCCTCATAAGCTTCTGCTTCTGTCTGGTGCACAAAAGGAAGATGCATGTGAGGTCAAGCAGCAGAACAAAACATCCCCCACCACCATGACTTTTCTCTTTCTTCTGACCCTGGCAAGAACTTGATTTTGCTGCCTCAGTCTTGAAGCTATTTGCTGTGGCTTCTGATAGGAGTGGGTGATGATCATGGCCATACACAAAGAGCAAAGGTATCTGTTCTTGCCTGCTTCTCACTTTCTTTTAATCAAATATTAATTGGGTGCAGCCACTTCACTACTCACAAACAATATCTAGCAGAAATGAAAAAAGTTAATCTTTCATGCTTTCAGGAAAGGAATAATAAAGACTGATCTGCTTGTGTGAACGTTTGCAGGCAAAACAATAGTAATAACAGTAATAATAATTATTATAATTATTATTTACAGATACTACATAACTCAGATTTACTTGGGTGACGTCATTTCATCACGTAAAAAATTAAAACACTGAATTGCAGTATTTATACAGAAAACTTTGGAGCAAAAATATCAGTTTCTGCATACTTTAGAGCTAATAATCCTACTCTTTACTGATGCAGTCTAGAGAAGAATCATGTCAGTGTCTGGAACACACATCACCCTGTTCCATGTCTTTATATCTGCCCTGCACTGAAAGTTACAATTTGGTTTGAACAAACGTAATTTCTCCTCTGTAAAATAGGAAAAAAAACCCTTCCTAGTTTTAATAAGATATACTAAAGCTTTGAAACGCTCAATAATCTTAATTTTTGAATGTTTTTGTTTTACCATTCCCAGAGTTTGAGACTCAAATAGGTAATTTAAAAATCTACCTGGAAATTCAGTGTCAGAAGGAGTCTTTTTTTCAAAGCTAAAGCCACAAAAGGAAAAATTTCCTGGCAAATCAAACCCAGGAACCAATTTCAACTCAACCATGTTCATGACTCATTCTTCATCTTCATAAACTTTAAAATGTACTCTGCAGTCACGAAAACTTGTGAATAGCAATTTGAAACTGAAATATTTGCTGAAAGTGGATTTCAAAGAAAGACTTGGTTCCAAGACTTTAAATTCTTTTGGTTGTCAGTCATTCGGCAAAAGAAACGATACAACTCATTTGGGAAAAAAAGACTGTGATTTCTTTGAATGAACTTCATGCACTGAGTGCTCTTTTTATAAAGGAATGGAACATTAGACCTTCTCATCCATCACACCCAATAGGGCTGGTAGCTAAATGCCACCATTCATATACTAAATTATACCCTAAACAAGGTAGATTCTTGATTGACCTGCCAAGACCTATTCCTGCAACCTAAAAATGTTCTCTTGGTTCCTTTTAGAAATTTAAACAACACTCAGTATAATTGAACATATTTGCTTCTGCCTATTGACCTTACATTTCCCTTACCAAGATAATAGCATTTTCTTAGAAGTTGCCTCGGGCATTTCTGCAAGGTCAAAAAAGACACAATGTACAGACTGGCATAAACTTGCTTTGAATTACTGCATCCATTCATGCTCCAGTGGCTCTGCAACCCTGATGGTAAGAAATGAAGACTAGTACCTTGGGAGCATAGCACTCAACTTCTTAGAAAACACAAAAAGCGGCTATGGTCAGAAAGAGCCCTAACATGCTGTTAAACGTTTACCAGCTTGCCTGAGCTACTACGCCGCTAACACGTTACAAACAGGAGTCACACAGGTATGGGGGAAGCCAACAGAACCACATTATTGCAACTACGAATTCACATTTGCCAAGAGATGCCCAACCACTGCACAATGTTGTCTTTTTGACAGAATGAACTGCGCATTCAAGGGAAAAAGCTCTTCCCCTGCCAGTAGGTTTTGAAGAACTAAAACTGGGTGTTTCTTGTCTGAAGTCCTTTGTTTATGGAGGTGTTTTAGAAGCTTCCGCTAGTGTCCAAGTAAGTTAGGCTTGATGAGAACTCCAGTTAAGATTGCAGAGCTTCTGGAAAGAGGTACCTGAGAACCACCGGCAGGTCTCTGTGTCCTAAATAACTTCTGTCACTTAGGTGCCACTAAGAGTCAGTAGTTACCAGCCCTTTTCTTTTGTTGAAATTATAGCCTTATTCATTTTACAGTATTAGATAAAAGAGCACATACGTTCTGAAAGGGCAGCTAACCTCAGGGCAGATTACGGCTCAACCTTTGTCTCCGGGCAGCTGAGTTGAAAATCAGCAGCTATCATGGAAACATATTGTAAAGCTGGGATACTGCTGTGAATAACGAAGCATATCAACTGTTTTGATAAACTAAAGGAATCTAAACAGGCCTCGAAAAGAGAGAAAAAGCATTGGGGCTACTCTTTGTTTCCAAAATCTTTCATTAGTAATCTCACAGAGTCCTGTTTTCTACCTCTCAGACTCTGACTCAAAATTCCACTTCAAAAAATGAAGAACACGATCCTGCCATCTCTTCAAAGATTTAACTTTATGGTAGAAATAATATATTGTTGTTATTTGCCATTAAAGGTAGTAGTAATTCTGGTGTAGTTGTCTTTTGCTAGCATTTGTTATTTTATTAACATCTCCACAGTACCAGTTAGCACTATAAAAGGAATTGCAATTTTTAACACGATTATTACTCTTGATTTTCATCCTCAAAGCAGAGATGTTTTTGAAGGCGCCCAGGGAGGAGGAAGGAATAAGACTCAGGCACTGCAGTCAATTGTTACCTCCAAGCACATACATTTAGATTACTTTTCTTTGATGCTGCTGCCAATTTTACTCACAAGCATATAAAAAAAGGTCATGACATTTAGAATTACAGTACTCTGCAAATTAAATGTTCCTTTACATTTTTAATTTCTGAAAGTAATTTATTATGGAATAATATTTGAATATGATTGAAAGAATATGTAAAGATTAATGCAAACTGTCTTCAAATTGGAAGTTCACAATCACATACATTTAACCTTGTTGTATAATAGGCATAAAAAAGTTTATGCAGTAGCTCCAAGAGCTGCATTTCCATTTTGCTGGAAGCATTTGCACTGTAATTCTCCTTAGTATTTTTCCACTGACATGTCTGTATGAGGCATGAGGTTTAGCTCTCTATCATTTTCTACTTAAGATTACGCTGTATTTAAATAGATTTCACAAACCTGACAACTAAATACAGAGCAGAACCTGAGTCCCAACTGTCTACACAATTCTTTCATGTAATTTTTTTATATGAGAAATCAAACTACTGATTTTTATACCAATTCACCAATATTAACAATACTATTGTACCACATGAGGAAAATAAAATAATTTTGTGTGAAGACTAGAGAGAACACTAAGGTACTAAGTAACCAAAATGCTGGTCAGAAGCTCCAGAGTGAGAGGTCTGGAGACTCAAGTGCAGCCGTGACCAGGCTTTAGGGCACTGCCACGCTCTGCCACGGAACTGCCTTGTACATCTCACACGTCACCTCAGATACTAGTCAGGGCTTGTTTCTCCAAAGCTAGGTGACACTACTTGTTGAGCAAATAAAGGAATCTTACGAAAGGCCGTGCTATGGCAATTTTTTGTAGTCAGCAACTAGAATTCATTATTCTTTTATAAACCTAAGGAAAACTGGCTGGCTTCCAGGCTGTAAAGGGCAGACACACACAATACCAAATCCCTTTTCAGATGCTGCTAATTCTGCACCAGAGTAAAATTTCATAGAATCATAGAATGGTTTGGGTTGGAAGGGACCTTAAAGATCACCCAGTATATAGAATTTACTCGTGTTTTCTCATGAAAATTCCTGGGAGCTCTTCATTAAAAGACTGACAAACTGAAATACTCAGATTGAGACTCCGTTGTACTCAGTGGGTCAACTGAAGAGCCTGTCTGAAGAAAGGAGACTGAGGAAGTTAAAGGAAGTCTTTAACTGGCACGTTACTGGCACATTCAAAGATCCAGAAGAAAATTTAAAATAAAGCAAGTTAGAAAGCCGCTTTGATTATTTGATTCTCAATACCAAATCATTTTGTGGGCATTTCAGCACCTAACCCCAGAAAGAAACAGTGATAAAGCAAAATATTATACTGCTATTGTTTTTTTGCATATACATATATATGCACACAATCACTCCCATGTCTGTACAAGTATTTTGCTTAAAACACTATTATCAGGCTCATGAGCAGTTTCTTTGCATACGGTTGATGCAGGAGATGACTAGTGTCTTCAGTGTTTTGAATGTTTCCATACACACGTGGCAACAATTTCCCTTATTTCCCAGGTAAACGTGCACTTCCAAGGGGACAGAGCACTCTCTTCATGCCACACTGAAGATGGCAGAATCGAGGCATTTAACATCCTTGTCACCAGGGCAATGGCAGGAGTACTGTTAGCTCAAGTTTGGCCTGTTGAAAAAGCCTTCAGGAAAGTTGCTCTGCAGATCACCCAATCCATTAAATTAATGCTTTGTTGGCTGGAGTTAAAGTTTTGAGTCAAGCAAAACAAAAGCCTGGGTTTCAGAATACATATACCCTGTCAAATTGCATTTATCAAGATAAGGGTTATTAGAATCTTTTTTCTCTCGTGTGAATGAAACTGTAAGCTTAAAATGTCACTGAAGATTTATTAATCTGATACTCTTTCTGATAAGGGCAAAGAAATAGAAAGGGCAAAGAAAAAGAAATATTTCTTGTAGCCTGATAAGGGCTACAAGAAATAGAAAATATGAATAAGGCAATTTATCAGTGGGTATACTGTAACCAAAAGATTCAAGCCACATAAAGCAATACTACAGTTATATATTGATTTCAGAACCTTGCCATCTAAAATACTTCATCTAAGTTTGATAGCTATGCAGAAAAATGTCTGTGATTTGCAAAAAATGGAATAAACCTGAATTTTCAAAATCTACGCTGGAGAATCACTTCTTGTTCTAGAAAGCGGATGGAGACCTAATGTGAAAACTGATGCTGTGCTAGAGGACAGGGTGTGTGGAAGTAGGATCATCAGTGTTTTCAGCTGAAGCGACAGGGCCCGAACCAACCAGAGAAAGTGTTGCTTAAACTTGTTTTTCCTGTTTCTGTGCCTGCTACTGTCAGAATGTGTCCATAGAGGGGAGGAGTAAGAGTGGAGAGAGGTTCTCAAATATTTTGGGTCTGTACCGGGTCTGGCTGAGCCAGAATTGGTTTTCCCCTGTAGCAGCCCTCATGGTGCTGTGTTTTATGTTGGGAGCTGGCAGGGTGTTGATAGCACACTGGTGGTGTGGCTACTGCTGAGTGGTGCTTACACAGCACCAAGGCTCTTTCCAACATTTTCCCCCCACAGTGGGACGGGGTGGGCAAGATCTTGGGAGGGGACACAACCAGGACAGCTGACCCGAACTGACCAAAGGGATATTCCAGACCATATGACGTCTGCTCAGTATAAAGCTGGGAGAAAGGAGGAAGGGGTGGGGTCACCCTTGGTCCTCCGAGGCAACCACTACGCGTATGGGAGCCCTGCTTCCTGAGAAGGCCCGACATCGCCTGTTCATGGGAAGTAGAGAATAAACCTGTTTTCTTTTTTTTTTTGCTTCCGCGCGCAGACCTTTGCTTCGCTTTGCTTATATTAAAACTGCTGTTGTTTTACCCACAAGGGTTGTTTTTTTTTCCTATCTTATTTTCTTTCTCCTCTTTGCCCTGTTGAGAAAAAAAAGGGGAAGAGGGGGGAAGTGATAGAGCGACTTGGTGGGTACCTGGCATTTAGCCAAGGTCAAACCACCACAGGGTCAAAGAAACCATTGTTAAAGCTTCATCTTTTTTATACTCCATGTGGTGCACAAGGCAAATAGATGTATTTCACTGCATAAGTGAGGGTTTGTGAGCGACTAATACAGACCAGAGCCCAGCAGCTGTCGGTGAGTTAACCCTCTTAGCATTCCTAAGAGAGGACAGACAACCCTGTCCTTAAAACCAGACCAACTTTGCCACAAATGCTGTCACCAGCACATCTGCACTCATATCAAGAAACCACAGCCACGAGTAACAGCTCTTTTCCCTTCCAAAGGGCTTTCCCCATAGCAGGGTGGAAACTCTTAGACAGAATCTGGCTGTGGCACTTGCCCTGCTGCTAGACATCTGCTTTTAGTCAGTCTCTTTTGCAAGAACTAATTCCCTCTGGATGAGGTCACTCTGAGACAGCT
Organism: Strix uralensis; assembly: GCF_047716275.1. Taxonomy (NCBI): domain Eukaryota; kingdom Metazoa; phylum Chordata; class Aves; order Strigiformes; family Strigidae; genus Strix; species Strix uralensis. The sequence continues at coordinate 19,448,628 of NC_133985.1, forward strand.
TGTGTTTACTTCCTTGGAAAATACCTGGGGGAGTGAAGTAGCTCACCAGGCTTTTTGACCTAAATAGAGAACTCACCGGAGAGCTGGCAGGGAAAATGGCCATTTGTGCTGAGACTCCAAGCTTCAGTTTTACATAACATCATTTGCAATGAGTTTGTTGTTGAAACAATTTAATATATAAATACAGATACTTATACCTAATATATATGTGACTTCTAATGATAATGTTAGTAACAATTAAGATTAAAATGATAATTCAGAGCTCATGAAATATATATGTGACTTTAAATGACATTTTGGTTAACACACAGGCTGTTGATTATTTTTTTTAACTTACAAAGTAATGAACCATCAAGTAGTATTTTCTTCTTTTCTATCTTCTTTTATGATGATTCAATATTTTCAGTCAAAACATTTTCAGTCAAAAATTAGAATCATTAGCCAGAACTTAGTTTTCCTATCAAGTGGGTGTTAGTTTTGCAGTAGTTAAGATGTTTGAAAGCACTACATGTTTAGAAAAGGATTAGTTGTACCTTAGCTTTTTCTCAGAAAGCATTACATATAAAATCAAATAGTTAAGAAATGTCTGTCTTACATTTTTCTAAGACCATAGCAGGAACCAATTAATCTGCTATAATTCCATGAAGAACTCAACTCACCAGTCTTCTCCGTCTTGTGTTTTGAACTTTCAGGTCCTGGAAGGCAGGGGCAGGGCCCTTCGCATCGAGCTGTGATGGTTTTGCCAGAAGTACATGCATGAAACTCCAACTTGCACTAGAATCATAAAAAAAAAAAACACAAAACAAGAATACATTTTGAATTAGGATGAGATATAAAAGCAGCAGCTGTGGATTAAATGAGAAATTGCATTTAGCAGTAATGGCATTGGACAGATTGCAAAACTTCAGTCTCTATTGAAAATGCCATTGTTTTTATTATTACAGATAACAACAATAATAGCTACTTCCTATGCAGAGTTTTGCACGACACTTCTAAACGTGCCTCATAAAGTGTTGCTATCATTCCCTGCTTAAATATATGGAATCTGCTCCATAGAAAGTTAAAACAATTTCTTCCAGGTCACCTAAGAGATCAGTGGCAAAGCTGGGAAGAAAATACAACCCTCCAGAATCCCATGTGTTTCCTACCATGTTTCAGTGTGAAATCATGCCACCTATCACCTGTTTCCACTACTGATTTATTAGTCTGGTCTTTTGAGGAGCTGGGAGCTCTCAAGTTCCACTGCAAGCTATGGATTTGGTCTGAATAACGTGCATGAAAACACACCAATCCTCACAATAGTGAGAACTGAAAGAAATCAGCTCATCAGCTGATGAGACTGGTCCTTCAACATGTCAGCTTCTCTGAACAAGGAGGACATTTTAAATGACTCCTACCAATAACTACAAATTGCCTTAACAGTTAACAGCACCATTCCTAAAAGTAGCCATCCATCAAACAATCAACTCCAGAAATACAACAAAATCATAAAAGTGAAGAGTGAAGATTAAACCAAGAGCAGTACAGTATAGTTCCCTATATCTGCCTATTGTTACTTGTTCCTTTCCCTTCCCTAAAACCTCAGCAGATGGGATTTACAGCACCTCTTGACAGTCACCACGTTCAAACCATTTAGGACAGAGGACGTGCAGTATTGGATGAATGAGATAACTCAAGAGAATTAATATTGCAAAAGTCTGCTAGTTAAAAAGCCCTGATTTATAACATAGTGACTATTCATAGCCTTTGCTGTTTGCAGTACATATATTTCAGCGCTGACTTTCCTCTAAGAGCTTTGTGCCTGTGTAGTTGTCCTCTCTGCAGTTACTGCCCCAAGGACATTTTCCCCAGACTGTGCCCACAAGCACAGTTGCTGGAAAGTGAACTAATATACTAATAAAATGGAGTAAAAGAAAACAGCGCATAGAAGCGGGAAGAAAAATGTGCGAGGTGTTCTCTTTGGCTTGATACCTAACGAACTGAATTGAGTTCCATTTTTTGTCTGCTTCAAGCACTGATTTTACCAGATCAGAATCTGAGGGCTTTTAACGCAAGGAGGAGCTTTGCCTGCAGCGCTGAGGCTGGTGCTCCTCCCCGCGGAGACTGCCTCCTGCCAGGGGAAATGGGGAATGCGGGGCTGTAAAATCCCTTTGATATGTCAGAGTTTTATTATAGATTCATTCTTTTCCATTTAAAAGTAGGCCAGCGTGCTTACAGAGTGCGACACAACGCATTTGGAAATATGCGGCTCTTTTTGAAGGCAGAAGGACACCCACAATCAGACCATGGTGTTACCCAGTGAGGGTGCAGTGGGCAACTGGAGCTCATCTAGCAACAGCCACTGACGAAAATCACAGCATCATCTTCTGTTATTTTGGTGCAGTGGAAGGCAAGAGAACAGAACAGGATGTTGTTACAAGATAAATACCTCCTGCTTTGAAAGTACTGCAAATATCTTGGCTTTGCCTCTGTTTGTTTTTGTTAAAAGGGCTCATCTTTGCCCAGGCTTTAATCTAGCAGCAGGAGACCATTACCCTGTGCCTACATCCTCTTCTGCTGACATTATCTCCCGGCCATTCTGAACTTCAATGCACTGTGGTGGTTGCATGCTCTGCGTGATGTTCTACCCTTCTGATCTAGAAAATGCATGGCCACAACAAACGCATGCAAGCTTAGCTTGTACTTTATTCTAATTTCTTGCAAGACTGAAGGGAATGTAAGTACTTATTTTTCATCTGTTTGCTCCATAAATACAGTTGCTTAATCTATGCTGTTTGGACAGAACACAAACACAAAAGAAGGCACATCAGAAGGAAGGAGAACCGGAGAAAGGGGAGCACTCTCTGAGCACACAGTCCTGGAGGCTACGACTCTTTCTGTGGCGTGTTCTGACAGTCAATATGTTATTGAGAACACAGACATAAATCATCTTCCTGCAGCTGGAGCTGATCATTTAATCCCTTACAGAACATCAATTAGTTACATATTTTATTATGCATAATAAACATCAATTCTGTATCTAAGCATTAGCAATTATACTTCAAATACCACCTTTAAGATGGTAAGGCCTATTTCAAGCCCATTATTATATGAAGTTAAGAAAGAACAAGCTTTACACTTGGAAACAGCATGGCAAGTTTTTCCTCAGCTTTCCTTAAGATTGATAAAAATTACAACCAAAAAGCTCAAAGTAAATAAAAAAAAAAAGAAACTACTTGAAAAGGGCTGTCTCTGTGGTCTGAATGCACAGGGCAAGGAAACCTAAACTTCAAGATCACAATGGTGCAGTCACATGTGAATAAATTTACACCTCTGCCACTGAATCTACAGTCTAGAAGGAGCCTGTTGGTTTTCCCCAGACCATGGACACTGCATTTCTCTTTTTGTGGAGAAAAATCAAATACCCTCTTTCCTTTTGCCATCCTCACCTCCTTCTCACATGAAAATAAAAAGATACACAAGACAGATCCAATCTATCAGTCTTTAGCACCTAAAGGACATTGCAATTTTTGCAGACAGAAGCCAGGAAGCTCCTTGCAGTGATTCTACGCAGGACTCACTGGGAGCAGCCCCACAGTTTGGGGCTTGTCCCTTTGATTTTGGGGAACCCATCACACTGGTGGTATGACTGGATATGCCCTGACTCTGCTGAGCATTTTTCCTAGCAGTACTCCCTGGGTCCTGCCAAGCTTCATGTTTCTTTGCTACCTCTCTGGTGTTTGAACTGCATTTATTTACTACGAACCCCAAGGCCCACATAAACATCTCTAAACTATTTTACTGCAAATGGAAAAGCAGCTCTGTTATTTGTTGCTAAATGTATATGGAGATCAATAAAATATATGAGGGGAGAAACGGTTGAACATATTCATGGAAAATTCATAAATTAATTTATTCAACTAAGATGTGGGAAATTATTGCAGAGTGTGTTTTGGCTAAAGTGTTCCCTTGAGAATCCACTACTCGTATAATGATTCCCTCTTTATTGTCAGTGAATCTACAGCAATGTGTTTTGCATAAGCATTCACATTTGAGGGAGAAAGAAAATAGCTACATAAAATTTATTCCCAGCTATTTTATTCTTGTCTGTCAGTCTCCAGCCTGTAGTCCCTGCTAGAGTAGAAGCTAGATATTTCTTTAATGATGTAATAAAACAGCGTATCTCTGTCTTTATACTGGCTTTCAACTTCTGGCAGCCAGGTTTTGATCTAACCTGCACGTAGGTAATGTTGTTGAATAAGTTACTATGACCTTTTACACAAGGGTGTATATTTGACTAATGAATGTCTACGTGGACAGCTTAGTACAGCCTCCAGACCACATTAATGCCTTGAAGAGCTTTGCATCCTGATGCAAAGAACTCACGTATTTGCTTAAATAGGAGTGGGGTGGCAGAGGGGACAGCAGCGCTCAGGCACACAGGCGGCTGCTGGCCATGGGGTGCATCCGTACGGGGGGGCTGGATGAGCTGCCTCCCGGCTGGCATCGGTGATGGGCACCTCCCGGCTCTGCTGCAGAGCCGAAACCGCCTCCGGCAGCCAGTCCGCTCCAGGTGAGACAGCAGCTTGGGCAGCTACTCCTTCCACCAGCAGACGCCCAGCCAGTCCCTGCTGAGCTCAGCTAACGCTCCCCTGCCAGCGCAGGAGAGCGGAGGGGAACGCTGCAACAATAAATGTGCCCAACAGCAGAGACGGACAGCGCACACCGACGACATTCGATGCATTAACTACACGTGCTGGGATGAAGACTGGCAGCTCACTCCATAATGACATCGTGCATTTCTTCATTGTGATTCTGACTACAATCTATAGGGTGAATACTGTCAGATCCTAGCCCTGACAGCACCCTTCGCTGGGAACGCAGATGTAATTGAGAATCTGCTGCAGGTGCCCCAGATGGCCTGGCACAGAGCATGTGCCTAACGTTGCTCCTGCTCGTAGGGCCACAGAGAGGACAGAGCGTTTTGCACAGGCTGAGTATCCTGGTGATCTCACAGCCTCGATAACAAACGCCATGGAAGGGGATGAGAAGAGAGCACACTTTATCCAGGGTTCAGCAGAGGGGAGACTCTCCAAGACCCTGATTTGGTATAAAATCATAAAATGCATAGAATTCATAATACAAAATCTATAATTTCAAATTTCTTGTAGTTATGCTAATAAAAAAAGAAAATGTTAGCTTCCAAGCTTCCATTGCTTCTGTCATTAATTGAAAACGTGAAGGAAAAAGGAGAGCAGCTTATTTTTGATGGTGGGAGTATGTACAAATTAGCAGACAATATACATGATGAAGATAAACTACCATGAAGTCTCTTTCTCAAAAGACTGAAAATTGGAATAGGAGGTTAAATTTTATAGTACACTAATTAGAATGTATGTTAAATACCTGAAATATTACATCTTACTAATAGCAGTGTCTCTAAAACTCTATTGTTGAACAGTGCTTTTGCCTGGAAGATGTTGCATCTTCTTTAGCACCCTGCAGCTTTTTACATTTCCACCAAGAATTATTTCAGTGCAGTGTTTGTTTTATGGTGCATCTTTTGTTCACTCACAATATGTCTCTTCTAAACTTCAGGTACAAATAACAAAAGCTTATTATTTTCTACCTTATCTTTTACTCAGTACCTACCACCAGCAGAAGCTAAAACTTCCTGAAATTACAGCATATATATTTTTAAGTCCAGAGTTTCTTTATATCACTAGCTTTTTGCACCTATCTGTCTTAGCAGATAATTAGAATCCATTGGAATTCAGATACCCATTTGAGAGGGGTTGTTTGTTTACATCCTTTAGAGCAGTGCCTGCCATTGCTTCCTTAGCTAGGACTCTTATCAGTATTTTTTTTATAAGCCTCTGTTTCCAGTTTTCATCAGATGGAAGAAAAATTACTATATTTGGAATACACTCAGCCCAAAAGACTTTTTTTCTAAACTTGGAACAATAAAAAAAGGTTCAGTATCTTTTACTCAAATTCCAAAAGAAATGTCATATGGTGCACTCCCATTGCATCCTGCTGAACATGTACGTTTAAAAGTTTTAATGGGAATTCTGCAAATTTTTTAGGCTCTGTAAAACCTGAAATCCTGAAAACCACTGCCCAGTTGGGCAGCTGGGAGACAGCAAAGTCAACCATGTGAATTCACGTTTGTAAAAAGTCAGACACTAATGCGAAGTCCTGACACGAATCTCAAGTTTTGGGCTATGTGACAGGGTTGTGCGGTCCCTTAGCACTCCTCCTCCTTGCCGTGCAGTTCTGCCACCTCTTTGCTGCTCTGCAAACCAGAGCCTTGCCCAGGCCCCACGAGGAGGAAAGGGGCTGCACTGGGACTGGGCAACAGAGCTCCAAGCCTCAGAGTGGGCACTGAAAATATGGACCATGCTCTGACCCCAGGACTGACCACCTGGGTAGGCTTTATGTTGATGAAAGTGGTTATTCTATGGCCAGACTAGCATTTTTGCTAGATAGTATAGTCATCTCATTTCTCTGGGCACGCACTTGCTGTTCTTTCTGCTTGACGGGTAAGCTCCCTACAGCAGGGCTTCCTGCCCTGCATATGCTCTGCTCTGGGATGGGACTGGCTCATGTTATTGCAATAAAAATAAAGGGGAGGCTGGGGAAAAAAATCATTTGTTTTCTATTAGAATAGCTACCAGGCGAACATACGGCACTTTATCTTTGCAATAAAAGCTGTAGAAAGATATCTTAAAAACCTGGTGTTCTAATTAGGCGCTCTGTTCTCCTTATGAGAATACATAGATGCTGCTGATATTAACGGGAGTTATGCCTGCATACCAGTGGTGGAACCACTAATTAACACAAACAATCTATTGTGTAAATACGTGTTGAGCCACTTTAAAAATGTGTGCTAGTTGTAGCTTTGAAGCAGATGTTATAGCTGACTGGCTCAGAAATTGCCCTTTCTGCAAGAAATGACATGAAGGACCTCACTGTATCTCAGGTAAACAACAAATACTTGAGGAAGTCTCTCATTGCACACTTAGCTGACAGGCTAGTGGTTCATCATCTGCTAGAAAAAGAGAAAAGTTTCCAGGTGTGGGGTCAAGAAGAAAGAGACCCGGGTTCCAAGGCACTAATATTAAATAGGCTGAACAGATTTACACAGCTGAATGCAGTAACACCAAAAGGTCTCATGCAGCAAAGCTCTGAGGACCACAAATTGCTCTACACTCCACAGCTCTGCCCTCTGCAATCCTGCAGCTCTAATGAGGGAGAGCTGCAAGACTTTGCCCTCAGGGTAAAATTAACCACTGAGCAGAGGGAAAGCATGAGACCCAGGCAATCTCTCAATATCACTCTTTAAGTCAGGAGGTCACATCATTAATATTGCCAACTGCAAGTGCTCCAAGCACATGGCTCAGGTCCCTAAAATTAAGCTTGTCAATTTTAAGATTTTAAAAATGTAACAACACTTTTTTTTTTTTAAATTTTTCAGCTGCCTTTTTTTTTTTGTTAGGTCCCAGCCATATGCAATCAGTAAGTTACAAGTTTTTGACTCTTACAGGGTAAGTTTAACCAAGTGACTAGCAACTCCAGAGCAACTGTAAAGACAGAAGATTCATCTTCCAGGAAGAGACAATCAGTTCCTGGCCTGGCCTTCAGAAAAGAGTGAGCTGAGTTCCAAGAGGGAGCTATCATACAATTCAGGATGGCATAAATTACATATTTTGTGGCTCCACACTATAATCAGAACAGTGCACACCTCTCTAAAATAGGTTTCAACTTCTCAGCAGGAGGAGAGCAGAAGGGACTCCTTGTTTTCATCAGTTAAAGTGAAAAGAGTTGCTTTAGAAAACAGAGTCTGACTATTCAGCTCCTAAGAAGAGTTCATGTGTCTTTCTTGCCTTCAAATTAGTGCATGAGAGATCCTTAAAAGAGAGCTTGTGACCATGGGGTGCAGGCCAGGAGAAGAAGGGGGAGAAAAGGAGCGTGGCAGAGCTGCGGGGGCAGGTGTGGCAACGGTGAATTCTCGGGACAGCAGCCCATGGCGTGGCAACCCAGGGTAATGGCACAGCTAAGGCCAAGACTCCGGAGCAAAGTACACGACCACACTGCAGTCAGAACAGGGTTTCCTAAGTGTTCTGCCATTAATTTGTTTCTAAAGGACCACTTGGTTGATCTTTCATATCTGTAATTGGACTCCAAGTAGGCAAAAGTTTTGCATTAAACGTTATCCTGCCGGTTAAAACTACCCAAAGAAGAAAGAAATAGAGACTTAAAAAAAAAGATCCATTTCCCCTAACTAACCGATAGCAGAAGAGTTAGTAGGGCAACTGCTTGTAGCCATGTTGAACCCTGTCAGTGTTTGAATGGCAGGGCTGCAATCCAGGAAAATTATCGTGTACTCGTGCTACTGCAAACTGCCCTCACAGACAGAGCAAAATCAGCTAATTTAGGTACTTCTGGACAGATCACTGAAGGACAAAACTCTGGTTTAATACAAACAAATTGCCCTGAGAAATAGCTGGCAGTCAGCCAAATGTGAAGCAGGAATTTTTAAAAAATGCAGTTAATTGCATCAGCTAGATGATATGGCATATAAGGTCACAGCACTGGATACAGGAAGCAGAGGACATTCAAGGGACCATTTAATAATGCAGTGTAACAACGAAAACAAATGGTTGCCATTTTGTGAACAAAAAAAGAAATAGTTCTAGGCACCAAAATCTAACATGTCATATAGAAATTTAATTTGTTTTTACAAGTAATTTAGATGCCAGTTCTGGAAATACCTAGACCAAGGTGTGTAGGGGGACAGAACGGGACATATCTCAGTTGATTCATCATCTTGTAAGAAATTCAGGTGCTTATTGGAGCAGCAGGGGCCAAGCAAGGCCGGAACCTGGCACAGAAGAGTCAATTCATAAGTGGAAACATTTGTGCAATGCTGATATCGACTTCTCCTTCACCGGCTGAAGAGACTGAGACAAGTTAAAAGGCAATCGAAGACAAAGCACTTCTGTTACTACGAATGGTCGAGTCAAAGCCACCCATCCCCGCTCCTCCCTGAGATTTAACACAAAGTACCAGCCTGTGTTAAACCTGCAAACCACCCTGCTCTCCTCTGATCCTACCTCCTGTTAGTTATCATGCAATGGTTACTGCAAGGTAGGCACACACTTGTCCTCTCCCCAGCAGGATCACATTCTCAGACTGAAATCTGAGCTTTAAGACTGTGGTTTGATTTTGGTGACTCTACAGCTCATTTTCGAGCACCAATGCCATGCCCACCCCCTGGGCTGCATGAGCTGGTTCCTTGTACACGAACAGAGGAGCTGAGGTGCCGGGGAGATGATGCAGCTCTGCGCCCCAGCCGCCTCCTGCACGCAGGGACTCGCTGCCGCAGGTTGGCACTAATTTGGGGATCTCCGCAGGATGCTTCATTGCGTGGCATAATCATGCACTATGCCTGGTAATTACTGCTATGAACTGTCTTTGGAGATGCTAATTCTCTAGTCAGGGATATTCACAGGAGCAGAATCCAAATGCAAATGTACGCAGCAATGCTGGCTTAAAGAAATTAAAAATGTATCATATAGTCCATATTCTATATTCACATACAAAAGCATTTCCTGTTGCTAAATCTCTACTCCTTTTTCTTCCTGTGGGATTTGCATGATAGTCCACTAATGATGACCATTTTCTAGCTGCACATGAGAGTTTTTGCTTTTCAGTACACTAGTCTGCCACATTCTACAATGTGGTCTTTAAAAAATCACTTTCCTTCTGCATTTGTTTTCTTTCATTTATCTCTATATATTATATTGCTTTTGTCTCTGTGAAATCATTCCCTATTCTAACTCTTCATAATTATGAGCTGAGAGTTCATTGCTAATAGCGTTATTCAAAGTGGAAAGAAGCTACTTGATTTTTTTTTTAATAGACCAAAGTCATTTTACTTTAAAAGTAAAGAAAATCACAGGAAAACAATTGGAGATTTGGAACCATCAACGCTGCTTGAAATGTACTTGCCATGTAACAGAGATGCACTCTCGTTCTGTAGCCATTTACTGACCACATGAGAATGATGATTTGTCATTTTTACTTGCTTCAAATTACTAAAGGCTATTTAATTTCTCTCAAGGAGACGACACATCAGATAACGTGAACATAATCAAGAGGTAACGATCTGTGGCTCTAATGCACATACAGATAATCCAGTTACCAGCTAAACAACTGCCTGCATGTGGCAGAGGGAATGCAATGCAAGACATTCAGATCCCCAAGCACAGCGTTTCTGCCCAGGCAGTGACATTTTAAACTGTGCAATTTAACTATGCCATGCAACTGTTATCAGTCTCCTTGGTCATTCTCATGTCCATATCTGGGCAAAAAGCAGCATCTGGTGACCACCATAAAGAATCACAGAATCATCTAGGTTGGAAAAGACCTTGAAGATCATCCAGTCCAACCATTGACAGTTCTCAACTCCACCAGATCCCTCAGCGCTGGGTCAACCCGACTCTTCAACACCTCCAGGGATGGGGACTCCACCCCTGCCCTGGGCAGCCCATTCCAGTGTCTAGCAACCCCTTCTGGAAAGAAATGCTTCCTAATATCGAGTCTAAACCTTCCCTGGTGCAACTTGAGTCCATTACCTGAAGTTTACCTAAAGGCTAGGCATGATCCCTTCAGGCTTTTATGCAATTGGTATGACGGCAATACCTTAACCTCAGAAATCTCTCAACCGTCAGCAACTGCAAAGTCATATGTCTTCTGTAGGAGAACTACAGCACATAAGGAGCCTAAAGCAAAGAGTTGGCTATTGGCATTATGTGAGGGTCCTGTATTTGCAGTTACTTTAAGGTGTCTGATGCATCTGACAGCATGTTATTAGGGATGAGATTCTGACTGCTATGGCTGTACAGGCTGTGCACAGTTCAGAAGTACAGTTTAACCCTTTCCCTGATGTATTTTTACAAATGAAAGTTGAAGAAAAGTTGATACTATACCTGCTTCACCTCTTGAAACACTGGTGAATTAGTCCGTTGAATTTGTTCTCTCCTGCCTATGTCTTCTCTAGCAACCTTGCCACAAGTAACGAGTAACACTTAAACTAGCACGTCATGCTCAAAGTTTTGTGCTTCCCAGGGCCTGTGTTATCAAATTATTCGGGAGAAGGAGGAAGTATCTGGAAACATCTCATAGCCCACATGGACAAGGGTCTGGGGAGCTTCCAGGAGAGACTGAGAGAAGAGAACAAGGGTCCAGCTAGGTGCTGTACTCTGGGCTTCTGAGCTCATATATCCTTAGCTATCGATGACTTCTTAAAACTCACTGCATTTTTGTTTCTAGAATGAGTAAAAAAATGGTGGGGGGAAAAAAAGATACAGATACACTGAAGGCCCACCCTGGCTTGTTTGACAACTTGGTGGTGCAGTGAGTAGCTAAAGATGCCAAACTCAGTAGTTTACCTGTGCTATCAGTCATATGCTGAACATATGACCAAGTCCTGAAGTGCCTCTGTAAAAGTGGAAATGTGAGCTTTTACCACATGCGTGCTTGGTTTTCATAAGTTGTGTCATCTTATTCTAAGCAAACTTTGTCTTTCCATGCCAGAGGTGAAGGTCAGTGAGTTTTTCTGTTCCTTGATAATAAATGTCAGGAGGCCAATCCTCTTCTCCAGAACAGTAATCCCATTCCTTTCCCATCAAATCTATCAGATTAACTCGTTTACAATAGGTTTGCCCAGGTTTCACTGACCATGATGTGACCCTAGCAGCGCTCATTCCTTGTTACTGATGTATGAAATGCACAGTATCAAGTGAACTTTCAGATCTCGGAGAGAGTTTTTGCCTGTTGTTTACAGACAGAGCAAATCTGCAGTGTAAGTACTAATATAAAATAAACAGCATTCTGCAGTACCACTGCTCTAGTTGCTCTCGGAATAGCAATAAGATTTAAGTGCTAAGAATGCCAACCTATTTTTTAATTGACTTCTCGGAATTTTTATTTTGCAAAGAACAAATCACAACAAAAGCCAAACAGAAAGCCCCAATGCTAAGAGGCACTGAAACAAAACATTTGGCAGTGAACTAGCAAAGAAGCTTCAGGAATGTATTTTGGAGCATAGCAACCAATGAAGAGTAAGCTGGCTTAAGCTTTGAAGTTAAAGCTTTCAGCAATGCTTCTGATTTCTAAAGACGACAATAGAAACAACAAAAAATTAAAAAAAAGAAAACCACCAAACCTCAGGCCCAGTTCAATGCTCAGTGAATGGACTCACTGTGAAAGACACGCATATAAAGACAGCAGAATTAGTCTGTTTGCTCAGAAATCAAGTAACCACATCTAATCCTTTTGCAGTATTATCCAGTTTCGGCCTTTAATAAATCTGCTTCAAATTAAAGGTGTACCCAAGCCAAGAAACACCTCCTTTGATGTTTTAAATGGCTCAAATAAGCTGTTTGCTCGTAAAAGCTCAAAATATGAATTCTGAAACTGAAAAAAAAAAATAGTAATTTTTCCTGTGTAAGAGGTTGGCACCTCTCAGGAAGGTCAGAGCACTTAGGAACACAACTTTTAAGCACCTCAAGCATTAGTGCATCTTCTGCCTGTGCATAAACAGACAAGATCCTGGAGTACAAGTCTCTTACATGCCAGTTACCCAAAACCAGTTAATCCCCTTGGTTTATAACCCTTATACTGCATCTTCTGGATCCTGGAACAAGGAATTTTACATTTTAACTGAATGCAGGCATGGAGCTTGGAACAAGGTAACTAAATTAGTGCAAAATGACAATTTTATTTAAGCTTGTGTAATTACCTATGAGTTGGCATAATACACTAAGATTTTCTTGCTTCCTCTTCCTGTCAAGAACACAACTTTCAATGCTTGTACTCTGGCAGATGATTCATCATGTAAATTACAGAGTTTTCTCCTATTTTGACTTTGGCTACAGAAAGGAGGATTTTAAAAATAATGTTGGCTTTACATATAAAGTGTACAACTGGCAAGCTGAACTAAATCAGGTTGTCCTTAGTGCAAAGGTAACTGTAGGCAGAGGAGTGTATGGAATTGATAGGTTTTTAAGTTCCGACCATCACATGCCAATTTGTTTGATTTGGCAGTCACAACTGTGATTCTTTTCAAGTTAGAAAAGGAGCCTTGTGATTACCATCATCAAGATTGGTAGCTTTCCCAAAAGGAACAAATACTGTATTTGCAATCCTTACTTATTGCTGACTTCTCTTCAAAGGGTGTTTTCTTGCTCAATGCAAAAGCACTCATTGCATACTGCAAATCATCAACCAGCCACAGACAGCTCAAGAACAGAGAGCTACTCAAACTCAGTTGCTTTTTTGCTTTGATCATCTCCTTCAATGGAAATTGTTGCAGCTTTAGAGGGAGGCCTGGGAACCTCCTGGAATTTTCCACAAGCCATATAAATATGCAGATGTCTGCAGGTGTCATGGTTAAGTGCAAGGAAGCCACATGCCTCAGTGTCCTGTTGCCCCTTCTCAGTCCTCTGAGGAACTGGACTGCCTCAACAAGGGTAATGATGGGAGAAAGCCATGTAGCCATAAAACACAGCACCCACTCTCATCAGGATGTGACCATGACATTTGCCTTCATTTCCACATTTCCCTCCGCCTTTCTCAGCCGTGTGACCTTGATCCCACAGAGTCTGAACCAGGCAGATGCACAAATCCTTTTCCCTTCAAAGTACACAGGGCAGAAGAACGCTGTGTCAAACACATTTTTGGCAAAATAATTCAGCCCGGTGGGCACCCGCCTTCTAGGTCCCACTGTAGTATGAACTGACAGACAGTAGTGTATATTACTGGAGGGGGGAATTGCTTAAAACATTTTTAATTACATTCACTGTACAACAAATAAACACTGCCATTTAAGACAAGCTGAATTACAACTTATTCTCGTTCCTTGCAGTTTTTACCTGGAGCAGTACATATTATTTCCCTCCCTGCCACCTTCTGAATTCTTGTTAACCTTTCTGTCAAGACTGCATTAAACATGTCTTGTTAATACACCATGTTCTTTGAGAAATCTGACATGGAGATGACAAATGCTTATCTAAAAAAACCCTCTCTGGTTTAATGAAGTGCATAACAAGAAATACAAAATTCTAGTTTACAACACAGGTTTGATTTCAGCTTTGCTACTTCAGTGAGTTCAACAGCAAGACTATCTGAATAGCTTCAACATCTGTCCTTAAGGGAGCAGAAGAAAAGGTCATGGACATTGAAAAAAATCTAAAGGCTTCAGGAACCTCCTCTAAAGTCGAAGCATTTTTACTATTCTAATCTGATATTCTACACCATGCACACCTCCTAAATAAAAAAACCCTTTACAATTAATATACACTGCTCTTACTCTCACACTTACTACAGGTCAAGGCACTACATTTCTCAAGAAAGTTTATAACCTTGTGGGCATTTCTAGTGACAAGTTGTTGCAATCTTGGTGCAACACAGGGTAAGGCATGAGCACCTATGTTCAAGTAGGTTTTGTGAGAGAAATACTGTATGTTCTAAAAACACCAGGCAGCTCTCAGAGCATTTGTTAATCCTCAGAGAAGATCCCCAAGCAGTTTAATTGACTGGTATTGACGTACAACATCTACGCTATTAAATATTTTTTGAAAAATATTCAGTAAGACAATTATGCAATGAAATTACCATTTATACAGCTCCTTTCATCTACAAAGGAGTCGAAGTGCTGCGTATTTATAAGGGTATAAACACATACTACTGCCCAAGTGCAGCCAATTCTGCAGCAGGAAATATCAAATGCTCTGCACCAGCAAACAATCTAACGGGTTGGTAGGAAGGGAGAGATGATAATTAAATCCAGAGAGATGACAACACCCAATTAACCAGATTAGAGTACTAAACATACATTCTAACACAGGGGCTTTCAGACTTTTATTTACCTGCTCGTAGAAGTTCAGTCCACTAGAACATGACTTTAAGCCTCCTGAAAATAGCTTTGCTTTTCTTACATACCTATCTTGATTAAGCAAAGTAGTTCATGGACCCTATACCAAGTCAAATAATTCATGGACCCCACGTCAGATGCCCACAGACCACCTGTCAGAATCCACTGCTTACCCAAAAACATAAATCAACCAACACAGCAAACCTTCTACAGAAACTCATTGGTTCAGATTACAAAACTGACTCTTGGTAAATCTCATGATTGTACCTGGAGATGCAGTTTTCTTTCACCAACTTGCTTGGCATTGAGAGGCACTAGATCTGATAACAAAAATAGAACTGTTGTCTCTTAGCAAAAGGAATGGCTGGAAACAAATGATTTCAAGTTGGAAAAGCCCATGAGCAACAAATTCTGTAAGAAACTCCAACCCTTAGAGCTTAATGCTACAGGTTTTTCAGAGAAGTAAAATAATTTTTCCACTTATTTTTGCTAACAGTTGCACATAACGAGTCATAGAAACTAGTCAAAACTTCTCAGTTTTTCTCCAGTTAGCAGGCCAAATTAAAATCCAACAAGTTTACATTAAGAAAACCGTAAAACTGCAACAGGTGTCATAATCTGGACACTAGCAAAATTACTAATTCTTGGGATTAATATATTCCCACTCTCCAGCTGGTCACTGTGCAGATGTTAGTGGCATATATCTTATTGTTCTCTAATATAAATTCATCAAGAATGAATGAAATTTATTAGTAAAACTTAGATGTTATCTCCCAAAGAACTCTAAGGCTTCAGAAGTTCAATGTCCTGCAATGAGATGTACAATGACCTCATAAATATTAGTAGACCATTTGAACTGGAAAATGCCATCTATTCCAGCTTCTGCATAATATTATAGGACTGAGCAAAACAGAATACAAGAACATTGCTGCTGAAGTTTAACCCCATAGAAGCCTAAATAAAACTGCAGTTTGAACTCATTTTTGCGCGCTACAAAAGTCTATGAAAAACGTTTGGAGAATGCATTTACACTTTTGAAGGGGATTCAGCCCATTAGGCTAAGATTTTTTCCTAAAATATAAATAGCTCAAGAATCAAAAGATTTACCTAAATAATAAATCAGTATTTTTCACATAGTATCAAATAGCCAGTTATATACCATTGATATTTGGACTGTTTTACATCAGCAAGGGATGTATTCTTATTTTTTTTTTTTTGCAACTCCCTTTGAAAAAGCTACTTCATAGAATATCACAGCAAAGCTCTCATGTCTAATACTGTACATTTTGTTGACCAGTTAATTATCCATTTACTGGTACGTGCACCTATTCCCCATTTACGTGGAAGTTACGTTCGTCCCAAATGGCTGAGGCTCAATGCCGGTCGTGGCAGTTCACGCTGCTGCGATGCTCCAGACAAAACCTCCCTTTTCCCCCCCTCACAGGTCTGAGGCATTCCTGCATGTCCTCAGAAGAACTCAGAAATTAATTACCCTTCTAAATGGCAATACATCACTCTTCCTGCAGACTATAATAATAACATTGTAAATTACTGCTGAACCTTCACCAAATTAGACATCAAAGATGACTGCTTTTTTGGAACCAGTTTCTGGAATACTTCACTGTTAAGCCTTGAAACCGTTTCTTGCAGTTGAAAAAGAGCTGCACGTGGTTTCTGTCCAGAGGATATCAGTGAGTACTGGCCTCCATCCCTTGGGAAAGGCATTAGTCCCCTCTCATTCTGACCACAGCCTGACCACCCAGATGGATAAAACCTCACTGTCTTTAAGCGTTCTCCTGGTCTCTCGGTTGTCTCATCTCAGCAGGGAGGATTCCCCTCCTGAAGATGCGAGGAGGGGAGGTGATCTGGATCATTTAGTTTGAAAATGAGATGAGAACGGGTGAACTGTGCTGTTGGAGAGATGCTGAGGGACAACAGCAGTGGGCAGAAGTCAGCTGTAGCCCTGTGCACGGGATCACCACGGAAATCTATCCCCCAAGCAGGGCATAGGCTGATGGCTGGAAACAGAGGGAAAATGACTGATTTGTACAACTCCCTGGGTAGAAAAACATTTAATTTAAGAAAGATTAGATTGTCACAATTGCCTCTGACAAGAGTGCCTGTCTAGTGAGGCCCTGAGCCTATATTTTGGGCTAGCACTGTACTCTAGCCAAGACCTTAAAAATATTCACAATACAGGCTGTCACCAGTGCTACATTTCCTTGTCACTCTCTAAGTGTGACTGATTTGCCAAGATCAAGACTAAATTCATGATCAGCAGCAAGGGCACCTAACATGAATTATACAACTGGCTTTCCTTCCTAGCCTCCTGGATACACTAAGGAAAATGCTTTCCCTGCATACGTTGTTGCTTTTTATATCCACACCATATTCTCTGTGTAACGATGCATGACTGCTTGGCTCATCCCACTGCCTCCTCCCCGCTCCCAAAACAAGGAATGCTCAGTGACAAGGAAGCATTTGGCTATTAAATATCAAAGTCTGTATTAGAAAATGTATTGGTGTCATGGCAGAGTGTCTCGTGCCCTGGGATAAAATGGGGAAAAAAAAAAAGGGGGGGGGGGAGAAGTGGTGATGATTTTCTGAAGTGAATTTAGCACCGAGGAAAGTGCCCGTGTGCTTAGTGCAGCTCCTGAGAGGCAGGGGCAGCGCCTGTGCAGAGAGCTCTGTGGAGACAGAAGAGCTCTCCACTGAAGATAAGGGGGGAAAGAAAGCACAAAACCAAGGGGATCAGCTGATTAGAGGAAAGAAGGAACAGGAAAGGACCTTGCCTTTCTCTTCACCTTCCCAAAATCATGGATGCAGGGATGAAACTAAAGTCACTAAACAGACAAACAGTGAATCCAGGAAGAGCCTGTGAAGTCAAAGGATTGGCTTTTTAAATTTCTAACAGTGGCATCCTGGAGCTGACCAGAAGCAGGGAAACGACTGTTGGTACAGAGGAAACACAAGGCTTGGAGAATATCAGATTTTGGGAGGTGGCAAATGATTCTCCTCCCAAACCCAGGATACAGCCCAAAGCCAAAGCTGTAAAATGAGGGAGCCAGAGGTGAACAACGAACAGAAAAATCCAGACAGTGCTCTCAGCTCTCATAGTAGTGAAAGATGATGTCTTGAGCATATTAACAAAGCAATAGATCCCACAGAGTAATCTGACACCCTTAAAGCACAGTGTATGCTTAGTCTTGAGAGTTTTTGCCCAAGGAAAGAAGATACTGGAGTTTCTGTGTCAGCTCACATCTCAGATTCTCTTCTAAAGGCATCTTTAAGTGGGTCATTCAATTTACTGGTAAACTGAAAGATTTGATACTAAAGTTGCACAGTGTCCTCTCTGAAGAAGAATTAGATGATAAAGTTTTAGGCACTGCTGGACTGGGTTTCACTCACCATGTCAGTGTAGAGATAATCAGTGATAATGAAGAAAGCTTTTTTCTAAGCCATTTCTACAGAAGTTTATAAGCCTCACTGCAGACAGTTATTTGGGAATCACCAGGCTTATTCAAAGCTTTCACATTCTGTGCTGTGTGGGGTCTCATTCTCCCACTGACAACACTGAAACTTTATGATAGTACATCAAAAGAAAAACATTAATTAAAAAGGCTTCTGATTAATGAAAATGGAAATAATGACAAAACCTAGATTTTTAAATCAATTTTTAGATTAGATATAAGAAAAAAAGCAACTCTCCAGTAACTGTCTACTTATGGAAAAGAAATGCTGTAAGTCAAACTAATAGAAGACCAGAACGAATGAGAATATTTAAGGCTGAAATACCAGGAAGCTATAGCTGACTATCATTCAAATATTCTATTGCATCAACCCACGGGGTTGTTCCACAGGCAAATAAGTGAATAATTCTTCTCATTTGATTTTTCCAACCAATACAATTGCTGTTCTTTAGTCACAGATTAGCCTGGGTGTTGCTCAAAATGACCTACTACTATGCAGTTATGGTTTAGGTCTGAAAACTACTCTAATAAAAATACATGGAATCAACAGAAGGAGCTGCAATTGAGATAAGAATAATGCCAAATTTATCACCGCACTAGAGGTGCGATTCACTTTCCCCTGTAAACCTACAAGAGTTTTTCATCCCTTCATTCCTGAATTACAGCTATCACATAATCTAAAACCATGTATTATTCATACTTTATTGCAATAATCTGAGAAAGCTGACTAAAAAAAACTAACAAACTTCTAATCAGGCATTGGGCTATATTTCAACATCAGAGAGCAAATCTGTGGCAAACAACCCTGGGATCACAGCATTACCCTTGTAGGGGTGTATTAGGCACTTCTGAGGCCTCCATTTTCAGCCCTAACCAATAGCCTTTGTGCCCCCAAAATCCTGACTACCTTTCCTGCTAATTGCACAGAAGTAATCAAACAACAGCAAGGAACATCTCCTGTTATTATATTTTTTTTTGATGCTGTGAGTCTTTAGCACAGATGGAAGATGTTTGCTGCAGATTGAATTCACATATCTCTTCTGCTTAATCCTAACCTGTAGTCATCAATTTATATATTATTCATTTTATTAAACTAATATTTATCTAATATTTCACTGCATTTGACAGCAAAAGTTATCTCTGTGTACGACCATATGAGCTCATAACATTCTTGCTTCATAAATGCATTCTGAATTAATCTTTACATGAACTATTTCCTATTTCTATTTCCCAAGGAACAGATTCTTTTTCTTTTTATAGACTCTATATGGTCCTAAGAAATAGATAAGTGAACACTGTAACAGTTAACTACCCTCAACCTGAAGCCTGTATCTTCTGGCATCAGTAGGAACACTCAGAGCTGCAAGACTGGATTCAGTATCTGCCAGAAGTAAAACTACTCCTGAAAAGAAAGTAGACAAACATCTTCGAAGACTGAAGTGTCCCCATCTAACCCCTGTGTTAAGCACCAGCATCTGCAGGATAGCTTTATCAAAAGCACTGATATCCTATCAAAGCCAAACAAAATTTGTTTATGAAAACCCAAAAGGCAGATTGTGCCTTCCCTTGTGGGAGGGTGCAGAGTCTCACCCCACCTCTGGTGCCCAGATGAAATGGCAATCCCAGTGTCTGGCGAGAATACCTGGTTCAAATTGGGTGAATTAGTAATACTGGCATCTTAGAGCAGGTAAAACTCACTTCCCATTGAAAGTACTCTGCCTGCAGATACTGGTTTTGACATACCCCTTGCCACCCCACATAGCGAGTTGTGCACTTTATAGGAGCACAAACCTCCACCCTGTTTTCTGTTTAGCCCATATTCGTGTCAGGGCTGACCACATTCTTTGCCTCCCAGTGCCTTCTCCTGGGCAAGTCACCTTACGGGAGGCAAAAGGTGTGTCAGAGAGCCTGCAGGTGATGTAACTCACAGTCTGGAAATGAAGGATCAGGCATATTAGATAAGTGTTCAAACTAAATACAAGGAGATTTAGAACATGCTTTTAGATTTAAGGAAAAGTATAGTCTTTAAATTACTGCTCTGGAATTTACTGGCTTAAAATGAAAGACCTTATGGCATTCCATCAAAGAGTTCTATAACTCAGAAGGGTTTTCTTTGCTCAGTGTTGCCTGTGCAAGATATATATAAGTAATAAACCACACTTCTGGTACTAACCCTCCTATACAGGCTCCATGATGACAGATTTTAGTTTTGAAAACACAGAGAGGTGTCTGTACAGGCTAGCATTCCTCTTCCATTTTCCTTATACAGGCTTTTGCTGTTATTTTCTACTGTTTGTTTGTTTGAACTGAAAGGCTTTTGATACCAACTTCAGCAGAATTTGGTCATGACATGTATCCTGCAGTCCCAGGTTTGGCACCCAGCACAAACCAGACCACATTCCAGCCTAGTGCAGCACATCTAGGCTTTCATTTCAGTCTCCCTGCAATTTAAAGACTACATATGATCTGTACATGTCTTCAATCTTTAAGCTCCACAATGTATCTCAGAGCATTTAGCCCTCCCTGGGTGGCAGGTGCCTCTGTGACATACCTCTCTTGAGAATGTTAAACACGGAGACTTTAAAATTGGAATTTCTAGCAAGTAGCTTTCATTTGTGTGAAAGGCAAGATATTCCTGAAATAACTTGAAAATCTGAAGTTAAGAGGGAAAAAGTCCATTAACAAGTTGAAGCCTTGATCTACAGGAGGCTTTTAGCACTTTATCTAATCTAATTTGTATTTAATAAGACAGGTTTTTTCAAACAGTGCATCCACAATCCCCAGTAGGAACCCCTGTGAATGCGATTAATTATTTTGTAATTTCTGCCGAGTTCAGTTTTATATCTTTAGATATTCTGCTTAAAATTTATATAGTCCTGGTGTTGCTTTTGCCTCGTAATGATGTCATTTCCACAGATAATTAATCCCATTGATTAATTCTATTTGCTACTCTTAGAGAGGCAGCTAAGAGAAGTAATAACTATTTATGCCATTTTTTATTTGTGATCTTCCATTTACAACTCTGTTATAGTTAGGTCAAAATAAAAAAGTTGCTCACAAAAACAAGAACGGGCTGTTGATTGACCTGGGTCAAGAAGTTGTTATTTATGCACTGAATCTTAACCAAAGGGTGGAAATAAAGTGTACTTTAAGTCATATCCAAATATGGCTAAAGGCTTGATGATGCCATGGATCTGACAGCCAAAATAAGCGATTATACACTCATTTTAGGTTTAAAATATCTGGGGACACAGTTTTCAAATTTCCCTTTAATATCCTAGTTATTTCACCAGAGGTTCATCTCACTCCCATGTGCTATTACTGGCTAAAAATATGTAAAGATCACTCTATCCTCAGATTTACCCTCACCTTTTATCACAACTACACTCTGAATGACACTAAAAGACAAAATAATGTCACACAGTTGTGACAACAGATGTTATGAGTCTCTTCCTAGCCACTGGAGGAGCATGTAAAAGCCACGTGGTGGTCTGTGCTGATCCTCCTCTTTGCCTAGTAAGTACTGATGGAAGTAATGGAGCAAAAATAATGGAAATAGGAATTATGGGAGCCAGTCTTTCACATCCACAAAGGAATCAACTATACCATCACCTATAGTATTGACTTTTTTTTTTTCTTTTTTAAAATTTGATAAGCAGTACTGTGCATTTCTGGATATGCGCCCTTGCCAATGCCTCCATTCCAGAACAGTTCTCTTTTTCATTGTCTCTCTGAAAACACCATCAGTTCTACTTTTACCTTAAGTCAATATTAAAACAAAAGTATTACAGTAATTTCTGTTTGGCAGGGTCAATAGTATGGTCCGTGCAGAGATAAATCCTACAGGTTGAGGTAGTGCCATTTTGTTGATAACTTGAGTTTTAAATTTAGGGGTAGGACTAATTCCAGCCTCAAGACGTATTAGAAAGACAAAGGGGGAAGATTAAAAGCATCTAAATGACTACAATTTAGCTTTGGTAATAATCTCATCCTGTGAAACAATAATAGAAACATTCTCTGCCTTTTGTCTTTTGTTCACCTGCACCCAACATTTATATTAAATTGTCTTTCTTGCAAGCTGCGATTTTAAAGGAGAATCTTTTATTTGTTATTTATTCTGTCTTGTGAGCAATAGTGAAGCCAGGAAAAGTTGTGAACAAACAAAATACCTGATGTTATAATAACGCTTTGAACTAACCAACTTAGCTCAGATCACAGAGTTGAAAAATAACCACACAGAAATCTAAAAGCCAACTAAGTTTCCACTGCATTGCAGTGACGTGGGCTCCAACTGTAAGACAAAGTGTCCACAGATATCTTTTATTTGTCACGGGCCCTGTGTGCCAACTGTCCGAGTGCGAGCAAGCTCAGGTGCAGAGGCACTCCCCGCTCGTCCCCGGACACAGGCATTGCTAAGGGCACAGCGCTGCCACCTGTAAGCAGAATCACAGAATCATCTAGGTTGGAAAAGACCTTGAAGATCATCCAGTCCAATCATTAGCCTAACATTGACAGTTCTCAACTATACCATATCCCCAAGCGCTATGTCAACCCGACTCTTAAATACCTCCAGGGATGGGGACTCCACCACCTCCCTGGGCAGCCCATTCCAATGACTGACTACCCGTTCTGTAAAGAAATACCTTCTAATATCTAGTCTAAACCTTCCCTGGTGCAACTTGAGGCCATTCCATCTTGTCCTATCACTCGTTACTTGGTTAAAGAGACTCATCCCCAGTTTGACAGACTTGGCCTTCATCTGAGCAAATACTGTAGTACTTTATGCAAGTCTCAAGTTCACCCAGCAGTCTGCTTCAGAGCAAAACATCAGGTATCTGCATCTGCTCAAGTTTAAGGTGCTACATGTTCCCCCCAAGCTCTCAGGGAGCTGTACCACGAAGGGATGGCATCCTGCACTCCAACAGGGCACTGCTCTGAAGAGGTCATTTTTTTTGGAGCTGCAGTTGGAAATCCAACTATGGACTTCCAAGTCTTCAAATCTGTTCTACTTCAAGCATAATGGAAGAAGAGAGCTGCTTCAGAGGATTTACAGCCATAACAAGTTTTTACAGAAATTATGCTGTGTCATCCTAAACCAGGGAGGTGTGAGAAAGCTGTGGAAAAGATGCACTTTATCACATGTGAGAAAAGGACATAGTTACTGATGAACTAAAAAAAGCCAGATTCCATCTCTCCAGTTAGCTGGACCAATCTAACATTTCAGTTAGTCCCTAACTGGAACTGGAAACAGCCCAAATATAATACAGAAAATAAAAAAACAGATTCACCTAAAGCCAGAAGAGTGCATGGTGGCAGACAAAATGCATTACATGATGTGATTACATGTCTGTAAGAAAAGAAATTCTATGTCTCAACAGAAAATTTTAAGACTACAGGCCAATTTTCAAGAACCATGTGGTGTACAGCTGCAGACTAGGACAAAAATATTCCCCTGCTGATTGAGCCCCATCAGCAGTTTCAGTTTGCCACCCCAGAGCTCACGCCGGGGTGGATTGAATCTGCAGAAGACACATAATCAAACGGGGAGGATTTACGTGAGGCTGCCATGTATTGCCCCAGGACACGAGATCTATTTGCAGAGGTCCTGCAGCGTGAACTCTGCAAGGCTGGGCAAAACCCCAGATTAGAACTGCATCCTACAAGGTTTTCCTGTCTCTTCTGTCCTACATGGGAATTGGAAGAGACAGCTTGAATAACAGTGCCATCTCCCCTCTGAAAGCCTCTGCTTTTCTATTAATAGTTTATTGCATTTTTGAAGTCACTCTCACCATGAAATACAATATAGCACTATGTCTACACCACTGACTGAAGCAGCATGTGGAAGCCATCACTATCCCCAATGAACTGCTGAAGGTTCTAAAGGCTCTTTACCCTGTCCGTGCTACCTGAGAAAACTTTCCTTTAAAAGACATTTTGGTGCACTCTCCCCCTCACATCACTCATTGGGGGGGGGGGGGGGGGGGGGGGGGGGGGAAGAGTCTTTTTTGACCTGACAATGCAGGTTACTACAAGTCTTTCGAGATGTCTGCTCTATCAATCTGCAGAAATTCATACTGAGATCTCACAACCAGCATTACGGAAATCTAAACTAGGAAACTTCCCTTTCTCTTTTATTTCCCTACCTTTCCATCAAGATCTCCTGCAACAAAAAGTGAGTACAGCTGGCTAGACCTAAAATGACCCACTTCACATTCTTTTCTCAATTTGAACAGGTAACAACAATGGAAGATAAAAACTTGCATTAACAAGAAAATATCCTCTGCTGTCACACAGTGGAACAAAATATACACCATTTTCTTCTAGGAAAAAGAAGTATATATGCAGCAGAAGCTACTTTTACTAGGATTATATTACCACAAACTAGAAAAATGTGTTTTTGACTGTAATCCTTTCTTTCTACATATTTATTTCTGTATGTCACACAATAAAACAGTAAAAGTATACACCATTGGTGAATGGTTTGAAGCATATGGAAACAAATATTAAAGGTATAACTCTACGGATTTTTAACTCTCTTCTCTGCTTTCCTGTATTTACGATGAAAATATCACAGGTGAGGGGAACACAACCAGTTGAGCTCTCCATCTCAGTTCTGTGTAGTATTACCTCTGGGAAAAAAAACCCTCGGTGAATGCAAGAACTCCATTGTATCATCTAATTGCCAGTGACTGAACATAGGCCCAGTATGTGTCAGCTCTGCAAACAGTGAAACCAACTCCACTTTTTCTATGAATTTGCCTCCTACATCTTCCCATCCCCACTATAATATTCTGAGCATTCTTATTCCTCCTTCTGACAGACTCTATCACAAGACCATCAGTTCCAAACCACCTTCTACACCCTTTGCAGCTGATCACTACGATGCTCTCAGTTCCTCTCCACAACCCAAACTCCCTCCGGCCATTTCCTTTGGTTGAGATGGAGTAAAGGCCTTAGTGCAGAGTACCTGGAGGTACAGGGAGAGGGAAGTGGAGAAGAGGATATGAATGGCCCTTGAAGGGAAAAGACAAAGTCATCTAGAAGTGGCCCAATCCTTATAATACCATCAAAAGGTAATCTGGATGACTCCATGTTTTGAAGATTTGGAGGACTCTGTCCCACCTCCACCACTCCACCTTCCCCCCCCCCCCCCCCCCCCCTTTTTTTTTTTAAAACAAACAAACACTCCCTGTCTCCTCAGGAAGAACTACTAACCTGCAAGTTAGCACTGAGCAGGTTCTCAGCTGATTTGCAGCCCAGGGTACGGATATTTTGAGGGCCCAGACAGGTTCCTCTCTGAATTTTGCCTTAGTTTCAGTGAAAGTTCAGAGTAGTGATTTTGATGAAAACACTGTGAGCTCCGACTGACATTTTTCTATAAAATGCTTTCACTGGAAAATACTCGTATCATTCTACCTGCAACAACTATCACAGTATCTCCTCAATATTATGTGTATAATATCAATGTGATTTCTAACACCAACTAAACATCTTTAATATGATGCAATTGCTTTGTGCATGACTATTTAAAACCTGATTTAGTTGTGCATCTATACTGCACAGATTTTTTTCAAATATGATAAATGTGTTCACTTGTGCACTTCATGCCATACTGACAACTCACTGAGTAATGTCAACCCCAAGATGCGTTTTCTAGTCCAATTATACTATAGGGGCACATTCGAGCATGATGCATAATATAAAGAAGATACACACATAAATCCCATTATTGTTAATGGAAACTATGTGCATTGCACCTCCCACACACTGTTTAAAAACTATGCCCCACAGAATCATTTTAAATAGCTCACATTCTACACAGTACAAACCCGTTATCTAAAAACTATTCCTTTGCCTGCTCTATTATAAAGGGACAAGAGACAGTTTACAAAGAACAAGCCTTACGGCTCCAGTCCCTTTGAGTTTCTAGCCTTTTCTTCTGAATACTAAAAATGTAAAGCAGTCTGTATCATTCAAATAACCTAATTTTCCAATCCACCTTCATTAACATTGCTGGCTGAAGCCAATTACAAATGCCTTAAGGCTTATAGCCTCATAAGCATAGTGTGACAGGTCAAATTTTATTGTTTGCTCCATCCATCATTACTGACACAGTAATTCAAAGTATATAAGGCACAGTCTACTCACTGCTTCTTCTTTCTCCCTGTGCACCTGCTGTAATTTTAATGCAGAAGCTTATTAATAAAGTACATTGTCTTCTGTCATTCCACACTGGCTTCTTCCACACATGTGAAAGGAAAAAGCCCCAAGTTATGCTCTTCTTCTAGCAGAATCTAATGTTCTCTCCTTTGGGGTAACGTGCCCAAGCAAGTCATTGCTGGTGATTCATTTCACCAACAAATACTTTTCATAAGTCTAATGTAATGTGGTAATGAAAATTAAAAAAAAAAAAAAGAGAAAAAAAAGAATTCAGCCACAGAACAACCAGCACCAGGGAAAAAACCCCAACTTTTGGAGTAATCTAGAGAACTAACCAAGATGTTCATTTACTGTGTAAAACATGGCTGATAGGACTACAATTTCCATTCTGAAGATGGGCACATAACTTTATTTTTCAGGACGCTAATGAGATGCAGTCTCATGAGATGTGAATTCTGTAAGACTTCAGCATGTATTTAAAAACAGTCCCTAGAAAAAGGTTGTTTTTCTGAGTTTTTGGAATAATGAGCAGCCAACAGTGGGACTGTTACATATTCAGACTTCTAATTACTGGCAGTAGTTACCTGGGTGCCTAAATAAAAACACTGTAGAAGCTTGTAAACGGGAAGGAAAAAATCAGTGACATTCTAAACATTATTTCATCCCTCAAAGAGAAGCATATGTGGGCAAATCACAAAGGCATAGTGAGCAAAAGTTTCCTGCAATGAATTGCCCTTCTTCAGCATTGGAGTTTGCTATGTAAAGAAAGTCAGCCCTCCCCACTTTAAAAAAACAAAACCAAAACCCCCACAAAACACCAAAACCAGAATGAAATAAGAAACTAGATTAAAATTATTTTAGCATGCTACAAATTGCTGTAACAAAACCCCAAAATATTCGCTGTTGTTTGTCAATACCTCGGCAAAGAGTATTTTACACACATACGACTCGCCCACACACACCATCCTCCACTCCCCCTATATAGGGTTTTTTTGGGTAATCTGGTAACAACTAACATGTAAACATGAAAAGCTGCATTATCATACGGCAGGTCCGATTACTAAGAGTTCTAGAGACTCTTAGTGGGTAAACATCAAATGAATATATCCAATTTAAGGAAGATACATTTAAGTGAATCCTATCAATTGAATTCTAGTCCATTTAAATTAATGCAATTAATAAAAAGCTTAAAAGCCCCAAAATAGTGTACTACTTTTGAGTTATTCAGTTTATTATCCTGTGGGAGTACTGGTGAAACTCAAGACAACAACCACAAAATCCTGCACTTCTGCAGCACCAAAAAGATGAGCTCTTTCTTTACAGAGCTGTATGATTATTATCAGAACCATTTAGGAAAACTGGCTTGTAAAGAATGTGAGTTGGATGCGAGAGAAGCAACCTTATGCTGCCTGAAACTACTTCTCTTCTTGTCACTCAGCGATGGTGCACATTTGTTGGAAATCTGAAGGTTATTTTATTTTGCACAGGTTCTTATACTGCATTTCCCAGCATGGTATTTATATAGCACTGCTGCAGCTACATATTGAGTGGTTTTTTTAGGGAGTTTAGTATAGAAAAAAACACTGCTCTAAAGTTACCAAAACATGAAGAATGAATTACCACTTGCAGCAACATGCCTAATAGAGACATTTTACTGCAATTTCCCCCAGGTTCTGTGGGCTTAACTTGATAATTAAAACATTCAACCCTGACAAGCCTTAACTGTGGTAAAATAACAGATTCAGAAATTAAAGAAGAAAATATGGATTTAGAAACTGACAAAATATGTTAATCGCAAAGAACCCAGTCTGTGCAAAGACAAATTGTTTTGGACTGAGCAATGTTAGAATATGAAGAAACAAACTAAAAATATCCTTTCCCTGCTAGGCAAGGTTATGGAAAGGAGATAAACACTGCCATACCCCAATTAGACCAACTTGCTTAACCCATAGTTGTTAAAACTTGGAGATACAACTTCGGATAGATTTTGCTTTCTGTCAGGGCCTTTTGCTCACCGGCCCCAGTACAAATCAAAGTGGTAAGAATTTTTAACTAATCTCTCTTAAAAGAAGTTATACAAAGGAAGAACAAAACCAAGCTGTGATCCATCTAACTCTGTTCCCAAAACACCCCCAATATTTGTTTCTCCTGCCTTTATGCAGGATATGAGATCACCAGCCTCCAGGAGAACCAAAGCAACCCCCTTCCCTTTCCAGCACTGACCTGTGGATTTAACAGACTTTTCAGTAGCCAGTTTCCCACAAAACCAATCACTTTCCTCTGTATGAGAGAATTCTTCATGGGATTAAAGAGATTTATTGTCTTTTTTTTTTTTTTCCAATCTGTGTTTGCAGAACTGGAGAAGGAGTCTTCATTAACGCAAAGACTAAAGGGATAGCAACAGAAGGAGTCTTCGTTAATGCAAAGACTAAAGGGATAGCAACAAGCAGTCTCTGAAAGAACATCATGTCTTGGGCCACAGCAATTTCTCATTAATTCCTGGGATCTCAAACCTGGCAATACAAAAAAGCAGCCCTTACCCTGTACAAATTGTCCAGAGCTCTTTGTTTTTTCCTCTATCTGTTGATTCACTGCAGAAGCCTCTGTTTGGGCTGTTCTCACAATTTGTACTACACCAGGTGAAAAATCTTGCAAATATGTATATATTCATGGGGTTTAGCTGGGAAGCTGTCCCAGAAGTAGCCACAATGCACAGATCAATGGTTATGCAGGCCTGGTTTTTCCCAGTTAGGATATAAAATTGGTAGAGGATTGCTCAGAATTTTGAATTTACTATCTGACACCATTGAGAAGCAAAAGCTTCTCCACTTCAACATAAAACTAAATGGGATTTGAAAGGAAGCTCAGGAATTTACTGAACTGCATGGTTATTTGAGCAGAGTTCAAAAGTTGTACTTCTCAGCTCCCTCAGAGCTTAATAAAGGTTACCCTAACCAGGGCACAGCACAGATCTGTCCTGGATTGTTTATTTGTGGCCAAAACACCCCTACGAGGCAGCACTGGAGAGAACGTAGGAGACAGAAAGCCATTTTTTGAGTACATTGACCAAAAGATAAATGTTGGGTTTTGAGCATATTCAAAAATACCCCTTAGACAGAACTATCTTAAGACATTGGCATGGATTACAAGGTACGTAAGAATTGAGGTCTACCTTATTCCTGATTCTCTGCTCATTCCTTGAGACCATGCAGAGAAAAAAAAAAAAACAACACAACAGGATGTCTTTGGGATAAACAGCACTTCATCAAAATAACCGCTCACCTCATGCTTCAAGTCAAACTGCGGAGCTGTGGTAGGCACAGTACAGAGCTCTGTATTTTGCCTTCTGAGAGACAAAGCTTATTATTTATGACTTGATTATGCAATAACAGCCTCACATAGCTTTTGGATTATAGGACTCCAGTCTCACTGGCCCAGACTATGGGCTGAGGAAACATCTACCTTGTTGGGAATACAGTAGCGAGATGTGCCCAAGTCAAACGAGGGATCTACAAAGGTTCTTGGCATTAGGCAAATTCTAGTTCTCCCACAGACCTCTGGAGTTTCCCTGTTGCTGTTTGTGAAAATAGAGTCAGTAATGCTGAAAGCCTCACACCAGATGTATTACTACAGATAGTAAACCCCCTGCAACAAAATGAATCAAATAATGAAATAGGAATGAATGTTGAAAACCTACTACTGGCATAAAGAAGTAGTAATGATGCTGTAAAACATTCTTCCTGTAGAAAACTTCATCAGAACAGTCCCATCCCATGAAGCCTGTTGATTTCCACGAAAAGATATTGTAATACTCCATTAAAAATCTCAACCAGCTCGATCAGAAAACTCCAGGAAACTTAGGAATGGTGCTGTCACGTCTTATACAGACACATTTAACACAAACAAACATTGTCATCATATCCCCGCAACCCCTAAATCATGCAGGCTTCTTTCATCATGACTTCAAAGTAACTCTTCCAGTATTTTATTAAGGGAGAGAGTCCAGATCTTTCCAAACTATGAATGAGGAAAACACAAACTGGCCAGAATCACAACACGGGTCAGTGGAAGAACTGGGTAATCTACCAGACCTACCATATCCAGGTTTCAAGCCATGATAGACTACCCCAGGCCTAGACTCTGAACTCAGAGTCCATCAGTTAAAAATAAGAAAATTAAGAAAGAGAGGAGGGGGAGAGGAAAGAATAATTTATGTTTGTACCTCTCACCAGCAATCTTTAAACTTTGTACAGGGAGCAAATGCATAAGGATGACTGAATTTTCTTCTCCGTGGATTTAACCATACCCTACCTTGTCTTACTCTTCCTGTCTTTCCTTCCACCTCCCACCTCTTATTTCCTTAATTTTTCCTTACAAAACCAAACCAATGCTGAAAGTTAACACAGAATTTAATCCAATTCTTCATCTAACTGAGGACAAGACAGGTCTTAACGCTTGCTAAGCCTCTGCTGTGTATCTTGTTTTCCATCAGGAAAGGCTGAGTCATCCCTTGGACAAACCACAGACAGGGAAAGCTGTGCAAAACCACAGCTGGATCACAGCACCCCACACCTAGAGGACAGGGAATCCAGCCGACAGTTGGATTATGAAAAAACAAACCATGTTGCACTAAATACTCAACACTTGGACACTTTAACAAATACTTGTTAATTGTGCTTCTGAATACAGACTCCTCCTAATTAAACGTAGCAGTCCTCACATTGCACAGATTTAACTAATCGTGTCTTGTTATTTTGGTCATTATTTTTTCTCCCATTTCAAGACTGTTGGAAAATTATTTCTCTTGCACATCCCTTAGTATCAAATTTGTTACCTAATGTTATGACAACAGGAGGTGATTTTTCCATTTTCAAACAAAAAAAGAGACATGATCATGGACTTAATTAGTTTGCAATGACTTAATTAAAATTTGCAGAACAACAATGCACCTAATTAGAAACATAATAATTATACCAATGTACCTTTCCATCTTTGAAGGGACCATTAGTCATTGAGGTGGTATGTTTTGTAATTTAAGAACATCCTTGTTTTCATTTTTTGATTAGTTAAGTGCAGTCATTGTCATGTTCAGGTAATTGCTTTATTAACTAGCTTAATTAAACTTCCTGTAAAACTGACAGCTACAGAGTTATTCTTCTTAATGTGTTGCTGACAAAAACATTAACTAATTATATAAGCACTCTTTACAGGGCTTACTTACCTCTTAAGCTTAATTCATTAGTACTTTAAAGAGCTTTGAAAACTGTGACTGCAACATACTATGGAAGTACTTTGTATTGTCAGAGTATTAAATAGAGCCATTATGCCAAGGAAACAGTAATTTCTCTTTACAAAGTTTTGTATTATGGGACAGAGAGTACACATTTTAAAATATTTGCATTTCAAGCATTAACTAGAGACTCTCTAAAATTTCTGACAAACCTAAAGCCCATAGAGTCCAAAGTTAACAGGAAAGGGTGATAGAGAGTTTCTAAAGTTTCCAGAAATTATGCAAGTCCAAAAAAATGCTAGGAATAATTGCTGGAAGCAGGGTATGAGGACTGAGTACATACAGGCCACAGCTGTGTTCAAATTCTGTAATGCACAAGCATTGATGTGACTAAAGATTCCTATCGCTCAGAATTAGTTTGTCATCTGGAAAAAAAAAACAAGAACAAAAAAAAACTACCGCACGCCACAGCCAAACATCTTCACCCCCTTCAACTTTAGCACTTCTGTGAAGCAGATGAAATAACCCAGATCAACAAGTTTTGAAGACACTTCAAAAAAAAGAACCAGCAAGGTTTAATGCCTAACAGGTGGTGAGATTTTTCAAGCAGTACAACTCCCACATATGAAGCTAAATCAACTTAAGATCCATCAGAGTACTCAGCACCTTGTGTCTCCTATTGTGATAGTGTGACACTTAAATCCCTTTTAGCACAAGATCTGGCCATGGACTTCTCGTACTTTTTAACATTTTCCCATTTTCCTTTCCAGTGGAAACTAACACCTTTGCATATTTTCCAATGGAATGTGAAAAAGATAAAAAGATTCCTTTGACTAGCCCTCAATAAGTTACTTGAGAGGCTGAAGGCTTCCATGTATTTCATGGAACTGAGAGAACAAGTTAAAAATCCTGAGCCCCTATCTAAACCAGTAAGCTTACATGTGGTGGTTCATATTTTATATTTTTTTTCCTATGACCCTTGTATTATTGAGTGCTTTGGGTTGGATCACTTTCCCCAATTTTATCAAGGAATTCTTGCCTCTAGGCATGTCTTTCTTCATGAAGAAAATTTCACTAACTGAAAAATAAAGTTGCTTTTGAGGAAAAGCCATTCAGTTAGAAAACCTTAAGAAAGTCTGCTGCACTGACTTACTGAGGATGCTTGGACCTGCTGTTAACCCAACATGTTAACACGAGCAAGGATCCATGATTCTGTTTCACTGTTTTTTACTCACAGTATCAGTTACTGAGCACCTCTAGAGACATCCAGGAATAACACCACACTGCAGTAAGAGTCCTCAGGAATATGCCACATAGCCCATGTTTCTGCTGGGCCAATAACATTTCCTCTACTGCTCTGCAAATGGCTGCTTTCAGAGAATCCTAATCCCTTATAATTGAGGTGGATGGGCACAGTCAGTTCCCAGAATCACCAGCACTATAATTAACATAAGCAAAATGATTTCTTTCAAAATGTAGTCTCCACAGAAAGCATTAGAACAAAGAGTGTAACAGTCTGAGGATTATCAAGCAGTGCAAGCCAGCAAGATGATAATGCTTTTGTTATTTTGCCATATAGCTTTTAGGAGTGGAAGTTTTTATTATCCAGTCAGGAATGACTAAGGCGTCATTTAAAAGAACAACAACTAAAAATGCATTTTATGTTACTTTCCTAAAATTGAATCCTTAAAGATTTCTTGAAGTTTTCATAAAAAGAGAACAAATCAAAGTCCTCCACATTCCTCAAGCTCTGTTGAACATCCTTCCAGATCAAGTTCTGCAGTCTTAATTTTACTTTAAAGTCTGAAACTAAACTTTGAAGGGGTAGAAACTAAAAATGCCAAACAGTGATGTAAGGAATACTTAGGACCTGTTTAAAGAGAAATTTCAAATGAAGTCAAAGTTGAAATGGAAGAGGAATATGCTCCTTTCTTAAAGAGAATTACTTTTGATGTAGTATGCTAGCTCCATTATCAGCTTGCCTTATCTAAAGATATGGATGTCTCTACTTTTGCATAAGAATCCAAGAATCACATTAGTTCAGCCCTCTGATCCCTCAGCCTAGTATCCTGCCAAGTTGCAGACCCTTAGAAGTAAGAAAACTACAAAGGAGTAAAAGAAAGAGCAGATTAGAAACAGAACAAATCATCCCAGCTTCTGGTCATCACTGGATTAGGGATTTGGCACGCTGGAGGTTTACCAGCCCGCAGTGGATCCATTCCCCATGGATTTATACAAATCTCATTTATATCTTTGGCCTGCACAATACTGTGCTGCAGTGAATTTCACAATTTTATTTTGAGCTGAAAAAAACAACAATATTTCTGTGTTTTGAAACCTGATTTATAATTTCATTAGGTCTTGTATTATGAAGTACAACATTCCTCTTCCAATATTAGTCATGACTTCATGTATAATCATGCTGAAGCGTTCTAGCTAATTTTGTGCTTCCTTGAAGGTTCCACACCTCTGGCAGCCATTACTGCCCTTCTCTGAGCATTGTGTAGTTCTACCATGTCAACTTGGAGATGAAGTGATGATAAATGAAGGCAATGAGGAGTCCAGGCATTTACAGAGAAACATAATAATGGTTTGTGCTTGTTCTCAATTCCTTTTTTTAACACATTATTTGCATTTTTGCCTGGCGGTGATCATTACAATGTCTTCCGAGAAACAGCCAGAATTATTCTGAGATTAAGTGGCTAAATGAGAGCCTGTGATGTGTATATCTGGTTATTTTCTTTTAATGTGAATTACTGTGCATTTATTGACACCCAAGTTTGATCCGCATTTTATCAATCAGTCATACTTTTGTTGTATCCTTTCCTTTTCATTCATTTTTACCTCGGCTAACAGTTTAGAGTATGGAAAGAGCAATCCCAGTACAAACATTACTGACAGCGTTGAATGGTAACCCCCGTCATTAGTGAAAGTCTTTGATGCTGTTCTGCCAGGCCATGAAATCTAAGCACAAACCTTCTCTTCTGCCTAATCCCCTGCTGCGCTGTCAGGAAAAAGCAAAAATAAAACTGGGCCAAGAGGGATCAAACTGCTGGTGTGTATGTGTATACTGCCTGTCTGCCTGTGGGAGTAGATGGCCAATATACAACCTCAGAAGACTTCTTTCCCCTGAAATGGTTACTCTCCATCTTTGGTTGACAAGCTTAGCAAGAATCCTTTAATTTGTCCAGCGTATCATTACACATCCACCAAGCAGCAGATGCAGAACCAGATACGAAAACATAACATATGCAGAGTAGAGTGGTATTTGCCCACACTCAAATGTCCACCTTTTCGCATTTTCACAGTCAATACTAGAACATGCCAGCACTGCAGTGCCAAAAATAACACTTCCCAACAGCACTGCATGTGAAAGAAAATTGCCAAAGAAAAGCTGTGATTTTAGTGACCTAAGGGCGAGAAAGAAGGATCACATTATCTGGTGAAAACTAATGGTGAATTTGAGGGAAGCAGTTGTATTCTGTTCATAAAAGCACCAGAAATCCATGATCATTACTGACCATAACAAAAAGTTACTTGTTAGGAGATTAAAACATACCATTTAGTTTTAATGCTCTGCCTAAAGT
The DNA here is from genome assembly GCF_047716275.1 of Strix uralensis. NCBI lineage: Eukaryota > Metazoa > Chordata > Aves > Strigiformes > Strigidae > Strix > Strix uralensis. The sequence goes on from NC_133985.1 coordinate 19,483,995, forward strand.
ATTTTCAGTTCACTTACCAAAATTTGTTCTTTTTTTTAAAAAAGAAAGAAAAAAATTAAAAACAACATCAATGTAGCAGAGCTTTTAGAAGAAATTGTAGAGAGACAATGATGTTCTAGAGGTTACTGTAATAACATACAGATTTACAACGTACTGTATACAGCAAAGAACAATAGTACTGCTATAAACATATCCTTGATGCTGCGTAAAGGTTAAGCAAATGTGTATCCTCTCACTAGGACTGGATATTACAGAAAGATTACCAATCAGCATGACACTGGAGGAGCCTTCAATCAAAAAAAAAAAAAACCACCTAGAAAAAGCAACTACTACTATGCAATGTGACAAGCAATCGCTCCTGTGGAACAGGACTCAAAAAGCACTGAAAGCCTACCTTCCCCAGGCAGTGGTAAAGAACACGGACAAAATTTGTGGAAAAGTTGCTGCACTTGAGAGACCAACAATATACTGTAATTTTCAATTGCTAGGACAGGAACAATTGATAGTTAAATGCACAATAAATGAAGATAAGACTAAGTTGCTTCAGAATAAATGTTTTAAAAGCCCTTTAAAAAAAATAATACCACTCAAAGAGAGGCAACTTCTAGGAGGTATGTCTGATAGTCAGGCACGTCAGCAACAGGAACTGTTTGATGCCTTCATTATAGCTATCAGGCTTATATCAGTGTCACAATAGTTTGGTGACTTTATAACATTGGCAGAATTTCTGATGAAAACCATTTGGATCTTATGGTAAGAAATATAGGTCAAAAAAAGACTCAGAGCTAACAGATGCAGGTAAGAAGCACAGAAATTAGTTCAATAGGATGACAGAATATGCAATGAAAGCTGTTTACTACAGAGTATCTTTTCAGACAGAAAAAGTTGTTTTCAAAATGAGCCCAGTTCTAATCCTAAATACCAATACTAAATTACCACATTACATACTCCTAGCAAGTATTAAAGAGTAGCTTGCTTAACAGGCAATTGGAGCCCTTTTTCTGCAGACTATCTGTGCAAAGATGAGAGAGTTTCTGCTGATTTTCTCCTTTGGCCATGCAAATCCTTCAGCCAGAATAGAAGAGAGACTTACATGAATTAGCCATGGCAGCATTTTAAGATTTGTGTTCATTAATGGATGAAAAATTCAAGTTGCCCAGCTGAGAAGATAATGTAGCTGCAGTATCATCATCACTGTTACATCACAGCAGAGAACTTTTTCCCCCAATCACTTTATTTTCCTGGATTTTTGGGGGGCTATTTTTGGATTTTAAAAGGTAGTTTTACTGGATGTCAAACCTTACCTTGCATGCAGGAAGAGAAGAAAACCTTAGGGATATTCCCTAAACACAACTTCCAGCGCCTGACGTGCTGTTTATGGAACATGTATCTGAGACACGGAAGGCTTTATTTGATAATGGGAGATCTGGACTGTTGAATGGCTGTGAAGCCAGTTTCTTTTATCAAGTCAAGCCCTAAGGTGATCACATTTTCAATATAACAATGAGCCAATTTAACCCCACTGCGTTATTGCGCTATGGGATTTTTTTTTTTTTTTTAAAGGTATCATATATGTTGCATCTCACAGACAAACCTATTAAAACTGTGGTTTAAATGAATTGTAATATGTCACCCACACAGCCTGGAAACAAAATAATTAATTAATTTTAAAAAGTCTTTCACAGAACAATGACACTGCCAAGTTATTTTACCATCTGGAGACCAAATCTTAAAAACAAGAACTATCTCAAAATCCTCTTGTCTGAACAAGCCAATCTGATCAAATGAATTTCTTCTGTTGCATCATCAATATTGAAAGTGTTCTACTTCATTAGCAAGAACGAGCTATTTAGAGAAACATGAATCATGAGAGTCATAAGATTCTGATTTGTCATTCTGACTTGCTGTTTGTCAAATATGTAAAAATCTACATTTATCATCATTTCTTACACAAAATACACAATATTCCAAAACTAAAGTAGACTGTAATTTAACACTGCCTATTAATGAAAGCTATTTCATCTTCATGCTACAGCCTGGATGACCACTGGTGACAGGATTTCAGGTGACAAGCAGAACTTACCTTGGTAGTATATGTATGTCCATCAGATCCACAGACAGCGTTGGCATGCGTCACTGGGCAAGGCTTGCACTTGGCAATGTTAGCTGGTCCAGCCCAGTGCTTCTGAGCCAAGTTTCCTTTCTTTTGTCGAAGGCTGTAAAATAAGAGATGTATTAAATTTAAATAAGTTGTACTAAGTTGTATTAAGTTGTAGTAAGGTGTAGCAGCCAAAATAATTCACACGTCACAGTGTTCTTTCTTTCTGCAGGGCAAGGGCTGTTTGTTTTCTTTAAATGTTTTTTTCTTCTTACATTAATACATACTCATACAATAACGCTTATACTCTCATTCAAGCTCTCACTTCATGATAAGCAAATCAGCAACTAGACAGTCATCAACCCTCTCTCCCACAAACAGTTCTATCCACCTTAGCACAGCCTGGCAGTTTCTTATCTCTCTTCCAAGGCCGGTTCCTCCTCCAAGCCTTGCTGCTTCTCTGGGCCTGTGCAGAGCAGAGCTGGTGCTTCTCCAAGCCAGCACAGGACTGACCAGCACTTCTCCAAGTCTGTGCAAAAACAGAGCTCACCAAGCAGAGCTGACCAGCTGATGTCTATTTGGCTCTTAAGTATTGAATCTCCCACAGCTGTGCAGGGCTGACAGGCCAATGCCAACTTGCCTCTTAATCATTTACCAGTAACACGTTGAATCTCCCACAGCTGTGCAGAGCTGACACCCCCACAAAGAGACACCAGGTTTTTTTGAATGTGCTTGTATAAAGCAGAAGAACGAAAGCTTCTCTGAATAAGGCAAAGCTGGATTTTCAACACAGTATTAATTTAAAGCAAGTAAATTAAATCTAGCTCCTAACAATGCTTCTATAATGTGGCACATCATATCAGGTGATCTAAAAAGTCATACATTGGTAGGCAGTCCTAGATTTATAATACTTGGCAGCTTCATTTTGATTTATAACTACAAATGACTTCACTTAAGAATAGAGCATTTTGTTGAACTACACAGCATTTCTGGTGAAGCAGGCAAATAACATGACATCAGGCTGTATTTAGAGACATTTTCACCAGGCCTTCTCTGAGTTGCCAAGTTTCTGTTAAGGTAGCGACAAGTTTAAAACAAAATCCTTTGAAAAACATTATATTATGTTTATAACAATGCATACAATCACCAAACAACTTTGCCGTTGTACATGCAGTAGCCCTCTCCACATGCCAGCTACTGAACAGCTGTTCTTCTCCGATCAATCACAGTCCCCCTAGGAATGCTATAAAGTGACAGAGAGCATCTCCAAATCTACAAATGCGTTTGTACCATGGGAGTGACTGCAGTTGTCCTCAAGTCATGGACTACTCAATTATTGCATTAAAAATGTCTATGAAAAAGACATCTGCTCCAAAAACTTATTGCAAAACATGTGCAATTGATTCTGATTAATAGCTCATTTTCCTGTCATAATGACCTACTTGACTGATACGACATTAAGTAATTATCACCAGCCTACTGTTATAAGCTGATTAAAAGTTTGCTTTAGAAACCACAAGTCAATGTTACAATGCAGATTCATTTTGGTCATGTGTACTTGTCTTTCACTTGAAAGCACTTACAAGGGAAGGCAAGGCATCGCATCAGCTTTGCTGGAGACTGTTAAGAAAAATAACTGCCATCTGTTCTCCTACCACAGTAAAAAAAGATATAACAGTTCAGCTAGAAATACATTTCAATGCGCCGCTGAATGACTTCATCACGGTTTTAGAAAAATATATACAGATATTTTTTAAAGCAATTTCACTACAGCTTGCAATTTGCTACACAATACTGACTCTGATGTAATGACACATTCAGCTGCTAAAATAATAAAAATTTATTCTTTCATTTCAGTTCTAGTTTTCTTCAAGTCTAACCTTTGTCACAGTGATGACTAGTACTACTGAGAAGCTTGTGTCCACAGAAGGAATCCAATCATATCATAACTATGAAAATAGAAGCCTAGTATTTAAGACTAAATTTTCTTATTTTGAAGAATGCATAGAGCAGCTTTCCCTCTTTCAGAAGGTTTCTGCCTTGCAGAGTTACCATTATACCAGATGCTAAATGTTGCAGATGGGCGGTTGCTTGGCTCGGAACCCCCAAATACAACTCTGCAGACGTGCTCTCTTATGCTGGGGCCGTAGAAACCATTTATTTAAGTTTTCCAGAGTAACTGACTTTTCTGCAGCCCCCTCGCCTCCAACAATGCTTTGTTACTAAAATGTAATGATTACCTTGTTTTCTTGAACTGTTTCAATTACAGGCATTTCTTTTGGCATTTCAGCTTGACAAGAAAATTTCCTTGTTCACTTTACTTGCAGCCCTGCACTTCTAGAAACGCACAAACTCAGGGTCAAAAATATCTTTGTAGTACTGTAGATACCAATGAGCAGAGACGGGAGACAGATGTGAAAGGTGTTGTGCTTCTCCTTTGGAGACCGCAGAAGGATGGATCATGGCACAAAGCAGACTTTTTACGTTTTCACAGACTGATTTCCACAATCTCAAAAGACAGACCCTTGTCTATATGTAAAATTGTTAAGAAGAAAGTTTTAGGATTAGTTATAGAAAAACAGCTAAGCAATGCTAAACTTGAAGTGCATAATTTAGTGTCATCGTCATCAAAGCCATTAGCCACAAAGCATGCAGGATGGAGATGAGTGACTGAACTAATGAGCACTTCATCAAAATCAAATGTAGATTGAAGTTTTTAGCTAGACTGATGCCTAACAAATCACAGGATCTTGAGGATCTGAGTGGCAAGTATAAAATACATTGTACAGCACTTGTGGACCAAACAACATTCAGACATTTTACATTATAACCTTAGAAGAACAGCCCACTCTGGACATGGCTACTCGTCCCTCTCTCAATAGCCTTACACCCTCCCTGCTCTTAATTTCTTTAATCCTGCCTTGGTTGCTTCAAGATTCATATTGCAAGATTCTTCTGGAGCTGATGATGTTTTCCACTCTCCCATCCTCACTTAAAAAAAAAAAAGAAAAAAAGAAGTAACTGATTTTGTCCATTTCAAGTTGTTTCAGCAGCTCATCAAGCCTGGTGGCCCCTTCCATCACTTTACTGAGAGTAAAAAGAACATGCACAGCCTTAGGCCTAAACTCTGTTCTCACTGCAGCTGCCTTGAAGCCAACCACAAGCCGTGTGTGTGAAAGCAGAGCCTCCCCCTCAGCCTGGGACTGGAACGGATTCACCTGAGCTTGATCTGCAGCAGTTCACTTACAGATACTGAAGGAAACATTATTCTCCCTCCCCCCGCCCGCCCCCCCTTCTTCTTCAGGATTGTCTTTTGATAATAAAAGGAAATTTATTCTCTCAGAGAGAGTGATATTTAATAACAAGAGTTCACAGTGGAGTACACCTCAGAGCATTTTATTCTTTTAAAAAGAAGAAGTTAGCAATTTTAGCTGCACTTCATATAACGTGCGTAACAAGGCAGGGGATTGCTGCAAGAAACCTGCTGCGATCCTAATTTCTGTGTGTGTGATGTAATTGGCAGCACCATACAGCAGCCATTTTGGTTGCAAGAAACAACCTGGGTTTCAAAAATTAATATATTCTTTTCAAGCTACAATTTTGTCAGAAACAATAGCGCAAAATGACACTGTATTTGAAGCACGTCAAAAATAATTTTTGTCAGCTTGGCCAAGTGAGCAATAGCTGAAAGTTTTTACTGGATACCCAGATTTCACACCCCCGCCAAAAATACAGATAAGCACCTATTTCCTAGGGAGAACATCTATTTTCCAAAAGTAAACATGTATTTTTCTGGAGTGATATTTTGAGAGGCTGGGTAAGACTTTTGGAAGCTTTTCAATCCTATAACCCCTAACAACACATCAAACATCCAAACAAACAAATTAAAACCTAGACAAGAATATTGGCTGCCACAAGCAGCCAGCCAGCAAATCCCTTCTCAATGGAAGTGCACATTCACATACTCTGGGAACATGTTTTGCTATGCTAATCATCTTGTTTTAGAATAAACATGTCAGGAGCAAGCCAGGCCAAAGCAAATTAGGCTTTTTTTTTTTTTCTGACAACTTAACCAACTTGCTTTAAGACTCAGAGTTGAAAGTATCTACTACAAATCATTAGAAAGTAACTGTGCAGAAAGAACAAACCAGAAACTCCCCACTGGGGTAAAAGTCTGCCACATTTGTAAGGACAAGCGGGCTGAGTATTTGCAATATTCCAGAAGCAAATAGACATGAATGACTTGTTCAAGTATTAAGACTGAGAGGCAAACTCTGTCTGCTTTTGCTTTTCAGACTGGTGAACCGATGCACTGCAAGGCATAAGATTTAAGGAGTAGTTAAGTTTTACAGAATTCAGCCTTTTAACATTTTAATGCATAAAGGAGTTTTAGTGCTTTAAAACATCCACACTTCACTGCAGGGAGAATGTACACTGACTCAACTTTGTTACTCATTACACAGACATACTACTTACCACATCCTGTGAAGATACAGGGAGAGTACATCTGTTCTGCTTGCAGAGGAACAGGGAGAATGCAGCAGGGTTGCCAGATGCCAGGACCACACAGGGTAGCCCTGGCCAGCCACGCTGCACAGCCTGCCCAAAGCCACAAACACCTGCACTTCCACACAGCTCGTCCAAGCACAAAGCTTTGGCTATGGAAAAGGGAGCTCAGAAGCTCTAGGAAAGCTGGCTCCACCCAAAATTTTAAGGCTTCCAGGTGTGCCTCAAGCTTAGCCTTTCCTGGCTCTTGGCACCGAGACAACCTGCTTAGGGGGTTTGAACGCTGCCTTTCATTCAGCAAAAGTTTATCAAACTCAATGCCTCAAAGAAAACATCTTACTTTGAGCCATATTTTTTCCAGAAATCCACAGCCTTAATTCCTGACCAACTCTGAGTGGACGATAGGGGCTGTGGTGTTTAGGGATCTCTGCATCTTTGTTTATAACAATTCTCTCCAGCAGGGCACAGAAGAGCATATATGGAAATAACTTCTGGCAAAGCCAGAGGCCAAAACAAAGTCACTCGCACAAAAATGATGTCTTGTCTATTTACATTTACAATTTATTTACATTTCATTTTAAATTTTATACAGGTCCTAGAACTATGAATAATTTCATTTTTATTTGCCCTGAAATACTCTTGGAAAACTGAAATTTTAAAATATTTTAAAGTAGCATTTTTCAAAGGGAATAATTTATCTTTTAGGGTGAAACCTGGAGAGCATCAACAAAGAGCATCACAACCACAACGTAGGAAGTGAGAGTCGATATGAAATGGATAGCTTAGTTTCACCCAATACTTACTTCCAAACCATTGCACAAAGTTCATTTTCTTACCATTTACTGAACTCATTGATATATTTTAGTTAATGTATTTATGAAGAAGACAATGATCTCTTAGTCTCTGCTCTGCAGCTGATTTCTCTTGTTGATGGAGCCTCTACGTGAAGCTGTGGTGACTATAGTACGATATGATTAGGTGGTCTATAAAGACGTGAAATTGAAAATGGGACCTTGTAAATTTGATTCAGAATGTGCAAATTGAGTGTATCAAGTGTTCAATTTTGAGACAACAACTTATCAGAAAACATGGACATATTATATTTTAATAAGATTTATAATATTGCTACATAAAATAATGACTATAAATGACTCAGAAAAACAATTGAGAAATTATAATTTAAACCAGAAAATTTTTGTTTCAATTAATATTTGTCTTATCACTGCCAGCTAGAAACAACCAAAATATCAACAGATTTTATAAGCAAGACCAATTCTGTGCTTTTATGTAGTTATATTTGATGATCCAAGTGCAAATTCAATTGAAGCTGTAAATTAACTTTAGTATTAGTAAAGATGTAAAATGAGCTACAATTCAGACTTTTCATCCAGAAGAAAATTTACAACATTAAGAGTATATTACTCCTCTTCAAGACTAGTTATTCCCAAATACACATACAGGAAATTAGCAGATTAAGCATTGATGGGTTTAGTACAATTATAAATCAGGCTCCTTTGAATTCAAGTTGGCAGGTTATTATTTTGAAAGTCCTGCCCAAGTTTTGGGAAGAAGGAGATGGTAAGTAGAAGTTACTCCTTAGGACTTTAGAAGCTATTTAGTAATTTTATCGGATGAGAAAAAGACAATTTTTTACCCAAAGGAGTTTTTGTTAGATGCCACTTTATCTCAGGCTACAAGTGACCTTGAGGTCCCGAGTTTGGGGCTTTGCAGGTACCTTGACATGTAAAGTGCTACAGGGACAAAACCTCTTGTTCCTATTCCCTCTGCTCTAAAGCCAGAAGTCCGAAAGGCCTCAGAGCTTTGGTCCTAGTTGGGCTGATTGCATGGAATACCACCTCTTCCCCGTGACCTCTTCCAGAGACTTCTTCCATGCAGCAGAAGCCATGTCACCATCCTCAGGGTTTGCAGGTTGGAGGTGGGCACCCACAGGTGGGCCCAGCTACTGCAAGGATTCTCCAGATGAACTTGTCTTCAGGTGACTGAGAGTTGTGTGCATCAGTTTTCAATTACAGCTCACATGGAGACATTCCTCAAGATTAGGATTAACCTCATCCATCTTTCTTTCTTTCCAGACCTTATATCAAACCAAAATGCCATGTCACATACAAGTACTTATCAATTAAGCCCTATTGAAATAAAATTGAAAAGTTCAGTGCACCGAAGCAGGTACCAAGTGTTTGTGCTTCCTGAGAAGCTGGAAGGAGTTCTGACAGAGCAAACTGAAATGGTTTCCTGAAGCTGGAACAATTCACTGTGGAAAGAGTTTAAAATGTACTGCCTGTACCTTCTCTGTGCCTTGTGCACAGTTTGTTCTTGTCTCCCTGAAGAAAGCTTATCACACTAAAGATAAACCCAGCAGTGCCTGGCTGTTTCTATCTTGCCTTTGCATAAGCTGTTTCTCTTGTTCTTGAGGAAAAGAACGACAGACCTGAAATTTGCCAGTATAAATGGCAAATGCTTTCTTCTCTCTTTGTATCCTTTTTGTATTCTGCTCATTAGAGCTGAGAGTTTGGCCTCATTTCTATAAGCTTTCATATTTTTCACAAGAGCTGTATATACCTTGAGCCGCTACCAGTCAAGCTATGTGAAGAAAACAGTCTACACATACTATCTTGGGAAAAAAAAAAGCTACTAATCCCTTGAATTAGACACAGACTCCTTATTTAATACAAACACTGTAAAATGAGAACAGACGTATGATTAGAGTAATTTTTCTACCTGGAATTTACACTTTCACATACAAAGAATAATAACATGCAGAGCTGCCTTGTATTTAGGCATCATCCCACTGGACTTACATACTACCACTTTCTTTGATTTCATTATTCAAAGAAATAATTTAAACTATCTGATTGTACTAAGGCTGTTGATTACTTTCTCTTGCTGCCTTCATATCTTCTCCCTAACAGATCTGGCTTAAAAGAGCCATAAGAAATAAAAGGCCTCTACTCGCTGTGCTTTGGTAGATGTGCAAAGATTCTTAATGGGGCAGGGTGGTGGTGACTGGGGACCTTTCTAGCAGAATGAGGCTTGTTCAAGACTTTCTACCACAGTAAATGGATACTCTACTTGCTTCCTGTTCTTTCAAACAATGACATCGATGAGATTATATTGGGAATTAAATCTGTCCATTGCTGGAGAGCACCAGTAGCCACAGGACTGTTCTCAGGAAGCAGGCTGTACTCAGAAGATATTAGAGTTTAAGATGAAAAATTTAGGGAAGAGTGAAAAGGAAAAGCTTGACTGTTGAGGTGAAAATGTATCAGGTGTCATTCCAATGAAATGAAAAATAGGTATTTCCAAGGGAAGAGGAAGAGTCAAGGAAGAGTCAAGCCTCTGTTTCTCACCAACAGTGAGAAGGCAGTATAAATATAAGCATGGAGGAAACAATGTACCAGGAGGAACCTGTCAGCTAGATATAGGGAAGATATATTTTGGGTTTTGGTATAGCAATATATTTTGCAAGAAAAAAATCCTGGCACATCTTTCAGGGAAAATGCCCTCAAGATTCTTGCACGGATCCTATCAGGTACAGCTAGCAACCAACTCTCAAAAGAGCATAAAGGGTCTTGGGGCCCAGGGTAGTCAAAATTACTGGTTCTGCAAGATGAAGGAATCTTCATCTTTTTTATTTTCTTGTGTGTTTTAAAGGAGCAGAGGATTTGAAAAAGCTGACATAGATTCTGATGACCTAGAGGGCCAGAAAAACTGTAGTCTGTTAGACTGACTGATTCCATACGACTGCTGCAGGTAATTTCTGAGATCCAACACCACTGGGTCAGAGAACCCCCGAACGCATCTACTTGAGCAGGGCTGTGCAAACAACAGCATGGTCTGTGTCTAAACAGCTCTAATATGGCGTTTAAATATGGATACTGTTAAACTGCCAAGACAACTCGTTCTGCACAGTATCAACATCTCTCAGTACACGTATCCTTCTGAGATGTTAGTACCTGGCCTTACTTATTCCTGGACTAAAAATGGTAAGATTATTTATTGAGGTCATTAGAGAAGCACATGAATTTCTGCCTTTGGGCACTTTAATACATAAAAATGGCGTTTGAAAGGTCCCCTTACATTCTTAGCTAACAGATTATTACGCTTACAGGCAATTTATTTTTGAATCTAAATTCTCAATGATTTGCAACTTTTAGACCTAATACATACGCTCCACAGCTGCATCGATATGAAAACTGGCAAGGTACAGAAAGGAAAAGAACCAAAACAAAAAATCCACATAGACATACAATCCTAGTGTTTTTTAAAAGTCATTATGCTCTCCTGAATAAATAACACAGCTTCTAAACTCTGCCTGTTCTCATGAATTTTCATAAGAGAATTATTTTCCTTTTCATCGTTATTTTTAAACTAACATAAAAAGGAATCTCAGACACCAAACTATGTAAAAATAAAATGAAGTGCCTTGAATTTCAAAGAAGGAGGGGAGATATCAGGAAGTTCATAATTAAAGCTGAAATCTTCTCTACCACTCCTCAGTTTGTAGTAATCTTCAGCAGCCACTTCTGAACCCCGGATTTTGCATACTGCGTGAGATGCTGTAACTTGGCACAGAGTGCTTGAAGGTGAACTGTGCAGCAAATTTAATACTTTTGTTGGCATTGGCTTTCTTTCTTTCCTTCTATGACAGCCTACGTGTTTTTTCCCTGTTACCAGAAAACAATACTTTTTAAAAGGATGAAGGTACCTTTTCTCTGCCCAGGATCTGATTATTTTGATATTAAAATATTGTATTGATCAGGTCTGCCTCCTCCTGCTGGCAGAGTTAGCCAAGATCTCTGAGGAAGCTGAATTGCTGATGGCATGTGAGATTAATCTGAGCCGCCAGCTTTCTTTGGGAAGGAGAGCTGATCCTCACTCACTGTACCCTGGTTCCATGCAATTAGACAGCTTCAAAATTGTTTTCACCAAATCTGGCAAAGCAGTTATTTGCCACCATTTCCCTGCTACAGCTCATATTTCTACTTACAATGTTGAACCCTGTGTGGCTGAGTAGCTGTGCAAACAGAAAGGTGCACGTTACTTCCTAAGGCTAAAAATCATGGCAGATTTCTTGTCAGCATTTAATAACACCCAAAAGTTCCAACATGACTGATGAATCTCCCAGAAGCTGCGGATAGACAAGCTTTCAAAGGGTCATCATTCTCGGCCAAATGCAGGGGTCTGTCAAGTTTAACACCATCAAAACCCCAATGTTTCACGTCTCTGCTGACATTCAGCTGCTTGGCAGAATGAAACTGTTGGGACAAACTAGTGGGCTGAAATAGGTGGCAGACCCTTCTGGATGTGGGATCTTTATCAGCTCCTTCAGTATGGTTTATAACTCAGACTTATTTATTTCGGCAATGGCAATAGTTCAGTTGCGTGCAACACATTCGTTATTCTACATTCCAAAAAGCCCTACTGCCCCAGAAGCGTGAGTTTGTTTTTTTACTGAAGCAAAAAGGTTCAAAAATCTTATTGTCACTTTGCAACTGCAAGGGAAAAATCAGCGACCGCCCCCAAACCAAGCATCCGTAGACGGCTCAGCTGCGTTCTGCTTCATTATGTTGATTTTGCTTTTCCTAAGGCGAATAACATGCAATCCTCACAAAAATTGACATATTGCTAGTAGGGATGAGAAAGTAAATGCATTTTAAAAAATATAGTAATAATTCTTGCCCTTAAGCCACTAAACCAAATGTTTCTTTTTAAAAATGACTGCACAGTACTTCTGTTGTGTGAATACTTGCTACCATGGCACAAACAATCAGTTACAAGCTGTGCTAGCAAAATATTTGCCCCTTCTGACACATTTTATTATGAGAGAGGCTTATTAAATTCTCAAGAAGGCTACAGCAGATTAAGCTGTTGAGGATTTTTACAATTAGCATCCATTACCTATGAATTCATATATGATTTCTGAATAGAACTGGCTTGTCAAACAACAGACAATTAAAAAATGAATCCCAAAGCCACATCCAAAGTGTAGTCAAAATTCACTATTTGAGGTTGGTTTGAAAAAATAATCAGAATGCAGTTTCCTATGTCAGAATAAAATGAATGTTAGTGAAAAGCCTGCTAACCAAACCAGTTATAAATATTATAAAGAGCTGGGTAATTTTAAAATCCCATCCTTTTTAGCATCTAAATAGGCTAATGCTCCTGTTGCTTATTCAGCACTGCTGATTTACAGAGCTCAGTACTATGAATGTCTAAACATTCTGCTGAATTTCTCAACATATTCAGTGCTGTCTGTCTGGTTATGTGATGCTAGAGATGGAGCTCATAATATCTATACCATTCCCAGCTTCTCAAATGAGGCCATCAAGAACATTACCCATCTTATATCAGGCTATGTCTTAATGAAAGGTGACTAGAGCTTCAGGAAGGTCCCAAACTGATAGACAGAATTTACATAATCACATTAATTTATGATAATAACCGAATGCACATGATCCAGTTTAGAGACAGCACGTGGTGAAACACACCTTTAGGTAAAATTTGAAGATGAATGCAATCGACATACTTGCAGAAACTGCAAGATATACATTTCATGAGCTCCTTCCACTGAGTTATTAAAATTTCACTTTGCTGTGACCTTGAATCATGAAGCCTAGCAGCCATGCATTACAAACCATCCATTCTTCCCATATTCTTCAAATATGAAGCTCCATATGCTCCCCTACCAATGGAGGCTCAAGGTGCCATTAAAATGCAATGTAGCTATGCATTTACACTTTTGAAAGTTTCAGCATTTTATAGCAGTTTCCTCAAAAGCATATTTTACGGTGTGAAAAAGTGAGACTCAACCAGTGACATATTTAGATATACAGCATAGCATTACCCGGGACTTTTATTGGTTTTGGAACAAAATAGATTTAAGTTAATAAACAGGAATCAGTTTAGTGCAGATATACGCCGCTTTACTTTCACCACTCCTTCCCACCTGAATTTCACTCCAGCATACATTGCCCTTTGATTCTCTTGCTGCGATCAACTACACATCTGTGCCCTCACGACTCTGATTTTGTCCCCATTTGTCCTTTGTGACTTAGCTTATGAGAGACTAATGGACTGAACAAAGGTCAACATTTCTTCATCTCTTATCAGCTCATTTGGACTAATCCTGAATTAACCATCTCATTCATAAGAGATGGCCACTCTTTTGACTATGTTTTTCTTGTGTACTGAGCTCTATTCCTGTGAGCTCCCAGACGGTTTTTTCAACAGTCTTTCAATCCTCTTCTCTCCACTGTCCTTCTACTCACTACTGATTCCTTGTACCCTATTCTTATTCTTTCTTTCCACTATTTCTCTGCTGCTCTGGTGGAAATCTAGGGACTGCACTAATTTTTTTCACTGCAAATTAATCCTATTCTTTTTTCCCCAATGTTGTTGCATTTCTTCATAAAACACTTTTCTTCTCTCAAAACCTACTGGCTGTGGTCTACCTTCTGCCTGACTGGCATCTCTCACTCGTATCCTCCAGTCCTATTTTCTCAAGATCTGGTCAGCTTGTTTAAGGAGAATTTTACAAAATTGTGAAAAAATTGCAGTGTCCTTTCCTACTCACTGTTGTATTTAACCATTTTGATTCCAATCTTTCAGCCTGACCACTCTGCTCTGACCTCCTCCCCGGTAATCTCTCTTTCCTCTCACTTCTCCCCTCCTACCTCCAAAATTTTATTCTGCTTCATTCAACCTCAAAAATGAGGTCCCTTGGAAAAGCCGTTATTTCTTCACTTACTCTTAACTATTCTTTCCATCTCTACTAGGAAGTATCATATTAGGTATTATATTCTCTCTACATGGTCTTTCAATGTCATTTTGGTTCTTTACCTGTAATAGTCTAGTCTTCTTACCTTTCTAAACTTGAATCCTTCAAAGTCTGAGAAACTTTACAGGTGTTCTCTCCAGTTTATCCTTCTATCTCTTTGTACTATTATTGTGATTTTTCCTAAAATCCTTTCAGATCACCTGAACAATCATTCTCACATCTTGCCTCTTTACGATCTGTTCTCCTCTTATTTTCAGTCTGCATACTGTTCAGGATACAAAATGTACTTTCACCTTTAGACCTGTCAGAGTTACGGGTCATTATTAAATAATACTTTTGGCAAGGGAAGGAGGTATTTGCAAAGGTAAAATACAGAATGAGTTTGTTTTTTCCCAGAGCTGGATAGTCATTTACATGCTCTGAGATACCTTCTGCATGAGCCCATTTCCTTACATATAAAGAAAGCCAAAGGCAGTTACTCTGAGGGTTGCATTATAGCAGCTGTAAGGCTGTTTTATATATTGACAGTTGTATTTTGGGTTCACCCTTTAATGATTTTCATTTCTTTCCTACCTTTTAGAATCTAGCAGAGTGCTCTATGAACAGGTGAACTGGAATAATCAGACCACTGAATATCAAGAACGCTGAAACTTGTTTTCTGACCAACAGTCAACAGACAATTTATCTCATCTTGATCGTGATCCTAAGGTGTCAGTGACCGAGCTCTTCTCTACTCAGCTGTGAAGAGGACAGGGTTTCCATTTCAGCACTGAACACATTGCTGGTGTGCTGTCAAGGGCTGGGTGAAACTCATTATGAAATGAATAGCTCTCATTGTGTTTCATCAAAATCTGGAATATGAGTTTCTGAAGGACTATCAACCTCAGTTATACAAGCAGCTGGTTCAAAATGAAGCAAAAATTTCTGAACTAACAAAGGAATTAATTAAAAAAAACCTCAGACTTCTGAGCTCTTCCCTTGCTAAACTAAAATATTGTTGCAAATGAAAAATTTATATACAGATAAAACAGAGAGGCTCAAGAAATTAACTATGGATGAGGTGCTAAGCAGGAATGACCGCAGTGTAATTCAATTTGGCAGTCTTGGGCTTCAGGTAAACTGAATTAGCTAAGAGTAGAAAAATCTGTCAAAGGACTTGAAAGAGATTTAAAGCCAGATGACTGACCAGAATAATGGCACACAGCATTACAACGTACAGCAATGAAGAATGGACAGACTAATTTATACAACGAAACTACAAAATGTCCTTTCTGTTCAACACAGACTATCAATTTAAATGCCAATAAGGTACAAAGAAAGAATTTCTAAAGAAGAGGAAAGAAAAAGCAGAGGACATAAAAATGTCCTGTATTTCTCTCTGTTGTGTCGTCTTCTGAGCCAGGCAAGAGACTGGATGCTAGACTAGAGGAGCAGGTTTGATTCTCTGTTAGTGTTTTCAACTCTTTTCAACTAACCCTGTTCTCCTGACTTCTTAACTCATTAAACAAATGAACAAAAAAACTTACATTGTGCTTTACCACTAAGGTTAATTAGTCTTCCACAGTTGATGATCACTGATTGTAACAACCAACTAATTAGAATGGTTTGTTTTGTTTCATAAAAGAAGATGGGTTGCGTGGTGATCAAAGCTACAGGCTAGCTAAGTCAGCAAAGCAAAATTCCCAACTGTCATTCTCCATACATATTAAATAACATTTTTCTAGATATTACCATAACAAAGCTGTGACAGAGTTACAATAACAAAACTAGCATAAGCAGACTGTGTTGGTTCTGACTAAACTTTATATAGTATGAGTGTGGATGATACAAAGACAATTCTTTTTACCAGCTGAAAAATACAAGAAATACAGTATAGCATGAGCCATAACAAAGGGCACATTAACAGGATATTGGTGTGGACCAGGTAGTTTGTGAGACACAAGGCATGCAGCCACACAAGAATCTCAGCAATAGCCTTCTAACAGAGTATGGATAGCTTGGTATGCTACTGCCAAGGAATCACTTGCTTGAAAGAGCTGTTTCCCCACAATTCTTAGCAAATTCCATCAAACTTCAGCAATTAAAAGGATATGGTGTTATAAATACCTCTCTTTCAGCTATTTTGAACCTCATTTTCTAGAATCATCATTTGCAACTTACTAATTTATTTCCTGTGCGTCAGGATAAGTAGTTGGTGCATCAGTGGCCCTTGTCTTGAAACTGAGAATATGGAAAGTTTAGAAACATACTTAACATTTCTTTCTCAAAGAAGCAAATGCCACAAGTTGAAACCAAAATCATCCATGGGAAAATGGATTTCCATATCTGTAAAAATGCTGAAGGAGAAAAGAGCTGATCTTGTCAAAATGTTTTACTTACCCAAATTCAGAGTTATAGGCTAGTTTATATTCAAAACCTTTTTGTGTTGAAACAAAACTTACACCAGAAGTTGTTAAACAAGAAACATCAAAATCAAACTGAAATATTTCACAATTAGATGAACAAATGCTTGGAGTAATTTGACTGAACCTTATTGTGGATCTGAACATGATTTTTTTCAAGATTTTGTCTTGTTGTTAAGATGGAAAAATGCTAGAACTCCAAATTTGTGAAGAGACAAGAAAACAGTTTCTTACCAAGTCCAACAAAGAATGCTAATAAACTCATTTAATGAGAGTGATTTGATCATATTTATTCTCTGTATTTTATGAAGCCTCCTCAGTTTAATACAGTTGGAAAGCTCAAAATTATTGCCAGTGAAAGGAGAAAGAAAAAGTAGAAACAGAAACTGTCAAAATTGCAACATAATCTGAAGTCTTAAGGCTGTGTTCTCCTTTAGTGACAGCTTAAATGTTGCTTCAGAACAAAACTTCAGTTTTGTATCTTTAAGGTAAATTGTAAACAACATCTTGAGTGTGAACAATGTTGTTTATAAAAAATTTGCAAAGATTTCTTTGCAAAAAATGAAATAACTTAGATAGTTCAAATATCTTTTCCAAAACAGTTACAAAACTATTCCTTTCTAGTAGAGTGTGCTACATGAAAAACTTAAAGATGATTGATTCAGTCTAGGTCAAAATGGGGACTGCAGTAGAAAGCTCCCCTAATCCCAGTCATAACTGTTGGGACGGTCCTTCCTTAACGCCCTTAAAAAATTGTCTGCACAGTAAGAAGTGTAAATTATCACAGATTCAGCACAGTGCTGAAAGAAAGATGAGAAAAATCTAAAGATGAGGATATAGTTTAGGCCAGAAGACAAATAAAAATACATAAAAATAAACAGAAGATAAAATGTATCAGTGAAAATAACTGGGATTCCAATGAACTGCACAGTATGCTTTAGCCCTCAGGTATATTTTCCTTTTTTTGAAAAGTAACATAATTTTGAAATTTTACAGGGTTGTAAAAGAGCCTCAAGGTACAAAAATTGTTCTTTATTTTAAAACTGTTATGTTGTCTAGGAACATATTTATTCAGATGTGTGAGATAACATAAACCCTCATTAAGGGACAAAATAATTTCTATTCAAAGTGCAGATCTAGGCAGGAGAAAAGTACAGACTATCAGAGAATATTTATTTCATGACAAGTTTTGCTGCTAGAGTTAAAATGTAATATAAGCAAAATTCTGCAGTAGTTAGAGTGATCACATCACTAAGTGTTCATAAAATTTGCGAGATTTTTTTTTCCTGAATCCTGCAGGTCTAGTAGCAAGTCCTCAGAACACTCTGAAGCATTTGCTTTTCCTGGAAAAGTATGAAGAGGGATAATGATAGAAATTGCCTGTTCTTCAGTATGCAAAGAGAATTCTAAGAAAAAAAGCTAGTTGAGGGCCACTGGAAAAGTTTACTTTGCAATATCCACTTATTAAAGATACTGTCTCAGAAAATGGACATTCATCAGAAACCAGTGAAGACCCAAGCAAAGGATTTAATCTTTCTGAAATCACCATCCAATATGTTTCATCTCTACCACTGTAGAAATAAAATATGAAAGCAGCAATGCTAGATCACTTCTAAATAATGAAAAGAGGAGAGAAAACGTCTCTGGACACTCTTCCAGGAGCAAACCCATAATCTGTTGCTTGAGATAATAATGTAAGAAAATAATGTCCTATTTTCTCTAGGTACAAATGAAAATTGAATACTCAAGTCATTTTGGGGCAACTATATACTGTAGACTCTCTTCACAACCTTAACATAAAATAAATTGGTCATACCATCAAGACAGGAGGTGGTGATTACACCAGTCTGATTTTACTGACCTCTCGCTGCAAGGTCATGGGAGTGGATTTTATTTACCCTTCTGTTAACAGCAGCAGTACAGACTCAGTAAAGATTGAGTCCCAATTGAGTGCCATAACCATCAGGCTACTGGGTGAATTTTGCCTAATTAATGAAATATTCATTGAGTCAGACACGGGCAGATATCAATTTGACAACCCAGTGACTAGGGCATTCACCTATGCTGATGAGACCAAATCCCTTCTCCAATTAGCACCAAGAGAAAGGAATAAAAACTACAGACTCTCAGGGGAAGTCATAAAGAAAAGCCAATAACCACTCATCAGAAGATCCAGAAGACTATTCTACCTGAGTGACAAGGCTTGAACCTCTCTTTTTTACATTCTACATTCAAGGTCTCCTCACCATCCTACTCACATTTCTGAGGTGAGAGACTTTCTTGTCAAGAACTATTCTTTACATTGTAGAAAATGTTTTGCTGGAAAACCATTTTGTCAGAAGACTCCAGAACATGTCTACTCAATACTTAAAGCTGAAAACTTGTTTTCATTTTAAACTCATTTCTGTTTTCACTTTCTCAAAATGTTCCAGTGTTAAAAAAATCTCAGCAGGGAGCTGAGTGCAAACTGAGACTGCAAAGACTATAGAGATAATTCTACAAAGTCAAGAGCTAATCCAAGAACATTAAAAAAACCCCACTTTTAAGTACTGTATCTAACTGCAATATTTGATTTCATAGAGGTGGCAGTTTTACACTGGCTGCAATACAAGTTTTCTTTTTTTTTCTTTTTTTCATATACTAATTAGACTAGAAAATAACTGTGGAATCTGCTAGAAATTTTGACTTTTTAAATTGCAATCACTGAACATTCTGTATTTACTCGCAATGAGTATTTTAGGATCTAATTGTTAAAGTAGAGAACATAAATCCAATAACTCTTGATAATTTTCTTTTAACTAATTTGAAAACTTGTTAATCTTCCTGTCTCCACTATTACACAAAGATTTAATAACACAGATCTGTAGAAATGTTTCCTGGTAGTTCCGCTTCATTAATGTAACAGAATCTATCATAATATATTTACTATTTATTTATTTATTTTAGATAGCTCTACACTGTAGCCAGTTGAGTGGCTTAGAATGAATATACAGTCCTTGATAAAAGATATACCACTGAATTTACAGATGAGAAAGGTGAATATGGATCCTCCAAACATAAAATGACCCTGTAGTCTTCCAACTCTACAGGCATGTATGTCTGAGATGGGCTTTAATGAATCAGTATTTTTTCTGTCGAGGAAACTGACTGCTGGAGTTCAGCATCGTCTCATGGAGTGCCTGTTCACAGCCTCCAGACCATCAGATCCACCAGGCCAAATCCTGAGAGCTGTGGGATTCTGAAACAGTAACTCTTTTCAGTGTTAAGGAGCCATGAAGGGGCTTGATATGAGATAAAATTTGATCTTTTGACTACTGGCACTGAGAATTTAACACTGACTTTCACAGAAGATTCAAGGGAGAAAGAATAAGGGGAAGAGTTCAAACCACAGAAGAACATTTCCTTCTTTTCCTTATTAGTTTTTGAAGTTCAAACGTCTTATCACCTCTTCCAATTATTAGAGATCACACAGGAGTTTTGCACTGGTGATACAGACTGTAATTATAACGCACATTGACATGGTGTTTCCTTCCTTGACTACCTTAAAAATTGGCTGCATAATAAGAAGTGTAAAGCATTACACAGAAATATCAAGATTTTTTCTGCCCCTCTTTTTAAGTTACAGAAGATTCTCAATAGAATGAAATTATCATAAATTATAAGACTTGTTTAAATCTAGAGCTAGAAGCACAATGTCCTTCAAAAGTGTGCTAAGGTACTACTCTTTTTGCCTGAAAAGTTAATGGCACGGCATTGCCTTTCTATAGTTAATTAGTAAGTGAAACAGTGATACCTGAACAGACATATTTAAAGAAGCAAAATATTTCGGGTTGATTTTGCATTGGTACTCCCAAAGTAGAGAGCTTTAAACAGACTGTACTTTGGTGGCCCATGTCCATAAATAATGTCATTCGTGGTTCATGGGTTGAATTAATCTCATATAAAATGACTAACTTGAATAATCTCTAGGTTGAGCTCTGGATGAGTTCTGGCAGAGCACTAAGCAGGCAATCAAGCTTATTAATGAAAAGAGAATGATAAAAATTGAAATATTGAAGAAGCAGGAAGTAACAGATTAAGAGTTACTTTTGATAACATAATTTGCACCAAATAGAAAACGATTGATGCAAGAGGCTCCTTTTTATTGTTTTCATAGGCTATTTCTTTCAAAAGAGTGCTATTAGTTGGAACTGCATGGCTGTGAAAGGGATAAAACACCTAAGACTACCTTTTCGAACTTCTTATATAAGCTGTCATTCATGCCTTCGTTGTTAATCTAGTTTGGAACTGGCAAATTTATGTGGAAAAGGTCTTCACAGTGTAAGGTTTTTGCAACCTTTAACTCAAAAATGAAAGCCAAGAAACTTTCTGATGAATTCCTCAGGGTGGTCTTGGATATGGCCTCATAATTCTTCCTAGTGAAGTTTTGTGCCTGAAATGATGAAGGATGTTGAACGAGAGATGAAAATCAGCAGAACTCTGCAGAAAGACACTTCCACCTTTAGAGAAGCCAAAGTTTCCCACCCAACAGAGTCATACACACAGGGTAGAAAGCTGTGAACTACGCAAGGCAAGAGGTGCAAAAGAAGAGTCTGGCCCAGCTCATTAGAATTTCACTCTATTGCTGTCAATGCCTTTCACTGCTAGTAAGAGGCTTTAGAAGCAATAACTGGAAAATCTGAGAAGTGAAATGGTAAAATACAGAACTGTTTTACAAACAATAAAGATCAGACTTTGGTAGGTTTAAAAGGTATATATTTTGAGTCTGCATCATATTGAAGACACATGATGGTACAAAGCAGCAAACTGACCAGCATCAAATGAAATGCAATATTTTTAAGGCCTAATTTGCAAATTTCATACAAAATATATTGTTTGTAATATTCACTGCAATTGGAATGTATAATGCCCTTTATCAAAAGGCAGATTTTAAAATGCTGCACATTTAATACTTTTTCCAATATAATGGGATGTTGGAAATTGAAGAAAAGCTTTAATAAAATTCCTTCACTGTAAACATCAGTCCCAATCTTACAAAAGCATGCCTTTTATTAGCACTAAAAAGACTTTTCCACTGAACACATTCATGTCCCGGGGCTTCTACAGCAAAAACCAGCAATAAATTTAGAATCTTCAGTAAAGTGATTATTGTATAAATACAGAATAATTTTCAGAGCATTGGAGGTCATTTGTAAACATTAAATAATAATTTCTGACTGACTGGATTAGTCAACAGATTTAAGATTGGGATAAACAGCAAAAATACAGACATGCGTTAAACACTATTACAAATTTGCTTCCAGAAATTCTATGGTTAAGATTTTTAGCAAGCAGAAAATACAAAGAGCTTGAAGTGGGACATATGCCCTTAATCTATCGGGCTGTGGTAAACCCAGAAAGATTGCAGATTCCAAGTCATGTGAGGATTAACATAGTCATGAAGTCAGCCAACATCTCCAGGCAAAAACACATGCATGTGACCTACAAGGTCAACAGTCAGATGTGTACTGCTGACAGGTGTATGGAGAGCCTCCAGAACTGTCCTCTTGGGTCTCACATCTTAATATACCTACCTGTTTGTATTTTAATAATAGTGATAATGATGATGTGTTAAGGCTGTTTGAAAAAGCACTGAAAATCCAAGAATTACCAAGCTACTCCATATGCAAAAACCTAATGTCTTCTTAAAGGACAAGGATACAAAGGCAGCACATCCCATCCAACTTTATTCATTTGTTCATTATTCATTTGTTGGCAAATCTCTTGACATTTGCCAAGCAGATGACATTTATACCAATTACTGTTTTCATTTCTTGCTCACTTTAGAGTGAGAAAGAGGAGCTTTCCAAACAACAAAAAAGCCAACATTCCTTATGCTATGAACAGCTCACAATCCAACTCAGAAATAGACAAATGCCACGGAGGAGGTGATTGAACTTTTAACTCAGCCTTCTTCCAGCTATCTCAAGGGAAACAGGAGCTTTTGGATGCTAACTTAGCTTTGGATGCTAGCTCTTGAGAGTTGATAAGAGCTATATGAAGAGGTTTATATACAACCAATTCTGCAGACAACAAAAGAACCCACTGAGAAAGTAAAACTGTTGAAGAACAAACATTGTTTTGCCCTTATTTTATCTTTCATATATTTAAGTTTTCCTGCTGGCTTGTGTTCCCCATGAATCTACTGCACAAACTTCTTATATTCACACATTAACTTTCAGACATGCATTTTCCACCATTTTACATTTAAGTTTCAAATTAGTCAGATCTCAGAGCTCTAAACACTGAATTTCATATATAGTCTATATGTAATGCTCAACTAGGTATGGCTTGTATTTATTTCAAACTCCCTCCTCCACCTCCTTTTGTTATCATGTTAATAAAAAATGTTTTTTTCAGAGAAAAGTAATTTTGGCTATTGTATATTTCTAGTGAGGATGAAACAAATGCCGAATGCTATGTACAAATCCTTGAAACAGCAAATTGCACATCTGTCTACCCAAATTTGGACTGTGTATCAATCCAGAGATACGCAGAACATTAAAGCCAGAACTGTTCTCCAGAAAGCTTAGTTGAAAGCCCACCTGGAATACAGACATCCGAACTGCAGATATTCTACTGGGGCTCATGGAAGGACAACCACGGGTTTAAAGCAGGCATAAATAGAACTGACACTTAAAAGAGGGGATTAATTTAGAGAAATAAAGATTAAAATCTTAATAAGCAATGACTCAGAGGGAATATAATACCTAAAGATGTATAAAGAGTTTAAATAGCAAGAAGACAAAGCGATAATTTTGAGTTTAATTTCTTGACTGATCTCAGCAGCCAATCCCAATAAGCTCTGCTGCAAAGGAAAACTGAGACAGTCAAGAGGAATGTCTTTATATTACAGAGCTATAAGAAAAGTGTAAGAGCATTTGCTAAGTCTAGTAAAACCACAGAAGGTCATTATTTCCAAATAAATACGGAGGAACCATTTAGGAAAACTCTAGCAGTTTTAGCTGGATTTGAATAAGTTTAGGCCAGGTATTATCAGGTTTCTAACCAGAAGGTTTGAGATGCTAAGGATTCTTCCAAACGGTGTAGAGGGGGCAATAAACCTTATTATCTTTAAGATAGAACTTGGTAGGCTAATGACAAAGTTTATATGATACTGTTGCAGAGGGATTGGATTTAATGATCCAAGAAGTCACTTCTGGTCCATCTTTATATACTGCTAAAAGCGTACAACTAGAATTATTAAGAGCAGGAATACTAGAAAGCAGCATTCAACCCATCCAATAATATTACCTTTAAGTGCACAAACTATTTATAAATGTTAATTAAAGTGCAGAAGATAATAGGTTATTTTCTTGTTCTATTCAATATAATAACTTTCTGATGATACCAAAGGTATCCAGAAGTATTGAAGTGATTTTCAGTGAGTGCTCTGATACCGGTCTGAAAGGAGTTATGCAGCAGGAGAATGTCTCAATAACCATTGTATTGACTTTTGTGCTTGCAGCATCCTCACAGTAAAGTAGAGCACAGTAAGATAGGAGCTGCAGAGTAAAAGACAATGACCTTAGCAGTAAGATGTTCACCTCAGCAGCCAGGTGCTTGGTGACTGTGAATAAAATACAGTAAATCCCCTGCTGATAGCAAGAACAAGTTCATATATTGCTATTGCCAAAGCAGGTAGAGATGAGGACTACACACTCTAAAATCCATTACAAGAGAGCTGTGCACTACCATATATTTCAAAAATTACTCATGTCCAATAGGAGACAGTCACCTTGCTCTACTCTGATGAGCTCTAAAGCTGATGAACCATGACTAGCAATGAGTTACCAGTTCTGGGGAGCGAAGCACAGAGTGGCTAATTGGCCTCGGGATGCAGAAAGATTCACATCTAGGCTACTGGTGACAATCTTGGGCAGTTTCTATCAGAGGTATCTGTGCTCTGTCTGTCCATACTTAGCATGACTACATTTTTCTGTGGAAGTTGGAAAATGCATGGAAATGCCAAAACGCATGGTGCAAAGCTTGGCACGTTTTGCTTTGAGTCAGAAACCACATTTGAATTCAGCTTTAAAGATGACTACAGTACTTAAAGTCAAGGAAAGTGGAACTTCCCTTCTACATGCTTACTAATGTTCAGGGGTCTTTTACCTCTGAGTTTCGTAATACACTGAAAACAGTGTAACTAGAGCTCAGGAAAGCCAGAAAACAGCCTAAAAAGTACATGAAGTCTTGTCCGTTGAGGGGAGATAACATAGCCAGCTTCCTCCAGAAAACAATAATAAACTGGAGGATTTTTGTACAGAAACTCCTAGCAGCAAGAAGGTCACTCTCATGACTCAGAACAGAACTAACTCTTATAATCTTGACTGATGAAAGCTAGTCCCCCCACAGACTCTCCCTATGGTCTCTTTAGTTAAAAGCAATTTACCGTAGGCAGAGTTTTAACCGAGAAATGGACTACTTGGAGAATGAGACCTAGAGTTTACAGATTATCCTGTTCAGTAGAGTAATATCTGCTTTTAAAACAAGTGAGTACTGTTCCAATATTTAAGAATCCTTGTACTGAATCCCAGGCTGTTAAAGATTGAGACTTTCTTGGAGGAAAAGCTATTGACCTTTGGGAGTTCATGCTTAGATTGTAATTTTCATAATCAAAATTTTAAAAATAACTGTAATGGGGAATAAAGGATAGTGCCAGACCCTTATGCTGTTCTCTGTTAATATTCAGTGGTCCCCTTGAGCACTTGTAGATTGATGGCACATTATACCATGTGCTCTCGGTGTTATTAAAAGGCAACTGAGCCCACATAAGAAAAAACAAACATTCCTGATTTCCACGTGTCTATCACTTGTCTGCTGCAAAATCCACAGCTTTTTCATTGTAGCAGAGTCATGCCTTTGTTGTCAGGCAGTCCAGACATGAAATACTTTTAGAAGCTTTCAAGTTTGCTCTAAGGACTTGCACACATCACTTGCACACCACTTGCACATCACATTATGTGCTGTACTTGCCTGTGACCTCAAATGCCCCTCTCTCTTTGATTTTCCTGGATTCTCATTTATTTTTCTGGATAAACAGCATGAGCTACAGTTAAACTGTGCAATGTACCGTGAGTGATTAGATATTAGAATGAATAATAGTCTTTACAGAATAATGCACTATGGTTTACAAATTACAAAAAAATGCCATTTACTCCATCCTGTTCATGTCTAGAACGTTCATTCATAGAGGATTAAAACAATTCTCCAAGATTCTGTCAGAGGTACCCTTGGGAATAATAAGCCTAAATTTTGGCAATTTCCCCAGTACAAGGTATTTGTTTGAAAAAAACCTAATGCAATCTGTTGTTTTTGTGAGTGTGTGCTCAATCAAATATTTCAACGCACTTTCTTCTGAAGCAAAAATCTATGCCAGTAGATTAGAGAAACTGATGCTCAGCATTAGAGGTGAATAACATGTTTTGCATGAAAACTTTTTTTTAAGGGAAAATCAGATTTAGTGATTCCAAAACAGTCTGCAGAGAGATGTAAATATTGTATTGTTACTTGGAAAAAAATGCAACAAATTTGAAATAGCTTTTTTTTTTTTTTTTTTTTTTTTAAATAATGGTCAAACGATTTTCTTTTTGCTCTGAACTGGGCAGTTTTCTTCCCTTAATTCTGAAAATGTTAATCAACAAAAGAATTCATTTGGTGCCTACAAACAAATCTAGAGTAAAAATTAACTTGTAACTGTGAATTCATCCCAGAACTTACAAAAAACTCTGGGGATGTGAAAAATAATTTTGATATTTATGTTTTCTGCACCCAGTGCATACATTAACAATTTAATCTTCATAACGATTTTATTACAGAGCTGTATTATCCTAAATTTCTGAGTGGAGTCCCACATCTCACCATTAAAGTTATGGAGGCCTGTTACTCCAGGAAGGCTTCAGTGCCCCAGAACACATTTTTTGGCATGCTGTTTACCCGAGATGGATGAACAAACTGTGTTCCACTGCAACACCACTGAAAATAATGGCATTTTTCCTCAGCTAAGATTAAATAATTGAAAAAACAGTATTTTTACAGCAGATTTTCAAATTTTCTGCATAATTTTGCCTGCCTTGCATCTGCCAGCTTACAAAAAAGCATCAAGACTTCAATGAGATGGGGGAGAATTCACCCTGTTATGGAGTCACATCCCTTCCCTCTTCATTGTAGCACAAACTGAAAGAAAAGTAGGGACTTGCAGAGAAGTTAGAAGTATTGACACTTTTCTTTGGAAACATTCTGAAGTAATAAAAGCTTACTAGAAAAACTAGTTGGATAATCTCCATGGAGAAAAACAAAAAAATGAATAAACTACACAGTGGTCTTGCACTATTATTGCCTGGGTTCTCCCATCTTGCTGCTTGTGACAGCCCTTTCAAGAAAATACATACAAGTAAACCACATACAATTAACACTGATAAATAGACCAACAGGAAGCTGAATAATGTTATTTTGTAAAGTTTCCTTTAGGTTATCCTTTTTTCCTGATTTGTACTTAATACACAAATGAACAACAATTATTTTCTGAATCAGCACGAAAATGAACAAAACAATAGGAAAAAGGATATAAACACAACAAGGCTAATTGGGGAACAAACTGATGGTATCGGTAGATACGAAGATAATTAATCATCTCCTGGGTCTGGTTCTGTTACAACACCTCATATAGATTGCTCAAGTATTCAGGCTTTGATAAACATTACCACATAAATCACGCAGAATTAAACATCACGAGCTTAGAAACAAGCCCTCCCTCGCGTTGGTCAGGCCACTGAGAATGTGGGAGTCGGGTTTTCAGCACAGGAAGATATTACCCCCAAAGGAGTCCTTGGTGTTGTGCCAACCCTCATTAGCATTTGGTGGCAAAGCAAGCAAGAGAAACCTCAGACAGGTACGAGTCAGAGAGGAGAGCAGAACACAAGGGTTAGGGTTTATAGGCCCTATATTCAGTGCATTTTAAAAGGTAACTGTTGATCTAATACATAGACATTGAGGATTAGCGCTGTTTAAAATCCTTGCTTATGTGCACAACTTTCCAGTAAATCCCTAAAAGTGCATTTGCTGTGGTCAAAGATTTTTCTGTAATGCTCTCAAGCAGTTCTTGAAAGTAGGTGGGTCACTGACATTCTTGTAATTATTAAAATCTTCATTTGTGAATTCCCTTTTGGTTACAATTTAAAGCACACAAATAGCACACAGAGTAGCAGTGGTATGAAAATTCCCAGTTTCACATATGGAGATGTTTTACTGGACTTGTTTTCAACAGGGTCCTTCCTAACCAGAAATGGTGTATCAACTGAGAGGGAGATTTGTCTGTTTGTTGTGGGTAACTGTAGTTGCCAACACTGCTGCACCGGTCAGACCAAGCTCTCGATGCTTAATTTAGAGGAACAGATGTTTTATCTGGGAACTTGTCCAGATCTTTAAAAAAAATTCATGAGGAACTCAGTAGTGGCCTCTTTTGTCAGCAGAAGTAGCCTCAAAAGTACTGAAGAAATACTGAGTAAATAGCTGGGTTTCTAAGTCACAGCCGAGAAGCAGAGACGTTGCATGATTAGCTTTGTGACTGACATACACTGCAGTGATGAACTAATTGGCGATCGCCAGTTAAATGGACTGAACAAAGCTGTAAACCCTGCACATGTTAATATGCCCATTATTTTTTCATCAATCCTCTTTTCTCATTCTGTTCTTTTCAAAAAAGCCCAAGAGTGACATCTTTCCTTCCCATCAGCTGCCCTAGCAACATCAGCAGAGAGATATGGCATGAAGTTTTACGGGACTGCAAATGTATGAGAAATCTTTGAGAGACATTAACTACTGCATTTCATGCAAAACTGAACTAATAAAGACTCCTTCTCATAGATCATGTCCAAATTGAAAGGGGTTTTAATCCACACACAAGATTTCATAAGGCTCTATTGTTAGTCCAAGGACTATTAAGCATGTAAGAAGGTACCTTCAGATTTATCTTTCACATGCTCTTCAGTCACTGTTCAGTCTTGCCTTTTCTCTTAACGCCCTGTCCAATTTGTACTGGAAATGCCTTAGAGGATGTGCTGACAAAACACTATTATCTGTCTGAAACATCTCTCAGACATCTCCCTTATCTTCAAGACCCAGGGCTGCTCACCAGGTGACTGTGGAGAGGAGGAGGAAGAGGGAAGGAGGAGGCTGCACGGGAGGGGTCAGGTTGCCCTCAGGCTCCTTTGGCACTGCTGAGGTAACCCACAACCCCCAACTGCCGGCACCACGAGCTGCTCTCCCACAGACCCACCCCTGCACCCTGCCAGCTGGGTCAGGGGGTCCCACAAACAGCAGGTCCACCATGGGCAGGATCAAAGCCTCAGCACTGAGAAATGGGACAGCTGTGCTGCCAGATGTGGGAGTCTTACTCTAAAGGCATGAGACTGAAAGCCTTACAGGGTGAGTTAGCCATCACGGAGCCAGAGCCTCAATAAATGTAAATAACAAGTTTCCATTGAACTCAATTTTATACACTCTTTTTGTATTCCTGGTTTAAAAAGTGTGCATTCCAGCACAAAGGAAATGAAACAGCAATGGTGTTGCGCTGTCACTGATGATTTCAAAGTCAGCTACACTGGAAAAATACCATTTCCCTGTGCTGCAACTCTTCATCAGGCCAGTTAATCAGGTGATGCAAATCGACGCAGCTCTGTCTGGAAGCCTCAGCAGTAACGCGAGATGTTACTTTCCTGATGACTTTTTGCTGAGCCTACATGCTTTGTAAAGCCATTACAGCAAGATGATAATGACCCATAAAACAGAAAATCCTTCCGAGCACACCCAAAAGCACTGTGGATGTTCAAAGCAATCGTAACGGCACTGTGTTATTTGATGGTTTGTGAACCCACACTAATATATTCAAGCTTCCACTGGTTTTAAATAGGTGGAACTCTACCTCTTGTAATGCATTTACTCCTGATTAACACAGCCTTAAATATGACTGGAGTCAGACGTACCGTAGTATTCAGGTCAGGCATAGAAAAAAGAACAGAATGTTGTGGCACTAAAGATGAAAATCTTTAGTTGTGTCACTCCACTGATTCAAATCAGCAGAGAATTTTGCCTAGTTACTTTCCTCATTGACATGTCTACTCTCTGAGGCAAGGGTAGCCAGGTATTTTGAGAATAAAAACACTTTGGGGACATACGTGCCACTATCACACATCAGCAGTAGTTCTTTCAGCATTACAAAACTTGCTAGAAATTGTTTGGAGAATTTTCAAAGTAAGTTTTCAATACTTTTCTATTCATCTCCATAGTCACAGTGCTACTCAAAGGTTAGCTGAAATAGCTGCAGGCAGTGGAGGAATCATAGAGAGATCACATGAAACACAGCCTGATTTCTTGAAAAAAAAAAAAAAAAAAAGGATATTCAGCTCCTCCTCTATACCATTACTCTATACCACTTTGACCACTTTTGGGACATTAAATACTGGAAATAGCTCAGAAAGCATTTGGCTCAACATCTACGTCTATATATCATAAGGACTACTATATAATGCAAGTACTTTAAATCCATCCTAACTAGAAAATGTAAGCTACGTAATGCCAAAAATGTCATTAGAATGTGAGCGCTGCACATAGCCATACTCCTAACATCCTTCCAGGGTTCATTCCATATTGAAAACCAAAGATTAAACATACTGCCTCATGCACATTACACCATTAACTTTGTATTATAAATCAAAGACTTTTTTTTTTTTACTGGATTAGCTTCCTCAGCCAGGCAGCAGTGAGATAAGATGAGATGTAGCACTAGTGCATGGGAATCAGATCATCCTGAATTTAGCTTGGCTTAAACAGTTGTGGAACGGCAATCTCAGCTGACAATGACATTTAGTGACCTGAGCTGTTACAGGCAAATTTTTGCTTCCCTAATAAATAGGGAAAGAAACTGGAGACCAGTCCCCAGCTTTATCACTCAAACGCAGCGAAAGCAAGACAACATTTTTTTTTTTTTCAAGTACAGACCAACCATTTGGAGTTGCCCATTACAGCAGTACATCTGTCGGCAAGTGGAGGGGCTTATTTCTTCAGTTTTATTCTGGGTCTTGGCTCAGAGAGACTCTGGAGATTGCTAAAACCAGTTTCCTTACTGGTTCTACTTGTTCTGCTTCCAAAACAGGGCAATGTTAGCTTATTTATAGCATATTTCAACCTATGCTCAGTAGTTGCTTCTTTGTTCTCAGTGATGTTCTGTGGTCTAATCCGAACATCTTGGCCAAAGCTTTTAACATATTAGCTATTTCATTTGCTCTCAATTTAAGTCATTCAACAATCAGATCTGGAGCTTTCTGTAATTATGTGACTCCCCAGGGAGTTGCTCTACAAAGTTCCACCAACTTTTTTCAGTTCTTTACCAAATTTAAGCAGAGGCTTGGTATATTTAAAAAAAAAAAAATCTTTATTAATCTGTTTTTAAATGCTTCTAATTGAGTTACTGGAACTGTAGATGTCTTTGACACCATGTTTTCATATTCTAGGTTTTCAGATTTTAAAACATGCATAGTTACTGCTCTCTGGGAGGAGAAAACCACTCCCAGGAATGGGAGAGCATTCTGCACTCCACACTACATGGTGCACCATGTTCCAGTTCATCTTCTTGGAATAGCCTCAGTTATAAATAATAAGACTTCTGTTTGGTTTTAGAAAAAAATGCAAATTAAATTTTAAAGGAATGTCTTAAAATTATGGATTTTAATGTTCGTTTTGGCGTTTTCTCATTTTACTTCTTCTCATCATACTGGATGTCTATGAAGACACAAAACGCACAAACAACATAAAGTTTCCTTACCTGTGTACCAGCTGCTTGCGGCTTACACAAATAGCAGTTTCATAGTCATGAGTCACACACACTTTATGTGGGCTGCACTTCACCTTCAAACACGGATCTTTGGATGGATCAAGGGCTACAAAAAAATAGACATATTAAAAAAGAAAGTGAGAAATGCATAGAAAGTTATCTCTTGTTTGACAGATGACAACTGGTTAGAATGAACACACCCACATTTGAGTGAATCAATTGCCATTGTATAGTGTGTGCTGTTGTTTCCAGACTGCATGTTAAATAGAGATGTTTTAAGCAGAAAGATAGATGGAGAGCTTAAAGACTGATTATTGAACAGTGATCTGAGTCTAACTTAGCATTCACATAGACATGATATTTTTTGATTAAATTCTGGTATAATATTCTATATCATGCTGTTCATTTCACAGAAAAGTTATGGTGGAATAAAATACACTCACAAGTAAAAAAATGACTATTATTTTAGAAGCTATCTAATAACTGACGTATTGCAGGGTGTTAATAAATTTAATTTCACAGATACTGTATAACAACGATATTATTTTGTAGAAGTAATTTTTAATTTTTACAGATAAGCATCTCCTGTACTTAAAATGTTTGAGCCATAATAACAATAAAATAATCCTGGGCTTTTATACAACAATTTACATCACCAGCAGTGCTGTTGGAAGTAGGATTAGAGATCACGATCAGTTGTTATCTCAGAGCAAATATGCCCAAACTGTTGTTCCTGCTGATGCTCCCCAGGGAAAGTTCTTCCTCTAAAGTCAGTCCTTACACTCTAATCTGACACTACCCCGTGTTCCCCCTGCTCTGGGCTGAGGCTGTGGTTCCCTGAGGAGTGATCACTGCTGCTTTGTCCTTTTCTCCAGCAGTCTAACAGGAGCCTAACAGGATCTGGGGACAGACAGGGACACAGAGCCCAGAAATGTATCTTCAGTACTGACTAATACAGTGGTCAATCTTTCTCTCAACAAGTCTTAAATTGCCGGAGAAGAGGACATGGCGGCAGTAAAGGGAGCTTCTCTCCCTCTTATGTGATGGATGATTTGAGGTACTGCAGCTAGTCAGGAGTGGAAAATGCGCAGAAGCTACATGCAATCCTTCACTGGGAAGTGCAGGGTACTGGGATTTACCTTCTTTACAGTTTTGATTAGGAAAGATCCCATGAACCTTCCTCCTGAACATACCCATTTACCAATCCTCTCATTAAAATCTGCCTCTCTGTAACTGTGTACTGCAAGGCAGCACAACAGTGGACTCGAAGGAGTGAATAATGCTGTACCCTAATGACAATGCAAATGGACTTAAAGGCCTGCAGACAGAAAGTAAGCCCCCGAACTGGCATGTAGCCAGCACACAAGGATTAACACAGATGTGCACACGCACATACACACACGTCCTGCTCATCTGAAAAGGGTACTCGGAGGCTGCAACAGCACAGCGGCGATACACTGCCAATATTCTAACAGGAGGCTTCTGAAAAGGTCCTCATTTAGCTTGCGATGAACCGTTTTCCCCAGATGCAACAAACACCCTCCCAAAGGAGCAATGAGAGTCTGAAGAGCCCCTTTAATTTTTTCTCTATCCACAAAAATGTCTCCCAACACTAAATGAAGAAACTAGCACATGGCGTATTACAACAGGTTCTACTAGGACTGCACATACCTCTCCCGTCTTCTCACATAAATTAAGATATTAAGCATGTATCAGAGGCCTGATGTGGTAAAACCAGGATGTGGTTGAGGATCATCCTGTTTAGCACCCAAAGTGAGCGAGAGGGGCTGTTATCAGTGGAGGCAGGAGCTGCCCCGTAGAGAGGCAAGAAGATGCTGGCGCATCAGACATTGGAGCAGGCGCCGGAGCAGCCTCCTGGTCCCTACAGAAACTCAACAGAGGCAGAGAGTATTTTCTGTCCTGGCAGCGTGCAAGCCTGTCTGCTCCTGCCAAGGTTCTATAGACTGCTTCCTTAAATGAGTAGTGATTTGGTAATCTTTGAAATAAAAAAAGAGGAGCAATACAGTGCTATGCTGGATACCACTCCAATTAGGGCACTGATCCCACCTGGGAAAATCTCTTATAAATACTTTTCTGCAATCAAGTCCCATTTGAAATGCTATCTATCTAAATTCATCCTCTTACAAAAGGATGCTTCTAAAGATCAGCAATAAGATGTATCTGCCAGGATGAATTACAAATATTCAAAAAATGGTTATGTGAATACTTCAGAAGAAGGGAAGTCACAGCCATACAGAGAAATTTCACCTTTGTTTAAGAAGTGATTTTTAGATAAGCTTTTTTTGGACATTATTTTGCCATGGATTTGACTTTCTGTTCCTCTTCAATGTGTCCTCAAATCCCATTTTACCTCCCCCCTCCCTCCCCACATAATGGGCCACTCTTGGAAATGGACAACTCTTAGTTTAATTTTTGAAACTGTATAAAGCTCTTATTGCACATTATCATAACTGAGTCTCCCACTTTTACTGAACGATCAGAGAAACTTTTAAAGGATACTATTTGAAGTACAAGAAGTTTCAGTTTGCTATGTACCAAATTTCTTTATATGACAGCAAATGTACTTCCAACAAGCAGAGGATTCTTCTATTTTCGTGCAGTGCTGAAGCGCTGCAGCTGTTCTGTGTTGGTTTAAACAGTCATAGCTACAAGCTCTTACTGCATTAACACCCATTACACATTTGTGATGGGCAACTGAGCTTCACTAGTGCATATGTATTTAGTGGAATGCCTTTGGTGCAAAACACTGGGAAATTGTAAAAAAAACCCAGAAGTGTTAAAAGCTTTTTCTTTTAAAGCCATTAAAACTGATAGAAAAGGTGAAGTGAGAAAGGAAGGAGAAAGAACATCTGTTTCCTGCACCACAAACAACAAGGCATCAACATCAATGAGTTGCCATCAGGAAAATATGTGGGCAGAGTTTGAGGGGCCGGGGTCTGTCCCACTGCAACCAAAGGCTGAAAAGGCTCTTCAGGGCTGTTTTGCTGTGGCCTTTTGGTATCTTTTCTAAATGACTAACAGGCACATGAGAAGTAGCCCATGCCCTGCTCTTTACACTCCCAGAACACAGCGGGTGAGATATATGTTCTTAATCCTCTTACTTTGCTCTCACTGGAGACTGAGGCAGATATTTGACAAGGATTGAAATGGCAAGCCACAATTTCTTTACTTGTCTGTCCACCTAGATATTCTTAAACTGCGAATCACGAGTGAGATACCCTCCTTCTGCAAGGCCTTTAACAAGTAAGCACCACTTGGAGCGTGAAGGGTCACCAGATCACAGGTTCAGTGGGCTGATGTAATTCAAAGGTCATATCCACAAAAAAAATTAATGACCAGAACTTTCGCTTGCTTGCAGCTGGCCTTGCTCTTTTACTGGGGCACATGCACGTTGTCTGCTTTTGCTGGTGACACATCCTTGATGCAAAATGCTGCATCGACAGAAACCATTGTGCAAATTGGCGAGGAGCCCAGGGCTAAGAGCTGCCAACATTGCTAGGGTGTTGCAGAGCACTCTCTGGCCTTGTGCTCATAGTTTTCTGTCAGCCAGAGCCTGCTTAAGTGGGGATGTGGGTTTAGCCTTGAAAGTCACTACTAGTTTGGCATGAGTAAGACAAGCAAGATTTAGACCCACATGGTCTATATGACATCATACACAGTTTCAATACTTAGCATTTTTTTCATAGTAAAATTTACTCTAATTGAAGAATTATATCTACTTCAGGAACTCCTTAGATCTTCTAAGGCAATAAAAAAGCATGCAGTTCTGAAGTATATACGTTCTGAAACAGCATCACAGAATACATTATTGTTAAAAGAAACACAACTTTCAAATTTTTTGCGATTAAAAAATTGTCTATCAAGAAAGAAAAATATTGTTGAATGGTTATCAGTTTGAAGCAAAGGAATGGGAAAAGATGCGGTTTTTCTGTATTTCCTTTTAAATCAGGCCTCAACTTTTCTCTATCTGTGTCTTGCTTCTAAAATCTGAAAATGATGCTGGCAATAATAATAAAGCTTTTCACCACCTGTGTGTTGCATGAATTATTTCATTCACAGTGGAAAAGCTCATGAAGATCCTTAAATGGAACACACTATAGAAGCATCATTTATTATTCATTACAAACAGCCCTTACATACAGTTCAAAACAGTAGAAGGAAGTTTATTAAACACAAGCAAAACAAGACAGCAAAAAACCCCACGATGTGGATTATTATTTCTTGAGATTTTTTTCCACTTATGCAGAATTCATGATTCATATGAACAGAAAGGGTCAAAATAGGGATTTATATGTCTGCAAAGTTCCTCAACAGGTTAAATAAGTTTGGAAGGTTGTCCTACTGCTAAGCAACGCAAGCCCTAAGGACAGCTCATAATAAGAAACAATTTCTGAAATATGCTAATCAAAGATCATGCTTTGTTAATCAGATTTCTACATGACTAGGAGCAGATGCTCATCATCTGCAGAAGGAAAGACCCTTGGGAATAAGATGAAACATAACAACCATATTTGTCATCACAGTTCTTTTTGTCCTAAAGCAATAAGTATGAAATCTTTGAAAATGAAAAGCCAAAAGTACACATAAATAAAGTGGGAAGAGGCATGAGAAAAAAAAAAAAAAAAAAAAGAAGTTTTTTATTATAAATATGCTATTTTATCAGCTTGAAAGGAAAACTACAGCCATCTCTTTTTTATGTCAAAGAGTCTGCACACAGTTACTCAGGCCTGCCTGCAGAGTAATAACAAAAATACCTCAAGCCTGGCTTTAATATGTCAACGTTTTCCCACTTTTTTCTTTAGACTGAAACTGAAGGTGAAATCGATACGGTTAGTTAATCTGACCTGACAGTAGCTGAGGACTGGCCCAAAATTTTTGGAGGAGATAAGTGTCCAGTCAGTATTGGAATGAAAGATTTCACACAAACATATATTCTTTGATGAAAACCCACTTGAGTCACCTTGCCTATCTTTTTGTGAGTCCAGGCTTCATAGTTTCCTGTCTTGAGCTTTTCCCATGCTGTTCAAATCCCTGTACACTTGGTCTCCAAGGGAAGTATCCACCCCAGGAGACAGCTGGCTGAAATACAGGGCAATACGCTACTGCACATCTCAAAGTATAATCATATTCAGAAGATTTTTATCCTGGGAAAATTCAGAATTTCTGGCTTTTTACCTTGGCTCAAAAGTCTTATTACTCTTCCTCACTTAACACCTAGATGTTTCTGCTGCTGACATTTGTTTTCTGGCCAGCTGTCCTGCTGCTCTGAGCTGTGAAGTCTCTTCCTGTCTGACAGAGCACAGGTGAAGTGCTTAGACGGGCTAAAGTTTCTGCTTCACTGGCCACAACATTTTTGTAGGAAAACTGTAGTGTGTAGGTCAGCTGATTGCACTGCAAAGGGGAAAGGCTTTCATATGCAGGCAGTGACCTAAAACCTGTGCTAGGCCCATTTACCTGTGCTAGGCTCATTTATACAAAACAGAGGTGCAGAATCAGAATTCCTGTCATTAGGAGACAAAACACTTGCATCTCTTTTTTTGGTCAAGCTTTTATTATGCATAGCAACCTAAGTTCCCTCTTAAAACTATAAATCTTCTGTGGTGATCTCATAGAGATACCAGAATAATTAGTAAACAATAAACACCAGGGTTTGCGCCAGACCATTAACAACCTCCTAATGGCATCCTAACATCTCTTTCCAATACCAACAGGATTACAAACACCACTTGCATCCCCAAACCCTCTCCCTCCCAGCTCCACAACGCAGATCAGAGACCGTTCGTTTATGAACTGTACACACTTTCCTCTCTCCTCCCTGTACCATTCACCAGAGGCTGTGAGTTTCCAATATAAATCAGTGTTGGACAAAGACCTAACAACAGTGTTTGAGATACTTTTCTATTATGTTTCGTGGTTTTATATATTACCACTATAAAATAAGACTTATGACTTGCAGGAAACTCCTTAGTTCAGACAATGGCAGTACAGGGAGAAGTTGCCCTGTAAGACTGCAGCTCTATATGCTGCAGCTGTGGGTCGTTGTGTTAATCACAACAGAGTAAATTTATTTTTCACACATTTGACTTTAAAAGGGTGATAACAAATAAATACTTCCAATGTCTTGCAGCAATGGATGTGTAATCCTGCAGAAACTGTACAACTAGTTCACAGCAAGATTTATGAGCTTGATTCTGCTTTTATGACCATTTGTTTGGGGGAAGAGAGTAATTTCTAACTCATAGCTGTTTAGTGGAGCTGAAACAAACTACACAATCAAAAAGAAATGGCATTATGTAAATATTGTTTTTTTTGTTTTCAAAATTGCCTGACAATAAGTACTATGATCATTCAATGACAAAAATATTTCTGCATAATGAAATGTCAAGAGCAGTTGCTTTTATGCAATCCCCTTGGAACTGTTCTGACTATATGAGAAAAGAACATCTGTTGAGAAAGGTATGATGAACTGGAAAATGGGACCTGCTGTCTTCGATGCAGAGATCCTAGTGCATATTTTAAGACAGAAGAGATTGATAATAAATGAAAGCCTCTCAATTAAATGATGCATTACATTATAGGTGTGCATTTCGATATTATTATGTATTACTTGATTCCAGCAATACTCCACAAGCAAGCAGGAGAAGCAAAGCCCAGCTCCTGGCTGTACAAGCCCGCAGCGAGGGCGTGGGAATGCGGAAGGTGTGAACGCGAGCTGGCCGGGGCAGGCAGGGGCAGACGGGTACTGCTCACCCGGCTTCTGCCCCACTCAGCACGAAGCTCACATGGCAGCTCATGGCAAACTTCAGCTCGAAGCGGCAACGTTTCAAATCAGCATCTTGTCTCCACTTACAGCATGGTAACAGCCAAAGAGAAAGCGTGATCAAAGCAGCCAAGTAGTGACTCGGAGGAATTTTACGATATACTTTCATGAAAACCGTTGCATAGTAAACATGTAGGGAGCCATGCAGCTTAAACATGTATTAATAAAAATCTCTACAAACTTTGCCATGGATTTTTTTCTAGGAAAAGGGCATGTTTTCAACACATGATGGCTAACACACGATGGTTTAAACCAGTTTTGGTTTTATCATTTCAGTTGTTTGAAGTAAACCACAGACTTCCCCTCCCCAGAATCAGAGCTCCTACTCAGCTTTAAAGCAGATGATGAATTTATGCTTTTTTTTTTTTCTTAAGGTGAACATGGCCATACATAGTAACTTACAGAGCACTCAGATGAACATTCCTTTGCTTCTCAGGGAAAACATGATAGTTTTCAATGCTCCAGTGGTAAACTCCAACCAACCCATGTGCTGAGGTTAGTCTGTCAGTGGAATTTAATCCAAGTGCAATGGGACTACCCCATCACCTTTGTATGAACAAGACACCCAAGTAAGCCTGTGACGGATTTCTAGCCATTCAGAAGGTTTCTGCCTGTAGCCTTTCCCCAGATTTTGTTTTTACGGGTTGCTAAGTGGCCACATTGAGCGGCTAAGGCTATGCTGTTTACTGGACCTGAGTGTAACATTTCTTCTCAGAGCTGGTATTGTTAATAATTCTGGTTTTATAAAATGTTAGTTAATAACAGATTACATACACCCCCCCCTCCATCATTTGCCAATAATTACCAATGTTTTTTATTCTGCTTCTGCAAATCTTGGCATAAATCATTCTGCTTCATTAGGGAGAAAATTGGTGTTAGCCCTCCCCCAAGTCTAGGGGAGAACATGTCTTCGATTAACAAGCTCAGATATTTAAGTCTCTCTTTCTCTCTTGCATGTTCCCTCTCTGCATAATTACTCAGAGCAATTTGCATACAGAAATCAATTCAGCTGAAAATTAATTACCGTAGGCCTGAACGTTTCAAACATGTATGTGAATTATTTTCAGTAAATGGAATTTCTCAAGGCAGTTAAACAGTAACATCTCAAACTGTCAGCATTTATTCCATCACTGTAGTATCTTTGCATAGTTTTGTTTTGGAGCACTCTTAACATCTGAGTGGCCGAAGATGTTGGTATAGTGCACAGAAACATCTATTTTAATTTTTACAGGCACTTTCAAAAATAATTTCTTATAACTGACATATAATTGCTTTTGACGTTGCTGAGGGCCATCCAAGGCAAAAGATGCTTCAAAGGACTCTACAGAGCAAAGGATAAGACCCAAGTATTTAAATGACTTTCCTTACAAATATACAGAAATCTGATGCAGTGAAAATAAGTGAAGGGGAAAAAAAAAAGAGAGATAGGACTGTAAGTTAGGAAATGTGCTTCAATTAGTGGATGTGATAATCAGCCCCAACCATCAACGAGGGTATTTGTCTAGCAACTAGTAAAGAGACGTGTACAAGACTGAGGTTGATTCGCTAAACAGTCGTAAAAAAGAAGCTCCTGGTTTGATTTCTGACAATGAATCATTATGATTTATATCTCAATATACTGCAAATGTATCTCACATACTTCCCTATACTGGGGCAGGTTTTAAATATTACATATACTTAGGTATGCTTAGCTAATACATGTATATTTTTAACACTTATTTTGAAACTGAAAAAACAAACATCCACAGCAAAAGAGAAGCTGTCAAATACAGCTTGGTGCTTGCTTTGTTTTCCAGCTAGCACCAGGTGCACTTTTCACAAACAACTCCCCTGCCTGCAAGGCAAAGATTCAACCAAGATGCAAGTACAGAGCACTTGCATCGGTTCAATAAAGTATGATCTGGCACCAGTGCCATAACACTTCTCGGAGCGCTTCCACTATGTGATAATTTATGCTTGTATGTGTCATACCCGAGGGTGTATTTCTGCATATCCCAGTAAGCTGAAGGCAAAACAGACTTAAAAACCCACAGACAGAAGGACATTGGTCAGATGTTCCATTCAATTATTAATTCCAGGAAGTAGTGAGGGTACAAAATAGCTCCGTTCTCTGGGATTCATGGGGCTTTGGCATATGTTTAATGACAGCAGCTCTACAGTTTCTGTTTTAGAGTCCCCAAAACCCCTGGGATGGTCTAGCTTCAAGATTCCTGGATGGAAGTGGAGAACTTCAAAAGATTGCTCTAATGGTGGAACATGAGAAAATGAAGACACCTCTGCTTCTGCTTTGCTGAGAGGACACAGTTCTGCGGTATCTGACTTAACAGGAGCAGAGCTAAAAACATGACTGTTTGCTTTGGTCAGGCTCAGCTCTCTGCTTGCTTTACAAAGGTACCCCATGAGAGCGCAGACAAGCGCCTCTAACCCCAGGCATCCTGATACTCCAAATGATCTCCACCCTACCCGAGCAGGCACGGCTCGTTCTGCAGGAGAGCTGGTACTGACCCCCAGCCCCAGCCCCTGGTGCCCCAAAGTCCAGCTGTACCTCTCTGGGGACAGAATATGCTCCCCTAGACTTTCAAGCTCAATTTTATAGCAAATTAACGCGAGGAAAAGAGAGAGAAAGCACTTGGATCTCCACACTAGTAAAATGGCTAGCTGATAACATCTTGTGAAATTATTGCAAGTCGTATTTCAGTTTTGTAAGAAGATGAGGCTGCAGTTTCTGTATCTGTGACTGAACTTGTGTCCTGCAATACCGGCTGATTCCTTTAAATCTCCAGATCCTAGAACCAGAACAGAACTTCATTTTTCTTTCCAAAAGTCAGCAAGATTCTATTCTCTTTGCTGCTAGGGAAATACTGAAAATATAAACTACAAAGATTTTAAAAAATCAAAGCCATACAAATGACTTCAAATCATTATTAAAAAAAAGTCTATTTAAGATAACTTTGAGATTTCTGAATGCTTGGACTTGGCCATCCTATGGTACTTCTAAAATGCCGCACAGTATTTTTCCAGTGAACTGACCTAGACTGCTTTCTATTACACTGGACTGAATTATTTATTTAGTGGGATTTCATTTAATACAAATTATTTTACTCCAAGGCCAATGAAAACAAAACAGGTTATACCTTCTTCAGAAAACAGTATTTTAAATTATTCATGTGTAATTAAAGAGACACCTTTCTCATTTCAGATGAATACAAACATATATTTTGATTTGCTTGGAGATAAGTTGCATCGTATGGCATGAAACACTTCTGCAATACTTCTGAAGCTGCTGTAATTTATACTTTAACTGAAGAAAGAATATAATGGGGAAAAAATTACCACAATTTAATTCAGATAGCTAGTTTGTGAGATACTGAACCCTTTTCCAACTTTGATTAAAAACTATAATGAAGGGTGAACTATGAGTAGAAAATAAAATTTAAAACTATAATGAACTGAGAACTATGAGCAGAAAAAAATAAAATTGAAACAATACAGAACTCTGTATTTTTCATACAGAAAAATCTCTTACCAATCAAATTTTATTATTCTTCATTAGATATTCTATGTCATTAAATCTCATTTGAAAATATGAATAACAAACATATCTTTGAATGCTTATTTTTTAGAGGTAATGCAGAAGCAAAAGTGCATCACTGTTATTAATGATTCCATCAGCAAATAGCAAAAATAAGGACCAAACGACTGTTTTTACGAATCAGTATTTCAGTATGCATAATTAGAATTCTTTTCTAACACAGCATTGTAGAGAGCTAAGCAAGCAATAAAAATTCTGGATATGAATTCTCTGGAAGGCTGACGAGTTTGCTCTATTTGTCGACAGACTGAATGTCAATGTTGTTACAGTTACAGCAATTCCCAGCCAGGCCCCCTGTGTATCTCCACACACTCATATTTAAATGTTAAACTAGGTAAGACATTCAGCCCTGGAAATGAGAAAGCCTTTACTTTTTCCATTAAGTTCCTTTGCTTATTTGCTAGGATAAATGAAACAGAATTTGTCTCCAAATATTATCAACTATTTTGTATAAAATATAGGAGCTCATTTTATGCTTAATTAATAAGGTACAATACAGATAGCATTCGCTGAAACTATGCCATGGAAAAATTACCAACTTTACTCTTGTTTTTAGCATTCTTAGCAGCTTAGCTCATGGGCAGTGGCTGCAGGAAGGAAAGGAGACTCTTTAACGTTGTATTCTTGTT
This sequence comes from Strix uralensis, assembly GCF_047716275.1. NCBI lineage: Eukaryota > Metazoa > Chordata > Aves > Strigiformes > Strigidae > Strix > Strix uralensis. The sequence goes on from NC_133985.1 coordinate 19,526,733, forward strand.
CTATCTTTGCCTTTTTTGTGACTTGGGATAAATGAGTTAGTCACTCTATGCCTCCCTCTCTTTTTCAGCTTTTAAAAATGGGGATAGTAATATTTACTGTCTAGAAATCACCCTGGGACTCTTGGAAGGCATCACGGAACACAAGCAAAGGGCCCCTATGAATGACTTGTAATGCAGTCATTTCAAAACAGCTAAATTCTGCAGAACGAAGAGCCGTTTCATGTTCATTTATGTCAGTCTGATTGTCTCCATGGAAACATGGGCAAAACACTTAATTTTCTACATCAACAGAGGAAGATTTGTTTCCATATTACATTAGTTTTAGTGTGCACTGAGCAAAACAAACACAAAAATAAAAGACTTTTCAAAGACTGATTTCGTTATGAAAAGATAGCAGTTCCAGTCCTGTCACATGGCAGCAGTTCCTGTCAACCTGATACCACGGTGGAAAACCTTGCAAAATGGGCAGCATTCTGCAGAACACCTCTGGATTAGGGATGAAATAGAAAAATCACAGATTTGTAAATTTACAGGTAAAGAATTCACTGTCAGAAGAAACCACTAGAATTACAAAGTTATAGGAATTTTAGCCATGAGACATGACCAGAAAAACCCCTACAGAATGAGCACAGCTGCTACTACACATGGCTTGTACATAATCTAGAAATCTGTACGACACAAAACACATCAAAAGTGTAGACTGGCTGGGGGCTGACTAGCTTAATAGATTGTTGCCTAATGTAATTTTCATTGCCTTTGAGAGGAATTACCTAAGCAGGAGAAGATGAAGCTCCTCTATGGATAATCAATTAGTCATATAATTGATATCTGGAAGAGGCTTAAATGGGAAAAAAAATGAAAGGACAAACACCTGTCCTGCCTGGTTCTAAAGCATAGTGAATATAAATACAGCAAAGAGAACTCCTTCTTCTAGCATGAGTTTAAAAGAAATAAGTGCTGTGAAAATCAGTGAATATCCAGTACCATTCCTCACTCCACAGTGCAAGAGACAATCTCTAATGTGAAACAAATAAAGATGAAAATTCAGAAACCACAAAATCATTTTGTAAAAATTAACTCCGCTCTGCTGGAATTGACCAGCAATTGTTGCAATTGTGCCAAAGGCAGAAATTTTGAGACTGGGAGTTTCTAAACAGTAGAAGATTGGTGACTTTTCTGCAGAGAATTAAATGAAAGGGTAAGATAACCTCAGAAGTGCAGAAAGCAGATTGTCAAATGGGCTGGAAGACAGGAAGTGTTCACAAGGAAGAGCATCAGCATTGCAATTTAGAAACGTCTACTGGTATGACACCAGTGAAAATATGAAGTTATAGGCTTGTACGGCCCTGCAGAACAATACATACAGAAGGAAAACACCCAACATTGGGTTCTTTCCACAGGGTTTTTTCTTGCTACACTCTAGCTGCTGCAGAAGTGTGGAAACTGATGATCAACTTTTAATTCGCACAGCCTACAGTTCCTCTCTTGCTTTTGAGACCTCAAAATTAATTTTTAAAAACAAAAGCTGACCTCTACAGAGCTACTGCTAAATCAGCACACTTTGCAGTTGTCTTTTATTCTCGTCTCATTAATGCATTCCAGGGCATCTCGATATGTCTTTTGATAAGTGATTGATAATTTTTAAACACACAAAACCAATGTTTAGAAGGCTTTAAATGGATTCACAGTTTAATTAAAATGCTCTGTTTCTCAAAAAATTGTACATTAATGAAGATCTCATCTGAGAGAGGAGAAATGCTATTTCTCTTGCCAATACTTAGCTAAAATATTTCTGAAAGAAGATCCTTTATGAAGAATTAAAGTTTGAGCAGTTCCTTGTGGATACTTGAGTAACTGTCTAGAATAACTAAAATGTTTTGTCCTTTTCCCACAGAGAAAGAGCCAAAGCTGCCTCGGGCAATACAACAGCAAATTCTGTAACTTTGCACTCAGCATGGCAGCTAAAATCCACCTCTACAACAGCAGAACAACTGTTCATAAGAGAATTGCTTGATTTCTGAAACACCTAGGCAAGAAATGTCTTGAAAAAGAGCAAGCTTCCTGAGTTATGAAGTAACACTGAATTATTCAGGGTTCCTGATGTACATGTTACTTTTTATTAGAACAAAGAAAAAACATAGAGTTCTAATAAAAAGGAACCATCAGTAATGCTAAATAATTCAAAGTAACAATGGAATTGGAAACTAGGTTTTACTCTTTTTCAAGGAATACATATTATATTTCCAGAATCAACTTGTCTGATCTATCTCTAGACGTATCCGGAGTCATTGTCCAAATCTGAAACAAGAGTAAATGTGAAGAGCAAGAAACAGTGTTACAGTGGTTTGGAGACAGGAGATAGGAAAGAGGGAGAACACTACTACTATAATTCTAAATTAATTGACTTCATCCAGTTTTGATCTGAAAAGGTGTAAATGTTACCTGTAACTGCTATCCCCTTCTAGACTTTACCATTCCCAGTGAATATGGAAAACCCAGGAGGATAAGCAGTGGATCTCAAGATTGGAGGGAATACCAAATAAAGTCAGATGCTTTTCCAATTTCAGGAAAGATCCTTGTTGAAAAATGACAGTTAGAAGATAGAACCAGTATAACTGTGACCTTAGTATTAAGCAGAAAAAAAATTTCCATTTATATAAATGTGCTGTGATGTTAAGGGAACAGAAATTGTATTTCAGCATGATTTATCCATCCCACTGCCTCTTCTGCTGAATATATTTCTATTTGCTTTTAATCAGTAAATTGACATTTAAGTAAGGGTGCATCACTACAAAGAGGTCTTGTCTACCGCAAGAAGAGGGCAGAGCAAGCTGTTCAGTAAGAAGGACTGACATCGAGGTAGTATCTCTGCCCCTTCCTGATTCTTCCTCCCTCCCCTGCAGGGTTTGCAATACCCCCCTCTGTTACTTGAACTGGACACTGAACTGGAAAATGAGTTTAGCCTGGTTTTATCATAGTCAAACATTAAAATCTGTTCAGAGAAAATGTGTTCATCTGACATGATGACTGAATTTGCATTTATGATTTGGACAAGATCATTTTTCCAGCTGATTTCACAGTACTTTCCAGGACAGAGTCACTGCTAGAAAACCTAACTCAAAAATTTTCATCCACTCTAAGGCATGTCAGAGCAAACACTGCAGACAATCTGAATATACTGGGTGTGCAGGAGAGAAAAAACTAACCAAGAGCTTCATGTTCTGTGCTCTGACCCTTTTTCAACACTTTATTAAAGCAACTTTCTTTACTGAGATATAGAGGTGGGGGTCAGCTGTAAACCTACAATCCTACAAACCAGTAAGCTTAAGCAACAGTGAAGTTACAGTCCAATGGATTCTGTCACAAGCCTTGGAAAGAGACACTGTCACATCAGCTTCTACTGCTGCCACAGAAGTCTTAGCATTCAGTACCGTTAAGTTCATCAACAACAGAGTAAAATGCAATTCTGCCTGTAACGCTTGAGAGCCATTACGTTATACATCACAATTTGGAAGCAGGGAGTCAGCATTTCAGTTCAGGGTATTTAATTCAGCTACACACATAACCATCCCTTGCTCTCCCAATACACAATACATATGCACACAAAAAAAGTGAAGACATTAAAAAAACATAATTAAAAGAAATATCAGTATCTTAATGCATTATTCCATGTGCATGTCTGGTATAAATGAGCTATGCGGATGTATCACAAGAACTTAGATTAAACTACAGCAACAGCCTTTATACTAATGTGCAAGACCTAATGAGGGAATTCCTTTCTCTCTTTCTCACACAGTATCAATTTCATGCCCTATAGGTTTTTAAATGGCCCACAAATCTTCGTGATTTGTTTTTTTCTCTAAAGGAAGAGTACCATATCAGGTCTTCTAATGCAAGCTGAACAGTCAATAACAGTCAAGATATTTGTTAGGCATAACAGGCTCTTTAAACATGGGAAAATCTATATGGGACATGGCCATTAGCATGTGTGCAGCCTTTACTACTGGCTCGCAGTATTTGCTGTAGGTGGGTGGTGGTACACTGCCATTAATATATAGGGTTTTTTTAAGGGCTTGGCAAAGGCTTCAGAACAGTTGGTGTCAAAGTGCCAATGTCATTGTTTCAGAAGAAATCCTTTTTTCCTCCTTTCAGCGGATAGTCTCAGTAGTTCCTCCTTGAAGTTTTCTATCAAGCTAATTAATTTAGCAGTCTCTCAGGCTGCAGGATGATTTGAAACTCAGCATGTTCTGCTACTGGTAATTTGTTAGTGTGTCTAAATTTCATATCACTTAACTACATTTTCAGGTGGATTTCCGGATCATTTGGTTTTATAATGAAACAGGACAAAGTCAAAAGGCCACGGCTAGAAGGGCTTTACTGACCCTTCTTATTAACTTGGAGCCTGAGAAAGCAAACAAATGAAGAGGAAGCTCAGCAGGCTCATGACTACAAATACGAAGACTGATGTGTATGTTTACTGGCAGTGGACTGTCATGTTTTTGTAGTAAAATAAAATGATCATATAGTCTCTCTTTTCTGTGAGTAACCTTAAGTAAGTTTTTCATCGTGCTTAAATTCCCAGAGTGTTACACCTGGAGTGCTGATCCTGTAAAATGCTGTTTATCCACAACTTCCACTGATGCCATTAACTGGCAGCCTTCAAAATTGCCATAGAAACGTCAACATCCATGAAGAGTCATTACCTGTATGAGAAGTACTAAGTGCCTGTACCAGAGAATGCACAAATTTTAAAATGTCCATATTTTTACAGATATTTATCTTTTATTGATAAAACACTGGGTATTATCACAGACCAGTGGAAGCTTTGGTTTCTTTGGGATCAGGATTTCATTTTCTACTTTGCTTTATTAAATGATTCATAAGACGGAACCAATAGGAAGGTAGGGAGACTTAAGGCTTATCTAAACAGCAGCTTTGGTCACTTGGAGGATTCAAATACTTCAAATGACACATTTGAGAAGAAAATGCATGAACTGAAAAGAAACAAATGGAAATACAACAGGAGATACAAACATTCTGATAGCTTGGCAATACATCTTACTGCTCATATGATGTTCTAGAAGAGAAAATGTAAGCCAAACGTTAGGGACAGTTTGGGTCAATGACCCTATCTCTGCATGCTGTTATGGATCCAATATCTTTGTCGCTCATGCTTGATAGAGCTATCAGAAATAGGAGACCGGAACAGCCAGAATCTTTCATTCTTACCCATTATGGCAGTTCTCATGTAATGAATAATTCATATCTACATTATTTGCTTGAACTGCTGAATGCTGGGACTCACAACCAGATAATTAGCTAATAAAGAATAGTGGATTTGTTGCATGCTTCACTTACCAGTTTCTCCAAATTAATGTAAAGACGACAACGTGCATTGATACAGAACACATACACAAGCACTGTAGGAAGAAGAAATCTTAAAAGCATCACATAACTACTAACATCTAGATAATGCATCTAGCTTCAAAATGATGTTAAAGTTTGCCCAACACTATTGTTGCACATGTGGATTTGCCATGGAACACGTGCCATTATACTGCCTGAAATGATCCCACATCTTTCTGCAGCTGAAATCAGAGATGGATTAAAACACAACTGATCACACTGTATTTCAGAATGGAAGCTTTTGGCCCTCGCCAAGATCAACTGGAAGCTGCTTTATTAGATTAGATTACACATTTAATTAGAGTTACATTATCTGTCAACATTTAAAAGCTTCTAGACTCCTTTTACTATTTCTTTGAGATTAAGTGTGCCTATTATCACTGTCCTAGGTCATACCTTAAGAATATGCAAACACACAGCACAGGCTCAGATTTAGTTGGAACAGACAGAAAGTCTATTGCTGCCCATTAATGACATCTCAAGCTGTGTCCACGCTCCCCTGCCTAGTTGCTTGCTCTCCAGCACCATGAATTTTCCAAATCCAGCATAAAAAAAATTTGTAATATTTCTCATTTTATCAGAAAGGCAAGAGTACGGTCAGCATTTTGGTGACATTTGAAAGAAGTATTCAAGACATAATTTGTACATCACAGAAAGGGAGGGTATAGGGCATGAGGCCATCTGTCTTCCGGCTGAAACCAATACCCGCTTTAATGGAGTTACACTGGGGATCTGGCTTAAGCAGGCTGCCAAGAGAAGGAAACAAATGTGGAACAGTTAATGAAGCAGAATGTGCGTAAGCATCAACCAGTGTGATAGCCTGTGATGACTCTGAAATAAAGATATGTGCTCTTCTTGTAGGAATTACAGACTCCGGAGGCAAATCTTTCGCAGAGAACACCTACTTGAACAGCCCCCAGGGAATACTTAATATTATGTGAAGAACAGAAGGCCCCATGTATCGGTAACTGTGCATGTTTCAGTGAGAAGAAAAAAAAAAAAAAACACACTAAAAAATATGAAACAACTAACACCCTCGGAAATGCATGAGAGAGAGGAAGAAGTGCTAAAACACAGAATTACCAGAGATTCTTCTCAAGACTGTGTCTTCTATGGGCCCACTGACCGCATTGGTATCTCTAGCACAGACATTACTCAAAAGCTTGCAAATGCAACTGAAGTATTACAGAAATGCTGTATTTCAGCATGCCAGTATGTTTTGGTATTTTAATCACAGGTTGTCAACTTGCTGACATAAAATAATCCTAATTTTCCCCACTAAAGTTCTACCCAGCTCTCATTTGCTAATTCAGCTTGCAGCCAGTGTTTAATTTATCTCTAGGCTACATCCTCATCTTTAAGGAAAGACTTGCTCATCTCACTTGAAGTGACTGGATTCAATATCCAATTAACTTTCTGAAAATTTAGTTGTTCCATAAGTTTGCCAGTTGGAGTGAGTATGTGTTAAATTCACTTACCAACAGGGTCTTCTTTTATTATAACTTGACATCTTATCAGCACTGCCTTGAAATATTGACCTGGGAAACTACACTGATGTTTATTTGGGGGGGCAATGTGTGTGTGTGGGGGTGAAGCTTCATTAATTAGCCACCTACCAAATTACTCTGCCAAGAGGGAACAAATATAACTGATACTACAGTTCCTAGATGAGTCTGCAAACAGCACAAAGGCAAGAACTAGCATCTACGGCGCAATATGATGTTAACTCTTAGACTGTAGGATAACTATTAAATTCTGGTATAACTAAATACCTCAATCCAGTGAAATCTATAATCTGCAATACCTCTTACTAGTCACTCAGAAATCAAATGCCTCATCTGTCCACTACCCAGATGAGAAGAAGTGTAAGTTGTCCTTGCTGCTCCCTGACAACTGAATGAATCCTTCTGCAGTGTACGACAGACACTACAAGCAGCACACTATCCTTTATGCTGTTTCAGCTGCAGGCTGGTAAATTTAGCTACAAACAGTATCTTAAAATGGATTAATCAGGTATCTGAAGATCATGTGAACATATCCAGAGATTTCTAGTCTGCTCAAGTGATAGGATCTTGAATCTACAGATGAATCAGAATTTTATTTTGGTACCATACATATAGAACAGCACTGACAATGCCTTTCTTCTTAGCCTTGAATTTATTATTCTGAAAATTGATCAAATGTTTCAAAACCCATTGGTCAAGTGAATGCACCACTGAAAATCCATGTGATCCAGATCAACAGGTTGCCTAGAAAATCAGGAGGAAAAAGCAGGAATAAACTGCATTTACTGATGGGATAGCCATGACAGTATGTGTAGAAAAGACACTGATAAAATAGAAGGGAGTGATGGTGATGTCAAGCAGAACTCCAATCAGAGGATGTGGCCACACCAGCTCTTGGGAAAGGAGCATGGGCTTGGTGAGGCATTACAAAACCGGATTTTCAAAGCAGGCATCAAACACAGAAGGCGTGATATCATGTCACAGATTTTAGCTGTGGCAGGTAAAGCCATATTGCTATTTTGAGAGCCCTTGAATTCATTATGTTCCTACCTGTAGTCTAGTCAATGAATACACATTTTATCATCCTGATGTACAGCATAAAGAATGACTTCCCTCATTAATACAAATTGAACTTTCAGTTCCAAGCAACTCAGATTATAAAAGGTTGTAAGAATGTGTGGCTGGCCCTGCCCAGTTACTCAGCATATGGCCCTAATTAACATTCTTGTGGTCAGTTTTCTAATTTTATATGTTTCAGAATTTTTCATTTCAAATGCAACACAGTGTTTAGAATGTCTAGAATATTCACTAGCTAAAAAACTGGAAAAATATATTGATCAGATGCTCTTATTTTAAGTATTAGCTGTAAGCGATATGCTATTGCTGTAACATCCCGATCAAACACACAGATTACACCAACTACTATATATTTCTGTGTATAATTGAAGCTTATTTTTTTTTTAAAGAAGAGCAAGCTTGGATTCTATGGCATTGCACTTGCATGTGATAGTGATACACGAGGAACTTTCACCTCAGCAGCTTCCCTCGCCTGTAGTCTCCTGTTTTTATTCCTCCGTGACGCAGGAGTTCTATACATGAAAATATGGTACTAAGCAGCAACTGCAAGATGCCAGAATTTGTCATTCAAGGTTCTAAACTATTACAGTGATGATAAACTTCATTAGAACGTAATAAATACCAAGGACAGTATTTTAAGGGATGATGAACGTATGCTGAATTTACCGCAAAACTGGGGATCAGTTTATGTCCAATCAAACTCATATTCAAGGTGGGTGGCTGAACACCTGCTTCAAGAGATCCGTCGGATGGAAAGGCATTACACACAGCTTTTCTGTGCAGGGGCTGCTAATGGTGATGGGAACTGCCATTTCAATAACACACTTCCAAACTAAAGCATTTTTTCTAATAGCTGAGGCAATTTGAAGTGTTTGCTGTTTATTTCATGTAAGGGAGAGCAATCCCTTAATACATTCTGTTCCACGTTTCCTTACAGCCTATATAATTCAAAGGGACAAAATAGAAAAGTGTAAGATCCTCCATTTGAGAGACTAAAACAAGAAATGAAAACATTTATATCACTTAAATCTGACTCACTCACACTTCCATTTAGTTTAAAAAAATCTAAAATTCTCCAGTGTTTGACAACTACCAGTTGGGAAATTATGTTGATGTAGAAATGTCAAGACATAAACATACCAGGTGGGAAACCATCTCATTTAACACTAGATTCCCACAGGCATCTAAAACCTAACTACTCCTCTGACTTGTTTTTTGACAGCTCTCTGAATATGAGATGAATTGCACCCCAGAGTATCTATTTGCCTGTACCAATGAGAAACAGAATCCAGACAATCAGATCCATAGTAACAGCCACCTAAATGTAGATAGATGAATCCCTGCTGCTGTCATGATGCACCCTACTGATATTGCAATAATCCATAGGGGAAAAAATGAGACAACTTTGGCTGGCTCCTATATTACTGAGGTAATGCTATTAAAAATATTTAATTACTAACATAAAAAAATTCCACTAGAGCGAGTCTCACAATTTACTTGTGAAGAATCCACAAATTCTGCTGTTCAGCCATTTCATTTGGGCAACTTTTAAAGTGGTTTCCTTAGGTGGGGAAAAAGAGAGGGCTATGTTATCTTCAATTACTCATCAGAAAAGTTCCAAATGCACTTATGCTTTGAATTTAGTCAGCAAATACATCAACAGGTACCACAATTACTTATTAAAGAAGCAGTATGCTCAGCCCTGTACCTGACACCTAAGGACCTGTCTCTGCATATACCTTCTGAGAACGGAGGTGTAAAAGCCTGGTAAGCAGTATGATGGATCCCTGTTCAGACTATGCAAGTTACAGTAACTTTCTTAACCTGAGCTTTTACACTTCAGTTATCTATCAGAGCTGGTAGCTTGTTCTGACAGATACAGCCTAACATTATTAGCACCTTAGGAAGATTTTAAATTTCTTTAGTAATCCTTCAAGAACCTTATAAAATTGCAGTAGCTGCACTTTAGCCTGTAGGAAAATGAAAGCAAGAAGTTTATCAGTCTTAGGCAAGGAAATATGGAGAGTAAAAGGCAAGGCTAGACAGAGAATTCTAGTATCTCTGGCTGCCAGTTCTGTGCCAGTTCATTGAAATCTGCTTCTCTGTCATCATAAATTAGCCAAATTGTATGCTGCACTCTATATTTGTAAAAGTTGGAAGCTTCTGGATGCAGCTGCACATAAGACCTCAGTCACTAGGACAGTGGCCTCTACTGGCTATTTGAAGGACTGGCATTGACAGGATTAAAGAGAGGATTATTTTATTTGTGCTGTAGACAAGAAAAATCCCTGTATATTCACAGAAATGTGAACAGAGCCCTGAATATGACATAGTAAATCTTAAAGGAGATGCAGGCTACACTCCTCATCTCAGAGCTCCTTGCTGATCTATTGCAGAGATGGAGTGTGAAGCAATTTCAGAGCATACTACGTCTTGCACTGCCAGTCAAGCGATGAATAGTATGGTGCCTGCCAGACTGCACTGGGGCTTGGGAGAAAAAAAAGTAGGACATGAAAATTTCCTGCAACAGCAAAGTTTGATGGATTTGGGGAGAATTTCTCACCCATATGCAGAACTCAAAAAAGGAGAGATATCACTTACATCCACACTATTATTCTCTACAAGAAACAAATGAAAGAAGCAGTATCAACAGGTGAAAGAATCAGAATTAACAGGCAAACTAGAATTCACATGGCATTAATAAATCATAGTGGCTTTTGAATACAATTACGTTAACGGACATCAGCTACAGGAAGCAACAGAAGTGAACTGTGTTGCTGAAGCCATAAAAAGACAATTTCTACTCTCAGAAGTACTGTGATTGCACACATGTACTTCATATGTGGGGTGATCAATAAATTTTGCAAGTAGAAGTTGCAAACTTGGGAAAAAATCTTTTCCAGATCTCAATCTAAAATCAAAATTCCTAACTTCCCTCTCCCTCCGTCGTGAAATGCTGGGTTTTTTAGGTAACAATCCCTTCAAATTGTGCTAGACAGAGAAATATGCCTTCTGACAACTACTCTTGAAGACAGAATTGGTTCAGAAGATTTTAAGACTGCCAGAAGCATCCTCATATCCCCTTGCATAGTGGCAGGCTTTATCTGTAAGAATTCCTCAATACGAAAGTTTATTATTTGTTGGTTATTTCAATTTTAGATAGGAAAAAAATATAATAAAAAGGATTCCATAATGCTGTGAATGCTGACAGTATAAATATTAATTTTTTCACCTGTTGTCTTTTTATTTATGCACTTGTTTTACATACAAAGAGTTTTTAATGGCATGAACAGTCCCCTTTGGGAAAACAAATGGTCTAAGTAAAATGCAAAATGATTTTTAGTTTGTTAAACTAATAGCAACAAAAATGTGATTACTGCTGAAGGACATTTGTGTCCCTCCTAATCCTTTTGATAGTTATGCAAATGCTCAAAAGAGCTGTGTTTTTCCCTCTGTGGAGGAAATCTTTCATACCACAGTGTAGAAGCAGTCTATATTCCCACTGAGTAGGTTAAAGAGCTTGTCAAGTACAGTGTTAAAGCAGGGGCATCTCAAGGAACAGAGCATACACAAAAGGCAGATGGAAGCAATTCAAAGGCCACTTGAAAATTCCCAAAGCAGCAAGGGGCACATATATATTTATTTCCCTAAGCACATGCTAGAACTGTACCAGGGCTACCTCATGTGCTCACGGCCAATATCAATTAGCACGAAGAACACCAGGATTTTGCTATGGCAAGATGTGTGGCCACCCCAAGTGACAGGGATTTTGGGAGATGCTCAGTACTTCTGGATCTTGCATTGCCTCAACTCCTTTGCCAACCTTCCTACAGATTTATGGAGAAGGAAGCACTATGGCTTGCCATAAAGTAGTTTCACACTCCCTGTGTAAAGTTCTCTGCTGCTTTATTTGGTTTATCAGGCACTGTTCTGCCTCTTTCCCTGGACTGCTGTATAGTTCCATTACATCTCCACAGTAATCTGTAACAATTGAGTCTGAAGTGAGGCTATTAAGAAAAGACAAAAGTATCTTGCTTCAGAACTCTTTATAAATGAAAAACATATTTCTAATTTCATATTGGTATTTCATTTATCTTCGGCTTATGACGGGCTCTTATTCTCTAATCGTACAAATGGATAATGTATTTCCACTTCCATTAAGCCTTTAATGTTAAATTTTTCTTCAGTATGAGGGTAACGGAATTTCTTATTATTTTCTCATACGTTCCACTGAGGATATTTGGTCTTCATTTGTAAACAAATAGAACAAAAAGTGAGGAGATAATAATAGTTTGTACAGAGAAAAAGTCTGCCTAACTATGGAGTTGTCTCTCTAAGTATTCTGGATTCTATCAAAGTAAACCTCAAAAGGTTGTAACTGAAAGCCCTACACCCCTGACAGGCTTTATACTGATAAAAGGGCACGATAATTAATCACTTGCCTTATTAGAAAGATATGATTTTTCACTCTGATTAAAAATGACTACAAGAGCTGATAACCTGTTAACTCCTCAGGAAGGCAGCTTTGTGAATGTAAGAGACAATAACTGCAAGTTATGTCAGCAACAGAATACAGATGAACTGCAAGGGAAATAGTAAGGGCAGCGTTAGCATCAGGGAAGAGATTATTCAAATACAATGTACTCAAAAACCACCTGCTGAATTAAACACACTAATAGCACATATGATTAGCTGGAAAGAAAATCTCAACAGAAACCTAAGATCGAACGCTTTCCTAATTTTATCTTTCCAATGTCATCACATTTTTTATTCCTTAAACCATGGACCCACAGCACTTCTGAACTATTATCTGCTTAATTATCGTATCTTTGGTTTCAAAATACAGCATAGTTTCCTCATCATCACCTTCTACCTTATCTCTATGAACCAGGTTATGCACAGGACCCAAGCAGAATGCAAGAAATCTGAGAATGACTAGCTGCCTTAAAACTCTGTATAAAGCAAAAACATCTTCAGCAACATTTAAAAAAAACTTCAAAAAAACCCAAAAGGAGAGCATTTTGCTACCTCGAATGAAAACAGAATTTTGCTGTGACATGTTGATACTTGTTCTGGTGGGTCATGACTGGTATAGAAATCCTGGGTTGTTAAACACTGAATAATTACTTTTAAGTGATTCTTCCCTACTCTTGATAAAACAATAGATAAGAGGAAAGAAGCTGAAGAGACAAGGGGGAAGAGTTCGTTTGGGGGACACAGAGGCAGCACATATATTTAAATTCATGATGAAGCTCAATACCATCCCCAGCACAATCATGAAGTCTGCCAGAAGTCTGAAAACAGGCTCAAATCAGTACTGCAGTGAAGCTCAGCATCTTAACATGGATAATACTACCTTTAAATAAAAAACTCTTTTGAATCTTTCAGACTAAGGAGAAAAACAACCAATTTAACCATTGCTTATTTTGGAATCAATCTGATTTTTATGACCTGAGATTTTAAAAAATCCAGGCACTCTGATTCAGCAATGATACTGCTAACTGTCTGACAGACCACACAGGGAGAAAAATCAACTTCTGGGTCTGCGAATGCATCTTCTCAGTGTCCTCCTCTCATACCTGGGGAAGAAATGCAAAAGGAATATGCTTCAGATATTAATGACAGCAAACTACTTCAAGTTCACGCTTTCTGCTGACTGTGACTCATTAGCCTTGTCTGCCCACCCATACTTTATGTCCTCATAATTTCTTACTAATTATCATCTACATCAAAGCTTTTGGGTGGCAGTAATACTGTAAAATCATCTAATGAAGTACCAGTACCATACTTCAAATTGCATTTTATGTAACAGCAGGTTCTCGGATAAAATATAGCAGAAAAAATGCCCAAGTGTTAAACCACTGGAGCTTGCTGTGGTGCTCAGGACCCTGGCCATAATGGCTCTGAAATATGTAAGCACCCAACTGTTGGCATCTCCTATGAGGGAATGCGAAGCATGCAAGTGTGAAGGGTGGTGGACAGTACCTACCACAAGTTACAGTGTTAAGCCTTGATTCAGTATGTGAACAGGCAACACAACTGAAAAGCTGTCTCAGATCCTCTTTTTGATTCTGTACCCTAAAGCTTTTTTGTCTTTGTCAAGACAGTGTCATAACAAATGTGAAGAAATCATGAAAGCGATGGTTCATCAAAGCTGCTCATTCTCTGTAGCCTTTAATATCAGGCTCAGTAACCTCAAACAGATCTGAAACAGGTGGGCATGTTGCCACCTCTGCTGCTTTTGAAGCTATTCCACTGTCAGCAGTGCACCACCTGCCCAAACACGGGATCCCTGCGGCCTGACAGCATGGCCAGCTCTGAAGAGCCAGTCAGGCACAGGAAAAGACAGAGATGACATTAAAGCAGCATCTTTCTTGCCACTGAAAAAAAAAAAAGAGGCCCCATTTTCTGTTTCATCTCTTGAGGAAGGTGGCAAACAAACACTGCAGAGAGCTTTCTCAGCGTGACAGGGCACCATCAACGCAACAGATTTTTGTGTTACCCTGTATATGGGCTTTCATAAGAAAGAGTTAGGATTAAGGCTGGCATCAAGATTTAGTGATCTCAAGGCAAAAACACACGCAATTCTTATTGGTACAGCAAGTGGAATTTTCTCCTCGAATATTCAAAGCTTTCCAGAAGAAATATCAGACCACTTACGTTTCCACGTGTGCGAGATGCTTTTCTTCAAACATGACATTTGTGCATATAAACAAACACAAGCTCCAGTATCAGGAAAAGTAATTCTTTGCACACTTTCTCAGAATTCAGAACTTTGGCTGCTGTACGGAAATCAGCAAGCAAAAGTGCAAAACGAGGACTTTTTTTCATGCTGAACCATCCTGAACAGAACTGCAGAATCACTGCCACAGGAAAGTGATGAAGCTAATAATTTAACAAGGTCCCCAAAGGATCGGACATTTCTGCAGACAGCAAAAACACCTAGAGCTATCATAATTAATCACACAAAGGATTTTAAAGCTTAACTATTTCAAGGCTTAAACCTGTATCTGCAGAAGATCAGGAGAAGACCTAATGGGAAGATCTATGCAGCTGTGATGGACGACTGCAACGGTAGCTGCGCACAGCTTGCTTTCTCTATGCCTGGTGTCTACTGGCAGCCCAAACCACTTACTGGCATATTAAGAACCCATGTGTCCTTTGGCTACAGAAGGTCCTGCTTCCTCTGTAGCATTCTGGCTGGCCCTGCTGTCTGCAGCTGTAGGGAATGTCTCTGTTTCTGAAGGTGGCTTTGAGGTGGCCTTCAAAGGACAATGTTGTGTATGTAGCAAATTCCTGCCCATTTGCTTACTGAACAATTTTAACACTTTTTTTTCTGATGCATCTGCCTCGAGTCACTGTGAGAAAGGGGACAGTGGACTAGTTCGTGGCATTTAGAAAAGAAATTCCTATTTTCTTGTGTTTTTTTTTTTTTCCAGACAGATATGTGATAGACCTCGGCTGACTTGAAAACCAAGTAAGCTGTGTCAAGCAGCTGACTTATTCAAAGGGTGAAACTGAACCTTGCAGATACAGTAAACCCATAAAACCCCCACAAGTAACAGGTGTCACTGGGTCTATAATTATTTATAAGAACAACAGGAGACCTCAGTAAGAGGTCAACAGTCCAGCATCAAACATAGATGAAATGGGAAAAGAACACCTCTCTCTTCCAATATCCAGCTAAGGCCAGCAACTACCACCTCCCATCTGGGCCTAAAACTGAATTATTACTACAGAAGTGCCAGTGCACCAGGATCTCTTTATGTTTCTATGTCACAACTGTGAGTCATTCCATTCCCGTAAGCCGGTCATCCAACAAGTAAAAACCCAAGACATGTGCACTGGTTATCTGCAGCCATATGTGTGCTGCAGCCGATCCATCTGTAGCCTGTTCTGCATGCTGTTACTTTCGAGAAACTGGACTGGAAGTGGGGCCCATTAGATATCCACAGTTAATTAATACCATTCTCTTTGCCTTTTATCTTCTCTGCCTTTCATCTGTGGATGTTATGCTACAACAGATGATGATGTACCTTTAGACACAAGTAGTGCTACAGTGGCTTAAATATAATCCCCAAATAGTTTTAAAACATACTGGCATGTGCGGGGTTTTCACCTATTCAGTGAAATTAATATTAGTAGACAGAGTATTTATACAAAATAGCTTCTTTTGATGTGCAGACTGGCAGATCAAGGAAACATAATCACTGAACTAAATCTCTCTGAAAAGCACTGCAGCATACATATGCTCATTAGAGTACAATATTGCTACTTATCTAGCCTCTGAGTAATATTTAGAAAAGCAATAAATACAGTTAATGTAAACAGCTCAATGACTTGAATGCCTGGGCAATGCATTCAATGTATTTTAAACATGAGTAAGATATTCCTTAACTTTAATTTATCTAAACATAACTGAAACTTGACAACCTGAGCAACTAGGTTGATCAGATCATGGTTGAAATCAGTTTACTGCATTACTTGTTTGCCCTTTGTGGTTTACGAGATATAGCCAATATTTCTCAAGGGGGGAAAAAAAAAAAAAAAGAGTAATGGAATCTCAGTGTGAAAACCTAGTCATGCCAAAAATCAGTCACACAGTTATAAGAAAGATGCTTTAGTTAGCGTAGTATTTGAGATAAACTAGAGCTCAGTAACATGAATTAGCATGGAGTTTGCTAATCAATAAATCATGCCAAAAAACAAACCTCAAGATAAATAACCCCCTCTCCTTAGGCTGCACGATCTTTAATATAGGATACTGCTATAATACATTTTTTGTTGGTTTACATTGCTGCTTCTGGGTTATCTTGTTGGTGACATGAGAAAAAACTATTTCGCTCCCAATAATTTGTCCATCTTATTCCCAAACCCTTAAAGAATATACATTTTTTTAAAAAAATCAAGATAGTTAAAAATGGCAAAGAAAAAATGATTGTAACCTCTGCTAGAAAGGGAGTGGACAAATACAGGCAGCACTATTCTAACCCTTTTCTTGCAAAACATTTGCTAAACAATGCCACCATCTACTCAATAGAAAATGAAAAAAAAAAAAAGTTGGGATCTTTAAAGAGAATCCCCCAACACTGCAAAACTCACATGCAAATACAGAGCCTGTGCAGGCTCTTGGCAACGGAATGAGTTCTCACAGCTACAAATAATGTATGATAATATAAACCTATTATGGTTGGGTAGCTGCCTGGTTCACTCTTCGAAGTCTTATCACGTCGTTGACCGCAAGCTCTCTCCCCTTTCAACTCCCACTCTGCTTTAGAGAGATGAAGGAGAGAGCTCAAAAGTTTTTGCAACTGATATGTCTAGCTGGAAGATCATTTCTCCAATCTTTACTGAAACAGAAGAGCAAACAGGATGTGTTTCACACATTTCTGAGACACTGGGAAGAATAAGAAATGAGTTGAGAAGAATTAGAAATGAGTTGATGCTTCAGCCTCCAGTTGGATATACACGTAAGACAAGACTGTTGTCTAACCAGAATCTTAAAATGCCAGTTGCTGTCTCCCACAACCTGCTTACATGCTTGTGCACAACTTATACCAGAGGCTCCGGATGAGGGTTTTGTTTTTGTAAAACTGCAGTACACCTGAAAGGCTGGTACCTGATGTAAATTTCAGTATAAAGGAGAAAAAGAACCTACTATTAAATCTTGAAATTAAGTAATGGTTTCATGGCCCTAAACTATTTCATGTCTGTCATCGCCACTTGACCTCTTGCTTCCCTATACTGTAGGTGCACAGCGATGACTCTTCTTCCACCACACATGGCAAGTACCATCAATTTATTGGACGCATGATTAACTCTCTTCCCAAACTGGATTCTTGGTAAGAGAGGTAATGACAGTAATTCTGCAGTTTGAAAGCATTATAAGGGCTCAAAGCTGCCAACAACCATGTAGATACGAAACAGGGTTAAATGTCTTGACACACAGCTAGCACAGCTTCACCAAATACTAGTGAGAAATTCAGCAATAACTGGGGCCCAAGATGACATTTCTTTGTTCACTTATAAAACTTAATAAGTTTAAAGATTACAAGCACTGAGAAATTTCAAATGAAAATAACTGTAAATACATATTTCCATATACTAACACATGCACATGTACAGCACGATAACTTCCTTTGGTGACTTAAACCATCTTTTGCTCCCCACGCCTTTCTGAGGTAGAAAGAATTACATACTTGTTCCACTCCAAAAGCATTTGGAATGTTCTTGCTCCATATTGCTGGAGAATGGTCTCTCGTGTGATACGACAAAGCAGCTCTAAAAGAATCTAATGTTTGACAGTATCATACTACCCAAGTACCTACAGCAAAGGACGCAGGCTTGGCCCTACTGAAAGATGATGAAATGATGGTCTCAATTAATTTAATTGATTGAATCTCCCTTTTTAATTCATGAAATTGAAGTAGGTGGATTAATGCCATTGCAGGAACAAGAGGAAAAGATACCTACAACAAAGGAATGCTACAGTAATTGGCACTTGCAAAAACAGAGGCAGTGCTTGAAACCTATTCTGTCACGCCAGCAGACACCTGGGTTTGATCACACTAGTGAATATAAAAAGCCTCAACTATATGCTTTGACTGAGAGTATCAACAAAAGAGCTCTAAGGGCTTTTGTGAAGGGAGAAGAGAAGGGCTAAACAAGTCTCAACTCTTACCAGCGTCTGTGGGAGTTAAGGGCACTTTGCATCCCTGAAGAGATACACAGTACTTTGCAGAATCGAAGCCTATAAAAATATATTAATTATTACCATAGAATCATAGAACGGTTTGTGTGGGAAGGGACCTTAAAGATCACCCAGTCCCACCCCCCGTGCCATGGGCAGGGACACCTTTCACTAGCCCAGGTTGCCCAAAGCCCCGTCCAACCTGGCCTTGAACCCTTCCAGGGAAGGGGCAGCCACAGCTTCTCTGGGCAACCTGTGCCAGTGTCTCACCACCCTCACAGGGAAGACTTTTTTCCTTACATCTAATCTAAATCTACACTCTTTCAATTTAAAGCCGTTATCCCTTGTTCTATCACTACATGCCCTTGTAAAAAGTCCCTCTCCAATTATAACTTACAATATTGGCTTAGCTGCTACTACCGCAGTTATAGCCCTTCAACCTTTGCACACTCCTGCAAATGACAATGTCTAAAAGCCTGGAAATGACACATATATCCTTGACTCCTTGCAGAGGGGGCTCAAGGACCTGTCCCAACATACCATCCCCAAGCTCTTCTGTCTCCGTATTTACTATAGCACTGTGTTGTATTATTGGCATGACTGTCATATCAAACTCACTTATCTACAATGTATTTCACAAATAACCAAAGGTTGTGGCTCGTGTTTGTTGTTATTTTTAAAAACTCACTGAATTTCATTAAATGTCTTAGTAGAGGCTATTTCTGAGTGTAGCTGTGAAAGCAGATGTCTGGAGAGTGGTGTATTACAAACCTTGAGTGAAATGACAAATCAATCTTTTTTACAGAGATTTCTGGGGATATAGAAAACATGACTCTGTGCTAGCAAAGCAATGATGGCTGCCCAATCAGGACAGAAGAAGGATGCAGCAAATCACTCATATTATACCCAGGGAGAGCCACCCCTGGCCTTGTCCTCCACTCATGCAGAGAACACTATGGCAGGCGAGCAGGTGTAGCTCTTCTGCAAGGGCAGGAGACTGTCGGGAAGGTCTGCCTGGAACAGTACTGCCTGCAAGGGATTCACATCAGCTTCCTAAAGGGGCACCTTTCCCTGCACGTGCAAAATCCAGCTCTAAGCACAGTGGGAGCCATTACATTAACAGAACACGTGTAGAGGAAGATTTTAAAGCTGTTTTCCAACCCTTATTGCTGTCGATGTTGAAACACAGCAATAACGTACCATTACCTAGGAAATTATATGGTGTTCAACGCCATACAAGTACTATTCAGATGAAAAGGAGAAAGGGAGAGAATGTGGGAGGCACAGAGAAAGAAAAAGGAACCAAGAGAGGTAGAATAAGATAAAAGACTTAAGGAAAGGTTTTACTAAGAGAAGTTATCATAACTAGCAATGCAGACCAGGATGCAATTGGGTTTTGGCTTATGGAATCCTGTCCCCTCACAAATGTTTACACAAAGCCACGGGACCTGAATAATTTGCCTCCAGACATTACCCACATATATAACATCTATTTGCAGTATATTCTGAATTAACATAACATTCTTTAAAGCAGGCCTATCTTTTTCCAATTCAAATACAGACTTCAGTCTTGCCAAGAGGTTCTGTACACACTTGATATATGTAAACTGTCCCAACTGGAATGATGATCAATTATACTGGTATTTAAATCAGAGCAGAGGGGGGTTTTTTTGAAGCTATAGTCTAAAATATGCCCAGTCCTGCATTTTTTATTCATGCACAGCTTCCACTGAACTCAAAATATCATGGTAAGGCCCACTGCAAACTCTACACTTACACCAGGGCTGCATATGGTCTGGAGAGTACACTCATGAAAATAACGCAACTTGGCCCCAAAAGGATCTTGCCAACACAGTTGTTTAAGCAGCAAATGCAATTTCTGCTCATATTCAGCAGAAAATGAAAGAAAATACGAATGGTAACTAGGAAACAAAGACACTTGAATGAGAGGAGGTACAATAAGTAAAATCACAATGTCTTTCACCGAGCTCCCTAACTTAGGCATATTCTCTGGATTTGTTTATTGACAATGCACATCGTATAGAATAGTAATATAACTCAAGTGGTATTAACAGGATAAAATTGCAATGGAGAGCAGCTTAAAAATCCTTTACAAACTGGAAGAATAATCAATACAAAAATAACACCTCTTCAATTTCTTTTCTATGGGTGGTGTTCTGTTTTGTTTGGTTTTTCCCTTCTTCAAAACACCAATAATCTGTTGTGGAAAAGCTGTTAAGGAAAGGAAGGGGGATCTTGTATTTGAGACACAGGACTGTGTCCCCTGAAACCTGGGTTCTATCCTGAGGAAGCTTCAGACCTATAGATAGGGTAACTGCATAGGTAATATTACCATTCTTGCCTACT
Source organism: Strix uralensis (assembly GCF_047716275.1). Classification (NCBI taxonomy): domain Eukaryota; kingdom Metazoa; phylum Chordata; class Aves; order Strigiformes; family Strigidae; genus Strix; species Strix uralensis. The sequence goes on from NC_133985.1 coordinate 19,547,778, forward strand.
TCTAAAATATTTCATGAAGAAGTGTAATAGACTTTGGAGGATTCATGTATTACAGTGACAGACACTGTAAAATCATATTTTAATAAGCTGAAAGAGTTAATAGCCAAAATTTGAGTTCTGGCAGGTTCGTCTCTGTTAGGAGGACAGTCAGATATGCCTTTGGTGAAAGCCTTATTTTTTTTTTTTAAAAAAATCTTATTTTCTTGTAAAACAAAATTAATTAAACAACAGACAATAGATTCCTTGCCTAAAATTGTTACAGTCTTTCCTCAGCCAGCACTCTGTTGTAAAAGCTCTCGGCTACTTCTATAGGCCATAGTATCAGTGTTTCTTGGCCACTGATCACCTTCTGCTGTACTTCATGTTGTACGTAAAACATCCCAGATGTTTTTGACCCCGCACGTACATTCTTCTATCAAAACCAACAACCCAAGCCTCAGCATTGGAGCCCACGCAGTCATACAGGGAAGTTCCTGAGCAGGCTTGCACATAGGCTGCATTTCAGGCAATCTTTCCAATCTTAATCCCAAAGAAGTACATTTCTCATATTAGGCACAATGAGAGGCAGATGCTAAATCTATCAATTTCCACTCATTTTTTCATTATACCTGATTATTTCATGATGGCATCTAGCTGTTCCAGTCATGAATTGAAACTCAATTTCTCTGATAGCTACAAGAAATCTACACCAAGAAGGCTTTGCAATTAAAACTAATTAAAAAGTATCAGTGGGGAGTTTAATTTATCTGAAATAGGAACATTCTGCAGAAACAAGATTTCAACAAAACTCAAATGTGCTTCAGTGTATAATAGAATTAATTTCTTTACAAATGATTACAAAAATAATTATTTCATTATTGTTCTATTTTACACTATTCTATAATATACTGTTTACATCATAATAAAAACACATGAAGGGCTATCAAAACAATTTTTTCTAAATACATATATTCTATGGGAGTTTTGACTTTTTTTTCCCTATTGATTCACGCTGGGTTTTTTTAGAAATACCACTAATTTCCACAGCACTGGGTTGTATCTCCTGCGAAATTCAGCTTACACTTCAAGTTATGATTGCATAGGAGAATCACAGAAGTCTGTAGAAGACAGTAATTGATTTGTGTTTGATAGAACAAATTAATTCTGTTCTACAGGAATAAGGAAACCATTACGTAACTCTTGAGAAGGCTGCTGCCTTACAAATGATCACACATTTTCCTCTCCACCAGCATCCTAATTCACAGAATCACAGAATTGTCTAGGTTGGAAAAGAGCCTGAAGATCCTCCAGTCCAACCATCAACCCAACACTAACAGTTCCCAACTCCACCATATCCCCCAGCGCTACGCCGACCCCACTCTCAAACCCCTCCAGGGATGGGGACTCCACCACCTCCCTGGGCAGCCCATTCCAACACCCAACAACCCGCTCTGTAAAGAAATGCCTCCCTGAAGATAACTTCATTTTATCACTAACACACTGAAAGTCCACAACTGAAATCTGCCTCTCAGATGTATGCTTCACTTTCAGTTGATTTTATTGTTATTTTTTTCACACTAGGTAATTGTTAGATGAATTATGATCTGGATGAACTGGTATCTCTGAAAACACCAACACCAATGTGCTGTCAAAACCGGGCCACAGGCTGTGCTAAAATCCTGTATGAATTCATCTCCGCTCATCCTCTAGTGATGGTATTCTGCTTTGCAAATGCCTTGTGAAGCAAAAGCATTGCCTTGCAAAAAAGAATGGTATGTTCTGTACCCAACAGAATAGCATGGAATACATTTAAAACAGAAAATTGATTTGTACGAGCTGCTTGAGAAGTTATATTGTTATCCAGTCATGCCTGGACAACACTGAATGGGTGGATAAATATGTAAACTGAAACTATACAGGGTCATCACCAAATGCACATATTTTTAAAATATATATTCACTTGCCTGAGCACCTCAGCATCAGTTGAATACGCCTCTGGGAACAGGCACAAATATTTCTTTTTTTCTTCTCACGACCACAGAACAATATCACCAAATTCAAACACACAGGGCACAAGCCCTCGGGGATTCTGCTGCATCACATTGATCTCACGGGGCTCTCCCTTATTACAGGCAGTTTCCCAGCTCCCGCAACACCTGCCCTCCTCCCTCTGGGCTCTGCTCAATGGGCCAAACTTGTTTAGTTTTCTATCTCTGGAGAGAGCGAGCGAACTCTGATACTGCTCACACTTGGCACTGCAACTCATACTCTAAATCAAATCTCCTCTTTCCAGTAGATGCTAAGATGACTTAAAATACCGTAAGAGGATAAACAGGAGGCAGCAGAATGCCAGTCCTGATGAAGGAATTATCCATAATTCAAGGATTTCAGGAAGCTGAATACCAGAAAGTCTCTAACTTTTTCTGTTCTGAGCTTCCTTGCTTTGTAGCTCTTGACTAAGTGGCTGCATTCAAAGATAAATATCCGATCTGCACAACTTTATGAATTTGTAACTGAAACAAATGCCACAAGTCAGAGTTACCTGGCAGAGCGCAGTGGGAGAAAAAAGGTTCAATTCATTCCATGTGACTTTTGGAATAAGCATTTATCATCTAAACATTATTTTTTGAAATACTGAATTTGAAATTGTTAAGATAAGTGAAGTTGACACTTTTTAATGTTTGTTCACCTAATTCTACCAAAATTTGCTGAGAACATTTTTTCTTAAAGCAACAAAAATCCTAGAGTTGATTTCTTTCTTCAGGACTACTTTCAAGTTCATTAATTTTAGTAGTCATTCAGGACTTTCAGACACTGTAACTACCTAGTCAAGAAGTTAGAGAAGAAAAACTCTGACTCCAGGTTAAAGTTTGACACAATCAACGAAACATTTCCATGGAATTTATTTAATCTTTCTTTCGTCTGTATGCTTTCATTATGCAGGGCACTTCCATAGCAAATTCAAATTCTACTTATCAAAGATTTCCCTTTTTATTTTTTGTTGTTCCAAATGTCCTGTTGCACGCTCCTCTTACCCTCATGTGTCAAAGTTAAACTCCCTACTGAATTTTAGAGATGTCTTTCTCCCTGTGGCTACTCTAACTATTTACTTCTTTCTGTAGTGCAGTTGACATTCCCTCTAGCAGGAAAAAGAAGACAAAAATGTTTTACCAGGTTCTGTTTCTCTTCTTATAAATTTCAGAAAAACATTTTAGGAAAACATAGAAGGAACTAACTGGCTGTGAGATCCTACATTGCAGTCATTGCCTACTATACAATAAAGTAAGTAATCTACAGAAATTATCTTTCTCTTGTATGTATTACATGAACTTGCTGTTTTTTCAACCTAAAAATAAAAACCAGTTCAGAAAAGAACTGAATCTACTATAAAGTAAAGCAAATAACAGAGGAGCTGTTCTGCCTCCTTCACCAGTTCGGGGTGGGTCCTCTGATTTTCTCATGAGGTTGCAGAAAACCTTCAGTACTTTATGGGTTTGTGGACAGAGACTCTACTGCAACTCATCAAAGTTCTGCTCAAAGCGTGAGAAAAAATTTTGAAGAATGATGACAAATAGCATTTACTCATCAAACATTAAAGTGGGCATAGCTATGTGACTCAAGTTGGAAACTTAGAAATATTTTTTACAAAGAATGCCAAGATGTACACGACTATGTGGTGGTATTATCTTCATAAACCTTACTGAAAAGAACTTGTTCGCCCTTAACTAATTCAGTAAACCAAGAGTTTTTTAATCAAAGCTGCTACTGTAATGAGTCATGAGGACCATAATAGAGTTCTTTTTCAAAAGCAGCTAATTAATCCACTAATCCTGTGGGTAGCTATCACTAACTTAATTCTTTCAGAATAAATTAAAACATACAATATAACCAGAGATTTTGTTCCTCCCCAAATGATACTGTGCTTCCACGTTTCAGTTTTCATTGGTTGTTTTTGCTTAATATTTAACTATTGCTTTTATATATATGCATTACATTTATTATTATTATTATTACATAATAAGGTTGGTACATAGTCAGAAAAATGCTTCAAATAAGCAAACGGAACACTTAATTTTAAAACTGTTGAAACAAAGTATTCTGAATTTGTTAAGTTTCTCCTATATATAAGATGGCTAAACCCAGCAACTTCAAAACACGACTCTCAATTTGTTTCTGTCACTTTTTCAATGAAAAAATCTATTCCCTCCTTGACAAATCTTGCTGTCAAATGAGACTCTTGTCAACTTGGCTTCTTTAGCAAATCTCAAAATCTTTGGAATCTCACTGGGCTTGTATCTATTATAATTGCTAACCTGGGATTGCTTTTTTCCCCTCCTCTGGAGTTTTCTTGCATTGCAGTCAGGATTTAAATCATCTTGTAACTCTTTTGTCAACTTGTCACTTAGGTGTACAAAGGGCACTTCTGCTTGGTAAGTGTTACTGGCGTTCAAAATTTAATGAACAAGACAACAAAATAGGAACTAATAGAATTCTAACAATTTCATGGAAGCTGATAATGATAATGAATATTTGCCACTAAAAATTGAAACAGCACTAACATTCTCATAAACGCACCCAAAAGATGTTTGCTGTGAAGTCAGACATACTTATCTGCGTTATATAACATTAATGAGGTTCCCTGCTGTTTCTGAATTAACTTCAAGTGCTCTTGCTGTAATATTTGTTTATAAAAAAATGTAATGTTATAGTATTTCAATTTCCTTTTATGGGGATTTTAATATTTCCCTTGTTAATACACTTAGCTTTATTGAAAAAAAGTCCCAGACAGCTGTATCAGGATCTTATCCAAAAACCTGCTGCCAATTTCAGATTTTATCATTTGAAATTAATCTGTGTTAAAATTTGAAGATGATAGCTGTATAATGTTATATATTGTTATCCCCCCAAACGCCAGTGATTGATTGTGCTAGTATAAAGCCACAGCTAGATTAGATAACTGAAAGGAGGAGCAGACAGTTTAATTCATGGAGATAGTTAGAATCTGTATGACGGAAGCAAAAGTAAGGGCTTACCGTGACATAGTAACAGAGCTTACACTTAGGGAGTAGTTTATGTTTTTGATGTGCAGTAGAACACAATAAAACCCTTCTAACTCTGCTATATGGAAGATATAATTAATCCCATTTTATAGATGAAGAAAGTGCACCACAACGAAGTGCCTTGGTAAGTACCAGACAGCTCTTTCATCCAACACTAGACAAATAATCCTCAAGGTCAACTTTATCAAAAGGCTGCCACAATTAGGCTTCTTAGGGCTTAGACTGCACTGCAACATGTTCCCTGACATCAGGGGATTTCAGAAGAGTTAGCTGCTTTTGTTGTGAGTGCAAATATCTTGGGTGAGAGAGGAGCAGGGAAGATGAGAAGGAGGAAAGGGAAACGAATGGGCAATATCCGCACTCCAGCACTTGCCGTGCAGCTCACCTCCCTGCCGCCTCCTGCGCATCGGGGCTGAATGTGGTTAGACCCAAGTATCTGAATGCTTCAGGTGTTTGTAGCCCAAAAAAGCAGAGCTGGGTAGATAGTCTTCCCTTAATCTACATTTTCAGGAAGAGTTCTGAGACCCCCAAGCTGTTGGTAAACTACACAAATCACCTAGAAGGCATAAACTATGACAGAAATTTCTGCATTCCACATATTCCATATCCTTTGATTTTAAAGAAAAACACAAGTACCTCCAACAACACCATATCGGATAACATTCAAGACCTCTTCCTAAATTTGAGTTCCTTTTTAGGTACAGCTCTACTAAAAAAAGAGATTGTAAAAACCTCACAGATTAAAATGATTGTATTGGAACATGTTGGAGACAAGAAAGGAAAAAAATGAAAAATAATAAATCACATGCTGTTTCTTATCACAGACGGACTGGCTGGTCATCAACAGCCACCTCCTACTTAAGGGCCAAGGAACAGAACTGGAGATTTCATTTATAAATGCATGTATGAATGAATATTCATTAACTGTGAACCACTCGAACTTGCTGGACAAGTGATTTCATGAAAAAAATTCATTTACTGATCTGAGGATGTTGATTTAGGAATCACATACGTACTGAGTACCTAGATGTTTCTTAATCAACGAATCAAAGCACTTGACTGTTGATTGCTTTCTGCAGCACGGTGAAGTCAGCTCTCCCAGACCTGGCTGGTGTTATTCCAAGAACTTATTATAGTTAGTTTTTATAGCCAACTTATTCTTAACAACTGCATTATCCCTAATGTGAATTCAATCCATTCTGCTTATTACCTAAGTTTGAAGAGTGGCTGACTGTTGCTATCAGATTTCTTTCCAGTTGTTTTAGCAATGTTTGATAAACTTTACGCACGTCTATGTACATTTAAAAGTCACCAGACAGATTACTATTTGGACTCCAGCTAGAACATTTTGCTGAAAGCCTTGATGGATCACCAGGTGAAATAAAAGCTTTGGGACCTGATAATGCAATCCATTTTCAGGAAAAACTGCTACTGATGTCAGGCTAAGCTTTCCGTTTAAGAAGTAATTGAGACCAAGAGAAAAAACAGGCCTTATTCTGTGTCATACTCTTGCAAAAAGAGGGGTTTTCTTAACTCTAGGATTTTTCTTGGTTGCTTTCCCAAATATTGCTTTGAGTTATACAGTTTTCCTATTATAGCAGACATACTTTTTAAACAGTGTTTGAAAAGTAAATGACAAAAATGGTTTTTTTCATTTTAACACATAAAGATATTGGAAAACATTTCAATTAACATTAATGTTTTTGTTAAAGTTTTTATGGCAACGGTGAGATTCAATGGAAACCTCCAATATTTCAACACACACATGAAAAAAAGAACGCATTTCATATGGTTTTGAGGAATCATTTTTATTGCTACATTCTTCCTAAATTATTTATTCAAAGTGACAGGTTGGGGGAAAAACAATAGAGAGATATATCTGAAGATGCCTAAAGATATGGACCAATGATAGGTTTAAAATTCAAATAAAGTTATTTAAATATTCTGCAGATAATGTTGAAAGTGAGGGGTGAAACGGGAGGCTGTTACCTGTTGCTTTTCGATTCTGTTCTCCTAGGAGCATTGCTGTCAGATTCTAGAAAGGAATTACAGGCTACTGTCACTTGGCAGCAAATGAGCTTTCCTGTGGAACTTGCTTTAATTGTTTTGGCTAAATTTAAGATCCATAAAGATGATGAACTGGTCTCACAGTGCTGGAAGCAGAGGTTATTTATGGATCCAGACAACTGAACTTACAAATTAAAAGCAAAGAAACTTAAATGTTTCTTGACATTACTATCACTCAACCTCCCCAACTTGGAGGGCAATATGGTATCTGTATCTATTTAAACACAAGTCCAGAGGCTTCCAAAAGTCATAAGCAAAGAATGCAATTTTTCTAATGGGAATATTAATCCACTGAAAACAGCATGTTCATATTCTTTGGTGTATGGCTTATGTTTTCAAAGGGGGTACACGTGAAAAAAATAACATTAATTATTGCACCAGAAGGTTTATACTTGCTCAAGTCAACCGCCAAAATCTTCTGTTACGTGTACCAAAATCTTGGGAGAACACTGTTCCCCTATTGGGAATCTAGACAATCATTTTAACATAAATGCTACCTTTCAAAGTTTCAGAATTAAAACAAACCAAAAAAGAATATATTCTAAAAGCAGTGAATTTGCCTATTACATCTTTCTATGCAGAACTAGTGTATCACGCAATCACTTTGGTACAGCAAGAAATGTACTAAATAGAGAAATTTTGAGTTCACAGGAAAACAGCCTGAAGGAAAAAGGAAAAATATTAATTCCTTCAATAAAATTCTGACAATCTGAGAGAACTTTCTTTTAAGCAAGACCTTTACACTGTGAGGATCTAGTCACATACTCCTATCTGTGGCTAAACCTGCAGAGCTGGCAGCATAATTTGCTGCTACCCTGGGATTGTGGTTTTACTATTATATGAAATTTCAAGGACAGCTTTTTTATTTTTCCTTTACTTTTACTGTAAGAGCCAGAACTCCTTCTTGTTCTCAGTTATTCCAGTGTAAATTGAAAGCAAAGCCTTGAAACTCTGTAGCATTACTGTGGATTTACAGTTTTATAACTGAGAGCAGAAAAGTGCCCCTAAATATTCTAGGTTATTGTGGAACAGTTTTATAGGAGAGAAAGATATTACTTTAAGAATAAAATAGGGAAATTAATCAAAAAGGATTAAAGTCAGAAAAATCTGACACTTCCAATCACTTAAACAGCACAAGAATGAAATCAACTTGTCTTACCATAGCTATATTACACTAATCCATTTTATTTTTTTTTCCAGGAGGAAGAAGTGTAAAGTAATTGCAGAATTAGCTAGATCCTAAGAGCATATTGCTGTATAAGAAAAATAATCCACGGAGAATTTTTCCAAAGCTTTTTAGAACAAACCTTTCTGCTAGACAAAAATTGCTTTTTTTGCAACACGCTGATGTCTGCTTTCTGTATGGGACATGCGTTTACTGAAATGTAAGGATATTCTGGCAAGCATGTGCTTGTTCCTCAGTCCTCCTCCAAAGATGGTCAACAAAGACCAGAGGAGGAGCACAGCCTGAGTTGAATACAGTGGGTTAAGTAGCTGTCGTCATTGTTGCTAGTGGGAGAAGGTAGTGAAAAGTCATTAAGACTCCCAACTTTTCCTCTCTTCTGCTCCCAGCAAACCTACAGCGGTTAACCAAACACTGAACAAAGCAGTGCCACAAAAGAACGAAAGGCCAAACGTTGAGATTAAAGCAAACTTCCCAAATTTTTCAAACACATTTTTATCACGCCAGCAAAACCCAAGAATGCAGTCTGTCAGAAACTAGTTATGTATTTCACAATGATTTATATAACATTCACACCAACCAGCCATTGAACCACTGACCTCAGTATTTATGGGTTTTAGGTCTGCAAGGGAAAAAAAAAAAGCTGAAAGAACCTAGTTTTTAAAAAGAGAGCACGAACACAAATGTTCAGTATTTCAAAATCTCTTTGTATGTGTTGCCAGGTCAATGGATTTTATCACCGACAGACATGGCCCCAAAAATTGTTCTACTGACATCTTAACCCTAGGAAAGCAAGACAGAAAAATCATTATTATCAGAGTGTATTAAAAAAGAAAACGTGCTTCAGCAATACTAATTTTTTTTTAAAAAAATCTACATTTATTGTACGTTTCATTTTTTTAGGCTGACGCTACCAAAAAACCTCAAAGGTTTTGGGGAAAATAATCTAAGCAGTGTAAGCCGAGATAGACTACTTTGAAATGTAAGAAAATGTCTTCTCTTTTGGATTTACTCAAACTGATAGAGGCATTCTAAATTTACTTAATAGAAGTAGCAAATGAAGAACATTACCACAGGCAGGGGATATAGAACTATTTTCATAACAATTTCTTCAGCCAAGTATCGAGAGACTCTTTATTCCTACCTGGTGAAAAAGATTACAAAATACTGGATCTGACCGAACCTGACTAAATGTGTATTGCTTTATATAAAATACCTTTAAAGAACTTAATGTTGAAGTCAGTTAAAGGAGATGCAAAAATAAATATTCTGAGAGATCAGCATAATCATGGAAGTGACAAAATACAAACAGAACTTGAATTTCCATTGTGAGCTTGTCTTTGCTACTAGAGAACAGCAAAACTCTAATACTACCAATTTTCAACAGTCTTTGATTTTTCAGACCAATAAGAAAGTTCAGCTTGGGGAGGAAAGCAAATTTAACTCTTTTAGCAGCAGGCTTACTATCTGTGGTTCCCTTTTCTAGGCTCCTTTAAAGTAGCCCATAAAGTCCTGAGGGGGTTTGTGGACTACCTAGCTGAAAGCCACTGTATTAGAGGTACATCCTGCAGTAGATCAGGATAGAAAACAACATTCTAAAAGGAATAAAAATACAGAAACACTAATTGCAGAATGTGAGCCTAAATGTTACACCCTTGATTTAGTGCTTACATATTACAATTTCTGATTTCTCGTTACTGAAATGTTTGACTTTCATCTGTTCCTCCCTGTAATTTGCCTGCAAAATTTCCATGGGAAAATTGATTTGATACATATTTTTCATTTTAGAACTTGCATCTGTAGTATCATCAGACTAAACGTATTATTACCTATAGCGACACAATTCTCATGTTTCATTTTCCCCCCTTCATAATATATTCAGGGAAAAACTAGTTTATACGGATATGCCGTAGGGCAAGGAGAAAGGTTTCATTTACCTTTTTCCCTAGAGTGAGACAAGATACAAACTAGTTAACCACAAATATTTTACACATAATTTTTTACTATTAGACCTGCTAATGCCAGTAACAAATAAGTCCAAATAAGGATCTACCAGAGCTGTTAAAATCCTGTGAAGCTAGGTATTTTGCTGACAAGAAGACACAGAATTCTACCCTCTTTCTATTCTATGCCCAACAAACACTTGCCTGCAGTTAGTACTCTCCATATTCCTATGTATTACCTGCTGCATAAGGATATTAACACGTTATGTAATATGCTACTGGGAAGCTATCACAAAACACCTTCTGTCATTTTATCTAAAAAGCAATATTAAGCATGAATATCATAACTGGGTTACTTATTCAGCATTTTATTGTACTCCCTTAAAATCTTACTGCCATAAACCAGCTAAAAACGTAATGATTATGATAAAGGTCCTTATATGATTAAGTTTGTCGCTCTTATTTCAGACTAAAGGCTTTTTCTGCTAGCCTTGTGTATAACCTGCAGGCAATTTAATGCAATAATCTGGGAAAATCTTCCTTCTGACGATAAGAGAATGTGTTATAGCTGGCACTTCGGTGGTGGTATTTGGAGAGTCTGGTATCTTTGCCATGGATTCCTTTTGTGACTTACTAATCAAATCTCACTAGAGCGCCTGCTCCAGTAGGTTATTCTGTTTTCTGTTTGTAGTCACTGAATGTATTAGTGGTTTTATGAAAAATGTACCCACTGGTTGACAGGTTATATGAAAAAGGATTTATTTGCTCATGTAGCTTGTAGCTTGCTTCCAAGTAGCTGATTTGTCTAGTGAAAATATTTTGATCTTGACAGGATTTCTGGGTTGTAGTTCGTGGGAGACGCTGACCTTGCTGACTGTACGAGCTTCCAGCTTTTGTGTGCTGCTTCTCCCTTCTGCCCGTTGCCTCCTCGACTACTGCTGCTTGCAGAGATGCTGAAGGCAGAGATATCCCGTGTATCTTGACAAGAAGTACTATCACTGCATAGCAACTGAGGCCAGCTATGAAATTCTTACGCATTCACTAATCGTATGCCAAGAGATTTCTTTGTTCCTTATAGCTTTTCCTAATCAGCTCTTAACAATTAAATTCTCATTCGGCCTCCTGATGTGCCCAGCCACTATGTACTTAAACTGTCTGTAAGAAAATTTGGAATCCAATGTCTTTCCACATCTACAGAGTAGTGTGTCAGCAGTTCTACACAGATCCTTGCATCCTATTAGTATTTTTTGCTTGCGGCATTGATGTTTGTCCACCTGCTAGACTGATCCCAAATGACATTCTCCAGCATCTGTATCTGTTGGCTGATGGCCAGGATGTGGTAAACTAAATTGCAAACATGCGTTTTCCCTTCAATTTTCCCAACTGTAACTTTGATTTCTTTTGCTGTTATTACAGAAAGAGTCCCTACGCTGGTTATTTTCCATTATCATGTTATTTTCTGCACTACCCACAGGTATTCTATTGTCTTTCATCTATTAATTGTACGTTTCTATTTTTACACGTTTTGTTTCAATTCTTCTATCTGCTTTCATGAATTCCCTAACTTAATGAATTATCTCTGTTTGCTCCTGTGTTCAGCATGAGCCTGATCACTAGAGTTTTTTAAATGTCTAGAGATCTTGATAGACTTAGGATAGATTCTCTGCTTATTTGATCTTTTTTGTTCTTACTACTAATTATCAGGAATTAACTCATCTTCTAAGATTTGATAAGTCCATGAGTCAACCATTTGGTACAGCTTAGCTAAACAGTCCATTAGTGTTTATCCAGGTCCTTGATTGCACAGGTTGAGTATCTTTCTTGTGACCTTTCTGTGATTTGCAAATATTTCTGGAGTGCTCCTAGAGCTTTGTGGGGGTCCCTTTGTTTGCTGTTAACTAATTGCTGGTGGTCTGTGTAATAGTACTGCTGCTCATGTTTTGTTTGCCTTTTCATACAGCACCCACTGTGATCTGAAGAATATTCAACAGTAAACACATTCCGTTTCATGTCCATCTGCTCAAAGACTGGAGTTCGGTATTTTTCCATTAATAATGTTTCATCTTTCTGCTTTGTTTGCTTATATGTACCTGTAGGAGTAGCCTCACTTTCAACATTATGTTCTCTCCTCAGCATGAGAAGAAGGATCAAAACCATGCAATGTTTAGGCTTTGTCTTTTCTTCCCGTAGTGAATTTTTCTTCTCAAATTTAGCAGGCATGTTATCATCCTTCTTATTGATTACTATCTAACATAATTCTCCCTGTTGAAAGAAGTAAATTGCTGCTAGAAGAAACCCTTTTCCAACGTCCAGCAAGTTTCCTGTGGCCCACAGAACCCAGATATTATGCCGTGTTTTTAACCACCATCTCCTGGTTCTTTATCTGCTAATTAACTATTTGCTTCCTGCAGCTCTCCTGTAACACTTTGAAGGAACGTTTCTCTGAATGTGGGGTTTGCATATACTGACAGAACATATACCATAGCCAAAGTCCACACACTTCATCTGTCACTGTCATGAAAGCAGCCGATAACAAATGATCTGACAAAGCAACGTTAATCTAACCTCTTTTTATTTTGCTTGTCATTAATTTGTTAGACCAAAACCGTACAGTTATAGAAAAGAATTAGTTCACTTCCAAAGTAAAATCAGGAAAGTAGCAGCTAACAGGATCCTGCAAAAATCTAGGCAACTACTAATATATATTTATACCTTGATCTCTAAAAATGTTGTAGCCTAAGATGAGACTGACTGTCAGATTTCACTGGATTTGCTGATTGCTCGTCTGTCCATATATAACAAAGGAAAATCTTGACTTCAGGACATAAAGGCTGTCAGGCGAGTCGATTGCATTAACTGGAGATCAATGCTAGAAATATGGAAATTATTACAGAGGCATATGGAACCTTCCAGAGAGAATCAGAGTAACCCATTCCCAGTCCCAAACTCAGAAATATTCTAAATGGGGTAAAATATTATTTGCATTGGATTTGGATTGGATTTCGTACAATTTGTAACAAACACTACCACGTGTTATTGATTAAGTGCATGAATATAAGCTAAGCAGATCATCAGAAGTGCAGACAGTGTTTCAGATTTTACCAAAATAAACATTCAGCGTTGTACCAGTGGCAGAACAATCCAGTTAAAAGAAATCGCAGCTAACCCTTAAGTTAAAATTTTGGTTGATTTACATTAACAATCTTTAGGAAGATTTTCTTCTTCCCCTTTGCTCCTCCTCGGCCCTGAGGCTCTGGGCTGTCCGCCTGCACGCGGGGCTGTGCAGGGTTCTCCAGTTCACACCCACAGGCACTGCCAGGGCCTCGACTGCTTGCGGGGGATTTCACTCTGCTCAAGATTTGACCTGCAAGACCCCACCCATAATCCTACCTCCATGCTCAACTACATCTGAGGGCTGGTTGTTACAGTCTGGCTGCAAATGCTTCATGCAAATTGTCCACAATCTTTTGCCTTTCCCCCTTTAAATTCTGTGCAATTTTCTTCAAACGGATTCAATTAATTGAAAATTGAATTTTGCAGTGACAATCACTTAGCCCTGACAAAATAACAGAGTCAGACCTGGCTAATCATCATAATTATTTTAATAACTCTGGACTATGGGAACATTTTCAGAAGTATGATTGCTCATTTCCAAAATTCATCTTGAGGACCCTGGTAGTCAGGAGGCAGAATTTTAAAGCTATATATATGTTAAGATACATATGCAGTATGTACAAGAATCACCATAATAATCTATTTAAACTCATATTTAAAAGAGTTGCTTCCCAGAGCAATTCCAGAGCTGATATCACTAGAGATGATATCTTCTAGCTATGATACTTCCTAGAGATGACATCACTAAATCTGTCTTTAGGAGCCTAACTACCATTGGTTTCAAAATTATCAAGTGCCAAATCACATTTGAAAACTGAACACAGTATCCCAGGTCACTCCTTTAACAAAGTTGTATAGGCAAATCTTTCAGCTTGGGTCATGCATTGGTTGGAATGTAACTCACACAACCCGGTCTCTATTCCTGGGGCAGTCATTAGACATAAACTCAAAGAGTTGAGTCTGTTTGAGGCAAAGCTTTCTACTGCTTTACATTCCCAGATCCTTAAAAATTTAAGATAAGCAACAAACATGCCTACAGGAAAAACTTTCACCATCTAAACAATTCAAGCTGCTTACATAAAATATGAGGTATTTTTAGGAACAAGACTAGTAATGTTCAAACTGGAAGATCATTCATTCCAAATGATGTGCACAGTGGTAGGTATTAAAGATTTTTTGCAATACAAATCTACAAAGCGTGTTTCATGAATATTAACAAGAAGCTGTAAGCGCAGATTCAGCGATGTATGATGTTGGAATGGAAGATGTCTTCAAAATCTCACTGATAGTTGCAAGGGGGTACTGGGGCTGATACCACTGGTCCAGATGGTTACACAGGTGTACAATTAGTTAGAAAGCTACATTTTAAAATATGTTTCCTTTGCAATGGCAGACTCTTGATGGTAAAGATAGCATTACTTGAGTAGAGTAGCTATATGATCCTCATCACTTGATCTCTCAAAAAACGCTGCCTTTAGCCAAAGAATAACAATAAACAAATTTTGTATATTATGAAAACCGGGTATGAACTACTGAGTCTTTCTCAAAAAACATGCAAAGTTATTTGCACTTATGAAGAGTCAGAGTAAAGTACGTATAAAAACACTGTTGCTAACAAAGCCAAATCTCCTGTATTTATTTTGCACAGATACAGAGAACAGCTGTTTCCCAGGAAGTGGAAATAAGGCCCATTGTGTGTTGGTTTATCTCCACCACAATGATAAAAAGAGCTATCCAGAAACAGTAAAATCTCCATCATCCTAAGTCTAGCTTGATTTAGGAGAGCAAAAAGTAGCTTCTATAGAATATTGCATCTCTTCTTATTGATATTCCTGTTGATTTCAGTGAGTGGTTATCATTCAAGACTACAGATCACAGCATCTGTCAAAATCAAGCACTCGAGTAACAGTTTCCCCCACGAAGAGGTTTGTGCTCTCAGGGCTCCACTGATGAGGCACAGAGTGAAACCATGCCCTTTACAGCTTAGCTAATATGATTGTATATGTATACGTTGAATCCTTTTATTACATATCAAAGACATTTACTACTTTGCATAAGACTTGAAAGAATAGTCTGAGGATTTGCCAGCAACAGCTTTTAAAGAGAGTTTTACAAGAAAAACAGAAGCAATTACAGGTTTTCAGAACTATTCAGTATATAAGCCCAAAAAATGTTGAAGGCAGGGTACTTCTGCACTACCTAAGAAAGCTGACGGGCTGAAATACCAACTTCCACGGAAAATTTTATTTAAGAAATAATAGTAGAAAATTTTTGTTGCTTTCCATACAATCCAAAATTAATATAAAGTATCCTTTATTTGGGTGAACTTTCAGGAAAACATTCTGACCTCTCCTGAAAATAAGCAAGGTCATATATGCACATAAACTTGGCTAATGAGCAAGGTAGAGGAAAATCTGAACAGCATTAGCAACAGCTTATCTTTCCCCTGTCCGAACAGCTGACCTTGGGATTCTCTAAGCACTGCTGGGCAAACTTTTGCTCCTAGGGAAAGAGTACACAGCTGGTTCTAGTTCCAGCAGGTACCCCTATATAACTTTCATCTTGAGGAGCTCAAGCTCTACAGTGGTAACCTCTATGACAGATCTAGTATTTGGTCATTCTCAAATACTTCTCTGATTTAATGGAGTTAAAATGGACAAGTATGCTGAGGAATATGAAAACCAAGTCCCTACCCCAGGTAATGGCAATTTATGGAGTGGTCCTAAACCATGCTATGATGTCTGTTTACACTGTAGACTACTGACTGATAGTGAAGGTCACAACTGTTAAAATAATTTCTCTTCTACTCATCCAAGTGTCCCCAGTCCATTTTAAATTCACTAACTGCAACTGAAGAAAACAGAATAAATACATTTCAGGTTTGCAAAATACTTCATCTTTTCCTGGTGTGACATTTTGTACCTCTGTCCATTCATGATTTTACAACTCACTAACAACTAATTTAATGTTGCTCAAGCTTCCACAACTTCTTCCCAGTGCCAAAAAACAACCACTAGAATACTGTTCTGTTACATGAAACAGTTTTGGACTGATAGCAGACAAAATGCAGATGCCAGAAAACTCATATAACCCTTTTTTCCAAAGTTATTATCATAGCTTCACAATTTTGCTGCCTCCCTGCTGAAATATTCGATGAGCACTTTTTAATCCTTCATGCACCTGAACAAACAGTTCCAGCACACAGAAGATTAATAAAATGCTGAACAGATTCAGATGGCTTATATCTTACTTCCATTCTGATAACTTGCTTACGTTGTCATCTTAGGTCATTCCTTATCTATTTACAAACAACTTGAAGTTATCCATAAAGCTTCTTTTCCCTCTCAACATTGATTGTATTTATGTTTTCATTAATTTAATCAGATCTGAGGAGACCCAAATGATCAGGAGCTTGATTAACTTTGTCACTTAAGCAATGGTTTTATGGTAGGTTTGGAGCCGACGTCCCATCATGCAAAATGTATTATGAGCATTACAGCTTTCATTCAATACAAGGCTGCTGCCAGAGCTCAAGTACAAATAAAACTTTTTAAAATCAAGGGCCCCATTATATCACTCATTTCACTGGCTGCTCTCCAGGCCAACAGCCATTATTTATGAATAATAAAAAATTCTTTTCACTATATCGTACAGTTTTAATGAAGAGAGTTGTTAATGTCTATGGAATAAGCAACAAAGAAAGCAAAGCTCTTTCATTTCAGGGGAAAGGTTTGGACTTTTGAAGAATTGTAAAATAATGATGTGGCTGTCTTGCAGCAAATTTCAGTAGAACATCAGCAGCTCTTTTCCATGAGAAACCGAAGAAAAAATTCCAGACTAAAGCAGTGGCAACAGATCATTTTTCTGCTACGTGAATGTAATGCATCTGCTATTGCCACAGTAAATTGGGAACTGTTTTCTTTTCAGCCCTCAACGCTATGCTTATCAGGTCTTTAAATGACAAATTAATATTTCCCCATTCTGCAAATCAGGAAAACATTTTTGACATATTCTGAAGTAACTTCGAATGAAGAGTGAACTTCTATATTCAAGGCAACTATAGAGCTACTGCTAACCCTGCTACTGATGCCATTCATTTAAATGGACTGCAATTGAATTTGAAGAGATCATCACATCTACTACCAACCACCAATTTTTATCCTATCTGAAGACTCCTGAAATGAAGCTGCAAGCAAGTTTCTTCTTAGCACAGTTTTCCTAGCTTAGTGGAAAGCTACATGTGAACCTCACATAGACTACACAACAACCACTGTTCCGACACCACAGCCTACAGAAACACTACCAAAGAAGGTTGCTATCAGCTCTATCAGCCCAGCCATGGGACAGGTTACACACTGCAAAGGGAACAGATGAAGTGGGAAGAGAAGAAACTCGGGACAATTCTACTGAATTCCTTAATAAGCAACTTCCAAGACCCTCATTTTCAACAGTACTAAGCACCCGATGTTCATATCTATTCATTTGAAGTCCTGAATGTACGTCACTTCTAGAATTTCCAACAACCTGAAGAACCAATTCACACTGAAAAAGCATATTTTTGCTTGTTTTTTCCATCTTATCCCTTTCTAGGAAGTTCAGGGACATGGCATCTTCTACAAAATGTTTACAAGCGAAGAATCATGGAAGTCAGTGGTTTGAGGTATTTAGGCACAATTCAAAATGCAAAATGCATTTGTGCAAAATGCACAAGAGAAACAAATGTCCTGAATGTTTTACACTGATTCCAATGATGAATTTTGAGTAAATTCAGCACAAGATACAAAGGCAAATCAAAAAACCAGATTTTACAGGCTTAGTAGATACACCCAAACCCAACATATTATCACACCTTCCTGGTTTTTATTTCTGAAGGCTTATCCAACAAATTTTTCTCCCATTTTGCCCTGAGTTGTAAATACACAGTAAAGTAAATACACAATAAAGTATCTGAATTTGAAAATTGGGCCCCAGGTTAGAGGAAATGCAAATGCTGTTTCCCTGAGTTCCTTCTATTTATTTAATTTTACCTGAAATTTTAAGAGCAATGAAAAAATTCAAGCTTCAAATTTTCTCACCTTCTGACTGCCCTTTTTATACAGCAGGAAAATGATCTGACACTAAAGAATTAAAAGCTTATCTTCCTACAGCTCATTTCTGAAGCTTCGGTTGCTAGAGCACACCAGGAAATACCCTCAGAGATGTGATTTTTTTCTTGCATAGACCTATTTAGACTTATGTATTTACATATTTATCACTTAGCGATCTGTGTCTTGACACTGTATCTAATACATGCAACTAAACTAGGCTGCCTGACCACAACTGTATCACTAGAAAAAATCCCTAATTCCCAAGTTTCTATTATGAAAGATAAAAATAAAAAATCACAGCTATACTTATAAGACTTTCTCACGTAGAAAGTAAGCCATACTTTCTTTCAGCAAAGCAGTACCACTTGGGCTATGTATGAATTATATGACATTTGAGGTAACAGAAACTTCTAAAAGCGATATTTGGGGTGATTAAAAGATATTTGAGTTCACAAATAATGTTTTCTGTAATTCAAATCCATATCTTACCACAGGAGTGATTTATTTCAAGGAAAATTCGCAGTATTTCCAGATTACAGAAAAAGTGCTGTTCACTGAAATTAAAAGAATAACTTTTAACTACAGAAAGGACAGAAAGAACACAACTTAGAAGAATGTGGGGAATCTGCATGGGAAATTAGAACTACATGACTAAAACCTACTTCTCCTAATGCCATATCCATGATAAATGAGTCAAATATCTTGTACAAGTACCTTGTAATACCTTTGTACACATCACTCACTACATAGCCCCAAATGTTACAATGCCTATGAAGCCCCTCAGTTTGAGCTGGAAAAAGTATTAAGTAGTTATTCCTAAAAAATCCTGCATAAAAATATGTCTATCTCAATACTGCACCTATTTAATCGATGTTGCCATACTATCACTACTTCTAGTGAAATCCTTCTGTCTTCCTCTCCAGCTTCTTTTCCATTCCTTGCTGTTTGTTGAATCCAATTTTGGGCTCATGCGCAAGATTGAGCAGACACCAGAGTTTTCTACTTTTACTTATCGCACTCAGTAGAAGTTTGTGTGAGTAACTTCTGTTGGGCTTTCAAGTGGAAATACGACCAGACAGAAGTTGTAGATTCAATTGTAAGTTAGGGAAAAAATGAATCAAGATATGCTGGATAAAGTCCAAGTGAGCTGACGGAATGCACAGCTAGGGTTGGGAAAGAGAACAAGGTTACATAAATCAGGAATTAGAAAGGATTAAACTGCTGCAGATCCAAAGTCTGAGTTACATGCTGAGTTTTGGCAACCTGACTTAGAATGAACTAAGTGAAGACACAAGTGAGCTGCAGCAAACCAAAAGATGGCTTTTTGCTTTTATCATGCCCAGAACAAAACAATGGTGGATTAAGAAAGCAATAATGAGGATTTGGAAAGAAAACACTGAGACACACAAACATCAGTGATGAAGGTAGAAGCATTTAGCAGGCTTAAAAATATTGGTGCACTGAGACCAAGGAAAGCAAAACCTGGCTTTGCTGTCTCTAATTTGATTCTGTATCTTAAATAAAATTAAAGAGAAGGATGTCTCTTTAATAACCCAGGGAATTCTCCTGTGAGGGATCTGAGATTCTAGACAGTTACTTGTGCATATCATCAAACTGAACCATTTCACAAAAGCAATTAGCAATCTCTTTACTATATTCTCTGTTGGGGAAACTCACAGGACTGAGGTGGTCACAGTACTGCTTCATCTGGGGTCCTGAACCCAGTAATGAAGAATTCTACAAAGTGCCATATAAAGCTGATGGTGAACTGATACAACAGATAACTGAGTTTTATTAATGTCATATGTATCTAGCCTCTGGGGTACCCAAATCAAAGAGCTGCAAGCAAAAAATATTCTGGATTTAATAATCGCCCATTTCAAGTGCTGCATCTCTAATGATCTGATTGCAAAGAATTAGTGCACTTTTGTCCATTTATTTCTCAGTTGCTTATAAAAAAATAAGTTGCAAGTTACTATACTACAGTGCAGTACAAGGATATGGAAAACCTGTTGAGTTTAAGTATCATTAGGACACTTCTCAACCAAAGTAAGTTTTTTTCTGCATAGGATGCAGTTGCAGCAAATCATGCTTTGGTGGTAAGTAGTGGTATAAAAAGTTAACACAGCTCCTTCATTCTGTAGTTAAAGATGCTTTCTTGGTATTTTTGAGAGGAAAGGAAAAGAATTCCAGAGACCGAGGACAGTTATTTTGTTGGTCTATATGAAGGACTAGATAGGCTTTTTAAGTAAATTAAGAATGTTAAACTCACTAAAACCCATGTCATGAAATCATTGATCTATTCAAGCGAAAAACCCCCTCATTCTGATTTCAATGTTGTGGATTTCAGCTAAAGAGCTGTAGGCCTGCAGAACTTGAGAGAGGTTGGAATAAGGTAAAATTGAATGATTACCAGAGTTTCTTAACATTTGGTAATGTCAACAGTTTGGCAACAGATACGTACTTAGCACAAACATTTTGACTCAAAAATGGCGAACCTAAATAAAACCTTGTAAAATATCATCTTAGAAGCAACAGAAAAAACTTAATTCAGCCTTATTTCATGTCAGTTATAATTAATGACTGAAAAGTCATCAACTTGTGTAATACCCTCTGAGTAAAGAAAGCTGAGCAGATCATTTCTTGCTCGCTCACCGTTTTAAGGCTGACTCTACTGTCTCTCCATGCATGAAACTCCTGTTGCAGTCAGCAGGAGCTCTGCATGGAAAGGAAGAGAGATACTGATGCATAAGGCATTCCTGAATCTCACTAATGAGAAAACTTACAGCTTTAATGTTAAGCAACTGAGGGAAGACGTGTTAATTTTTTTAGAACTTGAATGTGTCACAATATGACTTTTATGATCACACACGCATAGGATCTGAACCCAAGACCAACGAAATCAATGGGAATCTCTTTTATTTCCATGCTTTTCTGATTAGACTCACAGCAGTTCATTTAATATAATATATGAAACCATTTACAAGGTTAATTTACATCCATTTTTTTCCAAAATGTACATGCTGTGCAGTATATAATGCTATAAAACAGAATGTGTTCATAATAGCCAGGCCAATTTATAACAGATTCTCAGAATCTTTTTGCAGAGGTAATATCAATTCCAGTGATACTCTTCATACCTAAAATGCTGGATATTTCAGCTACAAGTAATGCTTCTAAAATTGGAATGAACTTTTAAAGTGCATCTACTGTAACATTTATCTTCTGCTATCAATATAGGATGCTGTGAACTGTTTTGCTAGATAGGGCTAATAACAGTCAGCTGAACTAGAAGTGACTTTGCAGCATGTAGGTGATAGAATGTCCCTTCCTGCGTGCATTTTATCTGATTTCAGCTCAGTCAGTCACTTTTGATGGGTAAGAAACACAGGTTATTCTGCAAAGCTTCTCAAAATAAAATATTTAGTATTGTCCACGGGCTGAGGAGTGATGACAAAAAAATGCAAGCTAGAATTAAAATTGTGCTCAAAAAGACAGAAAACTAGCAATGCTGAGGATTTCTCAAGACAACCCTATCAGTTGCTGCACACATTTCTGTTCAATTATACCGCCTTTACTTCAGAGTTAATAAAATTCTACTACATAATCCTTCTTTATGGAGATTGATGGACACGTTTCATGCTAATTCCTTCTTGAGTTAGTAAGCCTTTATTTGCCATGTCAAGGCAAAAATGATGGCAGGCAGCCTAGCAGAAATGCCAGCGCATACTTTAAAATGTCATTAAGTTGCAGACCAAATTAAACTATTGACCAAATTAAACTGTTTACCATACATACCATCTACGCCTTGCTACCATTAAAGGCTAAAGTGACACCACATGGATATCAAAGTGCATTTTCCATAACTGACACTCAGACGTCACAGCAGAGACCACATGATAACGTGCCTGTGTGAGGAGCATCAACGTGTTCTCCCCACGCACTGAACTAGCGAAAACTGGGAAATGCAAAGAAAAGCATCAAATATTACTGTAAATATGATTCACTTCAGGGTATTTGCATTTGATTTGATTTACCGTACTATCCTGATTTGGAAATCTGCTGACATGGAGAAGCTCTAAAGCTGGAAGGATTGGCCACAAATATTCTGGTCCCTGCTGGTACAGAAACTGCAGGATGCAGTGGTGTGGCTGCCTACCACAGCAACACCATAGGCTGGCACTGACTCCAACCATCACGTACCATTTGCCCATCGCTCCAGCCACAGCAGGTTCTCCCACAGGCAGCACAGACACGGAGGCAGTGCACAAAGGACACACTCTCACATTACTTTTATGTACTGAGATACGTGACTTGCATTCCTTGTTCTACGCCTGTTGCAGCTATCAGCCTCAGACAGTTGATTTTCCTTATATTAAATATCTCTCTTTGTGTTACGAAGTTTTCAACAACTCAGTTTCTGATTAGGAAAATAAACCTGACAAAGCCACCTTGACTTCTTGTTGTCACTTTGCCAGCACTTAGGAACTAGTACTTTGCTCCTAATGACCTTGATTTAGGTTCAGGCAGTATCAGCAGGAAAGATGCTCAGTTCCCAACAGTGAGAACCAGGCTCCTGGGTTTTGACCAGTTTGATAATCACCTTGCCAAACAGAACAAACATTACCCTGGATCAGCATCCTGTTCCCATAGATGCGTGAAGCTGGTACATCTGCTCCGTTCCTATGGGCTGCTGGGCAGGCTCAGAGCCTCTGGAGGCTCAGTCCTCAGAGAATGTAGATAATACCAGGATAACTCAGAGTAACTGCTAAAGAGACAACATCCCTCTGCACCCCCTAAACACCAACAAGTAAACCACCCAGCCAGCATAAAATATGCTAAAATGAACACAGGGATCTGAGGAGTTTTATTTCTTTTTTTTTTTTATGTTAGTTTGTATTCACACGAGGGACTTTTTGCTAATTGGCATGATTCAGTTAAATGAGGAGGTATTTTGAGATTAAAAAACATAGATCAGCTGTTTGGATAATGGAATGGGGAGCTGGCTTATAAAGCACAGAAATGAGGAAAGGAGCTGTCATGCTCTGGAGGTTACAGTGAAAAATGATCTTGGGGAATGGGAGGAATGAATAAGGCAACAGTCAGTATACACGAATACAAAGCAGCATTATTACAAAGCAGAAATCAAAGGAATAAACACAAAATGGGAATTGACTAGGTAGAAATAATACAGAACAGGATCCCAGAGTGTCAATGGTCGGCAAACTGAATAGGAATCAAAACTGTCAAGCTGCTGCAAAAAAGTAAACTCTTTTTACTGGAGTGTATTAGCAGGAAAGTCTTAACTAAAACATGGGAAATAATTATTCTGCTTTATTAAGCATTGTTGATGCCCTCAGTTGGAGTATGGTTCTGTCTGGGTAAAAGTATAAACAAGATATACAGGATAAGAGGATAAGATGAGGATAAGAGTTCAGAGGGGAACAGTAAAATTGATAAAATTTTGAATATGACTTGTAAGGAAATGAAAAAGGGAAATAGATTGAACTAGTTGAGAAAGGAAAGACTCGACAAGGGAGCCATGATATGTCTTGAAATGAGCAAATGCTTGTCATAAAGCAAGCAGTTATCCTTGAAGATTGTTCTCCATATCTATGAGGACAGAACAAGGAACAACAGACAAATTACAGCACAGGGACTTTGGTGAAGTATTGGGGGAATCTTTATGAGGAATCAGACTACCTTCTTCAGAAGTTTATGATTAGCCTGGGCAAACAATTGTTAGATCTATATGACCTCTTTGAGACCTCTTTTGGGGTTAGGTCCAGCAGAAGGATGGGAAGAGAAGATGAAAGCACTCCCTGCTGCCTTCGGGGCCCTGGAGGATCACAGGTTCTGCTGCTGAACTGCTCCCTTTGGGGAAGCAGTGGGAAAGACTATCCCCCAACTCACTGGGAAAGAATATGAAAAGCAGAGCGCCAAGGTAAAGGCTTTGTTTCTGGTGAACTGGTTTCATGTGGTAGAAGTTTTTGTAATTGGAAAGAAAGAATGAATTTCCGGGAGCCTGGATTCTTAAGAGACAACTGGGTTACAAATTTTCAATGTAAAAGCACAATGATGACTGTGTTGATTATCCCTGAGGAGTAAGATTCTATCCAGCTTGAGTATGAACATGACACATCCTCATTCTCATTTTCCTGCTAATTTTAACTCTAAATGTGAGACGTAGAGGCTCTGGGGAATGCCTGAGGGATATTTATGTGTATTTACGTGCAATCAGGGTATGACAGTCATATTAGAAATAATTTATCTGTGACTGACTCTAGCTGCAAAAACTACTCAATCCTCTCTAGCAATATTTTACTTCTCTAAATATCTGGTTTTGTTGAAATTGGCTATAATCCCATTTCAGGGGTACATTAAAGTAAAAACACTAACACATCCTAATATGACAAATTAATGAGAATACGGCCAATGTCACTATATCCATCTACAGAAAACGGCACACTGTCAAATCTAGTGACAACTCAATAAAGATACACATTCTTCATTCTAGACAATGTTTGGAGTCACAATTATGGTGTAGAAGAAGAAAGAAAAATTTGAGAGAAACTGTAAATGCTATATTTTGCAACTGAAGCAACATATTAAAATAACATATTCTTCTAGCCACTTTTCTATTTCTCTATGAGTAAATAAGGCAGATTGGAAAAATGATCATTCCCATCAGGAGGTTCTGAAAAGACATAAAATAGATTAAACTGCTCTTGTCTTTGTGTTTGAATACAGAAGCAACAAAAAGTAATTTCAGTTCAGAGAAGCTGAAGGTAAACAACAGTAATCTTCAGTTTCATTTTCATTCTGGCAGGTCTCCTCGCTGATGGTTTGCCCTTAATTGCTTTTCTAGTTACCTAGTTGAGCATAACTGTGTGAGATCATATTTTTAAAAATTCACTTTGTTTTCTTAACTCCTGCAGGACCAACCTTATTTTTTGGCCCTGGAGTGTGCAGTTCTGACTTCTAGAAGTAGAAGGTCAACCTTATAGCTCTTTTTTTTTTAAACTTAGTATTCTTAGTGTTACTATTGTCTGTCTCGATATAGACATGTCAAGTTTGACGGCAAGCCTTTCAGTCATGACTCCCAGTTGCCCTACAGGCATGGAACCATCTTGCTACTCCATAGTCTTATCTTTCCCTTTTTCTCTAATGACTTTAAATGCTAGAGAAAACACCAACTGTTATGCCCACAACATGGGCCTAATCTGATCTGTCGGATCACATAACCTGCTCCTACAAAAAGACACTGGCCAAACATTAACGGGAGCAATCAGCCCTGCTGATGTGGAACGTGTCGGCACTTCAGCATGAGTGAGAGGGATCCAAACCGAAGCAGTGAGAAAACAGGTAATAATAGTTGGGATGGAGAGAGCAAAAAATAGTAGAATGAAAGAAAAGGCATAAAAGGCAGAGAGAACAGCAAAGCTCACTGAAGACGGAAGATAAGGCATCAGAAGATGCAACAGAAATTCTGAAAAAATGAAGCCAAACCCCAGACTCAATTCAAAGAATTAATGTGCATAAGAAAGTCTTATTCTGAGTTCAACAGGGGCTTTTTGTCTCTGAAATAGTTTGCATAAACTAACTCCTCTTCACCATAAGGTTCAATAGTAGCTGGATTTCATGAATTTCCAGTGATATGAAAACTGTACAGAAGAAAACCAAAATAGTATCACACAACTGCTAAATTCAGGATAAAAACTGGAAGTGAAGGAGGAGGAATGTTACAAACAGATGGAGGATGAATATTAATATAGACAAAACTAATTTGTAAGAGGAAGAAGCTGTAAAGAGACCATTGTACTCACCACTTTATAACCTGGCTTTCCTAAGGAAAAGGCTTTTAGAAAGTGGAAATTAATACCACGTTTTGTGGGGGGAGCAATAGGAAGAGACTACAGAAAACTCCAGCAGCGTAAGGCTGGTATGCAGCAGATCTTCCCACACCTTTTTCTTGCACCTGGAGGCAGAGTGGCACCTGCCAAGGACACACAGGCAGTATCTGAAGGTACTTCCAGTATCATTCATTCAACATCAAGGACAGAATATTTTCCATCCACTCCACTGCTATTAATAATTGATTCTGTTCTGTTCCACAGTCCTCCCGCTATAACTATCATTTATCAGAAGAATTTTGCTCTGTTCCCTTCCAGTATTCTCCCCAATTCCTTCATTTTACCTCCTTTTTGCCAACAACTTTTTCTAAGTTTTTTTTTTTCCTCTTTAAATCTCTCTTCCTCACCAATTCCTCCCCATGGATCACTCCCATCTCCCTCCTCCTATTACCCTCCCCAAAATCCGATCAATCCATGCTCCTTATTTACTCCTCTCCTGCTGTTCCTTTTGCACCCTTACCAGCCTGCAAAACTCATCTGCCTGGCACTGTTCCTCCTTGGGAGCTCTGGAGTGGAACCTGGGATCTGAAAATACCCTATAGTGGCTACATGTCTAGTGAAAACAGTAGGTTTATTTGACACAAGATTCCTCCAGGAAGCTTTATTGCATCCTTTTACCCCAAACAACAGTATCTCCCCCTTTCTCCCCTAAAAAACTCCATAATCAGTCTAGTTATTTTTGAACTAAATAGACTCAAAAACAAAGCAAGCATCTGGGTTGAAATTCTTCCTTCACTAAAATAAATTACAGAATTCCTGTTGACTACAAGGGGGCTGATGTTTCATCCTTAGAACATACTGGGCCTGTGAACTTTAAATCCTACAGGATTACACAGAACAAACAGTGCGAAAAAGATTTCATCACTCTCTTATCAATTTACAGAAATTAGTAGCTGAAGGGTATACAGAAATGTAACAGTTTTTCATTTGAATGAAACATTGGATAGAATTTGCATGATCAGACTTGAAAGTTTTATAAAAGTTCACTTGGCCATAAGGGACAGTCCGATGCCATGGAGCTGAAAGAGCTGAGGGACCATCAGCAGTAATTAATAATGAAGCCACCAAATGGATGTGCGGCAAACAGGAGGTTTTCATCCTCAGTGAAATCTTGTGGGTACTGATCAGTGAAGTGCAGGATGGGTACGTGGCTTGAGGAACAAGTAAGGCTGTTAAATGGCAACTGGCTTATCAGTGACTGTTTCACAACCACCTGGAGAGGTTCCTGCCCCTGTTCTGCCTACTGGTCAGTCTGTTCCTTTCTTTCTGTTAGTCCATAAATATCTCAATATTGAACACTGATTATTAAACACTGAATCTTGAATCCTGATTTGATACTTGGGACAGTCAAGCTGGCAGAACCTTGGAAGGATGATGGACTATATGGGAAGAGGAGTGATGGGAACAATTTTTCCAACTGTTTGTTTTTTCCCCTGAGTGGTTCTGTCAAAATGAAGAGAGCAGCCCTAGTAAAGAATTATAGAGCACACAATTCATGGAGGTCACACACACACATTTAAACTAAACAGGGGAGTAGGGGAAAAAGAAAATGTTATTATCCCAATTACATGCACAAGGAACTAAAACTCAGTTTATATGATCTCATCCTAGGTTCACAAGAAGCTGACATTAGAGCTGAAAAACAAAACTTTATCTCACGATTTCCAATCTAACTTTTCATGGAGTTAGGGAACAGATCATTCACAGATGTGGAGGCCAGAATTAACTATTAGAACATCTAGTATCATAGTCTTTGTATTGTTTATGAGAAAGTCCAGGAATGGGGATATAAATAATCTTCTATAACTTTCTATGGCCATTTTCTGTTATAGCAAAGGTTTGCAATTTAGTTGCATTCTCTAAAAATGTAAGTGTAATTTCCAATTTGAATTAATCTGTGTTTACTTCTGACAGTTGCTCAGGAAGACATAATCTTCCTCTGTGAGATTAAAGATGCTTTAGCAGAGTTTCCTTAGCACAAAGGAATTTATTCTACACAAGCCACCACATTCCAATTTGCTTTTTTACAAACTAAACCTATTTTACTAAAAGGTGGCTGTGATGGTAGTTTTCCTAACAGATGTGCTACAAATCTGGCAGAAAGATGATGATCATAAGGGACAGATTCTTACTGTATGGACATTTCACAGATGAAGCATATTTACTTCTCTCTAATAGGCAGGATCCTTAGTTATAGACCAGTTTCACTAACTTTCCAGTATGTCTAGAATGAGACAAAAAGGTCTGTGCATGCAAGAGAAGAAAAGAACAGAGGAACAGAGAAGCAAACCAACTAGAAACAAAATTCAGACTTTATATCATGGTCCTAGCTTGTTCCTAACACGTTTAAGGTGATTTCCATGTATGGGAAACATCATTTGCTACACAAGCAAACTGACTACAACCAACAAGAATTATTAATGTTAAAGAAGTAATAATAAAAAATAAACTAAACAGGAGTTTGCAATGTATTAGGGATTTGTGTTATGTATTGGCGACCCTGTTCCACAAAGCTAACAGGTTTGGGGTACCTGAAGGCAGAGATGAACTGGATCCAGTGCTCTGTCACTTTTTTACCAGCACCCTTTCCAGTCAACTTCTCCTCACAGGTTGCTGTTCCTGGAGTGAAGACATTCTCAGGCAGCCTCTGGCTGTATCCCGAGTAGAGCAATGTATAGAACAATATATGCACCCATTTGCTTGCCCCTTGCACATGGAAGCTCTCCCTCAAGACGACCATTGACCAAACCTGACTGGTTTTCCCATCAAGCATTGTGCATTTATTCCTTTATTCCAGGAAAATGGAAACTGTGCTCACTTTATGACATCTAGTTTACAGACAGCTTTCGGTGCCAAGAATGTCTAATTGGTGTGCGATTGTACCTTTGTGCAAACCACTAAGAGGAAATTCTATGGAAGAGAGGGGATGTACAGAAAAGTGGGGCATTCCCAGCACAGCCTGTCTTCTTCTGAACTGTACTACCTCCGCCAGTCAGCAGCTGAATTGGACTCTTCAGGCAAGAGTGGCTTGGCACAGAAATTTCCATCACAGTATTGCTGCTCAGAGTCAGGTTTAAATAACAGAGTTATTCTTTGACATATCAATAATTCACTTGTTTGTAACGCACAAAAAGTCAGCCCTCCACATAGCAAAGAATTTTTGCCTTCCTTTTTTTATTTAATTTGATCCAGGAGACCATACTATCTCAAAGTGCACAAATCAAAGCACATAAGCTAAATCATCACTAGCATCTAGTGATTCAGGGAGAGCTGTGCACACTAAACACACATAAATCATACAGGAGTGATATCATGCAGGCAAAAGGAATGATTTTGGGCATGCACAATATTTTAAAGTTCAAAACATAATTTAAAGATGCTAAAACCCTTCTTAGTAATTCTCATGCTTTTTTACCCTATCTATATATACTGTTAAATACTAAAGGAATTCTTCTCTAATAAAATGCCATAATTTAATGCACTGATGATAATGCTGATTCAATTTTCTGCTTGCATAAATGCCTTCTAAATCTATATTATTAAAAAAAATTCTCTGGCCCTAGGTGTAAAAATCTGTACTTCTAATGATCTATGTAGTCAGAATTAATGGCCCGATAATAACTGTCATTTGATAAACTGATCAATCATACCTTATCTGCACTACCATAGCATAATATAGGCATCTACCAGTAAAAACATTTAAAAAAAAAGATCTGTTGGTTCTGAGCATGGATTAAAGGATTATTTGACCAGATTAAAGCAATGAGGATGAAATTATTTCAAACAATGTGGAAATACCGTTTGTTTCAAACTGAAAACTGGAGATTCTGGTGAAGAGCACAAGGAATACAAACACTGTGTTATGTTATTTATGGAAGAAACAATCCTAGGAAAATTCCAAAGCGCAGGAAAAAAATGCCCAAGTTTTCTTTCATTTTACATGCAAAAAAGGTTTATACTGAAGAAAGATCAAACTTACTTTGTTCAAATGCATGTACTGGGCCAAGCATCTGAATGCAAATATCCAAAAGCAGTCAAATAAAACATGAACAGTCATATTCAACAGCAAGAATGTACCACTGGCCTGATCATTCTATTAGACTGGTATGTGTTATATGTCTGAGTAATTACCAGTTCAGTTTAGGAAAACCTTCCCCAATTTCATGCCTGGAGCTTTACAGCAAGGTGCACACATGAAATCATATCTCAGTTCTCTGCACATTCAAAGCACACAAAACAAGGTGGAACTATTGAAGAGGAAGGACAAATGAACAGCACCTGCCCATGCTTGCAGTCAGAAGAGTTACGTTTGGCATCACAGACCTTTGGAGAGATGCTTAAAGAATCTCAGGTACACAGCAAACTCTTGATTCTGGCAATTCTGCCAACCCCACAATGCCAGCAGTCAACAAGTCCAAGGGCATGGAACAGAATACAACCCTCTTCAGACCCATAACACGTTGAGTAATACATGGGGTGAAAAAGGTCGGGAAGAGGAAAGTTGCAGATGTAGTTTATCTGCCCTGATAATATCCTAAATTTGTTACAGTCCCAGTTGCATGTGCCAGTTTTACCACTGGACTGCGTAATTAAGATCTTAACACACATACGCTCCAACGTCCAGATGCACTAGCAGTGAGGAACTGGGAGCCATAAAGCATCTGGCATGATCCCTGGAAAACATATCAGCAACTCTTCGTGAGAGAAACTGTGTTACCACTTTTATATCTTGGGAGGATGTGACAAGAATCTCTTTCAAACTATCTAGCTTAACTGGAAAGAACAGAATCTAAAAGTGCTGTTTCAAATCCTCCTGCATATCATTCCGGCTTCTCTGATTCTGCCTGTTTGCTGTTTTTGCACCAAATACATTCACCTCCGTGCCCACATGTGTATAGATCGTTCCACACGTACACAGAGACTCACGGGCATGTACACAGCTGTACCATCATACACAGATGACTTTCTAGTTCTTAAACACTTGGTTTCTTGGCATCTGCTGCCATGAGTTTGAAATGCCTCATTTTGATCAGTGTGAGAGAGGCTAATAAGGCTAGGAAATGATCTGTGAGGAAGAACTAGCACATCTGTGGTTATGGGAAATGTAACAACAAGCCTTCATATAAAGAATAGGTCACTAAATTTAAGGTGGCATCCAATTGTTTGTCATGTCAGTGGCACACAACACAAAAGTTTTCAATTCAAAGGTCTGAACTGCAAAAAGGAAAGTTCAAGTTACAAATTTCTAATCGTTAGGAGTACCAGAGGAGAGTACCAGAATAAATTGTGGGGGAGAGCGTGGAGCGTCCTGCACTGAAGGTCTTCAAGAACACAGTGAATAAGTGTCAGGAATGATGCAGATACGGTTAATGCTGCCTTGAGGGAAGGGGTGGATTAGCTAACTCCTTGAGAGTCTCTTGAGATAACGTCACCCTGTGTCATTTCTAAAGCTTTGCAAGTTTAGTGGATTGAGGAAGTGATGAACTAATTATTTATGTGAAAAGATTCTGATAGGATGATATATCTACTAAACTAAGATTTTGCTGGATTTATAGTTTGTTCCCTGCCATTTTCATCTCTAGCAGATGAGGTGTGAAATTGCTTCAGTGGAAGGACGCAGCACATAACAGCATCAGACAGCACTTAGAAGAACAGAACTAAGACTGTCAAACTTTGGGATCATGCTGAGCTCATCACTACCTCTGGATCTGCAGATTATTTATGGCATCTTTGCTAGGAAACTGGAAGTCAGAGATCTGGTCACATGCTCATCTTTTAATGGCTGGACTACTGATATTTTTCCAGTCTCTGCTATGAAGTCATCCCCTAGAAAACCACACTGAAAAGCAGAACTACAAAATGGGACACAGGCATAATCCTTCTGCTTCATGTGCTTTATTCACTTTAAAACTTCTTTCAAATCCATGACCTTATAGTTCATAAACATTTGAAGAATGAGGCCAGATACCTCAGACACCATCGTATTAACCCCAGCTTAGTCCAATTCTGCTGAAATAAATATGCCCACACACATACGAGAGACAACAAGGCAACCAGGGTACTGGTCACTCCTCAGAAGTACACCTCCAGCAGAACTGATGAAGAGATCTGAGGCACTGCTGTGACTACTGCGTTAAGCGAGGGCCAGAGATGAGAAGGTGGCTTCCTAATCCCTCAAACATTTTCAATATTTCTACCAACATTATCAGCACTGCTTTTGTACCTTTGTACTTTTATCTGGCAGAGGAGAAATGGGCTAAATCTGCAAGCCAAGGTAAGCAATCCACCTAAGTTTAAAAAGGAGAAGCTCATTCGGCTCAAATTTGCTCAACTATTCTCATAATATATGATGTCTACACGGATAGGAAAATGCACGTGATACAAATGCCCAGTAGTCAGGTTCATATCAGAAAGATTGAAAAAGAGCAATACCCAATGAGCATGCATTTTCCACCCAAGTAATGCAAGTCTAAGCTAAATTTAAATCACTGTAAATTCACCAAGGAGCCTGCACATAACTGAGGGCAGAATTTGACACTGATGTAATTCTGCCTTTGTGTTCTACCTCTTAGTAATCCGTTTTAAATCTATTTGTCATACACGTCTTCCAGCTTTATAAGCTTAAAGGAATTTTTAGTACTTCCTCCGCTCTCCCCAAAGAAAAAAGGGATGCAAAGGAATTAATGAATTAAGATTTAATGCCCAACTTTAATTGCCAAGACAGGGCAATTATATTATAATTCATTAAAATAAAATCCATTCACCACACACATCCACACCCTAGGCTCTTTATGTTTCAGACATGACACGTAAATTCACACTACTCAATGGAAAATAAATGCTACTACTAATTTTTATTAAAATACTAGTTAAATTCACATCTACCATAATTGAAATACAAGACAAAACATTGTTATTAGTTCCCTACTAGAGATGATACAAAGATTTTAATGAACTTTTTTATTTAGTCAGCATACTGAAAATTAATTTCTCAAACTAAGAGTTCTTATCATTGAGGAAATTGCCTATGTATAAGAACAGCCTCTTATAATTATTCAGTGCCTTCAAAAAAACACACTTGTGAATATTTCAGACTTTAATTTTCAATAATTTACTTTTGAAACATCTTATTGTGCCAATGTGCTGGACAAACACATGGAGGGAGACACCAAAATAGAATTTAACGTAGACATCCCAAAAATTAATAGAAATGTTCTCGTAAGAAAAACCTTTGCTCCAGACATACCTTTAAATCTTCTCTTCTTGGCGTCCCCACCACACAGAAAGCAGTATTTCCATCTTGTACTACCTTGCTCCAGCAACCTCCTGAAACCCCATCCCTTCTTTCACTGAATACTAACTAGAAGTGAGATAAAAACTTCATATCTTAATGTCTGGAGAGTCTGGATTCAGTATTTTAATTCAAAACAATAATTTTTAATTTAAGAGCTGCATAGAGATCACAGAATGCCAGTTCTTTCAGAAAAGCAAGCAAAAGACTCTTTCCTCTTTGCTAGATTGACAAAGCAGACAGCATATTAATGGACAGGTAAAAGTCAGCTATGTCAAAGGACTGTCACACAGAAAATCCATTATTAAGCTATCTGATTCTTTTTCAAAGTGTTGAACAACACCTACTGCATACTTCATTTTCACTTCTCTCAGCTCTCTCCTTCTTCCTCATCTCTTCCCAACTCAAAGGAAAACAGTAAAAGTGACACTATCATAAACTTTCAGCTCCTGCAGCCTTCACCCCAACACACTTTTTCCCCCACTGACTATCTGGTGCTTTACCATATTCATAGCTGGGTAATCTTCAAACACTCTGGCCTTCACAAAGATGATACAAATGCTTAGAGGAGTGTGTTCCAGGAGAATCCCGCTGGTATGGGACAGCTGTCATGGTTATTTAATGTCACACATTTCCTTTCAGTTCTCTTCTTCATTTGAAAGCCTGGCAGAATTTGTTGTTCTTTAATGTTTCAGAAAACACAGATGAAGGAATTTTGAAATATCTTGTGTTGGTGTATAAACTAACATGAGTTCTGTCTAATTAGCATAGCTGTTGGTGTAAGCCTGTGAACTTTACCTTTGTTTAGCAGAAGTAGACAATGTATGACCCATCTCTTGTACCAACCAACAGAACGGACCTTGAACAGGTTTTGTTCACAGGGAAACCATGCAAACAATCTGCTGATCATCAAGTGTAAACATAATCACAAATGTCCTGAACGAGCACACTGTGGGCACCAACAATAGCAACAGCACATCCAAAACCAGACCTGTCACTATGGAGGTATTGTCTGTCCCATCCTATAACTAAGGGTGACTCAGAGGGAAGCGACTCTGGAGGGAAGCCAGAACAACTGGGGAATGCAGGAAACTGAAAAGAATCGAGGACCCTGCATCAAGACTACGTACAGCATAGTCGGTACCACTACGCTAATCCACTCAACACTTCCGGACTGCAGCATCCCTCCCGCAAAAACGGCAGGTCACATAATGAACTACAACAATAACCTGCATAACTTCTCTCCTGGACTGCGCCATCTCTTCCACAAAACACAGTAGTTTCAAGCACAAAATTCACTCAATTTGAGCTTCAAAACACAGACAGGATCCTCAAATTTAACAACCATGGTGCTTTTGACCTGTTTTCTGGAGAAGTTGAGATCACAGTGTCTAGAAGATGTCCTCACGTGCATCTTGCTTTCCTGGACAGGATCTGTGCGATGTCTGATTCCATCTAACTTTAGCCTTCTGAAAGTTAATTAGTCTTAGCTAGA
This sequence comes from Strix uralensis, assembly GCF_047716275.1. Lineage (NCBI taxonomy): Eukaryota > Metazoa > Chordata > Aves > Strigiformes > Strigidae > Strix > Strix uralensis. Next base: position 19,582,910 of record NC_133985.1, read on the forward strand.
CCTCAAGGTGGCTTCCTCATCTGAAACATGTTATTTCAGTGTCTGCTACAAAGACAAAAAGGACAGCTACTTCAGGCTAGGCATCTGGCTTTCAGGTAACTGTGAAGATGAGATGAAGTTGAGCAACTATGTTCTGTTTAAATGTGCAGCCTGTGAAAAGGAATTTACTTGTTGTATTGTTATATGTTGTTTCTATATAGAAATGCACTCTCGAATGCATTCCTCCTTTTGGGCACAAGCTCTCTGCTTCCAACAGATGGGTGGCCTCTCTCTCCTCTTTCATCTCAAACTTTTATTTTTCTTCCATTTCACAAAATGGAGTACCTGAGTGATACAAACAGGCCTACTTCCAAATCGTATCAGCAGCTCCATCTGTCAAAAAGTTCATCGTCAACACAATTTCAAAAGCGGAGCTATCTGCACTAGGTGTCTGCAATAGTTCTATACATCAAGCATGCTACACACAAATGCACCACATGACACCAACCGGGAATACAACTTCCTATACAAAGTCAAGGGAGAGCAAAGTAATAGAAACTGAAAGAAGATAAAATGTTTTGTAGGTAGTGGAACACCAACTGATAGCAATTGCTCTTTCAAACCACAGTATACTTAATTTATTTATAGGCATTGGAAAAATGTTATTGGCACAGTCCTGTGCAGGAAAATACACTAGAAGCACCACATTATGAAAAAGCAGCTCAGAAGGAGAAACATAAAGAAAATGAAAAACGTTTATCTAAATATCAAGTCACGTTTCTTGCAACAGAATAATGATGAAGCTGGGAATAAAGTTAGGCAATTAGGAGTGAGAACAACTAAGCACAGCCTATACCCAGCAAGTAGCAATGGCATATTTAGGAGTTCTACTGAGGAACTATCTAAAGATGAAAAGTAGTAACTCATGATCTTTATGCTCTAAACTATCAAGACGAATATATTTATGTTTCTGATACTAGAATGTATCATCCAGGTTAAGGTCCTGCCGGTATTTTTCAAACAGACTTGTTGCTTTTCATGGCTTTCCTTGAACACAGCTTTTCATGGTTTTACTTCGATACTTCTAATGGTTTGACCTGTGTAAAAGCTGTCAGCCCAAGTGGACATTCAGATAGATAGGATATTTTCTTACCAAGCTAGAAAAAAAAAAAAAAAATTAGCTGAAACTGATGCAAAATGTGCAATTTGAAGGGTTAGAAGCAGCAATCTTCTCCTTGATGCATAGCGCATGCAAAAGGACCAGACAGTCTCAGTATTGCTGGAGATAAGCACTTTTTTTAACCTTGCATTTTTATGTCAGCAACCTGAGAATCTCCCAAGATTTAGGAAAACTCTCGCTTAATTAAGCAAAGATTTTTAAACACTCAAGGTTACTGAAGTAACTTGAGCTTATTTAAGTAAGCAACTATGGAACAGTTAACAAAGACAACCTGGAGGGTGAATAAGAGCATTTGGCTTTGGGTTGTATAAATGGCTATCTGCTGGATATTTGCTGTGGCTATTCACCCCAGTGAAGGGCTGCTGGGAAGTTTAAATTTAAAAAGAGCACTGCCTCTTGAAAAACTAGATAAAAATACAATGTCTTTTTCTAAGGGCATACTGCAGAGTATCATCATGTGACTCTTGTAGCATTCTGTCCCGGTTTTGGCTTGGATAGAGTTAATTTTCTTCCTAGTAGCTGGTAGGGTGCTGCGTTTTGGATTTAGAGTGAAAATAATGTTGATAACACGCTGATGGTTTAGTTGTTGCTAAGTAGCACTTATCCTAAGTCAAGGACTTTTCCATTCCCCATGCTCTGCCAGCGAGGGGGTGCACGAGAAGCTGGGAGGGAGCATGGCCAGGAGAGCTGACCCGAGCTGGCCAAAGGGCTATTCCACACCATGGGATGTGAGGCTCAGTGTATAAACTGGGGGGAGTTGGCCAGGGGGGCCGATCGCTGCTCAGGCATCAGTCAGCATGTGGTGAGCAACTGCACTGGACATCACTCCTCTTGGGTTTTATTTCTCTCTCTTTTTCTAATTATATTGCTTTTCATTACTATTATTATTTTTTTTCTTAATGTTATTATTATATTTTATTTTAGTTATTGTTCTTATCTCAACCCACAAGCTTTACTTTTATTTTTCTGATTTTCCTCCCTGTCCCACTGGGAGCGGGGAGGAGTGAGTGAGCGGCTGCGTGGTGCCCAGTTGCTGGCTGGGGTTAAACCATGACACAATTGTATGTCAGGCAAACTGTAGAAAAACCAGGAGGGAGGGAGAGAAACAAATGCATTGGCACCTACAGAAGAATGGATATTTTGCAGTTCTGCCATTAATGTTCAGGATGCAAGGTGGTGATGACTGATAAAATAAAAGATGGAAACGTTGCTTACAGAATTAATACACAATTATTGCATCACGCTGTCCTTTGAGATAGATAAATATAATCTGGATTTTGAGGATAAACAGGTCCTATGGGTTAGAGTGAATATACTGTAACTGTATAGTGCTAGAGTTTAGAACACAATTAACAAATAACAGTTACTTAATTCTTACTACTTATTTTTACTACCTATTTACCGATTGTTTAGGTGGCTTTATGGTCTACTGAGAGGGAAGCAGACACATTTTTTCCGAGATGTTTGTATTTAACATTATGAAAAGCAAGGGTTCTTCCCTTTCTCAGTTTTGCAGACTTCTGCAGCCTGCATCAGCAACCTTCCATTGGTTGGTTTTAAATACGAAAGGTCGTTACAAAGGTCCCCACCGAACAGAGAAACGGGCTTAGATGCTGGAGCCTTCACAGCAAAGATACATTTGCTCTTAGAGACTACGACATGCATTTTCTGATTTTTTGTTAAACTCCCAGCAATTAAAAGAAAGGAGAAACTCCATGAACGCATTGAGGTATCACATTAAAATAATTACAATAATGCTTACTCACATTGCATTAAAGATTGCTGTAATGTGCAATGATCCCTAGGATTGCTTATCTGTACATCCATTTCTCAGAGTTCTGTTTATCTGTTGTTAAGGATAAGATTAGTGAGGGACTAAGTGATTCAACTGCTCAGCTTATAAATTAAAGCTATCTCAGGAACACAACCTACTTATATTAACAGATTTGATTCTACTGTCTTGCCTTGCAGTTAAAGTGAACATGACAGCTCCAGATTTTGGGGCAGCACTTCATCTGTACACATGGCTCTCGTACGGCTAAAGAACCACTGCAAGGATGCACATACGTAAGACAACAATGCTGCTTACTAATCTCCCCTAAATAAAACAGATCAAATCCACAAACAGAGGTTTTGAGAAGGAAAATTCTCAAGTTTAAAATAACTTTCCAAATCACCAAGGACTGAAAATCTAGAATGAAAGCAATCAGATTAGAGCAGAAATAATACTATTTTGTGCAAATATGTTTAATCTGAAGCAATAAGAACAGGGAGAAATATAGCTGTAATTCAGTTAGTGGTCTGATGACCTGGGCACTTGGGTTTATAGCAGAAGGAGATTTAATTGCTAAATACACATTCACTGTCATGTTTTATCTAATGAATTCAAAGAGAACTGATGTTCATCCAAATGTTTAACCTTAGGGTTAGATCATGACCTTTATTCCTGCCTAGACAAAAAACCCCGCTAATATCCAAGTACCAAAACACCCATAGGAAGTTCTCCTGACTCTGTATTAGAAAGTAGGTGAGATACGGAGAAGCAGTCAGAGAAAACAGGCTGCCTTTTGCCAGTCCCTGTTTACATCCAGGGAGGTTTGCAAGCCTGTGACAACCATGGTTAGTATCTATCTGGAAGTTTATGCACATTACTCCCATCAAATGAGAACCTGTATTTTTTCAGGTGGTGCCAAAATGTCTGTCAAGGATACCGATTCATTTATTTTCCCTTCTTTGCTTTGACTGGAAATCTATTTTAAGAAATACCTTCTTCAGCACTTCTTCTGTGCTTTCAATGAAATTAGCTAGTTTCCATTAATCAAAATACAATCACAGAATCACAGTGCTAGAATGGCAGTTCTGGGAAGGATGCTGATTCCATTCCCCTTCTCCATAGCTAGACCAGCTATCAATGTGTCATTATCTGCAAGACATTTATCTAACACATTTCAGAACACCTTCAGAGACGGAGACTCTACATCCTCTTTAAAACATCTCTCCCAATGCTTAAGTACTGCTGTCATCACAAAGGCTAAAATTAATCTCCTTTGCTGCAATGTAAACATATTGCTCCCTGTTGTATCCACAACGGACGCAGAACAATTCCTCCGCTTTGCAGTTAATTTTATGTATTTGAAAATAGGATTTGTGGGTTGTTTTGTTTGTTTGTTTTCTCTCCACAGAGGAGGTGCTCCTCTCTTTCAGTCTTTCTTCACAGAGTATATTTTCTGCAGCTCAGATCATATCTGTTACTTTTCTCTGGGTTCTTTTCCAGTTGGTTCATATTATTCTAGAAGCCTGGTACTCAAATCTGGACAACATATTCCAGCCAAGGTCTTACTGGCGCTGACTAGAGGCGAAGGATTACTCATAGTTACATGTGCCAGTGCAACATTTGCCTTTTTTGCAACAGAATGACATTGTTGACTCATGTTCTATTTGTAATCCACTGTAATCCCCTACCCTTTTTCTCTGAATTTATTACTATCCAATTGTTTTTCATCCTGTTTTGTGCGGATGATTATCCTTACCTAACAACTTTGCATCTGCCCAGACTGAACTTTATCCTTTGTTTTCAGACCATTTCTCAAATTTCTTAAGAGTCTGTGAATTTTATTGCTGTGTTACATTTAATAAGCATACTAATTTCAACATCTACAATTTAATGGAAATGGTGGATAATACTGGACCAAAATAGATCACAGAGGAACCCTACTCAATTTATCCTTCCAGTCTGAAGTTGAACCATTGACAGCTACTACCAGAATGTAGTTTTCCAATTGATTTTGTACCCAGCTCATAATTATTTCTTTAGACAATATTTCTTTAACTTGCTTATAAGACAGTAATGTAAGCCAATGTCAAAAGCCTTATTAAAGTCAAGATATGTGATACTGCAACCTTATCCCTGAGTCCCAAGGCCTGTCAATGTCACAGAAGAAAATTAGTTTAGTTTGACATCCATACCAGCTTTATTCATCCCCTTATCTTCTCGATGCTAACAAATATTTGCTTTAGTATTTATTCTAGTATATTTTTTTCAGGATTTCAGGTTCAACTCACAGGATATAATTTCCTATTTTCTTCCTTTTCCTAACTTTCAAAAGTATGCACGCTGCTTGTGCTTTCCCAGTCTTCTACGATTTCATAAATTTTGAAAGATAACTTCTAGTATCTTTAAAATTATTTCAGCCAATTCACTTAACCCTTATATCAGTTTCAGCCAATTTGCAAATTTAGAATTTACTCAAGCCCATTCTTTCCCTGATCCAGAATTGTACGCTTCAGATGAAGATACTAACCACGATAGCCACCTGGTCACAGCTGATCTTTTAAGTGAAAGCCAAACAAAGACAGGTAACAATGCTTTGGTCTCAGCAATGCCTTTATATAAGCATCTCTCTCCACTGAGCAGTGAGCCATCGTTTTTCTTGATTCTTCTTTTCCTTGTAATACACTTGTAAAACATTGTTATTCTTAAATCCTTGCCCAAACACCTTATTTTACACTTGGCTTTCTGTGTTTGGGGCTACTGTTTGCGCTCCCTTAAGAGTTCAACCTAGTTGCACTTCCTTTATGTAACTTCTTGCCACTGCAGTCACTAAGAGCCTTATCATTAACCAAGCTCTTGGCTTTTGGGTAATTCACATTTGTGCCTTCTATACTGAGGAAATGCCAATTATCCTCATGTTTCTTCCTCTAATTTCTGCCTTGCCAATACTCACTTTACTGAAACCTAATTTTGAAATAATTTGTCTTTACTTTGATGTTCTTCTCATCCTAAAAATTCTGCATTATACCTTTTTATGGCCATTGTCACTCTGTCTTCTACTTTCATTCTCCACAGGAGTTCCTGTTTTTCAGTTGGAATCAAATGACAGTTAGTAATCACCTATTAACTCACAAACATATAAACGTGTTTAAATAGTGTGCAAATTACTCTTCTGACTGGCTAGTGATTTAAAAATCACTTTGACATGCAATATAAATCTAATGCTACACCATCCAATATTTAAGTCAAATAATATTTCAAAGCTGAAGATTTTACCCCCGATTGGTTTGGCCTCGTTAAATCAGAAGACAAACTGAAGCAGCTAGTTTCAACAATACACTGGGGTGTCTCTTACTGCAAATAAGGAAGGATGCTTTGCAGGTATGTATTTTCCAAACACGCTTCACTTTTAAAAGTTTAAGTAAGTTTCCAAAAATGAACTCCTATATACGGAACTGAAGCAAAGGGAAGGAGACCCCTGCTCACTAAGTGATGTCAATGAGAGCAGGGTTGGGCCCTGTGATATTCCCCAAAATGTATTTACTTCAATGGGAGCTGGATGAGCACGGGGAGGCATGAATTTCCCTTTAAAAATCATGTCTGCTTCACAGTCAGTGAAGTAAGAGGTATTAAAAGAAAGCCAGCACCATTATTGACAAAACTAACAAGTGTTCCCCAAGTACTAATAAAATACTAGACAAGCAACCTATCGATCATTGTCTTAGTTCAAAGCACATCAGCCATAATACAATCACAGACAGGGACCCCATCTCTGTCACTTCTGATGCCATATTTAATGACAAAATTGGTTCCTTACAAGCTTGGAAGAAATTTAATATGCTTCTAGCACATGAAGAGAACCGCATGCACCTGTTTGGAGAATATGAGCAACCATATGTGCTTGAAATGCATTTGATGGAAGATAGTACACTTCATGTGCTACATCTTAGCTATTGTTTTCCGTTGATTCAGTTAGCATGTTTTAAAATTGTACTGATTTACTGAAGATTTACAAACATAATTCATGTGCAGTTGTCCTATGAATAAGCCTCTAAAACTAATTCAACCACAGTCAAAAAATAAATTGCAAAATAAGTTATTCAATTGAAATCTGCCATCTGAGGCACAGCAATAGAAAACATTTATTATAAAACTAACATATATTTGTGGCTAGAGATGTGTACAGTACTAAACAACTGTCTGAAAGGAATTTATTCAGGCTTTTCTGAAAGAACATCTTAACTGGGCTAACAGAAAATTACATGTTCAAAAATAATTGCAGGTTCTATGATTTTCATCCTGCATCACAGGCTTCCCATTATCATCCTTTTTGTTTCCGAAGGCTTATGAATTTTAGGCAAACTTTATTCTGCACAGCTGCAGGAGGCCATTTCTGGAGTCTGGATTTGCCAATTAGACATGGGAAAGACATAGGTACAATTCAACATGGAAGGAGAGGAAATATGAATACCAATATATCCATCTCTAGATATAAAGCTCTAATTTTGACAAATTCACTTCCATGGGGCTGCTGGACTGTGAAAGTCATAGGCTATGCTATGCTGGAGGCCGCAATCCACTCACAAGCAGTGTTTCCTCTTCAAAAGTGAGGGTATTTTGCCAGTTCAGACTTTCATTAGTGCTCAAGGGGAATTCTTTGAAATGATACGAGTTCATGACTGTAATTAATAATGATAGTCGAGTCTACATGAGCATGTCTGACATGAGACTCAGTCATTGATAGGTCCAATTCAGACAGATGAAGACTTTCACACAGTATGCTGGAAGAGGGATTTGAGAATTTTTTTATTTCCCATGCTCCCCAGGCAGATAATGAAAGCCCTAAGAAATAATATCCCTGTCCGGACTTCTCAGTTACTAGGGAAGAGGATTGGGAATAAAGACAGTGAAAATAAAGACAAAGGCTGAAAGACAAGGGGGAAAGTTCAGACTATTTCTGATCAGTAGCTTCTTTTCCTGAGAAGCCCAGCAGCTTGGGGATTGCTATCACCAGCGATGGGTAAAATTTTACCATGTTTCTAGCCAGTCTCTTTGCCTCAGTGCAGGAGGCAAGGTCAAGGTAGGAGACTCAGGTCTGCTCAGCCCACTGCAATCAACTGACTGTGTCACAATCAAAATGGAAAGGGTGAGATTTGTACCTACTCGAACAGGCAATTCTACAGTTCAGTGGATGGTTTTAGGCACAGAAGTGGGAAAAAGCTCAGTGCTACAACAGAATCAAGTCTTTTCCCCCTCTGTGTCCTTGTTGTTAATAATAACGGCAGCTCAATGGTCTAAACATTTTTTGGATTCAACGCTTTTGTATCTGCAATACAAAGTGCATCCCATTACTTACACGGTTCCTATGTTCTGGGTAACGATGCTTTAAAAAGAGCCATATGGAAAGCAAATTGAACACCATTCCAAACTGTTTCCAGCACCTTTAAGCCTAACAAAACGTACTGTTATTTGTGCATCTTATAAAAAAAAAATAATATCATCTATTTGTCTGTACAAGAATTTACTACAGCTATTGAGAGGTGGCTTTTAGCAGAATTTTTCAATAACTTAAACTTCTTTTTTAACAGTTTTCACTTATAATAATACATAAAGTCTTAATGAGTCCATTTTCTAACAAGCCTGAATAGGTGCAGAATGTCAGACACATTTAATTACCATAACAAAATCTCTGACTTGAGAACGTTAAACTAAACTTTCTCCCCGATTCCCTCTTTTCTTTCTCCAATGTAGATGGAGAACACTAGGAAAGTATGTCAAGTTAGCTGTCAAGCTCCTTCAGAACTCTCAAACGACCTTGTCAGAAAAAAAAAACCACAACCCTTTGATTCATATTTTAAAATCCTGACTAACCTGCCCCTTCCACTCTTCTGCTTTCTGCCTTCTGCAACTCTGACAGAATTGAGTTCAATATTAATGATTAGCAATCATTTTCAGGCTATACGCTCTCTTGCCTTCTCCAGTCCAAATGCCTCGTTAGCTTGGTTCAGTTAGTAAGATGCTCACCTTTCTATTGGTTTCTCCTGGGTTCAAGATGAATAAAAAGCTGGGCTGGTAGCTAGGCTAAAAATAAATTCTGATCACTCAAGTACCCTCCAAGACGCAGCTGAACCATTCAAGTTGACTTCCCTTGAAAAGGCACGTTATGCAAAGATACTTCGTGTGACTCTAGGGGTTGTTTCAGTGGAAGTCATGTATGCTATTTTACAAAACAAGGCATTTCTTTTCTTGAGATGTACATGCAGATATTTCTCTCTGGATTGCAAGCAGAAAGCAGACAGCTTGATTACACTGCTATTGTTTTTAAATGCATAATTAAATAATTCAATCTGCTGAATAAAGCTAGCTTTTTTCTAGAAAAGTATACAGTTGGTTGGACCCAGCAGACTCTTCTTTAAAAGATGCAAATGAAGTACAAGCCTAGAAGCAGAACTCTGCTCATTTTCAAAACCTCTGACTACTGCTGGTTTTTAAATCTGTAAAGCATACTGAATCCTCCAGCTGCCTTGCGAGATCACTTCTGGCAGGTGCTAGCCACCTCAGTTACTTCTAAACCCTGCCCTTCCAGCTCCTTCATCGTGATTCTACAGTCTGGCTTCCAAATAAAGACTTCACAATTAGAATATTGAAACATGATTTTAGATTTAGAATTGAGAAATAGATTTTAAACATTAAAAACTTGTAAATCTGTCCCAAAGAGTGGGTATTCACACAAGTTAGCCTTAGTTTAGTGATGCTAGACTCAGATTCCCCATATAACCCAGAGAGAAGGGCAGTTGTCTGCTTTCACTCACCCACTGGAGAAGTTTTTTCTCTGCAATCACTGTAGGAAGAACTTTGGCACTGTGAGGTTAAAATCTGCCTTTGGGACATCTCTGAAAATAACAATTGTGTGGTGAGAACACAGAGCTGCTACTGAGTTCACAGGAGCAAGCTAGGGGTCCTCACCACAGGATCTGCACAGGCTCTCTGGATAGAAGAACCCTAAAGAATATAAAATAAAAGTTTTTCTATCTCCAAAATCATACAAGAGTATAAGGGGCATTTAATCACCCTAAAGCCAAAAGGAACAACGTGGAAAAAAATGTCAGGGCAGGGAAGGTGGAGAAGTAAAGACTAAAGACAGATTAAACAATTTTCTTGTATCTTGTACCACAGAAAACATCTAGAACAAATTCTTCTCACTATTCTTTTTTCTCTGTGTGGAAAACAATAGAAATTAAACCTGTGGTGGAAAACACCTGGAAAAGAGAAAGCAAACACTCCTTCCTTCATCTCAGCACTTCCTATTTAAACGGTACTCTCTCTATATACATGTATATATAGTATATACACATTTACACACATATATATGTCTATATGTAAATGCGAACTAAGGATTAGTCTTGCCAGCATTTGATTCATAAGGACCAAAGCAGCAACAGGATGTGATTTCTCTTCATTTTTTGGGTGACAACAACATGGGTGTCAGTGGCTAAAGACTCATGTGCTTCACATATACGTAACTAAACCAAGCAACAGTTTTCAAAGGTAATTTTTTTGTGTAAGATATCTCTTTAGAAAGGTATGAGTGGCTATTTTAACATTCTAGTCAGGGTGAATTTTACCACGGGCAAGAGTAGTGACCTCTTTGTCAAAAAGAATGACCTACTGGCCAAATAAAATCCATTTGTAAGATTTAAATGAGACAAAAGCAGTGCACAGATCTCTGCGCAAGGCAGAGTATCACGCTCAGACTGCGTTGCCTAGTCTGCATTCTACTTTCTGACGAAAGACTATCCATAGTCTTGGAGAAATTTTACACTAAGAGAAATGATCCTTTTCTTTGTAAAGAGACAGGAATCTTTAACAGATGTACAAGTCTTTGTATTGCTTCAAGGTATCCATGTGTGATTTTAGATTCTCTAAAACGATTTGTGTTTTTGCCCAGAGTCAGACATCTCAGTAACACAATGAACAAGACTGTTTTAAAGCATGTCAGTTCAAAATCTTTTTGCAATATTTTGCCAGGATTTACTTTTTTGTTTTTCCTCTTGGGAAGACAAGAGGGTCACAAGGCCTCTGAAAGTGGTAGGAGCATAAGTTCCATTTGAAGTCAATAGGATTTGTAATCCTAAATCCCTCAAATGCCTTTGAAAATCTCTGTGGATATATGCCTTGACAAAAACATCATATTTCCTTTTCCTTTGACACTGAAGTTCCATTTCCATAAAGACAGAGAATCTACACTCTTCAGCTCTAACATGTGTAAGCCCCCAATGATACTCTTGCGAGCTACCTACAGACAATACAAGGAACATGTTTGGCAGTGAAATATAGAAATAGATATAAAGTGAAATTTTCAAAAGCACCTTCAGAGACTTCCAATGGGTATCATCTTCTTAAACACTTTAGTAATTTTGAAGATTCGAACTCTCATCGGCAAATCTGCTCCCTTTTATGACTCCTGCTTGTAAAATAAATGACCGCCAAAGCTCAAATTGAAAGTGAATAAAGAAAGCATTGTGGTTTTGTCTCGTCCACTGGCCTGTCATTTATTTAGTTACCCCTTTATTCATTTGTTCATGCCTTTCCTTCTCCTTCTTAACTGACACACTCTCTTCTCATTTGTGGCATGATTCACAACTATAATTTCATACTACTTGATTTCCAGAGGCATGTTTTGCTGTAACAGGACTTGCCTTTTTTTTTTTTAAGCAGTTATTAAAAAATTGGCAACTAACTAAACTATTGGGCACCTCCTGCAATTATGCAACACTGATATTATCTAATATTTCTTCACCATTATCCACTGGTTAAATCTCAGTGACACCAGACACGAGTCATGCTTGGAGAAGGCCATTGACATTACAATTTGTTGTTTCCTTCTGTATACCTCACTGTGACTGTTTCACGATGAGCTTTTTTTTTTTTTTTAAAAGAAAAAAAAGCTACCTGCCTGCTCAATAATTTGCCTAAGCAATTTGCTTGCAGTAATACAATTTCTGAATGTACAATCACAGCAATTACATATCCAGATAGACACTTCACATTCTGAAGGGCAAAGGAAGTCTCACACTGTACTTGAATGCCACTTAACTTTCACCACAGGATCCAAAAGAAAGGAGGACTGTGCAATGGATCTACATGACTGAAATTCATTTGTACTGTATTTACCATGTACAGGATCATTCCTTTCTGAATGACAGAATGCCATTTTGAAAAAAATTCTAGGACACTGGTGTTCTGCAATTTCAGAGGCATGATGTTGAATAATGAACTAAACCTAGTCAAAGAAATTCAGGATCCTAAAAATGCCTTAAACAATGGAAAAAGTCTACCATCTACCTGTGATTTCACAGCTGTAATATCCTTGCCTCGTATGTGTTCTCAAGCAGGAGTTATACGAGCTTCACTGAACATTACAAACAGGAAAAATGAACAACTGTCAAAAGGCAAACAGAGAAGCTAACCGACCTGTGCTTTATATTGTGTGGTGTTATCCTCCACAAATCAAACAGCTGATAACTGGTTCTACCAAATGAAAAGAAGCTGTGCAAAATGTAATTTTTGACATTTGTCCTGAAAAAAAATACATTCTAGAAAGCTTTAAGAAATAATGAAGTATAAGACCCAAGTGGTTTCACAGCATACTTTTTGAGGGTGCTTTGGTATGGACTGTTACAGAATCTTAGTGTCAGTGACAAATATAACAAATAGCCAAGTTAAAGTACAATATTCTGATTTTAAGGACAAAATTATGGCATGCTATCAGTTTGCACAACTTTTGTATCTGTCTTTCAGAGGATGGACTGCTGAGATTTCTTTGCATACAGTGTTTTTTACTGACGAGACCTTAAGTATCAAATACAACCCATCACACCTAGCAACATCAGGGCTACTAGTGTTTCCAGCGATGTTCATCCATGCTATTTAGAGTGAATGTCTCTTACCATCCCATCTGTAAACTCTGTTGCTAGCTATGAACACCAAGCACAGAATGCCTGATAGGGAGTTGTTATCCGAGATCTCTTTTAAATTGTCAATTTGAAGTTCTTTTTCCTGGCATGGCTGTTGTTTCCAGCACTATCCTAGACACAACAATTAGAATATTTTTTATTGTTTTTTCTTATCCTTTGGTGGCTGGCCTGGAAATTGTTGAAGTACTGCCATAACTGAACAACTCACCAAGACAAAGCTCAAAATACCATTTACAGACTCTGTATCTGAATCAGTGGCATATATACAACACACATTTCTTTTGAAAACCAGGCCTGAAATTCATACATTACAACTGGCTTCAAAGAACTGGCCCCTTAAGTGTTAGCAAATGCAGTAATTACATTTATGGCATTCATTTAGCCAAGTTTTAATAAAAACCAAAACATACGTGAAGATACCTGTTTTAAATTGCATGTTAGACCAAGATTCATGGTTACAGAGAATCTTTCTAAGCATATATATAACCATTGAATATAAACTGGAATGGATGAGGATTAAAAAAACATGGCTGAAAAATACAGAGATGAGTCAAACACTTATACATAAACCACCTCAAACTGTGACTAAATTGGGAATGACATGGAAGTATGAATATAGCTCTTCACTAATGCATGGGACAGACAGAGGAAGAAAGGCATAAAGTATATGGGGTTATCACAAAATAGCAGAAGACAACCACAAAATGTGTACTGACTTTACCTTGATCAAAAGGCTTGTTTGGATTCCAGTTTCTGAAATAATCATCCTAAATGGGGAGGGAAAAAAAAAAAGGAAACTCAGGAAAAAGATAATCAGTGTTTTCAGTACAATTTTACATAACTAAACTACAAATGAATCAACTCATCTTTTGATCCTAACATTTTTAGTGCAAATCAGATAAGACTATCAACAGGTTGTGTCCTAAAGAGTAGTAAATGCATGCTAGAAATTAAAGACAAAAAAATTCCTTGGATTCAGCACTTTGAGTTTTTCTTCTGAATTGTTTTCCAAAGTATGCCCGTTATTAAATATATTCTGATCACTCTCTATTATTTCATATCAGTCTCCAACTTTTGACAACAGAGATAAGAGCATATTGTTCAGATAATGTAACATGATCCACATCATCCTGTTGTGGCAAAAGGTCAGCAAAGTAAATCCAAAAATACTTATATTCATTTGGACAGACGTAAACCACACCATTGTGAATGTACAGCAATACAGCAATAATATCATAAGCATTATACTTAAAGTACAGTAACATGCAGGAGAACTTGCATTGGACACTTTTGTCACTATTCCCACAATTAAATTTTCAAAATCTTCTTAAATCTGATGTAAAGATATTATTCTGCTGTGAGTCTTGTGGTTCTCTTCTACATAATTCTGATTGGACTTTAAAAGGAGAAGGCAGGAAGTGTCAGAGGGCTTGGCCAAATGATTATTCTGTTGCAAACGTGTCTCTCTGCAGAAAGAATGGAAAACTGCTCTGGGTGTTGGATCGATTTGTACTCTATGTACTCAGCAAATGTTTACCTGAAGGCAAAAGTTTCCCCCACTTCAGAGTGCCATCAACCCTAGTCCGGAAGAACTGGGATTCAAGCCCAACTGTTATATTTAGTTTCAGCATATTCTGTATATCTCACTTGTGTCCTCCTTGGGAGGACGTGATAACAAGAAGCATGGAAGATGTGATAACACTGTGATATTTTTCTGCATATTAATCTTTATTTACTTTTTAATATATCCAGTATTCTATATTCATTTCTTGAGGGCTGCCACTGAAGAGATGTCTTTATCAAGCTGTCCAGAATGACACCTAGATTTCCTTTTCCTCCCAGGAGGGTAACTGAAAACCCATCAGTGTGAATAAGACACTTAAATTATTTCTTCCATTGGGCTTTGTTTACCATTTATCTCCAGTACACTGAATTTCACATGCTCTCAAGCTATCCGGTCACCCTAACCTGGAATATTTTGGAGACCTGGAAGCCAGCACGTCTTACTTTCTGGGTTCAGAACAGCCCAGGGGACTGTTACAGGAGGAGTGGGGACTCTCCGTGTCCTCACTGAGCACTGGGAGATGTCCCTCGGGGCAGTGTCTTCCTTTCTGAACACTATGGCCAGCATGAGGAGCAGGAAGGACTAACGCTTACAGCACAGAGAGCTGCAGCCTGCTCGTCCCTGCCTGCTCCCGGGACAGGCAAGGATGGGCAAATGCTGCCTGTAATGAAGGGGGCTGGATGGAACTGTGCATGACTATCAGGAGGAAATGTATTTTCTTTCTCCAAGTATATTCATGCTTGGTGTCTATACTGACTTCATGGACAGTGACGATGTTCCACAATAATAACAAAGATTATTATTCATAATTTATTTCAGATAAATCAAAAATATCTACCCTTTTTCTTCAAAAACAGGGTTTGGAACCAGAAATAGAATCACAGACTTGCCTTTGAATTCCACAGCTTTGATAACACAAAAAATCCCTCATGGTTATACAATGCTTTGTAATTGATTACGATGTACTGCTAAATTCACCAAGCATTAATCACTTTTCAGAATGTGTTGGGTTTTAAGCTTCTAGAGCAGAGTAATTTTTTTTCCAGCAACAAAATATTCTTTTCTTGCCAGCTTACATTTTTTCCTAGGTGTTGCTTTGCTGCTGGGTTTTCAGCATCAGAAACTGTTAAATAATTCAAATCCCAAGAAAGATTTCTTATGCTGTTGGCATATGGAATCAGTTTTGAAATAAGGATTGGAAAGGGGGTGTATCTCAATTTCAGTGTCAAAGGAATATTTTACAAAAAAAAATGCACCTTCCTCACAAAAAAAAAAACCAACTATAAAACACCCATCTCCTCTGTAAACCTATTCTTTGTCCTTTCTGCCTTTATGCAGACCTCTTTAGTATTCCTTTTCGAAAATTGAAACTATAGTTTCAGGCATATTCTAAATAAATACAGTATGGTAACATAGGAAAATACACAAGAAAAAAATATGGAAAAAAACCTAAAAAGTAGACTAGAGAAAACCTTTGAGATTTTCAATATATAAAACTCATTATTATTTATAGGAGTAAATAATGACTATACATACATTAGAGCAATACAGTCAATAGCAGTTCAAAATAACTTATACCAGTTGGACAACAGAAAATATAGCACTAGAGTTTCAATTCAACATTGATACCAACAAGAACTGTAACCGAATGGTTATGGCACTATAAAGGTGAAATTCACCCTGTAGATATGGCTGAGCAGAAAATCTATGTCTCATTTAAATACCACCTAAAGCTCCGACTTGAAAAATAGACAGGGCTTTGTGTTAGTATTCTGCAAGGTGCTGAAATTTATACATTAACCTGAAATTACTTTTGTTAGGAGGAGGAACTCTTAACATCTCCCAGTGGATGCAGAAAAACAGCATGCTGACACAGCAATACACAGTGCCTAAACATGACACTGATTTCCAGGTGTATATCATCCCATATATATATAAAATATACAATCAGCTTGATTGAAGAGATTTAACATCCCTTCAATAAAAGAGCTTCCTGACAAAAATGACTGCACAGAAATCTAGGCGTCTCGGAGCTTTCTACTAGGACAGATACTAATGTGCTTAAAATACCTCATGCCCGCTGTAACATATGAAACTATTATGTCATTTTAACATTAACATGTTAATAAATATTAACACTTTAATAATTAACATGTATCCATACATTTAATTTATAACAATATTAACAGTTGATTGTAGAAGTTTGAAGTATAATATGAATTATGATAATGATAATTTGCAAATACTTTTATTCACTCTATGGATATTTACAAGTTAAAAGTGAAAAACCTACCTCAACTTCCTGAATACGTAAGCATTACAAATGAGAAAAGAAAAAAGAATGAAATAAAACAATATAAAAATATGTTAACATTCATCAATTTTCTCCTTGGCGACCTTTTAAATGTGAAATCACTTATTCCAGATAACCTTCACCTCCACATGAAATAATTTTCTCTCTTTTCTGACCCTTCCACCAAATGCCATTCTATTAGCACATCTCTCTCATAGAGCACCAAAACAAGGCACTTTCATTTCCTTTTGGCTGACAAAACCACCAGAAATTGTTTTTTCATACGCTCGTCTGTTACATACCTGATATAAGAATTTTTTTTTTTTTCCTAGCTGACTTTAAAGACTATTTATTTGATGGACTTTGAAGGTAATGCAAAACCAGGCATGGATCCACTTCAGTACAAGAGGTGACAGCAACTGGGAAATACTTTTGCTGAACAAATATTTAAAAATATCTTTCTCCTTGCACAGAACTCACACTATGAAGCTTTTGCCTATGGTTCAGTGGCTGCATATGACTAAGTCAATCTTTTAATTAACTGAAGGGACTCTGCACACCTAAAATCATGCATGAAAAGAGAAGAATTGATACCGCAAACCAAGACTGGATCTGACTCCCTTAGCTAAACCCAGAGTTATACAAATGTGACTTGGCCTCTTCACACAGCCAGGAATAACCGTGAACCCCAAACCCTAGAAGTCGCCTGTCCCTCTCACAGAGCACAGACACACTGAGGGGAATGGGATGGAGCTTCACCCCAAGTTCTGTGACTCCAGGTCCCTGATGGACTCAAGAGTCTCACATCACAGGTAAATACTCAGCTTCCACTT
The DNA here is from genome assembly GCF_047716275.1 of Strix uralensis. NCBI lineage: Eukaryota > Metazoa > Chordata > Aves > Strigiformes > Strigidae > Strix > Strix uralensis. The sequence goes on from NC_133985.1 coordinate 19,600,507, forward strand.
CCAGGAAAAGAAATCTGACTCCTGTCAAACTGGCCCCAACCCAGATCTTGAGGAAATGTTGAATCCTGGCAAGATTCCTTTTTTCTGCCACCTTATAAAGTCTGCTGCCTGCCTAGGATAGACATCCACCTGGGAGAGCAAAGCAGATAACCCGAGACAGTCACTCACCCAGAGAACAGCTCACTTTTGACATCCCCTGACCTAATTCAATTGCAAGACTTGGGACAGGAGCTGTCTTTTCAGTTCTGTATCTGTTCATCACCTAGCATCATGGAATCCTACTTCAAGATTTTACCCTCAGGAAATTTAACTAAGAAATAAGTTATGATCATAACAAATGAAAAAATTTTAGAAAAGCAAATATAAATTGCTAGACTTGAGCTTCAGCTCTTTATTGCATTTTTATTGTTTTTATTTGAGCAATCAAGAGATGAGATGAAACACATTTTGAGGTGATTTAAATCCATTTTACATCATGCATAAGTTACTCTTTCTTAACAAAAGCAAAATATTGTTTTATCGTTCAATACAAATTGTCAAATCAAGCCAACTTTGATATGCCATCAACAAAGTCAATCAAGAGTATAATCGTATGTTAAACTGAGTATACAAAGGGCATATTAAAAAGTTCCTAGTTCAAAAGCTCCCAAAAGTTTTCTTACTTTCTTACAGGCAGAACTATCAAAAACCTCATTCATCAGAACCCAAAGATTCATCAGAATTCATGGACTGGGTTCTGATTTGCAAAAATCAAACCTTGAATGAGACCTGGGTGTGAGACAATTTCCTGTTAAGTCACATCAGAAAAGTTAACAAATACAAGTTGACCCTAAGATCAGTACATTAATATGTGACTGCTCTTCTCTCCTGTTACCCTCCGTATCACTACAATAACAGTAACTAATGGTAAAACCAGATTTATCCTCTCTTCCCCCCCAACTAAGAAAGTAAAAAACAGCTGCTTGTTCTCCTGAAGTTTAAGTATTTAAGTTATTCCCACCAAACCTACTCTATTGACACTTTTTGGTTTAGTTATTACCTAAAGACTTAATATTTTGAAGGAGTTAATGAAGCATGGTTAATTTAACACACAGGCACTGTCTATACTTAGTTTATTTACTTGTCAAAAAGAAGCTCTTACAAGATACTCTTGTTTATAAATAGAGTCAAACATTAGCTAAATGGGTGCATAAATATTTATATTTTGTACCACTAACTGAGCTTATAAGTTATTTGTATGAATCAAGCAGAAATAAGATGCTGACTGAAAAAACTCCACAGAAAATCCCCCTTATTTTGTACCTTTCAGAACAAGCTCAGTTCAGTGTCCTCCTCCAAGGCCTAGGAAGATCCCACTGACCTGGACGAGCCCGCAGGGCACTCATCACTGATCCTTCCTGAGGAAACTCTTGTACAAAGGGCATAACCCCAAGGACTGTCAGATAACCTTTTGGAGGTAATCTTCATTCCCAGCTCATCCTAGCCAACAAGGGCTTAAATTTCTAAGTATCTCCAGGAAGGACGTTTATTAACACCTGTCTGCAGCCTGCTTAGTATTTTCCTCTTCTGTTCTCAATCTATGATTAAACCTTTTACCCTGATAAAGACCAGCTGGGAAAAGTGGTAATTCCCAGCTCATTGCTTTTTTAGAATTAGCTCCAGAAAGATGCAGCTGCATTTTCTGCCTCTCTACCTTGCACTACAGAAGATCATTCCATGATCCAACATGAGCAGTGTTAAAGCACCAGCTGCTGCTTGCTAAAGTCAATCTAGCCTGTATCATAAATATCCCCCCAAGGCCTATTGTCTGTTTTAAGCAAATAGTTTGTGTCAGCAAATTACACATCATTTATTTATTTATTTAAGAGGAAGAGAAGATATTTCACCCACCGACTACTTCAGTGAATAAAGATTTCCCAATGGTAGCTAGTGCCCAGAGCCTGCATAAGTGTCAAGAGCTGACTCCAAACTCTTAAGCACATGAAGACATCTCTAACCACCTCTGAGCTCGTGCTCTCTCTCCTGGGAATCAGAGAATATGCATCCAAACAGGATGCTTTTGCTTAGGGAATTAGCAGTGTGTGTGCTGTGGATATTTCATTTTGAAGTTGGTAGGGGAAATCTTTGAAAAGTTTACTGATACATTCCTGGCCCTTCTGGGAACTTTAAGGGTTTAATTAAAGAGCTAGCAACATTAAGTGGTGAAATTGAAAGAAACCACTCCAGACTGAAGCAGTACCACATGGAGTGAAAGGTGTGGGCACATCACGACCTGCCTACAATACTGTAGCTAAGCCACTAATAAAAATATAATTAAATGCTTTAGCCTAGAATGAAATGGTATAAACGATTCACACTGGACTCATATAATGCTAAATACAATAATACCTGTTTATTAATAACAGTATAAAATACACAAATACGTATCCCAAATAAATCCCAGCTATGTCTGGCATAGAAAAGATCCTTGACCATGTATTGCAATCTCAGATGTCCCATAACACTCAAATTCTCAGCACATGTACTTTTTGTTCAGCTACCACTAACGTGCAAAAACAAAAGTCTTCTGCTTAATATGGCCCCGAATGTTACTTTTTTCTTAGTTTCATAAATTAAAAGGGGTTTTTTTGGTTGGTTGAGGTTTTCTGTGCTATATCAAGAAACAAGATTTGTCACTCCTGTTTTACTGGAAGACTTTTCCAGAAGTTTCCTTAGGCAATACTAAGAAAGTGGTAGGCAAAACTCTCAGCACAGGCTTTCTTTACCTACAGTCACAATGATTCTTTGGGGTGGCAAAAATTTCAGAAATAAAATTTTAAAATTTGAAAAAAAATTGGTAAGTTACCACTGAGCCCATGTCTGCCAGAATAAGAATTCTCATTCTTTAGAGCTCAATCATATAGCCTTTTACACAGAAATCTTCCAGCTGCTCTATTGTTTTTTTTGTGGGTTTGGGGTTTTTTTGTGGGTAAAAAGACAAATATAGCAAGAATTAAAAACATTTCTTAAAAAACCCCAAACCACTCTTTGTTTATCCATAAGAATGAAGCCAGAGAGTATGTCTACAATGTTGAGGGCAAACAGATGCTCATTTACTCTGCTTGTGCTTCAAGCAGGATGAATGAGGGCCAGCTGTGAGCCAGAAGCTATCGAGCTGCTTTAGTACAGCACTGTGCCAGCATACACAGCTGATGTATTTGGGTGGCTGGAACAATCACACAACTGTCTATGCTAGCTTGTGCTGAAATACCCAAAACTGAAACAAAAAGCTTTGGTTTGATTATTCTTTGCTGTCCCTTTTAGTAGACTAACTTTAGAAATACATTATCACTTCTGCCTGAACTCTTCCTCTCATTAGCATGTGCTAAGAAGCCTGTTCTCCCTGCCTAGAGTTAAATAATTCTTTCTAACTTTACTTTCATCAAGTTTTTCACACTTTAGTATGTCCCACCAGCTACCTCAGGTTATGCTGCAAGCATTAAAGCTCTCACAAGCCCAGAAAGGTAAAAGCTCAGGAGTCTTCCAAGGCATGGGTTCACTGATTCTTGTTGCATTGGATGTGCCGTACTGTCACCAATGTTACAACTCCAAGACCAGATTGAAAAACCAGAACACTACTTGGTTGCTTACGTTGTAAATTAACAACACACAATCACTAGCTACAGTGCCTCAGCCACACAGAACTGTCTTAGAGGCTCTACAGAGGCACATTCAATGCATTTTTTTCTCCAGTCATGAGTTCCCCTTCCATGACCTTTGCTGAGAGCCTCCACTGGGGCTATCAGAGAGGCAGCAAAGGGAGGGAGGAGTTGGGGTGGAGGGAAGAGGGGCAGTGCCATACTTCTAGCAAGGGCTGAGGATCAGACGTGGTGTCGTGAGGATTTACCATCTCGGCTGAAACAATTTGCTCAGACAAGCAGATCCTGGGGCAATCTGCAGGGAAGCTCAATAGTTACTGACCCCTAAACAGATTTGTAAGGCCCTATTCTCTCCAGCTTGGTCCAAGACACTTGAGAGTTTCTGATTTCTTTGGTTACTCTCCGATTACACCCCAATGCCTACAGCATGTTTATGTAAATCTTTACTTAACCAGAACTCCTCATCCATCTCCCACAACAAACACAGCTGATTCAGCTTCTGAACATCAGTCAGGGATCCCAGTGATAGACAGTAAATTAAATTTATAATCACTTATTCAAAAACAGGACTTTTGAGGAGGGAAGGTATAGGTGGCAAAATAGAAGAGAAGTAAAAAGAAGACGACAGCACCAGAATTCTGGGGCCAGGAGGACTGAAGCTCCACAAGGTGCAAGAGATCCAGACTGCAGCAGCTGTTTGTGGGCTCCTCACCAAGGAGCTCCCACCCAAGGAGCCCAGCCCAAGCAGGGTGGCACAGCGTAGCAAAGCTGAGTGCCCTCATGGGAGGCCAGAGAACAAAAGCACTTCAGTAAAGTTAGCTTGAGAGGTCCCTCTGACAAAACGATACTTGGCACTTGTACTATCTGTTGTGGAATTTATATAACCCAGTTGGAAAACAAAAGTCTGTCACAGAACCTACTCAAGTCAATGGACTTACACTGTGTCTTTAGAGGACTGGGAAAATACCATCAAGACCAATGGGATTTTTACATCTCAGCTAGAAAAAACACAAGCCCTCTCTCTTCCCTATGAGCTTTGTGCTGGTCCTCAGTTTGACCCGCGAAGAACTACCTGAATTGTGCAGCAGCAGCTTCAGCACAGAGCACAGATAGAAGCAGCCCTGGGAATCGTTAGCTCCCACTTTCACAGACTGAGTAGCACCTCCTCGAACAGGAAGCAAGAAGCAAAGCCAGAGATTAGACAAATACAATCCCCCTCCTTTCAGGTGGAATTCCTTAAAGCAGCATTATTTCTGATCTCTGAACTAACACTACACATGAATTAGCAACTCGGTAGCCAGGCTAAGTCACTGAATCTAGTGATCCTTCCAAGGTTCCAACTACCGCACAAAATTAACATGAATGCCTGCTGCGTGAATTGAAGATTCACAAATTGAGAACCTGGCCTAGTGTTTTCTCACATGATCATTTGCTTGTTTTCCACTTACCAAAACCACTGTGCCTTTACCTAGGATTATTATTGTGAATATTGGTGAAGAACAGCACCCTGCAGGTTCTCTCTATATAGACGGAGAACAGCACTGTTAATAAATCATATTCTCAACAGGTGTAATATTTAAAACATACCTTGAAAAGAGAGCTACTAAACTCTTCCCACATCTTAATTTTCATTGAAAGATTCAAATTACATACTTAGAAAGCAATTGTTTTTAGGCAGCTTGAAAGCCAAACACATTAAGCTTGAAGGTTATAAAGCCATTGGCAATGTTACTTCACTTTCAGCATTCTTGTTGCTTTGAGAGTACATTTGCAGTAGCTGTTTGTGACAGATTCACTGGCCCTTTTTAGCTGAACATTTGGGGTCTGTATCTGGAGAACATCCACATGAAAGAACCCTAATGCTACCACTGCTTTCACACACGAGAGCTGCTTTACAGTGAATAACAGTTTACATAATGATTAAATACACAGCTATTTATTGTTTTATTTTACAAGAAGTCTTCAGAAAACTGTTCTGAGTCATGTGATTATTTTTTTAAATAAATTATAAGAATAATCTCATTATGAGATAAAGCGATAATTCTCCTAATATCAAAGTTATAAAAGCTATGAATACAATCATACTGATATTCCACTTAGATATACAAATCCTCATGGTTAAAACACACAAGGGAACAAACAGCAGTTGAATAAAATTAACTTGTCTAACTTTGATATTTACTGACACAATTTTCTGAGACCTATAGAGACAGTTAAACTAGTTACTATGTCCTAAGTCTTTAAAATTACTTCTTTAAATGCATAACTAATAACTGGAGACTATGAATTATGTTAAATTATGAACAATGAACTGTCCCTGGGAGCACACAGGCATTTGTATTTCATTTGTAGCTTTGAGAAAAATCTAGCTCCAAGTATTGCTGAGAAAAACCCTTCCAAAAGGTGAAATCAAACTAGCCATGCTGCTGTTGAAAAGGACAACTTGGCAGCCCTTTAGCCAGTTTTAGACAGTATTTGAAATTTCATAGAACTGCGTCAGGAAAAAGCAGTCATATTTAACTTGTCTATGAAATAACCAGTTGCTGACTGTGTGAGAGAGTTGTACACATTTTCAGATCAGAAACCCCATGAGCCATTACAAATGTGTGGTTTCCATTCCAGTTTGTAATATCATTTCGTTAATTGTCTCTGGCATTTTATCCATTCTAAAAAAATGGACACAACATCAAAAATCATTATGCAAAACTGACAGCAATCTTAATGGAAACAAACGAGCTAAACACTTGCAGCAGTTGCTGCAAACAGAAATGCTGTCCTCCCTCGAGAAAGTGCTCCTCACTTTATCACCAACAATTTGAACATATAGTAGGTTATTTTGAATGCCTTGATTGGTTTATAAAAGTTATCATGTGCTGAGGTTTTCTGTGATAGTTGGGGCTGGTTGATTCAAGTAAAAGCCCTCATGACTCTTGTTTTGTTACTGACAGACTTGTGTTATCTCTATCCATTTCCTGAAAAGTCATAGGAGGTGCATGAACGTAACATTTTACTGATGGAACCTCATTAATCTATTGAGCTGAAGAAATAAAACAGACTATTCTGAATATTAAGAAACTAATTTCTTGTGTCAGCTGTAAAGTAAAAATAACAAAAAGTTACCTTTCATAAATGATTGCTACTTGCCATCTAGTTGAAGCAATAGTATTTTGGAGATAAAAAGTTTTTTCTGGAATGGTATTTAAAAAGATTTAGCTCAAATGATCAATAAAAAAAAGAAAAAAAAAAAGATAAAAAGGCCAAAGAAACAAAATATTCTGGTTCAGGCAAAGGATAGCTAAACTGCAGTAATGGCTCCAGTGGGATTTAAATGCCAAGGCTGTTAGCGTCCACAGTACAAAGATTTCCATATGCATTGATCCTACTTTATTTTAGCAGAAGACAGCACCTGACTGCCCAATTTGTGCATAATTTGTTCTCAAGAAGTCCACAGAACCCTGTCCAAAGGCGGCAACTTCAGATCCATGCTGAACATTTTAAGCCACACAAGTCAAACTAGAGTTCCACTTGCATCTGCAATGAAAAAGATGATCTAACAGCTTAATTTGCACACCTCCATTTGCTAGCAAGAGCCCTAGCTAGCAAAGGCAACATCAGTATTACTGGATAAAGATTTTACTCCATTGTCAAACCATCTTCCCCTCAAGCAGGGAGCTAGTTAGACCCCTCACACCCTATACACTAGGCTCAGACCTGCTCACCCCAAAAGTCCTGTTGCAGATGCTACATCGTGATATCAGTTACAAGTCGATATACTAACGAACATCATTACGTCAGCTATACTCAGACTGTGTTTCCATTTTGCTTCTGAATCATGACAAACGAGTGAGCAGAAAGATTTAAACACAATACACTGGTGTTACATGACTTCAGAAACTTTGAACATTTTATTTATGCTTTCATTGGTTCTCGATCATTTAAAATTCTTAATTGTGTACACAGGGAATTTCAGACAGTACACACTCCAGAAACAATATTCAGTATGAGCATTGCCAATTACTGACACATGTTCAGAGTTGCTCAGAAAAGGATAAATTAAAAATATGAAATATATATTGCACGAAGCTTCCATAGCTGTGGTTATGACGATAAAGCAACATTCAAACTAAGTTCTTCTGACCAAACTGAGAAAACTAAGTGACCTTTCATTTTTTACAGTAGCATGCTTCTTGGATCAAGGGCAGACATCTGAAAGAGTCTCCTGTAGGGAGATATAATGCACTCTTGAACTTGCCAGAACACGCGCCTCTGTGCGTCAGCAATAAAAGGTCAGTATGTAGTGTGGCACGGCATGGAATGAACAATGACATGAGAAAGTAAGATGTAGCAAAACTTTATTTTACAGTCTTAGGAACCTTCTGACCAAGCGGCCATGGCTCAAGAGAATATATAGCTTCCAGATCTCAAAAAGGCATTTTTGAACTGTTCTGCTGTAAACAGAAGTATGTTCCTGATCTCTAGACATTACGGTTGCTGACTGTTAAAGGGATTAAATCATGAAATGGATCTAAAGCAAGGGAAAACGGCTCTTTCACAAAGAATAGAACCTGAAAAAACCCAGCATTGAGAAATATCTGAAGAGTACTGAGGGTCATAAAGACTTCTTTAGGCACAAGAGATCCTTTGAATTTTGATCACTTGTAATTTTACACCTGAGGTCTAGTAAAAACTGGCTATTTAATTCTAACAACTGAGAAAATAGTTCAAACATGCAGTGTAACTGATCTCCAAACCTTACAGATGTAAAATCAGAGGAAATATGTATCTTAAAGAGCAGCTGCATTTACAGAATACAGAATTATTAAGTGTGATGATGATCTCAAGAAACATGCTAATTTGAATCCTCCCTCCAGCCCAGACACACATACAGACATTTACTATGAATTTCACCCATCTATTAAGATTACAGTGAGTAAGCCTCAACATTAATCTCTTATTCTCAAAATACTCTTCTGTTCTCTATTCAACACCATACACATTTTTTACTAACCCTTTTCTTGGTTCCATGGACTGTAGTACAGACGTTTGAGGCAGGTTCTTTACAACTAATCTGCCCAGTTGTGGGAAAAAAAACCCACCAACATCTTTGTTTCTTTCTGTCTTTAGTGACGTAATTAATGAATATATATGCCTTAAGTGCTCTTCATATACAATTTTTCATGCTGCTAAGTCAAAGCCTCAACTTTATTTGGTAGTGTCACAAGCTGTGGAAAGCTCTAAGAGTTTCCACCAAAATAAGATGTTTTACTTGCAAATTAATAATGCAAATTTCTTTAATAAACACCAGTATTCACCCAAGCTAAGAGCTGAGATCTAGAGTCACATTTCTATTTGCTTCAATATATACAAGAAAGGCCTTAGAGAGAAGGTTCATCCTAACAGATTTCAGCAAAAGGAATGAGACAGGAATCTACCCTCTAAGAAAAATGTCCTGAAATAGTTCAATCTCACCTTTATTAAATATTTGTTGTTGGAGACAGACACAGATTTAGCATTATCTTCACATCACCCAAACATCATCTCTTCCCTGATTTTTAGCTCCCTTCTGCTTCCATTGAAGGCAAAATCCCCTGCTGTCATGTCCTAGGGAAGGTGATTTCCTGAATTGCTGAAGTGGTTGGGAAACCAGGAGGTGGCTTTTTCTCTTGGTTGTATAAACCAGAATGAGAGTGGGATTTGGGTAGTGTTGAGGAACTCAGAGAAAACATTCTGAGATATCCCAAAAAGTAAGAGCACCTTAAAAATATATCCACAAAAAGATGACTTGAAACAGTGCAAACACTACAAGATTTAAAATACTAAACTACCTGGCAATATAGCATCATTACAATCATGCATAGAATTAAGACATGGTTTTAGTAAGGCAGATAAAACAATAATGTCTATTTGTAGGTCCTCTAAAACAGCTTAAATACCTAAGAAAGCACAATTTGGAAATTATACTTCAAACCCAGTAACATTACAAAATCCACAAGATAAGCTTCATCTCCACAAACACTATGAAATTGCTAATCCATATATGTTTGAGATTTCCGAGGAACTAAATAACAGCAGCTCCTACTCATTCCTTAGGAGATCCAGTGGATATTGAACAGCCAATTAAAACAGCATTTCCTGCACTGAAGCTACTTTTCAGTAGTTGTACATTAAGGTCATCCCCATTGTTCACCCCATTATTTATGGAACAATTTGAAATGTGTTAGATTTGTTATAAGCTAATCATGAAATGTGACTTATAATCAAGTGTTAACAGAGAAAGACAAAACAGGAACTTTTACAATTACTAAGAAACAAACAACTGGGGACTTGCCTGTTTCTAACTGAATTAAAGAAAGTCAGGAACGTGAATGCTCAGCTGCTGTAACATTCATTTAGATTATTACCCAGTTTAGCATTGTCGTTTCTGAAATTGTATTTTGGCAGATTCCAGGAATGCTGTCAAGCCATTTGTCAGCTCAGTCAAACATAATATGAGCTGGTAGAATATTTCAGCAGAGGTGAACTCATTTTCAAAAAGTATTTTGAGAAGTGTTTGCAAAGGAAACTGCAACCTGAAATCAAGAGACAAAAATCCAGCCAAATGAAAAATATCTCAGAGAATTTTAATATTAGATTGAGGACTGGAAAAATATGTTCTATATGAGAATCTCCTATATTTCCCAGTTTGTCTAGTCCTCAGAAAATTATGGTTAACCACACAGAGACACTGAGGCTACCACAGCTTTACAGTGAATGCTTAAAAGGAAACTGAGCCCTTAGCACCCGTCTGGAGGCTGCATGCAGATGTTTTCATGTTAGAACCCTGCAATCAGTTAATAAAATGCAAATGATGGTTTAATGTATTGTTTCTTAACCGTGGGTTGAGAACATCTGACAGCTGAAAAGCACTGTTATGCGCCAGGGGAAGGACTGGACCCCTCACCGATTGCAATTTGCACAAGGAGGTTTGCAGAGGTATGTTATGGAAGGAAAGAACATATACAATAAGCCTCCTACAGCACAGATTGACATCTACCTCAACAAGCAGCATGGTGACTGAGGAGTGGATTTGCAGAATGGAATAATTCATGCTGAGGAGGCAAAATCTGCTCTGCACATGAAGTCCACCCTTTGCTTCAGACTAGCTCCAGCCTGAACCCCTGAACTGATCTCTTGGTTATGAGGTACACATATCTCCAAGCATGTCTGTTTTCTCCTTTCATCAATAAGGAATTCATTTCACATGCTCCACAACGCGAACACCAGCACACTACCTGGATACAACTGGGAGACTTTCTTCCAAGGCATACTTTGATGAAAAGTAAAATGCTAATGAAGAAATGCCCTGTGCTCACCATACACGACTTCTAAGACCTTTGAGGACCAAAACAGATCCTGATTAGATAGTGGATGATTAATGTGAGTTGAACTGTTGTGGGCTGAGCAGTATTACTAACTGAAGAGCAAGTGATGGAAAAGTCTGACACAATGTGAGATGAATCCAGAAAGTGACGTATAACGCAAGAGGGCAAGCAGGGACCTTAAGAACCAGCTGCCAACAGACCAAGCTCAGGATATTTTAAACATGCTGCTTCTTATAGCAGACCCTCCTCTGAGATTACATCCACAGTTCACCTCTGAGAAAGATTGGTAGATCCTGAAATTTGCTGGAAGGCATCATTATACATCTGTAACTATTCTTTCAAAAATCAAGTGTCATTAATCATGACAAGAGCTGGGAAGAGCTTGAAGAGAATGGCCACAATGAATCTCACATCTGCTCAGAAGGATGAACAAACATACACTGCACACTATCATCCCTGCATGACCCAGTACTGCTTCATTTGGCTGTGTTACACTCCATATAATCCCCTCTTCCCTGTATCTACAAATAGGCTACAAAACTGGAGCCTTTTGTTTTTTGAAAAACCCACACAAAGTCAATATACTTAGACAACTCAAATAACCATATTCAATATTCTGCGTGATTCTTTGTCACTATAAGGTGTAATCCTGTAGTGGGCTTTCCTGGTTACCATACCTATGCAAGTACATCTTCAACTGCAGCCTTCTGCCTTCATTCAAAAGTGCCTTCACTTACTGCTTTACAGCTTATTCTATCTAATTCTGCATAGTTAATCTAAAATTCCTACGTCAAAAAAATCATCAAAATCTCAAAGTAAGGTGGGGAGGCAAAAAGTCATTAATCATAAATCTTCATAAGTCTGGATTTTAAGAACTTCAGCATCGTCTGAGTGCCTCTTCAATTTTACAGCTTTCCTCCTGAAGGTTTGTATTAACATTAAAGAGAACTACACAATTACCTGTATATCTTTCATTTCTTTCTGCAAGGTTCAGTGGTTCTACATTTTACAAACACTCTAAAGATTTCTCTGTGATTGCTGACGACTCCAGCAGCAGAATAAGTGTTTACTGAAGATTGTTAGCAGCTGGTTTTGTTTTGTGCCTTTTGCTCCAACTTTAGTATGCAACTCCCTAAAAGATTTCTCATTACCTATGTTTCTTCACCTTGGCTCAGATTTTCTTCTTGGTTTTGCATTCAATCAGGCTGAAAAAACCTTTGCTCTCACTGATTTGTTAAATTCCTCGCAACTTCATACTGGTTTTCAGCCACCCACATTAAACTTTTTTAGTAAAAGACAGTTTACAGTTACTCTCTTCTGTCTCTTTCCCTTTTGCATCCAAGTATCTATAAGCTGATCTTGGATATGCACCCAATTTTTTTATTTCCTCTTATTATGACCTTTTGGGCTTTCTGCAGTTGGCATCTCCAATGTGTTCTCACTATCTTTCACACTGGCATTTCTTCAACATGTTTTAGAAAAACAATTCCTATTCTGCTTTCTATTTCACTTCTGGCTGTCACCTAGATACCATGATTTTTCACTGTCTATCCTTACACATTTGATGGGTTCTCACTCGAGTTTCTGTCTCCTATATGTCCTTGATATCTTTAATTACCTATTTCTCTTTGTTTACTCTGCACTCACCGGGACAGATTATGTTCTCAGATATATCACTATAAATCAGGAGTACGTGAACTGAAATTAGCAGATTTGTGCAGATGTAAAAGCGGTAGAAATGAGAGCAGAATATGGACTAAAGAATTAACACCTAATTTATTGCTATATAAATAACAGAAAATCATGGCTGAGAATTTACAATGCTCCCTCCCAAGCTTAAGCATAACAGGTTCCTTTCTGAACATACTGGTCATCTGCAGCAACAGCACCAGCAAAAACACTGTTTCATGATTTGCTGATGCTGTAGAGAAAAAACAAAGAATGTTACGTGTATATTATGTATCTGTCAATAAAAGAAAAGTTTGAAGGAATTTCCTGAAAATTTTACGTATTATTTAGGGGGTACTCAACAGAATCTTGCCTTTCTTTACCACCCTGTCACTTCCAGATTCTTCACATATTTTTTGACATTCTGGCAAAAACTGATTATTTCTACCCATAGTACTCATCAGCTAGACCACAGATTGCCTCCTACTTTGTATTTCAAAACCAGAAAATGTTAGCTTTTAGAGAAATCCAAACCAGCCTGTAGTTTGTTTGAAAATTTAATCACTCAGTAGTTCTGTGAAAACTGAGCCAAGGAATTTATCTTTAGTAAGTTGGACAGTTGCTACAATGCAGTCCTATGAACATACCTCCACAACTTGCTGCCAGTAAGCTCAGCACATAGTAACACTCTATGGCAATTCCAGTATTCCCATACTGGATATATCAGAATCTAGTTTCAGTTCATTCTAGCCAGGCAATAACATTATATTTTTTCATTCAATGGATTAAAATTTCCAGTTCACTAGGAGAAATCCTCCAAGTGCTTCTAATCCATGATTACTTCCCAAGTGTTATTTAAACTGTCAGGTCTCTCTTTTATGCTGCAGGTTACAAAACACCTTTGCTCCATTGCTACTTATTTTGGTTTCTTTTGCCATTAGTTTCTTCATGAAGACTCTGGGTGGTCAACCTGTGATTCACCAGCCTGAAGAAGCAGCCCACTGAACGCAGACACATTTCTTCTCTTTGCAGCAAGACAAACTGTGTAAGGAGAGGCACGCAGAGCACAGACTGTGCAGCTGGGTCAATTCTGTAAGATGCCTTGGGCAGCAGTGGATGGCAAAGGAGTTCTGACAGGAGGCCGAGCATCACTTCGTCAGCAAACAGCATGAGGCTGGGAATATGGGGTGGGGCAGGGCCAGATGGGTAGAGGTTTGGGTGTAAAATGCTACAGCTAAAACCTGTGTGGGAGAGCAAAAAGATGTTGGGGGTTGGGGAGTATGTCAGGGATGCCTTAATGCTGCAGGCAGAGAACAGTTAAGCTGTAGAGATACTCACAGACCTGTTCCCAGGTCAGGTCTCCTAGAGAGGTTGGACTGGACTCCGCTGGCCCCAAGGGCAAGTGAAGTGGGAGGACTGATGAAAGCAATGGAGGAGAAAGGTCTCTGATCCCTTATCCAAAATTTTTGGCTACGCAGTTTTATGGGCTGTTCCCACATCTGTGATCTTATTTTTCTATAGATGGCACAGTAAACATTGAAGGTAACTTTGACAAAGTTAAAATTGATAATTTTCCCCAAAAGGCAGCAGCTGGCCTTTGTTTGTTCTCTAACTCATCTACATGACCTGTGCTCTGCTCCTTCTCTGCCTGATTGGCTCTTCTGTTCTCCACACATGGCTGACAAGACCATTCTCCTCTTTCCTAGCTGAGTAGTTTTCTTACTTCAGAGAGTCACTTTCCCCAGCTCTCTCAATCATTTGAAAATGTCTCCTCCTTTCCTAGTGCTTGCACTTGGGAAACAGTTGTTCAGGAGCAGCTAATCCCCCCCAAAAGTGACCTATTCAATTTTTAGCAGCGAGGATTATCAAACCAAAATGCTGATAAATCATAACACCACAAAATACCCTTTGGATCCCTGAGAGGACCCTTTTTTCCTCAATACATCTCTTGTAACACCAAAACTTGCTTGGATCTTTGGAGTACAGAGGTCTGAGCCACCTCTGAGCACTGAGCTACTACAGGTATCTCTCCAGCTCAGAAGACTGATAGCTAAAATACAGTTTTTATTAACACCATATATATGACCTGGCTGTCAAAGAGTATGCTTAGCTTTTCTGGAATGCATAGCAACAAAAAGCCTGAGATGGAAGAGGGAAAGAACAGGGCTGGGCATACATGCAACACAAATACGCTTCCAAAATAAGAATCACTGCCTGCCTTATACATCAACGTTATTCCTTACAGTTCATCTGTCAAAATAAGGTAATTTCAGAAGGAATCCGGGGGATGGTCTGAGGACCTCTCATCTCCTTGGTCAAATTCATATAAATCCGCAAAATAACCATTCTACTTAAAACAATTTTCTTCCTTTTGGAGTGTGACGACCTATACTTTTGCATGCTAAGCAAGTTCTTAGCACTGTTTATTTACTACAACATTCTCTTTAGCAATTGGAGCAATGTACCCACCACAGTAGAGTGGCATGATGATTGATTCTGCACTCGAAAGTGATTTGGAGATAAAAAAACCATATTGTTTTATATTCAGTTGGTGTGATGTAAGGAAAGTCTGATTACGTTAGCTACAGTCTGCAAAGTTTTTAATGGGTACTTAATTTTTGCCATAAGCAACTTTTGTACTTAAAATACACAAGAACAACCAAAAAGTAGGAAAGTACATTTAGTTTCACGATTAAACCTCCAAGGGTTTTACTATGCGTGTTTGCTGGGGGTGGTTACTCACGTAATACGCCTCTGACTGCTCAAGTTCCAAACAGCCTTCTTGCTCGAGCGCATTCCCAAGCCTACACCTACACAGAGTCCAGCCCATCGCAGCCCTCCTCCAGGATGGGCCCGATGAGCTGTTCCCCCGCTGCTGCAGTGAAACGCTGTGGAGTGCCTGATGGATACATACAGGGTGTGAACGAAGACAGCTTCTGCAGCCATCCATAAACTCAACTCATTTAAACTGCTAGCTGTCTCCTACCCGAGAGGAGCACCAGAAAAAGGGAAAGAAAAAGGCTCTTTTTATTCTAAAAGGATATTCGTTTGGCTTTATCATCTGGTATGGCAAAGTGAATGACTGGATCCTAACACAACCCTGAGCATCACATCTGATAACTAAGGCATATATTTCTCAACAAACAAAATTAATGTGACAGCATCAGGTTCCCTTTCCTCTGGAGCATACACTCTTGATCAACAAACATCAGAGATAATTTTCTGATGATGACTAACCTATCACAAGCATGAAAAGAGAATTTGCTTAAAATAAATAAACCAGGTCAGAACAGTGACTATATTGCACTGCAGTATTCAAAAAGAAGCTAAATGTTCCTGCAGAACAGACTTGCTGAAATTCTGACAGCCAGATGAGAAGAGTTGACCAAACCTTGAAAGCATGTGAGTTGAGGCCGTTTCTACGAACTGAAAGTCTGACTCTGAGGTGCCTGAATTCACCATGAAGTGGTGCAAAAACACTTCTCAGTGACCCATCTTTTCCTTTAAGTAAAAAGGGGAAAGGAATAAAAAAAAAATCCACACCCAAACCTTCCTCTCCCAAATGTTATACCCAGCTTTTCCTTTTGTCTTCTTTTTTCTTTTAATTACGTATCAAATACAGAGCTATTTTCTCAATAAATTTACTATTTTCTCACAGAGATACATGTGCTCTAACAAAACAGGGCCTCATTGAAGTCTGGTGCTACTTTCTTTTACTACAACTTTTAAGAAATGCCAGCGAACAGATCGCAGCATTGCTTCCCTCTCTTACACATACACACAGACAATCAAGATATAAATTATATACTCTGATATACAGGTTAGTCACAGACTAAGGCAGCACTAATTAAAAAAAAACGGAAGCAGAAAGGTGAAATATGTCACAAATCTAGAAACAGTTAAACAGGATGGAACGTTGTGGGGAAATACAGACACGTGTAGCATTGTGGAGTTCTGCGGAAGACTCTGAAGACAGTTGCACTGGATCACCTTATTTTATTATTAATAGTAGACAGAAAAATTATTAACCTTTTAGGTTACAGAAGATTGTGAAATTTCTGCAACGTCAAAAGCAATGAATGAAGAAATAACTTTTATTCTGAAAGGAAAAAAAAGAGAGAGTAGCACTATCTTTAGAAGCAAGTCAGATATCATAAACTCTTTCCAAATAAAGTTAGAGATAGACTTTGGCCACTGTGATGATTGGAAGTAATATTCAAATAACAAGTAATGAAAAAATTAGGGCAATTTCAATCAGATTTGGGCTATCCTACATTAAAATAATGGGGGCAATTTGATATAAACCAACTCAGAAGCAGACACACCTTGAACCATAAGGAAAATGTCTTCAAAACCAGAATATGATCCTGGGAAACAAAAAAGATAGAGCAGCTGTGTGAGCCACAAAAAAAAGCCATAGGGTTGAAGCCAAAACATTGACTGCTCATTCAATGGGAAGAAGTAATTATCATACTAGAAACAGAGACTCATACAAAATCTTGGGTATTCTGGCTTTAACATCACAATATAAATAAACAAACAAATTCACAATGATATCAGAAAAGATGTTGAAGAATTCAGCTCCTGTGAAAAGGCAGTGCAGGAAATCAGACTAAAATTATTACAACAGACCACTGCGACTGTGAAGTCCATGAATCTATGCGTACTGAAAAAGCTGGCACATTTCCCATGCACAAAAGGGAAAAATTGACCTTTTGAAGTTATTTTCAAAATTACTCTCTGCCTCATTATGCAGGAACACTACAGTCTGTGACTTTATTTTAAAGTTTACCTTATTGTTACGACACTTATGTCTTGCATATTTTAAAAAAGGTAGCAGTTGCCCTGCTAGTAAAAACCTGACTGAAAGATGACTACCTGTAACATTAGATTTCAGTATTTTCAGTGTTGAACTCAGAATCTGTATACCTACTGTAGGCTAAACTTTTACAAAGATATTCAGTTCCAATTGAAGGATTTCACATAACCAAGAAGCAACCGGATATCTACTAGTTAATTCCTACTGTTTAAGCATTATTGCTAGGCTGACTATGTCTAGTTTTGATGAACAGTGACATTCTGGTGTCTTTTCACTAGTAGAAGGAATTAATTACTTTCCCTGCAAATTTGAAAAAGCTGGCAAAATCTTAATCTGTCAGGATCTCAAAGAACCCAAAGGACCCCCAGGCTAAAAATGCAGACTCAACCTTTCCCACATGTAAATTTGGCTGCTTGGTATAATCATATATACCTAAAGAATATGACAGGAATATTAACCAAAACAAATCCTCAAATCTCACCCATTATGAGGAAATAGCTAAGCTTTGATGACATACCATATATTATCTTCATTTATATATAGTGTAGGTGCAGATTTTCAGCTATATATTAACAAAACACCAATAGACTAGCAGATTACATCTCCCAAAGATCTACCTCTGATATATTTTGCATTTGTCTTAACTTTGTTATTTGAAGCACGATGTTTAATTGTTTGAACAAAACTAAAATAGAGCATATAAAAAAATCTGGGGTTGGAGGGGTGGGTTTTTTGGTTTTTTTTTTTAAAAAAAAAGATAAGAAAGGGCATCTTTTGATAAAATGAAAAATTCAATTGATTTTCATCCCAAATACTAACAACCTCTGAAAATGAAATTCCTTCCCATCACCCTCTAACATGTATTGGTCAAGGAAAATGTCTTTCTTTTAGAGAAAGTATTTGAGAGAAACTAACAATCCTCCTTCACAATCTTGCCACTGAGCTCTGGCACTTGCCCTGAATTCAGTATCAGCCGATTCAACTGGCACAAAACTGTGACATATATAGTGTATTTTGGAAGGGACGGCACAATCAATATTGATGTTGGCAGCCTCTCTTGAGCACAGACATGAACACACAGCACAGAAGCTCTAGAGATTCACTGCTTTGCTGTAGCCCGGCTGCTGACTGGGCTTGAATGTGTGAGAAAGTGAGTTGTTTGCAAATAGTTTTTCCAAATGGGTTCTCCATTCTCTTCGCAATCATTTTCAAGCTGAGTCTACTTCAGTTTTCGTACTTGAGTTCTGTTACACTTCACACACAGCTTTATTTTACTTCCAGACTTTTGCTCATCCCTGATTCAAGCTGGGTGTGGGGAGTGGGATCAATATGAATAAAGAGAAAATCATGCTCGAGGCAGTGACTGACATATACTTTAAACCATTTCAACAGACCTGCACAACTAATGACTGCCTAGATAGCCTAATGTATCTTGGCTTGAGAAACAAATCTTGGGTATTTTGAGAAAAGATCAGTTATTGGTTCTTCCAATATTTCCAAAACCACATTTCAGTTGTGGCTATCTGTCAAGTGAATTGAAGTCCTGTCTGCATACAACACAGCTGCTGCCTCAGGAAAACCCACCCAGCTGTTCTTATCAGAATAACCTACCTTATAGGTTTTGTGAGCGCAGAGAGCACGTCCCCAGAATAAGTTGTTCATTCCCATGCAACCCTACAGTACATTAACTTCCCCTATAGACAATCACTTTGTAGAAGAAAAAACCACCACCACACAAACTGAAGTCTCAGTTTACTGTGGAAGGACTGCCACACAGGTGCAAGAACACTTCCAGTTCTCCCAGCACAGGATATGTCCCAGGTATGTCCTGAAGTGAAGCACATTAATTTAGAACTGAAAAGCTAGTTCTGCTTCAAAATCCAGGCTAAGTGACTTCTTACAGAAAATGCTGCCACAACACACCCAAGACAGCAGGAGAGAGAGATCCTGAGCTGAAGTGTGGAAAAACCAGAAAACAGTCTCTTTGTCCCAATTACCACCCATTTAATTCTCATCATTTTCTCTCAATCAATAACATTGTGTTCTATAGACCCAATAAAACAGATACTGAGAAAGCTTCTTCAGTTGCACTCATGCTGCCTAGTTAGCACTACAGGACAGTAACGACATCGCCAAAAGTAGAATTTGGTCCATTTTTCTTAGATAATAGTTGTTTTTAGATCAAATACAAATATCAGAGTTTAAGCCTTTCTGTTACATAATTTAATAGTCATTCTCTTCTTCCTTTACACAGAATAAAGATAAATGCTTTTTTGGCTTCTTATTTTGTATCCTTCAGACAGAAAAAGCACGGATGAACAGTTTAAACACTAGAGCTGTTGTGTCCTGGTGAGAGCGAGTGGATCATTTTCTTTGCTTCTTCTGACCTGCTATAGAAATCTATAGCACATTAATCATTTCTGAGCTCAATCCCAGTGTGAGGTGGGAGCAGAAGTAATTTACTGTGTCTGCATTAGATTTTTCTTTCATCAGAATTTTATACAGCTCAGTGGAAGAAACTAATACCTATAAATTTAATAGGAATGTATTTCTGGTGAGGCTATGTTACTCTTACCCAAATGTAGAAATGAATAATTAAGTCTCTCTTAAATAAGCATCAATCATATAATAAATCCTAAATTCATTCATGCCATAAATTGAACTAATTAAATTAGAGATGTTTCTTCCTTAATACACAAGATATGTAAGCACTGAGACAGCACAGTGATGCTCACAGTACAAATGCCTACGCAGATTAGACAAAACAAACAGATTCGTGGATAGCATCAGTGGTGAAATGGTTAACCACGTGCTGTAACTTTTAGAATAAATCCTCCATCTTCTTTATTCATGATTCACTGTACTTAGAGCTGTACGTTGAACAGCCATGCCTCTGTATTACAGCGAGAGCGTTTACTTCCTGCAGAGTTGGTGGTACCTTCTAAAATACAAGGAACAGGTTTGAAGACACCACACCACAGGATTGCACTGGGGAGGGAATGGCCATACATGCATCCTTACTGGCAAGGGTGGGCGGTATTGTCACAGCTGCTTGAACCTGGTGTATGCTGAAAAAAAAAAAAAATCAGCCCCACCCAATTTGTCATTATTTTTTTCTATATCATCTCCTCACTGTCCCAGCGCAAGCACTCGCGCTGCTAGCTATGTGGTAAGCTAGATCAGAAACTGCACCCATGAACATTTTGGGTGGGATCTCTCTCTCTGCCTCCTGTTTATCTTTCTCTCCCCACTGGATCTCTGTTTGGAATGCTGAGAATAGCTGAAGCCCTGATGGTACTGAGCAGAGCAGTACCTCACTAATCCGGGTCCTTTTCAGGGCACAGAGGTGTTTCTGTAATTTGCTACAGGGGGAGACTCAATAGGTGACCTCAGAGCCCTCTGAAAAACCACTGAGGAGGGGAAGAGCAGCAGCGAGAGGAATTCAGCTCCCTCTCCACCTAACAGGATTCAAATCATACCACCTTGCTTCTCAGAAAAATGTATCCACTTGACTTGTATTTGAAAGGAAGAGGAGGAGGAGGAGGTCTCCAGCACTCTTGAATTTAGGTACAGAAGATTCATGAACTCAAAATGGGCATTCATATTCTCTATCATTATGGGTAATGAGGCATAGGTAAAAGTCTTTCCTGTGCTTAAAACTATGTCTTGACTTATAATGAATAATAATTCACTATCACATAGAAAAATATATAACATAGCACACAGCATAACATTTCTGTGTACCTAAAGAGCCAAACTCATCAGTACAATCCGCCTGTTCAAGTCTCACAAAGCATCTGTAAACAACAGTCACTGGCCTATTAACACAAGCAAAGAGCAGCTTTGCTTTTACCGGGAACTGGCCAAAATAAGCAAAAGACACCAAGGAAACCAATCTGTATTTCTCTGTAATTCTCCTTAACGCATCATGAATTCACACACTGCCTAGAACATACATATGTATTATTACCCTTCCCTCCACATTTGATTCTACTCATGCCTTGGGGCTGCAGAGAACATGCTGAAGTGACCATCCAGACTCTGTAAAGTGTTACTAAATGGGGACTTTTAGTCCTCATGTGGCTGCATTTTGTGGGTCGGAAACTCTGATAGTACTTGCACATGTCAGTTGTGGGACAGAGAGATAAGAAATAAAGACAAGAACTTTTGTAAGCAATACGTTTAAATGCCTAAGTCTCGTTTGAAGTAATTTCTGGCTCTGTTATCTTCTTTTTCACAGAAATTTCAAGTCTGTTTGCTTCAAATTATGCAAAAGCAAAAAAACCCACAAAAATCAATAAACCTTCCAGTTAAAGCACCATGCTCAAGAATTTCAGGTGGAAGGGAGGTCCATGGCAGCCAACTTTTGTCACCCCACAGATCACACAAAGATTTGTAAGACACCATGGTGAGGTATACATTAGCTTGTACCTCTCTAAGAACAGTGGAAATGGTGTGCTTGAAACCAGTGGCACTCTATTACCCATGCAACAAGTCTGGCTAAAAATGTAGCAGGGTCTGAAGACTCATCAGAACAACAGCAGTAGATGGACCAACAAATATATTAGAGGAAAGACCTTGAAAGGGAGGTGTGAGTCTCAGTCTGCTAAACAAAACTAACCCCAAAAGTAAGTACTTTATGGGTTCAAAATGAGAATATCCCAAAGATGGCTACATTTCAGCTGAGACCTTCTGAAGGCCTTACGAAGGAAAGACTTAAGTTCTGCTTTTGCAAACAAAGGTTAGAACCATGAGAAGTAAAGGGAGAACTGGATCTTTGCCCTTACCCATACAGCATCTTTGGTTTTGATGCACACCCTGAATGAGTGTTGCAGAGTTTGTGATATCTACAGGGTTACTGGAGTTGAGCTCACTCGTCCTTCTTGCAATGTACGCTGGATTTCAAGCAAATCCTCCAGTATATATTGTTTTGATTTTCCAATTCAGGAATTCCCAGAAACCTTCTCATCTTAACTCACCAACGTGTAGCAGAAAGTTTTCACTCAGCTTGGCTATTGATAGATGCCTAGTGGCATATATTGGAATATCCTTATATTCACAACAGAAGGGGACAGAATACCATTCTTTTACCTCAACTGGTTAAGGCTATGTGGTATACATAACATTTACAGGGATGTGGCATTCCTTGAATTCCTGCCACAATTTTTCATTTTGCCTGGTGTTTACACATGATTTGTTCAGTGCTTGTTGTGAGACAGCATGTAATGATGCTGTAAAGGGTCAAATCTTCATTAGACTGTTCCAAAATTATTAAAAATTCCAACCAGGAACACTGGAAAGGGATATCACAAGTGCCTATTTTTACCTTCTCTTCCCCCAAACCATACGGACCATTTTAATGCCGAGTTTCAAACTTAGCAATGTTCCTGTTCAAAAAAAATGCTTAGAGTATTTCCAAAGGAGAACTCTGCATATTTTACCTTCTCCTACAAATCAAAACCAGATATCTTGGGGGGGGGGGGGGGGGGGGGGGGGGGAAGTTGGGCAGAGACCAAACATAAAAATAGTGCAGTATGATTTAACTGTGTTAGCTATGAAGGTAGAGGGGTGGGCTGAATTTGAAACAGATTACAGCTTCAACTCCAGGCTCTCTCTTTGATATACATAATCCATTTATTTCTCATAATTCAGGCTTTCCATAAACAGGCAGGACAACTATTTATGTACTTATATAAATGTTGTCTCAATCACAGATACCTTTTCAAACCAGGAGGCACCAGTGAGTTTTAGCATTAGGACACTAATATTCCATCACTGACACTGGCGCAAATTCAGAAAAGGAACAGCATTCAACTTCCAAAACTCTATGGAAATAACTGGGCCTTCTCATGGTATCCATGCTTATTGCACATACCTTGGAGTGTAACAGACTCACATGACTTAATCACCAACTCTAAACACTTTTTTTTTTCCCTGCTGTTTCCCTACTTGCTTTGGCAATTTTCTGTTATTTAAAATGCTGAAGTGAAACAAATGCATGCATGAGCAAAACCCCACAATGCCACTTTCAGACATCAATACACACTGGCAAATACACAACTGTAATAATGGCCACATTATGTATTCCTAATGTTTCTTATTAATCAAATCTTGTTTGTATTAGAAGAAGGAAATAACTGTATCCAAATTAACTTGCCAATATGATAGCCATTAATAATAACATAGAGTGAAGACTCATGGAATGCAATTATGTTGCTAAACTAATAGTGGTACAAAAATAAAACATGATATAGTTGATACAAAGAGTGAAACAATATGCATTCTCAGCTGCATATATAAAGGTATTTTTGCAGGTGCTTATTCCTCTAATTAGAACTGAAGATATCTACAGCCAATTCAACAGCTCAGACAGAGGGTCAGATGCTCCACAGTGTCACAGTGACACAACTGAGAGGTAAGTATTGTAGTTTATGTAGTTATGGCAGGAAACTCAAAGCCTAACTATATTTGGTCTGGATATGTAGAAAGTACACAGAGAACTCCATCTCTAAAGCCTAGGGTTCTGGACAAGAGTATTTGTTAATGACATGTGAAATGGATCTCTCTAAATGAGTGCAGGATAGCTATAGATTTAATTCTCTCCATCAGGCAGATAGCATCAGAAGGCAATCTGCAGAGAGTGGCTGCTTCTGGAGATTATTCTGCAGGATCCTTAAAAGCGAGCTGATGTGTGGGTAAGGAATGTTCTTGAGTGGTGGAGGGATTTGACTGCCATAAACCGACAAAGGAGGAATGAAAATTTGTAGGTAAATTCATTATTTGAGGGGAAATACTAGGAGGAACTTAAAAACCCTCAATTTTTGTCTGTCCTCAGAGAGAGACAGTTTGTTGCACCTCTTCAGTCACGCTTAACATCCTGTAACCTGACCTCCA
The DNA here is from genome assembly GCF_047716275.1 of Strix uralensis. Lineage (NCBI taxonomy): Eukaryota > Metazoa > Chordata > Aves > Strigiformes > Strigidae > Strix > Strix uralensis. Next base: position 19,624,887 of record NC_133985.1, read on the forward strand.
GAGACCACTTTCTGTCACTACTGGGAGTGCAGATCTCCCATTCTCCAACACTTCAACACAGAAGATATGGAGACAATTTTCACAGTGAATCCAGTCCTTCCTAAGGTAACAACAGGATACACAGCAGCAGATAAACCAGCCATTTACTTTACGTAATTGGATTAAGAATAGAAATAGACACCATCGGATATAAAAGAAATAATAATTTTTCATAGCTACACTAAATTTTTAGTCTAGTTTCCTAAGGATACATGGTTTATACATTCTTTCTGTGTTAGGGTTTGTGTAAAAGTCTGTAAATCCTCTTTGCAACCAAGTTCTGAATACACTGACTGATTTTAAATCAGTGTGATAGAAGGTTGGGGGGTCTTAAAGATAACTACATCCCAACATGAGAGATGGATGAGAAGAGAGCTTCTCTAACTGCCCCTAACAGAATACTAAGGGAGAGGCTGTGGTATGAACACATCTATTATTCATGCGCCTGAGGCTCCATGAAAGCTGGAAAAGCTTTCACATGGCACAAATCTGTAGGAAACGAAGCCTCGTTAGTTTGCTGCTCAAAGAATATTTGCTCATTCCAACCTAATTATCAGTGGAGACACTGCAGACTTATCTATATTTTCCCATTCCACATGTGTGATTGTGAGATTTTGGCATTTGGCCTACAGCTGACAGGGATGCAAGCAACATGAACAAGCCTGATACAACTGTAGGACTACTGTCCGCTCTGACCAATTAGTCCACTCGTTATGATTAAAACAAAATATTAAGAAGTGGCAAGCTTCTAGCAAGCTTAATGATCTTAAAAAATACTTACAATTTTACAAAGCATTTTAGGACTTAAGTTGAACTACTCACATGGCCCTCAATGGGGGTAATGCAGCATTATGAAAACACTTTAGAAATGCAAGATAATTTACTCTGTAGATCTCTAAAGAAAACATGATTATCCCAGCTGGGAAAAAGACAACGTCAGTCTCCTGTGCTACTCTGACACATGGTAACCAACATCTGACACCCACATGAAGTATATCAGAGGTCAATACTCAAAATGCTTAGGAAGTGAAGAATCTTGACCAACTGAAGCTAAGATTCACGGGAGGCGTAGCTATCACTTGATAGGCCTGTTATTGTTTGTCTATTTTTCATTCGTACTGCCATAGTGGAAAACTCTGATGGCATGGAAATACCGTATCAGTTCTAGACACTACGCGTTGAGCTGCTGCAGGTAGCCGACAGCATCAATGATAAGCAGTGTCAAAGCAGGTCTGAAAAAATCACTGGAATCAAAGATGTGATTTAAAAATTGTCCTACTTTGGGTATATGAGCTGAATTCTTGTTATGAAATTGCCACGAAGCCATGCTGTTTAGGAATTCTTAAAGGTAGAAGAACCTATAAACATGTTTAGGTTTGTCAGGATTTTTTTAAACAATATAAAATTTTAAAAGGAGACAACATTTCAAAGCAGCCACTAAGGGATGAATTTTGCCACCTTTCCACATCCCAGAACTACTCAAAAAGCAAAACGTGATTAACCCTGAGTAACATCAACAGTAAGGCAAAGAAGAAAACTAGCAGAGCAAAATTCCAGTTTAAAAAAATTTTTAAATACTACATTACAGTATTTATGCCAATAGCTAAGACTTAAGCTTTTCTGGTTGGTTGGCTCAGTAGCTGAAGCAACGATGTGAGCAGTACTCAGTTAGGGTCAGCACACAATAGCAGATTTATTCCCATTTGTGGTTAAAAGCATTCTCTGACAGGTTGCAGACCCCTGCTTTGCCTTAGAATTAAAAGTTTATTTGCCTGTTGAAACTTTTCCAATTTGCATAAGATACTTAAATATTGATTCATCCAAAAGGCCAGACAAATAATTTTTCTATTGCCAGCTGGATAGAAAAGTTGGAAGACAGCCCAAACAGACCCTAACACAGGCTTTCATTAATATTTACACATTTTTGTAGGAAGTCTAACTATTAACCAAGGAGAACACACAGCATAAAATACATCTCAAGGTATCTCCTCACTCTCTAGGGATATGAAGATTAAGCCTCTATAACTAGGAGAAAGATTTTAGCAGGGCACACCATATCTTTGCTTAGGTTTCAGCAAAACAGCATTCTCTGTTTTGAAAGACTAGCTCAGAAAGTATTTTATTCCTCCTAAAATAGTCAAGATTTTACTGGACAAAATGAAAATACATACTTGTCAAATAAAGCATCTGCCCAAAACACTGCACAGAAACCTGCAGCTCTACGATTATCAGAGCTGAGAAATGTCAGTTTGCTATTCATCTGTGTACCTTACAGAGAATGGGAGTAAAAATGGGATATGTGAGTCCAGACTACGCCTGGAGATATGCACGCGCCTCCATTAAATCTCTACTTCAGCGTATACGTTAAGCATGCAAATCACCTGTACGTCCACTGGGGATACATCTGTTAACTGGGAATTGTTCTCAGATGTGGCACAGACCACTTAACTAACCTTGATGCCAGGGAAGACTACTAATCCTAGGCCCAAGTCTTTGCCTACTTGTGACAGACACCTGTCAGGGACTCCAGAAGAACAGTACTTAGTACACAGTACCAAACAATAGTCAAACAATCTATATTTAAGTAAGGGCTATTTCCATCTTCAAAATTGATTTCCTTCACACATATCTGCATGGATGACATCTAATGAAAATTAATAGGGTCACCCAGAATTTTAATAAAAAAAATATTAAGAACTGCTGCAAATTATTGCTATCCTGGTTAATGTATTTTAATATATTAAATAATGTATTTAATACATTAAAAATACATTTAATACATAACTAATGTATTAATGTATGTGCTAAAGTTAATATTTTATTGTGTTAGACCACCAGCATTTATAAAATAATCTTCATCTCACAGCATATGAGCAGACCCTACACTATTATAACTCAAGAGTACAATGCATAATGGAAATGACTGGGCGACTCTTCCCTAGCTTTCAAGCTAGTAGTTGAAACGTTAAATCAAAGGGTCAAACACTGCTGAATTCCACAAGAAAATCTTTTTTCAGTAATGACGATACTCCTCCCAAGAGCCTGTAACAGAGGACTGCTCATAAAGTTTCAGTTATGAGGTGAGGTTTATTTCTCCTGGCTATTACATCATTATTTTCTATTTATGAGTAGCATCTAGTTTGTTTGTTCTCAAGAGAGCCCATCTATCTTGCTCAGCTCCTGCTGTTCTGAGATGAAAATGTGAGACTAGAGCAGAAAAGTTTTCCTCACATTTTTAGTCAAATAAATAAGTAACTGCTTAAAAAAATCAGTTTTGATATTATAGTTGAAACACTTAGATACTCATGTTTACACAGGCCTCATCTCTAGTAACAGCAGGACAGCTGAGATCGTTTCAAGTTGCACACCTCATTATTTTATTGTGGAGGATCTTCTGGTCAAAAAACTCAGTGCATACCCTTGAATCCTAGATATAAATGAAAAAGTTAATACCAATCTTGGCTGCAATACGTGAAATGAGGGCTTACTGTAAATTGCCCTTGCTACTGTGCATTTATACAAAATAAACAAAAAACTGCACTGGGCTAAGTAAGGATGGTTACCACTACGCTAGAGTATCCCAATGTTCTTGTTTGGTCAGGAACACAGGCCTCTATCCTGGTGGCTTGAAGATCTTCAGAATTATATTTGCTTCAGGATGTGTAATTTTAACTAGTACACTCCTAAATCATGATCCCAAAGCAGGAACTGTGGGGACAGGGGCTCCACACATGAGGTCATGGAACAATCTGACACAACCGGCGCCTTTCCCGTCCTGTATTCTGTGCAGGGTGTGGGGGCAGGAGTACTCCTGTGCTAACGGGGGCACATCAGGGCACACTCACTACATTTTCTTGGTCTTCTTTCTTAAAAATATGGTTATGTTCTTCTACAGAGAGTTGAGATTTATGGCCTTTCCTGTCCACTATTTTTGTTTCGATCAGTTTTGAATTATACAGCAAGAAAGCTCCAAGAGAAGAACAACTTATAACAAAAGTGTCAGACAGTAAGTGCAGTCATGGGTTTGAGCCCCTTCTTTAGGGAAGCACAGAAAGGAAAGCTTCATCGTCTTCCTGGATGTCTCTAGAATTCAAACACTGATATAGAGCACCTTACCTTACCCAGCTCTGCTGCTAGACTCCCTTTTGAAGAGCTTTAAAATTAAATGTCAATTTATTTAAAATAATGTCCTTTAATCCTGTGAAATGGGATTAAACAGTATAACAGACTTTCCCCATCAGGAATTACACCTGGAGACCTCAGGCCCTCTCTGGTGCTCTGATTGCAGCAGGATTTGCCTCAAGTCCTTCCTGAGTGCTTGCCTTTTGGCTGTCTCATGGTAGCTGTAGACTGAGGCTCTCTACAGAGTGCATTTATTTCCTACTTTGGATCTCCTCTGGGACCAAATTTGAAGATCAGCTCCAACATGGCACCATTTCTAGAGCCCAGCCTTTTACATTCCTATGTTCAAGGGTCTGGCCCTCTATCTCGAATGCCACAAGACCAAACCCTAATGCATTTTATTCAAAGGATAAAAAAAAAAAAGATGTTTCTAAGAGGAAAAATGCAAAATGAGAAGTCTCACCACCTTGAACTACTTTCTGAAAGTAACTTCTATTATGTGTTTGGTATATCCCCTGGGCGTATAGTCATCCTGCAGAGGATATGATTATTAAAGACCTCCCTCAGAATTTCACCCTGTATTTTTCCTTCTCTAAGAGTTTACTGTGAAAAACTATTTTGCTGCCCAAAGACCAGTCCTTCTGGCTTAAAGTCCACTTTTATTGATAAACCCCTTTTCTCACAGAAAATAAAACTCAGTCCTATACATTACCTTGTTTAAATGAACTGAGATTTCACCTGAATGATTTATCACCCTTGAACAGAAGGCAACACCAATTTTATCAACATAGTTTGGGTGCCAAGAGTTCAATTAGAATAGTTTGTAAGCAGGCTGTCTTACTGAAACTAGGTGACCCAAGGTCAGTATTGATTGTGTATTTATTGATGTAGATCCTTCCTTGATAGTTTAGAGAAACACAAAAATAAACATATAAAACTACACACACAAAAGAGAAACCCATAATAGTGCTGCAAAACAAGCAACTATTTATTGTATCTCATCCTGTCTCATGAAAGATCTTACTATTAGGGGGTTAGAACTAACCACCACCACCCCCCCCCCCCATAGTGTCTGATGATCAGATTTTACGTTTATCCCAGATTAGGTTTAGGGAACGTACTTCCTTTGTTATCTTAAAGCTTCAAAAGTATTAGACGTTACAAATGTTAGTCAGTGGGTTCCAATACTGGAAGGACTGCTTTAACATTGCACTGCTTTAATATTAACAGCGCTGCAAAATTCATCTTAAGAAAGTTCATTCAATAGTTTTCTTGATTCTGTCTGATGTGTTTCTTACACATAAGGGATAAAAATATGCTTACAGCTCTTGTGATTTTCAAGATAGGTGATCTATTCAGAAGTCTCAGCAGGACAATGCCCTGTGCTTCTAAAGCAATTCTAAATTTAAGGAAAAACTGAAAATCTCATTCACAAAAAGTCCTATCAAAAGGAAATATTTTTTATTTTATGTTCTAAGAAATCATATTATAAAAGGAAATATTTTTACCCAGAAATACTCCTGAAATACAGGGAACAGAGATATGGAACAAAGCTATGGATTTATTTTAAGACATCAATTTTAAAATTTTGGTTTTATCTTTGACTTAAAAGGAGGTCAAGATTTCAGCGTGAATAATTATGCAAGAAACGTTTCAATATACTATGACTCTACAATTTATAACCCATGGAAAACAGAATGGCCTCAAAATATTTTTTCTTGAAATCCAAAACAGTTCTCTGAAAACAGATGCTGTTCTCAGTATGTTTTCTGATCACTCTTTCTTCTCAGCACTTTTTCTCTGAGTCAGGTCAGCTACTTTCAATGACAAAAATTAAAGCTCAGGAGTCTGCCTGAATCACCATCACTTGGAGAGAACACATAAAAATGTTTTCCTTCTTCTGCATATTGGATAAACTGCAGTAAATATATAACAGGTTATCAATGCACCCGAGAAACATGCAAGCATTCCAACTCAAAAAAATCCTCAGTGTGCCAACTGAAAGAATAATAATAAATGGAGACCTATTCCACTGCAAGAGTAGCAGTAGGGAGATGTGTAATAACCAGTTATGGATATAGCAAGATACTTTATTCATTTATAAGAAAGAAGCTATTCCAGTAATTGTTAGATACATCCTACTCCAGTTTGTCTGCATATAGTCAAAGCACAACACATTCCAAACTAAAGCGATTAGACTTAAGTGAAACCACATTCATAACCCTTAACCCCAGAGTTTGAGTTTTTCTGGTGGAATTTTTTTTTTTTTTTTATGTATAACATCTTTAGCTTTAAATGATTTGGGTGGACAATTAATTGTCTATCGCTCTCATAATGTGAGGATGCATCAACACATAATATCGATGCTCTGTGAAGGACAATAGAGCAGATAATGTTTAAATCTTTCTTAAAAGCAAATAACTCTGACTTGGCTAATTGCTAAGACCAGTGATTTCAATATAATTGAATGGAAATAAAGCAGTTAAGCATTTAAGACTTCAATAAACTTCCTGGAAATCAATGTTTCTTTTAAACTAGCCTCCTAGCCAGGCCTGAGATTTCACAGCTTTAAAGAAAAAAAAAAAAAAAAAAATCACAACACTGCATATTTTTCCTCTTCACATAGGAACCCTATAAAATGCATGTCTGGTGAAAAAATGTTTAAAAAAAGATCATCACTGGATAACTCTCTACACAAAGTTTAAAAAAAACCCCACCAAACCAAAAATCAGTATTTTGCTGGGGAACAGAATGGATGGTATGATTACTGCTTGCATGAATATGTGTGGCTGTCAAAGAATGACTGATTGTCTAGATGTCCCATGGTAAAGATCAATAGTTTCTTTAAAAGGAGACAGATTCATGGAAGCTATTGAATCCAAACAGTTTATTGGTTTGTGCTCATCCTTTTGTTTAACGGCAGCTTTCAGAGTCACCTAGGCAATTATTCTTTAAGTTGACTTTCAAGTAACTTACTTGCTCATCACATGGCTTTTTACAGAAAGCATTCAAAAGCATTCCCAAAGTGTTTAAAATATGTGTGATGTTACATCCTCCAGCATCAGAAGATGGCACTTAATAGGAGTTATGCTATAAGGAAACATTACAATTTACTTTTAGCCCCTGGAGCAATCCTTTCTCTCTGAACTTAACTACTTGTTGGAAATGTGTTAGATTTGTGTTCGTAACTTTTGAATGTCAAAAGAGTTTGTGGGCTCAAATGTCAAATGTTTGTAGGCTCATCTCACAACACCTGACCTACCCAAACCCCTCTGAGTTTACTAGTGGTCTGGAAATCCCTATTCTTCTATTATTATTTGATCATAATCCAAATAGTCATCAAGTGCAGTAGGTAGCTTTCATTGCTCCATAGTTAGTGTAGTATTGAAATAGAGATTTGCTTATTTCATAGGTGTGTCATAGTTGTAATTTCTAGCTTCTGGCTGATTCACTTATTCCCTTTACACCATCCTTAGTATCTGCCCATCCTCCCTCCCCCCTCCAGTTTTGTAGGGAAAAATTTATTTTTGAATAAAACATTAAATTATGAGAAACTTCCAGGAAAAAAACCCAACGACTTTCATCCAAAAAAAATCTAACAAAACTACCTGGTGACTCAGGTTACTGAAAGCCAGCTTGCTTTCTTCCCTCGATGTCTGATGTTGTAACAGGATGACAGGCCATACCTGTGTCAGCTGTTTTTGCTGTAGCAGACTGGACTGAATTCTGGTCTCCGTTACTCTGGTGTCACAGCAGAGAGCAGAGTGCAGCCTCCTGTGCCTATCATATGCACACACACACGCAAGGGAAGCTGTCAGCTCTTATTTGAGGGTTCCTTGCGGCAACACCAGGATGGGACTCAACTGATGATGCCAGAGCACTCCTCAGGCTTAGATACAGCACGCTGAGCTCTCCCCTGCAAAGTTAGGCTTTTTTGCGTATCAGTTGCCAAAACCTGTAAAGCCTTGAAGTGACTTCTTGACAAGCTTACTTCACATACACAATCATGATTAAAACAAAGCTAGGATTAAATACAGCGTCAGAGGTTTGTCAAGGATTTTTAGCTGTGAGGATTCAGCATTCATGACTTGAAACCATGGTGACTGCATGATGGACAAGTTTGTATTCTCTTGGTGGGAGAGAAATGGGTAGAGCCAAGACACACAGTACCTTTAGTTTATGTTTATTCATTAGTTGTGGAAACAGTAGCAAGAAAAGCAGAGAATATCGTGCAACTCAAAAAAGCTTGAGAAAAAGCAGCAGCAATTCTCAGACAGACTTTCTCCTTATCTGCTTAGGAACCATGCATACATCCTCTTGGCACCATGTCGCATTCTTTGCATCAATCATTGCTCTGAAACTGTCGCTTTCTCCACCCAGCCATTTGCTTCACACGCCACTAAGAGCTGCCTCTAAGGTGAGGCCATACCACTAGGTCACAGAAGTGAAATGCCCATTTTTCTGATCGCTGTTTTACAAGACAAGAAGCAAAATACCATTATGGAGGCTGCAGCGAGCAGACAAGCTATATGCACTGCTCTGGGGAAGGAAGACACGTAACAGATCAAATTTGATACCAGATATTTAAACACTACTTGCAACTTTTTCTCATTGTCGGCAGAGAAATAGAGAGTATACACACCACATAGCAGTTAAGAAGCTACTATCAAAGTCCCAGCTTGCAGCAAAAATCTGCTCTTATGCTACATATCCCAACGGGCTCCCTTCCCAACATCTCTTTTCACAGAAGTATTCCAGTGCTGCTCTCTTCCACGTTCAATCTCCCATCATCTAGTTATGTTTTCTCAACCGTACTTAACTTTAACTGTAGGTGTCCTAAGTTCTCTAGAACAAGCTTAGCTCTGTAGATGCTAGATAAAACATCTTGTCTATTTGCACTTCTTTAGAAGATTTAGAATCTGATTCTATACTAAATCCCAAGTAAAGCCATCAAATTTAATGGTATGCAATATTACAGAGGTATAATAGAGATCAGAATGCCTGCTTATGTCATCATGATATCAGCTATTTTCTCATGCCAAATAAACACCACAGATTAGGCTAAATTCCTTGCTTGAGCTATGTTTACTTAGTCACTTTAATTTGACATGAATCTCTGTTGCTGCAGAAATAGAAAACAGGGGACTTATATCTGTATCACACTGAAAACTCATCTCTTTTTTCAGTCAGCCTGGTTCTCAAACAGAGCAGTTCTTCGATCTGACTTCCTACACTGCCACACAAAAGCTGGAGCAGCACAGGGCTGGAATGAATCCTTTCAGCACTCAGGAGAGATTTTTTTTTTTAGAATAAAACAATCAGGTAACCATGGCCGCAGTTCCACTGGTGTGAATTACCAATCTGCTAATGCCCAAATGGAAATACCATTTCCATCATGGGCACACTCTAACAATCGGAAGCAAATGAGTTAGCACTTCTGAAGGTAGGTATCACTAGATGAATATATCTAGATGAATAATGGATAACTAGACTACTTGTGGATTCCTACTGTATACCCAAAAAGCAATGTAGGATTCATCTATCGGGCTTCTATTGCAGAGCTGGCCACAGGTGGGTCTAGGGCACACTATCTGCATAAAAAATAAAGAGACATACCCTATTTTGCCACAGCTTGTGTCTATAAACCCGGCACATTATTAGCACTAGTAGCAAAAGTCAAATAAATTACTATTCATGCAAATATTTAGCATAGAAATAGCAATTTCCTTGTGTGAATTTCAAAAGGTTTTATTGATATAAAAGCATATGGGTTTATATATATTAAGGCTCATAGTAACCATAATACACAAAATAAAGGACATGCCATTTCTGGAGGTTAGATTTAAAAATGAGAACTTGATTTCAGTATTATTCACCCTCTATTATTAATATTCCACTCTGCAAGAAAGCCATGCCAATTTTCATGGTTTTTTCTTTTGTCATAATTTTTTTCAAAATGCTGTGAGAAATTTAATGAAAATGTTAGTATACTAATTTGTTCACTTTTTATTGCATTTTTTTTTTTTTTGCTTCATCAGTATGAATAAGCAGCCAGTCCTTGGAGAAATAAGTGCTTTAGCTTCTTCAAAGTGAGTCAGACTAGCTTGGTAGTCTATCACTATATTACTTTAAATGGCATATTGGCACCACTGTCAGGTGCCCTTCCTGTGTCTGGAACAAATATCTCTCCCATCAGATAAAAGCAGTCCACTTCAACATAGGGGAAATATATAATGTTTATTAAAATGGTGTCAACTGTGCTTGATCAACTGCCAGTGAACAGCTTTATCATCTGAGTGACAAATACTGCTAACAGCTGCAAGGGAAAACTATTTAGATATTCCCTAAGGAATGCATCTTCTATCAGTCTGTCCACTCTTGTTATAAAAACTGTTCCAGACATTTATATATAGGACCTGGCTTTTTCCAAAGAAAAAGTCAAAGAAAAGGGTAGGCAAGTAATGAGAAGGAAGACATAATGGGTTCTGGAATCAATCTATTATCTACTTCTTCAACATTTTTTCGGTAAAGTATTTCGGAAGAAATACACTACATAGATGTTTCTATATAATGTCTTTTTGTTCCTTTTTATGGCCTCAGAGTGCTATGTTGTCTGTTCTGTCCCCTCAATTTCTTGCTCCTGATTTCCTTCCCAGTTGCCTCCTCTCCCCCAAAGGGCAAGTGTGGGTGGGAGAAATGAAAGCTATCTTTTCTCCTCACCTATTTATTCTGGAGTAGGATTTTGTGTTAATTATACACTTAGTGAATTTCTATCATGAGAAGAACCGAGAACAGTGCACAGGATCAAATATGGTTGTTGAGGATATATCAAAGGAGCACGCTTCTTGAACATACAACTTAGTGCCTCTCAATTAGGCACATTCATTACTAGAATAAGAATCAGCCCCAACTATGAGTGAGACACAGAATTTGGTTCTACTATGGAAACTGAATATAAGAAGAAAACAGTCAAATTAAAAACCAGTTATGTTAACTCCTATTCCACACCCTTTAACATTTAAAGAAGAAATCATGAAAGCAGCAGTCGTTTCTAGAGAGGAGCAAAAGCTGTTGCAAGAGGAAGAAGAAATCTCTCCCAAGGCACAGAAATAACTGGGGAGATGCTTCATGCATACCTAAACATCCCTGCACCTTGCTCTTTATCCAGACATCTAGGTAAGGGACTGGGATAGCCCTGCATCCTTCTGTCTGGTCTTAAGTTAAAAAAAACTAAAAATCTCTCATAACTGCAGGTAGGAGGAGACAATCCCAACAGATTTTTTTCAGAAAGACTGTAGGGGAGAGTGGCTTTCAGTAAGCATGAGACTTAAAAATCTTCCCCCCAGTAATTAAGATGGATGAATTCTAAAATAGATAAAGAGCTAAGTAATCTGGTATCATAATATCAGTTCCAGCTCCTTTCATTTTAGTGATGGGTAACAGCTGAAATCAGTGCAGGCAATCAATAATCATTTCATGTCTGTGTAACATCCTGTAACAGCAAAAAGTCTTCCTACTTCGTATTTAATTGGAGCAGATATGCTGACTGATTATTTTGTTTCCAGATATTTGTTTTTAAACTCCTAAAACACTTGGATATACAGAACTATTGCATCAGAAATCTGTTTTCATTAGGCCAGATTTTTAAAATTAATTTTAGGTGCTCAGAGATGCATACACTTAATTTAGTACAATTCAAAAAGAGAATCACTGCAATTCATGAACTTGAGTTAATAAATGGGAAGGGAGCTGGAAAGAGACAGAGAAAGCTTCTGGGATAATTTTGAAATATAAGGTGAGTTCTGAAATCCTGATAGGTGTTTGTCCATGTATTTCGGCCCTTAAGTGTCAGATCTAGACCTTTGCTAAAAATAAGCAGTGACTGTTCTCTAGACAATGTGCAAATCAGGACACATCTAGCATCATTTGTCTTAAAAAAACCTACCATTTCCAGATGCCTCTTTCTCACCAACTGCTAGGCATAGAAAATGCTAGCAGAAGACAGGCATGTCAAGAACACAGCAAAACTCAGCTGACTGTAGCTGCAGCAGTACAATGTATTCCAACTCTACTGGAGGGCAAACAAAGCAGTTACAGCTACACAGATAAGGAAACTGAGGTACAAAGTTGGGAATGTATTTCAGAAGGTCACCCAGGGGGCCAACTACCCAGCTGAGAAAACAATCCACATATCCTAGTCTGGTCCCCCCATTAGGCTGTCGACCCAGAATATGCATCTTGCATGAAAGCATTTTCCTACACTCTCTTCCTTCTATAATTTTGTTTAACAACCTGCAAAAGTTACAGCGTATGTAATTCTCTCTAATATTTACAGCCTGTGGTTAAAACAATTGCAACCTATTAAAGTGTGTTATAACCTCACAAAAAATAACCTTGTACAAAAATCCTCCACAGCTCAGTATCCCTAAATCTTAACAAGGAAAGGTAATTGTTAGTGGTAGTTTTCCATCTCTTCAAAGCATAAAAGAGCCAAACATCAGACAACTATATTTCAGAATGTAGACACACCAAGATAGAGTGAGACTCCTGTACACCACTGGAGCATGAATAAGACGAGGGTCAGGGACCCCAGACACAGTTACGTAGTTGAAACACAGAGAACAGGAGCCAGCTGCAGAACCCGTAGTACATAATCAGCCTAGCAAGCATCCAATTACCGTAGGCAGTAGTATTACTACACAGCACAAACTCAGTATGAAACACTCAACATTATGAACACTTTGTGTTCAAAACCCTGAGAATAAAACTAAGATGTGAAGGACCTTAAAAAGCTAAGGAATCCATCTTCTTGCAAATTAAGATATGTAAGAACTGCAGAAATAAGGCAGAAAGTGTGACAGTAACCTCCACTTTTTTTTTTTTTTTCATTTTTGTTGAAATGAACAGTGCTATTTGTACCAGTCCTCTCCCACACCACAGCAGCATAGAGAAAGCAAGACAGTTATTTAAAGAGGTGTGTTGCAAGACAGGTAAGTCTTTACAAGTTAAAACCACACTACCCCTGAACACTAACGAAGAGCCAGCGCAGAGATGCTGAGAACTGTTCTGACATGTTGAGTGGACAATCCACCAGTGAAGAAGTGGGCAGATCCATTCAAAGTCTGCAGCACTTCAAAGGACACCACTGGACCGTGTGTACTATGAGAGTTTAGGAATGGCCAGAACATCCAATCTTCAGGAAAAAAGAACACCTGCAGTTTGCTGGGAGTACAGTATATGCACAAGAAAGGGTAAGACCTATCTGTTGGGAGAAAAAAGAATCTTGTCTTCACAAAGTCATGTGGTTAACATCTCAGCAGTATCTGCTTTTTTACTCCTTTAGAAACTTGTCATCATTAGTTTCCAGTCATAAGGATTTGATTGTGATTACTTTGAAAATCCTGAAGGACAATGCACTGTGTGGTTCAGTGCACACAATTCAAGGAAGGACCATTTAATATGCCCTTAGATTTGAAAATGTTTAAGCAGCAGAACTTAATTCACTACAGAAGATGGGTAAACCAGAAACCATGTTAGTCAGAGCAGCCCCATTTACACTGTAATTATGGAGATATATCTAACCTTGAAATTCTAAATCTGTTATTCTGCATTTCTTCTACTTCACTTGCTTCCCACTGACACCAATGTGTCTTACCTAACAATCTGACTGTATTTTTTAGATTGTTTTTTCCACATGTATTGGTTGGGTATCACAGATGGCTCTCCATTTGTTATTTTCTGTATGGTTTTTACCTTCTCAGTCCCTGCTCATTATGTTCACAGCTTTAGTTGCATATGCAGTTTCTCCTGCTCAGTGTTGTCTTTACACTTCATTAATATGCTCTTTACCTATTTGTTGGTCTTTTACTAAAGTAATCTGGGTTTAGTCCCATTCTCTGAAGCTCTCCACATCACCTTCTTCATCCCACCCTCAAGAAACCTGTGTCTTGCTCACCCTAATAGATTTTTCCAATGAGACATGGCAAAATCCTGAATAAAATACCTGAATGAACTTTATCTGTCTGCCAAATGTTGACTTGCTAATGTATTTACTGTGTAGTATCTAGGGTCCTACTACAAGAGAAGAAACAATTTTACTGCTAGTTTAGTGCTCTGTTCTCTGTCCTAGTTATAAGTCGAATATACATAAGTCTAGTCTCAGAGATTTGATTACACTAGGAAAGAAACTTTGCTTTGCTATTTTATAACCTCCCTTCTTGCAGGAAGGTCAATGTATAAAGATGAGCCTCCCACTGTGCTCTTAGCTTAATTACAGAGAGTGAGGAATAACTTGATGAACGACCCTCTCAAGAGATCACTCATCCCCTGGCCTCCATGAGCTTCATAAAGGATCTGGAAAAACAAAACATAAGAGGAGGGACTTGAGACTTTTGTAAAAAGCAAAACCGGTTCAGAACTGCTAAACCTTGTGACAGCACTTGAGAACTTTTGAAGCTGTTTTTAATCTTAAAGGTCCAAAGCTGACCCTATTTTATCATCACTTTATGATTTTCTTCCTTTTACATTTCTAGTTAATAACTAGATTGTTTTTATCTCCCCTAGCAGCCCACATTAAATAGTGCTTTGACAAAAAACAAAAAAAAAACACCCTGAAAAACAATATTTGTAGAAAAGATTTCTACAGTCACATTGATAGAAAAAGACTGTATTTTGAAACTGATCAGAAGTCATCAATTCATCTCTGATAGCCACTATCACTTGAGAAGCTCAAAAGCAATGGGGACCAAGATTATGAAGCTGTTTCTACTGCACAGGGCAGCAGTGCTGGGTTCAGTTCCTTACAAGAAATACATTTGGAACTTTAGGCTCAACTTGACAAACGTTTCTTTATACAGCAACGCTTGCTTAGGTGCCCCTATGCCTCTGGCCCTATCTGTTCTTTCCCCCAAACCAAATACTGTCTGTGTGGCAAATACAACCATCTTGAATGGACCATCACAATTTAGTGGGCTGTAGAGGCAGGTTTAGGTATGCAAAAAAAGCGTGGATCTGCCTAGAGCAGCGGGCGCTGAAGAGATACGTGTGAAACCGAAGGACTTCAGGTAGACATCCTATATCCAAACTGATACCTTAATTACTGACCTGCTCTCGTCTGTCTGTCTCAATACCGTTTGGATATGAAATCCCACCCTGTTCTGATAACAGCTCTGTGGAAACAGATACCTTCCCACAAAAAGATTTTGGTTTGAATGAACTTGTGGTTTTCAAGAGGAAAATGTACAAAAAACTACTTAGATAAAGGTTAGAAAGGCAGTTACTCATAAAAGGAATTAACTCCCGATTTTTTCCCCTAATTTTCTGAAGCCCTTAGCTTGTTCCATTATTAGAAAAAAACAACATAATTTGTCATTTAATCACTTGGATTCATTCTTCCATAAAAGCCTTTCCTATTTATAAATGCAGCAAATTTTGATGGCAAAAAAATTACAGTAGAGATTTGAGCTGTTAGGAAAATCAGAAACAATTCTGTGTGTTGACCCAAATGAAAAAATAATCCTTTTTTTATCCAACAGTTAAAATCCATTATAAAATATGTTTCATTTAATACACCTGTACATGCCATACAGATAAAAGAAATTAAATATGCAACCTAATGGGGGAAACTTTCACAAAACTGTCTTTCCCTTGTACAATGTGTTCTTTAGATTAGAATGACTTTTTTTCCCTAACAGTCTTTCAACACACATTCACTTTTTCCCCCCTACAGCATATTTTTATGTTGCAGCTAAATTTATCTGCAAGTGATGAAAAGGGTTTCCTTCCATTCGCTTTCTATATACACCCACCAATCAGAACGTGCTACGCTTTTGCAGATCTTTTTCAAGAAACTTTGCTAGGGTAGATTAAGCACTTGAAACAGATTTTTTTTCTGTATCTCCTGCCTCAAATCTAGCTACCTTGAACTCCAATTTAAGAGGCACTCAGTGATACCACAGAAAGAAAGAAATGACCACAAAGCCCACAGTACAGGAAAATACAGGACTGCTTTTGCAGGTATTGTTTCTGGAACTAAAGTCTGAAAAAATTCTCTCACAAGCCAGTTGGTCTCAAAGGAAGGTTACTGAAACTTAACTCACTAGGGAGTTTTCAGTATAAGTTATATATGAGAAATACTTCTTGGGGAAATTGTGTTTAAAAATGAGCACTTTTATTATTAGGGAGCATATAACTCTACAGGAAAATGGCACACCAGGTCCATTTCAGAAAGATGCACTTTCCACACTCTTTCTCAGTCACATCAGGACTTGAGTTGCAAAGGAGTATATACATGAGGCCACATACCCTGTAACTCTTCAAAAATGTTGGGGGAGTAGGAGAAAAGTGAGAAGAATTAAACAGACCAAATTAAGTGCATGTAGGTGGACTACATTAACACTTTTTGACATATCAATGGCTTCTATTTTTTGGTGGTTGTGGGAAATTTTTTTTATTATTCTATAAAAGCACTGAATAACATGACTGTCTTCTAGGTCTAAAAGTTTAAAACAGCTGGAACAGGATTTGAAAAGCGAGTAGGGTTTTCATGGGGGCTGGGGGGAACAATTTTGTGGAAAATGATGAGCCTCATTCTTTCCTCATATAGATTTCAATCTGAGGACACATTCCCACAGGAACAGATTTTCCCAAGAGCAATATCACACCCAAACTTGTATTGAAATGTTTATGTAAAAAAACCCCAACAAACACCTGCCTACTCTTTAGTAAATGTAAATCGTATGTAACTGTAAGCAGTAACCCACCACACAGGATAGCTCAAGGTGCATCCAATGTTCACAATCCCATGTTGCTGTCTACAATTGTTTATAATGTTTGTTACTTTGAAAATGCAGGTTCCCTTCCCTACCCCCAAGAAAAAAAAAAAAAAGATAAAGAAAATAGCATCTGCCATTTTGTCATTGATTCTCTTTAAGAAACTCTGCACTTTGTTAATCTCTGTCAAGCATTTGGAAGCAGACATTCATACATCCCAACAATTGAATCCAACTCCACAGGCCGTGCCAATTCTTCTCCAACGCAAGGGTGACATGCTACACTGCTCATAGGTCATCTAATCAGCAGTGAAATAAAGAACTGCCAGACCTAATAAAATTTAAGCTATCCACCTGAATGAAGTGTGCTGCACATACCACCGGGAATTCGTGTACTAAACATGCACAGCAACATTTAGAAGCCTGACTTGAAACTCAGTCCAACTTAAAGGTTTCCATTTTAATGAACTTGTTTCTGCTTACACAGAAGCATTTTGCTTTGCCATCATATCATGGCATGGGAAAATACAGTAGACTAAGCAAACACAGATTTGTAGTCATGCAACTTAATGTAAGAATAGAGACGATATATATACAGAGCTATATTTTGCCATTAGATATACACGTACAACTTCCAGTGTGGTTTTTGTTGGTTTGGTTTTTTTAAAAGTCAACAGCTATTTTGAACTCAAAGGGCAGAAATTTGGTCAGAATCATAATTGGATAAATGTAAACAACTGAAAATTAACTCAGATCTCATTCTTTACAGAGCATGCAGGGCAGAGACTCTTCTGCTAATAGAGGGCAAAAGAGGCCTTTAGCAAGAGAACCCAGCACCTGAAGAACTGCTGACACCCTCTCAAATGTATGTTGATTATGAAGAGCCCAAGAGCCATCTGAGTGGCACTGAGAAACCTGCTGGCAGCTACAGCCTGAAGTGAGGAGAGCAACAGGCCTAAAAGTGAAGGCAAACGAATTTCCAATCTGCATTTTTCTCTGCAGCCGTCCTGCCTCAGCACAGCCAAAGGTCAATCCCTTCAGCAGGTAACGATTAAAAGCAGAAGCTTTTGTCTTTTCAATAGCCTTAGTGAATGATTTTGATGGAGAGCAATCTGTGATGCAAGGAGAGGATTTAACTGCAGCTGTGCTAGCAGCTACAGATTCTCTCTTTAACCTGATTCTTTTTTATTTATTAGTTCTTCTTTATCTGTTTATTGGCCCAGGGAGTACAAGGTTGGAATTGAATGAGAAACCCAAGGGAGTTTCAGTCAATGCAATTTTCCTCTCTTTAGAGGCCAAATACAAAGCCAATTGCTCTCCAGAGTTCCTTAAGATCTCAGCCACCTATGAAACCACATTCATCATCTTCATCCCTACATTCTTCTCACCTAACACAACAGTCCTTCAAGTCCTACAGCCTCTGCTTTTTTCCCCAAAACTTAATGAGAGTCAAGAAACTTCAGTACTGTCTTTTCTAAAATGCAGCAAAACATACAGAAACAACTTTTATGTATATAAATTTCACATTTAATGTGCCTATGAAAAGGACATGCAGAATACAATTAACAGGCAATTAAGCAGTTGCAAGCGGAAGGAAATTTAAGTGAACCAGAAACCATATTAACTTGTTCATGGACACTGAATTCTTCAATGGGCCTTTGGAATTGTTCCAGGAGTGAAAGCTGGGCAATGTAACAGGATCATGGAAACAGTCAGTAAATGAACAGCAGTGAAGGAAATTCATACTGACTTTGGAAATGGATAAAAATGGATACTGTGCCCTCTCAAGTAACCCATAACACATGCAGTCTGCAGGTAAGATAAGAAACAGTCCCCAAAAGATTAATGCAGAGAGAAGTATCTATTCTTTATATTCATATAAATAGGACAAGAAACAATCACCTCAAATTCCAGCAGAAAGATTCTGACTAGACAATAGAAAATCTTAAATTTAAGTCAAGAACAAAGCACATGTGCAAGCTGTAGAGCAACATACAGTAGGAATATTCAGTGTGGGAACAGGCTTGATAAAATATTTGTCAGGAAAAGCACAGGTACTGGAGCAAAAGGATGGGCCAAACAACTTTTGAGGTCTTGCCAGCCCTATTCTACTATGACTTAAAACCAGTCACCATAGATGGCCATCTAAGCCTGAAGTACCTGTATAAGAATAAAGCAAAGCATGTAACTGCAGGTTCATCTTCTGGAAGATATCCTCACATTTAAAATGTTTCAAGCAAAACCTCAAAAGGGATCTCACCGATACACAAGAAAAAATAACACATAGAACTCTCATTAGTGCAACGGACGGGTGCTTACACAATTTCAACTGGTACAAACGAGACAGGAACAAAGCAGAAAAGCTTTGCAGGATTCCTAACAACAGATAGTGCTGGTTACTTACACATCTCATTTTTTAATTTTATTATTTTTTTAAGGCTGCTATAAAGTTTACTGGGTTCCCATGAATCCCCTTAGCAATTCTTATTTCAGGTATGCAGATCTACTACATCTGAGTCATAAATCAGTAGAGCAGTTGGGTTTTTGTTAGAACCAGTGTTTCTTTTCCAGCACATGAAATTTCCACACTCCTCTCATAGGTATTCTGATTCCAGTTGTCCATCTTTCTGGTCTCACCTGAGACTTAGCCAATCTGAGCCCCTGAAATAAAGGATTCCACACGTGCTCTTACCTTCACTGACACTGCAAGGAGCAGAGAATAAGGGACAAGCACACTGCCTGTCATCACCTTGCTGCTGGAGAGATCTCTTCGTAACATGCTTTATATTAAAGCACCACCTACACTTTAGTTACACAAATACCATCCGTCCTAGTCCGTGTCATCAGCTCAAGTTCGAATTCCCATTAAAGACTCAGCTGATTAGGCTCAAACTCACTCTAGGGTAATCAGTGGACATACTCTAGACAAGCTTTAGGACAACTAAACATACCATGTTTTAGCTGCTCTAAACAAGCATGAACCCCTTAACATCACTTTGATATTTAAGCCAGATTGCAGACAGTATCATTGGCTGTTCTTGTAAGTGACAGCTTTTTGCTGGCCAGGATTTCTTCCACCACATTTTGACTTCACACACAATTCTGGATGTAGCTTTACATCATTTGCAGATTTGTCATGAAGTCTCCAAGCTTGCCCCTGCACTGATATACTGTGATTTTCTGGAACATATGTACTAATGCAAACAACACAGGATTTGGTTCTGTGGCATCTGTAACTGCCTTTTCTTCAGCAACTGAGTATTCCCTCCACACTCTCCTCAAATGCCTGGTTAATCAGAACACTTACT
The DNA here is from genome assembly GCF_047716275.1 of Strix uralensis. Classification (NCBI taxonomy): domain Eukaryota; kingdom Metazoa; phylum Chordata; class Aves; order Strigiformes; family Strigidae; genus Strix; species Strix uralensis. The sequence goes on from NC_133985.1 coordinate 19,645,126, forward strand.
CAAAATATGAGATTTTAAGTTTATTAATGTAAAAATGTCTCTAGAGCTCAATTTATATCACATTATAATTTACTGCATTTTAAGCATGTGCAACAACTATTATTCATGCAATCAGAAATGTTTTCCTGATTGCATTTATGCAGTTTTCAAACATGTATTATAACTGACCTTATTAAATATGCTGAAGCACCACTTACACAAAATCATACAAAAGCACAGTTCCTCGACTGAACCTTCAAGTAGCTCTTACAAGCATGAATCAGTGCTAATTGCTTCACATTTATCATCTCTGAAATCACAGTATGGGCAAGAGTTCTCAAGCAAACAGCTGTGTAGGTCACAGCTTGGCAACAACTTGCTAGGCAAGTGATTTGCTCCCCACCCATCCTCAGCCTTTTTTTCTTTTTTTTTTTTTTTTAAATCCATCTTCAGCCAAATAATCTGAGGTTGCAGAGAGCACGTTCTCTCTCATCACTTGTATGTCTACTCTGAATTTATAAATACTCCATCAAAATACAGTAAAATAAAATCATCACTTTAGGATCTAGAATCTTGAAGTTCAGGTTCTAAACAGTGCCATGTAGTTCATATGTAGAAATTCTGAGACCGTGTGTATTCTTGGTAATTCATTATATGCCAAATAGTCCGATGTTGTATCTTCATGTGCGTTTATTCCAAAACAAAACTATTCATTTAAAGTTTGTTAAATAAAAATCATGAGGAGTTAAAGTCAACAAATTCTTTATAAACTTATGCCCTTTTTCTTCAGCCCGCAGAAATAAATTAGAACTCGATTGCCCACAACTTTCATCCTTGTACAGTCAATGACCCTTTCAAAAGAGTTGCCTCAAACATCCTTCGAATTCAATTGGAGAGTGTTTTAAAACTGTCTTTACAAAAGAGTAAAGTGGTTCCATGTAATTGTGTCTCCCAACCTCTAGCTATTAAGGCCACCCCCGTGATGACTCGCAGCAGAAACATTCTGAATTACGTTTCCAGAGTGACATGAGTTTATATCAGGAAAGGATCTGTTCAACAGCTGTGGGTTTTGTGTGTTGGCATTTTTTTCAAATATATCAGCATTCATATAGCACTTGAATATTACTTATGAAGTGAATGCTTGAGAACTACATCTGGGGACATTTACTGGAGCACGTAATCAACAGTTGGCCTTTGGGAATCAAGACGTGCAGAAACACTATGGTGGTAACAGCTGGAAAGCAGAAATAAATAATAGCCATCGTAGAAATAACCTTTCAGAACACAGAGGACAGTACAGACATGTTATTTTTGTCTGGAGCCTGTACCAAGTCTGAGGAACCCAATACATGTATGTCAGTGTGATGTACAAGGACCTTGCTTCGAGAGAGATGGAGCACCTGCCACTCCCTTTCTCATTAAATGGCACACAGAAGCCTAAACACTTCTACTAATCATAACCCCACAGCACAACTATCCTCTCCACTTCCCCTACCAAGACAGACAATCATGAAGACAACCTATTAATTTTGGGCAAAGGTGAAGGACTTCTGCAAGAACAGTGCTTGGACAATATAGAGATGGTATGTCTAAGGCACTGCCCTTCCTTTTGACAAGTGGCTATGGGAAAAAAAAAAGCTATACCCCAAATGATCATCATGACAGGCTGACTACAGTCACAGATGGAAATGTGGAAATCCTCCATGGAAATCCTTCTGGGTTTTACAGTCCACAATGAATAGTGAGATAGAAAAACTCTGAGCACGTTTATGCAATGTATTTCAACTAATTGTGCCCCCTGTACCAATCACACACACTTGAGCTGGACTGGGCACCAAAACCATTACAGATGCATGAAGACAGTCCTGGAGGCAGGGTGAAGTAGCCTCTGCTGAACTCTGTCATACTGAGCCAGCCTGCTGCCTGCTTCTGAGCAGCTCAGTCTCTCTTTATGCTGCACTGCTGTCTGCAACTTCCACCTATTTCGGGGTTGAAACTGTAGGGTGGTGATTAGCATATTAAGTCTGGGATACTTAACCCAGCTATTATTCCCTATAAAAATCCATCCCAGCCTCAGCTGTTCCTAAATGAGGTATCATTTACCTTCATCTGACAAAAGCTCCCTTTCCTTTGCTGCCAACCCAGCAGAGCTGGCACATATCACAGCTGCCATCAGCATCACTGCACACTCGTGTTAAGATGTTAATGTCTTCCTTGCTTCCATAGAGGTTTATTAATCTCCTTAAAGACACCAGCTTTCTTCCCAGAAAATTGCACAATTCACGAGCAAGGCCAGAAAGGCTTCTGAAATTGTTTCAGGCTAAAGTTGCTTTCCGAGTAGAATAAGGCCCCTGTATATATTTATGAGTCCTCCAACTCATTTGTGGCAGTGAAGAAAAAAGCAACTTAGCCCTCTTCTCTGCTGTCAAAAAGGACAGAATGAGAAAAGATGACCATGATTGTGGTGTGAGTCCAAGAGAAGATGACTATCTTAATAAAGGTACTTTTAAATAAAAAGCTATAATCCCAAGTGAAGTATAATGGTGGTGAGGGGGAAGCTGAATAGGGCTCAGAAAGCTAATTTTACTTTTGCTTCCTCTTTTCCTTCAGTTTTTCCTGATTTATAAAATGAGAATAATCAAGTAAAAGGCACTCTGGAATGGACTCGTGAGCAGTAATATTTTAGAACTAGGGATTACTATTCTGCTTTAAGATTGGAGGCAAAACATGAGTTAAAATGAAGAAACATTAAGTTGATTGACAGAGTTTATTAATATTCTCACACTTCTTTGACATAATGTGATATGTAGCCCTTCTTGCAAACTGGAAGAATGATGCACGGTCTGATTTATCTTCATAAATCATTTTATTTTTAGTTATAACAGCAAACTACCTAAGAGTAATAAAACCAGGCCTGAATGGTACTGAATTCTCACTTCTAAAGACAATTTGATAATCAGATGCAAGTCTTAAATTTTTTCCCAGAGTTGTTTAAATGGCAATGAACATCGCTTAACTAATGCTAACAAGGCTATAAAAGGAATGGGAAAGCAAAAAGTGAGGAATAAGAACAGCAAATTCAAGGCAAGAGTGAGTTGAAGAGGAATGAACCGAATGGCAAGATGATGTTAAAAAAAAAATGAGAGAGAAGAATTCTACTCTGAAATGTTGGCTCTGCTCAATGGCACTTACTCAGTGAAGAATATGCCAGGTTAATATGCTGCAGTAATAAAGACCAGGGTTCATAACATGCATCTTTTTTGGCATTTCGCTGAAATGGTAAAGTCACCAGTGCATTAAGAGAGGCTTCAAATGAGTGATACCATCTTTCTCCATCATATATAAACCCATTATATTCTTTTCAGCAATAATGAAATTCCTCTTATAATGATTTTTCCTCACTCTTGAGAACATAATTTCTGTCTATGAAATGTTTCCCTGAAGAAACAAAGCCAAAGAAGAGTTTTGACTTAGTTACTTTTGTCAGTGCATTTACCTTGGTAATATTGTCCTAGGAAAGCTCATTTTAGATTAAGTTGATAGCCATAAACAATTGTCAAACGTGTTCAGTCCTCCGGAAATATGGACACAGTGCAGTAAGTTGCTTCAAAGTTTGGGGATCCTTTTTTCCCCCCTCAAATTCAAACTGCAGTCAGTAATATGCTAGAAGTGATGAACAGTTAGACTGGTTGAAAATTTTCTATTAAAAAAAACACACTTTGATTGAAATTAACATTTTTGATAATGTGCCATTTCTTAAAGATGACATCTGCTGTCCTTAAAAAATGTGCATGTTTTGTTTTGCCAGAACATTTGGAAGAAATCTTTCTATTAACAGTTAGAGAGGACTTCATTAAGAAAAAGGTTTAGTCTGTCCACAAAGAAAATGAAGAATATATTCCACTTGGTTCTAAAACTCAATGAAAAAAAGATTTAACGGTTAGAAAGATGAGAAGGGGGAAATCCTACTGAGACTTTACTGAAATCAGAGGTCCTTATCGTACAAGGAAAACATTTCCAAGTATATCACTTACCACAGCTCAAAAAAGAGATTCCATAGCTATAGTGTAACAAGGAATTTTTTCAGAAATCTCTAAGAAATATTCTAAGAAATCCTCTGACATATTTTGTTCCAATTCTTAAGTAAGACTAAAGGCAGAAAAATGATTCATTGACAAATAGTTTTAAGTGCAATGACATCATAAAGATTAGGTGTGCTTAGACTAAGTTCTTTTGAGCAGAAGCTCGCTATCACTCCATATTTATGAAGTTTCTTACACACTATGTACTTATTGCCCATTAGCCCTGACCCTTCCTGTAACACGCACACACAGATATGCATAGGAGGTTAAAGAATTCCACATGTTTTTAAAGAGTGTTTTTGTATAAATTATAATTGTTCACTGCCTAAAAGGCTTTTATAGAAGATTTGTTTTCAGAGGCTTTTGCTCTATAAGCTTTCTTCTGTATTGTGTTGGGTACTACCCTGGATTCTGCACAGCAGAAAGATTTGCTTATCCTTTTGTCTGAGTTACTTGATGATTTTGCATATAGTCGCGAAAAGTGGCAAAATGCCTTAAATTCTAAAAATACATTTAAAATTAGGGGGAAAAGACTGATTTAGATATATGGCATCATCTCACAAGCATATTGGAAGGAACTGAAAATAGACACAAAAGAGCTGCCCATTTACTTTGATTTTATCAAAATAGAAGTTGGCTTGCTGATGATGACAGGCTAAAATTTAGCTCAGGACGAGGCATATACACAAATGCTTTTGATGGAGGAGATGAACTAATAATGAATGAAGCCAACTATAATAATCACAGCCCAATTTGAAATGCAGCCTGATGAGCCTGGCACAAGAAGATCATGTTGCCTTCTCCCAAGTATCAGAGCTAAGAAATTTTAAAAGGGGAAAGTCCTACTTCTTCCTTCTGCATTGATGCCTTTAAGTTCGGTAATTGCCTGGAGAAAATGTTTCACACATACAGTCATGAAATATGTTGGTTTATATAGTTGCCAGAAATTTAATAGATCTAATTTTCTGCTCTATTAAGTAGTGCCATGATTGTTCAAAAATCAAGGTATTTCATGAGTCTGCATTTTCCAAATTTGCATGAAATCATACAGTTAGAGCTCTTGAGAGAGAAGGGATGCTCTGGAAGGTAAGTTTTAGTTGTGGAAAGTCTACAGGCCCTGACATGTCAATAACCTTTATAATTTTATTTATAAATTGCAGATAATATAATTTATATAGCACAATTATAGCAACATACCAATATGCTGGTTGCATATTAATAGTTCACAATATGTCTATAACAAAACCATTTTAACAATTTTAATTAAAAACTGTGGCGTACTGGAAGGCACGGACTCTCCCACATCAAACCTCCACCATTTCCACAGGAGTTGAGTCCAAAAGCTTTACAGATTTCAAGGTTTTCAGTGCAGAACTGAGCAGAGTAAGGTTGTTAATTGACCTGTAATCCTAACCAAAAATCAAATGAGAAGAGAAAGAGGTGGGAAAAAACTCCAAGAATTTAATTGTTCCTTCAATGCAATTTATGCCACTGACTATGGTTTTCAATCTATCGACAGTCTTGATGGTCTTCCCCAAAACACACCTTGTTGTTCCCACATGTTTCTCACCAGCAGCCAGCTCCATCACCAGCTCCCTCAGCCTCCCCAGGTCCCACACTGCCCTGGCACCGCTAGTCCCCAGCAGAGTGAGACAAGGCTGGCAACGAAATCCGTCCAGGGAAGAGTGCCAGGGCAGAGGGGACGCGCCAGCCGAGCCACCGCTGCCTGCCACACAGCATGCTGGAAACCCCAAATGACTTACGTGCTTCCTAATGGAGCTTCCAAATCCCCTTAGACAATCACCCCCTGCACTTTCAGAGATGCTCAGTTACTAAACAAGCTACTTAAATTATTTTTTGTGAAATGGATAACTGAGAAAATGTTTAATAGGTCTAGCATGAAAGGCCTACACATTTGTGCTGCACCTTTAGCTTTTTTCCCATCACTACATAACAATATTAATCTATGAACACTCACACACAAATAAAACTTGCAAGCACCCCATGCAACTTTTCCTTACTAGAAGCTGGTATCACAAAAAGAATGTTTATGTACAAAAAAATCTCATAATATCTAAAACAAAATATCTAACAATACTTAAGTTAGAGACACAGATACTCTACAGAAATATATTAAAGAATTTTTTTAAGGAACATAAAAAGACATGTTTCATTTTCTCTAACCTGAATACATGAAGACCTGAAGGCACACAACTGAAGCTAGACTTAACTACTGCAACATGTCTGTAATTTAAGTTATATTCAGAGATCTAAATAAAAAATTCTTTAGGTAACTGTACAGAAGGGGGAGAAAGAAAAACAAGAACTCCACCAGTGCTTTAATAGGTGTTGAAAATAAATAAATAAGAGGAGGGCTCAGGACCTTGACCTCACAGCTTTACAACTTGTAACACAGAATCATATTTTGAGTCCCTATGTAGCAAAAAAACCCCAAACAAACAGGAACTATGTCAAAAAAAAAAAAAAAAAAAACCACCCACCAACACCCCTCCTTCCCCCCCCAAAACAAACAAACCAAAAAATAACAAAAAATGCTGCAACCCAACATGTCAAGGAAGAAACTTCTTAACACACAATGTTAGTCCAGAAGCATGTCTCTGAGCTCTGTTAAATTCAAGAGCTCTGGTTTTGCAGAACTCAGCAGGAAGCTAATATCAGCCTTTCATCACAACAAAGACGCACTGTGCATTTGAAATGGTTTTCATTATCCTGAATATATGTTAATCTCCTTAAACATAAAATAGATCAAACAAACACAGATTCATCCTTACCTCAAAGACAGAGAATTCCCAGACTATAAGGGAAAGTGTTTCTGAGGCTTTAACGTACAAGAAGAGAGACTTAATGTTCAAAAGATGCTGCTAAAATGGCAATGTCTTTTTATGCTTACTTTTCATGAAGCTGTTTGCAGGGCAAAAAGCTTTCTTTGCAAGGGTTTCTAACAGCTGTAGGATGTCTCAGAATTTTTCAACCCTGTAATAACACAAGGGAAGGAAATTATGTTGTGCCTTTTTTTTCCCAGCTCCTCATTTTCCTCATTCTATTAATCATCTCTTATGAACGACACTACTGCAAAAACCCCATTTCGAAAGCCAAAGGAAGCCAAATAATTTTGGCAGACAGACATATCAGTCATTTGTGCTTGACACATTTCAAATGGCATGGTTCCTTTCAAGTTTTGCTCCCTCAGAGGATTCAGCAAATGAGCTATTAACAGTACTTTAATAAGCAGAAATAATAATGTTACTACAGAGGACAATTCCTTTTTGTAAAATGAGCTAAAACAAATACTATCACTTTACCACTTACTGTTGTGTATCATTTTAGTTTGTTCTTTCATAAATGTATAAATCTTTGATATTGATACCAGGTTTCAAGCCACGTTAAATCACTTTTAACACCCATTAAGTACTACTGCTAAAAAAGCACATTATCCATCATATGGCAGAGTCACTTGTGCCTCCAAATCTCCCACACAAATCCAGGAAGACTTTGCAGCGATCAAGGCCTTGAGCCTATGCACATGGTGAATTTACTTGTGTTTATGCAAAAAGGAAGAAGATTTCACTGCTGCCCCAAGAGGATGAGGCAGTGCCCAACTTCTCCAGGGAAAGCCTGCAGGAGGTGATGGTTCAGAGAAACAAAGTCTGTTTCCCAAGCAGAAAAAGCTAAAATGCCACACTGTCTTCATTAGGAAAAAATTCCTACTGGTGACTCAGGGAGATCCTTGAAACTCAAATGAAATCACAGATTAAGGGTACATCTCTACAGAATGTAGGTAGCAAATTCAGGTAGGAAAGCTTCTTGACTTCACTGAGAGCTGAAAGACATGGAACCTGCTTTCCTTTGTTGATCAATTTGCATATGTGCACACAAAGGACAAATCAATTTTACTGGTTGTGTGGCAGTTTTCTGAGTGAAATGGCATATAGCAAAAAAAAAAAAAATCTTCAACTACTGTAGGAAAGAGGAAAATTTTAAAAGCCCTTAGGAGTAGTAGAGTAGAAACACTAACACTGGATACAGTAACTTCTGATGACCAGAGGCTGTAGCCTGCTCTGTATTTCTGCAGCATCCTCAGATTTACTCTTCTGCCCTGTTATGGGAATACCCTACATCCTGTGGAGCTTGCAGCAATATGCTTATACTCAACTAGCAGTTTTCTAAATTGCCCACTGAACAATACACAGCAAGGTTGTTTTATATTTTACATGTAGCACAGGCTGCAATTACATCAACATTTCAAGTTTAATTACAAGCAAGATAAATACACTTTTAGAAATACTGCATAGAAGTTACATGACATATTCTACTGGAAAAACATGCAAATTATTTCAGCTTTCTTGCTGGGCTCTAACAAGAGTCTACTTTTTAAAAGCTACTCTATATATACATATACACACCCCTCATGTATTTTTACAAGGACTTCTTAATCATTCAGCTGCACCTTCTATTCTCAATTCCATCAGAGGAAGATTTAAGAGGGACTGTAATGATGATCTGTAGGCATGAGACTGGGCTGGTAAGTCACTTCTCAAGAGCTGCCACTGAATTCTGGAAATTAGTTGAGAAAGATCTCTAAATTGCCTCTACCCCGTAGAAATACACACGGTGAGACTGAATAACTTGTCTGTTTTACTACATCAGCTAAATTCTGCGCTCAACATATTCACTGCAGAAAAACCCAAAACAGATTTGACTTGTAAATGGCCACAGACCACTTACAAACAAAGAAAAAATACAGTTAATTATATTACTCTATAATTCTATGTTAATATTCTTCATCTGTTATCAGTGATGTTTATTTGTATATAAATGATCTCACATTGTTTTTACAGGAACCATTCTGACAAACTGCTTTGGTACAGATCCATTCATCTTGTCAGGTTATCAAGAATGTTATGCACTGAATTTGCTATATACCTCTTGTGTTTTCCTAATGTTATTTTTGTAAGTTACTTGAAAATACACTTTGCCCCACACAGCTTTAACATCAGACAAACCAGTCCTGTTTCATTCCATTTTAACCAAACTACAAATTCACAAAAATTTTCATCCAAGCTTTATGCTCTTAGTAAGATAACATTCCAGTTGTTTCAGGCAGAATTTCTGTTCAGACAAGATTATTTTTTAAAAAGCACAACCCAAAAACCCTCTTGCACTTATTGTGATATAATAAGCATACAATAAAGGCCAAATAAAAATAAAGTTGTTAGCTCCTCTTATATACTACCAGCCAAATGCAAGCCAGAAGCAGTGAATGCAGAAAAAGATTAAACCGGAGCAGGCAGTGAGTGTTTTAAGCATACCATTTAACAGGCTGGTTGTACATGAATGAATTGCCATACCAACTGGTTATCCCTCTACCAAAATCCAGCCACTAGAAAACATGAAGGCTCCATTCTAAGGGTTATTAGAGAAGACCTTTTTGTGGTGCTGATCTGAAACTGCAGAAGATCAGAGTCCACACAGTCGGCACATTTATGGAATACAGTGGAAAATTTGTATCCTTGGCATTTAATTCCCTCCCTCATTCTGACATGCTGTAAAACTTAGCAGAACAAAACCCATAACAGACATAAGCACTATGTTCATCAACTGGATTACGATGCAGGCTGGACACACACTAAGCAAACATTGTGTTCTTGGAGCAACCACTACAGTCTCCACAAAATTCTCATCACTGGAAGAAGTGGAAAAGTTAGATAAAAGGCTATAACAAGACACACACACACAGAAGAAAAAAGAAAGAAGAAAAACATATTTCCACAGAACAAATGAAATAGTGTTCTGTCAGTATGTTTTTTTAATATATGTATAGATTTTTTTTAATATAAAACAATGCCTCCTACCCCAGTTTTGTCTTCACTGAAACTGATTTCTTTTTCCCCCTCTACAATGTTTTCTATTCAGAAACAACTAAAAAAATTCACCCTTGCTGCTTAAACTGACCCTGAGAAGTATTCAGCTTCCTTAATTGCTAAATTTAACACGATTTACAATGATTCTTCTTTTCTAGATTAAATTTATTGAAATCTAGTGCAACAGCAGCAAACGATCCATGGAGAAGTCATTATGGGCAATGTAAGGACAATAAACTGCTCATGAAGAAAGTGGACTCAGTTGCTGGTACAGTCTACTCTTCTGAACAATACCTGAATAAATCTATAGGCTATCTAGCGTCTACACCCCCAGTTGTGAACTGGGATTAATGATTCCATAACCCAAAAAGATCTTGCAACAATGAAATCCAATATTTACAGTCGTTCAGATGACACAAAGAAAAAAAACGCAAGAAAGAAGTCTTCTGAAATCTTCAAACCAGAGCTATCAACTGCCAGAGAACAGATATTTCCCTTCTCATTTTCATTACATCCAAATCTGGTGCCTAACCTATTCATTCTGTTCAGCTCCCCAGTAAATCTAGGATTTCTACCTCGAAAGAGTTAGACTCCAGCTGTAATATCCTCAGAACTGTAAGGTTTCAAAAGCTTGCTCCAAAACTGTTCTTTTGAAGACATCATTCTTGTCTGCTCTACCTTGGTGCTGCATAAATATTACCATGGCCAGTGGTAGTGCTGCTATGAGCTGACTAAGCACAGAGCACAATACTCTCAACATATCTGACCTGTTATAAAGCCTCTTTTTGATCTCCACATTGCTTTTAAGTAAACTATTGAAACTATTGATTCGCTTTCCCACAATCCAATTTTATTTAAACTGAGAATTTAAGAAAGCCAGATAACTCTTTCTATTGACCATGCAAAGGTTTGCATCTGTTATGCTGGAAAAAAGGCTGGGTCTTGGTGAGCAACCCTCATTCACTCTTAATAATTCACTTGTCATTATACATAGCACTTTTCAAAAATTTTAGATTTATATAATTGCAGCAGACAAGAAAATAGGAAACTGCATGCAGCTTTTAGAGACATTCAAAGGCTCTTCAAGATGTTAAAAAGTTGCACAGAAGCATTTTTTACAAGTAGTTCCTGTTTTTTTCATCCATTACATTCAGCAGTAAATAACCAACCGTCAGCTTTTGTAAGACTGTTCACACGGGTAGGGATGCTACTTCTATGATTTGAAGAGTCTATTGAGGCACATCTCTTGAATGTAGAGAGGAGAAAATAATCCAAAGGAACACTTCAGTGCGTTATGATGAAGGAAAAAAATAATCCAAAATGCAGAATAAATGTTTTGATTAAATTAGTGTTTTCTAATATACTTTTAAAATAATTCTTTAAAAATACATCTATTTCTATCAAAAAAAATCAAAATTCTGAGACCAAGTTTCACACATATATCTTCTGTTTGATTTACGGTAACTATCACATATAGTAGGTTCCAAGTGTTGGGACACATATAGAACAGTCATTGCAACTAAAGACAACTTGGAGAGTAGAGCAGGAAACTTCAAACTGTGAACCAGATGGATCCCTAAGAAGGGAAACCTCCCCCTCAAATTTTCCTCCAAGTTTTTCTGTCCATTTAGAATGAGGTTTCCCTGTCAAAATAACAGAGTTTGGAAACATGTATTGTGAGATCAATACAAAACTCCTAGAGCTTCAACAAAACGTCCTTTGTCTTCAGGGAATTCCTTTCCCACCTGGTATAGCAGTCTCAGTCTGTTAACGGTCTTATTGAAACATTCCTTTCAGATTATGTGACTCACAACTCTGCCTCAAAGGTTGTGGGTTTACCATTGGGTGATTTTAATTTTTTACCTGTTATATGACATTACTTCACACCTAGATCCCTCTACATTTGATACTAGAAAAGGAGAAAATATAACGAACTTCTTCAAAGTAGTCTTGCCCCAAACTTGCTTGCTTATCATTACAAGGACCATCCACTAAGACTTTGGCAAAAGGCCTGCAAATTCTTAACTGCTTTGCTGCCAGATACTATATGCAGTATAACAGATACAGAAATCCCACCATCTCATGAAAAACATTGTATGTATCGGCAGACAGTACTTTCAGCATTACTAACTGCAGACATTCAAAGAGTAAGAGAGAAGCTACTGCAAAAAAGAAAGAACAGTGATTCGAAAGGAATCACTGTAAAAAATTAGGGCATTAAGAAAAATAAATTCATGAGCCTAGCAGCTTCTGACTTGTGGGTTCCTAACTTTTTCTATACAGTCTTGAAAACCTTAAAAGATGAGATTCAGATATAACCAAATGACTCTAGGAATAGGACATTAAAAAGAAATTACCTTCTGCAAGTGTCTAGTGCTCTTACATACCATATTGTGTCTTCAGGCACACTCAAAACTGGCTCTGTGCAACTAATTTAACTCTAAAAGCACAGAAAATACTTTTAGATAGTTACACTACCTCTGAGCCATAGCATAAACCTCAAAGGCAAACCAGCTGACCTGTACACACCCACTGGTTTGGCTTGATTTAACTTTGGAATCTCTGAAATGTCCCCGGGTGTGTGATGGAACACGTTCAATTGTGCATTTTCATTTCAGCACACTTCTCCATGCTAATTCTTTTTGGGCTTTCTCTAGTAGAACAACTTTGGAATGGCTGTTTCTGATTGATTATTCAATTTAATTTACATTAGAACACTATCAAATTCTTTTTGCGTTTAATATTTATTTTATGAATACAAACACAAAACCAGACATTCAGATAAACTGATTTTGGAATGCACTAGAACAAGGATTTTCAATTAAAATATTCTAAGCTGTTACCACTAAAACATGTTGTTCTTTTCAGAGGGAATTTGAAAGAGTAAAATAATTTGTTAAAGAGCATGTAATGTCCTAATAAGAAGTAAACTACTTTTTAAATGTCATTCTGCACATTAAAAAATCAAATCTCTGAAATTCGCAGCAGCAGCTGCATACACTGGATCACGGAACTCTACTTATTAGACAAATGGGGGACTCAATCTGTCAAAACTTACTTTCAAGTTCATTATGTCAGAAAATTGCTCTTCCTGAAGCATTTAAAGAAAACTTCTGACACACTGATAAAAATACGAAAAAAAATTTTTGCTTTGAAATTCTTACTCTCCAGATGGTGTAGAAATATGGAACATAACCATAAAACTACAAGTTTACAAAGCACGTGAACAGAAAGATTATAACATTAATGAATTCTACTCTTTACCACCCTTTTTTTTTTTTTTAAGAATAAAGTATATTTTTCCAACCCAGCTTCTCATCTCTGATCCATTCTTTTAATTCTTCAAAAATCCATAAAAATGCCAAAGATTTTTATGTCCCCAAATGGCATTACCATATAAATGAGGAAAAGCCAGCATGTGTAGTCTGATTTTAGGGCTACTTTGCTTTTAGAATGAAATGAAGCATTATTTGAACAAAGTTGCTACCTAATGTGCCCAGTAAGTAGCTTGATCATGGACAACACCTTCAATTAACAATGGTTTAAATATCAAAATTGCAAAGGATGAGCACCAACAGTAAAAAAAGGTGTAGCCCAGATGTTTCATATTCAGATCCCAACTGACCTATCTTCACCCTCTAGGGTAAGGCTGTGTCTTGCCCTCCAGATCTGTATTCTCCTTAGAGCAGTGCTGTCCCTTTGACCTGCCACCTCAAGTCTGTACTTCGATATGCATGGAGTCTTACTTAAGAACTTAATACTGCCTCTGGCTTCTCCTCATGTGCAGCATTTTTGCTCAGTATTTCTGGGCACACACAGGTTACTTGCTTCTTGCTCCAGTCTAGACACGGAAGTAGTGAATCCAGCATCTCTGAGCTGCAGATAAGGTTATCAGATGGCAATATTCATTTTAGCTGATTAATATTTTAACCCCATACCTGATATAATGCCATTCCCTCTGTGCTGTAGAGTGGAAAATTAAGTACATTTTTACATGCCAAGTTCCTGCATAGATTTCCTACCAGGAAACCCAAGGGCATGACAGAGAAGAGATTACTCTACTCCTACCCTCTTCCCAATATACTTATTTCTGTGGCCAGCTTGTTAAGGATATCTTACTACTGGAAAGGGAAGGCCACATTCTCTCACATTTCCCACTGGAGATCTACATTTCTTTGTCCTCTTTTGCAAAGTAACTAGATTATTTATCTTTCAAACAGAAGATCACTACTGATATTAAATATCAAGATTTATTAGAATCATAACCTGGCACCAGTCTCTTCCATGCTGCCAACTGCCTCTCGAGTACACCAGCTGTACTCATTTATATTCTATAGTATCTACAAATCTTTTCAGCCACTGGTTAGTGATACTTATGTCAGAAGATCCCATGAAGCTTCATGTTTATCTATCCACAAGTATTTCTTAAAACAAAAAAAAAAACAACAAAACAAGACAGATTGACACAACCATATCTTTTTCAGGACATACAGAACAGAATTCCCACTGGGTGCAGCATGTTAAATGCTCATTCAATGCCCACACTTATTCAGGCAGTATTTAGATGTTATGGAAACTTCAGAACACATGAGTGCTAGAATCCAAATGCCCAAGAAAGGAAGAGAGGGGAAAAGACCAATCAGTTATAACAAAAGAATCTGTGAAACAATTCAGAAAGTCTGTGAAGAACACTTAGCAGAAAAAGCAAGAATAAAAGCGCACACAACTTGAATGAACCTAAGTCATGATACCATCTCTAGCCAGAGCAAATGGGGACACAATTTAATACCTCTGGAATATCCATGAGTTTAGGCCTTTTCATGTGTACCGTACTGGAGTCTTACGCTGGGTGGTTCTTTCCCCAAACCAAACTGAATAGCTCCTGATCTGACACTTTATGCAGGAGCTGGACATTTAGATGTCTTTCATGTCTTGGACCACCCTTAATCATCTTACAGTTTCATTAGCACAGTTAACTACGTTGCTGAAACAGTCAACAAATCAAATAGAAAAACCTTCAACCCTCTTAGTAACTTCTAGCTGTAGAAGGACTAGAGAGACAATTCTTCAATAGAGATTCTTATAAATTAAAGCAGACATCAGCTCTGTCCCATGGCAAAAGATATGAAGATACGTGACTTTCAAAGCTTCAAATTTATTTTTTTTTTTTTAACTAGGGTTTTTTTCAGCATACAGTAAAGAGATTTAGGTAGTTTCTAACAAGACACAGAGAGGTTCTTTGGTGAGTAAGAAAATGGATGACTGCCAGTTTTCATGAGTATTTTTAACAATCCATTTGGACAATTTTCCTTTAATCTGAAGATTAACAGCAAAAGGAATCTCACTAAGACAAAAGAGGAGTAAAGAGACTCAGCTTCACCCAGGAGCTCAGATCTATCTTTCCAGATTTGGGTTTGCACAGTGTCACATAAGGAAATCTTCTAACACCAATGATGAGTCTAATAGCTGTCCCTTAAGGGTTATTTGGTTGTCCCATATAGAAGAGATATTGCCAATGAATCAAGGATGCTACCATGATGCTGGTCAATGAGACTATCTCTTGCATACAGCTAGCTAGAAATATTTCTTTAAGTACCCATAAGAAAGTGTCTCTTTAGGAACAGAAACTGGTGTGTAGAATAATGTTCTCTTTAAAATAAAATCTTTATCTTAGATATGTTATAACATGGAAAGGACTGTGGCAGTCACAGACTATACTGAGAAAAACCATTAAGTCTCAATTTGCTGCTATACGTGAATGGAGCTGCTGGAAGCTCTTGCAGATTGCAGGTTCAAGATATGAAGAAACAGACACCTTGAGATACTTTCAGGCAATGCAAAGTCTCCTACGTCCACCCACCCAAATCTCTCAACTGTTACATACAGGGCACCAGCAATGCACAGCCATGGTTTTCTCCCCATCTCCAACGTGCAAACCAAAACACAAGATTATTAAGTCACCTCCACTGTGGATCAGCCAGCAAGCAACTAGCAAGAATCAGTTCACTTGTCCCTTCCTCACCAGATCAAAAAAAGACCTTAACAAGCATTTCTATGGACAAAACTGGACTTCATAGGAATGACCATGAATGGATCCCCCTCCATAGCTTTGTCAGAGCTGAACACTCAGGCGTACAATTCATCAACATGCCCTTCTACTCTAAATCCTTAATGTGGTAACAACTGACTTGAGGCTACTACAGATATATTTGGGCTTCTTCACATAAATGAAACCAGGAAAAGTGTGGTAAAATTAATCTGATTGTTATCAAAACGAACCTGAGGCAAATCAACACTTGATACTTCACCAGATTCTATCGAAAGAAAGAAAGAACGAGAGAGAAGGTCCCTTCTGATAATAATCTTTCAGTACACTGTGCAGCATCTGCTTAAGATTGCCAGTGAGTAGACTTTACCATGAGAAAAACATCGATTTATTAAATTTCTGGAAACTTAAAAGAACCACCACTTCCAGTTTCAACTTCCAAGTGCTTGCCAGACTTAAAATTACAAATTATGGATTATTCATAAAACATCAAATAGAAAAGTTTTGCCATTTCTCCCAGGTCATAAGGTTAAAACATCTCATTTCTGAAGGTACAGATCAGGAGCAATTCTCATCAAGTCAGCAGAGTTGTAGGGTGGTAGGGGAAATGATAATCATCTCCCCTCACATCCAAAGTGTCATAGAAACCACCTGCTTTGTTACAGGACAGTCACTTCTCAAATGAATACAAGACAATCAGACAATTAAGGTGTAGAAACTATCCATGGTTACAGTAAGGTTTTAATTAGGCTTGTGCACCTTGAAAATATCTATTCAACTCTAGAGAAAAAAACAATACAAAAACTCAACTGCAAATTTGAAATGTTACTTTTAGGAACAACCACTTTCACAAGTATGAGATTAACTTTATACTATTCTTTGGAGTTCAGCATTGTCACCTGTCACCATAAGTTTTACTGTGATTACCATAAAATGATCCTCGATCCACTGAATGGAAATGAAGTGCTATGAGTGATACAGCAGGAATTCGGAGGGTTACTGAATTGCTTTTAAAACAGCCTATTAGTATCATTGCTACAACGAAATACCAAAGAACTTTCCACAAAATGAGAAGTACAAAAAAAATCTAGGACACCTCTAAATCCTGTAATGTATTGATCTTTATCACTCTACAAATGTATTTTTCTGTATCATATTAAAGAAAAATACTGAAACTACTGACAAATACCTAGGTATTATAATTGTTTTCTGTTGAACAAGAAAAAGAGCAGCTTGTAAGAATTTCTTCTCAATAGACCACATTTCATCTTGATATCAATCTATTTTAGAACATTACTATTTTAATATTGCAATGGTCAGAATTTTTGGCCATCTATAGACTACAACCTAAAATATATTATATTGCCGTATTTAAAGAATTGCTCATGTAGTCCATTACAGAAAGTTACAACTCTGCAACCCAAAGACGTTGACTTGGTAAGATTTCATGCTGTTTTAGTAAGAAAACTCTTGTTCCATTCAGGACTATATGTCGCTCGAGCTTAAAGTATAGAAAGATCATGTATCAGAAGGTATCTGAACACTGACATGAAGAGTAGGATTCACCTAAGTTAGTTGTCTAGTTCCTTTAGTCAGTAGGCAGAAGCAGGCACCATTCCTCTCTTTCTAGCACAGCTATACAAATTAGGTCAGATGAACCACATCTGAGAATTAATTGTCTGCTTCACTCCAGTGGCTGCAAAACACGTCTAAGCAGTTGGCTGAGATACAACTATAACGTAGCTAGCTCAAGTTAGATGAGATGAATCACATTTAAAGTGTATCTTTTGCTCTGTTAAAGCCTGAAAGATCACCAGCCTGGCAGAATTCTATAATGAAAAATCAAGACTGAAATATCACTGCACTGCTTACCTAGCAGTATGGACACTGATGCCAGTTTACTTGGAGAGGGATTTTCACTACCCCTTCATACAAGTTGCTCCCTGAAAGTAAGATCTGTCCTCCCCTTCAAAAAAATGAAAATAGTTTATAGGTGACTTTGCCCTGCTGAGCCAACATATGGTACTTCAGTTTAATCACGGCAGGTGTTCCTCGTGGAACCCTGATTATTTCAGCTAACTATGGAATGATAAACAGGGAACAGAAGAATAATGAGAAGCAAGTATGGAAAGGAAAGGTCAGGGAAAAGTCCTAGCACTTCTAGCACCTATGGAAAAACTGAATTCTCCAGTTAGAGTCATTCATGGCATGAGGAAAACATTTTGAACAGTCCATCCTTATGGATGGGGCCACAGCACGGTGATCTTCGCAAGCCTCACAAATGCTGGTATATTATCTGTACAGTCCCTACAGCAATGGCAAGTAACGTTGTTCCCACTTCAAAGGTGTCTGGACAGTAAACTGGGGTATACAGTAATTCAGTGACTCCAGTCATACAGAAAATCTGAAGGGATATGAAATGAAGGCCAGTTTTCTAAATCCCAGACTTGCACTTTCTTGATGGAATCGCACTCCCTCTGTGATATGGTCACAGCCAGAGTGCCACAACTGAAATGCCAGCATATTTGTCTTCTTCATGAAATGCTCCCTGTTATAGCTCCAAAAAGACCAAGACAGTGGCATAAAGACTTGTATCTATGCAGATGTGATGGATGGATTTAACACAGTACAAGTGACACTTAAAAACCACAGTTGCTACTCTCGCCCTTAGATGAAAACCATGCCACTCTCACCTGCTCTGATATTCTTCAGTCCAGTCATGGGTAAGGATGGTAGATTTTAGCTACAGCCTGATTTCAATTTTGTGTACAGGCTGATTAATCAGGCTGTATGTGGGAGAAATTGATCTCACTTAGATGGAAAACTCAGTAACACAGTAGCAGCTGTGTTGTACATAAAACAGCATGACTAGGCATGCATCTGTGGGTACATAAGAGCCAAATAACACCCTTTAGCTTGCACTATATAAATCAAACCAAGTCACCAGATGATATGACTAATATTATAATGAGGTATTTATATTTATTTGTTATTAAAAATGCTATAATAAGGTATTCTGAACTAAAAGCAGAGCACTGCAATATGAAATATAGAACAGACAATTGAAAATCCAGAATTCAAATGAATTCAAGTTTTTCCTCATTTAAATTAAAACCTTCATCGTTAATTTTTAAGGTATTTTCCCTCATCAGACATATTGCAACAGGGATACAGAAATAGTGTAGAGAGACTACCAGTTGAGTTAGCGTGCAGATTCAAGCCCTGCGCTGACTCAAATCTGAACGCAGACGAGGTTGCACATCTCCTTAGATGTGAGAGAAGCAGCATCACAGTAATGTGGCAACTTATTCCTCTGCCCTTTTCTGGTCTCTCTGTCCTGCCTACCTGAAATTTTTATAGCTGTTTCATTTTCCTGGTTTGCAATAACATTTAGCAATTCTCACACTCATAATTCTGGGATTTGAGAAAGACATCCTCAACTAGGACATTTATTTAACTGCAACCATGCATAACAGAACACATGCTCCTTTGAGGAGCCTGTGACCAGGGTTTAAAGTGACTGGTACCTTCTTAAACAGTTGCATTTACCACTAAATAGAACAAAACATTATAGAACATTATTTCGGAATAATACAACTCAAGCTCATCTAATCTTATGCTTCTCTGATACCCAGCAAAGCTATAGGAACAGGTTTAATTTATAGTCTTTTAGGAAATCCAGTGCTCCTATGACTATGACTTTTCTCAGAAAGCAAATTCTTGCTATGCCTGTCATGGTTCACACCATTACCTCTGCCCAACGAACCGTGCTGTAAAGCACTCGTTTTGCCTTCCTCTCCTTCAATCCCCAACAGCCACGTGTGAGCTCTCTTCCAGGAGAATGCCATCGTTTGGCAGCTAAACTCAGTAAAGCCACAGGACTTTTGATCAGGGTACTAGAGCGTAGCCACCCACCTGCCTGCCGTGACAGGCTGACAAAGCCACCTCAGGATCCCCACACAGGAAACATTTGACATGCGCGTGTTACCAGAGCCAACCACTGACAGACAATGCCATTTCATCAACACTTGAAAAGTTCCAAATTTGTTCCCTTATTTCCCAGTGGAATAACATTCCTAAGTATTTGAAAACTTCTGTAATAGTTGAAGTTTACCATGATGTCTGTTTTCCAGATGGAAAAATAAACAAGACTGAAACATCTTCAGTGGTCCTCTCTTACTAGTTGCTCTAAGAAAGCTCCAGAGCTTGAAAAACATCCACACTTGGAAACGTGGGGGTTTTTTGTGGTTCAAAAGAAATTCTGATTTTGACAAAATACTCTGAATAGTTCTATTCATGACAGAGAGGAATCTGAAAATGATGGTGGGGGAGAAGGCGGCCTAGTGTGTGTTTACCATCTACAAATGTTTCTGTGCTCACGCAAGTTTTTAACTGCTAAATAAATAATTTAAATTAAGCCGATTTACAAAAATTAAAGAAAAGAGACTTGAAATACATAGGGAAAAGCATGCTACAGGTGTTGAAGAGAGAATGGAGCTGCTTCCTGCTTGAAAGTGGCTAGGTAGCTGAATGTGGAGCACATACCCAAAAATATAATGGATACTGACAATAAAGCAATTATTTAGGGCTTTTTAAATCTGCATTGAGAATTCATTAGTTATTCTATATAAACGACTGTGGCAGGTTTTCCTTCTTCACTTCTCTGTGGCCCAATTCTCATTTACACTACTTGCACTTAATGTCGCTCAGCATTGCCAAAGCAGCCAAAAGGGGCCTGAAAGTAAGTGACAATTAGGCACTATGGCTATGCAATTTTTATTTCCTCGTTTTACTTCAGTTGTCTCCAAGTCTACGTTCTGCAAACCTTATTGTCTACGCAGGTCTTCAACTTTCTATCCCCTTATTACCGTGCTCTTAATATCTTGTTTTCACAGACAGTCAGAATGACTTTATGATTTAGAATAAGCCACCTATCAGCTGTTCGGTGCTTTTCAGATTACACAGAGCACAACTGTTTTCTCTGATACTTTCGGCACTCTTCTACACGTATCCTTTGTTTAACTTCCTTTCTGATAACATGTCGTTTAAAATTATAAACTCTGGCATGTCAGAGCAAGTTTTCCAAGGATTTCAAATGTCAGCTGTCCTTGAAATCAAACCTTTTTCTAGCAGTTATGAGCAACAAGTGGAAAAGGAGGGCAATAGGAAAATACTGTGAATTCCAGACTCATTTGCATGTAGATATTTTGACATTGCCTTCTGATCCTATAATGTTTGCTTTGTTAAACATGCCTACCATGAAAGAAGCCAATTCTTAAACACTACTGCTGAATCTGCCCTCAGAACAGGATAGCAAGAACTGGTCCAATATCCAGTTAGAAATATTAGAATCTATTAAAATATAGAAATTTATACATGAAGTGAAAGACCAATAAGCAGGATACGCTTATTTCCCCCTCTCTGGTTTAGCTATTAATACCAAAAGAATTAAAAACTAAAAACAACTGACTGAATGGCATTTGATGAGACCTCCTCCAAAACAGCTTTCTTTTATTTGTATTTTTACGCACTATTTTTTGGGATCAGCTCTGAATATATGGACTAGGGGTATTATTTTTAAAAGCAACTTATAATCCATGTGAATATTTCCCCCAAAGGAGTAACTAGAAATAAAACCTCAAGGCTTAGGGGTTAAACAGAATCTTTTCTTTCTTGCTTCATTTGCTGAACCAGCTTGAAATGGTTACATAAAGATGATGCACCATAAATCTGAAAGAACTGCACTACTATCATATAAAGAAAGGAAAAAAAAAAAATACACCCTAATACTTAAAAGCCGTATTTTACATAAGCATCAAGCTTAGAAAATGCCAGCCACATCCACTGAAAAAGAACACTGTGTCTCAACTCCCACAGAGCACAGCTCAGCAGGAGTCACACGCATCACAACCATTCGTGCAACCACTCAGTAAGGACAACAAATTCCAGCTATAAGAGACCATCAGTAGTTTATGAAGCCTCTGCCTCTTTTCTCTTCCCTCCCCCATCCCACCAGAAACGGGAAGAAATACTGCTCGTGGGTCCCCTAGGTCTCTTGTGTTTTCCAGAGCCACCTTCTGTAACAGAAAACATAAGTTTTCGTTGGTCACAACTATCAATACTTAAAACACTGAAGTAGTCAATGCCACCTGATTTCAATTTGGGACTTACAAAACACAGTGAGAGGAGAAAAAACAAACCATCCTGAATCCTCTTGGTTCAACATATCTGTAGGAGGACATGAATCACAGATTCACCGTATCATTCGGGTAGGAAGGGACCACAGGAGGCCTCCCGGCCAACCTCCCAGTCAAAGCACAAATACACAACTGTCTTGAAATGTGTGTTACTGAATGCCCAATATATACAGAAATAGACACATTTTTACGTGAGTCTGATGTGCAACAAATTTTTGGGACTGCCCTCATAGCGCATTACTTTCAAGAATATGCCCTGAAGCCATTTGTTCTAAAACTGGTTCCGGACATCTGGGCTCAACCACCTCGGTACCTGTTGCTTACAGGAGTCAGGAACTGCCACATACTTCTTCGAGAAATGTTTGCCCCAGTTCCAATGAACAGGATCTCTTCGGTCTTTCTAGCTGCAAAGGTATTATTTCTGAACTACATATGAACTAAACGTGTTCTGAAATACCTAGTAAAATGGCACTGACTAGTCAGAAGACACGGCTATGTTTATACAGTGATTTGGGGAATTTCTGTATCACAAACTTGTTTTCTACAGAATTGACTTTACCCATTTCAGTAAAGGCAATAACAGATTTTTCTAATATTGAAGGCAGGATAACCAGGACAACTCCTCTATCAACTGGCCCATCATGCTTTTTCATGAACAATATTGTAAACCTATGTTTTACTTCACCTAAGAGAGTAACATTTCTTTCTAATGCTTTCATTGATCTTCATTTTTGTTATTTGCCTGAATGCTGCTAAAACCAGGATATAAGCAAACCAGCCCTAATGCTCAGAACTTGCCAAAAGTCTTAATATACTACATTACATCAACCACACTGATCAATATTTTCCTTTTAGCCACTGCTGGAAACACATGTAGTTACCTTTCAGAAACTTCTGTAACAACTCATTAGGATTAAGAGATATAAGCTTGACTATTATGGATGTTCTTTTCATGCCAGTGAGCATCAGCTTTTTCTATGCTTTCAAATTATCACTTGAGTGATGCTGCCAGGTGACATACATATGAATTTCTGTATGCTAACAGAGAATCCATATTAATCATGAAAGATCTATGTGATTCCAGAAAAGTCACAAATATGCAACAATAACAAAACACATTACAATTTCAGGAAAAGGGTCTCTGGATTTTCTGAGCCACTAAAAAAATATCTGGTTTATTTAATTCTGCAGATGCAGGATTATTAAGAGTTATAACAGGAGATTTTTGGCTAATAGCCAAACTGATTCATCGTAACAGTATTTGAGCATTATGCTTTGTGATTCTATTAATTTAATTATTTCTGTGAAGTTACACTGGCTTTAAAACAATGATAGGGAATTAGGCTGAGTATTTGAATTCTTTCTGCAGACTGGCTTGATAGAACTGTATGGGATAGAAAAAGAGAAGGCTAAAATTTGAGTTATTTCTATGAAGAACAAAATAGAATACTAAAAAAATAATAATCTGTAAATCATTAAGTAAATGGAACAAGAGGAAAGAAGGAAAATTACACTTCTTAAGAACTACCCCAAAATGTAATAATTTATGTCCAACAAAAGCTACTAATCAACAGATATGCAAACTCACTCACTGTGTTCCCAAGGATCCAGTCTTTGTCAGCTCCATAAATAACAATAAATCACATGCAACATATTTAAAATAAAGAATTAAATGACCCCTGGAAAGACAAATAATCACTAGTTTAGAAATGTTTTGGAAACTGGTAACTTGTATAAATGGAAAATTATGAATCATACATGATTCCACTCAATTCCCAATGGTAATAATACATTAATGCTTCATTCATTAATCACTGGAAAAGACAGTAGTGTTACAAAAGAAATGTGTTGGG
This sequence comes from Strix uralensis, assembly GCF_047716275.1. Classification (NCBI taxonomy): domain Eukaryota; kingdom Metazoa; phylum Chordata; class Aves; order Strigiformes; family Strigidae; genus Strix; species Strix uralensis. The sequence goes on from NC_133985.1 coordinate 19,669,165, forward strand.
ACTGCTGCATTAATGTTCACCGTGGTGTGAGATTAATGTGTAGCCTACACAGTAAGCACCCAGCCAGTGATATTGCCATTTATAAAACTGAACCTTCTTTCTATCTTAACCTTTTTATTCAACAGCCTGCCCTGGAAATCAAAGCTACAGAGCACGTTGTTTTTTCTGATCCCACAGCATCTTTGGTTTGCTCACAAGTCACGGAACTACAGAGTCACAATGCTAGCTTTGCTATGTTCTAAGCAGTATCTTGCCAAGGTACCAGTGTAATATTAGCTTTGATCAGTCAAACACTCACAGTCTCCCCCAACAGACACTGGAACTGCTTCCTGAGTGTTTTAGTGGCAATTCGCAAGAGCTGGTGAGCATCAGTGTTTCTGTATCTACAGTGTTTCTTAACTTGTTCTGACTCCTTAATACCTATTCCACATGCTCCCCATGCTGCTTAATTTTCCATTACAGCAAGGAATCTGTAATAAACACTCGATAAATATAACATTTCCCACAGGCATCACTGCAAATCTTCCATTGCTTGACAGAATTACCACATAAACAGTAAGATGCAAGTGCAGTGACTTTCAATAACTGAAAGAAAAACCATTAATTGCAGTTGCATGCATATGCATAAAGAACATATACAATTAAAGTAAAATTTGGCTGTCCCCAAATTTGCTTGCAGTTGGGTCAGCAAAGCCTCTAGTAGCAGCAGGCTGAAAGAACTAGACTTAGGCAGGGCAGCTAGGGCAGCATCACACTGCAGAGACCTGGGGTCTATTCTTGGCTCTGCCCTTCACCCAGCAAAGCGTCAGAAACAAAAGTTCTATCATCTCTCTGCTTCAGATTCCTGAAGTGGAAACATGCTTTGTGACTGCAGAGAAAGCATGAGGTGTAAGAGTAATGTTTTCCCGTTACTCCAACCTCATTAAGGGTGTTGAGTACATTTTCACTTCTGTGGACATGTTAAGACACGTTCACATTGCAACAACAGTGAGAAAGCTTTATGGTCCTACCCAAGATTGGGATCAAATTTTACACTGACTCTTCTGGTTACGGGCAGGGGGCAACTCCTGAAGCTAGGTGACAGTGTAAATGAAAATCTGGTCCCAGTTTTTAAACTTCATGTAGCGGCTTCATTGAAAAGATCAGTCTTGAATTAAAACAATCATTAGTCTCAAACGTCAGTGTTTGACCAATTAAATTACAACATCAACTGATATCTTCTACAGACTTCATGTTTTAATCTTGTTATTTTCAATGATATGAATTTAAACATCATAAACCAGGAAGTTATAGAAATCTGGAGATCAAATTGTCAGCCAAGGGATTTCAAAAAGATAAGTAGGTTTTATGTGGAAGGGGTTTGTTTGCCTTTTAGCTTTAGAACATTTATAGCACATCCTACTTACATTTTCACTATTTCCCAAAATTTTGAAGGTAGAAACAAAAATGAAATCTAGATGAGCCGATCTGCCTTCAATAGCTCGTTTATAACCAAGACCAAATATCTTCAGATATTTGCTAAAACATACAAGACTGATTTTAAGCTAAGTCTCTTTCTCACGTTCAGGTGCCAAAGGCCAGTTCAGGTCTGCTTCGTTAGTATCCAAATTGTAACTCAACATGCTGTGTAACAGGACTCTCCATTCAACACACCGCCCGGAGTCCTCCAAGGAACCATGTCTGTAGGATGGGAGCATCTTCCTTTCTGCTTCGCGTAACAATAATTAACCTTATCATCACACAGAACTTTGAAAAGGTAATCAACAGCCTACTAATGAACAGCACTCAGCTGGTGTCTGAAGCGCCCTTGCTCTGTGATGCCCGCGGCGCGGGGTCCCCAGAGGCAGTAGTACCCATGCCGCGGGGCTGTTGGCCTTGGCCCCAGGCAGGCACAAGCAGCCAGGTGAGTGCGTTAGTGCCATGACAGAAGCAAGCTGCTAAAGTCAACCTCTCAGAGCAGGGTTAACCCACACCTCGTGGCTTTGAGTTGATCAGAAACACAGCCAGAGGGACGTCGTATCTGCCCAGAATATTAGCATGTAAACTTTCCATTTGCCAGGCACTAGGGCTTAGGTGTCTTCGGCACCAACCATCATACGGGGAAACCCCCAGAAGAACACATTTGAATCTCTACTCAAAGGACTTTATACACAACTACCAAAAAACCTTGAAAACTATAGAAACAACCCTTGAACCAGGGACTGAAATGCAGGCATCACCCTTCCTGGTATTGCCTATGTTGCTGTTTGGATTTTATTTTCTTTTTTTATTATTAAACAGATATTGTCATCTAGTGACACGCATTTAGAAACTGAGTCATGTCACAAGCATGTAATGCTTGGGGATGAATCCAACTCAGCTTACATCTGGGTCAAAATAGCTCTGTTGCTCCACTTGCTCCTCTCTCAGGCCACGGTTATTTCAGCTGCTTTGATAAAGGAGTAATAGGAGGTTTTAGGGAAAACATACAAAATTTAACTGAAAAGAAAAAAGAAGATACATCAGAAAAAAAGATGTAAGAAAAGTGAACCTAGAGCGAAAAGTAATTCAAACTGAACCCAATTATATAAAATTATTTTCAAAGTTCTAATAGCTATAAATGAGGAAACAATTCATGACAGAAATTCCAATTACAAAAAGGAATTATCTGCTCTGCAGCAACTAGTTTTGTGACATTTATAATACACAAGAAATCATGAAGCTTAATTATTTGAATTTACCAGTGCTACAGATGCTGCACTGAAATCTAATTAAATAGATCCAGTAAGAATTACAGATGGTAGACTACAAATAGGGAATTTGCTGATCCATGCATTGTTTTAAAAGGAATTCATAATGACCTCTAAATAAAACGGGAATCAACCTTTATTTTAATGTTTTACATTGTGAAAATACATTGCAAATCAAGAAACTATTTTCACCTTGATTTAATGTCCTTAAATCTACCAAGATGAAAAATGAGATGTTTTTCTTCGTCTCAGAATATCTGTAGGAACATTATCACTTCTGTGTTGCACTCTTTACAAACTTAACTACAAAGGCATGTCTCTTGCACTGAGATTTTTCCCAGAAATAAAAAAGGGAAGGTTCTCTATAATAGACTACCCTCTTCCCCCCAATATGGTCTTAATTTTCTCAAATGATCCAGTACAAGTGGAACCACAGGTTTTAGAGAAGTCCACAGATTCCTGTGACTTCCTCTGCCTTTTGAACTCCCAAATACATATTTTTTTCACTATCTACAATTGTAATGAATTAACAGAAATTCACAGCGACTTTGCAGAATTACCACACTGCAATGAATCCGATTTTTACACAAAAGTGAAAAGCTATGGTTGCTGCATTCCTGGTAGATTTCCAAAATTGTCATGGTTACTCTGAAAAGCATGGAAGAGGCGCAAAACCAAACTTACTATATTTCCCAGAATCACTTCCTAAAGAATTCACAGTCCATCAGAATTTTCTGAGGAGTTCTTATACGTGGGGATGGATTGAAGTACAAACACTACTCTGTATTAACTCTTCAAAATAGAGCTGCTATAATCTTCCAAATACTTGCACTGTTTGCTCTCTCGTAGGTGCCATTTCCGTCTTTCATTAAACACATCCAGTGTTAGTGAATGTCACTTACTAAGAATAAATATAGTTCCATGTGATGTTCTGTCACTTCCTCAGCCCCGATCACAGTGCAAAACAGAAGGCTCAAAAAAAAAAAAAGCAAACCAAAAGCAAAACCAAAACAACCTCAAAAAACCCCAAACCCAAAACAACAAAAAACCCAAACAAAATAAAACATAAAACAAAACAATAACAACAAAACCAAAAACAAGAAAGAAAGGAAAAAAAGGTTGGTGGGCATAGCTTGCTGATTTTAGCCCTTTAAATAACAGGGGTCATTGCCTGAACAGTTCCAGAGACTGTCAAAGCACTCAGAGTTGAACGCAAACTGAATAATCATTCCCTCCCTCCTAAATGCATGTTTAAAATGCTGCCACTTACCCAAGACCCTTTCAAAACGAAAGCAACTTTTGTGGGTCCTTTTAGTTTCATTTATTGAGCCCTTGGGCTCAGAGCTGTGTCTTGCCAATTTGTGTCTGATTAAAACAAAATTATTACAGCTTTACTGCTCCCCTCTTGGAGTTCCATAAACTTGCAAAACTCTTGTTGCAGTAGCAATCACAGTTATATTTCTCTTCAGCTACAGGTTGTTGCAAATTATTTAGAACACTGCTTATTATTATGCTATGAATTTGCACTTCTGATGAATTTGTTTTTCTGCCATAATACGTGAGGCCACAGTCTTTTGGTAGCAGTTTGGTTCTCTCTAGTGATTTCTAGACAGTATTTTTATTTAGAGTAACTAATTACATTTATTTTATGTTTATATTAACTGATTAACATCTTCATTTGGTGCCTCTAATATGAACACACTATAGGCCCTGAGTATGGCAAGATTTTTATCTAGATGGAAGTTTGTTGCTCAGGACCAAATCTCTTGGATAAATTCTCTTGCCATCCCAGATGTTTCAGCCAGAGACCTATTCAAAAGCAGGGACACAATTAGACTCTCCTTACATACCACACATACCCAGATTGATGCAATACTCTGCTGGACTGAAACAGGCCATTATAGGACACAGAAACCATGTCCTTGCTGACCTTGCACAGAATAGACTCAGAATCAAGGGCCTATAAAAGGACATTTTCAAGCCTTTATCCTGTAACTTGCACTAAGCAATACTTGGATCTTGCTTCTGCTCTGTTTATTGCTGTTCCTTTCATTATATTCATTAAAAGCTGGCTCTAATTAAGTGGCTAGTATATCTTTCTAGCTGCATAGCAATAAAGGCAAAATATGATCTTAGATCAATTATTTGTGACATGCTACTCCGTACTGCAGGACTAGAAAATATGTAGCATATTAACCAGCATTATGTTAAGATTCACGATCATTATAAAACGTTAGGCAGATGAGTCTGAATGCTTTGACACCAAGTTATCTCTAGTGTTTATGGTTGAATCAAAGTTAAAATTCATTAGGCTATGGACAGTAAGAGTTGAATTTTACAGCATATGTTCCATTCCTGTTGCAGGATACTCAGTGACTACCAAAAAGATGGATATGAAAGTGCATCTCTTCTGAGCTCTAGAAAGCCTTGACAATGACACCATCAGCGACCAAATGTAGCAACATCCGTGTATCATGCGACAATCACATCAGGCCTCAAAGAAAAAACAAAATGATAAAAAAAAATCCCTCCCAAGAAAAAGGTTTTCACTAAGAATCTCTGTAAAAGAAAGAATGCTGCTATTTCCTCTGAAGGTCACAAGTACTCTGTATGTCAGACTAAAAGCGACAAACTTTCCAATGAACTCTCACTGAAAACAGTCTGCTAGACAGCCCATCTCCTTTTTTCCTGAGAAGCTTTTCATGCCAAGTCCAGCAGCATTTAGTCTCTCAGGTAACCAGTCCGGCAGTAAGTCACTGAAGTATGAGTCAGACAGCAACTTCCACTCTGGCTTCCTAGTCACATACACCAAAATCCTACCTCCAGCGGCAGCGATAACTGCAACAGGGGAACTTGCTGGGAGAGTTATTGTACCCTGGAAATACCCAGCAGACACTGATGACTTTTGACAAGCATGTCCTATAGGAAAGAAAACCAGTTCCTTCTGTCTTCGGCCATAGGTAATTTCTTCTTGCAAACCTTTGTGGCTCAGGCTATAAAATGTGAGCTGAATCTTGGCTCTAGAGAAGAATTTCATACTGGCAAGAATCTGATTTTATTTTGCAATAACAAGGCATTTCCCTTCCATTACCTGTTTCTAGAGCCGGCACTTTGTCCAGACTCCTGCCAGGATTCACTTCACTCATCTCCAGGATTCACAAACATATCAGCTGCCCTGAAGACAGGCTCTCTGCTGTTGATACAGCGAAGCATGTAATGACAGAACAATTCTTGAACATCTTTACATTGCCTAGCAGGGTTGATACCACCAGAAACAGAATTCCGCTTTTATACAGCTAAGCTAAATTCAGCAAGAGATTTGCCAGGGTGATGATGATCTTTGAACAAAGTAACAAAAGAACTTTCAGTAACTTACAAAAGAAGCAGAGGGAACTATGCAAAACTTAAGCTCTTTTTGTAAACTGTGAATTACAACTCTGGCATCTAAACTAATCTACCCCTCCCATTCGGGCAAACTTGCATCACCAGGTCAGGCGATGTTACTTTCTCCTACTGTTTTCACCTGGAGAGGGCAATGTTCAGTGATGACCAAGGATGTTCATAATTTCTCAACTAAATATAATTAAATATAATTTCTCAATTAGAGAGCAAGAGACAACAAGCATTCATGCATATATAGGAAAAGGCTAACAAAAGATTTAATAAAGACTTAAACGCGTCTACTCAGTTTTTATGAGGTCTGCTCTTTAATTTCACCAAGGCTTGCTGATTTTAGCATTCATTCTGCAGAAGACAGTGGTTCAGCTCCAATTCTTCTGGACTCTCAACAAACGGCCACTATTTCCTCCCTGCCTGCAATTGCTCTTCAAGAGACTGGAAAAAATATGGGATCTTTCTGAAAAATAGAGGGATTCTTCCCAAGGTCTGGAAAAAAAGCAGTCTGGATCGGAGACCAACCTTTGCATCATCCTGTTCTAGAACTTCCTGCTTTACCTGCCAATTCACATCAAAGGCATTTTCATCTGAAGTGAATTTCCCCATGTTTCCAGACAGTGTGAGAGAACACGCTCACCAACCCGCTCCGACTGCTGGTGTAGTTGCAGAATTCAGGACTGATCTAGTTATTGGTTCATGAGGCTCTTTCGGAGTGCAGTACGTAAACCGGCTGTCACAGCAGACAGACCTTTTTGTTGCATCACACCACAGAAACACTGGAAAGTCAGCCCAAGCAAATAACATGCTACAAGTAAAATAAGAACTGTAGATGGCAATAGCTGTGATTTTCTTGCTAACTTCTATGTATTTGGAGATCTTTCACATCACTTAAGGGCACCACATGTAAACAGAAAGCTAGTTTAAAAAAAACTCTTTGCAATAAACTACCTGATTTTTACCTTCTACTCAAAGCATACACAGTTAGTTATGTTTGATAGAAAAGTGATTGTTGGCACAAAATTAATTGTATTTGACAAAAAGTTATTTTCATTATCATCCAGGATAATACATCAACAAATACCACAGAATAGTCTTCATGGCAAAAGAAAATCCATAGGAGGAGCCTTTCAAATGCAGGAAATGCTTCCTGGTAACTGACAGCATGGCACTGTATAATGGGAAGTGTCACTCTTGCCCTCTTATCTGATGTTTAACGGTTATTTATTTACACTAAGAAACCACACAGCACAGTGACCAAGGACAAGCGTATAAAAAAATCAACACTAACCTTAAATCAAAGGGTAATTATATGGAAGGGAAGGAAAAAAGGAAAAAAAAAAAAAAGTGAGGTGTTTCAAAATACCATAGTATCATTCATTAATGTCAGTGCGTAAGACTTAACTGGAAAATAAAAATCCCTTTTCATAAGTCACTAAGTAGTAATACTACTTTGAAATAGGAATCCAAACTAGAGCAAGTATAATACCTATGGAGGTAGATCCAGTTAAGAACAATAAATGAAAAGCCACTTCTGTCCATTCTCTTAACATGATCCTTCTCCTTCCCTATGGCTGCCAGTCTCTCAATAAAATCCACATGTTGCTGCTTTGGAGACATCTACCAGATTGTGTTACACAGCCCAAAACTTGGAGTCTACTGAATCAACAGTGGGTAGTGACACACTGCTTTGGGACAGAATAAAACTATTTACTTTTATCATCCTCCCTTGTTGCTGATGTCCAGTAAAGTATGAGTGAATTAATGCTTTCTGATCATAAACATCTCATGGCCATGTTATTTTGCCCAAATGTTGAAATCAAATGTGGCACCATTGGTCAAATGTAGCTATTTCAGTCACACTGGCAAGCTCCTATCACTGCCAACATCTTGTTAGTGGGTAAGAGCACATACAGAGCATAAGAAAACCTGAGAGAGGGATTTTGTTTTAAGACCTCACACATGAACCAAATACATCACAGGATTTTCCAGAAGATACAAGAAGAATGAAAACATGGGGGGTTTGTTCAGCTTTTTATTTTTTAGGATTTTGTTATTTTTCAGTCATACCTCCAACAAGATAAAAACATAACACTGTATTTGCACATTTCTCACAACAAATGTTCATGAAAATTATTACTTACATGAATCAATGCCATTACAAAGTTATTCTTGAGGAATATACCCTACACACCTGAATGTATATAGTTTTATTTTTAAGAAGAGTAGCAGGATATGCTTCTACTGTATATACCCAAGTATAACACAACTTAAGGAAACCTGAATGCAAAGTTTCAAATTTGCCATACCAACCTCTTCCAAGGAAAACTTGGGAGCTCACTATGAAGAATACCAATAGATCAATCAAACTCCAGCTTTAATATTCTCTTCCAGCTGGTATGCAAACCAAAGCAGTACAAAGTACTATATTTGGGGCACTTTAGATGGGTTGTCAGATGAAATGCTAACAGTAAAAATTGCCATATCAAGTGCAATATCACAGGGAATAAAATCAATAAAGAAGACTGCCTGTATCTGAAATTACTCTGAACTACAGTACCAGAAAGGACACACAGATTGAGTGAGAAATACCAGAACTCCCTTAGATTAGAGCTGCAAATTTAAACAGATTAAAACTGCTAAATCATTAGCCTCCCCCCCCCCCCCCCCCCCCCATCTCCTTATACAGTTAACACACATTATAAACAAAGCAAGACCTCAAGGTAGTTTGCAGTTTGAGGTTTTTTTTTTTTTCCTCCTTGTATTTAGAAGCTGTTACCATTTCCATGAATTTTTAGTTCATACTGTAAGAGTATTGGACGTAACATGTGAGAGTATATGTTTTGGGACTCTTCTATTAAGGTGCAGAAAAGAGTCCAAGAACTAAGTAGTACCCAGGATGCCTTCCTGCATGTATAGAAGGCTCATACAACTGCCTTGCCATAGTGCTACAGGCATTCATGCTGATACTGTTATAAAACACAGTAAATAAAATTAAAAGAAAAAAATCTGCTACCTGCACCTAATGCAAGTTAGAAATAAGACTCTGAAAAATGGTTATAAAGTTCTGGTAAGAGTGGGCACTAGTGTCCCCAGTACTATGCTGCCCCTAGGAGAAAATGTGAAATAGGTAGTTACATCCTGTTTCTTACAGTTTTTATCTTAACATCTGCTAGTGGACACAGGCCAGATACTAGGTTAGGTAGACAGTTGGACTTAGCCAGTATGATTGCTGTTATAAGCATAAGACAGATGACTGGGAAATAAAAAAATTTAAACAAAAAAAATCAATAAGAAAATTATGCCAGTGGTGGGAAGAAAAATCTTCATTTTAACAAACTAGATACAGCATTGTCAACATCAATGGCATGGACAGAAACACTTATATAGAAATATAGAGTCCTTTTTATGAAGGTTAATGTCATCTTCAAAGACAGCAGATGCTATTTCCTGCAAGTGATTAATTCCTGCATTTTTACTTATTCACTGGAGAAAGACAAGAAAACAAGCTCGATGCTAGTCATTTCAGTCACACCAGCTCTTCTACTGAGGCACTGTGACAAGCACAGCAGTAACAGAGCTAGTAGTCTGGAAACATATATACGCTTCTTCCATCTTTTGTGCATCATCTGTATTCTAACAGAGTGTTCATATGCAGGGTATAACATTAGATACTGCCCAACACTCTGAGTTGAAAACTAACAGTGAATATTGGGGTTAAAAAAAAAAAAAAAAAACCACAACACAAAACAGCTCTTCTGTTGGTGTAAATCAGCATAGCTTCAATGACTTCTTGGAGGCTGACTACAGTTTAATCACCAAAAAAACAATTTAGATTCCAGCTGGTGTTTCATTCTAACTCCCTAGTAAAAGTGAATGTTCTGGACTGCTATGTGTTGAAAGTGTCCCAGAAAGGCACTTTTAACTAAACCATGTGAAAATTAACTATAATACAGAGCAATGTCTTGAATAATTTCAGCTGGTATGGGAGGTAATGGAGGAGATTAAAGAACAGAGAAGAAAACAGGAAATTAAGAGAGAAGAAAGGTATTGGAATCAGAATACAGGGCAAAGGGACACAGAAAGACACACACAAACAGTTGAAAGAAAGGATGAAGTAAGGTCAGTGAACAAACATATTTAAAGAAGAAATAATTACATACAGACAGACAATGGTAAACCAGAATGAACCACGTTATGCAGTTGAAGAAAATAATTGAAAGACATAAGGCTGAGATTGTGAAAGCAAGTAAGTGAAGCTACAATACGAGAGAGAAATCCAAGTTCATTATTATGTGAAGAGCCTGATTTATTATTATCAAATGAATTCTGTTGCCTTCTTGGCCAAGCTCCATATTCAGAAAACCAAATAAAAGAAAAAATAAGAAATTAGATGCAAAAAAGAATGGTAAAAGTCAAAATGAACGACATCGTTCTTGGGATAGCAGTGCTGCAAAATTAATATCTAAACATGCCAGAAGCAGATGAAATTTTACACGCCTAAGCTGCCCTTACTCAGAACCGCTGTCCTGCTCTGTGAGGCATGGGAATGAACACTCAGGATTAGGACTGTGCATTATTGATTCTTGCAGTCACCAGAGATCTTTCTGCAATAACAGCACATCTAATAGGGAAAAAGTAGCAGTGGTTGAATATACCCTGGGTGTGATTTAATGACTAATGCTCATTTTGTTATACTTGTCCAAGACTGAAAAAACAAATGTTGACATAGAACTAAATTGCTCGTCTTCTCTGAAAGGTATTGGTAACCCTTCATCCCCCCCCTCTCTTCATTCACTTAAACCGAAATACGTGCTCCTACAATCCTGCCTGTGAGGGTCCCCTTCCTCGGTTCTGGCTGGTATGGAACACTTCTGAGGAACGGCGGAGCCCTACAGTGATGACTGCCATTAACAGAGGACAAACAGCAACTGGATGAAAAAGTAATCTGAGTTTATCTGATACATTATAATTGAAGGGAAGGGGAGTATTGATCTCCGTATCTATTTAGAGCCATGACATTAAAAACAATAAAAAATAAATAAAGCAGCTTATTCTATCAACTGACAGCTTCAAACTGACCTTTTGCAAAAAATCTAATTTTAAACCTTTTGTTTCAGAAGGAAAAGAAAAAAATACAATCAGCAGCATCTGGAACTGAGAAACATCTGTCTCTTGATAATGAGTTGACCATGGCAGGAAATAAACAAAAAAATCAGCAACATCTGGAACTGAGAAACATCTGTCTCTTGATAATGAGTTGGCCATGGCAGGCAACTAAGAATTACCAGTAGCAGCTCAATGGGAAGGCAGCAGTCACAGCAGCAAGGCACGTGTTAAATATGAATTCTGCTACTGAACAATTTCTAAAGGCCACTTGCAATAGTTTTTTCTGTGTTCTGACTTGAAATAATATTTTTGTGGCCAAATTTCTGATTTTTTCCTAAGTTTACTGACATATAGCACAATACAGACATGTTCAAGAAAAACAGGCTTCTTTTGATAGGATTATTTTCTTGTCTTCAGAAGGGAAGAAGCTTTAAATTAATGTATGAGGTCTAACATTTTCATGGGGAATACATGATCCCACTAAAGGTAAATTTAACTGACTTCAGTAGGGCCATGATTTCATCCTTAAACATGAGGCACTTGAAAATTACACATAACTAACATCTGTAAGTGGGTAAATACTGGAAAACATTGGGAGAGGTTCAAGTTCAGGAATAAACATTTAATTTGATTTTGATCAGCAGCAGAGGGAAGAGAGCTGCACATCAGATATAGAAGTGTTCAACCATGGAACAAGAGCCAAGACAACCATTAAGGTTGGTTTAGTTTTGTTTAAAGTGAAAGCTTCAGAGCACCAATATGTCACCAGACTTCTTGAAAGTAATGGCAAATCTCCTGCAGTGACTAGTATTTCAGCCCTGCCAGCACTCAGAATTTAACAACACTGAAATGGGGAAAGCAAATACCGGCACCTTGTCATTCTGAAATGGACCTATAATCAAAATCATTGAGGTGGGTTCGTAGAGAAGTATCAACCCCACTAAAACAGAAGGCAAGTTCAACTTCAGAAGAAGTTAAGCTTCAAAATACACCCAATCTCACAAAATAAAATACATTTTGTACATGATCCCACAAAGTAAAATACAAAATGGCACATTCCGTATCTCCTACAACACTTAGTCATTTATTTGGAATTGTCAGTAGTTTATACTGCTTATTTTCAGGTCTGCCTGCAGCCTTACAGCCTCACACTGTGATTTTGTCAGATATCAAACCTTGCAGGGTCAGGTTGGGTTAACTCTTGTGTGTAAGACCAGCTGCTACATTTTACCCTGCAGATAGCTGCATTTCAAACGTAGGTAAAGCATTTCACGATTTTATGAAATCTGAGGAATAAGTCAGTTACTAGAAGATTTTCCTAAATACTGTTTGTAAGATTCAACCACATCTATTCTTTTGGTAATGTATTTATGACTTTGGCATCAACATATGGTCACCACAATAATCACAAAATTCCTGATTGTTTACAACAAAAGTCTTCTTATAAGGACTGAATGATTAACTTACTTCTGTAAAATAAACAGCTTTTCAGTGAAACCTAACAGATTTTGAAACTTGCAACCATGCAACTACATTTTGGGGCTCAAACTTCAACCTCTAGCTAATGAAATGCATCACTAAACAGAAATCCTGCAAACAGCTATGGAAGACCCTAATTTGCAACATGCAAGCTAGCCCACTGAGTTCTTGATCATTACTCTTCCAAAGCTGAACACATACCTAAATGTTTGCAGATTTGGAAATTCTAAGCGTTCTATCTACATATTTAACAAAATTAATTGTTACAGTTACCAAAATTCATCATGGATTTTCTTTAATTTATTTTAAACTCCTTTGAAAGGAAGGCATTCTCACTCCCTTCACAAAAGCTGGCACTTTTGTTGCCTTTTTGTTTGTTTTTTTATTTTCCTATTTACTCACATCAGAAACAGCACTGTGTGCAGAAGCAAATATGGAGAAGTAGAGACAGATCTGAAGAGACTGTTGCAAATAAGCTGGTTATAAACCTTCAGCTGATGTTACAGATTGCTATGCCTTATTGTATGATACACAAGACAAGAATCACCAGAAAAATTATCAGAAGGCAACTGAATAGAAAGATTACTTGTACTCAGTCGGCTGATAAAACTAGTAGAGAAGAAAGAGAAATGTTATATATTTATTTTACTTTGAAGTATGAGGAGCTCAATTGCTTGACCAGTTTACTGGGATCTACAAAAAGTCTCCTGGTTGCACTGGGTCTAAACGCAAGTGTAAAAATAACCACATGTTAAAATTATTGAACAATCAGAATGGAAATACGACAGACTTTTATCCCTGTGGTTACACGCCTGAAGTGGAAGGATACCAACAACTTCAGCAGATTTTCTTTCAGAAAAATGGAGTGGGACTTAAAGAGGCAGTGATATGCTCTCACACTTAATTTTCTCAAGCTCTCAGCGAAACTGTTTTGACAGGTAAGTGACCAGATAAGTAGAAACTATGGTTTTCCATGAAGAAGATAAGATAACCTGGGGGGGTTATTAAGAATTTCTGAAATATGCTGAAACAGTATCTTCAATCTGAACATGATAAAGCTTTATCAGGGTGAGCACTTCACAACTTCATTATAAACAGCAATTTGTTTGAAGCTTCAGGCGTGGTATTGAAAACATAACATACCCATGCTGTCCTCTTAGTACTTCTGGCTACAGAAATTAGTTAACATAATATTGGCTTAATCAAAAGAATGCATTTTAGTTCCATGGTATTTTACATAATAATGGTATAGCTACCGTTTTCCTGAAATAGAGTATGACATTTACAAATTAAATTAATTTTGGTAGCACCTATAAAATGCTGAATACTCAGTATAAAGCATTAACCTTGGGTTTCAAACGGGTCTTTTATATAATGCAACTTGCTTTATACAATACCTTTATTTCCCACGTTAAATGAGCATAGCTGCTTTATGTTAGTGTCTATCCTTTGTGCAGTGTTCCAAGAGGCTCTGTTCAATTTATTTTCAGGTCAGACAAAATTACACTTGTTAATGATCTCCTGTCTAACAGAAAAAGTAGTATCTTTAGCTCAGCTTTAAACTGGCTGGAAAGATTGTACTGATCTGGTAGCTATGCACCACTTTCTCAGGAATCCAAACCCTTACTAATCTGGTATCTACATACGACTTACTCAAGAATACAAGTTCTTATGGACAAATGCTATGGTAAAACATTTATTTAGCACCACATATTCACAGATATACCCAATCCTAACATACCAGAAGATTTCTTCTATAAAAAGCATACAATGCAAGGAGCTAATAATTGCAGAATAGGGAAGGGAAAAAAAAATCCAAACAACCAACAACAAAAAACCCCCAAACAAACAAAACCCACCAAAAAGCAACCACAGAAATGAGTTTAGGGTTAGTGACTGTACATACAGGGAAGGACAGAAGGAAGGACGGAAGTTCAGACAACTAACCAGAAGTGGCACCAGAGTGGGAGAGCAGACATGATGCTGCAGTGGCCCACTCTGAACCCGCCAGACTACACAGCTCACTTTCCAGGGAGCAGGAGACACCTGATGTCACCCATAGGAACTGTAAGGAGTAGCCAGTGTCATATCCAGTCATTGCATTTGTTTCTTGCAGAGTTGTCTCCAGGTGATTAGAAAGAAAGGACTATGAACCCATTCCAAAACAAAAAAATAATTCAAAAACATACCCACAAACTTTGGAGAGTGACACATCTCAGAAAAGAATCTTGTCCTGTTGATTAGGGATAAATGAGGAAAAAAACATGATAGTGCAGCCTAGAAGCCACTGCGGACAGGCAGTGCTGTGCTTGGGGCTAGCCTCAAAGCTTCTTAAGTGGCATAAATTCCATCTTCTAGATTATAAATAAATGCTCCTTTTAGGGTTACAGAAGCAGAAATATCACTATTCCCTTCTTTTAATATTTTGAGACCAACTACAATAATTTTAAGAATTACTACACTTAAAAGAAAGCATGGCACTTTGCTTTAATGCAGCTACTAGAAAAAACTTCAAGTGCTCAAGAACTGGACAGATAACCCTTTCAGTTCATATTACAAGACTTATTAGATTCCTTAAGTCAGAAAACTATTAAAAATATTACTTGTTTCAGAGATATAATGGTAATAGGCATTTAAGTCAGTGACGTTAAGCTTTATGGTAGACATAGCAATAAAGACTAGCTAAATCTTCATCCCCTTTTTTCTCTTGAACTGGAAGTAGGGATTTTCTTTTATGTTACAACCTAGACAGTTTTTCAAAACTCCCTTTGGTTTTTTTTGTGAAGCTGTGATTAAGAGCTTAAACAAATGCTCATAATTATAAGTTTGACAGAGTATTAGAGAAATTAGGACTCTAAAGTAGTCTCTGAACTTCTGTCTTTTGCCAAGGTTGTGTCATCTTGAAGCACTGGCTTACTCTTCAAGTGCTGCTACCCTGTGGTGCGTAGTGCAGGAATATACAGTAGTTTTCAGTGAGCCAGGTTTAAAAACCAGACTGACCACATCATCATCAGTTTGGATAAAATAGCTCCATGCTGTTGTGACTTACTGGCTAGCAGTATCTGGTAGTAAACTCATGGGACTTGGCTAAAAGGAAAAAGGAAAGAAAGAGGATGGACAACAGAGATGACAGAGCGAAGAAAGAGTAAGGAAAAAAAGAGTGAGAAGTGCAAAGTAAAGAAGGTGCTGCAGACTCAACTACAAGAGATACATAAATATAAAACAACAGAGAATAAGAAAAGAGATGGAGAAGGACAGGGAAAAAAACCATAAAACTGAGGGTCAAGTGTTAGATGTCAGGGTGAGAGTGTGGTCCATATTTACAGTCCAGATGCAAGAGTGAATTACTTCAGGCAGCACACAGTGGCAGAGGAGAAGATATTTGCACAGGCCCAGGCATTTTGAGGGAAGGACCACATGGATGTCTGCACAGGGCCTCACAGAACTTGTGCACAAGTGCAAAAAAAAAGATTTTCAGGATGACAGATGCTCTGAGGTGGAAGATTTCTGTAAAGCTTTTTCAGTAGCAGAGTTTATAGCCATTACCACAACACATGGCTTCACTGTAATTTTCCATGTGAAAGGAGGCAAAAAGAAAAAAAACCACCTCTCCCCTTCACTGGACAAGTGAGTCAAGTATAAAAATACTCCCAAGCAAATGACAGCTTTTTAGTTCATCTTTACATCTAACAATGACAGCTGTTTGCATGACTCAGATGGATGATTCAACTGGTGGTGTCCTCTCAGCTCACTCTAGAAAGGAGGGAAGGAGAAAAGCAGTTTATTTTTAAGTATGCCTTGCTAACAACATTTTGATGAGAAATCCTTTAAAATGTTTTCTTTCCTTGAGAGCTAAGGTCTTACTTAAAAGTCAGCTTCAGACATAAATAAGTGTAGACAGCTTCCAGGGAATCTGGAGACAAAGCAGGAAGCCTTAAAGAACAGAAAGAACATACTTTGAAAACACTATGTGACACTGTAGGTGCTCAGTCAAGTCTTAAGCAAAGGCCAAGAGTCAAGTCCCTGTTTGAAGAGGGCTGCATAGACCCATAGTTTTGATCATTCTGAAACAGCATTATCTAGTGGCTTATTAATTATTGGAGAATCTAGACTCCCAGCAGACTCTCTGTTCTTCCTCCCCAGTAGCCATTACAGCTTTAAAGGATGCTCAAATTAGTCAAGAGACTACCTGGACAGGTGGATAATTCAAGGAGACACTTTCTCACATCAAGAGCTTTCAGAGATATTTTGTCTGTTCTCTTGTCATTCAAAATGGATCCAGCGTTAGATGCTGTAATCCAAGATGCTTTAGTTCTACTAAAATCTCCTTATCTAGGGCATGAGCCAAAATATTTTATGAACTAAATCTCTTTCAGGGAGCATATCACCTATCCCTATATATTGTGGATGAATATTCCAAATACAGGATTTTAAATGTCAGTACAGAGTTTCGAAAGGGAGAGAGCATTGCCTGAAAGATGATCTATACTAGTAACAACCCTTTCAGAAATATTGACCTAACTTTGTGTGGAGCAGGAAGATAATCTTGTTTTTCAGAGACACTTAGCTTGAGTATAAAATAGTCACCAAATGGGCGAAAGTCAGAGAACTGGTCACCAGAAGGAAGAACAAAGGGCAGTTACTGTTTTTTACTTTCTCTAGACCACACTTCAAAATGGAGGTAGGAAACATCTATTTTCCATTCTCAAAGACTCTTTTCAGCTCTAGTATCACATTAAAATTCATATCTCCAGAAATCACGAAAGTTTGGCCTCTGTTATCACAGTCTATTATTTCCATACAAGAGTTCAACATGTTATAAGGGATTCCCTCACAGCCTAGCTTGCTGCAAAGTACAGCGAAGGAACAGATGGAATACTCGTTATTTCTGAGAGGAAACTAAAACAATATCATAGAATCATAGAATATGTCTACTTTAGTTGATAGCAAGGACAATGGTAACAAAAGCAGCTTGTTTTGCTCCTGAATACATCTTTGATGACAAAGCAGCTCTTAGAGAACAAGGTACATTCATTCTACAGATGACATCTTTATAAAATGTGCATGCAGATTCCTGAAACATTTTTGATGAAAAATACTACAGATTTTTCAGTAAGAATAAACAGTAAAACTTACCCAAGGAGGCTTATATTTAGGCTTAAAACTCTGCATCTTAGACAATGGTTTGAAATAATCGCCTCTAAGTGTGAAACAATCTGCCAGAGCCAGTTTTAATCTGGGTTGGTTGTTTTCATCTCAGATTTTTTTACCCTCAGAATCACCATAATAGAGACAGAGGACTGGAGCACCTCTCTTATGAAGACAGGCTGAGAGAGTTGGGGCTGTTCAGCCTGGAGAAGAGGAGACTCCAGGGAGACCTTAGAGCAGCCTTCCCGTACTTAAAGGGGCTACAGGAAAGGTGGGGAGGGACTCTGTATCAGGGGGTGTAGGGATAGGACGAGGGGTAATAGTTTTAAACTGAAAGAGGGGAGATTGAGATTAGATGTAAGGAAGAAATTCTTCCCTGTGAGGGTGGTGAGACACTGGCACAGGTTGCCCAGAGAAGCTGTGGCTGCCCCGTCCCTGGAAGGGTTCAAGGCCAGGTTGGACGGGGCTTTGGGCAACCTGGGCTAGTGGAAGGTGTCCCTGCCCGTGGCAGGGGGGCTGGAACTAGATGATCTTTAAGGTCCCTTCCAACCAAAACCATTCTATGACATTAGTGCTTCATACTGTCAGAACTTCTGAAATACTTGAAAATGCCAGTAGATTCTTTTCACTCAGGCCTCAAGCACATTAGGATTCCTCTCCCAGAGCAGTCATCCTACTCAGAGACAAGTGGAAATCCCAGTGTTCTCCTGGGATAAAATTTTCAGAAGTGCCAAATGATTTAGTGGCTTAGTCCACTTTATGTGCAGTCATATCCAGGCCAAGTATCAACGCTCTCTAAGGCACCAATCTAGGAACCTTGCCAATTGTACAGGGATAAAAGCAGCATCAGTTGGATATTCCTTTTAATACTGACTGGTAGTTTGCCATTGCATTTGTTAAGTGAGGCTGGCCATGACTTTTAGTCTGGCATTTTCTTATTGTTTTTATTGTCCAAATTACAGCAATAGCTCCCACTGCTTCACTTTTGTGAATTTACTATGATTTTTTGAAGCATGATCTAAGGTCTATCTCTGGAAAACAGCCGCCTTTTTCTTATATTCAGTAGAGTAGAAACAAGACTTTAGAGATTAAAAATCCACATATTTTGCTTTGCTTTTCAGAAAGTGAAAGTAGAAAATAAAAATAAAACCGTTTATGTAACAAGTGATGAGGCTGAAATGAAGGAGGAGCTATTCCTGTAGCGCTCTAGCTTTTCCTATTTACATATTGTGTGCATGTGAAGGCAAAAGATAATAGAAGCACCCTTAACTAAGCACAGAATTGAAATCAGTGTCAGATTTACAAGGAGTGATGAACTGGAAGACATGGATGAAAGGCTAGGTAGTGACGTGTTCTATAGAGGAATAGAAAGGAAGTCGCTATCCATCTCCTACCTCTGTGGTCTCGGTGTACAGGCCCAGTAAAAAGGATTTGTAGCACTTAGAAATGGTAAGCAGGCAAAGGCCTAGCACTGCTGCTGACATATGTAAAGGAGGTGGGAGGAGAAAGAGTTGTATGATCACAGCAGGGTGCAAATGTTACATGGTTTGAGTTAACACTGCATTTGCCTTGCTAGAAAGCTCAGGAAGGTAGTAATTCCTCCAAATCAGGAATTCACTCTATAAACAGTGTTTTGGAACAAAAGTGAGTAACAACTTGCATTCTCCCTTCCCCCAGAAAGAAATACCCCCTAGGCAGCAAATGAAAATTTGCTTTACAAAATTCCTTTTTATTTTCCCTCCTGTCATTCCTCCAAATTGTTAACACTAAGCTGTTTACTCCCTGTTGTTGGATTTCATGTGGTTTTCTATAGCACCATACCATATTTTTCATGTTTTACTGCTGAGTAGAGTAACTTAATGATCCTTTCAAAAAGAAAAAGTCAGGTCTCCAACTCCCTGTACCTTTTTGTGGTATGTCCCCCATGCTTTCTCAAAGTATCTGCAGCCAGTCAATAAACAGTCCTAAGTACTACTCTGCCAGTAGCACTGGGAGTGGGTTAGGTGGTCTTCATTTCCTCCCCAGTTTTTTGCACAGTCACATTACTGCAAGTTATAGTCTAACGTGAAAGGAACAATTCTGCAGCTCTGCAGGAGTGGTAAGCCATATCATTACAGGGAACGCTATGTAATTCTTCAGCCTTTCAAGGCAGTTGCAAGCAGCACAGCTGCAGTAACTTCAGATCCTAGGTGATAAGTCATTTTGTCTTGATATTCCATAGTTTCAGCAATTAAGAAATCTTCTGAAGCCATGAACATGCAACTAAGAGCCACTGTTCAGGAATCATGATGAGAAAAGGTATCTTAAAAATTCACTGACTTAGCTTCAAGGGCAAGGGAGAGAGTAGAACTCTTCTGGGCAAAGTTACTATGACCCATGAACCTGTTGGCTCAAGTTGTTGTAATAAGGTAAATAATTTCTGAACACTCTTGGTAAAGGAAGTGTTTCTGGCTAAAGTTTGAAACAGCTCAGACTTAATTCTGTTATGGGGCAACTGAAATTATATCACTTTTATAACTCTTGTAGCTGAATATTAAGATGACCAGAATGCTGTTACACAAGAACGTGATGGTCATGACTGTTCTGATAATCTCTAAATTGAAAATGCTTCATTCAATACTAAATTGAAAATACTTCAACTTAGAAAATGCTATCCCTGAACTGGTTTTATGAGGTCCATGAGAGGAAAGGGAAAGCACACACGGCCCAGGAGAAGTCAAACTCTGTGCAAGTGCTGTTGTTTCAATAAACTTAGCTGAAGTTTTTTTCTAGTCTGAGCAAACACTCTTAATGACAGCAGCATACTGACAAGGCACAGAGATTGTCAACAAAAAAAGACCCCATACTGACACAGATGTTTTCATTTAGTCCTACTACTGATCACATCAACTGGTGATAAATATTAATTATTTATATTATAAAATTTGTATTGGTAGCAGCCTTTGCAAAGATGACAGTCCCCAGTGAGCTGACTTCTGCATGACCAGACACATACAAGCGTTTCCACCCCAAGAAGTTTACAATCTAAATACATTCAAGAATTTAAAAAACTGTCAATTGAACTGAATAAGCACAAACAATTCATTCAGTCTTGTCAATGAAGAAACTGGTGCAGTTGGAAACTTTCATTTTCACACTGGAAAAATTTTGAGTCAGTTTTACATGAAAATTGGAGATTAGAAAGATGCCTAGGCAAACACAAAACTACATGTTTTTTCTATGAATTACTTATTGTGAGGAGATACAGGGAGTTTATGATGGAAAAAGAAAACACAGTTCACAACATATTTAAATTTATAGTTCAGCATATGGAGAAAAATAGGAGCTATCAAAGATCATTTCATTAGCTATTAGAGATACTGCCCAAAATATTCCATATGTAGAGGGAATGGCACCACTGTTTTCACAGTGGTATTTTTTGTCCATAGAGTTTGCAGGGAGAAAGAGTGATATGAAATAATTTCACAGACTAAGAGAATACCCAATTCACTGTGACTTGAAGGTAAATACACGTCATCTCACAGAGATAAACATCTCAACATGGGTTCATTTATCTTTTTAAAAAAGGAAAAAAGAAAAAAGAAAATGTGATCTTGACTAGATTGGATGGTTGCAATAATCCATCCAGCTCTTTTGGGATAGAGAATACCATATTTTTACTTTATTGATGAAAAATATATTTAGAGTATTTTTCTCTTTAGCAACCTTCTGTTCTCCTCCTTACTCCTGTCTCTCCTTAAAATCAAGTATTTTTAAGTTTTGAATTTGGAGAATGGAAACGCAACTAATCAATCAGCCTTTACATCTGAGATCTCATCATTCTGAACGTTACCTCATACGAATCTCGGTGATTGTGCCTGCAGGGCTACCACTGTTTTCTAAAAAGATTACATGGACCAAAAGAAACCACTTTGTTTTGCCCTCTGGCTTTCTATGTGAAACAAGTGTCATGGTGAAATGCCGACAAAATCCTCTCATGTTTTCTAGCTTTGAAAAATTGCAGCACAATGCTAATGTTAGAAGCACACAAGCAAAATATATATAGGGGTTTTTTTGATTTTTTTTTTTTAAATAAGCTACAGTACAATACTTACCAAAATATGAGCAGAGAACAGGATTATTCCTTTCTGTGCAGAAACAAGGACAGAGGAAGGAGAAATCTTACAGACATTTTGTTCTATTTACCCTATATATGAACGTATATATAACAGGTTTCAGCTATGCAGGACAATGAAGGTTAAAATTCATCCTTGTGCAGCATGAGACACTAGCATCCAAGAGACGTTTTGAAAGTTTAGATGTTTTCCATACTTTATATATGTACTACACACTGAATTATACCAACTGTTACAAATTCTTTTCCTATTTTACTCCTGCACAACTGTATTAGAGCACCATCCAAGGGAACAGAGCAAACTGCTTCCCAAATAAGCTTTCAGCAGCACATGATCACTCAATGGATGCTCTGTTTTAAACCAAGCTTTTGCCATCTGTTCCGCTGCTAATTATGAATGCTACAGATACCCACAACTACATTGCAAGGAAAAAAGTGATTAAAGCACATGTATTCTTTCTACAACGCATCTTTGTTGTTTACCTCGAAAAGCAATACCACCCGCCACACAACACACACGTCACACAGTAGGAAGACCACGTAAGGGCAGATGTTTAATAGCTTCTCCTCTGGCAATAAGCCAGCGGTGATTCTTGGAGTCCAAAACGTGTACAGTCAGGTCAGGGTCATGCAGGATACTGATCAGCAGCTAACTCAGTTTTATACTAAGTCCCTTCCTGCTCTCCTCTCCCTCTGACCCTAACACCATCAGCCTACCATTTTGGAATCCTCTCTAATGAAGCAGAAGATGTTTTTCCTTATCTACCTCTTTCCCATTATGTCTGTGGTTAGAAATTCATTACCTCGATGCACGCAGAGGCACATCTCGTGTTCTCCATTTCCTCTTTCTGCCAAGCATTTCCCATGAGAAGAGATCTCTGGGCTTTCGCAAAGATCGTTCCAGCAGTGATTTCTCACTTAACAGAGCATGTCTCCATCTCAGCCATGACTCCTCTGGCTGGATTCACTAAATTTACCAGCATTCGTTTACTTATGACAGAGATTGTATGTTTTGGGTTTTTTTGTGGTTTGGTTTTTGTTTGGCTTTGGTTTGTTTGGGTTTTTTTCATTTGCTTGCACCTGTCATTTCCCTTTTGAAGGAATGACTGAGGAAAACACATTTATTCCATCATTTTAGTTTCAGTAACTCCTAATTTCAGGAAGCTTCAGCTTTAAAGTCAGCCATGCCCTAAGGCTTCAGCTTAGTATCTTATTTTATATCTACATATCTCCTTATTGAGTTCAAATTTTATAGACAATCTTGCATCACCCTGGATGGAACACATCAACTGCACCATCCCTGATATATCAGTAACGGTTTTGCAATGATGGAGGTAGGTTTCAAAATTGCTTCCTGTTTGCAGCTTCTTTCATTGTTAATGAGAACGACAGCCATACTGAGCACATGCCACATCTATCTCTTTGTACACTGCCCTGTTGTCATAAAATATTGCTCATTCTTGATTACATAGGGCCATATTCTGCTGTTAAGCCATGGATGGAGTATCTCAACAGAAATTAATGCTAAGGCTCTGCTGTTACTTGGAAAAATACTGATAGCAGAATATGGCCTATAAGAATTTGTTTGAATTTTTTTTTCCTCTACATACAGAGATGGGACTATTTGTGATGGCAGATGTTGCTTTAGAAGTGAAGTTTTCAATATATTTTTTAATGGTTCTAAAATTGTTTATGTTATCTCTTTACAAATGCTTAAAAATTGTCCATTTATACCCATTAAAGTTTCTTGAACTTGTGTTCAGTCTTCTTTTCTCTTTTACAAGGCATTGCACCTGGATAGAAAATGCTTAGTCACAATCTCTAACAGCACTATCTCTGGGTGAAAAAGATTACTTTTCATCTTGGGTTATAAGAAGTTCATTACAAGCCACAAAATCTTCACTCTGCCAATCATTTCAACATTAAGATAAAACACATATGACACAAAGCACCTCTTCATAAGAGGAGCCAAAGGCTTTATAGAAAGAAAAGGAGACTAGATGCAAAAACAGATATTTGTGTCACATAAGGATCATTGTTTCATTCCATCTTGCCTCATATTCCAATGAAAATAAACCATTAAGCATCTTGTTATATGCTCTGTTATATAAGCATGAAGAGACTAATAAATCTGTGGCCACTGATCAGTATTACTATATACTTCCTCGTGAGCAAATATATCTGGTTTACCAGTTCCCTTCATGCTGCAGAACTGCAGTTATACGCATAACTGACAGTTGTGCAGTATTTTTCCCGTTTATTCTAATTAAATGTGACATGATTTCTTTCTGGATGCTGCTGTCCTGAGTGAACTATAATGTGGAGATTCATGGCTGTGTTTAAGGAATACAACAGCCAATTCTGTATTTAAATCACTAATTATCCTGTGCCTATAGATATCCTTTCTGAATGCAGCACCCCAGTGTTCTTTTATGTGAAACAATTTCTTTTTTAGCCATTTGAAACAAGTTTTAAAGAGATCAGTAGATTTTAAAAATCCTAAGAGTCATCAGTTTCACCAGATGTAGTTTAACATTAAAATAAAACGAGATACAGGAAATCTGCTTTGCCTAATATCTCTGCTTTAACAGGAAATACCTAGTCCCCCTTCACTATGATACCAAACTAGCTGTTCCTACATAGCATTAAATAAACACATAGTGACTAGCTAGCATCAAAAATTGGTTACCCTGGCTTCACTTAGAAGAACAAGAACAAAATTTATTCCTTATATGCCTTGAGTGAAGCTTATGTTATCAAACAAGAAATTAAGTTGACCCAATAAACACTGCTGTCAGATACTGGCACATATATCCAGGGGAAGGAAGGATACAGTCCTGTTAAGCTTTGTCTTTCTGTATTCTAACCCAGTACATAGCTCAGTAGAAGAGCACTGTCCTGGGACTTACACGACATAAATTTTGTTGTTAGATCTGGCATTAGCTTGATGGATAACTCTAAACTAGCTTTATCCTCTGCTTCCACATCTGTCTAACCTAGCTCTACATCCCCATGTGCCTACCCACATCAGGAGAGTGCTCTGAGCTGTAGCAAAGACCACCACAAAAGCTGAGCCATTCCTACCCGAGCCAGAGGGGTCTTCCCTGGCCTGGCCCACGCCCTGGCCAGTTCCGTGGCTGGCACTAAGTGTACCACCACGGGCAAACGCGCTCAGCACCGCGCCCAGACGAGCAAGGACAAGGGTGTACGGTATAGGAGGTACTGGCGCGTACACAAAGGCTGGAAGACTAACAAGAGTTGTCCTAGAAATGACTGTTCAAAGTACAACAGGCTCTTGTTACCAAACAAGAAATGACAGGCATTTCTGAATGCTCTAAAAGTGATTTTTTTATTAATATTTACCAATTGCAATCAAATTATACCAAGACCCTCAACATCCCTAGTACACGCAGAAACACTACTCTAAAAAACAATGTTTTCCACTCGCTCCCTTGAACAAGCAACTCGGCCTCATTTCTTCTTAATCCTGCACTAGTAATTTTCAGCCTCCCTCCCATTCCATTCTCTAAAATTTAAGCATCCCCCCCACCCAGTCCCAGTGATTGCAGCTGCCTCCACCTCTCTACCTCAATCTTCTATTCAGGTTCAAGCTGTCTAACTGCCTCAGCTTGAAAAGAAAGGCAGAGGTGACAACATACAAGCACTGAAGACAACGCTGAAAAACTTCTGAATAGCCAGTGGAACTCGGGGAAGGAAAGGGCAAAGACAGATCTCCAAGCTAAAAAGCACATAAAAACTATTCACAGAATATGCTGTGAAATTTCAAAAGAAATTGTATACACAGCTGAATTTCCTGATTAACAGTTTCAAAATAACCTGCATAGACAGACAGGTATCACTACGTCTGTCAATCCCAGTGTTTGTCTGTAAACCATGATAGATTGAAACCTTTTTTGAAAACCATTCTGATTATAGTTACTCTAACAGTAATTTTTAATAAAGTATTTTTCTATCTGCCCAGGAGACAGCAATCAGTGGATTTATGACACTAAGTTCATTAAAAGGACAGCTAAGATCACAGAATTAATTGATGCCCCCTTGTACCTATTTAATGAGAATGATTTTCTGTTATCCTAGATTACAAACCAAGCTGTAGAAGTGACAGATAAAAGACCAATCTACTCCCAGCCAAAACCTCTATTCAGTAGCTTAGCAATTTATCTGTAAACTGAATTTGGAATCATATCTTAGCCTTGAAACTCATTAGACATTAGATGTTCAGTCCAAGTGCGTAATTCAATTTTAGCTGTCGACCTGCAGCAGCGAATCCAGCAATGATAAATGCTGAAGTTATCTACCCAATGACAGACTACTTACCAAGTTAAGACTTGGTAACTTCTCAGCAATAAGGCCCTGTGTAAAGCTGAAACAGTTAAGTGCTGAAAGTACAGAAATTCACACTGGAGGCAGCAGTATTTGCTGTGTTTCAACTTCACTTTCTTGTTTTGCTTGGAATCTATAAAATGTGTATTCTGTAGACTGTAGATGTTTGATTTTCAGATAGGTTGATTCTTCCAGGGACTTTGAGGGAGCTGCTTCTATTTATGCTGCCCAGACACCTGATCTTTCAGCCTTTTCCAATTACACAATGTCCTCCAAAAGTCAAAAAGAACTGTTCAATCTAACTGGTTCTTTCATGCACAGTTGTTCTTTGTCTAAGAGAACAAGAAGATGAGGAATATGAGAATCAAACTCAGGCCTCACTGAAGTTTTTGAGAATTTGGTCATCAGCTTGAACATAACCAAGACCTCAGAACATAACTATAGCTCTTTTGGATGAATCTCATTTTTGGTTACACAAGGAAAGAAATAATCACAGCCCTTGAATAAACAGATGTTATCAAAAAGAGTTTTCATGCCCTAGATGTAATATTTTACATCCATTTCCCCCATGAAGTCCTGCCTCTTGTAAAATCAGCTCAGCTGCCCACCCCAAATTGTCTTGTATTTTATCCTCAAAAAATGCACACATTGTTAAAAATTCACTAACTGAAATTACGTATTTCTAGCCTCCTGGTTAAAACCATAAATATAGAGCAAACAGTAAAGTATCAGAGACAAAAAAAAAAGGCAATAATCTCCCTGATGTTCAAAACATAGTATCATAACCAAGCTTTAACTTTTGGCACTTGAGAATAATGAGACTGATTTTCTCAACCCTAATCCTGGACAATTTACCTGACATAAAACTAGTATTATTTACCCATGGACACTTGAGCCTAATAACAGCTGTTACACTAACAGACATCAGAACTCAGCTTCCTAGGACTATTTTCAATCCACCCATTTTATATCGTCATGGTTTGAAGTGATGTATGGCTCATTTGTGTGGGGTTTTTTACCCTCTTTTTTTCCTTTTACAAGAGTGAGTTGTGACAAACATATAAACAAAATCTATCCCACAACTGTGTATCAGATTTTGATTTGGTTTTTTTGTCCCCCCTGCCCCAAGGTGCTAACAATGCAATACATCAAAACCGGTTCTTCCACTTTTTTATCCATTTTTAACCTCATGCTCATCAAGAAACAAAAGATTTATCTTTTGTCCTTACAAAGGCGCAGCATGCTCTTCACATCATTGTATTTCCTATAGGTCCTGCTGCAACTCTTAACACATGCAGTCTACATCCAAAAACGGAACAGAAGACTCATCTCCCAGGAATCTGACAAAATTACAGTTTAAATTTGTAATAAAGCAAGCCCCTATGGAAAAGAAATCCTATAAAATGGGGGGGAAGCAGTAGAATACAAGAACGGTTACTCTAAAAACTTCTGAAACATATTAGTGAAAACTTCAGATCTACAGAATGCTGTAGCAGGGATATGATTTGTGACTGCAGCCTTCAGAACATTTCTCTAAGTGTGAAAACTATTCCAGTTATAATAGATAGTATACATATAATACAGAAACTAACACTCTAGTTTTCTACTGACCTATTTAGCTTTGGAGTCTTAGGTAATTTCTAGGGAAGCTGGATAAGTGTCAGTTAATTACAAAAAGCTGGCTCTCTGTACCTCCCAAGTTAATTATTCTGACATAAATGCCATTATTTTTCCCTTGTCCACTGCAGAAGGAAAGTGTTAAGTGTGAGAAGGGCATTTTGAGTAAGCGTATCTCTCTTGTTTGTAAGAAGCTGATTGTGAATTACATTTGCACAGATTCAGTCTCATGGTTTGCTATTCTTTTAAACTTCATGGCAAGTACATCTCAGCTGTAATTTTCAATCGCGTTTATATTCCAGCTCTGTCCCTCTGTTGAGTAAGAATTGCCCTAAGAGACAACCTATGCTCAGAGTGTCTGGGTAGACTTAATAAATCACATCTCAACTCTGTTGTACTTCACTCCAGATCTACTGGAATCCATACACACAATCTTCACCTTCAATTAAATCTCAAGGTGAGCTTGGAATGATAATCTCCTGGGAAGCAAGCCTGAGGTGCCTGTGTCCCATCACGTAACCAGCCACTTCACTGACTGGGTACATCCATTACCTAGCTAGCAGGTATTCTTCAAGTGTATTGTAACCTTTCCCATGACTATCTCCACTACATAATTAGCAGGGCCTGAATGGTTTCTCCAGGAATACATGTATTGAATGTATTGATTACTGAATCACAGAAAAACCTGTGCTTACATTTGAGGTGAAGAAACTAGAAAATGTGGTGTTCTTGTAATAAATTGTTAGCAGAAAAATACTTCATTCTGCCTGTAGACCTAAATACAACACAGACAAAGAAAATGCAATCCCAGACTAAGTATCTTCCCCTTCGTGTATCAGGCAGCATCTTGAAATTAGCTGAGTCCTTGATAGCGAGACCACACTGAAGACATGTATCTGCCAGGGAAGCGACAGCAGAAAGAACCAGTTGACACAAATGAACTGTTAGCTCAAAAATCCCAAAGGATCAGGGGATACTTGAGTATTGCCGATCAGGTTCCACTGTGGCAACTGAGGCACAGACTCTCCATTAAAGTGCAGAAGGAGAGTCCTTTATTATTACAATGGTTCATATATATGCTCTCACTACCTTAGCTCTTACTTCAGCAACTAGACAGTCATCAACCCTCTCTCCCAAAAACAGTTCCATACTTTCTCCGAGCTGACTTATCTTTCTTCCAGGGCCTTGCTGCTTCTCCAGGCCGGCGCAGAGCAGAGCTGGCACTTCTCCAAGCCAGCGCAGGACAGAGCTCCTGCCTGGCTCGCCAAGCAGAATTCTCTGAGCAGAGCTCTCCACCTTCACGAAGCTCCCCCAAACAGCGCTCCCCCAAACAGCGCTCCCCCAAACAGCGCTCCCCCAAACAGCGCTCCCCGGCTGAGCTGACCAGCTGATGTCGATTTGGCTCTTAAGTATTGAATCTCCCACAGCTGTGCAGGGCTGACAGGCCAAGCCAACTTGCCTCTTAATCATTTACCAGTAACACATGATTTGACTCTTAACATATTGAATCTCCCACAGCTGTGCAGAGCTGACACTCCCACAGTTCCACCACACCAGCAGCTGTATGGACAGGGAGCAAGACAGCTATCTGCAAGGGGCTTTAAACTCAATGAACAGACACATGTGATATAAAACTCCAGGGCCTCTAGAATCCCCAAATCCAGGTTTTTTTACAGTTTACTACATCATAATCTTTTTTGTTAACACCCAAACTAGATATTGAAACTAAAGTGCTCATTAAGGTAACTTTAAAACACAACTGTGGGTAGAGTAATAACCTTATCCCTGAATTCAGGAATAAGGTTATTTTTGTCACCAATTATCTAAGTTTTTCTTTATCTCAGCTTTACACAAGTCAGCTTTTGCTGTCCCTCTCTCAATAAACATTCTGAAGCAAATCTACTCTTACACAATCAGCTTTGTGTGAGTAAAGTAATATAGTATACTATTTTAAAACAAACTTTTCCCCTATGATGCTGGAAGGCCTTTGGCTTACCAACTCCACAAAAACTTGTCTTTCTTGAATTTCAGTGATCAGAAGTGCTCATATTTTTAATTAAGTATTCTCTCTTATACATTTTACAATTTTATTTCTTCAACAGAACCAGAAATCTTTCATTTTCTGCATTCCTACAATATATTTGCTCTCCTCAGAGTAGCATTACTTTCGTTACTTAGAGTAACTCTGCAAATCAATGAAAGTACACAGGTTTTCCCTCTCATCTATTTCAAGCTGAGCTGCCAGGGCTGAGAATAAATTCGTCTTAGCTCTCAATTCCATGACCTTCTACTTTGTACTTTTAAATTTCATTTCATTTATATTACTTGAGTTCTCAAGGTCTTCCAATTCTGCCTGCTTGGTATTCCAACCCTTCTCCGTATTGGTCATGTTTTCCAACTCCCTGCTATCAAGTTTCACTACCACACTTCTAATTTTCGACTAAACAAATCAGAGAAAGGTAAGTGCAACAAGGGAAAAAGCAGTGAAGAAGTGTGAAAATCCAGTCCAAAGTCCAACAATCCATCAGTGGCAAAGCTGGAACAATACAGGTCCCCCAGTTCCTAGCCCTGTATTTGCTTGATCACCCAACACTGCACTTCTGATCAGGTGTGAGGAGGCACTCATAGGCTCAGAAAGGTGATGTACATGAAGAATTGACCAAATTGTCTCTTCAGTGGATTGTATCAGGGGATGGTAGTCCATGACCAACCTGGGAAATCTAGTATCTAATCTAATCTACTTATAGATAACTATTAATGCTGCTGATAGTTATATGTAACTGTTTATCCACAGCCAGTCAGAAATGTATACACACAGGTGGTGACATTTCATGCTTTGCATCTTAGGCATGGCATGCATAGTCTCAAAGCATCTCCAGGCATATAATGCAAGGGGGTTTTAACATGATAGCCTGAACTGAAACTCTGTAAGCAATAAAATTTAAAGAAACAGCTTAGTTAATGCTCAGAACGTGGTCTGGCAGGCTGCCATGCATAAACATGCACTGAAACCAGAGTTCATGCCAAGATTTTCAGCTTTCAACTTCACAGAAATTCCTTGTATGGTTTAT
The DNA here is from genome assembly GCF_047716275.1 of Strix uralensis. NCBI lineage: Eukaryota > Metazoa > Chordata > Aves > Strigiformes > Strigidae > Strix > Strix uralensis. Next base: position 19,700,169 of record NC_133985.1, read on the forward strand.
ACTAGATCCTCCAAGTTCATTTAGCTTTTTTCCTTCCTTTTTGCAGTTTAATCCATAGCTAGTTGAACTTATTACCTTTTTATATTTAAGCATTAATAATATAATAGACATAACTCCAAGTAAAAGTAATAGAATTAGTCTGTTCATATAATTTTGATTAAAGACAGGCCTAACACTAAGAGGACACTTATTCTATGCCTTCCGTGCCAAGCCTCTGTGAACGCAATGAGATGCTGCAGCGTGACCTATTACAATAACGTGTACGGCTATTCCCATAATAAATACCTTCTAGGATTCATAAGAATTCACTTCACATTCAGGTGTCAAATTTGCACTGAAACTCCTCTTAAGCCAAAGGATATCTCTCAACAGATTTGATCGAAAGATCGAGGCCTTAACATTTGTGTTCATAATATCAAAAGGTCTAATTTGATTCTCATATTCCTGATGTCTGCTTTTCCAAGCCTCAAATCTGTACAAAGGAAATAGATGCAGGCCTGTCCTACAGACTCCACCTTGCTTACTTTTTTTTCTTTTTCTAGTAATAAATATATTGATTTATATTTTATTTTTTAGATACTTACTAAACTAGACCTAGTCAATTACTTAAGTATGGTTCAAGCTACATTCAATATATGGATTAGTTGAATAACAAATTCCATATTACCACAGATCCTGAGCTCTGTCCTTTCTTTTTTACAGCTTCCAACACACAATTGTGAGGAAGAGAAATACTATTATCCCCAGCTGTAAAATGGGACTTAAGGCAGGGCTAAGATTTGGTGATTTATCACACAGAAAGCCCATGGCAGACAAGGCAAAAGGGGCGGAAGACAGACAGGAATATCAAGTTCAGATTGTACTGAAAGCTTATTAATACATCCGATATTACACCATTATTGATACTGGACAGCTGGACAATATACAAGATTTTCAACAGCATGTGCCTCACAACAGATAAGTCCCATTGAGCTTATTATTCATTTACAGGCTCTGCTTGTTTTTTAAAATGGAGCACTTGAATATTCTACAAATTGTGTTCAAGCTGTGAAAAGATTGTATTGTAAAGTATTGTTTTAATGTGATTCCTTGAGGCCTTCTGAAAATGTTGACAGGTCAACATTTCAGACTATTAAATTCAGTCGGACTTAAAAACTTAGCCCCGTTATGTGGATGTTAACGCAGACTTCAAATGAGGTGTACTTCTGCGCTCTCTTTTCACAGAAGAGTAATGGCTGCTGGGCCATTAAGTGCAACTACCATGCTGTCTTTGCCCAAAAGAAATATGGGTCGTACTAAAAAAAACGATCAATAGCTGTCTTCTCAAATCAGGCCATATTGGACAATAGCTCAATAAGGCTGACCAACCAATTGATTTTGAAAAGAATAACCTGAAAAAGTTGAGAGAAGCCCAATTTAAAATTTTATATTCAATTATATATCATCTGTAAAAAAAACCACCCAGTTCTACAACATTACAACAGATTTATACGCACATATGTGTGCGCAGATGTTTGTGCTCATGCAGGGACAGATTTTAAAGTGGCCACACCCAAACCAATCAAATCTTAGCTCCATACGTAGTGTTTCTCCTACTGTACATAAGGACTCAGTTATGTAAATATTTGTGCAGTTTTATTTATATAACATGACATAAAACTCCGAAAGCTACTAAAGGTAATGATGATAATTACTGCAACCTTGCTTCTGCTGATTTACAGGGTACAAACTAGGCCTTCTGCTCTGTAGTAGCTGTAGTGTCAGACCCAAGAAGGTTTTAACTGAATCGCCACTTCTATACTCCAGCCTCCTGGGCAAAGCCCACATCGAGAACCTCGTCTAGTCATCATCTATGCGTGTGTGTGTGTATATATATATAGTTACAGTTTGGGAGGAAAGGGAAGATAGTTTCCCTACAATTCAACAATTATGAATGAAATGCTAATCTACCCCATACACAGCAGTTAATCCTGTTATGCTGCCTCTCACCAGTGTTTTAACAAATGTTTTAACAATCTAACCTCGACAACACAGGCGTGAAGCAAGGATCAGATTTCTTCTAATGACATCTCTGCATGCAAGAAGCGTGCTGTCTCTACTATACCTACTACACTGGCAGCAACACTACCTATGCATGTCTTCACCTGTGGACACAGCACCTCTCCAGGAGATTATGATGCAGTAAATCACTTTGGTTGAAGAAAAGTTATTAAGAGCTTAATTTCATATGCAAGCTTTTTATATTTTCTTTTTGGAAAAAGCTTGGTAGGAAGTGATTAATAGTGTCTGTTAATTTGCCCCATAAAAGGTTTCATGGATAATCATATGCATTCATAACATGCTAGTTTTGAAGTCATTAAATAGAACCCTTAAGACAGCTAAGTAGAAAGATACCTAAGCTCTGCAAGAACTTTATACTATTTGCTTTTGCCTGGCAGAGGACTGGTTAAGAGGTTTTTTCCCCATAATATGATTCTTCCTATAGAAAAGAGTTTTGAAGCTTTCCAGTTTTTGTTAGCATTTTCAGAAAGTCTAAAAAAGCATTTTCATGTGTGAAACCTTAACACATGAAAGAGGTAATCTTCATGAACATCTTCCACAGCAAGAGGAATAATTTCTCTGACAATTGCACTTGTGAGATTGGGGCAAGGGGACAAGAACAGAAGTTGCAAGGACTCCAGGCTTAAAAAAAAAAAAAAAAAAGCGCATAAAATTAAATAAAAACTTTAAGCTCAAGAAGTGTGATTAATGCGAGACCTCAATTCGGAAGGAGACTGTTAAAAAATGTCCCTTGCTATAAATCTGTCCCTCGTTAAAAGTGTTTTCGGATTAATTTCTCAGTCCTTCATTCAATTTACCATTTTCAAATGCTGCCGAATTTTCACATCAAGTGAAATGCTTAACCTGCGTTCCCCAGGAAACTAAACCAGATATTAACAAAGATTCCCTTGGAGCCTGGTAAAAATCTATGAATCTGTATTAACTGTAGAATCTCCTTAATAAATAGTAGCTACTGTACAAGCATGGGCTTTTCCAGACACCTATTACACAAGAACTTCAACAGTCCCAGTGGGTGGATGTCATCACAGTGACTGCACACAAATATACGTTCTGACATATCTGTTGATACCTTTGTTAAGGCCGTACTTTGTTATATTGAGATTCAGAGCAGCATGATTTCTCAGAGATGACCACAACTACAGGAAAACGTAGAGAGAATAAGCTAGGGAGACAGGTCACGTTTAACTGTAATACTCTGACTTTCTCTTTGCAAAGTAAGATACAGTGGTAAGACTGCAGAGACAAACGCAAAGCATGCAAGTTTAACTTAATATATTACAAAACACCAGAGCTTCCTAAACAAACAAACAAAATGTTACAGAATAGCACTAGCAGAGCTGCTAGCCAGCTCTGCTCTTCCCTTTCCAGCCACAGCACACAAATCCCACGCAATAGAGAACACTTAACCTCAACGTGCTCATGATCAACGTTAACAGTGATGTTTCCCTTATCCAGCCTTGGGCAGACTGAAGCAGCATTTTCTGTGTGTGCTCCAAGAAAGCTTTTTCAGCGTTATAAGCAGAAGCAAAAGAAGCTCTGTAAATATTACATTCACCACAAACGTTGCATTTCCCTTTCTCCAGTCATTGACTTAATACACGCAATTGTATCCAAACTAGGGGAATTCAAGAATTAATTTTAAGCTTAAGTGATTTGTATGTCATAACGCATCTTGAAGCTACCCCTGTTTTCCAGACTGAAAAAAACCTGAGTCAAAGCATATATACCAGCGCCAAAGATCTCCATGAGCAGAATTGACAATAAAATATTTTCCACCAAATCTGCAGGCAAAAAAAAGCTTCACTGTTTACCACCTTGTGGCCTGAACTGGTAAATATTCCCTTCTTACACACACACCGTCTCATCATTTTACAGTTAACTAGCCTCTTAAGCAGCAGGCACAGAAACTTCGCTCAAAGTTCCTCCCCAAAGGAAAATTGAAGACCATACGCTTTCAGCGAGACCAACACGGAGCCCAAACTGCCCCGATTGATGGGGTAAATCGAGAATGCCAGGACTGACTGTCCAGCTTCCAGACAGCTCTGAACATCCTTCACACGCACAGCAACCGGTTGCCCAAGCTGCATCTCTCTTCTCCCCACAGCTTCTAAAAGCCAGCAGCCTCCCATTGAAAGGATGCTACGGTGAAATGGAACAAACAAGAAGGATGCGGTAAAGGAGGAAGTACTTACATCCCTGAATTTGTTCCAGTACTTGTCTTTATCGTACTGCGAAACGGTGCTCAGCCATTTGTCGTTGTCCAGGAAATTGCCATGATTGCTATTACTCGTGATGATTTCAGGATGCCGGCTCTCCACTTGCAGGAAGCACCAGGCAGCGATTACCAGCACCCCCGACATCTGCAAGGAGAGGAGAGGAGCGGAGAGGAGCGGAGAGGAGCGGAGCGGCGGCGCGGCCGCGGGGGCGGCTTCCTCGGGCAGGGAAGTTTGAGGGACCCCAAGTTCGGGCTTGTCTCCCCTCACGCCCCTCACCAACTTCTGGCTGCGGAGCTGCCCGGTCCGCTGGGACCCACCCTGCCCGCCCAGCCTGGAGGGGCGGGGAATAACAACAGTAATAATAATAATAATAATAAAAATAAAAGCAGGTCACCTGGGGGCGGGCAGACACCAGCCAGGGGGGAACACAGCGCCACGAAACCCCGATAAAACCTCCCGCGGGAGCAGCCAGCGCCGGCTCCGCGAAGTTTGGCTGCCAGGGCGGGGAGGCAGCCCCTACCTCCGGGCAGTGCCGCCGGCCGGGGCTCCGGGCACCGTGCGCGCCGCCGCCTCCTCCTCTTCTTTTTCCTTCTCCTCCTCTCTTCTTCTTCTTCCTCCTCCTCCTCCTCCTCCCGTCCTTTGTCCGCTGCCGGGGCGGCGGGTCCGGGAGAGCCGCCGAACCCCCCGCGTAGGCGCCGTCCGCGGCTCCGGCTGCGCGTGGCTGTGCGGGTGCGCGTGGCTGTGCGCGCGGTGCCGGGGGCGCGCGGGTGGCCGCGAGCCGCGGTCTGGCGCCATCTACCGCCGCGCGGCTTCCGCGCTGCCGGCGCCCGCCTGAGGGGGAGTCGCGCGCCCAGCGGCCGCCCGCAACGGCCTCTCGGGGAGGCGCGGAGCGTCCCTCAGCCCCGGGCGGCGGCGGGCAGGGGAGGGAGTTGTCACAGCCTCGCGCCGGAGGAATCCGGGGGGTACTTGTCACAGTATCATCTCGGTTGGAAAAACCCTTGTAGATCCCCCAGTCCAACCATGAACCTCACACTGACCGTTCCCAACTCCACCAGATCCCTCAGCGCTGGGTCAACCCGACTCTTCAACCCCTCCAGGGATGGGGACTCCCCCCCTGCCCTGGGCAGCCCATTCCAACGCCCAACAACCCCTTCTGCAAAGAAATCCTTCCTAAGAGCCAGTCTGACCCTGCCCTGGCGCAGCTTGAGGCCATTCCCTCTTGTCCTGGTGCTTGTTCCTTGGTTCAAGAGACTCATCCCCAGTTCTCTGCACCCTCCTTTCAGGGAGAGGGTGATGAGGTCTCCTCTCAGCCTCCTCTTCTCCAGATGAAACCCCCCCAGTTCCCTTCACCGCTCCCCATCAGACCTGTGCTCCAGACCCTGCACCAGCTCCGTTGCCCTTCTCTGGACACGCTCGAGTCATTCAATGGCCTTTTTGGAGTGAGGGGCCCAAAACTGAACCCACTCATCAAGGGGCGGCCTCACCAGTGCCGAGCACAGGGGTCAGATCCCTTCCCTGTCCCTGCTGGCCACGCTAGTGCTGATACAAGCCCGCAGAGAAGAGGGGCCCCGGCCGCGGGGTTGTTGCAGATCTGTGCCTTGGCCCCGAAAAGCCCCAGTGGTGCGGCAGGGCCGGGCTGCTGGGGAGAATGTCTGTGGGGAAAGCTGGGGGTGGCCTCTGCAGAGAGATCGGCAGCGAATTCCTCACTGCTGCTGCACTCTGAAGAGTTACAGAGCCATAAAACTGGCCTCAAAACCACAAAAAACCCAACAAACGCCAGCTTTTATAAACCCCACGTAGGATAGGACTGTCTTGAGTCAATGGGTTTACAGTTTACAAAAGTGATGACATTTCGAAGACACAAAAGTCATCCCAGGTTTCTTAATTTCTTTGGACAAGGACCTCCCCTCCCTTGGTCAACACATTCCACACCATGAAGACGTTTCTGCTCCCACAATCAGATGATGAAGTAGGGGACTGCCCAGGCCATCAGAAGGGCGTAGGGGAAAGCCATCTTCTGTTTTTAAAAATGGGAAGGAGACAGATGAGGGGAGCTACATACTGGTCTAGAAGCAAGACTGAAAGGAGACCATCTCCAGCAAGAAAGGAGAAACATGTCCACTGTCAACTCAGGAGGTGGGAAGGAGGGCTGGGCAATGTCCTACACTGGGATTTGGGTGATGTTTCTGTATCCATCCCCAAAGACCATGAGAAGGCACTCTTCCTCCTCTTACTTCTAGCATTTCAAGGGATAGGAAAAAGGGAAATTTCACATCCACAATTTTTAAAATATGGAGAGGAGGCTCTCATTGAGGGTCTCGTTCTCTGCACCTGGATGGAAGAGACAACTCATCCCCTGCTAATTAATATGATGCCCCAAAATGAGGACGTACTTTGGCTGATCATTTTGAACAGAGCTGTGAGTACCATTCCATATGACATTCTAAAAATATGGTTCATTAAACTATCTTGTAAATACTGCCTTTTCTCTCCAAGAAAACTATCAACAGGGTTAATTCCACTTTTTCCAAACAGACACATTAGGCGTTTCTTTAGTAACACAGAAAAGGGTCACATTTATTTATTTTTTACTGCTATATCTGAGCACTGAACTCAGTATACAGTTCTATTCCTAAATCTGATTTTAAATACAGTTCCTAAATAGCACGTAACCACAATAAAAGCCTCTGGGACTGAAAAAAAACAATGAGGTTTTATTAATTTTAACAGCATAGAACAAGCACATTTGCATGTAAGTACCCCATATTGCATTCTCCCCTTGGTGCACATAGAATCTGATGAAAACTACGTGCTGCAGAAGGGCAAAATATATCCCAATAAAAGCCAAAAATGGAAGAAATCCAAACCAAAGCCCTGCAGATTTGGATGTAAATCCATATCCAAACGCCTTGTTCCATCTTGGCTCCTATACTGGACTATACCATTCTTCTGATGGTGGTCCAAGGTAAGTGTTCCTCTCAAGCATCTCCATTGTGCACAGACTTTCCTATAAAGCTGTTAGTTTCAGTAACAGACAAGGTTTGTAAAACTTCCACCTGGCAGGGTGAACACAAGCTTTCACCTTTCCTACTTAGATTAACAGAGTACTGTGCAGTTTGTTCTGTATGGGCCTTTTCTGTAAGGCTTTTAACAACAGAGAATTTGTCTTCTCTGCACAGACATTAAAGATCTTGCACCATCTTAAATCTCATGGTTAAGAGATTTCCCCAGTGAGCTTACAGAAATCTGTTGTCATTCAGCTATATACAGTTCCATTTGACTCATGTTTCACCCCAGACATTGCTGCATTTCAGCACTGTCCTACACAAACCACGTTAGCTGTTACATAGTTGAGGATTTTTGTGCGCAAGGAACTACATCAGTGCTTCCAGCTTTGCATAGATGCACTAGTTACTACTTTCTTGATCCCACTGGAGGTCAAACCAATTTAGTCCTCACTTGACCATTTCTTCAAGTCATGAACTGCCAGGCCAGGCTGGTAAGGAGCAGCAGAACATTGTTTCCACCAAAAGTTGTAGGAGTTCTACCCGTTATATATTTACAGCAGCACCCTGTAAAACACACTTGTTAGCAGAGCACGCCAGGCTCAGCCCGTAGTGACTTCGGCACGGTTGACTTCACTTAGCATGAAGCAGGCTGATATGCTTGCCAGTCAAAGAGCTGAATGACAAATTACAGGAACATTGTATATAAAGCGACTAATTACATTTTTACTTGTAGCTTTTGTGTCAGAAATGTGTCTTCATTTATTTAATTACTTCATAATCCCATATTCAAAACATGGCTAATCTTTCTTGATCCAGTAAAACATGGGCTTCCTGTTTAATCCTGATAGCAATCTCCATCACTCAGCAGCTGCAGCATTTCACCTCCACACTGTTTATCATCCATGACTAGAATTGAAACACCCTTGCCGGCTGGTTTTTATCTCTGGGCAGTGCTATAATTGCCTCTAATTCTGATCCAAGAATATAATATTAGAGAACTCTCTATAGTGGGTGAGTCAACTATTTGGTATTTCGGATGTAAAAAGCTCCTTTGTTCCAAGTTAGAAGAACTATTGAAGAGTTAAAAATATTAATTTTTTTTCCGTGCTTGCAGCTGTAAAAAGTGCCACAGTATTGATTTTGGATATTATTTGATAATTCACTTCAACTGTATAAATCAATTGATCAGAAGTTGTAACTGTGCCCATGCCCTGCCAGCTCCTCCATGCTGTAGCCTGTCCGGGTTCATTCTGGAAGCAGAACCTTCTGGTGCAGAAAGCACTTCACATGCACAGGCATCAAGGGCCAGATCTCAGCTCCAGCTAATTTCCCCACGCAGGGGAGCGTTACAGTCATCTTAACAGGACACCGCGGGGCTTTCAGTTAATAAAGCCTTCAGCACCAGTCTTGCAGGCAACATAACTGAAGTACGTTAACTTCCCCCTAGACCAGAGTGAGGGTGCCCGGAGAACCAAGCCAGCCACTCCTGTTCTCCCTAAAGCTCCACTGAACCTGTCCCACATCATATCCAGTGGCCAGCAGCTGTGTACCCAGTAGGGTAAAGGCTGTGGCAACAGCACGTAAGTGTTGTCACGTAAAGGATTTTACTTCCCCCAGTCATATTTGGCAGCAAGACACATTTTCACCTTCTTGATTGCTTCCATAGTTCTTGAGGCAGTGGCTGCAGCCTTTGTAGTAGAGCCTTGAAAATCTGTGGACTTTTATGGATGTTTTTTCCCTACCTCTTGTGAGGCACAATTCCACTGACTTCATTTTTTTAAACATTCACTCAGGAAAGAAAATCTTTACAGTTACAAATGTTTAAAGTGCATTTCTGTACTTTACTGCGTACCAGAGTCCTTCACTACTGGATTAGGAAAATTAAGTTCTTGTAATTTAACTGGATTTTAAAAAAATCACTAAAAAGGTACATGCAGTGGCACAGACCTTTATTTAACGTCCCTTTGTATCTTCCAAATACTGCTGTATCCTTTTAATAGACAGGGGTTTTATTTCCTCCTGTGATTCTCAGAACTGCAGATTCAGCTTTGTTAGCTCTGCTGGGCAATTGTGCAGAAAAAAACTAGTTTAACCTGTGCAATAAGTGATTGTTGGCTTATACAAAGTTCCTGAGACATTTGTCCATTTTACAACAGACTGTAATTCATTTGCTTTAAAAATACTAAAAATGCATCTTCTGATTTGACCTCTTTATTCACCTGTGCTCCTGGCCTCTTCTCTATATAAGACAGCCATATTTCATTGCAACAGTGCCTGGAATTTTGCAAGGATCTGCTAAATGCTTGCAACCAGAAGTGAAAATATGTCACACGGCAGGAAAATTATGGATTTCTTGCAGACAAAGTGGCACCAGCTACTTTGGAGGTGGTGCAGTTGGTGCAATCCCCTCTGTCCTCATCCTTCTGAAGCACTTCACCGCAGTGTCAGTGATTCCAGTGTAACAGAAAGCATCCATTGACCTGGAAAGATCCTACAACATGTTCTGCAATCTATTTGCTAATGTGTATTAGTTGTAATATCCCAGAATAAAGTGAATTGAAATACTGGCAAGTCCTGGACAAAGTAAGAGCTGAACAGTTTATGGTAGAGAGGTATAAGAAAGAAAACAGCTCAAGCAAAAAAACAGTAAAAACAATGACTAAATAAAGTGACTTATCACCTACAAAAGTTGGAGTTGGATTTCAGGACCGAGTTTTTCCCACCTTGCAAAGCTACCTTGCCCAGAGGTGTCTAGAAGATAAAAGAGAAAACTACATTTAAAATTGAAAAGACTTGTGTTCACATAAAGCGTATAATCAAATACAAGGTTACATTTAAACTGAAAGATGAGATTGAGGCAGCTATTCACGATGTTAAACTTTTGCCTTCTGAGGCTAATCCTCAATTTCCTCTGTCAAAAGGAATAAGAAACAAGCCCTTCTGAATGATGCCTCAGAGCAGAAGTCTATCCTAGCCACTGTGGATTGGTTTCTGAAGGATGACACTGACTCCAGAAAGAGCCTACAAAACCAGAGGCACACTAGGTAAAAGCCAAGCCTTGTGATTACTGTCCTCAGGACCTGCAGACTAACATAAAAAAATAACTTTACTCACATGAATCAGTCTATTCGGATCATATCAGAACATTCATCAATTTAAAGACTAAGTGTTTAATGGGAAGATAAACCCTGCATATTTGACAAATGGTTTCACTTTCTTATCTTTTTAGCGGGTATGGTGATCATGACAAAAGTAATTTTATGGTATTTCACAAAGTATCTTGTAAAATGGCAACCTTATTTTATAGTGGCTTTTATTACTACTGGAACTTTTACTAGGAATTGCATCACAAAGATCGGTTAACATAAATATTGCAGTGAAGAGCTCTCACCGTTTAATGCCAGAGTTAACTCTGCCAATGCAGCCTTCATTTCCAGCTGGAAAAGGTCATTAGAATTAAATTTGTCCTCAGACTTCATACTTAGCTGGGATGAAACATTGGTATGTAGTTTTGTAGCTCTGTTCAGACTGGAAAATATCATCCCAAGATTTGCCACTGTCAAGCAGTCTTAGAGAGCTGCCTTAAACCCTCTCTGTAATATATGATCAGAAACAGAGATTTGGAGTTTAACATGGAATATCAAATGGGTTTGTTCAATATTTACCACAGTAAGATCCTGTTTTGAACATCCGTGAGACACCACAGCACCAAACAATAATAAATAACAGCATTTACATAGTCAGATTTCAGAAATTACATTTGCATGGAAGATGGAGCATCATTAATGGCTGAACTGCAGAAATTCAATTTGCATTCACATAAATGTTAAAGAAGTTTCAAGTGTGCTTGTTCTTTCCCCGTGTTGTTATTTTCTTCTTTTTAAACTTTCTCAATTATCCCCATTTTTGCTACTTTTTTTCTTTTCTCTCTAACACGATCTTATGCAGTCTTCACATTTTGAGCTCTTTATGGTTCTTTCTTCCCTTTCTCCTCTCATTTACTGCACTCTTCCCATCCCCCTTTTCTTTTGCTCATATAAACACATACTAAGATCCTTATAAAAGCAGAAGCTTTCCTGGAGATTACGGAGCCAGTCTGGAAGAAGTGCTGCCTGATGGACGAAGAGTCCCAAAACATCTTGCAGCCTCAGAGGCCAGGCTTGGCAGCAGCCCAGTTACATATGGTTAACATCAGATTTGAATTTGCTGAGTAGCGTGAAAACAACAAGAACTGGGGATTTATTGTACCGAACAATCTTCTGGCTCTCACTAAACCCTCTTTTCATTAAAGAAAATAAAACAAAAGTATTGATGTCTATAGATGAGGACAATAAAGATGAGCCACAAAGGAGCCGTAATGGTTTGAATACTCATAAACCCTTCTCAGTCTTTGTGGCTTCAGTGTTTTCCTATGGGGGATAATGTTAAGAATGTGCTAGAATGCAGTACGCTCAGATAATGTAGAGAAACAATTTTCTTTCTCCCTACTGCTACATTTTAGGCATGAAGCTTAAGCTCTCTAGGGAAGCTGATGATTCTCATTGCCAATAACTTGAACCCTTATGGAAAACCAAATGCTGTTTCACAGTCGCTGAATCCCTTGAAGTCAGCGGGCTTAAGACGAAAAGTTTGGGTAGGGAGGGAAGAGAGTCATTAGGGGTGGCAATAGCTGAAAGAGAGGTAAAAGGTGCAAGATAGGGTCAGCATCAGGGTCTGCTAGCACCCAGGGTCGCTGTAGGGAATTTGAGGACTGTGGACCATATGCCCCGGGTGTGGCATGAGGGTTCTGAACACCGAGTTCTCAGCCAGCTTCAGGCCTTGGGATGCTGAAGGTGACTGACAAAAATCTGACCATTGGCTCTGAACTGCTACAAGCCTATATCGCTGTATCTACCCCAGCAGAGTCATTGCTCAGGCGTGGCAGGGGCAGACCTTGATCCAGCTAAACAGTCTCACTGCTATCAACAGCCCGTTCAGTCACATGTACTTTAAGCAGGTCCTTGCACCAGCGAACAGTACTGTGCGAAGAACCATGCGGTGGTCAGAAAATGGACAAAAATTTAAAAAGAATTCTGAACAGCTTCATCTGCTTCAAGCAATTACTAATTTGTCTATAATAACAGGATTATAAAAACAAAGAAAAATAACCCCCAAACCCTGATAATACTATTAGGAAAATGCCTTACCCACAGCGACAGTCTCTAGAAATGTGGACAATGCAAAACCTGGTGTCAGCGAGCGTGGAGACTGGCAGACAGACAGTAGCCTTATTTCTCACAGTAAGTGATTCTGAAGTGCTTGATGTGTTTTCAGTTAACTCTGGCCAAATTTGAAACTGTATTAAAGGAATCTAACTAGTACTTCACTCTGCATAGAAATGAAAGATGAGTGTTAAGTTTTTAAATGCAGAGTACAAAAAGAATAGAAGAATTTGTCCACGTTCTAATGCAGCCCAAGGTCTTGCAATTCCCGGGTGTGTGGGAGGAAATGAACCCACCAAGGGAGGAGGAGACCAACTCACAAGTGGGAACAAAGCTCTGGCACAGAAACTGCAAAAGACCCAGAATTCACCCCAGACAAAGCAATCAGAATCTGCCAAGCAAAATTCACGCTACAGTGAAATTTATGGAAGGTGGGCAGTGCTTTGATTCCATAGGGAGTAGAAATAATCTGCTAATATTTCAAGAAAGTATGCCTGGGGCCAGGAATATATACAGAACTAAATGTCAAAGTCCACACAAAAAGTAGTACATGGGGTGGCACACTGTGCCATATATTTGAGCCAAAATTTTACTGATGCCTGGGAAGAAATGCACTAATGGCAAAGGTTTACATAATTTCACATGCCCTAGAAGAACATGTGCTGCATCAAAAACCATGACAGTGTCATTAGCAGCTCAGAAACATCCTTCACAGGAGCAGCGCGTAGCACTGCAGTGGAAGATGGACTATCTGCCTGAGAGGAACTGAGATGTATTAATTTTAGGTTGGATTGTGGGGCACAAGCCAATGGAATGCCAAAAATAGTATTCTTGGGAGGAAAAAAAAAAAAGAAAAGAAAAATAAAACAAAACCAAATAGAATAAGCTAAGGGACTGTGACTCAGGGTATTTTAGTGTGGAGCTCACACATTCTCTTAAGAGGGTTAATCAAATCTACAGGGACATGAATTTGAGAAAAGCTACAGATTACGTTTGCTTCCAGGGAAAATAAGCCTATTGTTTGATTCCTGCTCTTGATGATCCCAAGGCACTGGAAAAGCAGGAAATCCAAAATAAATAAGGACGATATGTGAGTGTCTTCCAGGGGATAGAGGAGGTATTGCAGAACACAGAAAAAACCTAGGAAAGTTCCTCTCACTTTAAGGCAGAAATTTTAAAAAAAAAAAAAAAAGGACAAGAAGAAAAGCAGCAAGATGCAGTGCTCATTGCTTTATCCCAAGGGAAGTATTCCCTTGAGATGGGGAAAAAGTAGAACCTTGTCCTCATGATTAGATTCCGAGGAACTAACCGCAGAAACTGGAAGTGTTTTTCACCAAGGGACAGAAGTCCTTGAAACAATACACCTTTCTTCTCTGTGCATCATCAGGCTCTGAAAAGGGTCCCTAAGGAGGGAAACGGTATACAAGCAGACAAGATGCCTTGTGAGAGACTTTGCAGATTGATTAGACGGCTTCTTCCTGGCCCTATGCTTTTGATTCCTCATTCTCGTACAGCCAACATCCCTTCCAGGGAAGATATGTCTTTTTCTATCCTTTCTGAGGGGTTTTTTGGTAGAAAAAGTAACAATTTTTTTGATGACACAAAAGATATTAGGATTTTCATCAAGGGCAAAAACACTGTGTCAATATAAAATCTCCAGACAGCTTTGGAAGTAACAAGAACTACTGAAGTAAGAGACCCTACAAATAAAATTAAGTAGATTCCATGCAGTATAAATAATAAATGAGACAATCTAATAGAGCCAGGAACATCATCCTTTGACACCATAAATATATTCCTCCAACACACAAAAAGAAGGTATGAGGATTTCTTGAATTAATTCACTGCAAAAGGGTATTTGTGTTTAATATAACATCTGAAACCTGAAAGTTATGATGGAGATGGAATTTGACTTTCCAGATATCATAGTTTGATCTGGACAGGTCTGATTTCAGATAAGTGAGCTATATTACACATGTAGGTGCAAGTTAACCCAGTTGAAAACCAGATGGTCTGTCTCACATGATGCAGGCTCCCCACGCCAACATCTGTGGGGTTGGCAAAATAGGAACAGTGCTACTCGGTCTGAGCCTGGTTTGATCTTGCAAATCAATCTTGAGTTGCCAATCATGTCAAACTGTAACCAGTTTTGAAGTCTGGGACACTATGATAGAGTAAACAGAGATATTTTTTTCACAGAGACGAGTTCTCTTACTCTAGAGACCATCATGTCTGCAAAACCCTAATAGTAATAGAATTTTTCACCTCAGTCAGAGGTTTAACATTTTTCTTAAGTACTTTGGGATCCTAAAGTCAGCTCAAACTGACTGTAGACAACTTACTGCTGTTGCCAGAGTATCTGGCAAATAACCTGTTGAGAAGATTATTTTTCCTCATCTACAAGCACAGGATTCTTGGTTGCGTGCACACACTCTGGAGCATTTGACAGAAATGCAACCGAGCAAAGTGCAGAGCTTGATTATATACATGTTTTTCTAAATTCAATTCACAAAAACAGCCCGTCTGACCTCAGATGAAGTAAAAACTGCAAGTTCCAAAGCTACAGTTGAGATCCCCCTGAAGAAAGAAATTAATACTATTAGCACAAGTCAGGTCTGCATGTTCCTGGACCATATACTTTTTTTAATGAGATTATTAAATTGTTAAAGGGTCAAAGATAGTGATCCCCCAAGGCTTCATAGAAAAATGTGTGAACATATACACAAAGGTGACTTTAGACATTGAAAAGTCTAAGAAAATGTCTGAAGTCTGGCCTCAACTGAAGCATGAGCTATTAAATATTGTCACCTAGGCCAGCAATAGAGACCACACTGAGTGAAAGAGCACATTAGGAGACAATCACCATCACACTGATGCCACATAAAAAGAATTGCCTGTCCTCTGCTGTCCTCTCCAATGGAAGGATTTAACAACAATGACTAGAAACAACTATATAATAGTTACATTATTCTCTGTCCCCCTCAGCAGCTTTCTTGCAAGATGCTACAATTAAAGAGGCAATCCTATGTCTCAATTTATTTTTCTAGATATGTAAATACTGACAAGCTCTATAGACTGCTTAGTATGTGTGATTTCAAGCCATTAATTTGAAATATGGCTTCAGACTCCTGACTAATATTTCTCATCATTCATAGTCCAAAGGGTTGCTGGGAGAAAGTGTCAAAAGAACAAAGAACCTGCCCAGACAGACTGGAGTTGTTTCCAGACTTCACACTGAAATTAAAAAAGAGTTTTAGCACAACATGGGTCATCACTTGCTGACACTTTATTCAACAGACAACTGAAGACCTGTTGCCTGGATGTTCAAAAATTAAAGCTGCACTCATCAGAGACATGGAGCTAAAAAATCGCAAGGTGTAAAACCAGCCGTGTAGCTGGGTCTCAGATTTAACCCAGAGCTCTCACTTGAGATTCCTCTGTCTCTAAACCCTGGAAAGAAGGACATAAGAGCACAAAACCCTGACTGTTTCTGGCTTACTGTGATAACTCTGTTTTCCTGTATTAGGGGTGAATGCAAACTGTTACGTTCCCTGCAAAATACAGAGCGTGTAATTAAGACCAGATGTTTACATACTGGTTTATGCCTAATAAATACGTAGTGACAGGAAAACATACGAAGTACAATTCAGCAGGAGCAAAATGTTATTTAAGGTCATATGGGAAAGCACTGAGTAATGGATTTCTCTCAACTGGATAGAAAAAATACAACTCCCTCTCTCTTTAAAAAAATACAAGGCACTCTCTTAAAGGGTGGGATATTTGCAACAGAGATACACTGCCATCACAGCATTGGACCATGTGGTTTTACAGAAAAACCATAACTTTCAGCCTTTATAAAAAAAGAGAAGGAATAAAATGGGAAAACATATAAGGAATGAGCAAAATTTCTGGTGAGATAAAGATGTTGAGACTCATATACCTTTCAAAAATCAAGTTCAATCTTATTGTGGGCCTAAATGTCTCCCCACTGAACATTTAAAGTTTATGCTCATGGTTTTAATTTCAATATTCATTTTTGTTAAATAAAGATTACATATTTTAGTTTTCTCACAGAAGCTGTATAAGAATTTCAGAGAAATTGGTGGCAACATGATGAAAAAGGGTTTTGGAAATTTATGCTGAGTTAAACAGTAAGGTTGTTATGGCAGTTTTGCATTCATTGGCCTGAATGTGTCTGGTTTTACTTATACCTCTTCATAGAAGAATTAATTAATTTATTTGCATGATTATTGAAAAACACCGAGAATTTTATTTTAATACAGAATGTCTAGATGGGCAACTAGACCAAGGCCAAACGTTGGCCTTGGAAAGGTTGACCTGTCTGGAAAAGTTATTCTTAGTGAATCACAGACAGGCAAAAATATAAAGTATTTGTCAAAGTGGGGATGACTCCAGTAGCAGTGCCAGGTGGGAAGGAAGCGTCTTTGCAGGGCAGCACCTTAGGGTACACTGCAGCCCGTGACTGGGTATTCTTCCTGCTCTGTTTGTGGTGGAACCTATAAACAGGTTATGTCTGTAGTAGAGTTATAAGACTTGCCAGATAGAAATGAATGATTGAAGAAAGACCAGTAAATATGTTAGTCAGGCATTTGAGACACTGCCTGGTGAGAAACAAGTAGAAAGTAAGCAAGAATGAGTGTTAAGATCGTCTTATTTAACACTTTCACCAGTTACCTGGCAAAAGCAGTGTACAGCCCAGTACTGAAATTTGTATAGCATGCGAAACAGGGAGGGATCAGGACAATGAAAGACACAGAAGTCACAACATAAAGTTTTACACTGATGAAGACAAACAGGAAAAAAAAATCCTCCGGAAAAGAACATGGAGTATTTTGGTTAAATTTACAAAAGTCCCTTGGGAAAATGGTACATAGCTTACATTCTCTACTCCTTTCAACAACCCATACACTTCTAAATGCAAAGTACAGATTCTTGGAAGAGCCTTTGATTAAAGTTCCTCACATCAGTCATAGGTGTTACAACATGGATACTAGATTCTTTGATGGAGACAAACAGAGCATAAGCAAAAGTAATGCATAGGAGATGTCAGCAAATTAACACCTTGTCTGGATCCTGTCGGGAGTTTTGAATTAAAATTATATTTCAGATTTCGTTTAGAAGACAGTCTTATAAGACGAAGCGTGAGATAGTTGAAATGAATCAATTCATGTTCTCTAGGGCCCAATTTTTAGAGTTTTAAGTCATCTAATAATTCCATGGAAGTGAAGAAATGCTTGATGGTGGTAGCATACATAATTATCCCAACACTTAGACCTTCAGGCATCACAGGAAAACCACTTCCTGCGTTCTTTCTTGCACTGGTGTAGCAGGGCCTGGGGAAGGAAAGAGGCAGGAAGGACTCTGGTTTAATAAATATAGGAGGAATATAAATAAGTATTGTCTAGCTCTAAGATCTAACAGACTGTGCAGTGAACTCCCAGAGGAGACATTGCTTGAGACTCTTAAGAACGGGATGATTAAGGCATTGGTGAATGTACTCAAGGGAGCTATCCTGCAGTGGCAGAGAAATGGGCTCGAAGACAAAACGGGTAATTTCTAGCAACTTCAAGGCATGGAATTCCATCCCCAGCAGCCATTCAGAAAACTCCAGAGAGGCGAGGTTATTTCCTATGTACATAAAATTCATGTATGGGAATCAGAAACTCCTGTATTCAGCATATAAATGCACACAGTTGTGTGATCTTAATGCAGAATATAAATAAACAGTGACAGAGATGCTTAAGATATACACACAGTAGCTGACAAGGTATTGCCCTCAATGTATCTGAATGCAAAATGAGACATGGTTGCTCTATATTACATTCCTTTCAGTTTTTAAGTTTTTCTACATTCTTCAAAGGTTGAACAATTTTTGTAATTTATTTACTCTTAGCATTAAACAGTACCAAGGGTGAATTTACATCTGATCCTTAATCCAAATGGACTTTCTTAGCAATTAAAATCTGTATTTAAAATAAAAAGTTTTAATATTGTGACATTCAAAAGGCAACCAAAGGTTTTCACTGATTATAAGTAGAAAGAGGAAATAATGTATTATTCAAGCTCCAGAGCTTGCTTAATGCAAGATCAATTTTGTTAAGTGTTGCTTAGCAATGGATTATGAGTGCAGATCCTGAATATTAATGCAGGATGGGTATGGCAGCAATTCCTGTGAAAGTACACTTTAAAAAGGAAAGGATTTTCCTGGTGAACCACAGACAAATAAATACCTGCAGAGTTCCATGAACGAAGAGAGCTCACATCTTCTTCACTTCTTGCATCATTTATTGGTTACCAAGCCACATAGCAGGAACTTCTAGATCATCTTTGTTGTTTTCCAGATATGTACCCAAAATACTGAGAGCCTGCTCCCAAACCCTGAGGCAGGCAGCAGAACTTTACAATAGCACAGTATTAAGTCAAAACAACAGGATCAAGTTTTGGTTATAGTCTTCCAGAGGATGTGTAATATTGTGATATTTTGTAGCTACAATCCAATACATTGAGTTGTTTATATTAATTTTATATCTAAGACTTTTATCTTCTCATAGACAGTGGTGGTGTAGTTCTCCCTTATAATCAGAACAAAGACCTTACTGCTTGGCACTTAGCTGGTTTTGTTGTTGCTATAAAAATACCCATCACCTTATGCAGAAAAATCCTGTATCTCATTTTATCCTGTATTTTGTTTATATTTGCTCTGTAGAAAAGATGACAAGTGGGACAGGATATGCTCTGAGAATGATGGACTACTGGAGAGAAACAGAGGTACAGGAGCCACGGAGCCATGGAAGATTTGCACCTGAAATGGAAGTTCCAAGGTGGGTTTGCTTTGATTGAGATTCCTCGCACAAACTGGGTCTGCCTCATGCATCTGAAAACAGGCTGCTCTGACAACACTTTAACAAAGCACTAACAATGCTGCTTTGTTCTAAATATAGACCCCTCTATATTTAAAGTTGCAGTACAGTTTGTAATGTAGATTGCAACTTTTAACTACAGCTTTGGCAAACCCTAAAGATGGCAGAATGTCATTTTGACCTTTTACATGAGATACATTCTCTGTTGTTTTTATAGTACTTGATTACTTGAATTTCTTAATTTTTTTGAGATGAAATTGAAACAACATAAAGAATTTTGTATTATACCATCATTAAAAACTCCTTCAGGTTTATTCCAAATCCTGAATTTATTAACTAACTTTTTCTGACACTTCACAGACTTGATCATATAGGATGAAGTGCACTAAAATCATTAGGGAAGCTATCAAATTTCCTAGCATCTGTCTACAGGACTCTTTTGGGACTTTGATGTTATTTTTCTAAGTCTACCTTTGGTAAATATATACATTTATAAGAAAGTACTTATTTGACTCTCATTGATTTTTTCCCATTTGTGTGAGCAAGTTCTGCCTAATAAAATAATAGCTTTGCAAGTATATTTCTTCCTAATCGTCTACTTTCCATGCAGCTTGGGAAATCCTACTCACATGTTTTTCTCCCCGTAGACTCAGCTTTATTTACTACATCTCATTCTCTTTAAATGCGGTTTTAAATGAAGTGCAGGTTTGGTTTTGTGTATCTCTTTGGGGAACTGAGGAGAAACATATATGTGTATGTAGATATGCAATTGTTGATCCTCAGACCACTTTCAACTAACAATTAGACTGTAAACTTTTCAGGACAAGGGCAGCCTCAGTCTACATCTGTTAGTGCAATGGGATCCAGTAGCTGACTGCTATCTTCAGCCATAACATTAAAAATAATTACTAGTGTTTATATTATAACATCAACCAGAGATTTCAGAGTTCATACATAAAATATGAGACAGTCCTTGCCAGAGCCCTAATAGGAAAAGTTAGTTCAGCAAAGAGCTTAAACATAGATATGACCTTATGAGTAAACTTCGAGGCAACTTTCATTTTTTTCTGGTTTATTTTTTGCTTTTTTTCCCTCCCTTTTTTTCTTTAAAACTCTTGCTCCCCAACTTGACAGGGTGTTTAAGAACCCAAAAGAGAAGCAGAGCAGTAAAAGAAACTCAGGAGACATAATCATCTTTGTAGCAATTTTGTTCCTTAGCAGGAGGGAGAATTACTTGCCTTTTTATTTTGGAAACGTTTTACTAAGGTTGAATATCACAGAAGCATGATACACTATCTTAACCCAACCATTAGTGACTTCTTTCTTACAAGTTCTGCTGCACAGCTAAAATGTTAAGTAATTCACACTCAGAAATTCAATAGAGACCTTCAGAGACAGCTTTAGAGAAACCTTATTCCTCAAGATCAGGATGGTCTGACTACTCAGGTCTCAGATAAGCAGCAGAAAACCTGCTGGCCTGGTTTTTGTGCACTTTTCTTGATTGGTAAAGCCTAGGTAGCATTTATTTTCTCTTGCACTCTCATAAGCTTACATATGGGGCTTTTTTTTGTTGTTTTCAGAAAGCTGATTTCATTCACTGTTACTTTAGACATTTGTCTTACACCGGAGTTCTTGCTTAGGTTACGTTTTCCTTATGTCTCATGCCATAGGAAGAAAGTGGAATGCTGTGTCAGTCTGTAATATGAGGGTAAAAATTTTGTTAAGGAACTGACTACAGTGTTCAGAGTATGTTCAGGACCTCCTACTGAATGAGTTAGACATATTCAGCTGCAGAGGCAGGCACCTGAATAATTGTTTTCTGAAAGGTTCTTCTGGCTCAGGAAGCACAGTCTGCATAACCACTGCTCCCTGCAATAACCAACAGGTTTCATGATTTTGAGTTCTCTCTACCACATGTAAGGAACAAGAGTTTTCACAGCTCAAAGTATCCTGTGACTTTCTTCGCCATAGCATCACTGCATTCATTACGCACTCACAGCACACAGCTGGATGTTCAGCCAGCACCTTCCGTATCCATCCAGCTACACGTGCACTCCCCACACGTACACCAACGCGCTGAACGACAAAGCTTTTCTGTGAAATGAACAGCTACCTAAAACACAGTTCCTATCCTCAAAATTCAGCTGTGCTGTACAGTTCAGCATTCACCATCTCCTGTCTTCAGCCCCAACAATAATTGCTTTGATGTGGCCATGTATGATGAATTAAATAAACCTGGGTCAAAGCAAATGCCAAATATCATTATGGACAAGACTATGCCTTTACAAAAAAAGCCAGTCAGGCCTAACTCTAGAATTCATATTTACAGTGTGCAATCTTATTCATGAAAACAGCCTCCCTGGTCACTGTCTATACTCTTCTTAGTGAATATTTATCACAAAATATGAAAATGAAAAGCAGTTTTTAAAATGATGTGATTATTCGTCTAGATAAAATTTTCCTTAAAATGTATCTAAGTAGCTGAGATACGGTGAAGAAAAAAAATCAATCTCTGAAACCAGGAAATGCTGCTATGACCTTTAGTTATTTGTGTCAAATTAAGCCTGTGTCACACTGACTTTGCGCCTAATCAGACTAGATTGCAGAAGCTAGCCCATTATTCAGTCTATAGTCTATAACAATTATGTTTAGAATTTGAACCCAATGTATGGGACACATATATTTCATGGCATGCACTGACTGGAGAGAACAGGAACACACTTCATTGTAGAGAGATGCCAATCTAAGTACTCCCTCATCCCACTTCGTGTTTTAATCACTTCTCAGTCATCGCTGTAACCCAGCATGTATAAACAACCTTAGGAACTGGCTTAAGGCATTGACAATTCAACTCTTCTTTACTTGCATGGGAGACAAACGAAATTCTCTTTCCTTTTATGCACTCTTTCTATGAACAGTGTTTGAAGAAAAAAGTTTTATTAACATTTGTATATTTATTTTTTTTTATCAGGACTGTAAGTTGTTTGTAATTGCCATCTCTAACCCTAAAAACAATCTTCTATTTTATCTGATGAGTTTAGATGTTACCTGTGTGGCTGTATCAAATGCCCTTCCTCTAGCACGTAAGGGTCATACTTCACTATTTTTTTGGTGCATTTTTCCCTTTTTTGTCTTCTCAGATGGAGAATCACACACATTTTTGTTAGTCAATTGTTTCTAACTTTTCTGTAGTTTGTATGCTTTTGAGTGTTAGTTTCTATGTGTATACATCAGATTTAGCAACTGAAACAGGTGTATTTTGCACAGAAATTGAGGAAGCTTTTGACTCTTTTCTGGAGAAGGCAGTTCCAGTCTCAGAATGGCTAATGAGAAAAAGTTTCTAATTAGCACATAAATCACATAAAATATACTGGCACACTTGTCTTGTGTCAGAGCAGGGATTCAGAACCAACCTTTTATTCAATCATGTCCAAATCCACAGTGGTTCTTTAACATTAAGGAAGAAGTATTAAGTAATTCTTCATCAGGTCATCATGTCTTCATCAAGGCTTGAAGAGAAGGGACCAAGCTAAATCCCAGCGACACTGGTTAATGGAAAAGCTTTTACTAAATCAGCTCCACTGCAGTGTGAATACAGATTTGGCAGCTTACAACTGTATCTTGAACTAGTGAAGGCTAATTCAGGAAGAAACTCTCCTGTACCACAAGAATGTTTCTTCTGTTAAAGGATAAGCTTTAGGAAAGTCTCATTATCCCTGTGCAATGTTGCTGCCGAAGGAAAACGTGCAAGCAACAAGGCTGGATGCTTTTAGTGAGGAAAAAAAAAGTGCCTCCTTTCTTGAAATGCACAAGCCATCTATTATACTGTTATTCCAGGCTGGATCATCAGCTAGTATAAGAAGACACCATACATAATTAAAATCAATAGCGGTATGTTGATTTACATCTGTTAAGGATCTAGTTCTCTACTTCAAGCTTCCAAACCCCAGGTGGAAGTAGGAGGTAATGTAGATAAGAAACACCAACTTCACTAAGAGCTGACATAACAAATTTCTGAGGAAAGATATGCAGAGCTTTCTTAAAGGATGACTCACAGCATATCGAGGTACAGGATGACAGGAAGGCTCTATTGCTTATAAGAATTTCTTTCCTTAGGAAGGGAGTGAATCAAGAGGGAAAAAAAGGATGAAACTTAGTGATAGGCAAAATTCAGAAGGGTAAAATTAAAAGGAATAAGAGTAAATATTTTCAGTGGCTATAGTAATTGAACATGGAATAGTTTTGCTAAGGATAATGATAAAGATATGCAGCTGTGATACCATGAAACTAGATGCAGATGAGTCTCTGAAAATATTCTGTGTACACTCAACTTTAATGGGATTTTTCTGCCTTCCTTTTATCATATGGGAGTTTTATGTGATACAGTATTTTACCTAGATTGTATTATCCTAACCAGTAAGAGTAGATGGTAATCTGTTGAAAGGGCATTTGTCTGTGTTTTTGGATTGTTTTGCAGGCTAACCCTGTGGTTAAGCTATGTGGCCCCAGAGAGGACACAAATATTGCCTAATGGCCATTAATCTCTCTTTGTGTAGCTGCTTCATCGCCATTGTTAAACAAAGATGAATTCTTAGAAGGTGAGCAGGGCACATTGTATTGTACAAAATAAAAGAGTGTAAGCCCGCTAACAGGATTCTTTCAGCAGACATACAAATTGCTGAACTGCATTTGTTAGAAAGCTTGAGCAAAAAAACCAATAGTCTGAGTTTTACTTGGTGGTGCAGGTGTTGAGGAAAGGGAAGGAAAAGTCCAAACATTTGTTTGTGTGCCTCCAACAGCGCCCTGCCTTTCAGAGCCAGAAAAGAAAGAGAGAAAGTGTGAAATCTCACCTCAGGTCTGTGGTTCCCTGCTGCTACTTCTCCTCAGAATGAAATCTGGATTAGAGTGATAAAGAATAGGATATAAAGTCCCGGAAGCATTAGAATTGAACAACTGAAATAGCAAAACTGAACAGCCTGTGGCAACTGCATTTTCATGATTTCATGATGGCAAGCATGGAGTTAAACAGAAAAGACCAATTATAAGGAGAGATGGGCAAAAGTCAGAAGGAAAAAATTTAAAGCCATAAATTGAGATTGTGCCAGAAGTGGCGACATAAAAGCAAGATGAGCACCTGGCTATATAAATGCAGTAGTTACTTGAAACAGAATGCCTGAGAGTGTTTTATTAAAATTGGGCTTTTATTATAAAAGCAGGGGCTTATTTAAGAAGTATTCCTCCTAAAGACTTAAAGTGTCCTCTGTCCATGCAGCCTGCATTCCAAGGTTATCAGAAGAACTGTTGCTATGGGCTGAACTCAATTTAGCACATGCTTTTTGTGTGGTGAGTGGATGTGAAAAGGATTCAGCAACACAAATCTGTCTGTGTTCTGAATGTGAAATGAACTTTTGTTAAAGATCTTGCAAACCTCAACTACAGCTGCACAATACTGATACAGCCAGGCAAGGAGGATGACCTATTTGCGTCTGTCTGAACTTTGTATTCGTCTTTTGATCACAAGCAATAAAACCTGCAGCAATACACCAAACGGGAAGATGTAAGGAAGTGAGACCCTCTATATTTAATTATCTTTATGTGCCATTTAACTTAAGATTGTAACTTAAGATTTTTCTCTTATAAAATCTTTTAACACTGGAAAATACTGTACGCTCAGGAGATTTTTAATCATTATTATGATCAAGGAAATTTCGAACATTGCAGGCAGAAGGTTAGAAAGGCCATGCCTTGTAATGCAAATTTCATTGTTAGGATCCACAGAAATAGATGTCATTTCTCTAAAGAGGGAAAAAAAAATCAGATCCCATCATTATCTGGATACATGGCACAACACAGGATCATCAGACAGTTTGCAAAGAGGCCTACCATCTGCCTGCCCCAAGTATTTGTGCCCTACAGTATTTTTGCACATCTCTGACAGGACATAAAACTGTTCTATTGGCTTATGTGCAGATTTCTCAAGAACCAGAAGTCTAGAGAGGATGTTTACTGCAATGCTACAATATGGCCACTGTAATCTAACAGCATCTAATGATATTCTTGCTCCAGTTCAAATCTCTCCCCCATAGAGAAGTTCTGAGACCCATCATAAGTGGCACCATTTCAACTGAGACATCACTACAGGAAAGACAGAACAGGATCTTTTATATGGGCCCGATGCACAAGATACACCTTGACAAACACTCTGGGGTTTAAAAGATGCTCTTATCTTTATACAGTCTGTCATTAGCAAAGCAAAGACCAGCTTTAATATTGTCTAGAAATTCCTTTTTTTTTAAAAAAAAAAAAGTAAAATTTGAGTTGTTTAACTATTTTTGTCAGTCACTCAGATTTAATATTTATGCTTCCAGGCATTTTCATCACTGTTTGCCCCTCTTCCCCCATACAAGGACTCCCAGAACATATATCACATTTTTGCCAGAAAGCACAAGGGAAAGATGGACACAGTTCACCTAATAAGGCAACAAAAGACTGTCTGAGGCTTTTAGCTCATCTCACAGTTCTGGTTATTATTTACTTAGTTCAGTAGGGTCTGGAGCTTATTGACATTACAGTCTCTTGTTCACCTCAGGCACACATTCTAATCAACTCTCGTTATGGTCAAATAAGTGGCTGGAGGCAGTTCCCCCCAAAATTCACTGGGTTTAGATCAGTTTTTATGTAATCAGAGCTCCTGCATCAGCACTCACAGGAAGATTGCTTCGGCAGCTAAGTTGTTATGGAGCTGGTATATTGCTTCCCAATCAAGTGTCACAAGTTCAGAATTACCTCAGTGGGCAAGAGCGTCCAGGTAGGAAACCAAGAGTACAGCACAGCTTGCTGAGCTCACTTCTTCAACCCCAGTGCCGCCCTTGAACCTGAATCTCGCACTGGGGCTATCAGGTAATTTTCTCCAGCCTTTACCTTGACCAAATGCCCCTGTCCAATTACACACAACATTTATGAGATGTCCCATATGGAACGAGCCCTGGAGAGTACAACATAACACACTATCTAGAGCCAACGAGGATCAACACTAGAGTATACAAGCTAAGAACTGTATATGCTGCATAAACTATGGCAAGAACCGGCTCTTTTCCTTTCTCCCCAGAGCAGTGGAGAGATTCTTTCCCCAGTGGGCTTTCTAGCTTGATCTTTTAATAGCTTTCCTGTGCCAAGTCCTATAAAACACAGTCCAGACTCACTGCAGAGTGTGAGGCAAATTGTGTATATAAGTCACCCATCAGCTCGTAAGTCTTTTTCTCAACTATGTAGAGAATATCATGTAATTACAAGGTAGTCACATTCATGATCATTAAAACAGAGTTCTACAGAACAGCCATATTATGTTGTGATAATCTGTTCCATTTTTGAGCATGCACCCATCCCAGAGTTAACTTGCCTGAAGATATTTTCTGTAAGGCAGGTACATCTCAATATTTAGATCCATAAAAAGATTCTTGAATTTCTTACTTGTGTGCTTTTATGTATGAAATTGTACTGAGTTTCTCTCTCATATACATATAACAAAGAGAGTGAGCACATTCAATGGAATTTTAAGTACTGCATTCACTAAAATTAACTTATGGAAATCAAAACTACACAGCACTGGGGAAAAAAAATTCAAATTCTGAGAATTTCAAATCAAAAGAAGATCCCTGTATTAGGATTCTGCTGGAAGAATTCAGTTGTGGGAACAGAACAAAGAAGCTCCTGCCTGAGAAAACAAGCGGCACAAAAGAACAGGAGTATTTCGTAAGATAATTCTGTCACCCAGGAGCAGACTGTTACAGAAATCAGAATGGTTTTCTGCATATATTAAGGCAAAGACTAGACGCCAACACACAAATGTCCACATTAAGTAGAAACGAAAGAGCATGAGATAATGAAGTGAAGGTGGGCAAGTTGAATCCTAAGAAGCAGGCAGGAGACAGCAATCAATTACAACAAAAGTAAGTGCAACAGCAGAGTGAAAGGAGTGGAGGAGACTGGCTTGGACACTCCCAACAAGAAGGAGAACATAAAAGAGAAGAAATAAACCTTTCAAGTGCCATGCAGTGATTCAAAGCATCATTTGCTTTTCACATAACTCGGTGCACAAGTAAGCAAGATGGTGTAAATGAAAAGGTGGTGTGGTTAGTAGGAATGGGCATCAGGGAAAAAGTTGGCAGTTTTTACATTAGCTTTGTATTTATTTTCAGTAGTATCCATACCTGTGACCTGAGCCTCTGATTTGGCTTTTGTAGCTCTCCTGACTCACCTTGCCCGAGTCAAAAAATTGAGAGAGAGCTAGGCATGCCAGCTGTGGACTTCGGACTTCCCATCCAACAAAGATTGGTGTCACACTGTGGAACTGCCCTTCCTTTTCTCTTTGAGCTCATGGTCAACCCAGGAAGCTTAAATCACCCATCATTTAAGCAGCCCTTTCTGACTTAAGGTTACTGGGAGTCACCCACACAGTCTTGAGTGAGATGTAGTGGGAAGGGACAGCTTGCAGGACTCATTCATGCTACACAGACACCCAGCCTACAAATTACCCAAAACTTTGGCCCACTCTGACTCTAGAAGCCACAAATTGAAATGATATGATATGATACGATATGATAACCAATGGGTGGAAGGGGATAAAGGTGGAGGATAAATGAAGACACAAACCTGAGCTAAAATGTAGAGGGAAAGTGTGTCCTTTAATCTCTCAGCTTTGTTTTGCCTGTGTGTAGCATGGAAATAATCATGTCAATGACAGGCAAACTGCTGGGAGGGTGCACATTCTGTTCCACGGCAGCTTTCAAGATTAGTCAGTTTTATTTCACAGTAAGCAGGAATGGGACCAAAGCCCTGTGAAAGCTATCATGAAAAAAACAGTGTCAAAGCATTCAGTTGCTAATCAAAACCTGAACATTTCATCTGGACAGTACATAAATTCAGTCTTCCAGTAGGGTTTGTCTTTCCTGTAGGAGATTAAGTATTAAATTCCTGGCCTCTTTTTTCACAGTATGGCTATTTTTTTTTTTTTTTTCTCTTCTCCTGTCAGAAAAGGAACCCAAATCTTTTTCTTGGCATCCTAGGGTGATCTACCAAGTTCTTAGTTTTGCCTTCCCATAGCACAGCTCTCTCTCCATTCTGTACTATTCAGGGTTTCTGTCATGTTTAGGTGGTGGTGTTTGTAGAGAGTCTCTTAACAGAACATGGGTTGCCACACTGGGACAGGTTACACAGCCATGTGTGCACAGCCATGAGAGTCAGTGAATTTACTTATCCATTCTATACATGCCTCTGCAGTGTGGCGCAGCAGGCAGTATATTCCTATCCACAGATAGCCAAGGTGCTTTGAAATAGGAGCCACAGCCACAGGGTCATGGTGTGAATTGATCTGTTACCTGCTGGAAAACTTGAAGTCTTTCTTGTCTCCAGTTTGGACCAAAGAAAGGAATTACAAAGTCTCAGTAGTGCAAGCAGCCCAGCTGTTTCCTTAGAAACGTGCAAATCTTAATTAGGAAAATAAAAAGTTCAAACAATGCACCCACAGTTATAGCTCAGGCTATCTGGCAAGTTATAAATATTCTTGGAGAGTCGTCAGCATCTTTCAAAAGCATAAGAAGTTTTGCTTTGTTAGGATTGCTGTTGCACACATATTGCAAGGCATCAAAAAGGAAGTGGCCTGGCATGGTTTCTTGGAGCTGAATTATTTACATGAAAGGCTTGTGAAATTAGATCCTTACTCCATAATCAAAAGACTCTTTACAATGGTATGAAACAAAATGTTTTCACAGAGTGTACAAGTCATTCCTGTATTTTATCTTTATACCCCATCTCCTTTAATCTCATAGCATGACGTGGACATCAGTCGAATCTACAAGCCTTTTAGCTCTGCAGAGACACTGCATGGAAAAAAAATTATGTATCCGTGATGACGTGCATATTAGAAGAAGAAAGAGATATACTAATGCAGAACTCTTCGCTGCCTTTGGCCATTTTCTTTGTTTCACAACTATTTTGGCTCCATTTCTCAACAGTGGTGTAAGATGGTACAGAAATACAACTTGAACCATTGTTAGCTGAGCTAGCAAGGTTAGTTCATTATCTAGTATTCCTTAGCATACTTCTCAAAAGCATAGCAGAGGCTAGATGTGCAGCTGAAGGCTGCTGGTCATCATTGGAACAGCATCATTTTGATCATCATTTGGCATCAGTCCAGATCTCTTATAGAAATGTGGCAAAAGGTAAAAAATATCAACATTTGGTTTCCAACTACCTAACATGATCAGGAATCAGAGAAACATTCTGATAAGCAAGCTTACGGTCCTTAGTTTGTTCCTAAGATGTGACCCAAATTTGTAGGACTTTGGATCATCTTGGTTTATATTTTACAATATTTTCCACCTCCTCACACACCTTTGTAAGCTTTCATCTTATTTTGCAATATTCATAGGACTGCATAGCTCACAGGCAAACTGAATGTGAGCAGATTCAAACCATAAACTAGAAGGAGGAATTTGACCATCAAAACACTTGACCTTCTGAAATGAAATCTCTTCAGCCAGACTATTGGAAGCCCAGAACATACCAGCTTTCAAGGTACAGCTTACAGTGGCTTTACACAGAGCCTGCACGCGGACATAGAGATTTAGTCTTCAGGAAGGAACATTTCTGAGTTCTCAGGTGATACAGTCTGTATTTTAGAGAATCTAACACTATTGCACAGCGTCTGAAAGTTTATTGTATGGCTAATCAGAACTAGAGCAGAATTATTTTCTTTTTTAACACAGTTTAATAATACATTGAGGTTTTTTTGAATCTTGGAAGCTGTCAGAGAAACCCTTTGCACTTGGTCAAACAAAACATTTTAGGCAGAATATCTAAGATGATTACTCAGAAGTTTTGCTTTTCAGTGTTTAGTCACAAAATCTAATAATTTAGTATAGAACATTTACTTGAGAATTAAACAGATACATTTGTCGTGACAAACAGTATATGAAGGCTTTTGCTAAACTGGGACATCCCTATGTTGGAGTGTTGTGCTTTGGGAGTTTTGAAAGCATTTTCTGAACTTCCTGAATAGCATGAAAGTCTGCTTTGTTCATCTTCTGCAGATTCATCACAGCTGCATATCTAGTTTGTGCATTTGTCGTCTTATATATGACAACTTCAAACATTTTTTTAACGTCTAATGAATCATATAGTGAGTGATAGCTCTGGTGAATTACCAAGAAGTCATGCCTCTGAATATATAAAGGAACAGGATGGAATGTCTTCTGTCTTATATGTTTCCAAGGGCAATGGCTCATTAGCTGTTTTCAGGTTTTGTCTGCAGGTATTTGCATTTTAAGAAAGTGAGGAGTCTTTTCAATGGGCCACCATCAGTCATCGTGTCAGCTGTAGCAAGCAATGTTTTCATGCATTGTTTCATGGTGATAACTAAAGGGAACATTTGGGATTGCATTTATTTAAAATTGTATTATTTCTGAGAGAATGATGACAACTGGCTTGGACGCAGCCTGCCTAACTTTATGGTGTTCAGAATATTATAAATTTCATTCGCATTACAATAATGGCAAGTGCTTAGTAGAATAGAATGAGGGTGTTATATTCTCTGTCAGCAAAGGTGAAGGCACTAAGAAAATAATTTCCCTGGTCCAAAAGACAGTTAGGGGTGTTCAGCAGCCTAAGACAGTAAAAAAGCCTTCCCTCAAAGGTAGCATTTCGATGCTGAGATATTTCTGCTCACTCTTTTTACAGTGGATGAAATGGGCCTTTTCTAGGTAGCTGAACCATTGATTGGTTACTAACAGGGGAAAGTAATTTTCACATCCTAGCCCTTTCACAGGTATAAGAAGTGGTTTCTTAACATTTATATTCATCTTACATTTAATTTTATTCTGCCAGAAACAGAAGCTCAACACAGTTTGAAATTTTAACATTTATTCAACCTGTTTTGAAAAACTGTTATCATCAGTTTAATGGGTTTTACTAGAGAAGGTCTCTTAAACAGCCAAAGAGAGACTATTAAGCCTGAGCATAAAGACTGTTTTTCATTCCCCCGATAGTAAGATTCACTTCAACCTCATGTTTGTGACTCCCTGATACAGCATTTCATAAGTTGGTTTATCTTCTAGGAATAAAAGCTACTTAATTGTTACTAAGCTGCCCTTCAAGGAGAATAAAAGAATTCATTGGGATTGAGCTAAAATATAAAGACATTTAGTCCAATTTAGTCTTAAAAGTCTTAAGACTCCAATAGTGACTAATAAATCCCCAGTTAGAGGCAATTATTAACAGTGAGTTTTGTCCTACGTTCTCCATACAGATGAAAACTTTTCCTTCATTACTTAGATATGGATAATTAGCTCTTACTCTGCTCAAAAATCTTCATGAAATTTTGCTTGCCATTCTCAGAAAACTCTAGAGTTCCCGCAGAAGACCCCAAAGCAGCGACTAAGCAACAGAAGCAATAGTTCCTTCAACACATAATCTCTAGTGTCAGTGGGAGAATCACAGTTAACTTAAGTATGAAGAGAAAAACATCCCATCTTCTTCTTCAGTAACCCAACTTGCTGAAAGCCAAGAGTTAAACAACTGAGGATTTATTCTTGCTAAATTTCAACTTCTTTCAACGTTTTCAGTAGAACTACCTGTTCCTTGGCATAAGGGCAATCTCTGCCATGTCTCATCTGAGCCCCAGACAGTGTCTCTGCATTTACAACATAAGATGGGTTTATGGTGGGCTTTGTGGACTTATGATAGGCTTCTTGCAGTCAACAGTCAGCTGGTATCAAGCAGCTGGAGCTCCCCAGTTGCCTACTTGAGGAGTTGTCACTTGCACCAATTTGAATTTTTTGCATTCCTCGCTGCATATGATGTGATAATAGTAGTGGAAACAGAGGGCTATAGATCTGATTTTCTATAACTTCTTTTTCATACTCTTTGTAAATCTGAATTCTGCAAGCAGAGTAATTCTGAATGCTACAGCATGGACAGCACATTTTAAACACCTCAAAAGCTTGCACCTGTGACGCCTTTGGCTGAGTCAAGCACATTCTTGACAGAAATGTCAGCTCTACTTTCTCTTCCCTATTGCACTAAAAATATAATAGCTTCACCAGTGAATACATATCCAGAGATTAAACTCAAATTCTCATGTTTACTTGAGACATCTCATTGAATTAATCATCTCACTTTGTTAGTTAACTTTGCTTAGTACCATTAAATAACTATGTGGTTTCTGTTCATCCATGGAATCAGGACTATTTGTTACTTGACTACAAAGAATCATGCAATGACTCCCCAGAGATGTTTTATGAGAGAGACCATGGAAGAGCTTAATCTCAGCAAGGTGATTTATATTGGACTATTTACCATTGTTAATTTTGGGGTCAATAAAGCAAACCAAAGAATCATGAGTTTAGACTCAGAAAACAGATTAGGAAAACAAAGAACTAAATTTGCTCTTGGACTTGAAGCATTTGTTCCCTTCATATAGGCAAAAAGTTTGAGCCTAGTTTAGTGAGATTCAAATATTGCTAGTGAACTCTTTTGTTCTCAGCAACATCTACAAACACTAAGTTGTGAAATACTGTTCTTCCTTCCTTGTCCAGGGCCTTCTTACAAAACCAGAAAAACAAGTCATAATTAGTCAATTATCAGCCTTTTTACACAGAACCCATTATCATCTTTAGGAATAGTTTCTCCTCTAGAAGTGATTTTGTAAATAGTAATGCATGTTACTTGATAAGAGAGGCTCTGTCTCAGCAAATTTCTTCCAAGCAACAGCAACCCAAGAAAGGACTGTAGGTATCAATTAGCCAGGAAAGACAAGTGAAAAATACATATATGACAAATGTTACTTATAGCATGTTTTAATACACCATAGCTACATAATCTGAAAGCCTCTAAATTTCATGTGGAAAATTCGGATTTCAAAATACAGCCAGAAGTCTATCAAGTAGGAATCAACCCAGTATGATTGTTTTCCTTTAAGTACACAGTCTCAGACAAAGTAAATGCTCAACAACACGTGCTTTGAACCAGCTTTCCAGAGAATATCTTTGGGTACAAGCTCAGGAAGATGCTGAGCTTTACGTCTTCAGCAGGTCTGAAACTGGAATACCAGGAGAAGTCAGGTTTCATAATGCAAATGTCTGCAAGTTGTTGAGCATTTCAGTCCCTTCAAAAATGTGAAAACAACCCCTGCTGTTTATTGTAAGACTCTTAGCATTCTTAAATGAAGCATTGATCACAGCATCAACAGCCCTTCTGATACTTTGCCTTTCAACAAAATTCTGGGTGGAAGACCGGACATAAGCTGCAGCTCAGACCAAATCAGAAAGCAAGCTCCAGTTTGCTTGGGTCTGACTTTACCAGTCCTGAAAGAGCAGAATCCTGCTTAGGTCTGGAATTTGATGGCATCTTCCTCTTCAATAAGAAACCATGGGATTTGGATCTGAAGGTTTTGTTTTGTAACTTTCTGTCTTATCAAGGTAGCCCTTATTATTGTTGGGTTTGTGCTTCTTTGTTGAAGATCAAGGTTTTTAGATTTTGTTCTTTTCACATGGCTGGAAAGACTCTAGCTAATTATTTTTGAAATAAGTTTTTCTGCTTCACCTCTTTTAAATGGACTTTTTATCAAAAAAGAGGAATGTAAAAATAAAGAGAGCAAATAGTGGGGATCCAATCTGGCTCCTATTTGCCAGCAATCTGTCTGGTTTGTATAAGAGGCAGAGGAGACAATAATACTCAGATTTCTACCCCTTCCTCCCCCACAAATGTAGCTGAAAACCACTGTAAAGAAAAGGAAAAAAAAAAAAAAAAAAAGAATGATTGGTGGGAAATCCATTAATCTATTTTAAGAAAGGAAGAGATTGGGTAACATTGAATAGTCAATAAAACAAAAGTTGTATTGAAACGATTCCCTTGAGGTTCTATTGAGAAGTTTGCTCCAGATAATCCTCCACAAAGACTCATTTCACTCTGTAAATACAGGAACGTTTCATCTCTTCCCGTATCGGTGGGATGCATCTATAGCTGTCATGGCTGTGACTGCGATATAACTTACTCGGACCCGCACTGGGTTAATGCCAGCTAGCTCAGGTGCTGGTAGCAATCCAGCTGAGAGAATAGGGCTAGACACTCGATTCTTTACTGATATTACAGCTGATACAGACTCCCATGATACCCCAGCAAGCTCACTTCTGGTGTTACAGCTACAGTTAAAGCTAATTTGACTGTACTGCAGCACAGACTTCACAGGTTTGGTAGATCTATGTGGGAGAAGGGACACATCCAGGAATCAATCCTGCTTAGGGCATCTGCTCTGGTATGTGGGCACACCACGTTGGTGTGGCTTGCAGAGCTGTGTTATCTGTTAGTCTTCCTTGTGCCGGTTATTGCAGCTTTGATCCAGTCCTTACTGAAAAAATTAGAAGGCTTGTTGCTGATTGTAATGGGGAAAAAGTAAAGATGAGTTTTACAGGGTTCAATATTTTAATGAAATGTTTTCCTTGATAACCTGTGTACCCTGTCCACAGCACAGGGGCGTTAGTAGAGTTGTCTGTGTTGCCCTCAGGTGGGATCATTGATGAAGCTGAAGTTGATGGGACATCAAAGCCATCTGGACAGCTCTTCACAGGGAAGAGGTATCACCCCTCTCCAAAGATGAATAGATGTGGGAAAGTCGAGGCTTAATGACATATTAATTAATGTCCTTCTAACAATAGCAATCTGCTGGGAAAAGAGCCAGGCAAAGCAAACAGAGGATGTCTGAATACTTTTGTACCATCCAAAACAGGAGCTATTAAAGCTTTGTGTTCAACACAACTGTACATTTCAGACAGTCTATGCTGAGGTAACAACAACAAGGTCATTTCAACAAACTAGAAGAGTCATTAATATCTTAGCACCATGGTATTTACCTAGCAAGTCAGGGGGCAAGCTTAAAGTAGGGATTATTTGGAACTAGTTGAGCTGCAATAGTGTCTTTTTTATTACCTCCATGACAGGACATCCTGTTCTGCACAGACGGCTTTGTCAGTCCCACTCTAACAGAGCTTTTCTTCCAGCTCTGCAGCAACCCATCTGCCAGGGTTATTATTCTTTTGTCACAAAGGAAATAACGTTTCTTTCCCAGGCACAGCAATGGATAACTATTTTTTAAAGCTAGCTCCTCATTTTTAATTACAGTATATTTCCTAACCTAACACCCTAGGAAAGGCTGCAAGAGTAATGAAAGATAATGCAGCAACTTTATATGCAGTGAGTGTAAATACACATTATTCATTCAGTCTTAAGAAACAAACAAAAGTCCAAAACAGTACCTTGAAAAGCAAACAATGGCTCTTTCTAATAAATATATATCTTCTTCAGCAAGGAATATTACGTTTATTAGAAAATCATAGTTCTCAGGTGAAAAAGAACATCCCAGCAATTCTTTTCATTCCACGTTTTGCCTATATTTTAGCCTCATAAGAAAATATTTGAATAATTTAATGGGATTTTTTTCACATTATGTACTTAGTTTTCAAAAAGACCATAAACCACTGTAATCGTAAAGTCAAAATAATATCATACACCCCCATCTGGAACATCAGATTACAGTATTTGAAAGCTTTGACTAAAACTATTTGCTACCTGCTGTAATCTGCAGAAAATACCACAAAAAATGGTCCAGTTACAGAAATGTCATCACACAGACCTCATTCCAGGGATGGGCCTACTGCAGTTTAGAAACGCACATCTCTGCTTCCAACTAAAAAAGCTATCCCATTGGGAAGCTAGAGGAAGAGAAAATAGGAACAGCTATTTGTTTGAACAAGCCTGAACCGGCAAGCTATATAAAGTATTATGTGCTCTGCCACTGTGCAGTCCGCAGTGGAAACCACATCAGGTCCCTTCCCACTCTGGTTGTTTACCCATACACAACCTGCCCCTCAAGGATGCCTTAGAGGGACAAAGCCACCTTCTGCCAAGGGACAGTATTAGTCTGTGGCAGCACCCTTGTGACAAAACAAACTTTTACTCATTCACAAATACTTATCTTGCACATTTAAGGGCTTCTGATTAGAGTCATGGTCATGCATTAAAGTTTGTAGAGCTGGATAGTCCCAAATTTGGTCCCCTCTAGTCCTTGCTCCCTTTACTTCCAGGCCTTAGTTTCCCTTTCTACCAGTGATAGAACATAGTGACTCATCCTAATGGGATGCAAAAGGCCTCCTTCATTGCTTTCCAGCACCCACACCTTCAAATTCCCTCAACAAATAACTGTATGTCCTTACTACCTACCAGCTTTCCCACCTCTTCCTGGGCAGCTATTTTAGACACTGTTTCTAATTGCATCCTTGAGCATCAGTGAAAGGTGTAATTAGATGTCTGTCCCTGAGCTGTAGCTGTGCAGGCTGTGTGTAGTCTAGTATATATCCTGGCAGGAATGGTCTCCCCTGACATTCTCTGTTGTTAGTCAAATTATAACTCCTTGCTCTCTCCTGATTACTAGAGAGATTATGTAATGCAAAGAGAATCTGATCCAAACATCTACGTTGATTAACTCCCTAAAGCCAGAGTGAGGAGAAAAAAACCAAATCTCATAGTACACTGGGAAGAAGGAGAAGCTCATGTTATATAAAATACATTTCTTTAAGCTTAGTACACAAACAAGCAACTACAACATACAACTACACTTCTGGTTGTTTGAATTTGCTGTAAAGAACTTTTAAGTCATAGAAACAAATTCATAAACCTTCTAACTTCAAAAACCTCAGCTGAAACATGTCCTCTGGGCAGGATGAGAGAATCACCATGACCTAGTATTTTCTGCAGAAAGTAATTCTGCCTGGTGTTATATGCTGTTCAAGCACTGTCCTCATTAGACAACTGGAAATATAGGTTCAGAACCCAGCTATACACCAACCACCTGAGAGGGCAGATTTTTCAGTTCAGTGAAAAATGACTAGTGACCTGAAAAGTTACTTTCCCGTGATTGTCCTCTGCAACCACAGCCTCAAAGCAGAGAGCCATAGGTACTCCAGTGCTGGGAAAGGGAGGTATAAAATACATTTCACTTGCAAATAAAAACAATCTTTAGTGGGACAGTCATCTTTAGCAGGCAATTTATAAACTAACTTTATGTAACAGTTAAAACATTGATCTCAAATATTTTCCAATGTCTTCAGTGTTTCTGGATCAACCAGGGTAGATCTTGATGGCAGAAAAATAGTGGCCATCCTTGCTGAAATCTGTATTTCTACTTCATCCCTCATACCGTGATGGTCAAGCATGGCACAGCCAATTCACCCTCAGTTGTCTTAGTTCTTGTGATCTGTCTTCCTAGAAACAGCTAAATG
The DNA here is from genome assembly GCF_047716275.1 of Strix uralensis. Classification (NCBI taxonomy): domain Eukaryota; kingdom Metazoa; phylum Chordata; class Aves; order Strigiformes; family Strigidae; genus Strix; species Strix uralensis. Next base: position 19,737,865 of record NC_133985.1, read on the forward strand.
CACTTAAATCTCACTGTTTGTGTGAGGAAGTACTGAGTACTACATACAGTAGGGTTTTTTGTAGGATGACGACAAAGCTATTGGAGCCTCCTGAAACACCGTGACATGTACTGTATTTGAAACCTGTATGTCTTCATATACAGTTCTTGAATATTATATTGCAATTCAAAATTATATTTGAAACAGAGCTTAATCAGGCTATATTTGTATATCTGTATGTTCTCCCTTATGAACTCCTCTGCAATCCCTGGTTTATTACATTGGCTGAGCTCCTTATTTTTTAATATGCTTGAGGAGGAGAGGACTTACTTCCCCACTTTAAAGGCAAACTAAGACTGAGATAGCAAGACACTAGGAATCAGATTATTAAAGTGTTTACATTTGCAAAGAGAGGAGCCTAGTAGGGATTTTCACGAGTACTTAAGAAACTTCTTAAATTCTCAGTGGACTTAAATCCATTTCTCTGGGGACATCTCTGCAGGGACTGATCTGAGCTCTTTCTTCCCTCAGGCCAGTAAGATGTGAGGCTGCTGGAGGTGAGAAGGCAGGCAGCTACTCTAAGCACAGCACTCTGCCCCCACTGTGAGCCAGGATATATCTCCACAGGCTCAGCCTCAAGTCTAGCTCTGCCAGACAGCTTGTTCTGGCAGCTTGGAGCATGGTGCGTATTTGGGTCTGTCTGAACCCTTTGGGTAGATGCTCCCTAAATCCTTGTCACTGAGCCATCCTCTTATACCAGACTCAGCAAGTGAACCTGTCACTGCTGAAAACCCAGAGAGAAATATCTGTAGACTGCAACATGTGGAGAATAACTTGACCCTTTGGTCTTTTACCTCTAACTAGTCGCAAGACCTTAATGTACCGTAGTGTTTTAATGTAAGGTTTTCAGTGATCTATTAAAAAAATGGAAATGCATTTTGTAAAATTGAAATTTGCTTCAGATGCAGTTCATGGGTACAGTGACTCCTGACTTAGATGAAGACCTCTCCCGCTAACCAAGTCATTGATACAGCACAGCTGACTACAGGAAACAACTACAGCCTAATTTGTCTTTATTTAACTCTAAGTAATTTAGAGCAAGACCTATCTTTGTTTTTTAAATCTGCACAGTTTATGCTGCTGAAGCTTTCCTGTGGTCGATGTGATATATTCTCTGACATTATGATACAACCTATTGAACTTGCTTGCTCAGCCCTTTCTTCTTTTGTCACATTGGGAATATCTACAGGCAAACAGACCAAGAAGGCGCTCTCTGAAGAACAGGGTTACCCTTCAATTGGCTGGTGGCACAGAAGGTTCCAAATGCAGAGAACTCTTCTCCTCGGGGAGTTTATCAGATGAGAGAAAGGTTATGCATGGTAAATTCAACCAACAGAAAAAGAGCCTTACACACACACACAAAAAGACAGTCTTTGACAATGTGTAGCTCCATTTAAAAACAAATTTTAAAAAGCTTTTAGAGATATTGAGTACTCTGTGTGTGGAGATAAAGGTATTAACTTTCTGGACCATTTTTTGACAAAGGAGGATTTTTGGTTTTGTCTTTGCAGAGACTCTATCCCTCAGAGACTCCCATGCAAAAACCGAGCATGACAAGGAGTGGATTTTTTTTTCTCGTGCTGATGAAGTCTGCAGGGATTCAAAATACAGAATCAAATGAAAAGTGCTGAGAGCTTCCTGTGAGATGGCCAAACAGAGAACAGTGATGCTTCTCAGTACTTTGTTACTTCCCAGGAGTTTTCTTCTCTCTACAGTTCACCACACTCTTTTACTAAAAGCCCATGCTATTAAGGTGAGGGATTATACACAGGCACGTACACAGATCCCTCTGCTTTGAGTGGGGAGTCTGAGGAATCTCCTTGAATTTGCAAGAACTGCACAAACTCAAATTAATATCTGCAACTGGTGCTATGCCAGTCTTGGATTCCTTACATCCTAAAGAATAATGTGGTCTTTCAGCTGTCACAGTTCCCCAGTTTTCAAGAAAAGGAAACAGATTTAATGCCATCATTAACCACCCTTGGCACAGCTGGAACTTTGATGCCTCATCAAAGCCTTTGATGCCATCTGCCACTGATGGATGTGAAGCTACATAAACCTTTCTGTATTTACTATTTACCTACATACTGACCCAAGATGCAAAGCTGTATTTTAGCATTTAATTTATCTGGAGCTGTTAAAGTACAACCTTCTTCTTGACACTCATCTCTCCTCCCTCTTTCCTTGCTCATACAAACAGTTACGACACTTTATTTATTTGTTGTTACTTACAGATGGAATCCAACTCACATTTCAGTTTTAAACAGAACAGTATGTGAAGTTATTTTGTCTCAGCATGCAACAGCTTCTGTAGCCATCTATTCAGCACTGATTTTTTTTCAATTCCTTACTGTTACTGAAAAGGAGAGACCATATCCAAACAATCAGGTTGGTCCCTTTTCAAGGAATTTTGTGTTTTCACATCTTGAAAATAGATTGCTGTTGATGCTGGGCATCCACAGTCACATATGTGCCTATGAAAGGGATGTCACAGAGAGAGATGAGTCAATAAGACTCACTGTTGACCTGCAGCTGATTTCTATGAGATCAAGGCTCTTCTAAAACTTCTGGCTAATGACTTCAGAGTTCTATAAAGGCCACCTGGAAAACAAAGCAGAATAAAAGCCCAGCAGACTTCTCAGTGGGAAGAGAGCTTTGGGCGTGTGAGAAACCTTTACTGGAAATTATCAGTGTGAGCAGCCACTGGTTGCTAAGGCTGCAGTTTGGCTTTGGGCTGATTTAATGTCTATCTGCTGCTGAACAGGGTGACTTCAAGCTAAATGACTCACCTGCAGCCTCACAAGAAGTGGTGGTGTATGGGAGATGCAGAGGAGGTGGAAGAGGACTTCCCATTTGCAACTAGCTGTTTAGGGAGACTCAGGTGTTAATCTAAGCCACACTTTTAGTCTCTGAGAGTGAGAGCACAAGGACAACACAGAAATGTCTTTTGAAAGAAATGGAAAGCTTGCACAGTCTCTTGGAAAAGCACAGTGCAGTTTTCAAATTGTCAGTTCTTGCAACATTTCTTAGGCTTCAAAATATTTCATACTTTCCTTTAAAGTTCTCTAATCCCCCTGAGAAACTTAGCTGTCATTATTTTTAAATGCAAATTTCTATATTCTACACTGCTTAGATTTCCTGAACCCCATACCAGTAACTTCTAATAGCTCAGAAAACTGAAAGGCAACCCAAATGAATCTAATTTAAAAGGTTTTTAAAATCCCCAAATATCTTGCAGTTCTGAGGCACTTGATTCTCAAATTATTTTAGAAATTATTCTTTGTATGGCTTAAACCGTAACAAGGACACGGAGAGAGAGATTCAGAATAAGAGAAGCAGATGTTGGACCAAAAGAAGTCAAGGAGCATCCTCATGTCAGACAGTCTGGATGAAACGGGGGCAGTGAACTGAAATGACCTTTCTATTATACAAGAGACCAATGTGAACCTCATTAGCAGATTTCGTAATTCTGGTGCCCTTTCTAATCATCCATGTGGCTTCCTCCAGAGTACAGAGTATGGAATAATATTCCGATAGCACTCAAGGCCTTACCGGATAAAAATCTCTTCTCTTGAACCCTGTTACTCAGTATTAATCTTCAGTGGAAAACAAGTGATTAGAAGAACTTAATAATAACTCTGTCATTACAAATTAAAGGGCAGTGGTAGAGAGATAACCCACATATTTATTTTCTTCTCACATCAGTTCCCAATTGTTGCAAGTATATTAACACTAATGGAGCTACTCCTGGTATGCTCTAGTGCAGCTAAGCAAGAACTAGCCCTTTATCTTTCTTAGACCTATAGTACCATCTTTTGGGATCTTGGCCATAGAACGTCTGTGTGGAAAGTCTTTGGTCATTATAACATCATGAGATTAAACCTGAGACAGCCTAGTGATGCCTCCAGCTGACTGCTCTTCAGAAGTTGTTTTACTGAAGACAGCTGAAGAGCCACATTGTCAAAAATGAACAATAAAAAAACTTTAAAAAAAAAAACTAGTGGGAGAGGTGACGGATGTATTTTCATTTTAAGTGTTACAGTGACTTTCTATGAGATCTGAACTTTATTTGAGACAAATGGATTTGAAATTGTTCACCTTTCAAGGAAGATCTGGCTGCAGGACAGCTATCCACAGAGGGAATCTATCTCAGCAGAACTTGTTTTGAAAAAGGATTTGGGGATGTAGGGCTAGGAATCCCAAGGCTTGCTTAGACATTTGAAATAAATAATCAGTTTTCTTACTAGCATGCTGAATCAGAAGGATGATACATGTCTGACTTATATAAGAAGGCAGATTGGCATTACTGTAGATGTAAATAGGAACTGGTCATTATAAGCAGTCAGGAACAGAACTTCTGAGTGAAATATTCTATTTCTTTTCCTGTCACACAAAATTATAAGAGGTGATGTTTCCATGGTTAGAATTAGATTCTTTAGAAACAGTCATGATATAAATCCTAGCGGGTGGAGGGCTTGTGTTGGCAGAGCATCCTACAACTTTTGAAGTCCCTTTTTGACTTGAACTAAACTATCATGCGTCATTCCTAAAGAACTCCGAGATGCTCGCTTACAGGACAGGCCGTGCATAACTGCAGAGGACCAATGTATACAAACTGACTAATTTTTGGCATCCATGACTTCTGCTGAAGAAGGAATTAGTTTTCAGACTAGGAGAGTATAATTTGGTAAGACATTGTAAGTCTGTACAATAACAGCAGCAACCTTTAAATCACTAAATATTTGCAGAACTTCTAGCAAATATACTCTTCTGGCTACAGTGATTACCTGCCTACTGAAATGTTTGCATACTTGCCTGTTTTTAGTATCACCCTTTGTCTGCTCAGTGTAATACAATGTTAAATCATTTTTTAGTGTAATCTTGTAAAGGACAATTGCTGTTTGAGCTACAGCGGCTAAAACCGAGCTTAATTACAGAGAGGAAAAAAATGGAAGGGCAGCCCAGGACTGAACAAGAAATAACTCCATGGGAATGTTTGCCATTATAGTGACTGTCACATTGGTAACTAAGAAGGGCTCCAAGGTTGGCTCAAGGTGGGACTCTCAACACTTCCCAAAGAGGAAGCATGTGAGGTGGGTCCTGCCTGTGGCTGGATTGTGCTTCGTGCATCATCGACTTGTCAGCACGATCACACAAGTGAAATGGCAGACGTAGGTGGAGGGCAAGAGTATCTGCATGCGTGGCTTCTCTGGAAGGTTCCTTTCCAGAGATCTCCACGTGTTGATTTGTGTGTTTATTTGTGTTTATTTTCCTGAATCCAGCTGTAAGTTAATGCTTGTTCTCCTCCATACAGCCTACAGCAGGTAGCAGTACACCTAGCATCCTTCAGCAACTTACAGAGCTGTTGCAAAAAGGAAGGGAAGTTCTGTGGAGCTTTCTTCAATGTATTTTCTGTTATATCAACTGTATGTACAGTTTGAAGTGTGGGTTAAATGGCAGATTCACACTTCTCAAACCCTATTTACTTGACAGGTGTGGTCTCAAAAATTTTGGATTTTTGCTTCTTGGCTACAGCTCTGATTATGCCTTTTGGGTTTGAGATTAGTGGACAGTAACATTCTGGTGACAAAATGATAGATTTTGACATTCTTGGAGCACAGTTTACTGTGCAAATTACTGCACTATAACATACTATGCCAGATGAAATAAATAGACCATACTTCCCATTTTTTCAAACCCTGTACAGTCATTAACACTTAGGCAAAGTGGATAATAAATGCCATTTTATTTTGTCATCCAAATCACTTCATAAAGTTGAAATGCAGAGATTTCTGCCTCCAGTACTGGTGCATTAAGGTTTTCCATGCACATTTATTCTGCTAAAACATTTTTGCATGCTTCTTACACGTGCAAGATCCTTTCACTCTTCAGTCTACCTCTCTCATTACCACTGCTGACATGCATTTTTCTTTAGCTTGTCAAATGCTATTTCTGAACACAGGGTTCTTTATCTGTTATACCATACACATGGAGAATTAGAGATTAATAATGATACACCAGTTGGAGTTTTTTCATTCGTGATTCAGCATAGATTTTGACTCATGACCACATACACGCCCTAAAACATTATGTACTTATAAAATGCTTGGGGGCTAACATTAATGTAAAGGGCTGGAGCCACGGAACAAACGTAGACTGAACTCCCATCAAGCGATCTCATTGCATTTTAGAAGTAACACAATTTTACCTTCATTTAAAAATATGTCTTCATCTAAAACCTGCACATAGAGGATTTCAGTGTTATTACCCTTAGAGAAACTGTCCCTGATGCTGCTTTTCTGTCTGTGATTTATAGCAGCCTATGTTACCCATGTCTTATTCAGGAGACAGATATGCCAGAACACTATCAAACAAGTTCTGAAGCAGTGATGAAATACACCTGATGATGATGCATAACCTACATCAAAATAAAACAACTTAGTAACAAAATAGCCCCAAACTCTGAATCTTTTAAAGAAATTAAATATATGGCTTGGTGGAAAGGCAGCAAAAGGACATGCTTATCAGTGAGAACAGATAGGGTACAGTAAACAGAAATTAGATACTTAATTGTTGTCATTTTGCCTTATAAGTTACTTTCAAGTCAAGTGCTTTCCAAAATAGAAAATTAGCTGAAGTACCACAGCAGGACTCAAACAGCAGAGCTATCATAAACTGCTCACTCTCTTTTCCCTTTTGTTTCCCTTGTATCACAGTGTAGTGTCTTGCTGCACAGGGAAACCTCTTGTCACGTAAGGGAGTCTTGGGGGAGCAACACAACCTTTGTGCTGTGTCTTCAAACATGCATGCTGAGCGGCATGCAGGTTGTTCTCAGAGTTTGGCAATGATGCTGGCAATGCACTCAGTCCCCTCACGTTACCCCTGTTTGGAGAATACTTCAAACCCAAGTTTGTTCTGAGCATTAAATTGGCCTTGAGATGAAACAGCTGTCTGAGTTTCCTTGGAGGGAGGCCAGCTGACTATTGAAGGAAGGCATTGGATATCCTAAGCAACGTTCCTGATCTTGTCCTTTCATCTAGTGTCCCATGACACAAAATGATCTCTTTCTGGAAGCGATCTTGCAGTTTTGTATTAGAGATTCTGGTTAAACAGCTTCTCCTCTTTCCCCTAGCTCAATAGTCCAGTTTTTGAAGCAGTTTAAAAAGCCACTCAGTAACATCAACCTCAAGTAAAAGCTTTAGCCTAGGACTGTGCAAATATCACATTCTCAGAGTACCTAAATGACCTAAACACTACCATAATAATAAAAAATGGGCAAAAAGCCCGAGGTAATTAAGAAGGAAGTGTATTGCAGTAGCTCTGTGCTGTCAGCATCAGCTGGCGAAGCGAGGTGTGCGTTCCCATGGCACGCGATGCCAGATGACAGCACCACCTCCCACCCACTCAACTCTCGCCACATCTGGGTCATTTAGTCTGGATTTCCTTTGGTAATAAACCCCACAAGTACAAAACAAAGTCACAAAGTAAAACATTTCCTTTTTGTTGGAGCAAAATGTACAAATGCATGAGTCTTTGCTCAGAAATTTTGACCTTTTCTGCTTTTCTTCAGATTCAGAGTAAAATCCCATTTCAAATGATTGCAGTCTCTAATGAGACAGAACTGCTGTCCTCTTCACGGCTCTTTGCGGCTGATTCAACAAGACATTATGTGCAATGGCAACATTTTTGAAAAAGGCAGGTTGAAACGCTATGATACTTGTCTCACTGTGTTGGAATCATTCATGATTAAAAAACATTCTTTCAACAAGCTCAGTAGTTTAGTGTTTATTAAAATCTAGAGATCAATTTTTTTTTAATATGTAATGCCTCTGGGTATCATATACCATCACAAAATAGAATTCCTATAAGCTGTGTGCTTGATACTCAAATGAAAATTTTAACCTTTCAGGAGAAAAAAACCACCCTAGTTTCCCCCACCCCTGGCTTCCCTCAAGAATCCACTTAATCATATTTTGAAATTTAATAGGTTTTAGGAGAGATAACAGTATTCTAGTTTGCAACAATGGAAAGGAATGGATTATTCTAACCTTTAACAAGAGGGAATGTGAAAGGTGATTAATTTGTAAGGCTTTTTGAGGTTGGAGATGAAATCCTAGCTCCCTTGAAGTCTATAGTTTCAGCTCTGTTCAGATGTCACAACAAGGATTGCACTCCAGCTCCTGTTTCTCTCCCTACAATAAGCAGCCTGAAGTTACAGTATCACCAAATAATCTGTCCCCACGCACAGAAAAGAAATTAATAGTCCTATGATACATCTTGAAGAGGAGGTAAGATCTTAACACAGAAACAGGGTAAGGTTCTCCTCCTGGGTTTTGCAACAGATCAGAGTAGATTATCCCCATGGTTCTTCTGGTTTTAGATGTAACCCATGAACAGAGGAATCTACTCATATAAGAGTCCCTGGAGGGTTAGAGTACAAGCGCTATTGAACTCCCGTAAGAGTGGAACAAGTAATATGCAAATAGCCACTTTGAAAACCTTGTTCCCATACGTGTTTTTGTTCCCACCAAAGGGCACATTGCAGTAGAGGCTTTGATCAAGCAGACTTTAGTGAGAACTTTGATTATCCTTTTCCCTGGTAAATCATTGTGTTCCTGGCAGTAACCTGAAATTGCCTGCATCCACTTGGCTGTAAAGTTTCCATCACTTCAGCGTACGCATTACGGAACGTCTATCATGTGAGCTGGGAAGAAAGATAGGAGGGAAAGGACAGGGGACAATCTGGTGTGGAGCAGAGGGATGCTTTGGCCATGTGTTTCTTCTTTCTGGGCTTGGGTCTCAGAGACAGAGGAAGGAGCTGAGTTACAGAAAACTCAAGTCACTCTTAAACCATGAATTTTCAGAAATTGAATTTGAGATGCCATTTTTAGCACTGTGAGCCATTTTCTGGTGTGTTGTTGACTACAGTTGACAACAGAGTTATTTTCTATATTGTGAAGTGTCTTGTTTCTTCTTTATGTAGCACAATTATGCAATAAGATTCTGATATTTTTCCTATTCAAGTCACTAGAAATTTATGGCTTAAAAAGCAACAAGAGTGAGCCCTTGGTTATAGATATACAAAACTATCACCTATTGTACCTACTGAGATAGCTCCTGGAATAAATGTATTTCTCTTTCTCTGTTTCAGATGTATCTTTAACATTTGCACCTCATTTTAATCCTCCATATTATGTCTGGGTTGAAACTCTGCTGCATCTATTTTGAATGAGATTCTTTACAACCCAGAATAGTCAGACTTTTTAAGAGTTGAGAAGACAGGAAAAAGATAGAGAAAAATGATTTACATACTTTGAAAACTTTTTTTTTTTTTTAAATTCTAATGCAAAAGGAAGCTAGTGCACCAGAAAACACTTTGATGCATATGGGAGAAATGCAAGTGATGGACAGTATTAAGTCAGCATAGATATATCTTCTCACTGAAACTCACACATGACACTGTAATCAGTCTGTACACATTTTACTAGTAACCAAGGCATCATAGCAACCTGTATATCAGTTATAACCAATATAAGCAAGCCTGCAGTCATTGCTATTGGAGAACCATTTTTGTGTTGTTTTTTGGACTTCTTTTCTCTTTAAAGCTGATACATTTAAGAGTTTAGGATTATCATATGCCACATTCTGTTTTTTTAAAAATAAATATTTTAAAATTTAACTTTTTCTTGATATAAAAAAGTTCAAATCTTAAACACCCCAGCTGAAGGGTACAGCTGCAACTCTTTTTTTCAGTCCAGCAGCTTGCTAGTTTCTAGACCTAATCCCCTATAGAATATAAAATGTCACAGCAGATTGAAATGGCTTCCGGTCTTTCTTTTTCCTCTGCAAACAGTAACAGTGATCAAAGAGCCACAGGATAGGAGGATGCAAATATACCAAATACCCATCCTGCCTGATACCCCACCTTTCTCTAGGTTTTTGCTTGGGTTGACTTAGCTCAAGGTCTCCTCTGGGAAGCATCAGACTTCAGGACTGGGAAATCTGGCTTCTGTAGCTTCACCATAGGAATGGCCTAACACGTTGCCCATGAAGTGCTCTCTCTTATAGTTTTAATATAGATTTGCAAAATGACTCTGCATCGGTGGGGGGTAAGGTATGAGCAGGAGAGCCCAGGACACAATCCACGGAGGCATTATGCATTATTGCTACAGACTGAGGAAGGCACTGTTGGCTCATTAATTCTTAGCTGTGTTGTTAATCTTAGATGCTAACTTGTCCTGTGATCCCACTAGGTTTCCATTTAACACTGCCCTCTTTAATATTACTTTTTCCAGCTTGTTTTCCCTGGAACGCTGCTGCTCTCTAGCTTTCACAAGTTGCTTGTATCCTCCACCTTTCTTTCACAAGTGCTTTCTTCACACACTTCACTGATTTCCTGTCTAAATTAAACTGGAAACATACTGTCCGTGTCCAAACTAAAGATGTTGCATTTCTTTTGCATACTTTTAAAATGCAGTGACAGAAATTACCCACCTCTGAATGGAAGATGATCAAAACCAGCCTATCTCTCAGGAGCAAAGATATAGATGAGGCACAAATATTTACAGCACAAGGGGAATATGCAGCTCTTGTGGACGCAGTGGTCTGCATTGAGAAGTTAAAGCTGAAAAGTGTATATACAGGCAAAAGTCATGGCTCAAGTCACATATTCACTGTTTTTCCTGCTCACTGGAATGATATCAACTATCACCTGTGCTGAAGCCAGCTCCTTGCACACCTCAGTGACTCATTCGCCCACCTAGCTGTAGGAAATCTGATTGAAAGTTGTTTCACGAGTATCTGCGAGGCTTCGAACTTCAGGTGTCTTCAAAAGCGTGTCCTCCTCTGGCTACACAGACACTGTGCAACTCCTGTTAGTAGCATGATCAATTTATTCTGTACAGCTTCTAGTGCTACTGCACACCAGATCTGAAACTGGGCTTCCCTCCGTGGCTTTGGCATTTCAGAGGATGTAAAGGTCCTTTACCAATCAAAGATTCACACAGCACCATAAGTGGGCCAGAGCAGGGTTGATGAGAATGTTGTGAGCAGTGACTTGTTTTTAAGTTTATCTACCCTCCTCTTATGCAGACGGAAAAGAAAGAGTAAAGAAACAGAAACAGTGTAAGAGAATTTAGGCAGCCTATGAAGATGCTGCCATATAGAAGAGAGGTACCTGCTCCGACATGTCTGGATGCCTTGGGAACGAGTTGAAACTGCTTGTGGGAAGCACGAGGAGCTGCAGGGGAAGGGCACCCCGATGAGACCCCAAAGAGCCCAGGGACTGCAGGAACCATGGGGTGGTCTGCACACAGACGTTACTTGGACTGTTGAGGATGTTTGTGTCATTCACACCAAGGGCTGACAGGGCGAAGGAAACACTAGCACTAGGAAAGTCAGTGATTTCAGAACAAAGGAGGTTTATAGGAGAAATATGGCATGGCTAAACACTCTTCATAATCTCCAGAACAGGGGTTGGGCTTTTTATCTCAAGATAAAAGTTACAGCCTCTAGTAAATCACCCTCTTAATGTAACATTTGTGTAAGAAAGGTCTGAGGTTTGGCCAGCTCATAGAATGAACATTTCAGAATTGAGTACAGGGCTCTGGTTATGACACTCACTGCCCTATCAGGAGGGATGCACTTCTTTCCCCACTGCAAACCTAAGGAAACGCTCCCCTTTGCAACTGTGTGTGCTCAAAGTTATGGTGATGACTTGGAAATCACTGGGATCTAAAGGCATTGGATCAATGAACTGACTTTCATTTCACAGATCTAAAGACAACTTCAGAAGCCTGAACTTTGGAGAGAGGGGTTGTCCTTTATGCAACCAGATTTGTCAGCAAGAGAGAGCTCTTTGATCTGGATCACTTTGCAAAGGCTTCTCCTGACCTTTCCTCCCACACACAAGCATCTCTTGGGACACGAATCCAGCAGAGGCTTTGAATTCAGTTCATATTCTTGGACCTTTCTTGTGAGTTCATTCTCCATTTGAATGATTAATCTGAAAGCAAAATTCAGCTTTGCTTACAACCTTCCGGGGAGAAGACAAGTTCTGTTTTGTATTTGGTATCTGACTGTTGATTCCTTTAGACCCAGAGAAATTTGTAATTTAGGAGTATCAAGTGTAGAAACTGCATTGTGCAGCTCTCAACTTAGCAGTGTTTGACCTGCCCGAGCTGGGGCACCTGTGGATAGGACCCCTTGATAAAGGACAAGAGAGATCCTGGGTGAGCTCTCTCCTTGGTAAACAGACGACCATCGACATCTGTCCCTGGCTGAGTTTTGTAGCACAAAACGTGTTATGAGAAGTCATGCGAAACAGGGACCCAGTGCTTACACAGATGGGAAACCCTGCTTTATTCATTTGAAATAGCCAGAGCATTAGCTAGATTCCTACTTGCTCAGCACTATTTGTGAACAGAAGGATTCAGAGTTCAGGGGACAAGATTTCTTTATCATTGGCTAGAACTGAAGAAAGAACCACAAAAGTTATCTTAATCATTACAGTGACGTGTAAATGCTACTGAGCAAAGGCTCCCAGTTCTCCCACTAGTTACTTGGCCAAATGCAACGAGGGTTCTTCTTGCAGGTGTCAGACTCCGGCAAAGACACGGGTGAAAAAGCTGTTTGCAACTTGAAGTCTTAAGGCAGCCAACAGTGCCCTCTTCTGGGTTCTTGCTGAATTTCTCCCAGTTAAACGCATTTAAAACCCGGTGGCTATAAACTGCGTGGTTTGCCATTATCACTCTTCGTATGCTTAAAAAGAATGATGTGTGCAACACTAAGCAGCAGTTGGGGGAAAAAAAACATCCTAAAATCGTTTTCAAGTTGTTACTTTCAACATTAGGTACTGAGTATCAGGCAGACTACCTGGATCTTTAGACCATGGCCCAGCATGTTTATACTTACTTGTAGCATAGATTAAGACAGAGAAAAATTCTTACTGAAAATATGTTACACAGTGAACTCGTTAGATGCTGCTTTGGATGCTAAAATACTCAGGACTTGGGTCCGAGTTCAATATCATAAATCAGAAATTCTCTGGACTTCATTAAAAGTCTGAAAACGCCACTCTGCCCCCTCTTTGTGCCCAGCAACATCACTGACACAAGACACCTGTGTGCAACAACTTCAGCTCTTCCTTCAGCCCCACTATAACCCCTCTCAGAGAAGCTCCTGCTCCACCACCACCACCTAGGAAAGTATCTCAGGAGTCACAAAGCCCTTCTTGAATTGACATCCCTTGGAATACTGTTTAAATGTCCTATCTGATCTTTGTCACTTGAGTCTCTGCTGCCCCTATCGCTCTTTACAGGGGGAAGTCCCGAGAGAGTTTCTCTAGGTCTTTGTGAGCAGCTCTGAAAAATTCATTTGAGGTTCACCTTCAGGGTTAAACTCTGGCTATGTTAAATAACTCAGGCTTGTAAATCAGACCTCAGTTCTTAATGTTTTCAAAGCTTAGTTAATCACAAAAGCAATAGATAGCCTTTTCACAAATTGTCAAGCAACTGTCTCAGTCCTACAGGTGTATTCAACATAACTGAAAGACCAGCAAAATAACTTGCAGACAGAGACAGAACAGCTGCTAACAGCAAATAATAATCGTAAACAAACAGATAATGTACAGCTATGAAAAATAAAATAAAGTTTGATAGGCACAACTGAAATTTAGGGAGAAATAATCACATATTCTGACACCTGTTTTCATATACAAAACCCTTGTAGCAACAGTAGCAGTGCTTTGCCCATGACAACAGACAACAGCGTGAGAATCAATCTGAGGAAGGGCAGAAGGCTAATAAGAGGAAAGGAAAGAAAGGCGAGAAAACATCTGAGCAGGTAAGATTGCCTGAGTAAAAAGAATTAGGGAGGTTGGTTGTTTTTCTTCAGGTTTTGGAGATCAAGCTGAAATGGAAACTCAGGATTTCTGCCTTGTGCGAAGAGAAAAAAAAAATCAACACAGAAGAACTGCAGCATCAAGGATTACTGATTGATCTGCAATAAAGCATTTTAGCGATGGAAGCTTAGCTGTTCTAAAAGACATGGAAACATTGCGAAACACAGCTGGAGTATTTAATCTATGAAGAATCAGAATAAAGGTATTTTTATTTTAAAGCCTCTGATGCTGTAGCTCAAACAGGCTGGATACAATAGCACTGGTACAGCTGGCTGTAGCAGCTCCAGGGCTCACAGACACGAAGTCACTCTCTTCGTGCTGGGGAGTGCTGGAGCAGGTGTAATAAACACCTCCTGGTAAATACCTCCTGGACACTTGCTGCCCTGCACTGAAGCAGTATCTCTTGGGTTACGTCTTTTCTTCAGCATTATGCAGATCTCTCTGAATGTCCTGCTTCGGATGGGAGAGTTGGGAGAGTTAATTGCCTTTTTTTTTTTTTTTTTTTTTGCAAGGCTGTCTGTGCAGAACTGGGAGCTGGGGAGGTAACTGCTTAGTCTCCTGCAGAGGCTGACAAGCAATTAGCTGAAGGTTCATGTGTTGGCAGAGGCAGTGATCTGTGCTGGTAATCTGTTCAGATTCTTGTTTTCTGAAGTTTTGTGAAAAAGCACAAATTACTGTTCTCACAGAACAGTTGTTCGTTGTTAAAAACGAATAAAGCATATCTTTGGCAAAACCTAAGATCCGTTTGAATGCTCACGATAAAAACAAGTGATACAGCTAGACCGAATTACAGATTATAAAGATTCCTTGCAGTTGACTTTGCTTTAGAAGGACAAATCCAATCTCCTCTCCCAAAGGAGAAGAGATCAGGCAGTCCTGGGGATGCTTACAACTCCCCTTTGTCTCAGACAATGCTTAGAATCTAAAACAGCTTAAGGAAGAAAACTAAGTTCCGTAATAAGGAAGTTTTATAACCGTATGCGGTTCTGGAATTTTCAGTACTGTGCAAATCCTTTTCAGCTTCATCTCTTGGTTAGAAATCTATCCAACTGCAAATGCATCCAAGCTACTCCTAGCACTGACTAGATAGAAGGAAAAAACCAGTTTATTTTAGGCCTGACTAAAAGTATTTCCTCCACTGTCACTAGCACTTTAGCATGACACAGCACATCTATTTTTCCTACTTTTTAAAATTCAAATGTATTAGAAAGAATCACACTACACATAAGCACTGTTTCTCCCCATATGAATTCCCACCCCATAAATAAAAGTTAGGTAACAAGGCGTTTTAAAAAAATTTGTATATATAATGTTTTCATATGTTTCGTTTTGAACTCTTGTGAAGAACTAAAGATTAAAACATCCATCAAAGTCAGAAGCGTCTATGGTGGCCAACATATTCAGTCTCCTGATCATCACTGGAGAGCAGCTTGTGGGATGAAACGTTGGTGATAGACGTGACATATAACTTTACATCTAGCAACTATAAAAGTTAAAACATGCTGATGCTTCTGCACTAAGCAACTTTCACACTGCAAGTAGGAGGGGGGGATTATTTTTATCTCCAGGTATTATAGAGACATTAAACGCTGATGTTAGAGGGGACAGCACATGATTAGCTAAAAGCCAGACATGGGTGTTCTTGTAATGATAGCTATCGTACTATGTGTCACTTGCAAATGGAAGTGTGGCTAAAAATATACAGCAATGGGATAAAAATATACTGTGCAAAAATTACAGAGCTAATGGAAACATCAAAAAAAATATGGTAAGACACTACCACATTTCTACAGCAGCACAGAATTACCTTAATCAGACAATAAAGAATCATTCCCCTTAATAGCGTTCTCTGAGATGGCTTTAATACTCTGCAAAAGGGACTCTCTACCGGGTATAGTAGGTCTGCAGAGCATCGTTACACTCTTAGGAACCAGCTGGTTTTAACCTGACTACATCCTACAGGTTTCTCTGTGACCTGTGGCAACAAGGATAACCCAGACAGCGCTTGGCACTACCAGATCAAGACTCACACAAATACTGTTTGCACTCACACACTGATGCTGTGAGCACACAGAGCTACTGAGGCAGACACACCTCGATAGAGTGGTTTTACAAATACATTAGTGACTGTAGAAGCCTGGCCAGGTAGAAATGTCCATACACCTACATATATCAGCCAGTAAGTATCTAATTTATTGGGGATTTTTTTTTCTTTCCAAAGAATTTAAAAATCACTTGTTGGAGAAACCCAGAGGTGCTAGGTTTTGCTCATTTTTTCTCAACTACTAAGGACATACTCTTTGCCAGGATAGTGTGTATCTGTCCCCTAGGATTTAGCAAGGGAGAGCTGCCTCCAGGCAAATCTCTCTCAATTCAGGCTCGTCGGTGGTGGGCAGAGCAGCAGAGGGCACCAGCATCCTGCGCAGACAACAAAGATCAGCAGCAGAAATCCCTCCTGATGTGGTTTTCAATAGGCAGAGGGAAAAATATTGCAAAGGGAATAGTAATATAAAAAAATGCAAACTCCAGTTTATCTGACATGAAAACCTCTCGATTTACACATGCCTAACCCACAGCCTGTAGCCAGGGCACTAGGGATGCATGTTGTATCAGTAGAAGATAGAAGATTCACGAGTTCTTAAAAAATAATGGGGTGTTTAAGTGGTGCTGCCCACTGATCTCCCGTCTGTGCTTCAGTGTTTTGAGCAGGACAATAATTTCCCAATTCTGAGAGGCCTTCATAGCAAACACATATAGAAATGAACAGTTACAGCAGGAGCTGGTACAGCAATGTATATTTAATCATCAAACTAGTCTTTAGCACCTGAAGCATGAAAGCACAGGGAATTTGTCACTGCTTGCTTCTATTCGTTATTTGACATAACAAACGCTGCAAAATGCTGTGATTCTCTTCCAAGGTGATGTTTCATTCATCACTCAACCCCCCAGTTTTGCCATATCCTAAACTTCCTGCACTCAAAAAATCATTCACTGGGTCTGACTATTTCCTGCAGCAGAGATGAATTTTAAAAAAATATCACAACCATGCTGCTGTTGGGTACTTTGCGCTTCCTTGTCCTTTGCTTGGGCCCATCCGCTTTCTGCCTCTGGTTTACAACTCTTGGTGGAATGACTGTCCCCTTGCTGTGCGCTCATGGAGCACCTGGGGAGGTTCTCAAGGTGCCCTGGCAAGTACCAGAGAAAGCAAAATGGCTCTCTTGTACCGAATCAAGTAACAGGCAGGAGAAAACTGGACAAGTCTTGGGAGAGCTAAGTCATGTGTGCAGCTATTAACAGTGTCACGGTGGTAGTGATCTTATTAACTAGTGGCCTTTTGGAGCAGAGCATTCCCTGGAGAGGCAAAGCAGTCAGTCTCTGCCCTTTGCTCCTCTAGCCAGGCCCCGCTGTGCCCAGGCAGGACGGTGCTGGTGCTGGCCAGCAGCAGCAGTCGCTGTGGGATCCTCTCCAGGGCTCACAGCCACCTCTCCCAAGCCCTTCCTCCAGGGGCCAGTGACAGTCCCAGCCATTAATTCGGCAGCATGGCAGATTTTGGAGCAGGATACTGTGATGGTATTTCTGCTGCTTTCCAAATATCCAATTCACTCAGCAAGATTTACAGTCTAAAATACAGTAATTGTCTCAGGTTGATCACCTCTAAGCCATGTGTCTTTTGCATCCTCTTTCTATAGGCAAGAACTCCCTACACCCTCCTTTTCTGCCAGTGAGACCAAGAATATTTTCCTCAAGGAGGAGACAATGCAGAGGTGCTGGTCACATTACAGTTAGAATGATTGTGTTATCTTATGGAAAAAAATAGAGGTGTATTAATTATACAGATCTGAAAATACACATAGGCAAATAGGTCACTGATTTCAGTTATTTGAATAGGAATCAAATTGATGAATTCTCATTAATTTAAAGAAATATTTTAGTTGCATTTCAATCAACAACTTGTTGCAGCTTACACAGAAACTGCTGAAACTAGACAATGCTGCCACCTGGAAGAAAGGGCAGAGACAGTGACCTTTACCTAATTATTTAAATTACTTTGAAGTGTGTGAAAGTAAATGGTAAGAAATTCCATTACAATCAAAAGTGTTCTGCTTACCCCCATTCAATATTCAGCTTCAGCACCAAGCACAATTAATATTCTTCTTCTGTATTAGAGCATTTTTAATTATGCATTAAATTATTCCTTGGGGTTCACTGAAAACTCATAGCATGTACAGTGGTTTTCTTCAGTGCTCGTTTACACAAAGCAGCACCACGTTGGTTACCCAGGCAGTGTCTGACCAGCACCCTTTACATCTTTACAAATGAAAATCTTGTACTTAATGGTCAACAGTCACACTGTGATCTTAATTGCAGTGGTCAGTGCATATCAGTCTGGAGCCTCTTCATTTAATGAAATCAAGATGGCTCTTAAAAAGTGCTGGGTATGTGTTTAGAAAATTAATTCCTTATCGACAACAACCTCTGCAAGTGCTGCAGTTAAAAGTCCCGTGAATACATATAAAGCATATGATGATTTTAATTTTCCACAATTATGCTTAAGACTAAAGTTTAAGCTGGCTATGAACCCTGAATAAGTGGGTTCCTGGCAGAATATCCCTGAATCATTTTTGCTGTATCTCAGCATTTTTGACACACACTAATACTTCTAAGCAAGTGAATCTTTCAATTTTTGGCCATGATTGTCATTCCTGTCTCAGGCCTGGAAGTGGCAGTAACAAAATGGTGTGAAATACTTTAGCTAATTGTTTCCTCTTGCCAGTGAATATGGAACTGGTGGTCCTACAACTGTTATTAAAGGAGATCATTGAGCCAAGACAACATGTGTTTGCTTGGGGTTTTTCCTCCCTTGTCCTTTTTTCAGGAGACCTGACTATAGTGGGGTTTGGTTTTTTTTGGGTTTTTTTTTTTTTTTGCCTCTTCCAGATTACGCTAACAAAATGTCCTCTGGCATTTTTTGTGCAGGGCCCTCTACTCAGGAAATAAAGCCTTTGTGGTTTCGGATGCAGAGCAGATAAATAGTACTCAGACTCTTGAATTCTGCTGTATGAAGCCAAAAGTGATTTGGGACTTTTTTATTCAGCTCAGAGACTGCACTGTTACAGCAGCACGATGCAATCAGCAGGGAGCCCAGGGCTAGAAGACTTCTAGGTTAAACTGCAACAGTTTGGAGACAGCGATTTCTGCAGCACAGCTGAACTCTGGAGCTCCCTTTGGTGCAGGTCCCCGAGAAGGGGACAGGGATCTGCTGGAAAGGTTTATCACCTGCCAGCACTCCCCATGGCTTCTGGGGACAGAGCTGCTCGAGAGGGGGGGAGCTGTGTGATAAGAGAACTTCCTATTTACTGCAGCAGCAATAATGCCTCTAGAGATGGGGGCTGGCACCCTGCAAGTCTCCAAGTACTGCCCTGTGTGTGGGGGGGGGTCTCGGGATCTAACATGTGTGTGCCAGCCTGGGAGCCTACAGTTCTGCTTTATTTCTGCAATATTTTAGCTGGAAGCATTACATAGAAATATTGCCATCTTTGCAGATGCACTAGAGTTGGCAATAAGGGAAAGTTATAACTGCACCTTTCCTTGGATTTCTTGAAAGGCAGACAGCAAAGCTATTTATATCCCAGCTCTAAGCCTGCCTATACACATTTCAGAATCTTTCAAATTTCATTCCAGCTTTGAGCTACCCTTTAATTTCTTTTCGTTCTTTCATCCTCATGGGATTTCTCAGACTTACTGGATTGTCGTGGATATTTGCTTTTGCTCAGTTGTAATTATTGCCTTTCCTATATTTTTTAGTACAGGTATCTCTCTACTGTATGTCAGCCACTCTAAAAAGGAGCAAGTAAAATGTTTATAAGCCACACTGTGGGGATGTGACATTAAGGTGAATTTTAGTTTTAACGGCAGTGCCAGAACAGAATATTAACCTTATAACCCAATATTAACTGTACCACCTTGCACTGAAGATCTGGGAAAGATGAACAAATCTTCCAAAGGAATAGTCTCTATTAAAGTGAAAACATATGGAAACTTGCATAAAAGAGATTAAGGTTTTAAATGTATAATCTTCAACCAACCTTTTCTTGGGTTTCTGAAAGTCAGACACAAGCTTCTGGACAGACATTACCATACTTGTTATAATATCATTACAGTATGACTATTAAATCAGAAACCTTTCCATTTTTACTTTTTTTTTAATTTACATTTTTATTTCTTGATGAGCTTTTGCTTCTTCTCCAGGATTCCTGAGGCTCATGTGATCTTTGAATACCAAAATCTTTTGAGAAACATCATGTGACGTTTCACTTCTCTTGGTGAGTTTTGAGGACAAGGCTGGCTGCATGTTGTGAAATAGGAAGGTTAAAACTATGCAGGTTTGGAGGGAACAGGGTATTTAAGGGAGAGGAGAACCAAGGAAAATGTGAAAAATTGAATCACTTTTCTTATTCTCCTCTAAGGAGAATGAGACCTAGAGACTACAATTAATCTTTAAGTCTATCCTGATTTCTCTGCCTATCATTTATTGAAAAGAGAACCTTGTCTTCTATTAATAAAAGTGAGGGTTTAATATTCTTAGAGAACTAATCTGTAATTTCTGTCATTGTGATGCTTGGACCAATTTTTGTTGTTGCTGGCATTGATTAGCCAGGAGTATGTATGAGCATTTATTAAAAAAAAAACCCACAAAACAACAAAAACCAACAAAACAAAATACCACCAAACACCTGTCTTATCACAAAATTAAATCATGCCCACAGTTCACTTTGTCTTGTAGCCTTTATGCTTTGCTTTCTTCTCCCTCAGATGAATCATGTGTGACAAAGATGTTGCTATCCCAGAGATAACAAGTTTCTACAAGTTTTGTGAAAATGGACAGCCAAGAAGAGAAGAGACTTGTTAACGCCTCCACCAGGGAGAGAGCGCAGCAGGAACAACGCGCCTTGGGGATCAGAAAGCCCAAATGAGAGACTTTCAACCACACAAATGCTGAGACAAACAGCAATCACTGTTGGAGTTTATATTAGAGAACTCACTCCTCAGGCATGGGTGGTTTTCTTTTTTTGCTGGATAGTGTCTGATGTCTAAAGAGGGGATGAAATCATGCTGAAGCTCTAGTTAAACTCTGCTAAGAAGAAAATACTTGCTCTGCCTGGGTCAGCCTGGCAGAGTGCTGGAGCCTTCCCTGCACAGCAATCAATAGCTCACTTGATGGGAATTTCCTTAACACTGACTTTCCTCACACTCCCATTGCCCAGGGCTGTCTTGTTGGCACAACTATAACATCCATCATCATTAGAGAAAGGGAGCGTCCACTTCTGAACTTGAGAAAAGAAATTACAGGTTTTCAAAATGCAGCAATCTGTCCAGGGCTCCCCTCTGCCCTTCACTGCTGCTGAGGAAGACTGCTCGAAACTCTGCCCATCTGCACAACCAAGAGCCCAGCTTGTCACCAAAACAGGATAAAAGAACTTATGGACACCAATTTGATGTAGATGAGCAGACACTCCTTTATTAACAGCCGGGTGCTCAGGGAAATCGTCTCACCAACAACGCACACCCAACTTGTGTAACATGCTGATTATATTGGCTACAGTCATACATATTAATCAAGTTCTCAGACATAAACATGCTAATTCCTGTAACTCATTTTCATATCCCCACCTCTTTCCGGTCATGCACACTTGAGTCCTGAAATGAGCTGGGGGGCTGCTTTTACAACCACCACAGACTACTGACTCAAAAGAAAGACCCCCCCAACGTCCTTGACTCAAGGACTTTGGCTCACATTGCAATTTTAACATGCTTCGAGGCCCTTTCACAATACAACTTTTAAAACACTTAGTCTACGGGGCAATAAATCATCCTCACCAAACAGTCTAACAATGGTACCTCGTCTAGCAGTGTAACTAGTATGGTTACGTTAAACTAAATACAACATCTCTATGACTACTTGAAACATTACACCACTATCTTTTATAAAAACCGATATTTCTGTGAGATTCCATTTAATTGCTTAGTCCTAATCATTTTTCATCAAAATCACCAAAAATCATCCACTCAAATTAATAACAAATCAGTAACAATAAGTAACAAACTGACACATTTTCTGAATGTACTTGAGGAAGAAATGCCTCAAACATTCATCGACACAGAAAACCTCAAGGACAAGCTGTGGCCTTTGGATTAGTCTAAGGAACATCGCACCTAAGGAAGCAGGAGTGTATCGAAGGATGCACCCCCCACTCCCTTGCAGTTGCATCGACAAAGTCCTTAGATAAACCTCAAAAGGGGGGAAACTGGACTGAGTGAAACCAAATGTTTCCCCTCACGCACAAGTACCGCTAATCACTGGCTTTATTGTTTAAGCCCGATACTTTGTGGCTCTGTTGTGCAAGCCAGACACCGTGATTGCCTTGCTAATGTCTTCGCCCCTTCGCCATTGAAGTGGTAACAAGAACTGATTGAGGTGAGCATTTCTGGGATGACTGATAAAAAGCACGAAGTCAGCAAAAACCTGTGGGAACAGAGGAAAAACTAAAGGTGGGCAGGGTGAGTAGGACCACCGACTCAATTAGACATTTCTCTCTCGATGCATATGCAGAACTCATGTTCCACCTTTTTCCTCATCTCTCATGGAAATGAATTTGTGGAACACCTGCCCCTCCTAGTCCAGTATGCTAATTAGCTGATAAAATGAACTTAAAAGGCAACAGAAACTTTGCTGTGTAGTGCACCCACCACCCAAGATTACCGGACCCGAGACAACGCTGGACCCAGGGGTGGTGGTCCGGATTTCTTTGACTCTCCTTCTCTCATTTCTTTTTCCTTCCTTTCTTTTCTTTCTTATAGATTTTTTTAAGAGACCACGTTGCTTATTATTCTTTTCCAAGTTTAAATTTTTTTCTACCACAAGTAAAACATTTTAACCAGTCATTTGGTGTCGTTTCACCTTAATTTAACCTGAGGGGATCACAGGACCGTTGTGACTCTCTGGGCTTCCAGTCTGGGTCATGACACCTGGACAGTGTTGCGCTGCAGTTAAAAACGTTCCTCTTTATGAGGTGTTTCACTGCTTGAAGTCATACCTCAGGTTTAAATTCTACAGGCAGTGTAAGAGATCTGTGTCTGCAGAAACAAAGGACTAGTTCTGGGGGAGCTCAGTCTCTAACTGGTTTGCAGAGGGATAGGATGGCCTATGAGTGCTGCTCTCATCCTGGTGATTCTCCTTTGGGAAGAGTGCTGTGGAGCTGGGCATTTCTGCACTTCACTACCTGAACATGACTTAGAAGGGCTGCTCCTTCCTTGATGGAAGCAGGGAACAGAACATTTCTGCTTCTCTGGACACCCTGAGTTATTCCTCAAACTCATATCTGGCAGGGAACACTGTCTGGGGTAAGATGTCAGAAACAGAGAATCAGAGACCAAAGAGTGAAATAATTTGATACTCTTGCCCTAGGGAGCAAGTACGCTTGACTTACTCATTTCTACCTTATATCAATCTTAGTGCAAAAAAGAGCTTCTGAACCAGTCTTGGCTTTTATTAGGCTTGACAGCATTAAACAGTCAAGTTTCATAGCTGATTTCAGATTCCAAGGGATGTTTTAATTCCTGAGAAACAAAAGCACATCACCCATCATGAGGAGCAGGGGACACGTCAAATAGCTCAATTTTCCTCAGTAGCAGAAAGTCATAATGATATCCAGGACTTTCCTCCTGTGGCAGGCTCAGAGATACCTGAAGACAAGCTTACTGCTCTTGGTTCATTAGATACTCTTATACTCTGATGCTTTGAATAGCATCTACTTTTTCTGACAGGATACCGTGTACTCATTACCCAAAACAGAGAAACAGCTGTACATTGCTCACGTGAGGGTAAGCAAGCAGAGATCAAGGAATAAAAGATGGGAAACCTTGCCAATGCTTGTAACACATCCCTGCTCTTTCATCACATTTCTAGTCTGGAGAACTGCCAGAGTATAGAAAGGAAATCTGGTGACGTGCAAAGAGTGAGGAGAAAGAGGAAATTAACACAATGCTAATTGTATTGGATTGCCACAAGAAGAATTACTGTCTGCCTCAGACACGCTGGCAGAATATGCACCAAGAGAAACAGCAAATTTGACCTCACATTTCACCCTCACTCCAGAATATGGATGACTCTGTCCAGCAGAATGAGTTAGCTGGTTTCCCTTTAAAAAGCCAAGTTCCTCATGAAACCATAGAAAATAAGGGGTGGAAGTGCCCTCAGAAACATCTTGTCCAGTCCCGCACAGCAAAGCAGGTTCAGCTCTCCTGCACCACTCCTGGGAGAGGCTCAAGAAAACCTCAGTGATGGAGGGGGGGCTGCAGCCCCCCAGGTAGGGAATCTCAGCACTTAGCTTTGCTCAGCCATGAAATACTTTCCATAACCAGAATTGAACTTGCTGTAGCTCCAATTCCTTATTTCCATACCTGGGAATTTCATGCCTCAGCAGAAGTTCCTAGAAGCTGGAATTGACTTGCAGCTATAACTACTTAAAACCAGACATCTGCCAAAGCTCCACGCTGAGCTGGGGTTCAGATTAATTCCTACATCTCCACTCGCTGCCCCCCCTTGTTCAAATGACTGACAACAGCGACCTATAAGTACACACTGAAGCGTGTGACATTTTGATGGAATATAAAGCCTACTGGTCAAGTAGTACAAATTAAATTAATTTCATTCACAGATTTTAATTTACTTCCTACAGAGTGATTTTTTGCATCCCGGCAAGTTAATGCCAAAGTCAATAATGACTGTCATCATCATTTCAACCTTTCGGTTCAGTTTCCTGAATCACATCTGTAAATCAAATTGGTTATTACCGTAAAATGCACGTGCTGGTTATTTGATTAACTCCCTATAAAGGCACTATCATTCCCTGTCACAAAGATAATTGCAACTAGAACTTGTGAAACCAAAGCTTGACTTTATGAGCCCCCATGCTAGAGGCTGCCATGCTTTCTGCTGCCTTCCCACCCTTTGCTGTGCTCAGCTCCAGCATGGGTGTTGTGCCTCACCACCTTGGGTCAGCAGGTCATTACAGCACTCTTGACCAAGCACTTACGGGTACCTGGGGACATCATCCCCCATGGTCAGCACTATTTAGGGCTACCCATAAATTTATGAGGCCCCAGATGCAAAGCTGCACCCACGTGCTGTTCACCCCAGACCTAGTTGGGCTCCAGCATAAGCTCAAGACAAGGGGGACTCTTGTTGACATAAATAATGATCTAGAAAAAATGGAAGGTTTTCAAAGGAATTATTGTTTTCAGAAGATAAGTAAAGCTAACAAAAACGTTGCTGGTGATTTCCCTGCAAGTGATATGTACAGCTGTCGGTCAGTGAAATAAAACCCAATTTTATTCCTTTTTGAAGTGTTCAACATGTCTTTTCCTGGTTGAGACATTCTGGCTAAAGAAACACAGTAAGAAGGAATCCTTCAATTTGAATTGTCCTAACTTCAGTCTTCTGACATCTCTAGGTCTTGTGGCAAATATAAATTATATTCAAGGTCCGTACACTTTGTCCTCTGGTACAAAGACGCATTTGCTGGCATGGAAACTTCTTCTCTCTTTCTCTGCATTCTTTACCAAGCAGCACACCACCGCTGTGTATCAATTCACAAAATGTTTCAGCACTTAAAATTGATTTCTGTTCAAGTTGCCTTAAAACCCAAGAAAGTACATTGCCAGGTTGTAATGGATACATTTCAGATTCCCAGCTCTGGCTGCCAGTTGGTTTGCAACCTTCGGAGTAGTTTAAATAGGACAGCAGCAGAGGAAGTTATCTTCTGCACCAAAACAGGAAGATTTGCATGAAAAAGTGTGTATTAGAGGTTAATCGGGGCATCACTGTAGGGATTTAATTTGTGGGTTAGCAATAATATCTGTTGCTCTGTAAAATGTAACCTGCATTTTCTTACGGTAAACCTTTCTATCATACATTAAGGTAAATAAACAATGTAACAGTCCGGTTTTTCCTATGTCATAGAAAGTAGAAAAAGCTGCCAGGAAAAAATTGAGCACATTTGTGTTACAGGGTAAGACCCCCGGCCCCTGCCTTTTGCCATCAGAATGGTTAATATTATATTCTTGAATTGCAAATAATAAGTTCATTAGTTTAGGGGTGTTGTATCTTTTCTGCTTTCCTGTATAATACAAAGTACACAGTGCACTTAAGAGCTCTACAATTGGGATTAAAAACATGACAAATATCCTTTCCCTTTTTTTTTTTTTTTAAAATTTTATAAGGAATGCCTACAAATTACAACCTTTACAATGCTGCTTCTTTTAAGATGCATTCACCTTGGTGAACCTTAAAGCTACATCTATGAAGATGACAAACAGCATCACAGGTTTTTACTTTTCTTTTTGGCAAGTACAATGTTCCGCTTTAGGGAGATTCTTAAATAACTTCATTGCATTGCTCATTTTCAGAGCTTGATGCATAAAAGCACAAATCACAAAACTCAGCTGCATTTAGCTAAAACATTTTCTAAGGCTCTTGAACTTTTCAAGTAATCCAGGCCTGATTTACAGTTTCCTATAAAAGTCAAGCAGCATTTCAAGGTTTCATGTGCATGTGTCACTGGTGAAATGATTCCATTTTGGCTGCAGTTTGCTTCTCTCTTTGTTGCCTTTGAACCTTGATTATAAAAATACCCATTTGTGTTAACCAGACCTCCGTGAGGAGAATCAAATGAAACATTGACCCATTCATTTTCAGATATCTCTTAATGTTCCTTAACTTACCCCACGTGTCATGATGCCTTTCTTCTGTGACCTCTGGAAGTAAGACAGACACAAGACACCCACCCTGTTAGTGCAAACCCTGAGCTCTTCCCTCCCGTTCCCCAGTGACCAGATTTCCTCAGCATTTGTGCAAACCACGTTAACACTGCTGACTCCTCCACTGGAACTACTTCCAGATTACTGATATTGTTTCCGATTCTGATCTTTGCAACATTTAGTTGTAGATTTATGGGCTAATGTTTAAAGGAACAAAACCTAACCTTTTGCCAAACTACTGATGACAGTGTCATACCTCAAAATACTGAGATTAATAATTCATTGGTACCTCCCCATTTGTTTCTCCCAAATGCATCCTAGACTTTATATCCTCTCACAACATACTCAGCATCCTTCAAAACTGATTAGTGGAGGCTCTCATTTCCCTTTGCTTTGGTCCCAAGTAGATGGTATAATAGATGTCCAATTACCAAAATATTAACCTGCTGTAACATGATGCAAATCTCAGTCAAGCTCATGGTCTTGTAAAGAATTGAAATGGTGGGGAAAAAAATCTTCCCAAAATATTTCTCCCCATGAACTTCCACCAATGTTGATACAGTTTTGTGATTTATTTTTTTTTTAAATCAAAACTATTTTTTACAGCGAAACATCTCTAACAAACTCCAGTTGTAAGCTGTTCTGCATTATAAACTATGTCCTCTGCATCTGAATTCTGATATAAAATAGCTCCAGGTGCAGTATTAAATTGAAAAAAAATAAATCGTATGAATAAAGCTCTTCGTTCTAATGTTTTTTTCCCAGCTTTGATACCTTCTAATACAGCTTTCTGTCGGAAAGCTATGTCGTGAAAGAAATTTAAATGTGTAATATACAGAAATCTCAACCTGCTTTATCACACAGTTTCTTCTTCTTAATATAGAAGAAAATTATGTCTGTGTGACATATGCAAGGGGTTAAGGAACATAAATCAACCAAAGTGGCGCTTGTGATAGGAAGTAAATAGTGCAGGCTGCAGGCTACTCCCAATAACTTTAAGTAATAATTAATTACTTGTATTAGAAAATTGCTTTTTAAAATTGATAACTGGATATTGACTAAATGAAGTGCATGTTAAGCATGCAATTATTTTGCTTAGCTAATTCCATTAAGTGGAAATAGCTATGTACATATGCCCTTTTAAAGCGACACATTCAGACTTCACTTGCCAAAATCATTGCTTTAAACAATTTATCCTTAGCTTTAAACACTCCCAGTACCCTATTCAAAGCAGTAACTTAGGATCCCAGTGTAAGAACTGGGAGTATTTCTTCTGGTGCCACTCCAACAGGAAGAGCTGTGTGGAGGAGATGCACTGGCTGCCTGCTCTGCTCACCAACACCTCACCTAAGCTCAGGTGCTGGAAGAGTCTTCTGATCAATTCCTATTGCTCAAGACCATCTGATGTCCTCACTGAAGCATGTTTATCTCATAAAACAGTATATTTTACCAACTGGTGTTTGACCAAGTAACTTGAGTTTTCACTAAAGCACAGATTTCAGAGGGACTCCTAATTTTGATAACAAGACCCTGATTAAAAAAAGAAGGTATTACTATTCTCAGCATTCCAGTAGCTAATCATGCACACTGATAAAAACATCCATCGCATTTCTGAATTGGGTTTGTTTGGTTTCAGATTCCAGTCAGCGACTCTCCTCATCCCTTTCTCCTAGATTAAAGAGTACCAGTGGAGAAGTAACTTTCACTGGTAATCATATCCTCTCTCATCTTGTATTAAATGCAAAGAGCCTTTGTAGAGGCTTTTGTCCAACATCAAACCGATCTTGCAGCTCTTTCCTGTAACTACTTTGGGTTTTGAACATCCTGTTTACAACATGGATAACAGTACAGTTTTGCAATGTGCAACAGTCAAAGTCTGCCTTTATTAATATAGTTTTCACACTATAAGTCTTAATTTTCACTGATATCTAAATGTTTTGTCTTAAATACGTTTATGATTTTCCAGAGTGCCTTAGAAATCGATACTTGTGAAGCCTTGAAGTGTGTACAAATATTAAGGCTTGTCTTAATTTTTCCCTCTTGATTACAGAGTAGGTCTGATGGTTGGACTCGATGATTCTAAGGGTCTTTTCCAACCTGAATGATTCTGTGATTTTATGATCATAAACATACATTTCTATGTTATCATTATTACCACCAATTTCCTTTCCTGTGGATGGTTCATCTTTGCTCATCATAACAAGGAAGTCTAAAATTTTCCTGCTGCTGTTTCTTTACCACCTTAGAAAATGTTTGGCTTTTGCGTTTAGAATAGCGATGACATTAATCATATTTTACTAGAGAATGCAGATGATTCCCACTATATTGCACAGGAACTGAAATCCCTCCCAGTGAGTGTGTGTTTCCACACTGGAAATACAGAGCCCAGAATATTTTTCCCTGGCTGTTACGCAGGGACTGCTTGCAGTATGGTTGGAAATGCAGAGCGACCAGTAACATCCAATTGTTTTAATGAAGTATAAATTGAGAAGAAACAATAATAGACCCTTTAGAAAATTTACAATGAAAATTAACATTTGGAAGCTTCTCACAGAGCCTATCAGCAGTGTGGATGAGTTAATTAGTGAAGACTCTGGCTGAGAGACACAGATGTCCCGTCCCCCAGTAGTTTTACTCCTCAGTGCAGGTTGGGTACCTGCTGTACTAAACTCACACTAGTTATAAGCTTTCAGTTGGCATTCTCATAACCACTGTGTACAAAGCTGACACCCTTTCAGTACCAAAAGCAGGGACAGAAGAGGAGTGAACACAGGCAAGTGATTGCTGGAGTCAGTCTTGTTCTGCACTGGATTTTCCTGACAGCTCCAGGAATGCAAACCCAGAGCAGGGAGCAACCAGCCCTGCTTCGTTATCTGCAAGTGCAACAGGCCAAATTCTGCGGAAGGTCAGAGACACCTTAAAATTATCCTCCAGAGTGTAATTAAAATTATTCTCTGGTCTTGATCCCAATATATCTAATGGTCAGACCCCAAAGTTCAAAACAAACTGATCAAATTGTGAAGATACATTCTTAATAAGTACATTAGTATGTGCACATAATAGCTAGAGGGTAAATTCAATCCAAGAGAGGAAGAAATTGCAAATGATGTTTTGGAAAGATCTTTTAAATCTTTCCGTCTTTGCAAAAAGACCTTCCAGAGAGGCAGAAAATTGATTTTTGACACTAACTGGAAGCTGTCCTGGCATGTTACAGGAATTGTACAAATAGTTGCTGTGTAAATATTCAACATATGCTTAAGAACAACAAGCAAGGCTGCCAAATGTGTTAACAAACCTTGAGTGCAATAGTACACTGTGTGGCGAGATTAATGACCTGGGACACAATAATATCTTCCTGAGGAAGAACTGAAGTATGAATGTAAAAGAATTGTAGCATTTGCATAAATCCTGCTCAGGCTCTAAATCATCCTGGGTCAAGTTTGCAAACACCTACAGAGGCAGATCCTCTATTTATTCCTCCTCCTTTCATCTCGGCAAGGTCAGACCTCAGTGAGCCCTTCATTTAAGGTTTGCTGAACCATTCTGGAAATGACTGTAAAATATACAAACAAGCTCAACGTAAAATGCCTATCCAGAAGAAATTATAACTACTGTTTAAAACTTGATTCTTGTCTCCATAATATAGTCCTTAGATTTGTGTTTTTCTGGCTGAGAATGTTAAAACCACAAGCATATACACTGAATTTAGCTGTAAATGTTTTTAGGAAAGTTATTGTAGCATTTATGCTAGGAGATGGCAACTCGGAAACCATCTGTTAATGGCTAGAGGTAACTGTAGAGCCAAATGTTTATGGCTCGCACTAAGTCTAATAATAATACTACTAAGGCAAAGCAACTAGCTTTAGCAACAAAACTCAAAAAATGGAATGATGTAGCCAAAACCAAAGCAAGAGATGGGACTCTGGGCATTTTCTGTCCTAGCAGGTTACTTTGTGAAAAGCACCATGTAATCACAGAATCATTCAGGTTGGAAAAGACCCTTGGGATCATCGAGTCCAATGTAAGATTCTAACGATGCATAGGAACCTCATGCATCACAAATTATTCAGGGCATGCAGTAATTTAGTTCGCTTATAAGACATGGATTATTAATTCCTCTATAATACCACTTACAATGATCACAATTTAATACTCCCAAGCAATACCAACCAATATCAGGCAGATCCCATTGTAGACACAGCCTGGCCATACCAGCTGCCCAGGTAGAATACTGTTACCAGTAGAACACTAATTATTAACAAAAAAAAAAAAACCCTAAAACAAATAACAAAGTTACAAAACCATGAGAGACAGTGGTGCATATAACTAGATATAGCATATTTCTATGTCTTTGCTGAGAAGAGAACCAGAAAGAATATAAATCCTTTCCCCAAATTACCCGAAGGTCAGGATGAATGAAAGAGGTTTGTTATGGGCTTTTATTCTGGAGTTATTTCTGTTCACCATCTTCAGCTGAAGTCACTCCGCATCTCTTAACTCCTTGGCCTTTCAACTTTTTGTGGAGAGGCTTGGGCCTATAAATAGTTACAGCCAAGTTAATATTGTGCTTTTTGCAGAAGGATCCCTTTGAAGGGCTGGTCCTGAAAACTGCCTTGTTCTAAGCAGTATGTCATCGAAGCCACACAATTAGGGACAGGTGAAGTTAGAGCACTGATTCCTCCCCAGACACCTCTATTTAGAGGAGAAACGAATTTTACCTCTCTCTAGCTAGCTCAACACTGAATAGTGAGTCAGTCAGTTGAAGATACATCCAGTTAGGAGATAACTGGTACAGCTGGGAGCATTGTACCCAATATTTTTATTGGGGCAGGTTCAAGCAGGCAGCAGATACCCCTTGTGTGTCAAGCCCTGGCTGTGCTGGACCAGCTGCTGCCCAGAGCAGCTCTGCATTTCCAGCCTGGCACCCTTGGGCACCCCCAGCCAGCCCCACATCTCCCTCTGGGCTCTACTGCACAGGAGGTGCCCAGAGCAGCCTGAGCACATACATTTGCAGGGAGGGAAAGGTGGATTTAACAGGTATGCCACACTTTAAATGCATCAGAGGAGGACTCCTAGGCTTCTCCAACTGCCCATCCTCATTATCTGCAGTGCTTATGACAGAGGCAAAGGCAGTCACTAAAACGGTCAGGGTCCAGCTCTAATTATGCAGCATCCATGCTGTAGGAACTACAAGGAATAATTTCCCCTTTATTTTCTGGCATATTTTCATTCTGTTCCTGTCAGACTGTTTCTTTGGATTGAGATCTCTGTTTTCATTCCATCACAGCTAGTGAAAATGGATATGGAATAAAACCACTAATCCAAATATTTCCCCAAATATCAAGAAAATTCAAATCTGGATTGAAACTTGCTACCTCAGGCCCTTTATTAAATGCAAATTATTCTTGTTAAAAGTAGTATACTGAAGACTGATCCCCAGACATACTACTGACTTGATCAAGCCTCCTGCTGAACAAAGCTATAAATATTACTATAAATATTCATGAAGTTCATGTAAATAACATCTCCCACAGTGCTGCTGCTGCTGCTACACAGGTAGAGTGTGTAAGAAAATTAATAAATAAATAAATTTCTTAGGGAGGTGGTCCACTTCTCTATTACAGGGAAAGAAGAGAGCCATGAAGAAATACAAGGAGCACCTAGGAGCGAGGGAGAGGCTGAGTCACCAGCAAGGCCAAAATGCTGGTGTCGTTAAAGCAACTTGGTCTGGTACAGCATATGTGGCTTACTTTTCAGAAGCACAAGATTGCCACCCTGCCCATAGCAGAAGCCTGGTTTGGATGCTGCTTCACATGACTAATTTAACACCAGAAACCCCGTTGCAAGCAGTGAATGATTTATTTCGCAGTGGTACCTGTGCCGTTGGACAGATCAGAAGGATCTGTGCCCATGAGGGATGGTGCTGTCTCAGCAGAGGAAGGCTGTAGCTGAGCCAGCCGGGGCGGGCAGACTGCAGCATCGAGGGAGCTGGTGTTCAGTCCACGCAGTGCAGTGCTGCCGTGGGGAGAGGAGGAGGTGGCTCTTTGCTACTCCCTCAGCTCTGCCTAGAAATAGGTGAGGCACCCTTGTCTCTTTGCTTCTCTACCAAAACCATGCCCACATACACCCCTTGAAAATAATTTTTAGCACAAACAGATACAAAGTTGGGTAGAAGATTAAGAGTGCCTTGCCCTTTCCAATCCAGCCAGTCCCTTGTGTTGCCCCATGATGATGCCAAGGTCAGAGAGGGCAACAAATTTCCACCCCAAGCTGTGTTACCTCAGCTGCTCCATGACAGGATGGTGTTAGCGGGCAGCTGGCAGAGTCCCAGGGTTACCTCATGAAATCATAATGGGACTGCAGATCAAGTAAGCCATGTAACTTAGTGACAAGAAACTTAATGCAGAGTGAAGGGTGCCTAGAGGTTTTCCAGAACACTGAATTCAACACAATTAAGACTCTAAAAGGGAAGATACAGGCCAGACGGCTCTTACTCCATCTCCCATTCTTCAAGCAGACAACTGCTGCTGGGAAGTTTTTCATATCATCTTTCTGATCTGCTCCATAACGAAGGAGCAACCTCCCACATGCCTCTGACCCAGATACTGCTCAAGAGGTCACCAAAGTCACACTGCACCTGCCAGCAAGAGTTTTGCCACATGACTGAGGCAGTTCCTTGGTTATTAATGCTGTGATTTTTATCTTTTGTTTGTAATTGTACTTTGTCCCATTTTATAGGGCTCAGGATGAGAGAATAAGGTCTCTCCAGGAAAGGAAAAAGAGGGAATTTGAAGAGAAAGCCTCATTAATAGCTCATACTGATAAAACTGCTCTGAACCGCTCTCCCCAAGGGAGAGTAACAGCCACAAAAACTTCACTCTTCCTTGTTTTATTTTTCTATTGGAAATGTTTGAAACTAAAAAGAAATCTCAGCAGTAGGGAGAAGAATGTCTGGGGTGATTTTTTTGGTTTTTAAATAATGAGAAGTTTTGCTTTTTTTGTTTAGAAATAAATAAAGATGATTAAAAGTTGCCTTTCTTATTTACATCCCAGTTTTGCTCTGCAGGGCAGCAAGTCCTTAAATCCAGAGCTCTTATGATCCTCCCTGCACGTGACAAGTTTCCTAGTGATCAACAGGGAGAATATATATCCATGAGTGACTTGCAACCACTGAGCTATAACTCATTAGTGAGCTGCACTTTTTTTTCATTTCCAAATTACCTTCTAAATATTCAGGAGCATGATGTAGAATAGGACTTACCTACATGCCTCCTATTCACATCGCTGAGGTGTCTTATTTTGGGAGTTTGGAAATGTGTATATAAGCAGGAAAGAAATGAATAATTAGCATGATGATTGCCAAGAAATCAGAAGCTAGGCTCATGAATGATAGCCGAGATACACCGTGAGCTGAAGTGCCAGCACAAGGCAAGAGAACAAGTAGCAACAATCACAGTTCATTTGAATGGGCTCAGAGTGGATTCAGTTTTCCATAGCCTGAGGGCCAGGGTACCCCTGTGGGAAGATGGACTGAGAAAACAGTCTGCCTGACTAGAAAATCTTTGGATCCTGTTTTTCTCACACAAAGAGAGGGACCCAGAACTGCGTTGTTACTCCTTGCGTGGTGGGGATGCAGCTTGCAAGAGGAGTGCTCTGAACTGGGACACTTGGCATGAGCTCTTCATCGTTGTGGGAACGTCACCTGCAGACAACTCTGCAGCTTCCTCTGTGTGTATGGAAGCTTCCTCCTCCCTTGTCTCTTTGGCTGTGGGAATCCTCAGCAAGGAGACAAACCTCTCTACCTACAGCTCTTGTGCAGTGGAGTCGCACAGGATGAGAGGAGTTTGCGTTTTGTATGATTTTTCTTCCACATTTTTTAATTTGTGGAGATGCTGAACAGGGGAATGGTTTCAGCTACCCCCTATGCCATGGTATGGTGTCATAATACAGACTCCGTTACTGCTGTCTATTAGCAGAGTTTGAATTAATCTATTTCCTGGAATTTGGAGAGAGCAAACGTAGGTGGCAGACAGAACTGATTTTTGAAACATCCTTTTCTTCCTCTTAATCAGAGCTGCAAATGTGGCTGTGCTTGATTATCTACAACTCAGACACCTTCATGTCTGAACAACTGGAGCAGCAGTCTGGTGAATGTGATTTCCCCCCCTTCTGCTCAGCTCTATCTCCCCACAACCCTGTCAGATGAACCTTTCTTCACACTTTTGCAATAGCACGAAGGTACTTAGCTGGATGCTCGAGACCTCTTGCCAAAAACTGCCAAACCCGTTTTCCGTCTCCCTAGATGGATTATTTGAGTGAAAAGTAGGCATTTCTTTCAGGGAGAAAGACTCTGTGTTGTGTGCAAAGTTGATATGCCAGAGTGAATCTTACTACTAAATCATAACTAGCTGAAGTACAGGTATTTAAAGTGGCTTTAATTCAGAAAGCAAATCAAGAAAAAAAAAAATCTAGAAAGAGCACTAAAAAAACTATTGTAGGAGAATTACGTGAAAGCACTGATCACATTCATCCCAAGTTATAACAATTATGGACAGGAATAAAAAGAAATCAGACTTTTCAAGATATGCTGGTATAACCCTGAAAGAAAAGCATCAGGACAGAAACACAGCAGTGACAGAAAACTGCAGTGGTGTTAGTTCTGTATAGCTCTGCAGTTAGTAATCTAGTCTACTATTACATATATAAAATGGACTATGTAAAAGCTAAAAATATTGGCTATAGTCATAATGTGCCTATAACAAATGACAATCAAATAACTGCATGAAACGGAGTGTGAATAATTGCAGATTTAGATGGCAATACCTGACTATGCTAAACACATGTATTGTTTTAATGGCATGACATAGGCACCCTACCCACTCTTATGTCCTCAGCTACAGATTTGCAACATAAACTGGAAAATAATTTTGGGTTAGCTTCTCTTCTGACAATACTTCCCTAACTTTCTTCACATATTGAAGAATACGCCCCATTGGTAAGTGTTACTGGAATAGAATGGAGTACTTTTTAGCATAAAGCCACCAGTAACTGAATGACTTGCTGGATGCTTTCTTGGTTTTAGGGTTGGGTTCTTTTTTGTAACAAATATCTATTTTGAAAAAATAATTATTCCATGTCTGTCTTTCATTGAAAATATCTAAACAGTTAGCAGTGGTCTTGGCATTCTAATAAGCATGTGACATTTCACAGCTTAACACTTATTTTTGTAAGAGAAGATAGTGAATTCAATCCATTTATTTTTTTTTTACTGACCCATGAAGAGCCTCACTAAAAATGCAGTTTTGTCTTAAATTCATGGAATTGTGAAAGATGGGGCGAGAAAGGATTTTAAAAGGATGCCTCTTCTATTCCTCTGTCCCAAGACACTCAAGTCTACTATGTCATTCCTTGAAAATCTTTGCTTTAACATTCAGGTTAAGTGAGAAAAAGAACAGTGAAAAATTATCCAGGGAAAAATTAGAGACGAGACCACAGCAGTGAACAGACAGGCTGTCAAAGAAAGAATGGGAGACATGCAGGCAAGTAAATAATCCAGTAGTAAGTCAGCCCTTAGTCCATTGCCTCTACAAGCCTGAGGTATAGAAACCATGCAGTCGTTCCCCCCCCCGCCATGGCTGATGCTTTTCTTGCCACCATAAATCCCAAGTCTACCAAAACTAGGTTGCTTTTGCCAAGATGTTTGCAGTATGGCCAACATGCCAGGCAGGAGAGTGCCCGTCGCCGGTACTATGTTAACAAGGGAGATCACGTTTTGGAGGCATAACAACTTTTCTTTAAAATCTTAAGTTGCATAAAATCATAGAATGGTTTGGGTTGGAAAGGACCTTCAAAGATCATCTAAGTCCCACCACGGACAGGGACATCTTCCATTAGATCAGGTTGCTCAAAGCCCCGTCCAACCTGACTTTGAGCAGTTTCAGTGATGGGGCATCCACAGTTTCTCTAGGCAATGTGTTTCATCTCAAAGTTCAGTCTGAGCTATTAACAAAGTTGTTTGCAGGGAGAAACCTCAAATGGCAGAAAGATAGCGAAAAATGCAGCCGTGAACAAAACCCAGGTAGAAGTTGAATTGACAGGGTTGTATTGCTTTGTTAGTGTTTAGCCAGCTGGGGGTACCTGCCAGCTCATCTGGCCCTCAGTGCTGAAGCTAAATCTCAGCGCAGCTCAGCACTTAATACTCAATTAGCTTTAAACATCTAACATTTCAAATGCAGTCACAAAAAAATCACATCTAGTTCCCGAACAAATCAATCAAATGTACTATTCCTTTTAAATTTTCTATGTACAAAGAAATTTTAGCTATTAGCCCAGAGGGAATAATCCCAGTAAATCCATCAATCTGAATGTAAGAAGGAGGGATAAAACACCTTATATGAAAGGCACATCAGCAATATCACTCCTGAGTTGGAGCTTTCTCACCAATGTCAGTCCAAGATACTACTACACGCAGCACTCAGAGCCAGCATCCTTTTCAAGAATTACTCATTAAAAAATTCAAAGAGCACAAAATACCTTAGGTGTAATGATGCCACCTTTGCACAGGGGAGAAATAGGGAGTCCTTCCCTTCGGAATAGCTAAGTAGAAGCTAAGGTGTAAAGAAGAAACTCATCAATTAATTACATTTTACTCAAGAAGAGCAGTTACTCAAGGTGCATATGAGCCTTCCAGAGCAGGCTAACATGGGATGGCAAGTGATCAAACTGGCCTGTGGTCTGCTAGATTGCCTCTCCCTTTGCTGAAGAGTATGGGTAAGGCTTAAAACCGAATCACTGTTAGTTTTTCTTGTTTATTATTGGATTTGTTGGCTTGATTTTTGGATGGGTTTTTTTGTGGTGTCAAGATAGCATTGCACTTGTCTTTCCATAGCCAGGCAGAGAGGAATTGCTCTCCCAGGCTCTACTGCACTTCTCTTTAAAAGGCAATTCCTTCCAACTTCTTTAAGTATTGGGCTCGTTTCTTTCCTCTGCTTTCTGATGCAGGAAAATTTGTATTGAACAACATGTTCTTCCACCCAGGCAGATTCTCCTGGCTGTCCCACTCTTTTGGCACTGGTTATTTTAGGCCAGCAGAAGACTAGAAGGACTCATTAGACAGATACCCAGTGGTGCTCTTTGCTGTGTGCCCTGGTCCTCACGTGCACACCCTGCGTGCGTGGGAGCCGGGACCCCTCGTGTGCTGGCAGGGAGGTTGTGGCAACACACTTCAGTGAGTCCTGGGTCTGAAGGACATATAGGATTTACATCAGGGTGCACTTATCTCAAGGCTGGTAGTCACCTAAGGAACCAGCCAGCAAAGCACAGATACCTCTCAGCACAGAGACTGAGGGACTGTCTGTCCCATTGCTCAGTATCGGTTATATACAGAGTCCCACAGAAATCAGTAAGTACTCTGCAGCGTACCAACATAGAACACACACTCTAGGGTGGGCCTTTAGGTGTCTTGTTTTTAATCTCATTCCACCAAGAAAAGCCAATCCCATTCATTCTTACCACCAGCAAGAGACTACAGATTTGCAGTCTGTGATGCTTTGTATGTTCAGTGCTAAAAATCTCCTGCTAAGAAGAGAAAATATGTAATAGGATTTGAGTGGTTTAATCTGTTTCAGAGAAGCTCTTATCTTTTATGACTATGGACATTGTCAGCAGGAGAAAGGCAAGCTAGGAGGAGGTTCATATGTCAGTGTATAATATTCTATAAGCTCATGCAAGGAAGAGGAAGGATACACTGAAATGAAATAACAGGAGATACTTCCTCTTTCTCCATCACACCCCGAAAGAGGTGCAAATGCAAAATTATCTGGTTCATAACACCCACCTCTTAAGGGCACTGTAGGCATTGCTGGTTACAGCTCTCCCTGTGAAAGAGCAGCTACTGAAGTCTCCAAGTACAGCACTGACTTAGCAGAACTTCAAAGGTGTCCCTCACTAAATTGAAGACTTGCATCATTCCCCCAACAGAGCCCCTGCTCTCCTGCAACTGTGAGCATATTATTTCAGGGGAGTAACAGGGTCGCTTAGATATGAAAGGGAAGAACAAAGCTAAAGGAGCATTGCTGAGCATTTTGTGAAAAGCTCTGAACAGAACAGCTCATGTAATGTTTATGCAGCCAACACCAATTATTTTATAACTGATTTCTGACCAAAGTAGATGTCAAACATACACAATAAGGTGTCTGCAAACTTTATGATATCTTCTTTTCCCTCATTTACCCTGTTCTCTGCATCTTAGCATGGAAAGAGTAAGAAAGGTAAGCTTTTCTGTCCCAGCCACTTTCTTATTTTGTAAGGTTGGCAGTGGCAACACAGGTCAGAAACACACAGCAATTCCCTTGGCCAAAAACGTTTACACCAGTGCTGATAAAGTTATTGTTGGTATGAGAAGTCGAGCTCTCCAATCTGTACGTTAATGCTTCTTCTACCAGTTTAGAGGACTTTTCAGCTTTTACAAGAGACTGATGGAGTTCAGCATATCTCATTCACAACCTTGTCTTTAGGACTGGGGCTAAAATGATGTTACAACACAATTAATCCTATTTAAATTAATTATTAGAGCCACTCGATAATGATATTGTTGTTCTTCCAGCAACTAACAAGATCTTCTAGTTTGACATGGGCCAGGTTATACTGTCTTTATTCATTATTTAGTGACATATATATCAGCAAATGGGACTTTTACCAAGGAAAGTATACACCAGTGTAGGTGTATCAGTCTACTTGAGCATTTTATTAGAAATATATGAAGTAGTTCATGGCAGGGTTTATAGTCCCAACTTGGTGCTTGAACTTTACGTCCCATTTTCCCCCTGTATGTATAGAAGTGTTTTCTTTTGTTAGTCATTTTGAGATATGAATGAAAATAAAAGTATATTATACAGTAAATGTGGTTTCTGAATATAGGACATCTGCAATGGTACTTCCTTGCTCTTCTCCATGGGACATCTTCTATTGTGTAAAATCCACATTTTTTTCTTTTTTTTTTTTAATTCAGTCTTTAGTTCTAAAGTACATTGCTTCAGTGACTGATTTGTTGTTAACACTAAATTTTGTATGCTGCTGAGATAAAATTGTCAGTGTTAATACTGCACAGAAAAGAAGCTGCCACAGCTTTTGGATGTTTAATAGTTTACATACTTTATAATAGTTTTTATAATAGTTTTGGATGTACTAATAGTTTGCACACTTTAGTTCAAAGGACCAACTCCACACTATATTTGGCTGAAGGATGTTGTATCACTTTTCCTTATCCTCTTCTACTTCCTTTCCCCCATACAAATCACTAGGAGTAATCGCTCATTAGCATCATGTTAGTTAAAATTAAAGCTCGATCACCTGGATGTGCCCCTTTCTACAGAAACATGCAGAGCTCAGCCTCTTACAAGACCAGAAAGATCATTAATTTTAACACTGCAGAGAGAAGTGGCACATCTATTAATCTGCAATTTTGGAATAGCTATTTTTGAAACTTTGTACTGGTTTCCATACATAAAATGATATACAGGACTGAAGGACAGTCATTCTGGAGCAAAATTCTTCTTTGGTGACAGGTGGATTGGGAGTTTGGACTGCCAGTAATCCAATAGCATTTGGGATTTAAAGGCATTTTATTCCTTTCAGAGTGAAAGCTTATTACAGACAGACCTAAAAACACCAAAAACTAATTCTGCCGGTGAAAATCTTTTGCCGTGAAAGGTCATCCCATTACAGCACCCAGGAATTGGGGCTGGCCGCTGAAGTAAGGATATATGGGAGCAATTCTTCCTTGTGCATAGCAAGAGAGGTGCATTACTACTCCAGAATGGATTCTGTAACCTCACAGCTCTGCAGGTCTTATCACCTATTTTAGATGCATTAAAGGGTCCTGCTCCTTTCCTGACCCACTGCTGTTCTCTTATTTTCCTGCCTAAAAAGCTGCAAGCTCCAGGACAGAATCCAACCCAGAATTCAGCTATTCTGTTTCAAGCTACCCCCAGATCCTTGGGGTTCAAGTATGAGATCTACTACCTGGCTACATAACAAAGATTTTTCTGATACCAGTGATCACCAGGCAACACTTCTTTCTTTCCTACCATTGCATTGGCAACCCTGGCTCTGCACTTGAGGTGGAAATGCAGCCCTTTAACCTTTGCCTACCTTGGAGGAAACTACTGGGGAACACGGAAATTCTGAGCTCGACCCACCCAGCATTATGGTTACCAGATTAGCATCTCTCCAGCCATGGAATGTCTTGACCTTTGCTGATTCCCCTGAAGGCCAAATTAAAAGAAAAGCAAGCGAAAAGGATTTCTGTGCAACACCCAAAAGTTTGTGGAGGCACAGAGGACAAGTGGAACAAAGCCACATTAGTCTCCTGTCCCAAAGGGTTTAATTTCCTGCGCTATAACCAGTTCCTAACCTTCCCCAGTGCACATCTTCCTGGCATTGAGATACATATTTCTGTGTACATGGACTGCAGTCAGCAGGAAACATCACGTCACAGGTAACTCGCTCTCCTTTCATACTGTTTATTTAGTGTTTACAGAGGTTCATGCTCCACTTCCGTACATCATGTCAAGCAGAAAGGGGAGGCTTTTCCCTCCTCACTCCTTTCTCCTTTGAAGATGTTAGTGCCTCTTAGGCTTGTTCACACAGATGTCATTGCAATGCCAAGTATAATGCCTGCCTGCATCCCAACTATACATTTCAACATGATCACCTTTCTCACCAAGTTGACATTGCACCTGAGCAGGTGTTGGGTGACAAACACATAAACAGTTCCCCACCATACAACTAGATCTGTGGAAGCAGCACCAGGGGAAGCAGAGGGGTGAGTAGGTGCTAATGCCAGTTTAAACAGCACAGACAGCGGCTTCGAAACCACAATGCTGACATGAAGCCTCCTTGCATATCAAACCTTCTACTTCTTGTAGACAAGGAATTATCAAATGTACTTTGCATGCATATATAGATGTAATTAATGCATGCAACTCACTGCAGACCTTTGATTAAGATCAAGCACAACAGCAACCAATTAATTTGGATCAGAATGAGTGAACTCACATTCCAATCTTGTTTTGAAGGGATACCTTGACACCAGTTTAATGCGCCATTAATTAATTTCTTGTAGTCTTTACAGAGCAAAACTCCCAATGGTGTTTCTAGGAGCTAAGCTGATTGCTAGAGCAACCTCTTTCTCCTAAATGACCTGCAAAGTCCATTACTATACAGGGGAAAGTACACAGTACAAAAATCACAAGTCCAGTTGATTAACTTTTCAATTTATGCTAAATAAATTTCTTATCCATGATGTGTAAGAGAGGGCACCACTAAATTTCAAACTTGAATTCACCCATCTGAGATAAGGAAATCATCTCGTTTGACACCAATTAGTATGTGAAAAGACCACAGTGCTGAGAATCAGACTGCTGGAGAGTTTTACAGACATCTCAGCTTACCGCACGTTTGTGTGCGTTTATCTTCAAATTCAGGCCCAAGCCATTCTCTACAGATGACTTATCCTGCTTTGATCTGCAGCTCACTGCTCTGGGGAGAATCTGCAAAGCCAGGTGGTTGGTTGGGGCACAGCAGCGATGCCAAGTCAAACTGTGCAGTCTTTTGTCAGCAAGAACTCACAAGAGCGTCAGAGCAGTGAGTGGCCATAATAAGTTCACAAGACCGTGGCAAAGACATAAGAAGAAGTGCTGTTATCCTCCCAGTGCTGTTATCATCATTTCCTTTTATGCTTTATGAGAAAACTAAAGCTTTGGCTCCTGTATTAGACTTGAGAACACACAATGCCACAGTAAGAAAAATTATTGCCCCAAAGATCTCCTACTTTAAAATAAGGAAAGAGGGAGAAAGACACAAGTTCTCCAGAAAAGGACATTGGGACCATAGGTAACAGCAAGAAGTGGTTTCAGCACATATACTGCTATAGATTTTATATATATATACACACACAGCTTAAGCACAGGAATTATATGAATTATGATTCCTTCACATTTACCCATTAAAACGAAACATGGAAGTGAGATTGCTTTCAGGATGGCCTGGGTTGCTCCTTCTGTGGCCAGACACAATACAGCGGGAGAAAATACAAAAGTTCCTGGTAGAAGGAGAAAAAGAAAGTAGGCACATGAAAATAAGTCCTTGTAGTAGACTATAAGCCTTCTGACAGGCAATTTCCCAAACCAGACAATCACAGTCTGTATTGAAACCCTGTTCTGAGCTCCAAGGGGTCAGAGATGTTCAACACCAAGCTTTGAGTTTTGCTTTAGTTTATCATTTCCAGGTGGAAAATACCAGTAACTCGGCCAAATGAAAACTCTTGGTGTTCTTCCCTCCGGTGGGAACTATGGTAATAAACAAGCATTTTACTAATTATTTTGGTATTTCTCTGCAATAGGTTTCTGCAGATTGGCTGTTTCTTCAGAGGAAAGCATCACTTGCCCAGGTTATCACAAGACACAAATTTTGCTCTGCTGTTCTAATACGCCTAGGCACAGTCTGAATCACTGAGAATGTATTTTTACCACTGAAAAATCTTTAGCAACTGTCAAAGCTTGTTTCAGTAAAATGTACTCGCAAGGAACTCAAACATTCAGCCTGGGAAACAAGCCTGAACTAATACAATATGTGTTGTGTTTGTAAGGGTAAGAGGAATGCAAACTGCAACAGTTTACTTAACAGTTTAGAAAATTAGGTTCTGTTTTATTCCATGGAGTAGCTGTGCAGAAGTGGATGTATTTTAACTAGTGGAATAACCCAGTCTGAGGACACGGCTCAGTTTCACAGTAGGAGCAGAGTTACGATCACCGACCTGCCTTTGCCTCAAACACATTATTACCTGCACTAAAAAAAGACAGCACAAGTGAGACCCCGACCTTCGATAGCTGCCAGGCACACAGCACACCTCACCTTGCACCTCCTGAACAGGGATGCCACATTCTTTAAAGCTTCAATTCCACCCTATGCAGGCCCAGGGAATAATTCACTTTTTTTTTTTTCTTTCAAGTGAAGGAACCAACCTGCACAGAGCTGTTAGTGCTGCCTGGGGGACCACCACACAATGAGAAGGGGAAAAAGAAAAAAAAAAAAAAAGAAAATCATGTTGTGTCCTGTCAGAGAGAAGCAAGCAGTGACTTATGGGCACAGATTTGCTATTTGAAAGTGAAGTCATCATCAATAGTTAAATGACCATGAGAGTTCTGATGTATTCAGTAAATTTTAAACAGTATTCTTCCACTCCAACTTCTTAACCTGTCCTTTGCTTAACGAGCTAGAACGCCACTGCAAATGCTTTGTTCTGCTACAGCGGTTTATTTGTGTGATTTGTTATCCCTGTAAGTGATTGCTTGGTTAACATGTTACAATTGATGGCGTAAAGCTACAGGAAGATTCTGAAGTCCTGCTAGACTATCGTTCTAGTGAGAAACGTTTACAAAACTGGAACTCATGCATGTAATTGGTATCATTATCTCTTTACTAGGTAGATGCAAAATTTAATAATGTCTCTATAATAGCTCTCACAGATCTTGCTTATCACCACAGATAATTAAACATAAATATTCTATTATATTAAGGGAAAAATTCCAGCAAGATATTCTGACAAAAAAGTTTGTCTCTAACTGATGAAATCTATTGTGTCCTTAGATTATTCTTATTATTCAGTTCATTGTATTATTTTTTTTTTTAAATATGCATTTTTACTGCTTTTCGTTGGTTCCCTGATAAATCATCATGGTTATATTGAATGATTTTGTACAGGAAGAATAGAACAACTAATCCACTGAAGCATTATCTTAAAAATGAATGCTTCACTTCGCATTACAAACTTCACTCCCCTCTTCCTCCAAATTTAGCTAAGATCTCAAAGGAACCAGCCAGAACAGATAAGAATTTGA
The DNA here is from genome assembly GCF_047716275.1 of Strix uralensis. NCBI lineage: Eukaryota > Metazoa > Chordata > Aves > Strigiformes > Strigidae > Strix > Strix uralensis. Next base: position 19,782,523 of record NC_133985.1, read on the forward strand.
TAGCCCTGACTGCTGGCAGGTGGGAGCAGGAGGTGACAGCCACTGCTGCAGTACAGGTAGGGAGGACAAGCACAGCCAGAGCATTTTTATGTCCTCAGGACATATGGACATTTGTCACGTACATCTCTGGGCTGAAGGTTCTGTGTTAGCTGCCTGCAAGACAGGGAGAAGCTGAACGCTCTCCAGGATGGGAAAAACCAAAAATAATTCTTGAAGTCATCTGAGGTAACCCCTCCTGAGCCTCTCCAAGCACTAAGTGCCTTTTCTTCAGGAAGATGTATTGTAGGGTTAGAAACCATAAGGGAAGACCTCCTGCTTCTCATTCTCCTACAATTATGAATATTAACTCTGAAATTACTTTTACTATGATGATGTGATGGGAGAGGAGGGACTGTATTATAAAAATACAAAGTAGACTATGTCTATTACAGTCAATTAATAATGTATACAGTGCTTGCAACATTCATATAACTATAGATTTATAATTCTGCTTCAAAATGGGGAACAAGGATAACATTAATTTTTATTACTGAATAAAGAGAAAGAAATTACTCGGAGGGTTTTTCTCCAATATTCTTTTGGCTTGCTGAAATTTGAATTGCACAAGAAGGGCAAATTTTAACTCAAAATGCTTCTTGGGAATGAGGTATTTCAAAGTCCTGGATTTTTTTTTCTAAGCAGCAAACAAAGATTACACATCCTTTCTGAGTTTTCCTCAGAGTTGTGTTGCCTGTTATTTGTAATGACTGGAAACTGCTGTGAACAACCCCTGGGGCAGCAGCAGCACATATTTCCCTGGAACAGGCAGTGGTTGAAATAGGGTTATTTCCCCCCAAAGAAGTATACATGCACTTTTCATGAGTGGGAACAGGAGCTGAGTTGTTGTAAGTCACTTTTTTTTTTCCCCCTCCCCCTAGGAGTTTGTCCTGGTACTTCTGAATTCCCTTTTGACTGCTCAATCTATATTTATTTTTATGAAGGATACAAATGAAAGGCTAAAGCCTTAGAAGTTACCCAGCTTTTCTCTGGCTAACGACAGCCATTTGGGGAGGTGGCCACACAGGTATGTATTGCAGTCTACTGGAAATTTGCACTAGAGAAGATGGGACTAAGCTGGGACAGAATAAAATCAAGGAAAAATAACTCATGTTCTGCCAGTCCTTCTTCCCCCACCTTCCCCTTCATCCATCTCCCTTCCTTCCCACACCATCTCCTGCTTCATTAATCACCGTTTCGCAAAGGAGATTCTCCCGCTCAGCGTGTCCAGAGCAAGCAGGATGAGAAATCTCTGCGACAGGCAGAAGTAGCAGGTCACCTCCCTGCCTTCCAGCCCATCTGCTTCTGACAGCCCTGGCTACGCTGAGGCATCGCTGCTGCCAGTGTAAGGTGAAAACACAACACCAGGAGGGACAATTTCAGGCCACTGAGCTAAGTTTTAATCATATATCTCTCGTTAATGTCAGAAGAAATTACATGGCTAAATCCCTGCGAGCTGTTTTGCATATCTGAAAGTTAATTTTGCGGTTATTGCTGGGGCAGAGAAATCGGACTGCCCACTGGCACACGGAGTGTCTAACAGAGACTGGCAGGACAGAAGAAGATTAGTGGCTAAAAATCACTTCCCACTCTGTCATCCCCTGGCCCCTGAAGAATAATGATGCTTTTGGCATGCGATACGTTCCTGTCACCCCCAGTACGTAGGGGCCCGCACACTGCACGTACTCCAGCCCTGCTCCCCTCCAGGGAAGGACACGGATGCAGGATCGTTGCAAGGATTTCCGTACACGAGTGCTTCATTGCCTCTGAAACACTCGGACAGCTTGTTACCAGGCCAAGTTACTGCCTTTAACAGCAGCCTCTGACTTACTGAGCTAATTGCCAGTGGCAGAAGCATTACCATCTCTCTCAGTATTCACAGGAGGGGCTCACTACAGCATCCCCGTTCCCTCCATCACCCAAAATAGCTGCACTGACTGGGTGAATTTCTAAGACACCTTTTGTCTGGGGCACCGGACACCCCTCCATTTCTGGAAGAACAGGGAATGGAAGTGCTCCCGCTTGCCCTGTCAGGTACAGCCTGCATGTACTTGTGGAGGTGGAATAGGAGGTGCCAGGCTGTCTTACAATTAACAATATTTTTCCTTTAGCTCCCAGATAACAGTTCTAGGCTTGATTTTGTGGTTTGGGTTGTTTTTTTGTTTTTTTTTTTCACTAAACTTTAGGAACCTGTGCCCTTCCACTTCTGAAACTGTCTGTGGTCACTGCTGGGAGAGGCTCCAACACCCAGGAAACTTTGACAAAGGAGACAGTGAGCAGACAGATGACTCGGAACTGCATAGAGATGGCTTTCACAGGCTTTGTATTTCAAAATGGCCAAATGTCACTGGATCCAAATAAAGGCAGGCTTGCCTAGCAAAATATAATATACTACTAAAACTAATGAAGTCGCATATAGTTCTGGGAAGCGCTGAGCATCTCGGCCTCTCACTTTACCTTCTGCATGCTTCATTCAACAGTTGCAGATTTAAAGTCACCACAGCTGGGGAAGTGCTTAACAAGAAACCAGGTCACTCGGAGCCTCCCTGGAGGGTATTTTTGACCATTCAAGAGAAAAAGTTCCATGGGATAATACCACATTTCATCTCTATAATAAGCATTACCTTCATACAAAGGTTTCTTTTAGCAATTGTGAGGCCAGCTGAGACTATGCCAGTCAGACCACATCTGACAAAACTAGACACTGAGTATTTGGAAAACAAGATTATTGTAGAAAGAATTCATAGTGTCAGTCAGCTGTTTTTGTATTAGCTCAGGTTAGACTGGGAAAAAGGAAAGTATAAAATTGGCAGGCATTAAAGGAGAGAGAAATCTAGATTTAAGATACATAACAAACAACTGGAACATCTTTGGTCAGTATGTTTTCAAAAATTCTGAACCATTTACTAATAAATTAGAAGCCTCTGTGACATGAAAGTGAAGTGAATCATCTCTTCCATTTATCATAAAATTTACTGCAGTTCTGAGAATCCCTACAGTTTCATCACCCTCAGCATTTCAGCACCAAGCACAATGATACTGGAGTCACTGCTTGAAATTCAGGTCTTGACACATTTTTATTTCTGACCACTATAAATCTGTGCTAGATCTTTCTGATATAACACTGAACTTTTATACTAGATACTACAATTTTCTTTACCTAGAAAGAAGTGATGGCTGTCCTTGGAAATATTACCACCATAGTGTGGCGTATATTGGCGTAAAACTAGATAACAAGGACACATTATCATTTTAAGGAACTATGTTCATAAATCCAACCTGTAATGGGCTTCATCTATATAAAAGCTACACTTAGCTGTCCCTCTGTATTTCAAAAGCAGCTTACAAACAGAGACCTCTTTGCTCTAGTCTTACCTAAAATTACATCAGACTCTCCTAGAAGGGAGCCAAATCCTTTCCACTTAAAAAAAAAACACCCAAAGAAAAAAAAAATATTCAAAAAGCATTTAAATATGAAAATACATTGCCTTAAGGAAATTCAGACACAAGATGGTGGTGTTCAGAGGAGGAGAAAAAAAGCTTAGAAGATCCAAGTAGCTGACATCAATGGGCAGGAAAATGAAATAAAAATCTTCGAAATGCCTTCAATGAATTAGCTTTCATTTACAAGCAATATAATTAACAGAATACTAGTATAAACTGCAGAAACAGTGTGACATTTACTACATGGCTACCTCTAGGAAGCAACTACTTCTGGTCTCTAGAAGTCTAAGGAAGATATTAGAGACCTGAAATTGTTAATTATCCTCTGCAAGCAGGCAAGGAAGCCTAATGCTTCCAGGCTTCAGCTTCCACACATTTCTCATGCTTATGGAAAGCATTGCTTTACTTTGAAAGGTGTATATTGCAGAAGAAAGTGGTTTAATACTGATGTCATGTTTCTGTTAAAGTCCCAGTTCTGCAATGGCTTAAGAATGAGCATAATTTTATGGAATGTTGGTGGGCAACACATGCACTGTTATGTATCATTACTATGAAAGTATTTGTAGGATCAAATCACATGATAAAAGTTAAACAAGCTGAGTGTTTGCTTTCCTGCTCACAAAAACAATGGACAAATCCACTAAAAGCAGGAACTTTCTCACTCATTCCTTCATGTCAATGCTAGCGATGATGTAAGTGGTTTTGCACATATGACAGAAGTGAATTTGGCTCTAGATATGAATTTTTAAATCTTCCTCGGGAAAATCGGTGGTGGAGAAAACTGGAGCAGAGCTTTTCACACATTTTTAAATTGAGACAAAGGTGGTGAAGTTAACAATATTTGCTTTACTGTTCTTTGTGCTGATTAGACCAAACACAGAACAAGGACAAATCCATCGCAGATAATGTTTTTCAACTCACTGCTGAAACCACTCAACTAATTATTCTCTTCGGGTCAATATCAAGTTATGTTAATAAGCATCTGAGTTCATCCAGAACGGATAGCTGAATCTGTTTGTTTGATCTGGCATTTTTATCTTGTAAACTTGGCTCTTACTCGTAGACTCTAAGAGCATCTCAGTAATTTATTTTTTTCTTGAGTTTATAGAAGCATTGCACCCATGGCAGTTGAAAACTACCATTGTTCTTGTTTTAATAGTGATGGAGTTTCCTTTAGAAAAAGATATCTGGTGATGAAGAGAGCATCTGAGCAGTATTAATAGTTTTTTTCTAGCTGAAGTAAGGATCATCCACAAGTCTTTGTCTTCCTCTTTACAAAGAGATGATCTAAAAGGAGATTTTTATTTTTCTTCTTTTACAGGTATAAATGCCTTCAAGAAAATGAAAACCAAGATGCCAAAAACAAGGCCTCTTTATGAGTTATAAGAAAACAGAAGTTGTTGATTATCTGTCATAATAAATAAATCTGAATTAAAACATAAGATTTTGGCATTTGAGATACCACATTCAGGAATGAGCCCTCTTATTTCTTCTGGTGCCAGTTTTTACCTCAGAAAGCAGCCAGCATTGCATCTGATAAACACACCTCAGATGTTTTCTGGTAAGGCAGTGTGCAGTCAAGCTTGGCTTAGTGTTAATGTAAATTTGCCACATGAACTGTCATTTCAATGTGGAACTAATCCAATGAGCTGGAAGTTATAAAAAAATCCTTTCATAGGAGGGATTATTTTCTGTTCTTATTCATAGAGACTGGGCCACACAGGGGGAACTGGACAGTATTCAGTTACACCAATTAGCCCCCAGTTACTACCACTTTGGTTTTCTGGTGTTCCCTAGCAAATAAGTAGAGCAGAACCATAAAGTATGGAGGTTTGGCAAGCACTAGAATAGCTTTCAGTGCTAGAAGTAGAGTGAAGAGCATGGCAATTAAGTGTTTTAAATACTTTCCATACCAAACTTGTTCCCTGAAGTCATAAGATTTCTCCTGTGTGTCCACTGTGGTGGAGCTGGGTGCATAATTCTAGACCTCAGGAACTAGGAAAAGATGAATGAAAGCACTACATAACGTGAAAGTACCCAGGGAAGCAGAAGGTTATAGGTATGTGTAGATGTGCAGTGAGAAAGCAACCACAAGTTGTCTGCTCTGATTTTTACTTAAAAATCTCCACTGTAAGCAAGAATGAATATTTTGGGGATAAGCGGATCTTACCTGATAACTCTTTTCTGCTGTTTAAGGCCTATTAGAATTTTGGTATAGAATACTGCTTTTTAAAGTTAAGGATAACAAAATCACTTGTCTTTATTAAATGGGCTGAGCCTTCCCAGGAGAGGTACATGCCTTAAATTCCCCAGTCATTCCCACCAAGGAGGATGCCTGGAATATATTGCACAGCTGATAGAATACCAGGATAGCTGCAAAGCTCAGCGCTTTCTGGGATGCTTTCAGCATGAGCAAAGATCTTTTTAATGAGAGAAGTCAGGTGCCAAAATCAGGTGGTTACTGGTTATAAAACTGTTAGCCTAGAAAAGTGTCCAGCCTGTGTGTAGTTTGGTGTTAAACGACCCACTTGGAGTACATCATTCATCATTGTACAGAAACAGTCTTTGTTACTTGAAACAAAGCTTAGACTTTTAGTATTCATCAAGGATGAAGCCATCCTATAAAAGTAAAGGCATTTTAATTAGAGGCACTTGATTATGTGGCTTTTGTTTTCCAAGCATGTCACACAACGTGCTGGAAAACCCCGTATCTGGGGGCGTTTTTCTATTAACATAAAATAACCTCTTAATAAGGGGGGAGATGGATCTATCTCCTCTCATATATTAACATCTCGCTACATTGGACTGAAAAGACTTATAGGACAGAGACCTTCTGCCAATACCATGAATTATTTAGCTGCTGGGGTGTAACACATTTATTAGATTGTAATTGGTTTGCTTTGCCAAAAGGCAGCTGTTTGTCATTACCACCTCTGCATTAGCACAAAGTTTACAGCACTGGAGTGCTTTAAAGAAAAACTACATCTGTTTTGAACTGCTTCTCTTCTCCTTCGATCTAGTGGTTCTTGAAGCAATAAGAACTGGGGAGTCCCATCAACTGTTAGTATCTAGAGACATAATAAATACTGCATTGAATTCTGTTAAAGAGTGCTAAATATTCAATGTGACAACAGAATTACTATGCAGCATCCAGATAGATTTACACTTCCAATAAGAAAATCAAAGTTAACAATGGTCAATCAGGTAATTTTCTGTTGAGAATTCACTGCTGGTCCAAAGTAAATGGATTCGGCTACAAAGAAGGTTACTAATGAGCTCTGAGCACTTAATGAGGATCACAAGAGCAAGAAGTTCATGCTACGTGAGGCTGAAAATAACTGATACTCAGGAAGTCCACTGGATAAAGGAGTCCTTCTCCTTAGGCATCAGCCTAGGCAGCTTACAGAGCAAGTAGGAAAATGACCATTTTGCCTTCATTTTTATGGTGGGGTATATACAATCATGTACTGAATACGTGCAGGACCTCTGAGGATTAGAAGATAGATACAAAAGCTGTGCAGAACACTTAATTTTATTTTTCTACTGCATTACTTTAAATTGTAAAGTGACTAGACTATTCAGACAATTACAGCATGTTGCATTCGTTCTCTTTTCACATTTAATATACTGAAATATATGCACAATTGTGCTGAGCAGAGTAACTGAAAATTAAATGGACAGAATTACTCACAACAGCAATATTTTAAATTCAAATAAGTTTCATAACATATGGCATGTATGACTTAGTCTAAAAAAACATGTTGCAGTTGCTTAGATGAAGCAGGTGCTTTATTTCTGTGCTGCTGGGTCTGCACCTGTATCATCTGAGGCACAACTCAAGCCTGCTGCTACATCAGGGACAGGCCTGGCCAAACAGATTTCACATCAAAATGCTTCATCAATAGCCTTACCCCCTTGATAGACTCTCCAATGCATCTTAGATGCTGAAAATTTTTAAACTGCCCCTTTTACAGGAAAGCTGACATCTCCAAAGCAAATTGTTCTCTGGATTTCTAGAACAGTAGCAGACAAGTTCTTTATACCTGCATCGATTTAGGCATTAAGTCAAGAAGGAAGGCTGGTATGACTCAAGTAGTGTTGTGAGTGACATCGTCAGACCAAATTTCCTTTTTTCTTGCAGGGTACAATACCTCTCAGGCATTTCTGAGTGCAAGAACTACTGTTATCAGACAGCTCAAGTGTCATCTCCAAATACTGAGCAGACAAAGTACTACCACAGTCTAATGTTAGATGTCTAATATATGTGCTGAAGTTTGGAGCAACATGTTCTTTGATACTGCAGAGTTTCTGGAGGGGGTTCAGAAGATTGACCCGTTCCAGGTCCTGATGCAGGGACCCAGCCCAGTTAACACAAACATCTTGCTCACAGATACTGTTAAGGGAAAGGTGCTGGGACATCCCAGTCATCTTCAGTGACTATGGAACTGATTTCTTAGATTTGAGATGAGATAGAAGTTTCACCCACAGAGTGACCCAGAATATGGAATTGTTCTTATTATGGGCTATAACCTCCCCAAACAAGAAATTCAAAGAAAAAAAAAAATCTTAGACAACTCCCCATTTCATGCCTTTTCCTGCAATACCAGAAACAGGAATATCTATACAAGAAGCAGGAGCTGACATCAACTAACGTGTTTTGTAAGTAATGATTTAATCTTTCGATGTTTGTATCCTTCAATATATGCCTCCTATAAATTTGCTTATTCTAGAGATTATTCAAACAGGATTCTTGTAATTAAGATGTTATGCACATGAGTATATGCACACCTATATATTTTAAAGAAGGTACTAGTAAAAGGAATACCAACTTCCACATCTATAGCCAAAGATTGCTTAAAAATATATTGAAGGAGACAGTAGAGCTGCCTATTATATTGTGAAAGGCTGTGGTGTATTGAGTTATCAATTTATTTGCTGTATTACCCTGTGTTTGGGTACGCTGCTGTCTGATAACTAATTTCACTCTGCATACACAGTAACACAACCAGGATTGCTGGGGGAAGAGCCATGATTTTAGATTCCTGGGTATCATGAGCACATGGGAATTAAACTAAAGAGTGTTAATTACGTTCCCCTTTAATGACAGGTAGCATTCCTCTGTTATTTGTTGCTCTCTTTTTCCAATGCTGTTTGATCTATTTGTGGGAAACTCTTTAACAGCAATGTTCCTTGGCTAGGAAACAATGAGATGTAGAGTAGAAAACTGATGCTCTTCATTACAGTAATTTTCAACCTGTCTGACAGCGATAGGAATTCAATTACAGTCCTCCAGTGGCAATAAGCTCCGTGCACTAGATCTTAATTGTTCAACCATTAGTTTGCAATTTGCATTTGTACTGTAGTGACAGCTGACTATTTCCATCAGTAATAGACATTTATATGCATGAAAAAACAAATATATCAGTACATCTAGCTCAGCAAGGAAACTTTCTATAATGATAAAACCAGTTTATTTACTTAAATTATTGCAATAATTTGCAGCTTGGGAGTTTGACATATAGATTTTCTGTGCTATTGCAAACCAGAAGCACAGCTGTGCATTCCCAAGAGGTAGTCATATTTAGTATCCAAGTCACTCCCATTTTGATTCCTTCCTCCCTTAAAGAAATCAAGTGGAATTTAATAGAAAAAGGCTTTTCAGTATAAATAGGTAATTGAACACTACGCTTTTGAAGCCTGCATGTTATAAATTTGCACATGTAAACACAGAGAAGTGTATTTGTGAGGGTGCAAGCAAACCCTTTATCTTTTGTACGTGTGTGAGGAGAGCCCACGTATGCAAGTCAGTCACGGGTCTGCGTAAAATTTCTCCTAGCACAAAGACTTTCTTAAGCAACTGAGGTCAGTCTCTTTGTTTTCTGCACACACTTGAAGATTCACAAGTCTGGTTTTGCAAGTGTGCTATTCCCCTACAGCACGAGAAAGTCCATGCATTCCTTCAGAAAAAAGTAAACACGAAACAGAGGTGAAGGCAGGTAGAGAGCAGCATTGCTGCAGCCTGGTCAGAGGGAACAAGCACGGGGCACATCAGCGGTACAGACAAGGGTCCCTTTCTGCTGGTGCATCTACTTGCAGGCCCCTTCTGGCACATGCAGCACATCTTCCTGCTGGGGTGATCACCCCAGCTCTCAAAGTAACATCACCTATGCTTACAAAAAGCATTCTTAAAAAAAAGCCACCGCACAAAGTTTTGCCTACACAGCAACATTAGTAAGGGGTAAGCAATTCCCTCCAAGAAGCTCATAGCAATGGGTCAGTTGGCCATTTTTGGAGCATCCAAGAGTGCCTGTCAAATCCCAGTAGTTGCAGCACCAGTGATATGCCACCTACTTGGCATCCACCCATGACTGACCACAGCCAGGGCGAGGTGGGTCTTGGCTGATGGCTGAGCCTAGTGATGGCTGCAGTCAGAAACTCCTCCTGTCTCAAGAGAAAAGTTTGACAAGACCTTGGCAATAATGTACTAACTCAATAGCTCGTGGCCTTCACCTCCTCAGGTATTTGTTAACACCAATTTATAATCATTGCCAAAAAAAAAGTGAGGTGAGAAAAGCACGACTGTGTTATTAGGGCATGCAAAGCAGACATCAGCCCAGCACAAGTACAAGCTGGCAGAATCAAAAAACTCCATGACTGCAATAAGGGAAATTCAAGACAGAGAAAGCAAAAGGTCAGGACTGAAATTCAGTAACTAAACAACACAGGGGAATTAAGCAAAATACCTGCTCATACATCACCTTGATTTGACAACTTGCATCAATCTTCACCACATTTCTTTTATTTTAAAAACATGTCATTAAGAGCTGGGGAAAACAATGACAACTTGATGCTGTGTCCTGCAGGCAGCTGCCTCGCCCTGATGAATTACTGCTGCCTCTCACTTCACAAATCACTTCAAGGCATGGCGAACAAGAGGACCACTTTTGTGAGAGGAAATGTCAGAGATTTCTGTCCAGAGCTAAAAATCCTTTTCTTTCTATGGAAATAACATAGCCTGAGACTAGCAATCTTGGGATGTTATCCAGCACAAGCCTCTCAGCCTAAAGATGCAATCTGCTTTGCCAGTCTCTAAGAAATAATTCTGGTGGTGTCCATATTTATGCGTGCAGGATTGAGCCTGCTCGTGACAGCCCTTTGGAAGAAAGTTTCCACCTCATTATAGTTTTGTCTGTTGTGGACGCTGTTTACGTTCTTGGTATTTGTGTTAGATATGTTCTCTGGCATCCTAAATATAATAGCAATTTGTTACTGACAGTTTTTGCTTTATGGAAAACATTGTGCCTGCAATAGTAGGAAAAAAAGCACCAGAAAAATTTTAGACTACCATTTATTTTTTTTTTTACTTTTCACTCTTAGAATACATAAAAACCCCATTATTTTGATTCAGGGCAGTCTAAACCAACCTAGTTTAGCTGTCTAAACTGAACCACACCAACTGAGCCTTGATCAGTACAAATAGGAGTTGCAGCTGCGCTTCAGAAGTGTTAGAGTTTAGATATTTCATGTGCCTTTTTCCTTCAAAGGCCAGACAACCCACAGCACTAGGCCAGCACTGATTTCTAAGGCTCAAACCCTGGTTTGCTTTATGGGATTATCCCTATCTTAACTTAAATTTTATTTTTAATTAGGCTACAAGTATTCCATTAAATCAGCAAACTGGAGGAGTGAACTGAGGTAGTAGCTGTATTTTCAGGGAAACTTTTTCTTACAGAAAAGAGGAGGTTCAGCTCATAAACGTTGAGTAGACCAGAGTCCGGATTCTGTTGCTGTAGAGAAGTCAATCACTAGTGCACTGTCCAGAAGGAGGAAAAAACCAACACTGCCAGTGTTTACCTGAGTGCAGGATAAATAAACATCCAGGTAACTCTTTTAGGTTGCAGACTATACTGGTGAAATATTCTTGACAGTACTAATTATATTATCACCCTCCCCATAGTTCTTGCCTTACAAAAGCAGCACAGATGTGAATCTTTATGACTGGAACAAGCAGTCTTTCAGACGAGCAGTAAGATACTGTATAAACGTTATATGAGAGTACTGAAAGAGAATTCAAAATGCTAAAGGTGCTGTTTTGATCTACATAATCACTTTGAAAAGGGTAAATCTCTATCAACCCAAGGTATGCAACGTGTCAGATGTTATTGTCAGCTCTCAGCTGCCTGCTCTGAGCCTGATAATAGCAATGAGTTGTAATGAGTGTGCTGGCAGAAATATTACAAGCAATAAGCTCTGAAAATCAATGGAGCATGTACTCTTCAAACCAGTCTGGTGAAGTAACATCAAGTGTTATTTCAGGTGTTGTTACAGCTTTGTATGCAACATTTATTCAGACTGATTTGGTAAGACAAGCCTTTTAAGCACTTTTCCCAACCCCAAAATATACAATCAGTGTTATTATTGAACATAAACACAAAGCCTGTTTGAATTTGCTTTGTGTTCCTTAAAAAGAAAAAAATCATAACTCTTATCTCCGTCCTGTTATTAAAAAAAAAACCCCACCAAATAAAAATGTCTGAACTCAGGGTTACCTTTTAAGACTGGAAAACCTGTATCTGTATTTTTCTCCTTTGCATAAACATAACTCTGCCTGACTATGCGTCAAACATTTATCCCAGTGAGCTTTGACTGCAGAAGACACTATCATGATTCATCATGTATGTATGTTTACTAAATTTTATAAATAGTGGAAAATAGGCCATAAATGGTGCTTTATGTTTTAAATCACTGTTTTGTGTAGCCAGAAATGTCTCTAGAGTAGTAGTGCTAGAAATTCAGATGATGAAAATCAAATAGGAGTGTGCTTTCCCTTTATATACTGAACTTACATTGATGGGACAGTAAATCTCTCAAGTGATATGTGTACAACAAAGAATTAGATGATCCAAGCTGCAGGAAAAGGGCCAGATTTCAGTCTTTATCCTGAGCTGAGCTCTGCTCTGCAGAACAGCACTCAAAAGCACATGATCTGCCTTTCCCAGACTAGCAGGGACAAGAAAAGATCAGCTAGACTTTGTCTTATTTAAATGAACTATAATTCAACAGTAAAATATTTTTTAAACACGCATTTTGCTTCAGCTGCTGCACTGCAATGCCAAAGCTAGGCACTGTTTGCCACAGCAGCTGAGGTTTTGCTCCAGGCATGGCCCTTGCCCAGCATGGAGGCAGCAGAAGGATTGACAGGCAGCTGCCTGCTTCTTCCAGGCAGCTCGCCAATCCATCAGGGCTATGCTAATGCAGGAGCAGACAGCACCAGCATGCGAGAAGATGCTCATGTTACATTTTATTTCACCTCCCCTCCTCCTTATAAATATACATATGGACAAATCCCCAGACCTTCAGTGTGAACTTGGGGAGTTCAGAGGGGGAGGTCAGAATTTTTCAACATCCAGGCAGTTTCATTTTTCCTTTGCTTTTACCCTCCCTGTCCCCTACATGTGGATCGCAGAGCTTTCTGCTGTCCACCCCTCTTGTCAGGGTGTTGCTGAGATGCCGCTGAGACATCCAGCAAGAGCAGCAGCTGATGGACCCACAACAATGTAGGCACTCAGCATGTGCCATGGCAGAATCCTTCCGTGGCCACCAGCCCAACACGTGCCTGAAGACTGAACTGTCACAGCACGATAGAGGTGGTTAAGTGCCACCAAACAAGAACAGGCTAAGGCTCATTAAACATTTAAGTATGATCATGTCCTACCCTTCACAGCTAACTCAAATGACTTCAGTGAAAGAGCTAAATCCAAAAGCTCAACAGGAGTTTCCTCCAAATGATTTGAATAAATCCTCATGGTTTGGCTGCAGGCATTTTACTGAGGTCCTCTGCTTGTCCGCTCTTTGGTTGGGCAGGGAAACAGGTGTTTTCATCAGATTCCTCCACTTGAGAAACACAGTGAGGTTTGTCTCCGTGGAGAAAGGGAATTCCTTCCCCTGACTGGATCATCTACAAGCCAAGAGGATCTGAGTGAAAACCTCCAGGTTGGCTTTTGGGCCTGGAAACCACATTTGTGCTCCTTGCCTGCCTGCCTTAGAGCACCTTTCACATGAGGAGTGCGTGGAGAAGAAAGACTCCCCATGACAGGCACTGGTATTTAAGCACCTGGTGTGAGGTGGGGAGAGCTTCACTGATAGTGTTAGGAACATGTCTGCTAGAAGATAGGAGATATCCCACACTACAAGTTCTACCCATCCTTTGCAGCAAGGAGACAATATAGTCCAGGTGTTTGACTCAGGATTGCACACAGAGCATGTGTCATGGTCCTTTATATATTGGACCAGTTAAACTTGTTATTGCAAGCACAATATTCATGACTCTCCCAGGTTAGATGCTAACCTTTAACAAAGTCAAGAATTCCCAAACTGAATTATTAAAATACTTAATTTGGGATTAACTATTGAGATCAGTTTTAAAAGCCTGTAAAATCTAGACTTGTATTAATATTCCAGAGAAAGCTGATGTAATTGCAATACAATTTGCAGCAATTTACTTTTAAAGATTAATAATACAACAAAAGCCACCCTCTTTTTCCTAGCTCTCTGAGCTTTTCTGTCAGTGTGTACATTTACATCACTGCACAACATCCAGAAATTCCTGTCTGACTGGACAAGATATTAAAACAAGTAGACAGCCTAGGTAAGCTTAGGATCCCTAGAGAAAAAAAGAGGAAGCTTGAATTGCCTTTGACTGTAGCTTACTTCCATGACAACATTAACTAAGACCTCAGAACTACAGAGTCTCATATTCCTTTGTATCTTTTTCCAACAGCAAACTTTGGAATAGTGCAAGACATGCATTTGAATGCACAAATTCTCACGCACGGATACAGAAAATAAACGCCCATTACATGCCTAGTCTTCAGTAACTGGTTAGCAAAGATACAGGAGATGTGGCAGAGGAGGATAAAAATCAACAAATGCTTAATGGCTGCAAGACTCATGAGGAAACATGGGGAAACCTGCATAATGCCAAGATTGTCTCTCTCACGATAGGTTAAAATTGATGACTGCTGTTTGGTTATGAAGACAAAGGGCTAACAGAGATGCTCCTCTGTTACAGATATATTCCCTTATATCCACTGCAGCCTCCAGCAGTTTTAATTAGTACTCTTTTGCAGCTTATCAGTTTCTAACATCACAGATTATTTCTGCATGCAATGTTTCTTTGTTATTCAAGTTAAGTCACTTGTGTCTTGAAAAAAAATATGGAAAGTACAAATGGAGACTAATAAATACAACAAAAAGGAGGAGACTTTAATGAACTACTAGATATTACTGGTAAATAGTCTACCAAACCCATAACCAGCAAGGAAGTAGCTTTAGGTAGTATAATTCAAATTTTGCCAGCAGCAAATAGAAAACTACCCCTCTTCTCTTACGTAATTTTCTTACAGAAAAAGAGGAAATACGGTATTTCTGTAAACACAGGTGCAATCAAAGATCTCATCAGCACCAAGGACTGTAGCAACTTTGTATTCCTTCATGGCTGGATTCCCATTAAATTATTAGGCTAATTTAAATATCTCAATCCTTATCTTGCAGGTGGCTCTAGGGCCTGGCTCTAGAGTACAAAAAAAAAAAAACACAACCCAAACCTAAAGCTCCAAGAGAGACCTGCTTCTCAGTCACAGCACAGTTTCAACCATAAAAGCAAATCTCTCTGAAAAGCAGAGCTTTCTCTGGAATGCTCCACAGGCCACAGAATAAGTCCCACAGGAGCAAGAAGCCTCTGGACATCTTCCCCACTATCCCAGGCACAGCACTGCAATGAAGAGCATGTAGAGGAAGGGTAGGAGAGGAGAGGGAGCCAGAGATGCAGTGGGGAAACAACTGGCTGCTGAGAGAAAGGAAATCCAGTCTAACTTGGTGAGTGTTGCCAAGTTCAGAATAGAAAGAGGACCAACAAGGAAAGTCTTCCATGAATAATCATTTCTCTTATCTCAGACTTACTGCAACTAATATATATTTTGCTGCCTACGAGCTCCTCCTCTTGTATACTCAACAATCCCTTTCTATTCCCAGCACATATCACAAAGGATCATGTCAGCAGTCAGGGAGGAATTAGTCTCATTCCCAAGAGCTTTGGTGGTAGTTCACCTCATTAGCAGAAGATGGACAAACTGGAGGCAGTTCAGAGAGCAACAAAGATTGAGGCAGATGGAGGGGGACTGACTTATTAGAGAAGATTAAAAGAGCTAAATCTGTGTAGCCTGGTTCAGTGACACTGTCAAGGGAGCACAGACACTAGCTATAAAGATTTTTAGGGCATAAAAATGAAAAATGTGCTTTAGATTGTAAGAAGAATGTGTGGAACTAAACCAAGTGAAAGGAAAAAATAAAATACACTCAATAAATTGCTCTATCAGTTCAGAATTAGTTTGTACAAAACAAGGTTTGCGTCTGCTGCAGATATATTTACCCATTACAGCACACTGATGAATTGGCCTTCAGCAAAGCTAGAATGAAGAATAATTTTAACACGGTATAAAAGGCATGTTTCTATGTTACTTGTTAAAACAATAGCTGAACATGGAAATATAGATCTCTTTTCCAGGTAAAGAGAACAGTAGAACATCTATGTTGTTGGGCATCCTACCTAGAGGAATTTCTGGTTTCCTGACAGACCCAACAATTTGCCTCTCACCTGAGGTTTGGCTTAGTGCCTTCCTGTCTGCTTCTCTTTTTTTATTTCAGTGGTTTCAACTGACCATAAAAGAAAAAAACATCATAACTGGCTCCATTCCAAGCATTTCTTGTACAATTTACAAATGTTTGGATCAAAGCCCTTTTAAACAAAAGGAGAAGCTTGTGTCACTTAGTGAGTTTGAATGAGACTATAAGGACATTTCTTACAAGCTAATCTAACAATCTGGAGGTGAATGCCAGAGTCATTTACCTCTTGATTTTTTTCCTGGAGGTCAGGGCAACTCCACTTTTAACATTTAAGTCTCGCACAAATGGAAATGGTCTAGAAGTGACTGCAAGAATCCAGCCTTTGGAAAATATCTCAAAATCGTGACAAGTCTGCATAATCAAGTATTCATTTTTAGTATGTCTGTTATATTTAAGAACACTACCATACTATCACTTTATTGGTCTTTTCCACAGAAAGGTTGCCTGCTTTGCTTTTCCATTTATAAATTGAGACCATTTATGGAGCTTTTAGCGGACTTCTAGCATTAAAAAGCCACAGCATATATCATATATCATAAAATGTGTGATCAAAGAAAACTAGCTCCTACTAAAGTTTCTTTTCTTCTAATCTTCCTTCCTCAGGCAAAAACCTGGATGAATAGATAAGTTAGTCCCATGAGATGCATAAAATTTTGATAACAAAGCTTATGCTACTTACACTGATACTCATTCAGATTTTCTAAAACCCATTTATACAATGTGATTAAAGGAACACAAGACTTTCTCCCAACATTCAAATATATTTAGCTCACAAAATAAAGACAGGATCATATCCTGTATGTTTTTTTAAAATGTGGGAAAAATATCGATACTAACTCCTGTAGTATTTCACATGGGAAAAGATGTAGAGGTAGAAAAGTTTTGTTTCAGACTGTGTACAAAGATAAGCCAGTAAAATATAGCAAGGCAGTCCAGGATAGTAATTTTGATATATTTGAATATGTAGCTAAAAATCAATGAAAAAGTATTCACAAAGAACATCTGATGTACTTGAATAACACATCTACCAACGTGGACTTGTTGCAGTTTCCCAATAATAGGAAGATGAGCATTTTAGATATCTCTTCGCATTCTTCTGATCTTAGGAGACGTAAAAACTAGTCCAGAAACTGTTATGACTTTTTTTTTCTTTTTGAGAAATAGCTAGAAGATTTAATGCTCTTTCAAAGATGGAGGCACAAGGGACAGAATCATTGGACTTAAAATACCTGCCAGCAGTTTTAATGAATAAATAAATATGTGCCTTTTTGCTGTTACCATACCAACCTGAGACAAGGGTGGTATCCTTTTATTCTATATACAGACATGCAGAAAACCCCCATCTACTGAAAATAATTAAATTAGCTTTCTACTAACTAGGTGAAAATACCTACAAATTGTCTCACCAGTTATAAAGTTTTGCTTGAGGAGAAAAGCCATGAAGTTTTTTTTTGTTTGTTTTTAAAGGAAATTGTTTAAAGAAGCAACATGGAGAAGGCTAAGAAGCTTTCTGGTCAGCCTTTGTCTTCTGACACTGGAGCACTGGAGAGGCCAGGAATGCGCCTCATGTCCTGCACAGTGGCTCTCCTCTGGCTCATACCCAGCCTCCAGACTGCAACCACCACCCAAACCAAAACAAACAGTTAAGCTAGAAAGTAAAATAACTCCTGTATGTGACAGAACACCCAATTCCACCTTTGGCATAGCAACAGTTCAAAGAGCCCACCCCAGTAACTTCAGTCTTCTCAGGGCTGGTAGACTTACAGCAGCCCATTTAAACTACCAGGAGGTGTATTCAGGGGACACATTTCTTTACAATTAAAGAAAAAACCATATGCATATATATAAAAAGGTATTTGAATACATATATACACGTGCATGTACATTAACTACATTACCTAAGCAGCTCGTTGAACCTGCCTGTCTGTGTCTTTGCATACTACAAGCTCCACAAGTCCACTGTGACCCACTGGGAGAGAATAGATTTCTGTCAATGTTTTCAATAGCTTTCTGGCTCAGCAGGGTTTATTCTTTGACGTCTCATCTATATTATTTCAATATGGATGCTGCACATCACCAGGCAGGTAGAGATGTCTTTTGCTAGTGTGAAAGATTTGGCCTTAACACAGGTACCACAGATCTGTGCTTTTTACAGTGGCAGACGGGACTCTTGACACAAGCTGCAGAAAAGCCAGCTCTAGTCAAGTATTGTAAACCCTGATTAGGTGATAAAGCAAAATAGTTCTTATGAGGAAGAAAAGGAAGAGAAGTGCAGCCCCTGGGAATGCACCCCAAGGGCTGCTAGTCAACTGCCAGATACTATCAGCTTCAGTTGAACCTGAACCCAGTAGTTTCTTCACCCTGGGGGTGTCTTGGGAAAAGAAAAAAACAAATTGCTTCTTCCAGGCTCGATTATCTGGTTGCAAGGAGAGCTGCTACTGTAAGAGGATTTGCACTAATTACATAAAGTATCATATAAAACAGTGTTCAGAAAAAAACAGATTTGAAAGCCAGAAGGTTAACGTGCACACTGATTCTGAACCTCTCACTATCCTGAATTCTCATGTAGAAAAATGCAGTCAGGATGCCTAGTAAAGAACACAAACCACAATTACTTTATGGAAATTACTACTTGGCAATGAAATGCTTAAGTTCCCTTCCACACTTGTTCAAATGAGTAGTGAAGCAAATAGCAAGATCAATAATCATGAAACTCAGTCTTGTTTTTGTAATTAAGAAAACTGAGACAGAATCCATCCATAATTTGTTTCTAGCAATCACAGGGGTGATTGCAGTCTGCCTGCTTTATTGGGCCAACCAGCTCATTCCTATGCAGCAGGTGTAAAGGGACATTTGCTACATATATTCACTTTAAACTGCTGTAGTAGGTACTCTGCAAACACCTTATATTCATATACACAGTTTACAGACCCATGGATTTTTCAGCTCCCTGAACACCCATTAACTACTGAAATTGGAAACATGCTTGATTTAAGCAAAGAGTATGATTTAGCAGAAATTCCACTTTGCCAGATTCACATAAGTGCATCCCACAGTGGAAACACCCCTTGCTCTAGTGCAGAGTTTGGCCATACGCAATTTTATAGTTCTGTGTAACAGACACATCTATGAGAAAAAACTGCATCCCTGAGGGAACGTGCAGGGTCAAGAAGAGATGTGATAAAAGCCTGATCCTTTTACAGCAAGCTGAGAAAAGACATTTTAGCCACTGCATCAAAGGGAAAAAAATGTGTTCCCTTTTCCAGCAGGCACTCAGGATGCAAGTACACAGAGACAGACTTGACTGCACCAAATCCACAGGTCTCCCCCTGAGTCCTAGGAGCAAAACAAGCAGAATTAGCTTAAACAAGCCATGCAAAGGAGTCTCGGATTTTTTTGAAATGCATCCAAATACTGGAATTGCAGTGAGAAATAAAAATCTCCAATTTTCAGCAACATAAATCTTACTGAATTACTATAAAATGTTAAAATAATACAGCTTCAGATTTGCTTAGCTTGTGCTCCTACACACCTTGAAAAATATTAAAAATTACCTGTTTTGATATAATCAAATTAAAACATGCAATAAAAATCAGAAAACTCCCGTGGAACCTCCTGTTTTCAGCAAGATTGTACTTTTGAAAATAAAAAGATTTTCATCAGAAATTTTGAATCTCTTTGACAAGCATCACCTATACTGTGTATGTATGTCCTTGGATGACCATCCTGCTTTGCTCACACAAGAGTATTTTCCCTCCCTTCCCAGTCTATGGAGAAGGAGAAGCAGGACCAATTAATGAAATATTGATCCTACTGAAAACAACAAGAGTTTTGCCATCTGACCCTGCTGCAGTCACTTTTTTTTTTCCTTGCTTCAAAATTTACTAGGATTATTTTCTTAATGGGTCCTTCCCACAGGCAAGATTTGCAGAACACTTATGTTGTTGGAAGGATCCACTCCCTTAATAACATTAAGGAAAAACAAGGTAACTCGCAGACATGTACGTCATTCCACTGAGGCACAGATGAGCACCTGTGTAGTTTGGGGAGGCCCTGGGGAAGTTTCTCCACTCTTTTCCCTTTCTTTACTTTGTTTCCAAGTCATACATGAGTAATTAGATAGTGCCCACGGGAATAAAATCTCCCTGGAGGATGTTTGTTAACAATTGGGAAAGGGGGAGGAATATGAGTACAAAAGGCACTCAGCTGCTTTCCCCATATGGCTGTTATTGCAGGTTTATTGCTTAAAATATAAACAAAAGGTACAGTAGATGGCACGTTGTATTATGACAAAAAAAAACCTGCATTGCATCTTCGGTTCTGCATTGACTCGCGTTACTCTGAGGCCCCATAATCTCAGCCTAAAGGGATCTACTGCCAGACCATGTCTGCACGAGGAATTCTTGAGCTCAGACAATGTAAAACCCAGGGAAGCACACAAATCAGAGTCAGGGTCCTTGAGGAACAGCCATAAAGAAGTATTTTTAGGACAGAGTCCAAAATGTACTGCCATTTTAATCTTGTTTTGAAATGTGAACGATGGAATACAATTTGAAACAAGCTAGAAAGACATCATGCAACTATGAAACTAACCACAAAGGCAGAGGAGCAGGACTAAAGGCAGACCAGTTGGCCAGTCCTATGTTTGCAGCTAAATTCCACCAGATGGCTCAGTGAAGAGAATCCCTGCCCAAGAATACTGATTTCAAACTTGCAGGGCATAACGTTTATTCTATATGAAGATAAGAAATGAAAGGCATGTGAAAAAACATAACTCCACTTCCCCAAAGTCCAAACATGCCTCCTTGCCATGGTCACTCTGCTGAGAGCATTTAAAAATATGTAGCTTTGCAAATCTGTCCTTGATGCCACAAACTCTTACTTTGAAGCTATTTACATGGAACCTCCCTCCTTGATAAAGAGCCCATTTCAGGAAGTATATGGAGAGAAAAAATACCTGGAGAACATGTTTCCTGGCAGAATTTATCCTGACTAAACAACATAGGCAAGCGATTCTGTGCAATTTACCCTTGTAGTTTAATAAGAATTGGGGATTAAACGACTGGCAAGGAAACTTCTATGATTTAGGTGTGGGAACTTCCCCTTAATATCAGGAAAACTTCATGGGAAGAGCAGCATGTCCCACAGGCAAGCAATGAAAAGCACTTTGCTTACAGATACTCAAGAATACTATTTTATAGTGGCTATCAACAGTTTTGGAGAGCATGGTTGTTATTGGCTCTGAAATTCAAAAAGCCAACATCATGAAAGGAAAACAGAACCTGTGTTATCACAAAGAAAAACACAGGACAGACAAAATAAAGGATAGATGCACAGAAGGGATTAGTTTGTTGATAGCTTTTGAATAACAAGTAACCTGCACCACTTGGCTGCAAGGAATAAAACAGAACATAAATACTAAGTGAGAAAAATACTGCAAGATGGCATTTAAGAGTTATGGTACAGCCTGCATGGACTTGCATCCATTGGGCTTGATGGACACTTAAGAAGTCAAATTCTTCATTGAAAGGACAGCTGTAGGGAGACCTGTATTGCTTGTGTGAGGAGACTGCTTAGGGGGTCCTAAAAATGATACTGAATGTAGAATCAGAAAAATATGCAAAAGAAAGGAGAAAAATCATTGTACCCGTGTAGTCTTTATAATGCCAGCCTGTCCAACTGGTAAATAGGTGGCAGCTGCGGCTCTTAAGGCTGTTTTGCATAAAACAAGAAAACAAGGCATAGAAATACCCTGCACCAGTAGTGGAAAAAGAGGCACTCCTCAACCAGCACATCCTATAACCATCCCTACTTGTTTTTCTTATCCTGGCTACAAAAGATTTACAATGTGTTTCTAGAAAATACGTATCAACGATTGCCTTAAAACCTTATACTTAACTGCAAGAGACCTGTTAACATCACAAAAGCAAGTTTTGCTCATATTTTCTCTTTTCTAGCCACAGACAAGCCCCTGCACTTATAATGAATGAGTGTTTTTGTTCAAAGTGTGCTTTATTGATTAGCCACTTTATTCAAGAGCATCATCAGAAACTCATCTAATTAATAATTTCAGCTTTATAAGTTATCTTAACACTCTCCCCTAGACACTAGTTCTTCCTCGGGCATATCTGTCATTTCTGTCAAGAGTACTTCCAATTAATTGGCAAGAGAACCTAGGAAGAACTGACTTTGTGGAAAAGTGACATTGGCATGGATTTATGAATTGCAGGAGAGATATATAAAACAATGAACAGCAAAACAGAGGTAAATTCATGCTCCTTGCACCCAGCTGTGTCAGCATGGACACAGTCTACAAGAAATTAAATGCAACACTGAAAGAAAACATTGAAAAGAAATAGCACATTACATGTTAAAATCAGACTGAAGAACTCATCATGACAGTGCAGGCAGAAGTTTAGAAAGATTACAAACATTAGGGAGAATCAAATAAGTGGATAAAAAGTACCAGGGTTTATCTATTCTGGGAACAGACACAGTATATTTTGTTTCATCTGTTTTACACAGTTGCATTGAGCAGAATGAACAGCTTATTAAACACTGCATTATAAAACACACATAGGGCCACAGAGATTTGTTCAAATACCACTCCCAACTGAACCACGCACCCTGAACGTGCAGCCAGGCCAATACTATTACACTCAGTAGTATTTACTGTAGTCCTTTAAACTAAAGTCAGGTTTAAGACCTGACCACAAGCTGAAGTTCAATGCTTATCTCAGCACCCAGCTCCTATGGACATAAGGCAGAGCCCCATAAGGCTTAAAGACTGGGTAGAGCCCCTGAGCATGCTGGCATGCACAGCATCACCCCAAGAGCCAGGGATGGAGCTGGAATCAGACTCCTGATCTTCTCCTTTGCAGCTAACAGTCCCAATAAATCCCACAATGGTAGAGACCCAGCAAATCCCAGAAAAGCAACAGTAGAAAGGCTAGGAGTGCAGTGGCAATAGCCTTTAACAGCAGCTTGCATTGCACATTTATTTTCAGTCTGTCTCAGGCTCTTACAGCTAATTCATGTTTGAAAATGCCACTCAGACTCATGGTAATAGATTAAAAATGCCAGAACAGAGATCAGCCCTGCTCCCACTGCCTCAGCTCAGCTCCATCACTCCGCTTGAAAAGGGGCAGAGAGCAACTCAGCGCAGCTTGACAGATAAGGCAGCATCCTGCTTTTGATACTAATTTTCGTCTTAAGACATGAATGCAAGTTACCACTACTTCATGAATATTTACTATAAAGAAATTCGCTAAGTTCAGTAACTATTTGGCAGGTCTCAGTCAGACATTATGGTTGTTACACTTCACATTAAAACATCCAGATACTTAAATACAAATAAAAACATTTGCAAGAGCCATTGAAAACTGGCTTGGGACTATATTCACTGATTCCTATTGAAACATTTGCAGACTGACTAAACATCACAAGCTATGAGAGATAAAACAAGCTTTTTGAGTCTTTAGAGTGAGATCTGTTCAGATTTCTAGATTTATGTTTAACCATAAAAAGTATTATTTTAATGAAAATAGATCTTTACACTTAAAAGTATGCCTTTCAGTGGTAAGCTTTGAGAAAAGAAAACATTAAGACTTTTTAATAACAGCAACACTGGAAAAAAATGCATGCTTCATATGTTTGTGTTCTTACTCCTAACTATGAATAACGTACTACTGCCTATTGGAATAGCTGGAAAGGAGGAAGCAACCAGTTTATCTGCAAAGCTATTGCTGCACATGCACACATGATTTATTGCAAGAGCTGTAATAAAACCCATAAAAGCAAAAGTGAGGAACAAAAAGCAAAAAAAGAATGGTAGATATTGACTACTCAGGGGAACTTTTAAGTCAGAAAATGCTCTTCTATACGCATCTGTCTATTTTGAATAGAAAGATCTACTAAATTTTTCAGTTTTCAAGATCACAGTGAGGGGGTCAAGACTTTTTTTTTTTAGCATACAGATGATTTATATTTGCATAAAATGGACCTAGGATGTCACAGCTATGAGGCCTAAGTTATGGCAGTGTAGGAAGGTGGCCCTCTAAAACACTTGATGGATGAAAACAGGCAAGACAGTTGACAGCTGGATAACAATCTCTTTCTTGTGCAGCATCATTGTATCATCACCAGCTGCTTTGTGAAGTAGCTTTTAGAACTGGCTATGCATTGCAAATGTAATGCTTCTCAGGCTGTTAACCCTCTGATTTACTTATTCGTCTGAGCATCATCAGTGAATGCTGGAACATATTGCTTTGAGAATTTTATAAATTAATCTACGATTATGAATAATTCTCCCACTGAATCCAGAAAGTTAGTAAAAAAAGAGAGCAAAAAATGTCTTTTGTAATGCTCATTTTACAGGAGCCTTTTAACATGGGCAAATATAGGAATGTCATTTTCTTTAATTGTATCCCTATTTTATGCTGGCTCCAGCAGCTCTCATACGCTCCCTGTACCTGAATAAAGCAATGTGGGAACACAGGACTGAGAGACACCTCCTGGGCCCTGGAATCCAGGCCTCAGCAGACAACATGTGTTATTACTTCTATAAATTAAGCTTACATTAAAATTCCTCTTGGGGAACCTTATTCCAGAACCTCATTCCTCAAAACCTTTTTCTTCTTTCAGAAGCCCAGTTACGTTTAACTGATCAACAAGATGTGTGGCTGCAGCAGCTCCATAGAGTCTCCTGCGATCACCCAGAGGAGCAAGGCAGCATCTCCTCCCCTACACCAGCCCTTATCTTCAAGTCAAATGTAATTTTGTATTTGAGCCATCAAACCCTTGCTTGTTTAGCATCAGCTTCCAACTGCTTAAGCACAGGAGTAGCATGTGTACAGATGCCTTTAATGTCATTTTCCTTCCCTAATACAACTCCTTGCTTCTTTAAAGTTAAGTTTTTACTAAAGACAACACATCAAAAGCCTGAAATTAAGTCAGCTTCCAGTTTCTTCATTCACTCCCTTGAGAAACCCATTCATACACACCAAATCTAACAAGCAAGCACCTGACAAACCTCCTTTTTTATCACTAATCAACATTCCTTGTTACCATTAAACATGCTCCCACCTTGGAAATACAGAAGGAATTGTTAGCAGTTTTCAGCTGCTGAATACTCCAGACACCAGGTAAAAGAGTAAAGCATTGACCAAGCAAAAGAATAAAGCATCTTTTTCTTTGAGTGAAAAATACTGTTGTGCTCCTGTTAGCACTTACAATAATTCAGGAACATTTAAGGTCTACAGCATACAATACATTAACACCCATGAGAACTTGCAGAGCTAGGAAAATTTTGCATCTAGTTTGAGAATTTGTCAACTTAACACTATCACATTATTTACTGTCCTCTCCCAACATTTTAAATCAAGTCTGGTAAGGCTTTTGTTTAAAAGCAACACTCACTCAGTCATAGCTTCCTAATGGGAGAGGACCCCAGGCCAGCACTTTGAAAGAAGCATGCTTTCCTCTACAGCAAGCTCCCTGCAAAGATCAAAATTCCTTCAGACTAAACTGAGACTTTATTAGAATACAAACCAGGATAATTCACTTTTTAAATAGAGGAAAGTCAAAAGTGTCTAGAACATGAGAAAAATAGCTTCCAACCAACTCCAGCCTACTCACCTAGTCTACTCAAGCAGCAGGTTAGTATCTCCAGGCTTGGTGACATGCTGAGCATCCAAGTAAACACTAGGTCCAGCCCCATCCTGCATCACCCCAAAAGAGACTCTTCAACAGAGCCTACTGATACTGCTTTTGAAGCAACATCACACAGCTACCAACACCCAGAAAAAAATACCCACAAGCCATCCCCAGGACACCTGCCCTGCCAGAATTAATCACAGGTGCTTTCTCCACAGCTAAAGAACACTTATGGGGTTTTTTTTGTGTTGTGTTTTTTTTTTTTTTTCCTTTAAAACCTCTGATTCAGAATATCAAAAAGAATATTTCAACACCTTGCTTCCTGCAATATATATCTGTTTTTTTTTTCTTTCGTGTGGATGAGCTGGGGTTTTGTAGATTGTTTCTTGCTAGATGAGGTTAATGGAAATCCTTAAAAGCATAATGTGCTCAAAGAAGTGTTGAAAAATATCTTGGGAACAGTTATTGAAACAACATCTTGGCAGTACCTATGCTGTATGTAAAGTATATAGCTGTGCTTCTTAGCCTGCTCATGCTGAGGCTTCAAAAGACTTGTCAAGCAGAAGGATAGGGCAATGTAGGTTTTTTTTAAAAAATAAATGTGCTCTTTCAAGGGAAAAAGAAACCCCCAAAACACTGAGCATCGACTAGTTTGCTCCTCCCGTTCCTCAGTACTGAAGCTGCAATGTGGTTAAGGAACACGAGACCATGCATGGTACAGCTTTGAGAGCTTATTTAGAAACCCACTAATGTGCAGAAGCGCTGGTACTTTGAGGAAAACTTTACAAAAAAAGTTAAAGCATTTAATTTTATAATAAAAATCGCACAACTGAACTTTGAAAACTCCATGGCACAACATTCAATATAGCAGTGTGCTACAATACTGCAAATGGCTACTCGAAAACTTAAATGTTAGATGTTATTCCTACAGTTCCTTAAGGCTGATAAAAATCTAATGGCAAGCCCCTGTAATTTTACATTTATTAGAGAGAAGAGGACCCTGGGGCAGGAAAAGCTATTTAGAAGCCAGCATGTGAGTCAAAGGCATTTTCTAAGCTGCAGCAGCCTGTTTAGTAGCAGCAGCTAGCAGGTAATCAAGTCTTGATGTGCTTTAAGTAACCACTGTAGCAGCTTGGATGGAGATGTTTCACGTGGCTATAGAAAAGAAAATAATAGCTGAAAATTAGACTGGAAAGTGACATTCTGCTTTATGGCCTAATTCAAGAAAACATTTAAAGATATATTTAACTCCCGATACTTAATCTTTTAATTAAGCATGTGCTTAAGTATTCTGTTGTTTAATTTGGGCCACCTGAATCTATCCCTCATAATTAAATAGCACCTCTAAAAAAAGGGGGTGTGATGTGAAGGATTTTGTTCTAGTTTGGTGGCTGTTTTTTTCTGGGGTGGGGGGAAGTTTGATGGAGAGACTAGGAGGAGGCTGATTAGCTACAATAAAAGCATATAAATGAATAATTGAATTGGGCTTTCTGTACCTCATGGGAAATCATCAGAAAGGTTTTCCCACTGAGTTTACTGCATGTTTAGAGACTATAATACTGCCTTCCCTTTCCTTACCTATTGAAGCAAGCCAGGATATTCAGTTCTGGGCTTTTTCACAGTGTGTTCTTCAGTATTGCTAATGCAGTAAAGCTCAACAGCACATGGAGCACACAGAGCCCGAGTCCACCCTGTCTCCAGCTGACTGGCAGGTGTAGGAAACGTGTAGGGTCGGTATTTTCCTGAGGTACAATTAGAGCCAGCAGGCTGGAAGCAGATGGTTATGCCATGGTAAAATTACTAGAATAAGATGTAAACAATTTCCATCCAAGCTATGTTTTGCTTCTGTGAGCAGAAGCAAAAGGAAAAACTGGAATACAGCCCAAATCAGGCTTGTTTATGGAGTCTTCAAGGATTTTGTCCATTACGATTGCACCCAGGTTATCATCCTGTGCAGATTTTAGGAGGGAGGGAAATGTGGTGTATACCCAGAGGTAATAAAACCAGTCCTGTTTCTGGGCAGTGATCCTGGGTAGTAATCCTTGCTCCTGAATTAGAAACTATTAAAGCTGAGAGTGCTGTTAGCTTTACTTTTTTCATTGCCTTTATGATGAACTCAGCCAGATTTATGATTTTAGTAACAAAACTGCCAAATTATTACCAAGAAAGGTAGAAGATGGAGAAATGAGATTATATTTTATTCTTTTGGCCCAAATTTACCATGGCAATACATTTGTCTAACTTGTAATAGAGTATAAAGCAAATTACACTAACATATAAACTTAGTACTGTTCCCTGACTGATCAAACAGGAGCAACAACAAAAAGGAAAATTAAATACCCCAGCATACAGGAATGTCATCTATCACAAACATAACTGTTTGCATTGTGAAAAGCTTTCAACTTGGTCAACTTCTGAGTGCTGCTGCTTTAATTGCCTTAATTGGGCTCTTTCCTCTGGTGTATACTGGTGTCTTTCCTAGCTGCCAAGGAAAGCAAAGCTTGTCATCTTCCCATGAACAAATGTTTATCTTGTGCTGCCCCAGAGCACATCAGTTTTGTCTAGTTTTCACTTTCCTTTTTTTTTTTTTTCCTGATGATTAGTCTCCATGTGCTTGATTATTTTAAGATTTCAATTTCTACATGAGGTATGGTGGATGGTAGCATGCCAGTATTTTAGATCTTAGAAATACAAATATGGAAGAAAATCCACTGCATTTGAAGCAAAATGTCCAAAATGCCCTTCAGACAAACACCTCCTTTTAAAAATGTTTTCTTTTAGTAAAGACTGGTCTTGAATATTAGGGGAAACTAGCAAGTAGTTGTTACAATTAAGAAATTTTTAAATTAAATATTAAATATCTGTGTTTTATTTGTAATCAGTTGCAGTTTTAGCTATAGAAAAATATGTAAAGATACATTAATCTCTTCAAAGCCTTTGCTATAATAAAATGGTCACTTAACTCTTTGGAAAAAAATTCTATAAAAACAGTAATAGAACTGACTGCCCAGACCTGATCTATGGCCTAATCCTGTTCAACTTCACTTGCCTGGTGGCTGAAAAGGTAAAGAGCAGAGCTGAGACTGACTGTGGGTGTAACACCAGCCACCTTTTTCTCTGAAAGCTGAACTAAATAGCAAGTATTTTTTAAAAGACCAATTCCTACTGAAATGGTATGGAATTCAGCAGTCAGGTGCAGGCCTGCATTTCCCAGAGAATTAAAACTTCATAGTTTTTTGCACACTCATTCTAATGGATCCCACTGAAACGCAAAGGGCCCTGCCTGGACAGTGCAGCTCTGGCAGTTTGAAAGGATAGTGGTGTGTCTGTAAGTCAGAGATGTCTACCTTCCTCCTTTCTGTGCTGTTTATAAAGGTATAAAATCAAAAAGTAATGTAATGTTTTACTTGCCGAGGATCGTGATTTAATATTCCCTATTTATTTATATATTTAATATATTATATTTTATATATAATATATTATATATCTATATATTTATTTATATATTTAATATTTAATCTTTTCACAATGGGATGGATAGATAAATGGATAAATAAATGGTCTTTTCTACTCTGCCCTATTATATTTTGCTGAAGTCTGCCAGAGGCTTCCAATCCCTAGAAACTTTTTTCTGGGACATCTCCAAATCTATAAGCATGTGGAGACACTAATTAATGTAAAAGCTTTACTTGCAAAAGCAGAGATACTAAAAATCTGTACCAATATTCTTGGTTTTTTAGATCCTTCAACATTATTCTGTTTTTAGAGCTTCTATTTTATTAGGCACTGAGATATTTGGTTCCATTTCAAGCAGCAGAAGCAAAGCTAAAAGGCATTTTTCAATAAAATAACTTTTGCTAAGTAAGGTTTATTTCTTAGTTGTACTGAATAAAAATTCTGCAATAATCTCTAGACCTTATGCATGTAACCATGCTTAGGTATTTCAAAATTGTCATGTTAAAAACTTCAGCTCTAATTATTATGAAGCATAAATATTCATAAAGGCTCAGACAAACAAGAATAAAGGCTCAGGCAAACAAAGGAGGTCATCTCTCCATGACATTAATGAACCTGTAGGGCTGGAAAGATCTCAGTCAGTTGAAAATTAATGCCTGACTTCATTCTTTTTTACCTAAAATTAGTCAAGTGCTTTCCCCCTCTCCATATTTTGCTACCTTCTTCTATTATATAACATGTTTTTTTCCTGGATAAAAATCTTCCTCCTCTAGTCTGCACAAATGCAGAGGAAGGCTTGTGTGCTGCATGGGGAGCCGTTGATCCTCACGAGACAGACTATATTGCTGCGTGGTATATGGAGAGGTGTTGGGAGTTTCAAATGTTTCTGTCTCCTTGGGAGCACAGAGCCTGAAGAAAAGTTAAAAAAGCAGTGGCTTCAAGAAGTGAGGGGGATGTCTCACTGTTGTAGCAAGCCCTGAAAGATCTGTGCAGGTCTTGAGCCCGCTGGTCCCCTTCTCACCTCTATCCCCCCCACCTCAGTCACCTGCTGCACCTTGTGTTGATCCCTGCTCTTACCCCGATCCGTTGCTGGTGACAGTTGCTGGCAAACCTGAGTCACCAAAGGATCCCATGACTGAGACCAAATTCCAGCATTCAGTTACAGACAGAACTGGACAGCCAGGGACTTTCACCCATCCTTCACATATACAGCAAATTTCCCAGCAACCCAGGCCCTTGACTTGGTATCACCTCTTGCAGGAAAGATATGTTTTAAGTAGTCATTTCTTTTTCTACCATCTCAAAAGCAAACCTACTTTCCCAGAAATAGAACATTCTCCTCCATAGGCCCTTTTTTTTTTTTTCTTTTTTGTGTGACTTTGAGACCAATCTTTACAGTTTTCCTCAGTTTCATCAACACTGCTTAATCAGCTGCTCTGGATTTGAAACGGTCAGCTGTTACCCAACACTGTGCTTTTTCTCATTTTTCAGAAGCTGTTGGAACATTATTTTTACATAAATATTTATTTTGTTTAGTGGTGGCTTAAAAAAAGAAAAGGATGCTTGCAGAATATTTCTACTATTTTTTCCTTTCTGTTTTTGTCTGGTGATTACCCC
Organism: Strix uralensis; assembly: GCF_047716275.1. Classification (NCBI taxonomy): domain Eukaryota; kingdom Metazoa; phylum Chordata; class Aves; order Strigiformes; family Strigidae; genus Strix; species Strix uralensis. Next base: position 19,813,414 of record NC_133985.1, read on the forward strand.
ACCAAGCCTTTCACAAAGCAGAGCCCTGGGCATCAGTCCCTGTGATGAATCACCCTGTCTTACAATGCTCAAAAGTCCTTCTATACCATTAAATCAGGCTGATGATCCAGATTTTCTGATATATGCTTCTGTGCTTCAGCTAAAAATAGGTGAAGTCAATAAAGTTATCCTAGTCCTACAGCGTAAATGAAGGTGATGTGTGTTGGAGTTGAAACCAAGGTGCTTGACAATGTGCTCTTCCAGCATCTGGGATATAACAAGTTTTCCTCTGTTGTGCTCATTCTACAGAGGGAAATAAAAGTGTAAAGAAGGCACCTGAGGAACTAGAAATTACAGTAATACCAAATAGCCATGTTGTCTATTACAGACAAGAGAACACTTGGAGGGGATGGAGATGAAATTGCTCACACTTGTGGCCCTGCAATACAAATCTGGGATGTTTCTAATTTTATCTTACAACCTGTGTGAGTGTGCATGATACCAGACTGCCTCGACTGGCTGCTTGCAGTGTGGCAGAGCTTGGAGTCACTTTGGTGTCTGGGTTTATTCTTCTTGTGCCTCAAATGGCAGAAGGATAGTAAACAGTCTTGTTCAGTGATCCTGTCAGTGAGACAAATGGAATTACTGCTGAGAAAAAACCCAAACTTCTATATGAAGGAAAAAATAAAATAAGTATTTGTACATAGAACAGAGACTCTTGAAGTTCACATAAAAATAGTCATTGAGCAGCAGTAGACCAGGCAGAGTAAGTCTTCCAATAAAATAACCTATATAGCAGTTTAAAAGAGGAATATGTATTTTGCTCTAAGTAATTTAGTTCTTCTTCTACCTACTGTTCCCATATTTTCAAAGTGTGTGTTTACTTGAACACCTTGTGTATGTTTGTGTATAAGAAGTTATTAGAGCTCTGGACTGTTCTGCTTGTAGATTTGTAGGAACCCTGTGAAGAGTGCTCGTGAAATCTTTAGTACTGAACTGGAATGATATACAAGATAAAATATTAATATCGTTCTAACTTAAGTTTCTCAGGTTTCCTAGATGATAACTTAAAGTGACAGGTTTACACCTGTGGATGTACTTGGAGCTCTAGTGAGCATACAGGCACTTTTATGCTCCTGGAAAGGTCACAAGCTATTTGCAAGGAGACAGAAAGGTTTTCTCGTGGGGCCTGGTGAGGAGGGGGGAGAGATGCTTGTCTGCAGCACTCGGAGGAGAGAGAGCAATTAGTGATACAACACCGAGTGGCCTGAAAAGCCCATCAGTCTGCAGCAGAAGCTGCTCCTCAAAGGCAGAAGCCTGCTGGGGTACCTGGTGCCTTTTACTACTTCTTGGGCTCTGCAAGGCCATGTTACACAAAAATATTGGCTTTATTCCTTTCTGTTTGCATTAAATTAAATAAATTTAGACCTAACAAATAGCTGGGACTTATTCTGTATTCACTCTAAAATTTATCTCTGGGCTGGTCAGTCTTACTGTTTCTTTTATGATACACCTTTAAATGTTGTCATGCAAAACACATCGCTGCTGGAACTGCTGAGAGGATTGTTTTTAAGAATTAAGAAAGACGGGCAGGTGAAGGAATTAGCTATTAAAAGACAAGTCCTGAAGAGGAATGTACTAATTAAAAATCTGAGGAATTACTTCAGCTGAAGTGGTTTTCTTTCCAGAGAAACAAGTATTCTCTTGAGAAAACTGATGATGAGCTGTTAAAAAGAAATACAGCTCATCTTGTTTTGTGATGTTTTTATTCCTAATATGGTCCCCTTCCAAGCAATTTTCAGAAGCTTTTACATTTTATGGAACAAAGATATAATTTTGAAATGGGCAGATGTATAAGGAATGGTAAAAAGACTAAAATGGAGTTACTTTATGATTTTGATATAGACATGAAATAGAAAAAATTAAATACCCCACGTTTCTGAGAAGGCTGTGTTCTTCAAAAGGGCATTCCATCCTGTTAATCCACATACTCCTCTCTCACAGACAGGAATTTGTGCTCACAGTATGTGACTAAAATATATGACACCAAATCGATAGTGCTTCCAGCTTTTCGCTATTTAAACAACTGAATTCTATCAAGCTCCACTTTACACGCATGGGAAAATGAATGGCAAAAAAAGTCCAGAGGAGAAAAAGAGTGGTCCAAAGCAGACAGAAACATCAGGAGTAGGTTCCCTTCATACCCACCGTGCAAGCACTCAAGGTGGCAGCGACCTGCTGGAGCTGTACCCACTCCTGCTGCCCTCGATGTTTGGCTGAATATGCTCAGAAATGTGGTTTCTACATGCTCCCTTTTCACACCATGGGGTTGAAGATCCTCCAAGGCTGCCTTTTGGGAACAGCATGTATTTAAGCTGCAAACCAGAAAAAAACCCAGAAAGACAGAAAGGAAAAATAAGAGCTGAGTCTGCTCTGCTTGTGGGCAGTGTCTGTGGTGGTTACGGAGAGCTGGCGTGCAGGACTGTCCAGGGATGATCCGCATCGGGATCTGTGCCTGTGGGAGGGCCCTGAGCTCAGGGGTGGACATAGCACATACACATACTGGGGAATGACTACAAGACTACTAATGCTATGGGTCTTTGTATCCCTCACCAGTTCCCACTATGGTCCCCCAGTAAATACTATGGGGTGACATGGGTCTTCCTTTGGCTGTCCTAAAGTGGACAACTTTCTGTATGGTTTGCTACATCTAACAAAGAGAACTTGACCCCTGAATGCCTATAACAGAGCATCTTTCAAAAATCATATTAATGATGTTCTGAATTTCAGGAGAAAATGTCCTTATTCAGGGCAGAAAACGTCTCACAGGAAGATGGTGCTGAATGTGAGCAATTTCTTCTAGAAGAACATCCTGCGCTGTACAAAAAGCCAAACAGCAGCAAAGGAGAAGGAGTGAAAATATTCTTTTTCTCTCATCACATTTCACCTGCCTGTAAGGGGCAGTTGCTGCATATGGCCTCTTTGATCATCTACCTTGGTAGATGCAAACTGGTACGGTCAAAAAAAATCTGATGCAGAACGACTTGATGCTGAGAAATTAATCAAGGCTTTGTCTTACCTGCAGCTGCTGAATCTTGGTGAGTTTTAACAGACTTTTTTGGGTTTTTTGTACAACACAACTGTAGATGAAATAATGTGCTTTCTCCTTTCACACTGATTATAGGTAATAGCAAGAAAATGTAGCTTCTGACATACTTTTGTGGGAGCCTGAGACCAGTTGATTGACAGGGCTAGTCACTGGAAACAGAAATTATATACTGCAAATGAGGTTTTTGCCTGGCTTTACATATCACTAAGGCAGTTATTCACTGAATTTTTAAAAAAATAGTCATATTGTATGGGTATTGAGACAAAGAAGAAATTGAAAATAAAAGTCCTTGAGAAGCATAAGCAGAAAGACAAATAACCTTGAAAATAGATTGGTAAAATCCATTACACTATTCTCCAACTGAGATCTGTATATCTTCCTTAGAGTAATAATTGATATACAAGCCCAGAAAACAACCACAAAAAGTAGCTACAATAACAATACTTCTCTATTGTACCTTAAATGAGAAAGTGTGGGTTTTTCAGAAAAACACAATAAAACAGGATTGCAATTATATTCATTTTTTATGACTAAGTGGAGTAACAGGAAAAAATAACTGTTATTTTCCTAACAAGAGATAAGGATAGAGAAGGGACTAAAAAAATCAAGCTTAGTTAGTGGATGAGCATGTGATTGGGAATAGGAACTGAAGGTCTCATACTGGTTCTGAGTTTCTGTTTGACACAGTGGGGATTCACAGGGGATTCTGCTGTTTCACAGAAAAGTTATTATTTTCAGGAGAAAAACCAGAAGATTGTTAAAAACAAGGTATTACATAACACTATTTCAGATTAATATATAATGTCTTTAGAGGGTGAAAATATTACTTGGTAAGAAAGGCCAGTGATGAGCAACATGCTTTGGTTGGCCATGGATGTGCACATACACAGGAACTTTCTGGTTTTCAAAGAAAAAGATACAAAGGTTATTTCTGCCACTTCTGAAACGTACAAGCGGAGAAATAAATACTAGAAGGAAAAATAAACATAACTTTTATTTATTTTTATGTATCTATCTCTTTGCTTGTTTGTTTTGCTGAAGGACCACCATACAACCCATATAGGCAAGAGATTGCCTGGTGTGTGGATGGATAGGTATGTTTTGTCTCTTTTCTTGCTCCCTGTGTTAAAACAACTCTCAAAGAGTGCTTTCAACCTTAACATAGGCATGGTAAAATTGTAGGTGTTTTTTTACCTTTCTAAGGCTTTTCCTTTGGTTTGCTGAGAATTTTAGAAGATGTTAGTAAATGGCTAAAACATGTCCGTGACAAGCATTTGTCACTAGAGGTGAACTACTGTGTACTCTGGGTCTTAAACCTAAAAAAAAAGTGTCAACTGATGCAAACGTGTCTGTCTTAGAGGTTATTTTGAATCTTGCAAACTTCTTCATTTTATTTGTCAGGAATGGCTAAATTAATAGAAAAGGTTACTGCTGGTAAGTTGTAAACATACACTCTCCAGCTATAGATGTTGGAGTTTCTGTACGGTCTGTCTGAGGCTTAGGGTAATTTAACCTGGGACTTTTTGGAAGTCATCGTTAGATGCTGATACCAATAGCAGGGAAATCCCAGTGGGTGCTCACTTTGACAGATCTTTAATCAGAACTGTGATTTAGTGTTTGAATGGCAGTGACTGAATGAGATTCAGACTATGGATCTATTGATACAGATACGCTGTGTGTCCACCAATTCAGCTCAGGATAAAAGTTGCCCCTTTAAATATATTCTACTATTTTGCCAACGAGGTACTACTCTGATCATCTCTGTTCTTTGCCTGTATTAGAGAATTAATCAGAGGCCTTTCGTGCTCATGAATTAAGTTTATATGACTCTCTTGCTCACTTGTCATTGCCTTTCATTCATGTTCTTCCTCCTTTTGTACTGTTCTGCTTGGCCACCTACTTCCCATGCTCTCTGGAGTGTCTGGGCACAGTTTTCCCTTTATCTCCCTCCTTTTCTTTCCCCCAAGGTCCTTATTCATTGTGTGGTGCTGAATGTACTTCATTAATAAATATTCCACACAACGTCCTCCTTTCTAGCCTCTTCCCACAATATAAAATTACTATTAATCAGTCTGTCTGTGATACTCATTATTCATAAACAGATGCATGCCACAGCACTGAAAACAGACTATCTATCTTACTTAAGACCATCCTAGTTCTTAAATAAAGAGAGATTACAGTACAAGACACTCTGGGCTTTGACAAACAAGGGAAAGAGAGGAAAATTGGATCATCATATGAACTAAGAATTTTCCATTCAGAAGCCTCATTGCAATGTTGGCTGTCAAGAACATGAAATGGTCAGAGAATAGGAGAAAAAGTATACTATTTCATTCTTTTGAAACAATCTCATGTTCCAATATTCAGGAACATTCGGTTTTGTTTGGTCTTTACTTTCCAAGCCTTCAGCTGTCCTGAAGCACAGCTAAGATAAAAACTGTCACATTACTGTGCAGAATGTGATATAGTGAAAGTGGAAAGCAGAGGCAAACCAGGTGCAAATATTGTACCCATAGAAAATTAAAAGGAAATGAAGACTCCTTGTAGGTTTTGTACCAGCTGCTTATTTTCTTGGTCTTGCATTTGTTTTCTCAATTTCACTTTACTACATCTCTGCTCATGTAAATAAATATGTAACATATATAGACAAACTTTATATGCCTCATTGTATAAAGGTTATGCTCCGGAACTGTTAATACTGGAGTTCTGTAGAAGTAACTGGAAAAGAGTTATTCACTCAGAAATGGACTTTTGCAATCAGAAAGGGGTAATTTCTTATGGGTAACTTCAAGGTAAAGGCTTTCAGTATCAATTTTTGGTATATGAATTTGGTTAATTTCTTTTTAACAAAGGAGCTAACCCTGAGTTTACCACTGTTTCTCATCAGGAATCTAGCAAAAGCTTTTGGGGCAAGCTCTTGTATTTTGAGGTTTCAACTAGACGTGTATTTGAACCATAAAACCTGTTCTTGGTAAATCATCTCAAAGTGCAAATCTGATTCACCTGCCTCTGGAAGGTGTGCGGTGATTGGCAGCCTTGGTGAACCAAGCCTTGATGAGCTTTGATCTTCCAAGTTCTCCAGCTGGTGGAGGTGGGGGGTTGTGTCTATCTCTTGTTCTTTGCAGTTGGTTTCTCTTCAGAGCCACCAAGTGAGGAGCTGCTGTGTTGCTCCTTCACACCAAGATAATTCATACAGCTGCAGAAAGAGATTGTGCTTTTGCAGGTAATGATCTGACCTGTAAATCTTTGCTTTTGTGAGTTATAGAATGGCTTGGCCTGTGTCTGAAGGATGATAAGAGTATTGAGTGTGGAAGGTCAATATGCAGGATTTCAAGAGCAGTGTTGTTTGGTCTCAAGTTGTTTATTGCTAAATGTGAATGAAGACTGAGTTTCAGTAACTGAATTAACTTGTCTGTTTCAAATGTATTTATTTTACTTAGAAGAGGTCAAATATGTAAGGATTCTTATTTTGCTAAAGTGATGGATGAAATGAGGAAAATCTTACAGTAAAGTGAAGTAGTCTGAAGTTCTAACCTTTGCATATGTGTTGATACTAATTAAACAATGAGCAAAGTTGTGTTTAACACACTGAGTTGCATGATCTCTTTTATTGGGGGGAAAAAAGTGCTTGCTAATGATAGCACTGAACGATCAATGCTGAAAATCAAAAAAACCTTATGGCTGAATTAATCTACTTTATTACCTGTCTGTCTTTGATTAGTTATTGTAAAACAGTTCATTAGAAGTCCTGCTTGACTGAAGTAATAGCACATAAAGGTAAGATACTGCTAGAAGACTCCAAAGGACTTAATATTATACAATTTTCAGTCTTTGATTATTACCTGTGACTTCACATGAAGCGTCATACTTTATATATTTTAAAAACTGACTTTTGCAGTGTCCTTACCACTCATACTGTAAACAATCAGTCTTGTTTTTCATTTATTAGTTATGAACTCCATGTGTCATTGTTCTGCTAGACAGCCTGATGGTTAGATTAATGTGTGATGGTTATTGTTTAATTATTATGCCTCACAAATTCTTAACATCTTTAAATAAAGAAATATACATTGCCAACTTTGGAGCAATTTGCTCTGATAAACTCCATGAGTTTTCAGAAATTGTATCTGCAGTGAGTAATTCCTTGTAAAAGGATCAGGTACCTTCACCTCCATTTCCCTGATCAATTTTGATTTTCTCCACCTAAATCCGCACTACTGTTGCTATATTGCCCTCTTGCAGAAAAACTTCATCAGTGATTACAATAAAATCTCAGTGCCTGATGTAACCTTCACCTTTTTTGTGGCAACATGATTTTTTTAAAAGCATGAAAAAATGAAAGCTAACTTTTTTCCCTGAAAACATGGTATTTGGCTTTGTTATACTTGGCTCAATTTTTCTTTGTGTTAAAAAATGTACAGCACAATTATGCTGGTTGTCTTGATGGGTAAAGTTATGGATTCTTTACTCTTCATGGCATGTTCTCCGCATTTTCCGTTGAAATAAGCTATTGCAACATCTCTCTGTGACTTCTAATAATCTCTCCTCTCCAAAAGACAGTTGCTAGAATATATTTTCCAGATATTGATCTATATTCCTAGACTTATTTCTGCTACAGAGTTGCCTATATCCATGAGATTAAAGTTTTCTCTTTTCCATGTAAAAATAACTGTTATAGTTCCTTATGGATCTAAAAACCAAAAGAAAAATTTACATTTTCTATAGTAAATCTAATCAATATTACTAGTCTCATTGTTTGATAATAGCTTATTTCTAAGGGCATGGCTCTAGAGCAAGTCATGGAACTTCTGTTCCTGGCAATTACACACTTGTTTCTTACCCCTCTTCAGCGAGATTTCAAATTCAAAAAGTTGTACTAGAAACACTTTTGATCTGCAGGGACAAGAAAAGGGAGACTCAATTAGATGGATCTCAGAGAGGATTTTCTGGGGCTTTTTTTTCATCAAGGAAATGATGGTAACCAGACTCTGTGGTTTGACATAGCATTAACTATATATTTCACTAAAATTAAGAAACATAGTTAGTTTATCCAGTTTAGAACTTAATAGCAGGAGGAAAAAAAGAAAAAGTAAATAGGGATGTTCCTCTGTATGAAATGGAGGAATTAGCTAGATTTCATGCTGGAAATACACTTTTCTTAGTTATTTTCACACATGGATTCCTAAACATTGAACACACTATATGTATATATTTTATATTTGAAGAAAAGCAAGTAAGCTCAGGCAAAATGTCGAATTGTTCCCTTGAAACATCTTCCAAGCTGTCTTTGGTTCTGCACTGATCTTAATACTTCTCAAGGAGTGTATTGCCAGGGAATTGAGAACCGCAGCCGTCCCTGTGAGCTGGCAGAGCTCTCTCTCCTCCTGCAATTCCAGAGCTAACCTGCTTAGTGCAGAGAGCCCAAAACGAGTTGCGAACTTGATTGCAATGTCAAAGTACTCGGAGCCCCATGGAGCTCCTGTAGAAGAGATTGTTGCAGCAGAGGACTGTTTTGACAAAGGAGTCCTGCTGTGTGAAATTTGCAGCTGTACCTTGTGATGAGTAACCACATATTAGATTCAGCAAAATTCATTTCGCTGCTCAGATCATGAGACATTAGCTGGGAATATTGCTCTAAAGCCAAATTGTTCTTCCTAACTACAAGTGTGCTCTTAAAATCAATATATTTATATGAAAGGATTGGCCTGTTTTATGCGCTTTGAAGTCCGTTCAGGGAAGAGGGCTACGTTTCTGAACTCGGAGTAAAAAAATCAGATGCACAACGAAGTGGCACATACAGCAGAAGCCAGGGGCATTATATGCAGCAGAAAGAAAAACAACCTGAGCTGAAGTCTCTTTGGGATCTGTAGTGTACAACTAATAAAACTAAAGATCTGGTAATATGCTGTGTCTGGATTATAAAAAATAAAACAGTTGATATGCTGAATTTGCTGCTCTGACCCTGAATAATGCAATCAATTGGGAGTTTGATCTTCTAGCTGAATCTACAATTGGCAGTCAATTTTAAAAATGTATTTTCTTAGTTTCTTTTGAAATAAAAAATGGAAGCAATCTTGACATTGATCAAAGAAGAAATACAAACATGCATATGTATTTTCTTGCATGGTGATTGATTGAGATTTGGAGCCAGGAAATAGTTTGTTATATCTGCACTGAGGAGTTGGAATCACACTTAGCATTCATCTTCTCTTTGATTTACAGAAAATGATGAACTCAGTACTTCATGGAGAGAAGGGTAAATGAATGCGTTCAGTTTTTTATTTGTTTGGCTATTGTTCCCCTGTTTATTGAGGCACTAGCTATACCAAGCAGCTCTGCTTCCACCAAGAACATGCAGAAAAAATCTGTATTTGAAATTGTATGCTTTCTGTTCAGAAAGAAGACATCTTCCCTGAGGAAAGGAAGCAGTCTTGGGGGTCAGAAAAGTAGGGCACATATATTGAGACATCAGGTGTTTTAGGGATTTGAGGAGGACCTGCAGGCTACATGTTCCTGCCAGCTCTCTGCATGCCCCTCTGCGTTAGGGTGAGCATAAAGTTGTTGGTAGCTACACTCCAGCACTGGCCCTCTGACCTTTCTGCTGGACCTTGGTTATCAGAAAGTGCTGCTGAAAAAAGGGTTGTAGATGTCTAACCATGACATGAAGTGAACAGAGTGTCCGTGACAGGTATGTGTGTTGGTCCCTGATGTCTCATGGCTCTTGCTCGGCTGAGCCACGAAGCAGGGGAAGTGCTAAATGGGGTGTTCAGGCTCTCCAGACAGGCTCGCTGTTCACACCATGCAGTGGAGCTAAATCAGAAGCTCTGATCTTTCACAGACAAATTCTGCTGTTCAAGAATAAGAGCTGAGCAACGCCTTGAAATTTTCCTTTTTACGAAAAGAGCAGCTGCAGTGAATCCGTTGGGTCCGAGCCCAGGAGCTGCTGCGGGGTGAGCAGTCGTGGCAGCACACGCGAGGTCCGTCAGGTGGAAGGGGTGTTCCTACGCTCTCCTCAAATGCATTACTGCTATTTGGGGATATTTCTAGCAGCATTGCCACTGGATTGCAACAAGTCTTTAAGATGATTAAATGCCTGAGGAAGTAGGAGGGAAAGCTTGGTCAGGAGGCACAAGTAAAGCGTGTGTGAGTGCAGCAGGAGAGGGTATGAAATGAGCATCTTTCCATATTTACCCCTGGCCAACAAAGAGACAGCTGGGGCTCTAAATTGCTTAGAGCAAAACGTGTACGTGGCTTCACAGTAACCAAAGTTAGGGTGAACCTAAAGTTTTTATAAACTCAACTCTCAGGTCAGCTTACGGGCTTCTCCAACATCATTCCAACTCCAGGAAAATTCATTACTTACCTGACTGCTCAAGCTTCAAGCTATCACCATAACAAATTTTTCTTAACTTGACACCTCAGCTACAAGTGTTCAGAAGGAATGCACTAATATTTTTTTTTTTATGGTTTCAATTTGGCACTCAAGGAAAACTTGATAACAAGCTAATATTCAACTTGCTGAAGGAAAGGCTCTGTCACAGGAATGAAAATGTGAATTACAGATGCAAAGCCTGGTGGTAGCTTTTCAGCTTCACTCTCGCTAGTATATGGGTGGAAAATCCTATGCCACTGCAAATTATATTGGCATCTTTTCAGGAACTTAGAGCCCACGCTTACCTTGGATAAAATGAGAAGAACAGCAATTGCTCTTGTCTCACATGTAGAAACAGATCCTGTTCAGGGTAGAGATCCCAGCACACAGTCCTCCACCTTCAACCACAACCAAAATTAATTTCACCCAAATGAATGCTTTTGTGTGGCAGGAGAGCTGGATTTTAGTAAAGTTTGAAAACTTGAATTGGAAAACAATGGCTTGATCTTATATTTCCAGATATCTCTCTTTTTTTTTTTTTTTTTAATATTTCTGCTCTGTCTGCCTTTAAATGCTTCTAATAAACCACAGAAAATATTTGCCCACCCCTGCCTTCCTCAAATCACATCTTGTTTCAGGCAAACTTCTGTAGGGTTTAGGATTAGCTTGGCTATGAGATATGCACCAGTTTGGATGCTTTTCTGAAGTCATCAAAACATCCTGGATCAGCCAAAATTTGCTTGAGAACTCTTGAAAGCAGGCTGTCTCATGAGCTTTCTAATGTTTCTGGCTTCCAGTCAGACTGGAAATGCTATGGAAACAACACTTGTGGCAGTCCTGCTCCCAGCTGTTACCAGAACTCATCATTTGGGAGGTAAGGAAAAACTGCAAATTAATTGAAAATAAACTGTTCAAAGCTCAGCAAAGGTTCAAGTATGCTTTTAGGTAAATTCCAGTAGTTCTACATTTAGTCAGACCAGATTTGCCTGTGTCTTTTTCATTTGGGAAGTGGTGCCCACACAGAGTTATTCTACTTCAGATCTGGATTTTCAAAAGTGTTCAGTGCTGGCCTAAATCTGTTTTCTTTAAAGCTGGTGGGTAGAGTTTGGATTTCAGTGGGAGTTGAATATTTTGAAAATCATGCTCTGGCTACATTTTTGATCAAAGACGCTTCCACCTAGTGTTCCTAAAGCAATGTGCATTGATGATAATCAAGTTTCACTGCGCTGCCTGCAAGATGGGCACATTAGTCGTGTATGCTCTTCAGAAATCAAGAAGTTACGACTACTTAAACCTGTTAAGGATTTTGCCTCCTATTGGCATCAAAGAGAGAGGAAATCAAGGCATTGAGAATTCGTCAAAGCTCTTGAGACTCTGCAAGTTGAACTGAAATTCTCTTTCTCAGAACTTGAGAAATCAGGACACAAATAAATCTGGATTGTGGAAGTTTAAAATTATCTGGGTTTTCAAGGAAAAGCAAAACGATGAACAATCTATTTGATAAGTATTGTGAGATTCTTTAAATTAATATGAAAGTTGCTCATTTCTCCACTAGTGCTTTCTTGTTCCCACACATCTTGCACTGCTCTTGGTAGCATGGAACTAGCATAAACTTTAAGCAGATCACTGTATTTTGCACCTAGTTGAGAAATTTTTAATCTTTTCTGGCATGAGAAAGGTGGGATTTAAACAGGAACACTGTCTTTTCAAAAAAACCCAACAGAGAATGCTTCAGATGTGGGGCAGCACTTAATTAAAAGGAGGGCAGTGCTCAGTGTAGGATCTCCCGGGTACCTTGACACCGGTAGAGGTAGCACGAGGTCACGCATCTCCCCTGACTTCAGTAGGATTGCTCTGGTTTGCAACAGCTGCAGACCTATTAGATCAAAGATGCCTTTTTCTTCCACGGAGAATGAAAATATCATGCTTTCAGGCACTGTGACCTACCAGAAAGTGCTTTCTAACTGGAGGATATTTTTGTGGGGTTACTGGGAAGCTGGCACTCATGTAAAGCAAATGCTTTGTGGTACGAGTGATTCCAGTGGTCTCTGGGAAAGAGTTGGATGATGTAAATGAGAACCCTGAGTGGGTTTGATAGGAGCTGCACACACAGTTACTGCAGCTCTGCTGACCCGGGAGAACTTGTCTGACTGACCCTCCAAGCAGGAATCCCGGGTTAGACCCTGCGGTGGTATCACTGTGCAGCTCCATCCCAATTGCTTTGCTGAGGTCTTTAGGTGTAATTCTCCCTTTATACACATTTGGTATAACATTTACTATTCCAGCATGAAAATCCAACACACTGCTGGTTCAGGGTGTCATGTTAAAACAAACAGTTTGTAGCAATGACAGAAAAGCTTTTACAGCTGATTGAGGTTTAAATGATTTAAATAGCTCAAATGTAACATAAATACGTGTTGAAAGGAAACCCAAGGAGTTGAGGCAAGAAATGTTACATAATATTAAGCACTATCTGACTTACCTAAAGCATTTAAATTTTCTGAATAATAGATCAAACTGGGGCTGAACACCCTTTGCCTCACTCTTCCACCATTTCTTACTGAAGATAAATTTGTGTAATATTTGCTTGCTTGTAGGATGTGCGGCTTTGCTTCATTCAGAATTCAGGGTACCTTAATGGAGACCTTTGCTGTGCACTGGATTTACATATTTTGTCTTGTTGCTTATGTTGCCTGTTTTCAGGACATACAAGACCTGATGTTCAGCCAGGGTAAACTATACGAATGAAAATTGCATTCCAAATGTAATTATGATTATATAATTTTAACAGTGCATTTGTTTTTCTCTTCTTTGGGGTCATCTTTTCCAGAAAGGTTATATTTACCTTCAAAATGCTAATTCATTTTCTCAATTGAATAAAAAGTTTTGGAAACATTTATATGTAAATTTCAATGGGAAAGGTCATGACAGTTTGTCAAAATATATAGCTCTCCATTCAGCTTGCATTTATTCTTCTTTCATTTTTCTTTTTAACCAAATAACTATCATGTGGAGGGAGAAAGAAATGAAGCATTCATGGTATGATATTACAGATCATTAATTTATGATGTGATGTTATCTTACATTTTGGAAGTGGGTCTGTTCTTCTCTTAGAGCAGTATATTTCAGTCTTCAAAAAGAAAATGTGCTGTACCAGGCAAAATTCTGCTTGGCAATGTTGCAGGCATAATCTGTCTTGCACACTTGTGCCCATATGCTGTTGGAGAGCTAACAAATTCTTCGAATAAAACAGTTGTCGATAATTCAGGAATTGCAGTAAACATAGAAATTAATTTTAATTGAAGCAATTCTGAGGTGTCCAAGCTGTATAATGATGCACTTTGTATGTTAGAAAGATTGGGATGACTTTTTGCCATCCTAAATATGAGAACTGCTAAAAACATTTATGCTTTTTTTTAGCAACAATTTAAGCTGATACTGCTGAATCACATAATGATCTTGTAATCTCATTCCAATCCACCTCAACTCCTGAGCATGTGTGTAGTGCTAGGGCATAAGTGAGACTGACTTTCTGGGACTGTTTATCTGCTGAGCCTTGAGGCTATGACATGCTAAATTATAGCCAGAGTTCTTAGCATCTTGAGGGACCAAGTCCTTCATCCCAGGGATATCTACAGCACAGAACTTCAAGCATGCTGCAACTGTGATTTGTGTTTAAGACCTTTGGCATTCTCAAAATGTCTAGTTTTGAAGCTTTTTCAATACTTTCAGGCTCTCTGCTGCAGTTTTGCAGGAAGGTGATTAGTTATAGCAACTGGAAAGGGCATGGAGATTTATTCAGGCATAGATTCAGGAAGTGCAAATGTCAAAAAAGAAGTTGAAGAAAGTAAATGTAAGAACAATCCAAAAGAGAGCAGCCATGGTACTATGTATTCTGCAAACACCATCCTATGTGGTGATACCTCCTGGAATTTGATATGGATCAATAAGATGCTTTCTCTATAGCTCTGTTGCAAATAAAACCCGTAAAGCAGAACTTTAGGGGAATGTCTTGGCCCAATGTGTGTGATGGCTGATGACTGAGATGGAATCTAATGTAAGTTCTTAAAGTTATATATTTGGGATATTTACATAAAAGTGAATGGACAGAATCAAGAAGCGATTATTATTTGAAAGCTCCCATGTTTCAGGTTGCTATCAATGGAAGCATGAGATTGTTTAACCTTGCTAAACACTTTTGAGAAAAATGTTACTTTCTGAGATGTGTAAGAGTGACTATAAGAGCAAACTCTTTGCTATAAAGTCTTAACCACAACTTTCATATCATTGATCCTCACAAGGCATAGGTCATGTTGTCTTCAAAAAAATGTGTACGGTACATGACAAAAAAAGTCATGTTGTTTAGTCTGTAATTTTTTCATTTAAATAAAAAAATTTTTTTTCTTTAAAACATATTTCATTATTTTACAGACAGATTGACTGGGCAATTGTTAGCAAACTCAGTGTGTGCTGTGTGGGTGGGTGTGTTTCTGAAAAGAGACGTCTTGTTTTAAACACTAAATTCCAAAGCAATTTTCACAGGAGGAAGGTAAATATACCATAAAGAGACCAACTCATTGCCCCAGTGAACAGCCTCAGCTGAATTAACCATTGTGGATATATGAAAGCAGAACTAGTAAGGGACATGTTTCTTATGGACAATGCAGAGCAGCATCATGTTGTGTGTTTAGGGGATAAGGAAGACAAACTTGGTGGTCACAGCCTGTGAACTCTGTTTTAGTGGTTTGTTCTTCACTGTGAGCTATCAATGTCCTTCTCTACCTCCTTCCTCTGATCTAGACCAAAAGCTCCACCTCTGAGAAGGCTGCACATGATCCAACTCTCACTTCAATGTCAGGTTTCCTATCTCAAACCCCAGCTGTTGGGAATCTGGACACTGTCTTGAACTCTGATAAGTAAAGGTCTTCAGTGTACCTCCAAGAACTGGTCTTCCTACCTCTAATTCCCTTGTTTGACTTCTGCAATTTCACAGTTCTGTTCCCCCCATCTCCTTCTGGTTTGGCTTTGAATAATCAAGTCTTTCACTATTTACAGCTATTAAACACTGCTGCTATTCTCTTTGTAAACTCATACTTGCTCCCTCTTCCATCTCATATTAAATGTAAAATAAGGGTTTCTTTAAAATTATTTCAAAGTCCTTCTAATTTATCTCCACTTATGTTTATTCCCAAGCTCCACATAGCTCTGTACTGGGAACAGTACAGGGCAAGAACAGGTTGTCTTTTTTGCTCTGTGCTCTTGCAAAACCTTGTGCCCTTGCAACCCTCAACCTTAAACACTGCTCCCAGGCACTGCAGTGAGGAGGGTTGAGGTTTTGAGAGCTGCTGTTGGTTTTAAGCCACCATAAATAAAGCTGTTTTGGTCTTCATGTAAAAGTTGTATTTGAGAGGAAACAAATCTTTACCATTCCCCTTTAGCACTGAATACGAACTGTCAACGGTAAAAAATGTATTGCAAGTCCCTTTAACCATCATATCAAAGGAAATGAACTTTGAAATGTTTACTGTCTTTCCAATCCATATGTAAGAACTAAGGGAGACGCTGCAGTTTTTCTTCCATATCTACCTTTTAAAATTTGGCCTAGTTTGTGGAGCTGGCTATCAGCATCCTGAGTTAAATTGAAGTTTTTGACAGAAGATAATTTATAAATGGCAGACGCAGCTTTAGAAACTGCAGTGTGCTATCATTCAGCCTGCCTAATGTTGAGGAGAGGAGCCTGTTCTGAAATCAGAGATGACAGGGGCGGACAAATGAGCCCACCATTCAAATGCAGAGCACTCAGTGATGCATTATCAGCCCCACTGAGATGGACACAAGTTCAGATTAATGGTACAGGATGTATATAAGGTTCATCTGTAGCAGATGTGCTATAATTTGTTAGAATTTTAACCGTGGTCATAGTATAGTTATCTGTATAGTGTTTATGGCTTTATCACATTAAAACTTCAGTAATCCCAGATGCACTTGAACATTGGTAAAAACTGTAAAGCGTGTACTTGCAGAACAAGTGGGAAGGAGCAGGTCAGAGAAACTCCTTTAATGGGATATATTGGTAATAATCTTCATTTGCAATGTGAACTCACATTTTTCCAATAAAAAATTGATCCTTAAGAAAAAGAATCCAGCTAGTTGTGCCTCTTGCTTATTAGTCCCACCACTATTCATAGCTGTATAGCATGACAGTTTGGATAGCAAGTCAGGAGGTAGATATTTTCCAACATCAGTTTTACATGAGAGTTTAAGGAATGTCCCTTGCTTATATTTACCATGTTCTGCTACGTGGATGCTGAAATCTCTGGCTCCCTCAGCTAGTCATTCATTATTCTGGCATTTTCTCTTCATGCAATTTATTCCACCTTCCACCATTTGGGCTTACAAGCTTACTTCTTCAGCATTTGCAGCTATGAAGACAGGTAAGAGCTTGGGGTCTTTTACTTGTTTGTCTTCCAAGGTGCCTGAGGCAGGAAGAATTTTTAATCATTTTCTCAGTCTTCGTCAGACTGGACCGAAGGAATTTTAGTCTGTGTGTGAGACCCTGGCATCTAAAGTATCACCCAGGCAAGAACTGGAAGCACACTGGTAGAATCAGACTTGCCTAAACAAAACCATGGACCACTATCTCTTACACAGATGCAGTGATGAGAGCTTTTAGCCTAAAATTAGAAGTTTGTTTTCTACTGTGGTGTTATTGCATGTATGATTTGATAGTTGTATGGCTGTGCTTAAATGGATACAATATTTAGCACTGCAGCAACTGAATAGAAAAAAGACTGACTTTGAAGAATGAGGTACGGACATAGGGTTCAAATAAGTACTCTGGAGCAACTGGGAGCATCTGCAACCTGTGAAAGCCATAGTCACAGAAAGAAACTCCTGAAAAGAAAATGTTTGTTTGTACTATTAGTCATGCTTCATCACGTTTCATTAAATAGATCTATAGTGAAAATCAGAGGATAAACTCTTAGTGCTTATTTCAATGCAGTATTTATACAATAAGCACAGCTGAAGCAACTGGAGCATGAAAATATATAGGATTTTTAACTTACAGGGTGCTTCACTCTAACATGAGATTTTCTTGTCAACTAAAAGATATTTCCATATTTCACTGCTAGTATTAAGCAGTTCTGACAATCAATCCCACAGGACAATATTGGAATGCTTGATATGGAATTTCAATATTTCAAAGTTATGCTGGGTAAGGAAGAAGATTGTTTCTGAGCACATGATTATTGTTCTTGTAATGGCCACTTCCAGGCTATTTACAGCTCTGAAATCCATTTTGTTGTTTAAGAGGTGCGAGGATGTAATTCCTTAAGAATGTGCGTACGGCTGTGGGGACCACTGAAAATCAAATTCTTGAACTTTTGCATGGGATTTAACACTGAAACTCCAGATTTATGCTGTATTGAAGCATATCTTCATGTAGATTAAAAGTGCAGAATAATAATTGCTTTATTTCTGCTTCTACTTGCACAGCAAATGGATACCTCATTGATGAGAAGTGAATGGAGAATGTCCTCTGCCTAGCATCATTTTTGTGTTCCTCAGATTTCCAAGAACCTTCTCTGAGTTATTAAGACTTCAGACTTTATGGCTGGGAGAACATCAGGGAGAGTCCTGAAATTCCTTTTAAAGTTTAGTAGAAAATAACATTTCAGGCTGAAAAACAGAAAATAATTTCAAATACGCTGATAGATGCAGTTTGGGATTATTTTTTTCATGAACAAAGTGTCCTTGATGTCTTTACATAGCTGCTGACAAAGTGCAAGTTAAGCTCAAGTGACAAGAAGTGTCTTTTAATCTTTTCAACATTGTTCTTGTGGCAGTAATGCTTGAGTTAGGGAGAAGCAGATCACACAGGTCCCTCTGCAGTCTCAGTGTAGGGAGAGTCTCAAAAACTCATCTTTCATCTTGTGTTCAAGATGGCAGTAAAAGATCAAATTACCAGCTTCCAATTCATGTGACAAAGTTTATATCTTAAAAAGAATTTAATTTTCATGAAAGATTTCATTAGGTGTTGCATTGTCCTCCTGTTGTGCTCATGATCTGGTGTTGAGCAGTGATTGTAAATAAAGTTCTTGTCTTTGTGTCATCACATTGTATCAGATATGTTATTGAATCCGTGGTGGGGTTTTGTGGAGTTGCAATATAATGGGAAAGATATGTGTGTCCAGCAAATATTAGAAAAATAGAGGAAGGTGGGAAAGGAGGAGACGAGGGAGCAAATAGCAGCAAAATCACATGCGTGTTTGACACAGAGCTACAAATAATCAGTCTGATCATGTTTTTGTTCCTCTGGGTTTGCAAAGAACTTGATATCTCTCTCCTGGATGGTGGGTGTGTTTTTCTGGAAGAAATTGCTGCACAGGGTTGGTAACTGTACCTGGATTTATCTCTGCAAATAATTTCAATGCTGTGTGTCCTAACAGAGTTTTGAATGGGTCATGCCATTAAATCCAGTTGGAGACACCACTGCTTAAAATCCACTGCTCCTAAGAGCAGCAGAAGAAGCATTAGGAAACTAACAGTGTAACTATTCTGTTGTAAGATTAGAAGTGAAGAGCAAGAGTCGAGGCCAGAAGGACGCTCAGAATGGCTAATGCAATATATAACTTGTCCACTTTGCTGTCTTGATAATTTGTTTGAAGATGTTTCCTGATCCTGCCGTCTAGATTTAGCATGCAATTCACCTTTCAGACAAAAAGGAATTTTCCACTGCTGCCAGAGCAGGGGGAGAGCAGATGGCTGAGTGCTGGGAAAGGCGGCAGCACCTCAGTGCAGAGGGGAGAGGGTAGTGAGACACTGTCCCCAGGGTCAGGATCCCTTCTGGGAGGGGAGGCTGAGGCATACTTGATTTCTGGTTCACTAATGCTTAACAAATAGTTTGAATTGCCTTGGAAGGACATCAGTAATGCCATTAAGATTAAGATAAGTATAGCTGCTTAGTGCTAATCTTGTAAAATCTCTGATCCTGGAAAAGAAACAAAAAAAAAATCAGCGGAAATGGGATGGAATTTTAGTTGGGGCTCAGTACACAATCTCAGAAATGAAGTGCACTTCTGAAAATGCCTTCTGGTCTTCTGTGTGGGTGGAAAGATCTTCATTAAGTTTTCTTCCAAATAATGCATAAAATGAGCTACGTGAGGATACCTAATTTTACTCCATCACCGGCGTTCCCTTGACTATCCCAAGTCCTGCGATATAATGTGGCAATGGCAGTGGATAATATTTTAGGAAGTGCTTTAGAGCTGACGAGTTAGTCAGGGATTTATTAGCAGACAGATTTTGTACCCCCTTGGCATCAGTTTGTGTCCCTGCAGTAAGTGACAGGATTTCTTGGCTGTGCTGTGCCCTTCTGCTTCTCATCCATCCCCATTTTAAACTCCCTCCCCTCCAGGGCTAAACAGATGTGTCAGTTCAGATGCCAAATGAAAAAAGTGGGTCCAAGAGGAAAGTAAAAATGGAAAAACTATTTGGTTTTGATAGACAAAAATAACTTCTTGAGGTTCTTTGTTGCTGTTTTGTTTGCATTTAGCTAAAATGCTTCTTCCTTCTTCCCCAAAAATTTAATTTGGAGACAAAATGCATAATCTGTTTTGGTTTTACTTTGGTGTTATTGAAGTCTTTTGACTTTTATTGGTTCAAATCTTAAAACATTTTCAGTTTGAGGATTGTGAAATGCAGCCTTTTCAACCCACTGGAGACCAAAAAACTCTTCCTTTCAGAAAAAAAGATATGATGTCTTTCAATGCTTCTTTTGGTATCCATCTCCCTCATTCTAAAATGAAGTTATTCTCAGTTGCCCTGAAAAAGCAGCTCCTCTTATTCTACCATTCTGAGCCTTCCAACACTGAGATCTGTAATGCAGATTGAGGCCTCTACACAATGCTAAAATAACTTTAAAACACAAATAAACCCTTTTAAGTTTTAACTTTTCCTCACTGTCTAGATTTTGCTACTGAACAACTAGGGAAAAAAACCTGGATAGGCCAAAGTTTTCTGTGTAGAGACTACAAATGCACTAGGTAAAGGGGAAATTTGAATACTACAATTGCACGTGATGAGTTTTGACCTGTAAATGCAGCTCTGAATACGCATTATGATTCAGAAGATATCACCAAATGCCTATTGCAGCAGTACCTCTGCAAAGCTTTTTCATGCTGTCTCCAGGTAGCTGCTAGAGAGCCCTTACTCTGACCCTCTGTCTAGCTGTGACTCTGCGTGAAGAATAATTGGATCTTATTTAGTCTTTGGCAGATGAATATGTACAAGAGACTTAAAAGGAAAATACAGCTTTTTCCTGTGAGATTATTTTCCTTCAGAGTAGCAACCTCTTTTGAAGAGATTATCTTCAGAGAGAATCTCCGCATCTCCTGAGCCGTTATCTTATTGCTCAGAATACAAACAGCAAACTGGACTCCTGCTGCTGGACTTTGACTTAGTCCAATAACATCCTGTAATGAACTATTATTTGAAATGCTGTAAGTCTATTAAAGTATTAAAATACACTATGAGTGTCCAGCCATGGTTTCCAAAACAGGAAGACTGTTTTCCAGGAACCGTTTTGCTTTTCCTCACCTGACAAGAGCAGGATGCTGGGTTGTGGGTGTCAGTGCAAGAGGTGTTCTGGCTCTCTGGGGAGGAGAAGCTTTTGGGGAATAATGCTGCTTTGTATGAACCATACGTAGTTCCTGCAGGCTGATTTCTGGTGGGTGAGAGCTTACGTGGGAGAGCACTTGGTATCTTGAAGCTCAAAACTCAATAAATCCAAACCAAAATGAAAAACCTTTGAGAAAACACAACTTGGAGGAAAACAATCTTTCTTATTCCACTAATTGTTGGAAGGAAAACTAAAATGCAGGGGTAAAACCTATTTTTCTTAGGTTTCAGTAAGTAATAAGCATGTGACCACAATATTTCTTGGTTATTTTCTTCACCTTGCGTGGAATAAGCAATGGTGGCAGACCTTTCCCTCAGGTTTTAACATGGGAAGGTGTTTGCAATGAGACTGCTTCCTTGAGGATCTTGCAGTAGAAAGAGCTTAACTTAATAAAATGAAATCAAACAGTACTGTCCTGGTTTCAGCTGGGATAGAGCTAATTTTCCTACTCAGTAGCTGTGCTGTGTTTTGGATTCAGTATGGGATTTTCTATGAGAAGAATGTTGATAATGCACTGATGTTTTTAGCTGTTGTGAAGAAATCAAGGACTTTGCTTACATGCATTTTCAATGTCTGAGGTGCTTGCTTTTGCTCCACAGTGGAATGGTGAAATCCTGTGATACTGAAATTACTTTTTACATTGAAATATGTACCTTCACCACCATGATCAGCAGGATCCTCCTTAGTAGGTATGAGAGCTCTCACTGCTTCTGTATATTGACTTCATTAGTTGGTAGCTGTTTCCAAAAGCCACTACTGAAAATGTTTCACTGGGTATGAACTTAGACTTTCTGGGTATAAGTTTAGCGCACAAGAGTCTGGTAATCCCTTCTCCTTTTTCGTGATGAAACTGCAGCATTTTCTTCCCTCCGACCCCTTTATTTTTTTAATTCAGCAACTATGTGGTAGAGCTGCAAGATCTGGCCTTTAGGGCTCTGCTGAAAGCTCTAGCTATGTAGTTCAGTCATACTGCTTTATAGTGTATAATGAACTGTACTTTTGAGGGAATGAACACATTTCAAACATAATAATTCAGAGAAAAATGTTGGTTTATATTTCTTTTATTATAAATGAAACTGTTCTCCTTGTATTTGCAATTTCAGTCTTAACACAGGAATAATAATTTCAACAAGAGCAACTGGAAATATTGCTTTACTCCATACTAAGGGAAATAAAAAGTTATAAACATGAAATTAAAGCTGTCTTGGCCAATCTCTCAGTTGGAATATATTCTAGAGCTGAAAGAAAATGAGTGAATTACAACATATATTAATTACAATTTCCTCACAGGCTTTATCCACATGATTAAAAATAAAACAATCTTCTCAAGAAATGTGTTTTTCCAATAAACAACAAGTATTCATGTTGTGAAAGGGGCAATTGGCCACTGAAGTAAGATATTACTATATGTACTAGAAATTACAGTTTGTTTTCTTATTAAACTTACGCTTGTTTGTGTTAAATAGTTGTTTAGCAGCATTTGAAGTATCTGTTTGTAGTATTCTACCTGATGTACCTAATTCAACTGAGCTTTGTTCTAAAAACTGCAATTATGTAGAGATATATTAGAAAAACTGTGCCATCTCCGTCAGCTTTCACATACCCTCTCTGAGATTAAACCACATCCCTGCCTGAAACTCTTGTTTGCCTACGCATAAAGGATTAAACTTACTTTACAAAGTCAGATGTACCATGGTCAGCTTAATTTTGCAACTGAATTTTCTCAAATGCATTTTTTATGCTCATTACCCCATGAAAATTAGTGGGAGTTAATATATAATAAGCTGAACAGATGAATAATCTAGTGTTTGAAATGCTCTGCAACAGTTAGCTTGGACCCGCACTAAGAGCGAAAGAGCTGATATTTTCCGTTGTTGCAGTGCCCAGGGAGGCAGAGATGAAGTATCAGGATTTGCTATTTGGATGCCATAAGACAGAGATAAAAGCCAGGTCTTTGTAGAAAATACTTTGGGGGATAACATACTAGTTTAATAATATTAGTCATGGAACACTTATGTGTATATTTGGTTTTTTGAAAGGCTTTCTCTAATCTTTGAAAATAAATATAAACATAAGTTACCCATATAGGACAGCAGAGCATTCAGCTGCATCAAAGGATAAATCAATAAGATGATCTGCGTGATCATGGAAGTTGGGGATCAGCGGTTTATATTTTCAGCAGGAGTCCATGGGGAGGTACAGAAACCATCTGCATCCTAACCATTTTTTACAACTCTACACATCAGTTATTTACTCCGAGCTCTTTGATCCTGTGTGGTATTATCATTGATCAGAAACCTCAGCTCAGGAAGTATTGGATGTCTCACTTTCTTCAAAATCAGTCTGGAAACCTTCCCAGGGATGCATCTGCTCCTTTAGTTTGTTAAGGTAATGAAGAATTTGTGAAGAAAATTAAAGCTGGAATAAACTTTAAGCTTCCTACATCTTGATGCTGTTGTGGTAGAAAATGTGTGTAAAACAAGTGGGGAAAAAAGCCCCAACAGTTGTTTTATTTTTAACCCTAACCTGTTACTGATAAAGGGGACCAGTCCGTGCTGCAGAAACAATCCCTTATTTTGATGATTTGTATGTGACAGAAGTGTTCTTCCATGGGTGCTATTTGGAAAATTAGCAGTTACATTAAATGGGAAAGTACTCGCCTCATCTGGAGTGACTCACCCCAGGCTGGGGAGGGACTTAGCAATTGGATTGTGGCCAGAGATTTATATGCCTTGGGGTCTTGTTGCTTTGCTCTGACAAGGTTTTTTCTTACTAAGCACATATGAGAGCACTTTTGCTGAAATTCTGTCTATTCCTACTGAGGACATGTATTGTTTCCCTCTCCTTACCCTTTAATTTCTCTGTCTCAAAGTCCTCAACTTATTTCTTGTTTCCATTCCCTGGAAGTGGCTTGCTGCTTCTGCTCACCTGTAAAGCACCAGCCTGCAGAAACTATTTTCTCTCGTTTCTTTTCAGCCTAACTTATCAGGTGCCACTTTGAACAAATGGCAATGTACTTGTTTTGAGTATATACTCCAGATAGTGCTTTTTTTTTTTTTTTTTTTTGGTGGCTAGCGGCATGAAACCAGGATTATTGCAAATAAATCCTGGAGCCTGGCTGCTTATTACTTGCCCCTGACTGCACCCAGTACAGAGTAGATGAAATTCTTGCTGTTTTTTTCTGTAACATCAGCTACAAGACATTAAAAAAAGATCTTAGCAAGAGTTAAAATTCTTTAAAACATTTAAAAGAGCAAAAGAGGTTGTTTGTATATGTTCTTTCTTCTTGTTTTCCTTCCATCCAAGGAAGAGGACCCTTAAAATCAGTTTACACTCAAAATGATCTTGATGCTGAGTTTTAAGTATATAGTCAGATCTGGAGTAACTGTCCTGGGGAAGAGATTTTTTGTAAATGCAGCTGCTGCTGTTGAATTTAATGAAATCTTGAAGAAAAATTAGCGTAAGCATACCCTCTTTTTTTTTTTTTTTTTCTGCAAACCAGATTTTCTCATAGCATTATGCAGCTATTTGAAATAGGAAAATTTAATCCCTTTTTCATTATGTAGACTCTGTGTGTGGTGGAAGGGAATTGCGTTGCAAGTCAGGTAAGTGGCATGACTAGCTACAAACCTATGATCAAGCTCTAGAATATTAAAGCAGTTCTACACATTTTCCACCTCAGTGACCCAAGAGTCAGTTCAGGTTGAACCTGGTTAGTGCTGTTTGACAGAAGAGATCCATTAAAGCTTAGCTTCCTGAGAAAATCTTCGAGCTAGTTAGGTGAATCAGGAAAAAAATATTTCTCTGTAACAGATTTTGGGAGTGGACTAAATATTTTTTAATAGCCAGCTATAGCTGGGGCACTTTTACTGCCCTTATGCCAGAGTCTAATTATGTATTTTCAGGAATTTCAACTCATTAAATGGTATTTTCATGTATCAAGTGCTGTAACCATGAGTATTCTCCATAACCTTGCCCTCCCTTCCCATGAAAATGTCATGCAATATGATTTTTTTTTCTTTTTGCGAGTGTGAGCAGAGAAGAGGTGGGAACTCAGCATTGCAGTGCTATTTACTTACCCTCATAAACTGTATTTTCACCTGACATGTTTTCATGTGAATTTTAGTCTGCTTTATCTTTTTTCAGTTTTATTTTGTGATTTATCTTAAAACGAGACTTTTTCTGCTCTTCATCCTGGGCAAGTGCTTTCTCTGGGAGCAGCTCTTGTTTGCAGCTGCACCCACAGTATAGCTGCAAATGAAAAGCAGACCAAACGTGTTCACTTTCTTGTTTCTGTGACAAAGACTGAGGATGCACAGAAATGCTTTTATTCAAATTGCCACGTTCAGAGCACATTTTTTTTTATTTTCTTGACTTGAAGTGCTACTTCCATTTTCACTTTTCCGCTTGAGTGAGACGACGACTGGTGTGAAGGTGAGCAATGGTGGAACAGGGGTTGACATCTTGGAAAAATAGCTGTTTCTTTGCCCGTGTTACTGAGGAGAAAACTTTCAAACACAATATTACTGTAGGAATACAGAGAAATGAACACCAGAAAATATTTATATTGGTTACTTAAATCCTGGGTCTTGCTGATGATTTGGTACTGTTATGCTAGTGAATCAGTGCCTATTTAACAGGCATTTTTTCACCAAAATTTACTTATGTTTAAGCCTGGTTGTTGGGAGCAGGGGGTAGGTTTCACAGAAGGGAAATCAGAAAAGAGTAAAGGCTGGCTCTAAACAGAACTTCCTTGCTGTAGAGCTCAGTTGGAGTCAGAGGGCTGCAAATAAATTATTGACAACATAGTTTCTTGAACAAGAGAGCACATATGAAAAATCTGTGGGGAGAAAAATCACACAGATACAAATTTTTTTACTTATGACAGCTATAAATCTAAAATCTCCCTGCAAAGCTCCATAGTCTTATTCTGGTTTTATGCCAGGATAGGGGACATCATGTTCTGGCACTGAAACATGGAATACAGAGGCAAATGATTTTTTTAGGGAACCACATAGCTTACCGATGGACAGGGAGAACATGTTCTCACTTGGTTTACAGACAATTGGCCTGGCTTTACTAGTCAGGCTTCTCTGGTGTTTGGTTCATCTTTCCTTTGGTGCAATCCTAGTTTTCATCTGTTATTATTCTGGTCTTTTCTCTAGCTATTACAGGGTTGTTGTCAGTTCCTGATTTAAGTCCAACGTCCTGTGAATGTACAGAAGCTCTTCAGACTCCATCTCTTCCCCTTTAAAGGTTTAACATTCATTTTATGGCTTGTTACATAAGGAATAAACATTGGAAGATCCCTAAAAATAACATCAATCTTACTCACTGTCTTCCACTTCAGGAACTTCACTTTTCAAGACAACCTTTCCACATTCTTCCTTCTCTTTCCTGCTATATCTCTTAACTATTTAAATCCAGCTGTCCACTTTCCACTGGTTCATAAACTTCTCTTTTTCTTTAACAAGTAAATACCATCATCATCTCAGAGTGGATAAAACAGAAGGTTAATGAATCACTGCCACAGAAATTAAAGTCATAAGGAAGAGCTGGCTTGGATACTAACTTGTTTTCCAAAGCCTATGGGAATACTGAAGAATAGAGGAGAAATACACTCTTCTGATTCAGCCCAAGCATTCAAAGCCTGCCTTGTATCAGCCTGCTAAAAGCAAGTTTTAGCTTGTGTACATGCCTCATGTCCCATGTGGACAGGGGGCTCTCTCTGGTGTGTGCAGTGTGTCAGCTCTGCTGCCTGCATCTGCCACCCTGCCTGGGTGAGGTCCAGGTGCGGATTGCCTGGATTTAAGGGCTTTTGGCTCCCTCTGTTAGCTGTACCTCTTGCTACTTGGTGAGGGAAGGCCTTTGCCTCTGGAGACCCTCTCCCCCTCCATTGCTGCTGCAGCTACGTCCCCTTCCTAAGGAAGTGCCAAGCCAAATAGAAAAATAAGCAGAAGGCTGCAAACTCCTCCTAATCACTGGCTCTGGGAGCAGTGTCTAGGCAATATACCAAACTTTCACTCATGCTGCCTGGGTAATCCATGGGTGGATTATGATCTGCTTCATGACTTCTGGAAAAACCATGCCATGTAGCATGCCCAGTCTCTTCTCATTTCAATCTAAAATGTGTCATGAGGTGGTAAGAAAAACATCTTTTTATTCTTTAGTTTCATAGACCACCAACCTTCTTACATCTTTAGTCTCAGCACCTCTACCCTGAAAGATTATTTACCCCTACACTGTTATTATTTTAAAAATAATCTATGCATACACCGAATTAGAAAAATATTGCACAAAGAAAGTAGGATAGCCTTAATTAAACAATTAAATGTTTGTCTAGTCAGTGTGATTAACTTTTGTCCCTGTAACCCCCTGAAACGATAGCACTAACAAATATTGCAAGGCATTTTAAAATTAAATGAAGTGTTCCTTTGATTACATTAAAGATAATGCATTTTAGAACTATTCCTTCAGGAGCTGTTTCTCACCAGTGACAGCACTGATCAATTTGCCTTGTCTTTCCCTGCAGAAGTAATCTTTGAGTCTCCTTGAGTCATCATTTGATCAAAGTGCATTTGCAGTTGGGTGTTTTGAGAAGTCTGAGTCGTCATATTAATGTGAAGGTCCTAAGGGAAAGAAAAATGAGAGAGAATGTGCTTATGCATAGGATAATAAATTGATCTGAGTATGTGGATAATTACATAGAGGTAATAAAAAGCAAAAGGTTTGGGGAAAAAAGTCCTGTTCTTAAAAGGCTTGATAAAGGGCTGTTTGAGTTGTTATTTTTCCAAGAAAGCCAAATCATGACTACTAATTAGTGCTACCTGCAGGTGTTTGCAGGGGAAAAAACAACTCCTGGATAACAAGGGAAGGACAGAGAAGTCCAGGGCTCTTATTTCTTTCACAATTTATAGTTTCTTTGTAAAATTTCCTCAGAAGGAGGAAACCAGAAGAGTATTGTCAGTGCTGGTCTGATGAGCTATGAAAACATGGTTGGTTCATACTGCTATACAGATACGTGATCCATCAGGGGAAGCTCTGCAGTCCTTTGGCAGGACATGACCAGAGAAGCAATAGCACTGCTGTCCTCATCTTTAGGGAGTTCATTTGTGGATGGTAATACTTTATTTAGCAAAATCTTGGCTATGTAGAAATACGGCTTTTGCTTCCAGCCCGAGCAAGTGGGAGTGAGTTTGCATTTACATTGCTGTAGCTGAAGTGGGGCCCAGTACCTTCTCAAAACCCATACTGGGGAGAGCATTCGGTGCACAATGAGTATGTTCTTAGGGGGGAAATTATGGCTGTAGGGAAAAGCCATCTTCTGGACAAAAGATATATGGCATTAAAAAAAA
The DNA here is from genome assembly GCF_047716275.1 of Strix uralensis. NCBI lineage: Eukaryota > Metazoa > Chordata > Aves > Strigiformes > Strigidae > Strix > Strix uralensis. The sequence continues at coordinate 19,841,910 of NC_133985.1, forward strand.
AGATGATGACATTATATATATTTTAGTAATACATGTAAAACAGTTTCTACTTAGAGAGATTTTTGGCATTTCTAAAACAAATCACAGAGAGCATATTTCAAAGTTATTTATAAAACTTGAAATCTTGATATTCTGTCTCTGGCTTGTCTTTTCTTCTTTTCTTTTACTGAAGATGCCAGAGGCACATGGTTATTTTTAAGGTGTTTTGAGGTGAAAAAAAATCTTAATCTTGGGGCCAGAATTGTGGGAACACTCTATATAAAGAATTTCTTTTATCTCATGCTTAGAGGCCATCTCCAGTCTTCCAGGAGATGAGTAGGCATTACTTTTTCTGAGTATTTCTCTGGTCATTTGGCACTAAAAAGAGGATTAATAGAAAGGATGAGGGCAACAGAGTCACTGTTCTCAAGCCAGTAAAGCCAGGGAGAAAAGGAGGGTGTAGGGGTATCCAGGGCAATTGTAGACTTGATATAGCAGGTTGTGGCATCAGTCACCATGGAGAAGCTCAGACTAAGCTCAAGAGCTTTCCTTGCTGTTGACCAATTACTGATGAGTATCGGGATATAAACCTCTCCAAACAGCCTGTCAAATATGTGTCAACGCTGTTGTTACACACAGGCAAGAAACTGAAGCATTTCATAGAAAAGCACAAAGAAAAAATTGCTGAAGAGTAAACGGAAAGCCTGCATGATGGTGTCTTTTAATTCAAAGTACAGTCTAAGAATACTGATGCTAACCAGAAAGCAGGATGGGATTTCCCACAGCTGCAAATCTTAATCAAAGTCTAAGGAAAAAAAAAAAAACACAAAAAAATTAAAAGCCAAACAATTTAATTAGCTCCCCTCTCTCTTTCCTTCACATTCTTCTTGGACTATGTCATCACTAGGAAAGGAAGATACGGATTTAGGAGGTGGTTTGGAAACAGTTCGATAACAGAAACATTTTCTACCGCACATCAGCATTTGAGAGACCTTTGGAGGTTATGAAAGCACAGTACTGGCGCGAGGACGTGCAAGACTTACTTTTTCCTCTGTTGCGTTAGGTCTCTAAGGTGACTAGCTTAAAAACCTGCTGTTGTAGGTTGAGGTGAAGTGGCCTCAGACCTGCTGTTTTTAACTGATGTTGAGTAGCTCTTTGTGCCTACTCTTAGTCACTATCCCAGGCTGAAAGAAGATAACAGGGCTGGAACCTGTACAGTGTCTTGTAATACCTGATGTTTCATTTTTCTGTGATTGTTTCTTAATTTTCCACTTGCCCTCTCCTATTCCCCATTCTTTTTGATTTATTACTTGTGAGTCAACAAACTATTACATATTTTTAGATTAGGCAGAATCTAATAATTTGTGTAGATGATATGAAGTCAAGAGTATGTTAAGGATTATATTGGTTCCATTCACCATAATTAAAACTGCTAAAATCCTCTTAGACCTGGTTTGAGAATTTTAGCTTCGAGGCTACCACTTGCCTTTATGATGGAACTTGGATGAAGAAAATGTTTCTCCTCCCTTTCCCACTTTCTTAAGTGGATTTGTAGCTTCAAAAGTTGTTAGAAATTAGTGGTTCCATATGGCTTGTCAGCTTCTTGTAATTCAAATGTGCAGTTTCTGAAAATTACTTTCTTCGTGTTTAGAAGGAAAAGCAGAACAATTTCATTTATAAGTAGAGTTTAGTTTGTAAAGAGTCACTTAAAAAAAAAAAAAAAACAAACCAAAACCAGAGGGTATTTCATTTGGGCTGGAGTTCAATGCATGTGAAGAGCAGCCAGGAGTAGTTTATTGATTTTATATGAAAATATTCATTGACAAGCCAAGCCATGCCATTATTTTATTCAATCAGTTGAGTTTTTACATGACTGACACCACAAGAACTTGAGATGATACTAGAAATGAGAAACCAAGCATTTTCCTTACTTTTAACCCTTTCAGCTCTTACTGCTTTGGAAGCTGTCTACCTTGGCAGACTCTGTGCATAAAGAATCAGAGGACTTGAGTTTAAAATAACAGTGAGGATGGGAAAAGAGTTTTCTGACTAGTAGAAGAATGGCTTCTACAGGTTCTGCTACTCCAGACGGTAACAGCAAAGCTTATTCTCCTGCTTTTACCCAACTAATTGTATGATACACTGCATAATCCCCAAGGCTTTTCTACCTGGTGAAATGGTCATTGCTCTTCTATACTGAAGTCAATTGCCATAAACTAATTTAGTAAACTTTTGTGTTTTCACTTTATTAACTTTGAACTTCAACTACAGCTCTGACTAAAGCATTGTGAAATTACTGCTGCTAAGCAATGGCAAGTTTGCACTGAAGTTCAGGTTGGAAATCTCACCCTCTGTTTGAACATAGAACACTTTTTTTATTCTGACAGGATGCTGTGCTGAGTCCTAACAATATTTCAAAGATTGTTCTAGACACTTAAAAAAGCCTCTTTGAGTTAAGAATTTCTGTTGACTTAAATTTAACCTCAAGAGGAATATCGGTGATTTGGGGGAAAAAAGATAAAATGCTGTGCTATGCAATCTGTCACTCCACTTCAGTGAAGCCTACTGAAGCTGCAGACTTGTTATTGAAAGAACTTTAAATGTTTTCTGCTGGGTATCATCTTATTTCACTTATATCCTATGATAGACAGGGGGTAACCTCTGAAAATATGCCAAGAATACTGTTTCTCCAGTATTCTGTCAATTCCTAGCAAATGCCATCTTACACAGTTTTATAAAGATATACTTTCCTTTTCTTTTAAAAGAAACGCTCTTTAAAAGTGCTTGAAACATTTCCAGAGATTGTATAATTTACCAAATTAATGAATTTCAAAAAGTGATTACTAAGAATTGGTCAGAAACCTTAATACTTGCTTTGTTCTTGAATGTTAGATGCTGAGTTTTTGATATGTTGCCATGAAAACTTAGAAATATTTTTTCTAATATAATTTCCTTGAAATAAAACTTTTATTTATCAAGTTCGTTTCTTTGTTTAGTAAGATGCATCTTCAGCAGAGGCACAGTCAACAGTCTTTACTGTTTTTCTTTTTTCTGTGAATTTTATTATCCATAAATAAAATTGATAGTGACCTTGAGGTATGAAAATTTTGTATTAAATTATTATTAGTATCATTTATTAACATAATTTTTGTGTAACTATGTTGGTTTTGATGACAATATTAAGAAAAAAGACAACTTTTGCACAAAGCCAACCAACCAAAAATTTAAATTCCAAAAACTATCCAGAAAAGCTTTAGACCCCCGTTGGTTTCCCCTTAAGTTTTCCCTTTCTGGACTTCCTCAGAAATTAGGTTATTTGAGCAATAATTCAGCTCGGGAATCTTTTCCTTTCTAGTAAGTAAACAAAGGTGTCTTTTCCCAGTTAAAAAAAAAAAAAAGCTAGGATTAAAAACCTGTAAGTCAAAGAGCAATTTCCTGAAAAATGGGATGTCTGAAAATGCATGCTGCAGTGGTTTCGAATATTGTGGTCATGCAGAGCAAGAGTTTAGTTGCTGCAGATCGGCATTTTCTTACTTAGACACTTGCCTTTTCTTAAATTCAATTACATATATGCAAGATGTTCATTGTAACAGCAAGTGTATATATAGTATATGTGTGTATAAATGGATATGTGTGCGTGTATGTATATATATAGACACACTGGCTTTTTCAAAGGAGACTAATATATCCATGTTGTTTATGTAATCCAGTGTTAGCTGCAAGGACAGGAATTTGCTGTCTCCTACCAAACTACATTCCCCATTATCCTCAGTCCCCTGCCATGGGACCACAGCCCTACAGTGCAAAGCAGGCCATGCCTCCCCTGTCAAGTGAACCAATACAGGAATCAAAATGTCCTAACAGCCCTTTTCGGAAGGAAAACAACTAGTCATCCCAGTTACTGACATTAAATAATACAATGAAATGTTAGCATCGTTATGCTGGGAAAAAAAAAAAAAAAAAAAAAACAAACTAAAAACATCTTAGGAAAAAGTAAGGCGGGGTGGTCTGATATGAGCTGTAAGATTACTTCCAAGCACAAAGGACTTCCCAGCAATAAAGCATATTGAAAGAACATGAGAATAGAATTTAAGATGCAAAATAAAGGTCTTTAACAACTCTTTATAGCTTCATTTTGCATTTACAGACATTTTTGGGGATGAGAATTTTAGTATTAAGAGTGTAGCCTGACAGATACCAAGGATTTGAAATCTAAAGCTTGAAGTTCTCATAAATCTTCCCATTAAGCTCTTTGACAAGTTCCAGAAATTCAGGCAATTGGATCTGCAGTTATTTATGTGCTACCTGACAGTAGCTCATAAAAGTGTCCTACTTCCTCAGGGATGTATAAAAATGTAAATTGTTTTGAGACTTCTCTAATTTACACATCAGATTTACTGATGTATATTTTGCTTTTTCACATTTTTGCTAAATGAGCATTATGGCCTGGAGGGAAGGAAAAAACCCTGTAAGATCCTACACTGCTTCATATATCCAGATATGCTTTCTGGGTGCAATTCTACCTAATTATTAATACTCTCTAACATTGTTCAATACAACACCCAAGAGCACCAAGACTAGGAAAAATTGCATATTGTGAACATGAGAGCAATTCGTGTGTTAACTTAAGTTTCCTCATGCTATGAGATATTTAAACAAATAACAAGCTTCAAGCATTTGAGTAATCCTGCAGTATTGGTAAATACTTAAGAAAAGCTTTTCATTGATGGAGAAAAACCTGAGTTTTTTTAAAATTAAGTATGCATTTTTCTTTACGTATACGTTGTGGCTCATTAATTCCTCTCCTCACTTGCAGACTGTAACATGGATGACATTTTGATTATCGGATGCTGCCTTGTGACAAGAAATTGCAAATTCTCCCCCAAATGCGTTACTCAGTGGTGCAGAAAGGCTGAGAGAGCTGAGACTGAAGAGGAATTGTAGAAATTACTCACCTTGAACATTTCAGTGCAGCATTGGAATGCTCATGATGAAGGGATATATTGAATATTCCTGTGGGAAAAAAGTTTAGAATGGGCTTATTCTTCATAACTTACTTCATCTCACATATTTCTTTTGCTTATTCTGCACAGGGCATGATTTCACCATTGCTACCTGGATATAAGGAACACAGAGATTTTTTTTTCCCCAGACTAATTAATTGAATTTTAATTTTTATACTGAAATTTTCTGAGTTACTCATGGGGTTTTCCTGATGGGACTTAGTCATGTAGTTCCTGTTAAATTACAAAGTAAGTCCCCAAAGTCATTGGATGAATTTCAGAATCACAGACTTGATGCTCTAACATCAATAATGACTTCACTCAATTGCATACATCAGTTCCCCATACAGAGTGTATTTTTCTTACCTGGAAAAGGCAAATCGGGTTTACTTTCCTCTATGGGCTGAACTCTAGGAGGTGGATTTGCCTCAAGATATGACACGGCACGTTGGAAAATTTGAACGTTGAAAGCAGTAAACAGAAGAAACTGGACAGGCTGCTGGGTTTTGGTCTTAGGCATGCATTCCTGATTCCTAAAGCAATACCGGTGCAGAAATCAAGGAGCAATTGTATGCTGTTAAAGTGACAACATGTTTACAAAGTCTGTTTATAGGATTTTATTCCCCCCCTGCTTTCTAGACACGGAAGTTTCAGGTGGTCAGTTATGCATTCACACTGTGTTCAGTAATCCTCTGCAAGCAGAATTCATTATGGGAAGACTTGGCCAATATGAGTAGCAACCAAAAACTTGTTTCAGTAGCTGAATCCAGTCACTCCAGTAGGTTCCCCTTACTGCTACGTGAGAAGGTTAATGCAGTTTACAGAAACTCCAAATGCTTTATTAGACCCTTGTTTTGGGGAGAGGTGGGATTTTGTTTATAGACAGCCATTGTTATAACAGACTAGTACGTGCTTCCAACATTGTAGCATATTTTTCTTGGATAAACTAGAGTGGTTTTTCCTCAGGAAAAAGTAGACAGCAGAGCTTTCAATGACTAAAAATGTACATACTCCATTGAAGTACATTCCTATATAATTTTTTTCTTTTTTTAAACTGTGGGTAAAGTCAGACAAAAGCACAATTAATATAAGTAAAGCTCTATTTATCTCCTTGTTGAGGTGGAGGTATTTTCAGTGCTCACAATCTGTTTCAATGACAGTTGCAAAATTCAGATCAACGTTCAGGTTGTATTCATATATTCATGCAGATCAAGACAGTTTGGAGTAAATGCTATTTCCAGGCTGTTTGTTACTTCTGTTACAGAGTTTAACACCAGCTAAGTGATACCCCTTACTAGCTTTTCTTACATGAATAGTCCCCATTGGTCTCACTGGATTGGTTACAAGTGGCATGGGACAAAACCCCCAGTATTTCTGGCATTGCACACCCGGCCCCATCTCTGCAAAGGTCAACAGGACTTTGACACATCTCTGACACATACACAGGCAAAACTCAAACCAGGTTAATTTGTATTGTATTTGTCTTTTTTTATTGATGTTGATACAACTAAAGCTGAATTAAAATTTGAAGAGGGATTTCCATGAATGGAATGTGCTTAATTGGTTCACAAGGAGGGGAAGAGAAGTGCAACTAGAAAACCTATAAAAGAAAATGAGAAAAAACCACCAAAAATATGGTATAACGATGTCAAATGAGCACTGACTATATTAAACACCAAAATACTAAAACCCCCACTTTGTTCATGCAAAAAGTAGAGCTGAATGGGGAAAAATAATAAAAAAGGTAAAACAGAAAGCATTTTTATTTTTACATGGTTTTGCTACACACTGTGAGAACTCACTCTCAGTCTATCTATATTTACTGATTTCATTCAAAGAGCAAAATCTCGCAGATTATGGACAATATTATTGCATTAATACAGTCTTTTTGGGTTGGGTGTCTTAATTTATTATGATACAAAGCAATTCATTCTGCTTTATTAATGAAAGTAATTTATACAAGCAGTGCCTAAACCTGCTCTCAGAAATTGGAGAGAATATTCTCTTCGGCTTCAATGCAGGAGGAAAAAAGCCTTTGCAATGTTGTGCATCTGAAGAGCATAGATATTTCTGGAAAACCTTTTATTTCTCTATACAATGGGGTAAATTAAGAACACAAAGGATATGTTCAAGTTTAAATGAAAAACCAGTAGAGAAATATCAAATCAGTTGTCTAACTAGTGGATGGTATTTCTTTTAAACAATCAGTAAGCAGAATAAATGGAATAAGAGCTGAATAAATAAAGTCTGTACAGAAAAGAACAGTATAACAGCATCATACAATATTGAAGATATGCTTTGCAAAGCAGCTCTGTGGGGAAATAAACGTACACAGAAGTAAGCCAATGAAAGGCTGACTGAATACAAAGTACTGATTATTTTATGCTATTATGGACTAAGGAAAGATTGTCCCAAACCCCACTCCCTGTCCCTTTACATACATGTATTGCATCTTGAGTGCATTAAAACCAGAGGTGTCAGCTCTCCTGGACTGGAATGGGACAAGCCTCATTTGGGGAAAACCTCTGTCACAGTGTTTCATACCAGGAAATGTGACCATCTTGTGATTTGTCAGTGGCTCACATCTTTAAGTTAAAATCCTAACAAACACACCAAATTCAGGGGAGGGAAACACGAGATGTACAAGCCTGGACTAAGAGCCCAGGATGTGTGCGTTGCACTGAGCACAGGCTAGTCTCTTCTGAACCTACCTGCTGTTGCAACAACCGATGGGAAAACTGATGGTTCTTCTATCTTTGTTCCTTTGTTGCAGTTTGGTAAATCTATTAGTCTTGGATGTTTTCAGTGTTGGCATAAATTCCAGAGGAAGTACTTGTTTTAATGCCAGACCGTTCCCTACAGCTGTCCATTGTGGTTGGTGTATCTGGGCTGTGAAATGGCTTCAACATCTCAGGAGATACATTTCAGACTTTAAGGGCTTGACTAGAATGAAACTGGAGGGAATGAGCACTGAGGTGGCAAACTTAACCAAACCACTAAAGAAGGTGTTTCCTTTGATCAACTCTACTTACCCAATAACAGACCAAACCAGTTTCACTACATTATTTGCTTGTTGCCTGAGTTTAGATGCGGGGAAAAAAGTTGCTTTCCAGCATTGTGGAATTACAATAACTTGATATATTCCCTCACCAGAATGTCATATATTCTCTCATCCTGCAATTAATCTTGTAAAAGAGCAAACAATGACATAGAATTAATCAACCACTGTGACAAAAAGATTGTGATGGAAAGATGAACCCAGCTAAAATTAATTTTTTGAGCGACAGCTTGAAGCTTAAACAAGTGGAAAACATGGTGCAAATTGTACCTAGCTTCAAGAAAGGGATTTTAATGAGAAATGCAACTGCAGAGTAATGCTAATCGGTTATAAAAACACGATCCACCTTGGACCACTGAGTGAATATCCTCCCCATTCCTACATTTTCCCTTCTTTCGTACAACACACTGGAGGGAAGCAAAGATTGTACCGCATTGACCACCCAGAGCAAGCCGCAGGGGTGAAGTGATGGGGCATTTGAGGGAGCAGTTGAGTGGATTTGTGCTCATGTGCAAACGACTGAGGCAATGTCCTTTGGCAAAGGCTGTATGATTACCAAAAATAGAAAGAGACTGAACTTTCCTTGTGTGTTCTGCTCCTTACTAGACATAAGATAAACAGAAAGTGTCCTGTGAGCTACCTTTACGTCTGCTGCACACTGACAGCTGTCAGGTAAGGAGAGAAACATTGGGATCCTCATGCAGGCATCATTCTGCAGCCGCAGACAGGACAGACATCAGGGAAATCACATGAATGTCAGCTGGTGTTCAGACCCTTGAGCCTTAGTTTTTAGCTATAATACAGCAGACCTTATATTTCAGGATGTTCAGCTTTACATGTTTTGTTTCTCTGGGGTTTTTTTGTTGTGAGGGTTTTTTTTAAAGCTGAGAAATCTTCTGTGCTCCTTATTTCCTTAAACCTTCAGAGAAAATCAGGCAACCTTTCCCAAAAAATGCACGATTTCCTGTATTGCCAGGGTTGATGGAAGTCAAGGAGGAGCCTGATTACTCCTCCCACACCTTACTGGATGAAGGGAAATTAACCCTCCCTTGTTGCAGCTGAATTCTGTTTGAATAACAAAAGGGGTGGGTAGATCCCAGCTGTTTCTCATGTTCTGCTCAACTATTGTTTAGCTGTCCTTGCCTCTGCTAGTACTTTCTGAGTAACTGAAATACTGTTGATTTCATAGTAATGAAACCGTATCCTTCCTTTTTTTTTCTTTTTTTGCATTTTGAAAATATTACTGTGGGGTTTTTTTCCTTCCAAAGTTTAAGAGCTTGACTGACATGTTCAAGGATGCAGTTTTGTTCAAGGTAACTTCCTAACTTTTCCTTCTTTGAGGTTAAAAAGGCCGGTTCACTTAAAGTTCCTTTGTTGCTTCAGTTTTTTACAAGTGCAAAGCTAGTAAATATGTAGTTGTAGTGATGATAATAATAACACAATTCTCTTGCTTTTCAAACCTTTTTCAGGATTTGCAAAATCTCATTTTTAAACAACAAAACCAAGCCCACCAACTTCCTAGCAGCAAGCTGTCGTCTTTATCTAAGTTTTGTGTATGTTAGATTTATTCCTTGAAAGAATACTTGAAAAAAGTACAATGAAACAGAATAGTTTTAAAACTCTGTAGGAATAATGAAGTACTCTACTGTGATAAAATAAGATTGATTGGCTCAGAAAAGGCTTGCTGTATGTCCCACTGTCTCAGATGGAAGGGGTATCTTCAGCTGGTTAATGATTAGGCATTTTTCTGTGATTCCACAGAATAGAAAAAAATGTACTAAAAATGGACCTTTATATGGAGGTGAAGATAAATGCCTGAGATGAGCATGAGATACGTATTAGCAGTGAATATACTGCATCTTAGTCTCCTGTTTTTCCTTCCTGTTCCAAGTCCTAAGGACTCTAAAAACAGAGATAATTTAGTAGATAACAAAACAAAATGTGACATATGGAGTGAGAGGGCTGGCTCCCATGCAACACCATACTGAAGCTAGTGAGATTTTACTGACTTCAAAAGAGGTCCCTCTTGGGTACTGTTAGCAGAACAGGGTTTGTAATCAGCTCTGTGCATCTGCAGCTTACTCCCTTCACTTCTTGACATATTCTTGCTTCCACCACATCTTTGAGGCCTTTTTGAGTGATGTTTCATACATATAATTAAGTGACAAAATCTATCCCTTACCCACGTAAGGTGAGATGAGCCATTACAAAATAATTTCTAAACAAATGTGTCATCATTGTGCTATATTCAGCTTCTGATTCTTAAATCCAGAAATTTGGGAGAAAATGAGATACAGCTAATCAATGTCCTCCTCCCTTCCCTCCCAAATGTTAGTTTCCCTATTTTAATAAATGTCACTGTAATCATATGGAAAAAATGTTTGTCAAAACAACACATATACTATGGCTGTGCAGCATGCAATGATATATAATTTCCTTTCTCTATCTGAGAGTTGTTATTGTTTCCCTTCAAGTCTCCTTTATTCCAGGCTAGTTGATTCCAATTACTTCAAATGTTCACTGAAAGTCATGTTTGCTACACCTACAGTCATTCAGCCTTTCCATTTTAATTTTAAAGAATTGTGAGAGATGAAACAGTAAGTTGCAATCAACTGACTTGTACTCTAACTCCTAGTTAAAGCTGGGTAAAATGGAATGGTTACTTGTGTCTGCCAAGGAATATTCCAGTTTGCTCACCTGAATATGTGGTTATTCTTTTTCTACACTGGTGTATGTATGAGCCAGATTCCTACCTTCTCTGTCACAGAAATGTCACAAGATGGGTATCTTTTACTGTTCTCTGTTCCTGCAGTTTGTGTACCGAAACTCTGAGAAGAGCATGATCTCAACCTAACATACCTCAGTTTGCTTATGTTTTGCAAGAATTAAAATCCTTTTTTCTCATTTTCACTCTTATTTTGGTTTTATGTATATTTTGTTAACATTCTTATTTTATTTGTACTGCTTAGACTATGACAGCATAAGAAAAGCATTTTATTAAAACACAGCAACCCTCTTATTTTAATTGAGTGTAATTGCAGAAAAATGCACTCAATTGGATGCAGCTCTCTATAAACAAGGCTACCTCTTACAGCCTCTATCTGGCCTTAAATAACCTGGTCTGTGAGCTGCAGTAGATCATCTTTCTCCCCCATGTCTCTCCCAGGTGGAACATCTGCAGCTAAGCCCACCACACTGTGCACCAAGGTTGAACAGTAACAAAGCTGGGAGAAAACTGAACTTTTCAGGCTCTATAATACACTGTGAATCATATGTCAGGAGAGGCACACAAAGGAGTAAGGCCAGTGAGACCAAAATGGAGAGAGAGTTATGAAGTTAAAACCATAGTGAGGATGGGTTGTAAAGCTTTCAGTTAAAAAAAACCCAAACAAACAAAAAACCAAAACAAAAACAAACTGCAGAAATAATTTATATAACTTCTGGAATGGAGAACACACTTTAGGGTGACTAAAATTTGAGTTTAATTTCTATATTCAAGCTTCTCTCTGATTTGTAAAATCACTTTACAGCACAAAAGAGCAACAGATGTGATTATAATTTTTCTGTGACTGTAGGTTCCACCTGCTGTATTGATTTATCCATCTCTTCCTTCTACTGGGTTTTGCTCCCATGATTTTATCTTTTTTAAGTAAAAAGATGTCATCAATTAAAAATTCTTATCTTTGCTGATTATTTCTGCAAACACCTCTCACAATTCTATTTCAGGTTTACTTTGAAGCTGTAGTTTTTCAGACCTTTCTAGAACTCATCAATAGCCAGATGGAAGTATGTATGTGGTGTCTGGGCTCACAGCTCAGGACAGCCATTGTAAACCTGTCGTGTTCTTCTGAAAACTTTGAGTGTTACCCACTGTCTCAGGAATGACTACCATCTTTTAGACAATTCTCACAGTGCCGGCTCTGCTAGCACCCTTGGCAGCAAACAGCTGTAGGAAAGGATGATCAGAACGAGATGACCAACTGACTTTGGAGAAAAATGTTAAATCAAAGTTGACTGTCCATAATCCACAAAACCTCAGGACAACCTGCAGCTGTAGATGCCCTGTCACTCCAGCAGTGTTGGTATTTTGGAATGAAGGAGAGAGAAAGGACTGGAAGACCCCAGAGGAGCCTGAGAAACATCTGCTGCTCCTGTCCCTTGTGGCACTGGCATATGGACCCTCATGAGTACTGGACTTTCTGGTCTGCTTTTCAACACATATTTGAGACCTCTGGGGGTCTCCTTGCTCCAATATGCTGCAGACACCCAGCTGTACATGTCTTATGTAACAGATGTGCTCTCCAGATGTCCCTGGGACTCAAATAGAAGTATATGTGGAATGCCAGCCAGCTACACTCAGCTCCGGAGGAAGAGGATGTCGATAAAAAGAAGGCAATGCTCCAGGACCTTGCCCTGGTGTTGGCTTCAACTCATTGTTCTCCTGCTGTCATTGAAGCAGACTGGAAGGTTCTGTGCTGACAAAGGAGAGGCTTTTCCCCACAGTGTCCATAAGAGCCTAAGCATGTCCTGTACACTGGTCACCACTAAGCTATGCTAGTGCAAGTGTTGTAGGCCTCGAATCTAACAGCTAGTTATAGGTTGACAGGACAGTGGTTGAGTACAACATAATTCTTCAGTCTTTTCTGGTTTCCCCCCAGAATTAATTTTTGAGGTAAATTTTCTGGAGGTTAATTGCGTATGGAACTGAAAGAAAAATCCAAGGTAGTTTTACTTCCTAAAATGAAGAAATTCCGTGACAAGCCTTCTTTTGAAATCTCTTGTGAAGCCAGGCAAACATGCGTTTATTAGTAAAAAGCAAACACAGCTTGTGTGTAGTCAGTGAAGGGTCAGCAAACTAGTTAAGCATCTCCCCAGGCAGAATCCTGTAGGCCCTTTACTTTGTGGGTAACTGTGTGTATGCAGCTGCTGCACTGCACCCAAAGTCTTCCTGAAGTGACTTTTACAGAGTCCCTTGTCCAGCCCATTAGTATTAATGCCTCCTGGCCAAGTCTCTTCGGTGTATTTTTTCACCTATTTTCTGTCTCTTTTGCTCAGTACTTCTCCACCCACCCTAGTCTGGTAGGGTATGGTGATGTCTTTTGCGCATAGGATATAAATGTTTTGAGGATGAGAGCGGCTGAGTAGAGGAACCAGAATGATAATTAATGGCATTCCTAGTTGTTGTCTTTCAAATGCCTTACCTCTTTATAATTAAGAGTTTTATCTGGCTGCCCTTTTCCACATCTGTATTATTGCTGAGATTGATATGACTACTAATACGAGTAAGGATTAAAAAATCATCCTTAATATGTTTTAGGAGTGCATTTTAGTGTTACTGGAGGTCTGTACTGTGTAGCTGTAGAATTGTGCTGTGTCGCTGGCTGAATATTTAAAGTGTTTGGTGGGGTTTGGAGATTTTGGGTAACACTTATAGCCTCTTCATTGGACAATACATTCATAGTTGGTGAATGATGCTGTAGAATAATTTAAAAAAACAACTGGCATATGTTCTTCCTCTCAAGGCAAGGAACTTAATCATGCATCATTTTTCTACATCTGTCTTGAGATCGTAGGTGCTGGTGCTTTTGAGTTGTTTGATATTTTGCTCTGTGTAGACTTCAGTAATTAGCTGAGTATGAAAGTATCCTTTGGCAAAAAGAATATGAAGCTAGTACATCACTTACATTTCAACAACATCTTATTTTGAGAACTTAACTGGTTTTTATGTGTCTTCTGGCCTTCGTATTAGGGGTGAGGAGCAGAAAATTTCTCATGTGCCTAGAAATTTTTCTTGGTCTTAGACCAACAAATTCCTATATACACATCCTGAATGAAGATGGCAGTGTTCAAGAAATAATAAATGGTAATCTCAAGCAAATCTTTATTTTTATTGTCCTTTTTTGTGTTCCTCTAACTTGTCCTTTTTTCATAAGAACAAGTAAACTTGATTGTATTAGCAGTAATAGAAAAAATATAAGAGAAGAAAAAACCACCATGTAATCCACACAGCTTGCACTCCCAGAATTCAGAACGTCAGCATTACAAGTGAACTGAGGATAGATGAAGCAAGGAGCTGGGTGATTTTTTTTTTTTTTTTTCTTTTTAGGATGTAATTTCATGTGAGATGACCTACATTCCTGCTGTGTCTAAATGCACCAATAGTTAAAACAAAAATACAAATGAAGAAAATATGGTTCTAGCCCAGAAATCATTTCGTGGAGTCACTTTGACTTCTGTTTGCTGCTTTATTTTTCATTGTTGCAAGTCCCCATGAGCCAATCTGGCCACTCCTTCTGCTGGACCATTTTTCATGTCAGTCATCTGCTAACAGTAGTGGACTTCCATTTTAAACAGTGGGTCTTTTGTTATCAGAAATCAACTTTATCTTCAAAACAGTTATCTTTTAAATTACCATCATGGAAAGGATGGAGGGGAGAAGGTTTATTTTCCAATTTTTTCTCCAAGAGCTTGCCTTTTATGCACAAAGCCTCTGGAAGGAGAAGCATCGTTAACGCAGCATCAAAGAATCCAAAGAAAGAATAACCTTTTCTCAAAGCAGGGGTGGCTATTTAATGAACAATTCGCTTAATTTTTAGCCACCTTCTCCTTTCAGATGAAAGGCAATAGAAATACATGTCAAAGAAACCAATCATGGCAAAATCTCTGTCCAATAGCAGAGTCTAATAGAAAGAGATGATAGTACAAAGGACTGAAAAAAGCAGCTCTTTCTTTTTCTCCCTTTTGTTGCGAGCACAAAGACAAGTGCATGGCAATCAGATGATTTTAATGAACAATCCAGTTGTTTGGCCTGGATGGTATAATTCCAGATGCAATCTATAGAAGCTGTTTGAATATGAACTGGTTCCTTTCTAAATTCTCACTCATCTGGCAGGAGCACACTGCTAGCTGTCAAGGCAGCCCTATTGCGGTGGATCTGTCTTCTCTAGAGGGTGCAGGCAAACATGTGTGAGAGAGCAGTTGCAAGAAAAAATGGTTTTGAATGCTTTTTCATCCACACGCTTTGTAGGGGTTCAGTTTTATAACAGTGTGCAGGTTTTGAGTGAGAAGTTCCATCTGCACTGAATATAACATCTGTGGTGATTATAAAAATCCCTAAGCTTTGGAGCTAAAAATTCTACTGTGTGCAATCAAAATCATACACGAATATGAAGGCATAATGTGATCTTTTTTGTTACACTTATTAGCTTGTTTGGGGAATGTCTGTGTGGCAGGCGTGATGTAGAAGTGGGAGACAGAAGACCACTGGTAGGAGTAATTGAGCATGATGTTACAAAGAGATTAAACTGATAAGTACACAGAAAATCTTCAATATTCAGTGAAACTATCTGGTAGAAAGATGGTTGGAGATGTCATGTGAAAGGCTGTTTTTATCAAACACATTAAAAGATCTCTTAAAATTGCAGGCAAGTTTTGAGCAAGTCAGGATTTGTGGACAGCATTTGATGTTAATCATTGTCCTCTTTCCCCTCACTTCTCGTTACCACAATCCTTTTGCTGATACAATTGAAAAATCAGGCCTCAAGATTGTATTTTTCCCAAGAGTAACTGCCTTTCTCTTCTTTCCATCTCTTCAAAATCCAAACAAGCATATGTAAAACCTGAACATTATATTTATGTAATCTATTCAATATTTTCTCAAAGGCAAAGTATGAAAAATAACTCTCTGTATGTAGAGAAGTTGAGAGGACTTCAGCATGTGAAGAACATCTATATTGTTGACAGTAATTATAATGTTCCTTTTTCCTCCCTGATGGTTCTATTACTTGTATTATTACTTCTTTTCTTATGAAATGAATTATGTCCCTGGAGCCTGTGAAGAGATTCAGATCTACTAACTTGACCTGGGAAGGTGAAGCAAAAATCTTGTTCATCACTTAAACCAGCTCATAGTGAAGTATGGAAATAATAACTAGTTGGAAAATCAAAGTGATTTCCACGGCTAGTATATTGTGTGTACGTATGACTGCAACCATTAAGGGCTTATCTTGGACTCTAATGAGAAATTTGTGGTTGTATTCCTGAATACAAAAGATTAAATATAGGCAATAGAGGTTGCCTGGATGATTGTGCTTAGTTCTATCTACTGAAAATGCCCTATTTTCAGCACTCAGTTTCAGTAATTTAGTACTGAAGGAGCCTTTCTCTGCTGGACCTTCACATGAAGAGCACTCTAAACTTTTTAAGGTGTTGGGCTTCTCACTCTCACAGCTGACTGTATTGGATTTGGAAAAAACTGGTATCTTTGTGTGTTTGTACTCTCTGTGACTACAATGTGCTGGCTTAGTTCTACAGCCTGTACCTGCTGGTGACAAGAACATCCTATGAGGTTGCAGAGATGGGAAATCCTAGGAGGTTCTAGGAAGGGACTCCTAGGATGTTGTTGTTAAAGGAAGTTCAGTGTTTTATTATTATTATTCTTTTGGGAATACATATTTGCCTGTCTCTTTTCAATCAGGGTTCTTGTTTGACTGTTTTCTTCACTCTGAATCTTAAACATAGCATAGTCCAACAAATGTGGATTTTAGTTCTTTGCCTTTAAACATACACCCTCAGATTTCCAGCTGGTAAACTCTAGGGATTGATGAGTGACATTTTATTGATAGTAATCAGAAGTAATTAAAAAATAAGAGCAAAGAATAAAAACATAACAAAACCTAGATTTAAAATACATATTTTATCCGTTTTATCTAGCCTTCTTATCACAATGACAATGCTTTGTCTGATTTGAAATGGTAATTGTGTACTATAGGTAAAGGATCAAAGGAAACTGTACGTGCATGAAAGCATAGCTTTGCAGATGATGCATGACCTGCATTTCCCAGCTGTGTGTAGTGCTGGGCTGACAAAGCAGCTCACGAGTTCGAGACGGGAACTCCTTGTGTAAGAGCAATCCTTGTCCCTCAGCTCTAAACTAGACTATGTTCTCCCACCCTCCATCTCTTCTGTGTTCAACCTAAGCAAATGCATTTTGTTTTTCGATTATAGAATCCAGCCATATTTAATATTAATTTTTTTTAAATTTATCTTACATTTTTCTTATCCTGTTTCTGTAGTCTCAATTAAGAAAACCCTGCATTAAAGCTTTTTGGTTCCTTTCCTAATGAGAGCAACAAAAGTCTATTTACTTGGCCTACTGTGAACTTGCCTGCTTTTAGGAAGGGGAAGAACGCCTAAAATTCACAGCCATACTGGTCTGTTGAACAGAAAAAGACAACATCTGCTGACAAATGTTATAGTCTAAGCATATGAGTGCTGGATATGATGGATGTTGACAGATAGATTAGAGCAAACAAGGTAATAGGAAGATATTTGTCAGCATGATAGCGGTTGATCTTCGCATGCCAATAGGCAGACTCCTATCAAGACTTCTTAAAAGCCTCATGAGGGGAAGAAAGGGGGGAGCTTGAGGATAAACAATCTAGCAAATTTTGGGGGAGTTAGGTAAGGAAGAAGGATAGTTAGCAAGATAGTGATATGTCTTTTAAAATTTGACACACAGGTGACGGAGGGAGCGCTTGTGGATATTTTAGAGCTGTGTTAACTGCTCAGTGTTGGATGGGTCAGCTGGCCTGTGAAGGACCATGAAAAGGTAAACAATCAGCTCATGCTATCAGAGCTTGAAGTGAGGAAGACAGTATAACGTGAAAATATAGATGTCACAGCCACCAATTCATGCAAGGAAAACAATCTGTGCAGCAGAATTTGGAATAAACAAAGAAAAAAATTTCTGTAATTAAGACATGAAAATTTGAAAAAAACCTTTTAGCTTCAGGAAAGCTAGTAAAAGCTTTATGTTTTGGAAAACCTTTATTTTTGGAGATAAGATGCATAAAAATCTTTGACCTAGAAGGAGAATTGAAGTTATTACCTGGGAAGTAGGGCTGGATGACTATTGTCCACAGAGATAGAAAAAATAGAAGATTTGGGAAGATCATGGAAACTTCTGTTTTAAGCTATACTGGGGTTGAAACAGTGGATAAATAACATCAGGGGAAGAATTCATAAAGGACACATGGAGGTTTTATGAAAACAGCAATTAACTAGTTTAATTTTCCCATTCTTGGGTATTGGATCAACTTTTTTGCCTACCAGCGTGCTAGTTCGAATGCACAGTGTGCTGCCTTGCTTCATGATCAGGAAAATATATTTTTAGTCACTGTTTTAGGAACATAACCTAAAAGCTATTTTAAATTTCTGTTATTTTTAATTTGCAGAAGCTGACTTCAGTTTGTGTACATAAAACGCAAATGTGGATAACTCCTATTTTCTTGTTCTTTCATTCTCCCATTCTTCTCTCTTTTTCAATTCCATTGTCCTCTCTCTCCCTACTTTTACTTATGCAGAAGATTTTGCAAAACTATTCAAACTATCTAGGACATATAACGCTATCGCCTACAAGCCATTCCAATGATGTCTCTCTCTTTTAATGTAAAATAATGTGTGTGTGTTTGTCCCAAAGAAACCCCACCAGGCTGTGCAGAAAGGATCTCATGGTGTGAGAGAAGTGATGAGAAATGAATAGTAATCTTTTCACAGCTTTTTTTTTTTCTTTCACAATGAACTCTGCCTCCAGCTTAGAAAGAGTTTTTGTGTCTACCTGAGCACACAGTGAGGTCTACAAGGGCAGATCTGTATAGTGAAGCGCTTCTTGCTGAAGACTCATGCCATGCATTTCAGAAAGTTCATTAGCTGAAAGCTTTGGTGTCCTTGAGAAGGACCAGCTCAGTCAGCTATGGAAAACTCTGCTAATGTGAAGATTATGTGTAAAGTTTGACTTTATTTCTATCTTTGCTAGGGTTGGATTGTGACTTGGAGAGTGTCTCTTTGTCCTGTTAGCCAAGCACCAAAAATACTTGAAGTAATATGTTGTACTAATACAATAATTATTCCTTAAAGAGAGAGAGATGTGTGTGATATCTTCAACATTCAGAAACACATTTAAGGGTGGAGGCTACATACTGCTGTGGCATTCTTACAATTGTCATATAGAGATGTTCTTCTAACATAAATGTTTATAAAATAATTTGGATGAGTCAGTCTTACGTTTATCTCACAGGGACTTGGGACTTTTATTTTTTGGATCTGGACACTGTCATTCAGCAATATAATTTTATAGTGAGGGTTTCTATTTCTATTTTAAGCCAGTTTTAATTTCCTTCTTGGCTATATTTAAAGGGAATCTATTACTACAGTCCATTTCCCCGGAGTAACTTGATGGATATAGCTTTTGTAACATTGCATAAATTAGAAATATTTTCTCTTTATTACTTAGTGTAGCTGTTCCATTTATTAACTTAGGTTGGAGAGAAAAAAAACTTTGGATCTGATTCTTTCACTTGCAAGTAATTTACTGTGAGTTGTTTTGCTTTATTGGATTCAGAGTTAGCTTCCAATATGGCAAGGGAAAGAATTAACGATTTAAGGAGAAACATGTATTTTGGCATTGCATAAATATATTTATGTTTTTGCTTGGCTCTTAATTTCAGCTTCAGCTCTTGCTGTTGTATGACAACTAGAACAGTCTTGACAGAATTTCTTCTGTATTAGAGGTCTTGGAAGGGGTAAAGGAATGATGGTGTATTTCTAAATCGTAAAGGTTCCCTAAAAAGGGTAATCAGGCTAGTCTTAACTAATAAAAATACAAGCAGTACCCATGTCCAGATCTCTGAGGTCATTTGAGACGCCTTGAGAGAATTTAAGACATCCCTTGTGCCTTTGGTAGCTGATTCCCAGCACTATAGCTGGGACATAGCCCTGTGCTCTACATTGTCAGCTAACTTTGCACAGGGGCCAAGTCCTTCTGAAAATAAGAGCAATAATACTGATATTGTTTATCTTAGAATAAGATCTTAAAATATCTGGATGTCTAAGCGGTCTTGTTTCTCTCTCCCTGCCTGGAGTCCCAGCAGTGGGCTGGCAGAGGTAGACAGCAGCAGCTCTCGTCTTTCATCCTTCTACCAGGATTTCCATCAGACCTTGGCTCTTCCACTTACAACTGCTCCTCCTGAGCACTTTGCAGGACGTTTTACTGAGCCAAATACTGAGGACAGATACTTGAAACAGGATCCTCTGGATTACCAAGGTCTGGAGTCACAAGTCCCTAATTTTCCACAGGCTTAGCCAAGTGCATTGCTTTGGCCAAAGTCCTTGGGCTCCTGCTCCCAAACAGGTTCCCCTCTTGCCACGTTACGAGGACATGGGCAGGTGTGTGGTGCCAGCTCTACAAGGCACCATCACTGCCCCTGTCTCAAAGAGGAACAGGGCTCCAGGCTCCTCTGCTCTCTAGTGCTGCAGCTTCCTTGGACAGACGATAGTGTTTATGGGAGACACAAACCCTGCTGCCACCTGCTTTTTCAACTTTCTTGCAGTGATGGACCTTGAACTGAAGTCAAGAGGGGTCTGTTGCTGACTTGACTAGAGCTTGGACTTACTCTCTTCTGATGGTGTTAATGGATAGCTGACTGGACCACACATGCTAGCAAGTTTGTCTTTTTCTCTTTGGAAAAACTGGTGCAAAGAGTGGTTAACTTCCAATTTGGGAGCAGTGAGTTGCAAAGTCAAGCAACATGTTTAGTAAATTACTTAAGACAGTGCCATATTCTGTGCAAGCCCTATAATCCAGCCTGGTATTGGACAGGGACCTCTGAACAAGGTCACTGTCTCCTTTCATATACAGGTTGAATAGTAATTAAGCCAGAAATTTAAAAAAAAGGCAAAACAAAGTCTTCTCTCAGGGTTCAGTGATTGGGAGTGGAGCCCCAGAAGGGTGTTTCTGTTGCTGGCTGTGTCAGTGTGTCTCTGGGATGCTGGGAGGAGTGAGGAAACGTCTGTGCCTGGGGAGGCTGAAGTGAGATTGCAGGAACAGCTTCATTAAACTCTTTTGTGTGTCTGTCTTTAAATATAGTTTTTCTGTATGCAATTTCCTATATTGGTTTATAATAAGGAACAGTTTTCATGTCTGCCTCACTACAAACTCCTCCATCTATCAGTGAGTCATCTGGCAGTGCAGCACAAAGAAACGGCCTGGATTAAAAATGCTTTCGTATATGGAGCTAACAGAGACTTGTCAATGTGTGAAACTTTACCATCACACGAGGGTTTTTTTTCTCTTTTCTTTGGCTGCCACTGGCTTACATTATCATTCCTAATCTTTTAAGACTCAGAAAAAAAACTAAAGAAGAAAATTAAAGCTTTTTTTCTTAGTGTAAGAGGAATGAAGAAAAGTTCACTGTTTTTTCAATTACTGTCGCATAACCTGTTCCTACGTGACTGCTGGGTTTTCCTGCTCTCTGTGAACGACACGAACTGCACTCATAGTTAGTTTGATTCATTTCCATAGCCTCATTTGTGGCTGTTATCTGTCTCACAAGGAAAAGCCATCAATTCTGACACTGTTTACTTTTATTGGACTATAATAGTAGAAATGGATGCATTATGTGTGGATTTGTTTACGCAGAAAATTAATCTTTTTTACACTTTCAATAAATATGAATGGTTGCCCAATACTACTCATTTTATTGTTGCCTCTCTCAGGCTCAGTCAGGCTTCCTTTGAAATTAGTTGAATTTTGCTATTTATCTCAAGGTGACAGGTAAGCATGAAAGCCCCTTGATTTTTTTTTTAAGGACAACTACGTGAGTATCAGGCATGTATCTAGCACAGAAACCACAATCCTACAGATAATTTCTTACACAAATAAAATCCTATTGTGTATAGCTGATTGCCATGAAAATCAAACCCCTGCTGCAAGAACATTTCACAGTTCATTTTTCAACTTAAAATAATACACTTGGGGTGTATGAACTTTTGCTCCTTAAGTATTATTAAATTGTCTCTTTAAAACTTCTTTCCACTGATGGCCACGTTAAGACACACATAAATAATAACAAATGATCAGTAAATAATATTATTAAAGTAGAAAGTACCTGATCGCTCTGCAAACAAACCTTTTAAACTTCCTACTAAGTGACAGTAATTATAGAGCATGTCTTGCAGAATCTCACCCATTACATACAGGGTACTAAAAAGTGCCCTGTTGTATCAGATGTGGACATTTCTATTTGCAAGGGGATGGCTGCCTCTCAGATCTATTCTAATGAAAGCCTGACCAGAAGATCTAAGTTGCAAAGTGGTTAGTGCGTTTAAAAGGAAAAATTAATGTGCTTAGAGGCCATAAACGTTTGTTCTTTTTATTCTGTAGTTCCTCTGTAAAGGATAGCCAAGGTTACACAATGACTTTCTAGAAACTTTGTTTTAGCACAGGGAATACTGCTGGTTTTTGATTGTAACTTATTTCAGTTATTGTTACAGCGTGAGGATCCTGCAGTCCCACTGCATGGCAGTGTACCTCTGGCAAGCATTAAATGCCACTCTTACAGACTCTAAACCTACAGGCTGCTTTTCTTGGTGTATTTATTTCCATAACTAGACCGACACATGCCAGACACTGTGGTTGGGGCATTATCCTGCTGTCACCGAACAGAGAAATGAATATTCCTCATGCTTTGCAGAAAACGTGTGGGAGGCAAGAATAGCATAAATGACACATCAGGTCTATTAAAGCAGAGGCTGACGTTGGTGGCAAACTGTAGTTAAATCCTGTCAGGGAGAAGCTTTGTAAATTACTATGTCAGACATTGGTCCCTCTTGCTATGCTGAGAAGTCCTGTGGATCATTAATTTTGGGCTAAGATTCAGCAGGAATCAGGCTGCTTGATTTCTAATATCCTTAGAGAGCCCCCCCAGTAATCAGGAAAGCGCCGTAATGAATGTGTAGGCTTGTGACATGAAGGTGTCATCTTCTCTCCGCTATCCAACTGGAGCCTAGAGGATCTCAGCTCACAGAGGACGGGTCAACGGGGAAGCTGTGAGAAAACCTCTTCCTAAACCCTAAACTTCTTATGGAGATGCACCAATTTTGTGATGACTTCCCTGGGAAAGTTTCTCAAAGCAAGGACATGCGGCTAAAAATTGCCTGCAATAGTCCACTTAAAGTGTGAGAGATTCAGACACTTGGGGTTGTATTTGTGACCTGATGGACTGCTGGCCCTCATCCCTTTCCTCAGCAGCCCACCCAAATGCCAGTGCACTCTGGCATGGGTCTAACAGGAGATTCACCTCCCCTTTCACGCTCCTCAGAAGCTCACCAGGACTGTGTTTGGAGCTGCTGTATGTATGGAGCAAGGAGCCAGGGACAATGGGAAATTACCCCATCATTTGTGCAAAAGCCAGGGAGATTCCTGGCCTCCTATCTGTCATGTTATTCACTAAAAATTTCCCTTCTGCAAGAAAAGTTTTAATAAGGTAACTTTTTAAGTCTGTGAGAGATATTAAATAACACTAGAAAAAATATAGTATTCAAGCCTTCCTAAAGCATTAGATATGTTACCTGATGTTAACTCAGTAAAACATCGCTGTACAAAAAAACTCCAAAAGCAACAAAACCCCCTTAGTTTAGAAATTGTTAAGGTTTGGGGTTTTTTTTTTTTTAAATAGCATAAAACTGCAGTGGAGTGTTCTTTTGAATGTTCCCATTGCCCTGGTGGTGCTCAACATGATGGGGAAATTGTTTGAAAGGAAATGAAATGCTAATTATACCTAAAAATGGCAGCGTCTGTTCCATCTGCATAACCTAACTTGTATGGCTGTCAATAAAATGTCAAACCTCCAAATAGGCAAGTCTAGTATTTATGAAAATAAACTTGCCTTAAAATTGTAAATAGAGCAAAATCCTTTAAGTTCTGAACAGTAATTTTGTCTTGGAGCAGCGGATCCATTTGCTGGGAACCAGGAGAGCAGTGGGGCAGGCAGTGCTTAAATAAGATTGGGAAGGAAAAAACTTTCTTAGTCACTAAGGAGCATGTGTTGCACTGAAAATGGTTACAAACTTGTTTAACTTCATCTTACATAATGGGTATTGTCAATTATAGGTAATCCTTGGTAATTAATTATTGATCTCATTTGCTTCTTATGTATGGCAGCAGGAAAAAAACTGTCCCCATGAAGCTGTTCCTGCTCAGTTTATCATTTTAAAAGGCACAGTCCACTTGACTAGCACTCCTTTTGCGTTGGTGGGTTTGATGCAACTCCCTGTGGGTCAGCTGTACCTCTTCAGCTGTAAATGTAGGTCACCTGGCTGCCATGGACTATGTTCCTTATCCGTAAAAGCACAAATCCCCACATGCAACTTCACAGCGTGCTGCATTTGTCTGTCTTGTAAGAAAGCTCATTTTGCTGGAGCAGAGAGCGGTCCAGCTGCTCCTGTGGTATTAGCAGTCCTTTTTATATCTGTCCTGGACCACCCGTGTTACCAACCCTGCTGTGACACAGCTACTGCTAATGTTCTGCGGGGTGTGACACAGCCATGACATCACCAGGGCTGGTGCCCGTCATTAGTCATCACTGTGACATGGCTGTTATCTTCCACCATTCAAAAGAGGAGAAACAATTAAATAACAACAAAAAAGCCCAAACAATAACTTCTAAAAAATAAAAAAGCCAAAACATACAAAAAGAAGAAAATCTCATCAACTGGTAATGCTGGGGAGTGAAATTAAGTGACTATGGCAGCAGTTTAAAGAACAGCAGCTCAGCAAAGGTTAAAAGAGAATTAAAAGCAGCAGGTCCTACCCATTGCCCAGTTTTAAAGATGCATGTGCAACTCGCTGTTGAGATTTGCGGGTTTGAAGACTGAATTCTGGAAGGAAAATGCTTGCTGAGTTGACTGAAGGTAATATTTTACACCTTTGGAATTAAAGACACATTCAGTGCCAAACCTTCATCCACAAGTGGTTGGTAATGCATGAGGAAATGCTTTTTTGCTGGGCGGGTAACTGAGCATGGGCACAGGTTGCCCAGAGAGGTTGTGGAGTCTCCATCCTCGGAGATATTGAAGCGTCGTCTGGGACATGGTCCTGGGCAACTGGCTCGTGGTGGCCCTGCTTGAGTAGGGGGTTGGACCACGTGACCTCCAGAGGTCCCTGCCAACCTCAACCAGTCTTTTATTCTGTGAATTCAAACTGTGTGACTTAAAATGAACATAGCAATCCTTGTAAAAATTTATTTCATTAATTGCATTGTTGTGACTAGTCTCTCTTGGTTTTGTGTCTTGCCTCATTTTTTTGTTGAGCCAAGAAATTCCTTTGCTTTTCATCTAGGCTGGTGCTGAACTATTTATGTAAGGTTTCTGCCCCGAGCTGCCTCAGGGTTTTCAAACCTGAAGCCAGCTTATTTCTGTCCTCACTGTAACTCTGCCTGACTCGCACATTTCTGACTGCCTCCAGAGCAGACCATGGGATAGCACCTCCTAGAAAAAATCCTCTTGTCGCTGTAATCACAGTTTAAGAGAAATCAGAATTTCATATTCTTTCCAATCTCTGCATGTTTTAAAAGGGATATTTTAAAAGGGACCTTTTGTTTTGCTGTTGTTTTTTTTCCTTTTAGTTTCAAGCACCATTAAGAAGCCTCCTGCAGTTTTGCCTCATCTCCCTGTGTAGATACTGCTGTTGGTTTATAGGAATCATTGTGACCTTCTATGATTGACGTACTTTTGAACTGATTAGGAAACTGCTGGCTATATTTTTTCCTTTAAAACACTTTGTTTTTTCCCTTAAGAAATCCATTGATTTGCATGCAACACTCTAAATCCCTCTTTTAATAGGCATGCTGCTTTTTCTTGTATTAGATAACTACTTCACCTTCTTCAAACTACCCATGTTTCAATAAGAAAAAGCAAAATTCATTTGGAGCGTTTGCTTGCTCCTGTATACAGACTCCTTGCGTAGCTTCTCCCGACTGCTTTCCTCTGTTCCAATCATTTTACATGGACAGACATTCACCAGCAGCACTTGAGTTCAAAACAAAATAAGCTCTAGGAGGGAACAGTTTTCTTTTTCTTAGGCAACACATAATTATCCACTCCTCATTTCATGTGAAATTTGTTTTCCCATTAGGCTTACAAGGGGCTGCAGCTGTATCTTTCCCTTCAATCTCCCCAAAATACTCCAGTGTTGGATTTTCTTTCTGGTCATTTAAGCAAAACAATTTAAAGCAAAAAATCACCAAGCTGCCATATCTGGAAACTGCATCCCTATATTTATCTACCTACACAGGGATGGTTAGTCTACCAGCGTAGACTCTCTTTTTTTACTTACTACAGTTGAAGAGCTGGTTCTATACCCAACACAGCAGGTACTGAAGTACATTGATTTTGGCCTCAGGAAGTAACAAGGTTGTAGTAGTGATGTTTTGGATTCCTCTTGCTACATAACAAGATGAAGTATGCAGACAAGCTGCTAGGGAGGGTGTGTGTTTACTCAGGATTTCTGCTTAAAGACAGGAACTGGCTTTGCAAGTACCTTTACACTAACAGACTCAAATTTGATGCAACAAGGATTTTGCCAGTGCTGCAAAAACATTTCCCTTCGAATCCTGTTTATTTTTGATTTTGACATACTGAAACAATCTTATAATCTCTGCATTTTTATAAGGAAAGATTACTCTTTTGTTATTTCTTTCTGCAACCTAAACAGAATGATTTGAAAGACTTACTTTGAACACAGAATCATCTAGGTTGGAAAAGATCTTGAAGATCATCTAGTCCAACCATTAACCTAACATTGACAGTTCTCAACTACACCAGATCCCTCAGCGCTATGTCAACCCAACTCTTAAATACCTCCAGGGATGGGGACTCCACCACCTCCCTGGGCAGCCTATTCCAATGCCTGACTACCTGTTCTGTAAAGAAATGCTTCCTAATATCTAGTCTAAACCTTCCCTGGAGCAACTTGAGGCCATTCCCTCTTGTCCTATCACTCGTTACTTGGTTGAAGAGACTCATCCCCAGTTCTCTGCACCCTCCTTTCAGGTAGTTGTAGAGGGTGATGAGGTCTCCCCTCAGCCTCCTCTTCTCCAGACTAAACCCCCCCAGTTCCCTCAGCTGCTCCTCGTACGACATGTGCTCCAGACCCTTCACCAGCTCCGTTGCCCTTCTCTGGACATGCTCGAGTAATTCAATGTCCTTTCTGGAGTGAGGGGCCCAAAACTGAACCCAGCCATCGAGGTGCAGCCTCATCAGTGCCGAGTACAGGGGCAAGATCACTTCCCTGTCCCTGCTGGCCACTCTATTTCTGATACAGGCCAGGATGACATTGGCCTTCTTGGCCACCTGGACACACTGCTGGCTCAGAACAAAAGCGTGAAATCTTCCTTGTTTAATTCAGTATTCAAAGTGAGTAGGGGTGAAAGATTCTCACCCTTCTCATAGTTAAAGCAGCAGGCTGGAGAAGCAGTTAGCATGTTCATGGTTTAGGTAAAAATATTCCCTCTTCCTGAAAGTGAACATTTTGAAAAGGTGGTGTATTTCTTTAACGTGAGCCTCAGCAGTACCCTCAGCGCTACCTTCTAAAGCTTTCCACAGAAGCCTGTTAGCAGAGGGAGCATTAGACTCTAACGATGGTTAGCTTATTTCAAAATAAGCATGAAAAAAGACATTTTAAAAAACTGCACTGATCAGGAATGTCAATTAAAATACATAAATCTGTCACCAGTTATCAACTCAGCACCTTTATTTATGAAAAAAAGATGGACAGGAAAGTTTCAGGAGGAAAAAGCATCGTTCACACTGTCTTGGGGTGCCATGGATCATCAGCCTCAAGGGAAGCCCTGTAAACTCAGCAGTCTTTCTATCTACTGGGTTTAGGTTTGTTTTAGACCTTTGGTCATATCTTGGTGTCACTGAGTCAGAGATACTGCTAAACAGTAGTAGGTACTGCAATAGATGGACAAACCCACACATTATCCCTTGAGTATTCTCTTAAAATTCTGAACTGGTGAAGCAAATCATGTTAGATATCCATTAGAACTTTGAAAAAGAAAGATTTCTCTCCTCTCCCATTATCACCTTGATAAATCTCTTTAAGATGCATCTTCTTGCCCTTCCAAGTTTCTCAGAAGAACAGTATAAGACAAATGGCTTTCATGAATCATCTCTTATTGACAGGACCGTCTATCTGTGTTTTGGGGAGATAAGGTCTTTTTATCTGGCTTTTAAAATGGTGTGGACTGAATGCATACAGCAAAAATTTACAGAATATTCTTTTTCTACTGCTTTAAGATGCATATATACAAACAAATAAAACTAATCATAGAAAAACAATATACTTAATGCTATAGTTTGAGAGTCTTGACCACAGACTTTGTCTTAATACCATAAAACCTCTCCTAAAAACTGGGACGAGCCCCAGTTGCCTCATCCAAATTACACCACTGACAAAATCAGCCTTTTTACAGTGATGTTGCTGACATGGTTGACATTGTTTTCCAAATGATGATTCAGTCCAGGTCTGTGAGGATGACACCAAGAGCAAGACAGACAGGTCCATTTTGTTTCCTCCAGAAAACACTGGCTCCTGTTTGCACACTGGCTGTGTTAGGGTGTGCTAAAGTGAAAGTTGTGTTATACCATCAGGTTAATCTCTGCCACCCACATAATGCTCAGCTGTTTTGTGTTTATGAGATGATACAAAAAAATTAATCTGGCTTCATTTGAAACTTTACTGATTCTCAGGGACTTTGTTGCAAAACTTCTACTGATTCCAGAGAAAGCACAAACAAGCCTTGTAAAGATCAGGAAAATCTGACCTGCCTGTTTGCTGAAATGATTATTGGAAAGAGGATTTCCATTTAATAATCTTTATTCCAGTCACCACCATGAAACAATAACAATAGATAAAACATCAGCAACCCTGTGTTATTCATTAAGCAAAGCAAACCCACAGTCTATTGCTAACCTCAAGTGCTGAATCCACAGTAATTAGATTTTGGTAATTTTTTCAGTAAATACTTTTGCACAGTAGAGATCTATCCAGGCAGTTGCTTTACAAAATACTGACTTGATACTGGTGAGGATAAAAGGAGAGTTAGAATAACAAGGTTTCCTGCTCACACACTTAGTTGGGTCTCACTTTTCTAGAAGTGAGACAGCAATTTTTCTGGCTCAGCTTGAAAGAGGAACTTAAAAGTGATGGGTGATTGACTGTTGGCTTTAACAAGAAGGACTGAAAGCAGTTTGAGGTTTAAAGTTCAGTATCAGGACACAAAAAGAGTTAGGGTGAGGTCATGATTATTATATTTCATGGTAAGGCTTCTGAACTGATTTAAAAGTTTTGGAACAAAAGCCAAGGCAAAAAGGAGCTGTCAGGCTTGATTTGGGGTGAGAAGACAATGGATAGGATGGGTAGATCGAATTATCTTGTTTGTTTTTTGAAAGAAATTTGGAAATGATCTAAGCCTTCTAAATATTGGGTTCTGAAGTTATGGAAGATGAGAGGCATGTCTACCTCTGGTGAATAAATTTGTTTCTGATATTAAACAATTGTTAACTCTCCAAATCCAGGAACATTTTGCTGGATGGCTGCATGCAGGACAATCATCTTGTGGCAAGTGTTCAGGCTGAGAATCATCTATTAGGGGTTTAGATAATTTATAAGTAGTAGCTTGAGTCCCTAAAAGTGAGATTTGTCCTTTCAGACTCAAATGTCTATAACTATATCTGAAATAATTGTCTACATTAATTTCTTGTCAGGAGGATTATAGGTATGTTGAGAACAGATTTGAGTCATCTAAACAAAACACATCTCTCCTGTTGGCAGCAAAGAGAGACTGTATGTCCAGCTAAGATTGTCATTACATCCTCTGCTCTGCAAAACCCCAAAGTTAGGTAAGATGAATCCCACCTCTAGAAGGCATGGAAAGGAGGCAGAGACTTGTTCTGGCAGCAAGCTTCTCATGCAGAAAGAAGCGGTGGAAAGGCAAAGGTCAAGCTGAGCTGTGAGTGATCAATGGAAGCTCCTCTCACAGGGTAGAAAAGACAGAAGCAAGGATAACCTGCCGCAGGTGAATGATTGCTGGGTAATTCCTGGAGGATCTCAATTAATGGAGTTGCAGCTTAATTAAGCCTCATCATTCATAGCTTGTCTGGCTTGCTTGTCTTGAACAGTAAATAGAGGAGGGAGGCAAAGAGTAGAAACTCTAACAGGTAAGTGGCCATTTCACATTAATGAGCATGAACTGTGCAGTAAGGCGGTCAGCAGTGGGGTCAGGCTGGGGAGGAAAGGGGGATTCTTACCATGGCTGTTGTCCCCAAGGAATAGGAATGGGCTGGTCCAGGAGAGCATTTGTTTGTAAGTACAAAGGAAAGAGCCAAAACCTGTTTAAAATGTGGTCTGAAGGTTTTTGTAAAGAATGCACAGCATAAGGATGCTCCCAGACTAGCATACTGAGTCAGGTTTGGGTAGAGCACTGTGAGTATGGAGTACGTGCGTTACTATAAATTTCACTCTTTGGGCTCATTGCTGTAATTTGGGGAGAAATTAAAACCTGCGGTCTAATGAGAAGGCTTATATATAGTCAAAACACAGTAGGTTAGAGGAGCATGAACCAAACTGGCTAAAAGCAATGACAAATTTTAAGAACTGTCATTTCAAAAGTTTGCACCGGAAAACCAATGCATACATTGGCAGACTGTCATCTATCTGACCTATGTCTGAGTAAAAGGAATCTTCTTTCACATTTTCTGCTCTTACCACATATGCATCAGTCTGCTAACCTACTTGTGTAGTTCTGGCACTGTTTGAAGAATAAATAGTATATCTGATCTCTGAGTCCAAGCTGAACAGCATAAGAAAGGAAAATGAGTAGGGACACAGAGAACTTGCTTTTCACCACTGTTTCAATGGTCACATTTTTTTTCCCCAAATAAATGTCTAGTTAAAAAAGAAGAAAATGTTCTCCTATCTATGTCCTTTAGACGATACCATCCCTTTCCAAAGGGCAGGGAAGGCTACATGTAGCAGAGAGATTGAGTAACCACAAATGTGTTCTGGAAGGAATTACTGTTCTGGGCTCAGTGCGTAATATTTTATATTGTCTTATACTTGGCATGAAATACACTTTAGTAATGATGTTGGAAAAAAATATTTTAATGGGATAGTTGATCCTTTTTTTGCCAAAATATTGGCGTATTTTTTACTTATCAACAATGGAGACAAAGTTACTCAAAGTTCAGTCACCTCATGCAGGATTCTTAAATGTCACACTTGATTATTACATAGATTAAAAATCAGAGTATAAGCATGAAGTATTTATCATACCAGTTAGGTTCACAAAAGATAAAACATGAAATCCAGAACGTGAAAGGCCAGGGAGATTTCCAAGTCTTTCAGCATTGTTTGAAAGGTATGTAATGCTTTTAGAATTTTCTTGTGATAATATAACATGAATGGTCTGTCTCTATTGTTCATAAATCTGATTTTCTTGTATCTTTCCTTGCAAAATAAGAGCATGCCAAGTATAACTTTAAGTGAATTACAACTGTACTTGACATGGTGGAATGAAAGACCTATTTTCCTTGACTCTCAAAGGTGACAGCGTTGATATTTTCTTTTTACCATGAAACAAAGCATGCAGTTTCAAGGATGCTCAAATGCTGCTGTCTTTAAAATAAAGTGCATTTCAAATGCTCTGAGGGGGTCATTCAAAAAGCTCATTTTCCAGAATAGTAAACAGCAAGAAATATGTCCTCTAGGCACATGAAGAAAACAGAGTACATCAGGGGTAGTTTAATGCAATGGAATAGAAACTTATTTGAAGTCAATTGGCATGCACACTGATTTACTGCAGCGCATGCCCTGGCCTAGCAATATTACTTGGATTACATTGGTCCCCTGTTGAACTGATGGTGAAGGAATTTGCACAGTATTTAACCCCTTGATCCCCGGGTTGCTAAATAGATGCTAAGAAGCTGTTTTGTCTTTGATTTGCTTGGGTACCAAGCAAGAACCCCAGTGATAATACCAACATGTAGCTGATCGTGAATTTTTAGAATTGTAAAACTTGACACCAAATATTCCTGAGTGGAGGTGTGCAACATAGTTTCTGAACTGTTATGGTAGAGTTAAATAACTCCCTGTGCTGAATCTGACGCTTCCCATCTCTGACAGTATCCTGTGGCATATTGGGATATGTTCTTCAAGTCCATTCTGCACATTGCCTGTGCTGAATCCATGATGAAACCACGAATGATGAGAGAGAGATAGAGATGGTAATATCCATACTGCAGGGCATGGCGTTGCTGGGTGCAGTCCTGGTTTGCAATGGATAGGGGAATGATGCTCTGATTAAGGTTGCAACTTCATAATCCAAATACTGAAACTCATTGTGAGCTTAAAACTCCTATCTCTGAGCTAACTTCATTTAGCCAGGACTGCGTTGGGAGTGATAAGAGAGCTTATAAAATTTAAGTATTAGCGTACAGTACAAAAGATGAGGTAAAGGATGAAGAACTCTGTTCCTTGCTTGAGTTTCTCTTATCCAAGACTGAGGAAACAAAGGCAGTAGCCAAACTAGAAACAGGTCCTTAAGAAAGGCAACTGACTGTTAGCCTTCAAACAGAGAGCCGATGTGAATTTATAATCTAGTATTTTACTCACAGCAAATAATAGAATTTAACATTGGAAGCCAGGTATCATGTATCTAATACTGATAACTATTTAAATTAGCCTCCAGATTAATGTTTATGTGATACCTTTGTTTGGGTGTTTTTCAGACAGATATGAGGTTATCTCACTGGACAAATGAACTTGTCCTTGGAAGGAAAATAAACTTTGCTGAATTGGGAAATACACCCAGAAAGATATCTATCAATGTAAAGTGTCTCTCAGGCTGATTTTTTGATCACTGAAAGTAGGGGCTTCGTTAGGCACATCTGACGTTCACAGTCTAGCTGTCACAACATGAATATTCTTTATTAAAGTATTTCAGCAGGCCTAGCAATTGTCTATTTTCTGCAAACAGTTTCTGACCATTGACAAAAGAAGATGCCTGAATGTTTACCCTTTAAAGTATAACTGTTGCATGAAATAAATCCTCAGCCTTTGAATCATCCCAAATACATTTCAACATATCTGATTCTTTCCTCACACTGCCACATTTTACTGAAGTATTTCAGATGCTTTGAATTTGGTTTTCAACAAAACACTGAGATTCTCAGCCTCCCTCTCACCACCACCTTGATACACTCATGAATGAGGGTTTTCAGAAGAAAACACTGTTCCGTGTGTAATAACACAGATTAATCTGAATTTTCTCAAGTTTTGGAAAATATTTGATTCACTCAATTTGTCCTGGGATCTGTTACACATTCTGCCCTCACTACCACATATAGACTACAAATTCCTTTTTAGCACTAATGTGTGGGCAAGCTGGTAGTGTGGGGGACAAAGCAAACTGCCCTCTTTGTAGTGAAGATACCTGCAGGACTTGGAGCCCTCCCCCAAATTTCCCTTTTGTATTAACCAAGAGCAGGAAATTTCCCAGCTTTGCTGGGGTTCAACCACAGGCAGCTTTCACATTAGCATGTAAGTTTACTACTGTTATGTTCATTTTATGCAAGTATCAAATTGGGGGACACTTTAAAATACTGTTGAGAGCTGGGGTTTTTTGAGATTCTAGTACATCAGTTACGTTTCATAGCACAATGATAGCTTCTTTTAGAAAAATCTGTGTTAATGTTAAGTCACACACACAAAAACGATTTTTTTTTGTTTGTTTTAAGCTACAAAAGCTGAGAAGGAGGCCAGTGAGAAACTCTGTTATAACTTCTGGGGGAAGCTGATGAAGGTACTGCAGGCTGGTGATGTTCTTGTCTCCTGTTCTCACAGCATTCATGTGTGAACTTGACAAAGCCAATGTGGAAGGACTCTGGCAGAGTTTCATCAGAAGGGCTGTGTTCTTTCACATTTTCTTTCTTCATTGTTTCTTCTGTGCTGAAAATGCAGAATAAGACCAGGAATCCAGAAGGCTAGGCTGTATGCTGAACATAATACAATGTTATATGCAATAGCCTTTCTTTTGTGGATTTTATTTTAAGGAAAGAAAAATTATTAGAGATGAAAGCGTTTGGGATGGAAGATCAAAGACAGAAGGAACGAATTAAATAAATACAGTGCCTGGAGCCTGTTGACTTCATTCAACATGCTGTGGACAAGGAATTTATTAGTGGTTTTGTGAAGTGAGCTGGCATCTTTGCTAATTTTTTCTTTTGTTCAATCAATGAGTAGATATATTATGTCAAACACTTCAGAAAATGCATGGGATTACTCCAGGCTAAATTTGGTGCACTTAAATCTTTCTGTCATCAGCTTTCAGTGGTGGATCTGCCTACCCGAGATTGGAATCTTTTTACCTCCTCCTGTTGATTCTAGAGGCTCTTGAGGGAGACTTTAGTCTTCTGTATGAAATTGTTAGTTATTGCAGGAGGTGTTTCTTTCACATAGAGAGAGTGATCTTCCACCATCATTGTCACTGTCTTAAAGCCAAAAAAGGCCATTGTACAGCCTTGCTCTCAAATACTGCTCATCACACTGTGATGTTTCCAAGAGTAACTGCTCTTGACTGGTTACTGACAGTCCTGGAAAAGTTTTTAACAACTTTCTTGTTTCTGAAATATCTTAAATGGCTATTTCTGATTTTTTTTTTTTTTTTTAGATTAAAAGTTTTTTAAGTACTGTCAGAAAGTTCACCTTCAGCTAACTTGCTTTAGTTGATAACTCTGAGAGGACTGGCATCACATCAGCATCCATAAGCAGATGTGTTTTAGACAGGCTTGGTCTGGTGATAACACTGTTTACAATAATGCTCCAGAGAGGAAGAAAGGCCAAAACCAAGTCAGATTCAGAACAATTTTTCAGATGTTGTCTTTCAGGCTCAGGACATAGCAGGATGCTTTAGGACAGACAGGCTGCTAACTACAAAAGTTCACAGCATTTGTGCTAAAACGTACCACCTTAGCTGTCACCGATAGAGTCTGAACCCTCTGTGTTTGTAAGTACTGAAGTGAAAAATTAATGGAAACCCTGATTTCAAAGGCTGTCTTTCATTTTGCAGCTTGGGGTATTACCTAAGGCTCTTCTGAATTTTAGTAAGATTGAATGAAGTAGATCATCTGTCTTACATTGTGTACAGTTTCCGGTGCACAAAGGTTTAGGTGGAAAAATCTTTTTCTAGACCAACACAATTAATCTTGGTTCTGTATCTTGGCTTCTTCAAATGCCTGAAGAAATTGAAAACCTATCCCAAAGTGTTGTCTAATTTCCCCTGTGAAAGAGAGAAATTGTGAAGTGTAGCTGTCTCTGGGCTCTCAGGACCTTGTCTCTGTGCAAGACGCTCATCAAACCCACATTGGCCGTGAGGAGGACTTGTGTCCTCTTGCTCTTTGCCTTTGATGATTGTCCCCATGGGAGTTTAGAGCTACTTACGCTACAGCACTAAGCTACTCTAAATTATCCCTGATGAAAAGTGGGTGAGGAGAAAAACGGCTTCAATATCATGCCTGTTTAACCTCTGATCATTTCGGATACCTACAGTATAAGCAATTGCATAACTGAGGGTTTGGACTGTCACTGGTAGAGTTTGTGTTCACCCCCTAAGAGGCATCAAAAGTACAGAGTTTTGAAAGGACTAGGAACAGTGGGTATTTCTGGGGGCTGAAAAGTCAAAGAACATTTTTGTGCTCAAAATTTGAACCAGAACTGAAAACTTAGTGTTGACATAACATTTTCCATGGAGTGGCCATTTCTTTAAAAAGTGTTCAAGCATTTGTTTTAAAAACATATGATAGCATTGATATTTTGCATTTTTCCACTTTAAAATGATGTCATCTTTACAGATTACGCTCTAGAATCATATAATGAAAGTAGGTATAAAGTATCTCACTATGATAGAAGCAACAATGTCTCCTTTAACCTATACTTAATAGCATGTAAAAAATCAATTGTGAATTTGTAATTCTCTATTTTTGTTTTGCAAGAAAAAATTTCTGAAAAGAGAATTTCCCATTATGTTCTGATTCTTACATGGAATATCTAGTTTTATTTTATGTCTTTTTCCTCCCCTCAAATGTTCACTATCTAGAGATTTTTTTACTCCAGACAACAAAAAGCATAGTACTTTTCAGGGCTTTTATTTCAGCTGTTCATTGTGTGCATTGATTCTCATGAAAATGAAATAGCAGTAAGTCTTATGTGGTTTTTCTGCATGTACAATGTTTTAGGGAAGAGCCTTATCAATGATCTTCTCCATAGGAATACTTGTAAAATAAAAATATGGGAAAATCACATGATTACCGTGAATTCTCTCTATAGTAATTACACAATTGTATGCAGTTTTGTACCTTGTGAAGGTCTTTTCCCATAGGTAGTTACTTCATTTCACAGAGTAGAGGAAGATTTGGCATTAACAGATGCAAAAGTTCTTGCCTATGCAATTAGAATAAAATCCTTTTTCCTTGAAATGATGCCAATTTACAACACTGTGAACAGAGGAACAAAAAAATGAACAGAATGCTATAAAAAAAACCCTGAGAACATCTGAGAGGGAAATAAACTAATGAAACACATAATTAACTGTACCTGGACACAAAATAAATACTCATTTTTTATATTGGAGACAGATATTATCCTATTGCCCCTCAGTTTGTATATCTTCCTTCCTCAGGAATAACACCAGATTTGTTCTGTTATATGATACTTCTGGAGGGAGTAATGTTTAGTTGAGATATAAGTAATTCAGGACACATCAGTAGAAATGGACATCTTTGTGAGAGCAAGACATATGCTCTGACTTTTAAATGCAATTAGAGTGGGATCTAGAAAGAGAAGGTATCATGGGGAAAAATGGCCATGGGGTTTGTAACCAAATGTATTTGGGAAGCATGCAGGAAGTGTTGCATAAAATCTGATTAGAAAAGACAGCAGAGGGAAGGGATTCAGAAGAGAAATGGGAAAAGCTCAAGGCTAAATTAATATATGCCTAAGTGTAAGAGCGGCCATCTGGCAACTCATCCCTAACCTGTACTCTCAGGAGAAAGGAAGCAGTGGTTTAGATGCAGAAAAGATGAGCAAATACAAGCAAACATCTACAAAAATAATAAAGAAAATTAGAAAGGCTCTAGAAAGCTTTGGTAAAGTTTGGGAAGAAGCAATGAAACTGGAGGAGAACAGAAAGGCTGTTGTAAAGGGTAAGGGTGTTTGCAAGCATGTGGCCTTTCACAGACTTCTGTTCAGAAATCTTTAACAAAAGTGCAGGACCATCTCTCCAGCTGCTATTGTATGAAAAGAAAATAAGGAAAAGGTGTACAGTGTTGTCTCCAGACCCTGATGTGATCCTGAACTGCAGAACCACCAGGAATTCAGAGTGTAAAGAACCGGTACCAAAACAGAGGACATAATGTCTGAGGTTTGCAGAGGTTCAGCATTGTACTGTTTGGTGGGAAACAGGAGCAAAACCTCAAATACGTGCACATGCATTTCTATAAGCAGCAAAGAATATACAGCTGGTAACGTCTCACACAGAGAATGAAGGACAGTCACTGCTGTTAAAATGAACATCAGAAAATATAAGTACAATGCTTTCTGCAGCCATTCCTACCAAGATATGTATAGAAATATCACTGTCTATGATATGACCTTGACAAAACCTAGTCATAACTTTTAGAAGGAAATGAGTCTGTAATATAAAGAAGGGCACAGATTATATTTATTAAAAGAAAGGAATAGAATTTCTATCTTTCCAGTTTAAATTTCCCTACCTTTTAACTTGTAAATAATTTTTTTTCCCGTATTTATAACTTTATAATGGGAATGAAGTTCTATAAGAAATTAAACACATTTATTTGTATTCCAGAGTTTCTTCTGATTCAAATGTTAACTGTCAGATTTATTAACAGAATACTTCTTTTTTTTTGACATGTAAGGATCATTTATTTTTAATGGGAAAAAATTGCACCAGAGCTGATTATCATATAAATTGTTCTTGAAATAAAATGGGTTAAAAGGAGTAGGCACTTGTCAAACCAATCCCATTGCTGGTAGTTTCTTTAATTAACCCATCACTTTGGTTCCCCTGCTGCTTCTCTTACCTGAGGGATATCACTTACTTATGTTAAAATTTATCTTTGTTGGGGGTAGATAGCTGCTAGTCTTAGTAAAGTTATCCTGAAGTAGTTAGGTCAGTAAAGAAAGTAGTTAAAACAGCAAAAAGTGTCACTGAAGTGAATAAAAGCATCTTAAAGATAATGGTTCACAGCTAGACAGAAAGTGAGTAATCAAAATGTATTCTGCTTCTTATCTTTTCTAATATGAGGACACTTTGGCATTTATTTCATTTTTTTCATATGGAGGGATGTTAGCTGAGACTGTACAGCCAGCGGGGTTACTATTCATAGGTACCCTTGTAAGCTGCCAGTCGTCACAACCAATAGCTCCAGAGAACGGAAAATTCATGAGATAGTAAAAGTAATATAAAGATGTAAAGCAATATTTTGCCTTTCGTCTCTGGTCAAAGCTGGTTCAGGTGGGTACCATTCCAGAAATAATTAGAAATACATGCTATATGTGTTGCATTATCTTCTTGAATTTTCAAAGATAGGCCTATGTGTGAATATCTAGCTATAAATAGTAGGATGTTGGTATGGCTGGTTCTATGTGGGCTTGGTAGGAAACGATATATGCTTTTGGTTGCCCACATCTTTCAGAAGTTATAAGCTCTGGCTGGTTTCAGTCCTTCCTCCTTCCCCATCTTTCTGGCGTTGGCTTTGCCAAAAGCACAGCAGAACTCTGCTGCTTTTCTTCTGACCCTTGGGTTGTCATTTCAGGTCTGGGCAACAGGAGCGGGGAGCAGTGTAAAAAGGGAAAAAAGATGGAACCCTACCAAGCCCGCATGTACTGTTAATGCTTTTGCTTTATTGTTTATACTTTAGCTGAGATGGTGAGTTTGAAAAGTTGGTGCTTAACACGTGTATGTGTTTGAAGGAAGGATCAAGTCGAGGTTATCAGTGACTAAACGAAACTATAACCTCTGGACAAGATGGTTTTGTAATGAAAAAAATGTTTATCAATAGAAGCAAAAACTTTTCTGACAAATCATTGCTGAACTTCCACTTGTGTTCTGGTTTGTTCTGGTTGTGACAGCAGTTAATTGGTTTGAACAGTGGAAATGATTAAGAGACAGCAGAAGGACTCTGCTGAGTAACTGGAGAATTAACTACTCTGAAAATGAATCAGAAGTTTAATACCATGATTTCTGAGTCTTTTTGTTCCACTTCATTTAAGCTTTTCACCCAAAAAATATTTCTTCAGTCTTTTTTGGTGTTATATGGCCAACTGTCTGAAACATCAGACCTGTGCAAACGAAAGTAGAACTTTACATTCATACAGCTTTCTCATGCATTTCTCATTCTGCAATATGTCTGGAAATACAATAATATTTGAGGATAAAGAATACTGAGCTCAATAAGAACTCAAAAGCTTTCAAAACTACAAACCTTGAGAGGAATTGAAAGTCTCCATATTTCATTCATTTAGTGTCATGACATAACTCTACAATTCCATGACTTCTAAAATTGCCTAATTGTTTCCACATTTTTGTTCCTGCAGAGAAATATGTGCTTTCTTGGTTTTGGTAGGATGCAACATTTCCTATGTGTTTTGTTTAGTTTTAAAGATATGGGTGAGATGAAGGAAATATATATATTTTTATATTTATTACAAACATATACTTGATTCTTTCATGCAAGATTTGTTCTTGCCTCCAGTGAGGTAAGGATATTTCTGGTACAGCGTACAACAATGCAAATAGTTGGTGATGTGCAGGAAAAAAAAACCAACCAAGTTTTCTGTAATTCTTTAGTCGATAAGACTTTAGTCAGAAGGGTTTTGTGTAATATTAGAAATAGATTCCTCAGCACACTCTTTTCATGTGAAACTGTTGCAATAGCAAAATGCAAAGCTAATCAAGATGAAAGGCAACTTGCAGAAGTTCAGAACCTTGTAATAAATGCCTTTTAAGAGATCCAGATGTAAGATTCCTTGGTTCTGTAGCTGTGGGTTTCCATTAATTCTGAGATGTGCCTTACCAGAAACCTACAACTGTAGTTTGAATATTTTTAATGTGCACTGATAATAACAGACTATAGACTTTCTCAGTCCCTTTTTTCCCTCCCACTTTTTTGCTTCACATGTGTTAATCTGACATAATTAATTGCAGTTGGGAGTGCTGTCAGTATTTTATCAGCTGCAGATTTATGGAGTGGGTAAGCTGTTGATTATTAAGATTATTAAAAAGGTCCTCCTGATAACTCTGAGTGTTAGACATTGCTGGGCCTTGAGAATCTTTTTTAGAAAAAAAGATGTCCATGAAAATATAAGTGGTGAATTTTTTCCAGAGGAGTTAGAACTAAGAAGGATCAGGAGACATAACTGCAACAGTACAGACACATGGAGCAGTAATGCAGTACATTGATTCCCTATCTGATTTTGTTTTCAGGATATATATGGGAGAAAGATTACCTGCATTTAGTCAAAACAATCAGATGTTCAACCCTAAAATGAATATTTTTTCAGATAACCTGAGAATACTGTCTATGAATAAAATAAATGAAAAAAATACTGGTCTTCTCTAATCTTCAATTCCTACCTACCCAATTAAAAAATAATAAATAAATCGAGCTTTTGCAAGTGTTCCCAAGCCTTAGAAAGGAAATGTAAATAAATATTTTTAGTGCAAGAACCTGTAAACATATTTGATTCTTAATTAGTTTGTTATGATGACAGGTAAGTATTGAATAGCAGAAAAGAAAACCCTGAAGGGGGAAGGGCCAGACAAATACCAAGATACTTGGAGAGCTATTTTTTTGGTTAGAGAAGAAGTTGTCCAAAAGCAAAAGAGAGGGGTTGCTCTTAACCCGAAGCAGAGCTTTGTGTCTGTACAGCAATACATCATTTCAAGTTTATTCCAACAGCATAAGTGAGTATATAGCTGTGGAGTCTCTTTTCTTTTTTTTTCTTTTTGTTTCATAGGATGTCTTTCCCCACAGAACACTGTTCTCCCCTGAGCCTGGTAACATCCACATCCTTCTCATATGTTTACCCATCTGGACCCTCCTGATTTTCTTATTGAACTCCAAGAAGCCATAGATGAAGGCAAGAACAAAACAGTCAGAGGGCAGGAGATATCAGCACAGGAAGGGAGTGAATCCTGCAGGTATGGGTCCCTCCCACAACAGTTAGAGGTTAATGCACTCTCCCCCTTATTTGAGCCATAAAACCTCTTAGTAGGAAAAGGCTCACCTTCCTCACCGTTGTGAGTACAGCTCAGGCTGGTGAAGGTAACAGCTGCCTGAGGATGTGGGATGGAAGCTCTGCACTAGCTGTCGTAAGGGTTTCTGAAAGGCATGGTCTGGATGCTCTTACAGTACCGCTACAGAAGCCTCACCAAGCTCTCAGGAGTCCCTGCTAAAATGATCAGTGCCTGTGCCTAGCATTTCCCTCAGGTGTTTCCATCAATTAACGTCTTAAACCGAGTTGATTGTACAGATTTGAGACTGAAAGTTGGTGAAAAATCTCTTAATCAGTGCCCTCACTTCACCCAGTGCTGTGAGGGGGTGGGAGAGGGAGAACTTGGGGGCAAATCAACATCCTGCCATCCTGTCGCGTGTGCAGCTCAAAGAGCCCTGCACTGCCTCCCACCGCCACCTCTCCAAGCAGAGGGTTTCCTCCAGGCTTAAACTCCCGGAGACACGCCAGGTGAGGCGGGCTGGCGTTATTTGTAATTGTAACGGGGTGCGTGATGAGGTGGGGATCCCCGCGTCCAGGTAAGGAGGAGCGGGTGGGCAGGGGAGTTGCACGGGTGGGGAAGGACAGGGAAGGTCATGGGCTTGGAGAGCCCTGTGTGGTTGGAGCTGTGTGGGAGTATCCTGGGGGGTCCCGGGAAGAACACCTGCTCTTACCGCTCGGGAAAGAGCGCAGAAGGGTGCCCCGGCGTGCCCGGGTGCAGTTTGAAGTTGCTGTCCTGGCGGCTCTCCTCTGCCAAGGAAAAGAGGGGATTGATTGCATTGACTGATTATTTTGCGTGTTGCTTTCCTTTCCCCCCCCCTCTACCCCGCCACACATATGTACACATCCCACCTCGGCCACCCCCTACGAGACAAAATCTCCCAGGGAAGGCAGAAAACGATCTCAGCCTGGGGACGGCAGACGGGGAGAAGCGGCTCTGACCACTCCCAGCGGAGGGGCGGCACAGCCGGATGAGGCGTGCGAGGGGGAGAGCCCCCGACGGAGCCCCCCGCCCCGCTGGGCAGCCTGCAGGCAGCCCTGCCCTCTCCAGGAAGGCTCTCTCGCCACGCCTGCTCTGGGGCAGCCCTTGGGAGGGCGCAGGGGGACTCGCCCAGCTCCGGCCGAGAAGGGGGCGCGCCGAAAAAAAAAACAAACCAAAACCCCCCACAAAAACCCTCAAATCCACACCTACAGGAGGAACAACGGCGTGGGAAGAGGGGGAGGGAAGACGGGGAGGACAACGCAACTCACATGCCAACCTCGCAGCCGGCTCTTCCTCCAGGAAGCGAATCCCCGGCGCTCCCGGGGAGCTCTGCCCCGGCGGCGCCGCGGGGATAAGGATGAGACGCCGCCTCGACCGCGCCGGCGGCGGCTGCAGCACCGCGGACAGCGCCCGCCCCGTCCGGCCGCGCTGAGCGGCGCCTCAGCACCGCGGACAGCGACACTTCAGCACCGCGGACAGCGGCCGCGCCATGGGCTGCCGCACCCGCGCAGCGCCGCGTAGCGCTCCGCGCCTCTAGAGTGAAGCGGACCCGGCCCCGACGCGCACATGTAAGCTGCTGCCCCTGCGGGGAGCGGCGGGCAGGCGCGGGGCGCTGCCTCGTTCAGAGCCAGCTCGCCTTTCCGCCCTGCTGCCAAGTGCCGGGGCTCCGATGCCCGTCCCTAGTTACGCACCGGGAAGTTTTGTTGGGGTTAGATGCGTCTCGGCACGACTCGGTCTCCTACAAGCCTGAGTACGGGCTGGCGTGAGCGAGGTGGGTGGCTGCGTGGGAAATTGGCTTGGCTTTCTGCCCTTGGAATCTGTGCAAACGTGCTCGGGCTCAGCACACCTCGAAGGGCTTGTTGTTTGTTACCGGCCACATGGTTTGGAGCCACACTGTTG
This sequence comes from Strix uralensis, assembly GCF_047716275.1. Classification (NCBI taxonomy): domain Eukaryota; kingdom Metazoa; phylum Chordata; class Aves; order Strigiformes; family Strigidae; genus Strix; species Strix uralensis. The sequence goes on from NC_133985.1 coordinate 19,885,022, forward strand.
TCTTCTCTTGTAGCCGGGTGAATTTTTGAAGGGTTTGTTTTTCTCGGCCAAGGCGAGATGAGGAAAAATGAGAGGTGTAAATACGGGACGCTGTATCATGCCTGTTGCAGCTTGCTGGGTCTAATGGTTATCAGGAGTCTTTCTCTGCACGTTTTTTCTTGTCTTGAGATAACTATGAACTGAGCAATGAAAAGGGTGCAGCAACAGGGGAAAAATTAAATACAGCCAGAACCGAGATTGCTAGTTCTTTTCAGAGCTTTTTCTCTCTCTTTTTAATAGAACTGTCTGTTGAATATCAGCATTACACTGCCCCCTGCTTGTACAGTTAGAAATATTTTTCATTGCTCTCGTCAGTAGTAAAAATTTATGAATGAACAGGTATTCCTCTGTTGTGTTCTCGGTATGATCTGAGCCTGAGTTTTGAAGTGCTTCAGCAGTGGGGATGAATTATTCCTAGTTTCCAAAGCCAGATCAAAACAACAAAAAAAAAAAAGGTAGGACTCATTCTTTTCATGACACTTCATTTGGTGGCCAAACATGTTAATGACAATGGGAGAGAATGTAAAAACAGTCTTCATTTTGGTATATCTGTGTCACGTGTGTTCTGTGATACCTTTGTAATCATCAGTCATCCTCACAACTGTATATTAAGAGGAAGGAAGGAAGGAAGGAAGGAAGGAAGGAAGGAAGGAAGGAAGGAAGGAAGGAAGGAAGGAAACCTCAGTATGTATATTCTAACACAAGAAGAAATTGAATATAAGAACCAAGGTGATTATTTTACAGTCTCTAACGCTGTAAAAGTCTTGTTTTGGTGCATAACGTTGCTTTGGAATGGGAAAGAAAATGCTGATGCTTAGTTTATAAGAAGGGGGAGGGTGAGACAACTGAGAAGCAGTGGATGTATTTTTCTGAAAGACAGCTGATAGAAAGCCAAATTCCATTTCCTTTTTTCAAACCACAAGGCAGAGCTGCCTCTTTTCTAACATAGATCAGGGAGGACATGAAAATTCAGATGCTGGTAAAGATTTGGTGGTCTGTCCTCGATGTTTCTGGGTTATTGGCCTCAGACCTTATGCTGATAACTCAGACTTTATGCTGATAACATGTGAGTGTTAATGTGTATCATTCATCAGCATCCCTTAATGACATGAGAGGCCTACTTTGCCCTCCTGAATGCATCCTGTGCTGCCATTTCTTAAAGGGATTTGAAAAAGTGTGGTTTTGCTGACTGCACCTGTACTTCCACAGGGAGAAAGGCCTCTTTTCAAAGTTTGACCTTGAAATATAATTTTCTTTTATCTATATGAGCAGTGGGAATGTGGGGAGGGGATATTTCTTCATGCAACTGCTCTGTAGGGCTACTCTGCAAGTGAATGAATAGCCTGAATTGAGATAAAAAAGTCTATTAATTGTCCCTAGATATGAACCTAACTTTTCATGTAGGAGAATCTCACCATGTTGCTAACAGTATTGAATTAATGTTTTGGACATCCCAAGATTAAAGGAAATAACACTCAAGCATTTCAAAGCTTAGAAGACTTTAGAATAAGCTGCTGTTAACTAAAAGCAACCACCCCAAACGATACTGAGTCTGTATACATAGTAAGTCAGTAAAATGTGAAAAAGGAGGCTTAAAACTTTTGTCTTAAGGATAAATCTTGATTTAAGGTAAGATTTAGAAAGCTATTTAAGATATTGGAGAAAAAGAGTATCAGAGAGCTCTGGTAATATATGTCTGCACAGCATCTGGAACACCAGAGTAACCTATTGCACATAGGATAATAAATGTGTGCAGTCGTGTTTGGTCTGTGCTCCTGATTTGAATTCTGGAGTCTGCTTCAAAATATGTTGCAATTTTTTTTTACTAAAATATGCAACATCCTACCATTTTTGCTCTGAGCAATTTGACTTACCCTTTTAAATGGATTCATTTCTGTATCAATTTGTGTCTGCTTGTAGAATTTAATTTCCTTAATTTTTGTTCATGTTTATAGCATGTCTTGGATGATCAGGTTTTCTAGGTAGAAGCAAGGGTTAATACGGAAAATGGTCCATTTGATGTATAAGAGCTGTGTCAAATCCAAAGAGGCCTCAGGGAGTCTGCAGCCTTCATGTGCCCTGATCCTTTTTAGAAATATTGATGTAAGTAGAAAGAAAAATAATAAGTAAAGTGTCAATCTGACAGTTTCTGAGGCTCTGCAGGAACCAAGGGTAATGCTTTCAAAATGGCCTTCAGAAACTGAAATTTCCTTTTCAACAAGACAGAGTCAATGTCTCATCAAAGTCTACTCTGATAGTTGCTTTACCCAATGTGGGGCATAGTAACGGTTACATATCCTAAGTTTCTTCTGTAGTTTCTGGTCAAAGGGGTCCCTTGAAAGGGCACAGGGAGACTCCTGCCAACCTCTCTCCACTGAGTGAAAGCAAACCCAAAGTGTAGTCAGAGTTCCTGAAGCTGCCTTTGTAAATGCCCTGCTCAGTTTTTAGGCTTTAAGACAAGTAAAGGTTGACATCACCTGAGAATTCCAGAATTGTCGCAGTACCTAATACTCATTGATTTCAATACCTATTCAGACTTCAGATGTTTTAAAAACTCAAGCAGATACTATTCAGCCTGTCCTACATGCTTCTAAAGTTCTGGTTCAAAGCTGTGTCTAAAGCTGTGTCTAAAAACTCCAGTTTAGCCTCTTAAGGTATTTAGCCTTTGAACATTTTCTCTGAGCCTTAGCTCTAGGTGATAGCCCTGCCCCTCCATAGGTCTTTGTATGGGACTAGTGAGGCAGCAGAAGGTCCTGCGTGGCATAGTCTGGAGCACTGGGGAAAGGAGGATCAAGGAGAAAGGATATTTGCTGGGGTAAGCTCAATATGAAGCGGCCCAGCTTTCTTCCTATATCTACCTTGTTCTCCACATCTGGCACTCAGATCATTAAGAGGGTGGGGTTGCAAAAAAGGAGAGTTTCAGCTTCAGCAGTGTTTTCAGTGACACCACATTAAGAACAAATCTCGTGTTACGCCATGTTCCCTTTTCAGATATTGAGTGTCTCAGCACCCAGTACCACCAGTGCAAGTTGCAAGGACCTACTCTTAGCCACTTTAATTAGAAACTGAGATGGTCCCAGAGGAAGATTTGTTAAGAGCTAAATCACCTTTCAGAAATTGCTGTTCTTCTCCACTCACCACAGGAGTTCAGACATCTCATGGCTCCCTCAGCTGCGTAAAGCTGGATGTGCTTTGCTTCAAACAGTACTTAGGCCCTGAAATTTTTGGTTTTCTTTTCCGAGACCATTTTGTCTCCCAAAACACTGCATACATTGGCATTCTTTCCTAGAAAAATACAATATTTAATTGCAGTGCCTGATGAGTTTGATCATTAGCCGTCTCAATAAAATATGCAAATCCAGAGTAATTTCAATGCAAAGCACCTTTAAACAAAAATGGTAAGATAAATGCAATCAAGTTACAATTACTTTTTTTAAGAGGGCACATTACACACGCTCAGTAAATATGATTAGTTCTAAACCTGCCTGCACATAACTGAAAAGCAGGCTGGAAAAAGGCGCTGAGTACAGTCATGACATTACAGTTCCCAAGATCTCCAGCTACTGCATATATTACTCTTTGTACTACCACTTCTCTATCATGATTCAGTGCTCAGGTCAAACATAATTATAACTTTCTTTTCAGAACAGGAGTTGATAGCTGAGCATTTCTTGTCAAATTATTCAAAGTTAAAAGTATAATTTTTTATTCATTTCTTGTTCTCTATAAAGATGATAAAGTGCGATAGCTGAGATATTGATCTTCTCTGCTCATGAGTAAGACTGGGGGTCATAATTCATCTGAGGTGAAGCCTTCTGAATTATGGTGCTCTTTCCCTTTCCTGCAGGGAGTGGAGATGAGCCCTGTGCTGTAGGGACATCCCTGCAGAACATTTATTGCAAGATAAATGTTGTACAGTAATTATCTTTTTGGAGAGCATGTACGCTTTTCTGTTCCCTCTTTTTCTGATGCAATTTCTGTTGTTAGAAACAGTATGAAACCAGTGCTCTCTCTGAATTGAAGAAAGTGAAATGAAGGTCCTTTTTTTTGGCATGTTATTACGTATGCAATAAACCGGTGTGAATTAGCTCTAGGCCAAACTCTAACCTCCTTTCTCTGGCAAAAATGCTAGAACTGGGCAAATGGTAATTTTTTATGTAGTTTTATGTTCACTTTAGGTGTGATTATAAGGTTATCTGTCCCACCTATCTGGGTTCACCTTTAGAGTTAATAACGTACCAGGAGAAAATCATTTTTCTAAGCAAAAAAGAACAAAGTATCAAGAACTATACTTGGACAAAAGGCAAAATATCTAATACCTTTCTCACTGCTGGAAATGATCCATATTTCTTTGTTGCTTCCAGTACTGACCGTTAAATATAACGACAAATACAAGGTTGCCAAATATCTTACCATACATGGTTTTTGAACATCAGAAAGGCCCGGTGGAATTCCTCCAGATTGAAACAGCTATTGCAATTAACTGCCCTAAAATATTTAGGCATGTGCCATCCTGCAGCACTCATGGGTCATCACTGAGCAGCTACAGAAGTTGGATTGGTTTCCACTTGATCCCAGCAACAGTTGCTTAAGTCATCACCAGCTCATCCTTTCAAGTTGCTTAACATTTTAAGAGATTTAATGTAACATCCAGGAAATCCCAAGCCTGCAAATGTGTAAAGTGATTTCTGATACTATAAGTCCCCATTTAACAAAGTCACAGTTCCGAAGTGTTTCTTTGTATGTATAGTCCTTACTTGAACTCAGTAAGACTTCATGCAGGTTTAAAACTTAAATACTGTCCTGAATAGCCAAGGACATGAGCTCCAGTTTAGATAAGCACTTCTGCATGTGGTTAAATACCTCATTTTAAGCACACGTTAGTCTTCTTGGCATCACTGGGACTGCTTCTGAGATGAAAGCTAATCTCTGGGGACATTGTGTGTGTGCGTGCGCATACTTGTTTGCAAAATTTGGACTCCACTGAAATCATTGGAACTTGTACTGTTGACTTCAAAGGGGCCCCAATTTTACCCCAGGCATTTTGCTGCTTTAGAGACCTCTGTCTCCCTGTCAGTGTTAGATATGATAATGGTATATTTTTTTAGCTGTTATTGTTTTCTCTTCTAGAAAACTTCATGCAATCTTGGGAATTAATTTACTTCACCAAGTCTCCTTCATTATTCTTACGGCCCTCATCTCTGTATACTTCTTCAACTTTCAACCATACTGGAAGGGATTAGTTTTAAGATTCATATAGCACTTTAGCTCTCAGGGGAGCATGGGATGATATGTTCCATTTCTTCCAGCTTTTATTAAGTTGTTATACTGATGCATCAAAGCTTAGGGGGAGAGGTTCTTAATTATGAACCTCTCTTTCAACCGTGTATGGTCACAAAATTACTTTCTTAGGATTTGTTTAAATTTTAATGTAGCTGCTAAAAATTTGCTGTAAAATTTGTTTGAAATTTTTCAGTCCTAGCTTTCTGTTCTGGATCAGTAAAAGAGTGATGAATTAAAAGGATAGACGCATATGTATATGTTAGTTCCATAAGAACAGCTACCTTGAGAATTTCTGTGTCCTGGCACTTTAAGTATTTTGGGTTTCTGATACCCTTTGTTCTCCTGGGTTTTTGCTTGATTCCATTATTATTTTCTTACAAAATATTGAAGGCGATGTATCTACTCCACTTCGTCTCCTGGCACCTTTTCCTCTCACCATTCACGACAGTACTTTCAAACTCCGATCGTATTTTTTCAGAGCAATACATGAACTTTTCATTGACTGAAGGTCAAAACTGACTTGGAGAACAGATGGAGCGTGGAAGGATGAACCTTTGCCACCCACTGAGCATTAACACCTGCTTATTTGTTACATCTGCCCACTGCAGCTTAGAGGCTCCTGAAAATTTTACCCAAGTGGTTTAGGACTTGCTATTGGACTGAGTGCAAATGCCTTTTGTGAAAGAGGTGGGTTTTTTACCTTTTTACTCAGGCTGCATATTCTGTGGGCTTAGGATGGCAATTGACTTCACGTGCTTAGATTCTAAAAGAGAGACTATGATTTTGTTGAGATGCTACTGCAATAAAATTAAAAAAGAAGAGCAACATTGAGATGGCACTTATTGCAAACTGTTAATGTTTTAAAAACACAGATAGGTTTAGGATTTCACTTAATTTCATACAACAGCATGTTTACTTCCCCTTGAGCCCAGCTGCACATACATAGTTTTCTTTGGGGGTTCCAGAGAAGGTAGAATAAGAATAGTTTGTCTTCATCCCACCAACTCCAAGTGAAGGCACTTCAGCCAGATAATTGGTGGGGAAACTAATGACCCTTTCTCATCTGCCCTCTGTTTGTGGTCAGATACTTGCGTTCTTGTCTTTCTGCAGTAGTTCTCTGAAAGATGCTTACTGGGGAGTGATGCGATGCTAAATCAGGAGTTACTCCTGTGTTTTTCAAGACTGGCCCCTGGATTTGGGTACTTGTATTTAGAGCAGCTGCCAACTGTATTTCAGTGAGAAAATTAGACATTCGTTAAACTGCTTTAGATCAGGAAACAGAAAAAAGGTATTATGTAGCGTGAAAAAAGCAGTGAATGAATAGGTGGTTTGCTTGTACCAGCTGAATCTTAGCAGAATATGCAATATATTTATTTTTATTACTGTGTGTTTAAAACTAACAGTGTGTTTTTTAACTTCATGGGACATAGTTTACTGGCTTGATTCAAGGTCTATTGATACAGGGAGTCCTGCTAACTTTCTTTAGGGCTCATGTCCTCAAGGATAAAACCCAAGAAGAGTAATTCAGAGAAATATTATGTGTGGATATCATTCCTAAATACTGTGTAATGAAGTTCTAAGCAATAAGAATGGGAAACAATGTGTTCATATTTTTTTTTTGCTATTTCTCAAATTCAGAATGTGCTGTGTATCCTTGTTGAAATCCAGAAGGGTGTACGAGTCAGAAGAGAACTTGTCTGTTGTTCAGAAAACTAATCTTTATTCCACATGTATCCTAAAAGATTTTTAACTGGCCCAGAACACAAAAAGTTAGCAAGACCTGATCATAATGAGACATTTCCAACCTTATTTCAGGTTATGTGAAATTATGACCCTCCGAGAATATAACCAACCTTCCTTTCCGGTTTTCTGCAGGCTGAGAAACAGCAATTACAAAACCATGCATCGAAGGCACACAACCCTTCGGGAGAAGGGCCGGAGGCAGGCCATCCGGGGCCCAGCCTACATGTTCAACGAGAAAGGCACCAGCCTGACTGCAGAAGAGGAACGCTTTCTTGATTCTGCAGAATATGGCAACATTCCTGTTGTGCGAAAAATGCTGGAGGAATCCAAAACCTTGAACTTTAATTGTGTTGATTATATGGGACAAAACGCCCTTCAGTTAGCTGTAGGGAATGAGCATCTGGAAGTGACAGAGCTCCTCCTCAAAAAGGAGAACCTCGCTCGAGTTGGAGATGCACTTTTATTAGCCATCAGTAAAGGATACGTGCGCATTGTAGAAGCAATATTGAACCATCCAGCCTTTGCACAAGGACAGCGTCTCACACTCAGCCCCCTTGAGCAGGAACTGAGAGATGATGATTTTTATGCTTATGATGAAGATGGAACTCGGTTCTCCCATGACATTACCCCTATCATACTTGCTGCCCACTGCCAGGAGTATGAAATTGTTCACATCTTACTTCTAAAAGGCGCGCGGATTGAAAGGCCACATGACTATTTTTGCAAGTGCAATGAATGTATTGAGAAGCAGAGGAAAGATTCCTTTAGTCACTCTCGATCGAGAATGAATGCCTACAAAGGATTAGCCAGTGCTGCTTATTTGTCTCTTTCCAGTGAAGACCCTGTCCTTACTGCTTTAGAGCTAAGCAATGAATTGGCCAGACTAGCCAACATTGAAACTGAATTTAAGGTAATTTACCAATGTGCATCTTTCCTTGGGCTGAATGTGTTCAGGGCACTGTACGTTTTACATGTTTGATCAAGTCTTGTTTTGCATTTGAGGGGGTGGGGGAGGAAACAGAAGCTACAAAACTGCCAGATGTGTTAACTACACATAGATTCAGATCACTGCTATTGCCAGTTAATAAATATTTGGAACTGAATATTGCATATCATAGTAAAGACATCCTTACTTGGAGTTTTTATGTTGCACACTGTGATTGCTTAGAATCTCTAGTTTGCAGGAGGAATAAAAAATAGATTACCACAAAAATGGAGACTCATTTTTTGTAAGAAAGGTAAGTCTTTTTAACTGAACAATCTATTTTAGAGGCAGAGCTCTAGAGGCTGGTTTAATGGCTTAGGAATCCAGTACATCTAGTTCTGTTACAAAGATAAAAGGTATAAATTAAGCAATTCTGGTTCTCTGTAAAATAATTTAAATTGCATCGCGTCTTAATGGTTTGGTACTGCATCTGTATGTGATGAATTTCATGAAAAAGAAGGAGAGAAATGATCAAGAGATTGTTAAGAAGTTTATCATTATGCCAAACATAACAGTGGAACTTGCAGAACTCTCTTACAAGTTATTCAAGATTTCCATTATCATAATGAGTTTGTAAATGTCCAATGTCATTTGCATTATTTCTCTAAGTCATTTACATGACATAAATAGCATTGTCTCCCTTTCTAAAATAAATTAGTCATGAAAAAACTAATTTTCAGTGGCTCAGTCATCAACATAAGACTGTTTTCTGACTTACGACTATTGTGTAGCTACAATCACGATCAGTAACACTTGGAGTAATAAAATCTATGTTGTGAGTAAACTGGGGTAGGATGCCTGCTAGGAATCCATTATTTTTAATTTGGAAAACTATTCAAGTGTTAAAGCATCCATTTCAGGATTTGTATCTATATGCTCTCCAATTTAAAAGTGAGAAGAAAGCGCGTTCTCAGGCTGCTGCCTTTGAAACTCTGCAGTAAGGCTCTAACAGGAAAAAATACCCAAACCACTGAGCTCTTTTGGCAATAAAATTAGGGTAAAATCTTGCAAACTCTTTTTACCCATGTGAATCAGAATTGCAAGGACACAATAATTTGAAAGGGAGTTTTACCTCCATGGCATTCAGTCCTAGTGAAACAACCTCACAGGGTTCAGTGAACCTGGCTGTTTGAGTGAGGGTTACTCCAGTGTGAAAGTGCTGTGGGCTCACACCCACAGTTAACAACATTAATATGTCATTAATGTTCTAGCCGCTTTTCAGTAGAAAAATATATATTGTGTGGAGCATGAGCAGCCTCAGTATTGCATGCTTGTCAGTTCTGATAAGTGTCTTGCTGCAGGAAACTAAATCTATTTCTACCAGAATCCCTCCTTTTGCTCATAGAGCTGCCAACGTGGTCTAGACTGGCACTGGCAGGTACATGAATCCTCCAGGAGCAAACAAGCAATCAAACGTTAAATAGTCTTGTGGTGGTTATATCTCCCCAGTGTTGGCAAATGGATGTGAGTAAATCAATATCGGAAAAAACATTAGAAACCCTTTGCCAAATTACCATATTTCCAGAAAGGCTTTCCAATTTCACTGCCTTATTGGAAGGTTCTGCGCAACACACATCTACGTCAGTTAGTGAAGTACCTCAGAAGTACCCGTACCACTAGTTTACTTCAGAGTTGTCACATTCCTTTAGTATATGAATGCTTCTAGAAATAAGGAACTTCTCAAGATTATAATGTATTCTCACTGGAGAAAAAAATCAGATGTATGTATTTATGCAAAAATATTTATTCTTATTAACATAATCAGTGTGATGTGGAATAGGGCATTAATAAAACAGTAGGGTTTTTTCACAGAACATGATATTTTGAGAATTCATTTCTAGACAAGAATGTGATTGCTGAAAATGTATTTAAGAAACCCACCAATGATGAAAATTTATGAAATCAGACAAGATCCGGAGGACTTTTTTTTGTGCCTAAAATAATACTTTCCTAGAATTTTTAATTTTTATTGCTAAAATTCTGTAATTACAATTGGTGCTCAACAGATTTATAAAATTATCACTTGGGATTATTTCAGAATAGTTAGTTACATGCAATCTTAGCAATACAGTTTTCAGGAGGTACAAAAAGTCCTTGAAATGGAAGGACATGAGTAAGGTTTTAATAATGTAAGTGAACAAATAGTAATTAAGTTACCTCTGAAGAAACTCCTGGCATAAGCTAATTAAAATATAAATGCAGTGCTTCTCACCTGCTGCTTGCTGCCCTGAATCTCTTATGCAATAGCAGCAGTCAGCACACCAGACTGAGGAGCCAGTACATGCACTATGTTTTTAGAGAACATTAAATTTTTTAGGTGAATTGCCTCTTTGTACAGATATGAAAGGTGAAACAAAACAGCCACGTGAACCACTTTAAAGGACAAAAGTTGCATTAGCTGTGGTTGGCTACAGTTTGAGAGAGACTCCAGTGAAGATTATTAGGTGAAAATAATTTTATCCGTTCTTTTTCACAGTGGCAGAAGCTGAATAGGTTGTTCTCACCCTAAAGTGTTAAGATTCAGTCATACACTGCAGTTCTTACGAAATGTCTTTGCATAACCATTGCACATCACAAAGTAGTAGGGTAGTGTTATTAAGGTGAAAATGGGAGTCTGGACATGTGCTAGATCACACTGCTGGCCTTTAGCAGCCTTTCTGTTGACCGATCAATAGGTGTTTAATAGCGAGAGTAGATGTTCTGGCTATCAGTCTGGAGCGGATATACTGCCCTACTGAACTCCTTTCTTGATGTGTTTGTTTTGGCTCAAAAGCAAGGTCAAGACAGTCAGCTACTGTGTGGCTTCCTTCATGCTGAAAAGAATAATAACCATGGAGACTTGGAGCTGGAAGAAAGAGGGAAGTTGTCAGAGCAATCAATGCCGATGGTTTTACTGAAGCAGATACTCTATTGGGGTAAATCAGTGCTTTTTCACTGAAGCTTAGATGAGGCCACAGAACATGAGGATCTGTCCCAGTATTTAGAACAAATGTACAGTTTGGATCAATGTTGTCATGCCATTATTTCAAACAAATGTCAGTTTTGCAATGCTTATTGAAGAACAGTCAAAAAAAAAGTGGAATAATATTACATTCACATAGAAGTAATTTTGTTTTTTCCCTTAAATTCTCTCATGTCAAAACCTTGCAAAAAGTTTTCTTATTAATGGAAGAAAACAAATTGCTTTGAAAGATGTAGTCCAGGAGTCTAGAAATAAATAATTCCTCTTCCCCAAAACAAGATGAAAAATATTGAATTCTTTGTTTCTATATACTAGCAATATGATCGCATTAAACGTCCTGGCAATTAGCCTATAAATGGGGTGGGTAGGAAACCCCTCAGAGGTGGATTCTTGCAATTTCAGAAAAGAAAGATATAAATGTCAGAGTCACTGCGTATGTTTGCAGGTGTGTATTCAATGATACTCTTCCACAGGGAGGCAGCCCAAGTTGAAAAAACAACCTTGATTCCGTGCTTTGCCATTTTTGTATATCCCATTTGAGAGCTCAAAATGAAGAACAGTTCATGACTTTCTCATTCTTTCCAGTTTTCATTTTGTGTTTAAAAAAGAAAAAAATCAACATCCACTGGAACAAAGGCAATACAGACTGGGGCTTGATTTGGTCTGCTGGATTAGGCCCTTGGTTTTTATTGCCCTTGGAAAGAGAGGGGAGACTTCCTCCCTGTGTGGACTAGAGGGGTCCTAGTGACCATGCTTCTGCATACTGTAAGCACAGTTGGGTGGGAAACTGAGGGGTTTATTTAAATTAAAAATCAAAAGTAAAATTAAAACAGAAATATAAGACAAAGTTAATGTGCTTTGTAGTTTTCCATGAAGGGCGGAAAGCAGACATTAGGCCAGTGATTAAAATATGAAGCTGTTTTGAGGGCAGAAGTATATAATGTCAACTTAACCTTTTGGATCTGTTCTAGTTCACAGAGGGAGGAAGGTTCCCCTCTCTTTCCCTCTCTTTTACTCAAACTGAAAAAAAAACCTGTGTACTCTCCCATTTATTTCAAAATTGGCAGACCCTGGGCCTGAGTCATAAAGCAAATAATCCTTCTCTCATCTATCAGTGCATTCTGTTTGTTTTGCTCGTGTAAGTAAGCTTGATGCCACTTTCAGTATGAATAGCACAGCCAGGATTTGTCCATGTGAGCAAGTCATCACCCATGAGCCAGGCTGATGAGAGTTGCTCTCCTCTTTGGTCCAGAGAAATCGATCTTCCCTGTGTCACCTTGGTGTGAAGCCACATGCAGACATCTTCACAGTTACCAACTGTCCACAGCCGGGTGACTTATTTCTAAGACTGGAATATTAAAAGCAGAGTCAACAGAATAATTTTTATATGCCCATTGAACCCCTTGGGAGATTACATTTCTAGCAAACAGTCTGCAGGAAATGCCCTCACAACTGTCCTTAACAGCAGCATTAGGCTTAATATGACTGTCCACATCCTGGAAACAGTGAGTGAAACACAGAATAATAGCTCTGTTTACTTTTTTTAAAAGCTGTGACTGTGCACTCCTGTTTCTGGTGAGATCCAACTCTACACCCAGGTCTGTTTTACAGCCTTGCATGCTCTCAAGTTAGACTACATGCTTGTGTATGTCAGGAAAAGTCCTTGTGATGAAGACAATCCACCGATTCATTCCATTTTGCAATCCAGACAAATTAAATTATAGAATCGCAAAGGAGGTTATGAAAAGATCTCGCCAACCAGAAGTGGTAAATAACTTCTCTGCTCCTGTTGATAAAAATGTTACTGAAGGTATGATCAAAGCTACCATCTGGAAGACATATGGTCTTTTTTTACTTCTCCTACCAACATCATCAGTTCATTACCTATCTTACCAACATCGTCCGTTCATTTACTACAGCATAACATGTTTTGTTTCTAAATTATATGTCTCTTGCTGTAACTTTTCTTTTAACTGTTGCCATTTCTCTAAAAAAGCTTGGGATGCAGAAGCAGACCCTAGCTGTGAGCCTGCTCTTATCTGCAGGTGAGCATCATGTCCAGGCTCAGCTGGCTGATGGACTGCAGCTGGCTGCTGTGAGGGCTTGTGTGGCAGCAAGTCAAGTGTGTAGGTGCCTACAGAGATGTGCCTGCTAGGAACTGCTTGTTGTTTCATTGGGACTGCAGTAATGTAAAACAGCTGAGGCTCAAATTCCTAAATTCTCATGATGCTGAAAGAGTGGCAAAACAGCCATGGAGACTCGGTGACTTGTCTCTGTTAAGGATGATCTGGCATTCCTGCAGCGCAGCTCTTGCTCCAGTAAGTCAACCCCACCTTTTTTCTGCCTAAATAGAAATTGTTAACTTCGCAGGATGTGCTTGGCCTAAACTTCTTAAGAGAAATGACCTTGTAACTTTTCTCAGTGTTTCTGGCTTTATCTCTACAAATGAGAAATCGGGACCAGATCCTGCACTTTGAGGATGACACTACTGCTGTTGCGAAGTAATAAGCACTGACATACCTGGTTATATCTTGCTCAGTAGCTGCAGCTTTTTAGGGTTTGTGGCTCTGCCACATTGAAGAGGACTTCCTAACCTCTTAATTTCTCAGGCCATGATCTGTAAATCATGGCATTGCTGAGGATAAATATATCAGAGATTGTAAACAGCTTCCTTTCCCCATATTGATTGCTCAACTCAGTGAAATTTGACTTAATGGAAGAAGTCAGAATCTTCAAATATAAAATAAATAGAGGGTGTTATTTTAAAATTTGTAAGAGAATAAGAGCGGATGGTAATAAATATAAAAAGAAATAAGATATAAAAATTATGTGAAGGCCTAAAGAAACTTGGAAAGAAGAGCTGACTGCAAAAGTTGAACTCTGTGGCCCTGATGGGGAAACATTTTGGCATGAAAAATACATGCTGCATGGAGTTAAAAAAATCATTATCAGACTCTTGCTTTTTGAGATGAGTGACTAAAAAGAAAGGGCGGAAAACATTGGGAAGCAAAATAGCAGGAAGGGGAAATATTTTGTGAGAATGGAGGATATCAGTAGACTTGGAAAAAATCTTGAAAACCATCAGGCTGTAAACCAGTAAGCACTTAGAATCTCTGTTTCCTACCCAAACTGAACAAACTCTTGGACTTGTTTGCTCTCAGGACTGACTGATTGGAGATAGCTGCTGAAACTCTTCTCCCATTAAAAAAAAAAGATTTTCATGGGAGCCTTCCTAATTTTCCTCATGAACACTCTTGTATATCAATCGCTTAATTTTTCTGCTCTGACCCATTCTTCCTTGAGTGATCCTTTTATCCCTTCGTAATCTCTCGCCTCAACGTACTCTCTAGCTGACATCTTGCTTCTGATATGTTTGGGAAGACCTTTTGTGACTCATATTTATTATTTCAGCAAGATGTTCTTTGAGGCTTTAGTGGTTTTATCTGGCCTTTCTTTAGGTTTTCATTTAATTTTCCAGAGTTTCTGTTCTATTTTTTTTTTTCTTCCAGGCAAGACTTGCATTTTATAAAGAGATGTCTTTTTTTTTTTTTTTTGGTGCTGTTTCACTTTGTTGGGTGTTAGGAAGAGAAAACAGAAGGGAACTTAAGAAATCTGGCCTGGTAGGCAGAATATATTCACTCCCTTTTATTACTGCTTTATTTTCTCTTGCACAAGTATCATCAATCTTATCTAGTTCCTGTTTTGAAAAGTAAGCATCACCATTATAAACACTTCTGAGCACATGAACGGTTGCTATTCCCAAGTGATTGTCTCTCACACCAGGTCCTGTACACAGCTGTGAAGTAATGGCTATTTCTCCTCCTGTGAGTTTTCTGACAACCACTTCAAAAAGCAGCTGCTTGGGAGTGAAAACCACCTCTTCCCATTGCACCCCTTTCCTCTGCTACCTCTTCTGACTCACTGCTAAATTTCTAATAGAGAGAGCAGGCCCTGGGTTATTTGGCTTTATCCCACATTAAGACCTGATGACACTGGACTTTGTGGCTGGGCCAGAACATCCCTTTCAGATCATTTTTGTGTTGCAGTTTATGTGCAAACCAGCTTGTTCTCTGCTTCTCCTTGTGGCTCTATGATACTTCACGACCCTCAACTTCTCTAAGGGAGATCCCTGCTGCCTTTGAAACCCTCCTGATATTCAAAGTCAAAAGGATGACACTTTCTGATTTATTTTTTTTACCTGAATATACATAATACCTGAGAAAGAACAAAAATGTATACATTGCTAAACGCCACTTACACTGCTAGTGCGCAGTCGAAAGAGTTGTGCACTTCTGTAGAAATGATGACAACTGAGATTTCTCAAGATATGCCAGTAACCTATAACCTTTTTTTCAAGTTTTTTGGCTATGAACTTTTCTAGGTCAGTCTTTAATGAGAAAATTATTTTTTCTTTGGTGGTTTTTACCCTTCAAAAAGAACTGTTTGTCCTTCCTTTTCCTCTCTCACCTGAAAGCCAATTTTCTCTACTGCCTTGCAAACCTTTGTGTTTAGAAGCTATGATTCTTTTTTTCAATTTTCACTTGCGCAAAGCAAATGCATAAGCAGTTACAAGCAATTACCCAACTCATAATGCAGGAAAGAATCAAGTCCCAGTAAAGTAGGAAAACAAATTTCCTATTATTAAAATTTTAACTTATTGTTGGAACAAATTAGGTATTAAAATAAGAGAGAAAATTAAAAATGATCATGGAAACAGCCTGGGAGAAGGAGAATATATTTAAGCCTTGTAGTGAAATTTGTGGCTCACTGAGTGGGGCTCGCTCTGTACATGAGGAACCCATTCTCCCTGCTGTTCTTTTTCAGAGACAAATCCACTAATAATAGATGTTAGGTTGAGTTTGTCCTGAGAGACAAATTAATTAATTGCAGATATATTTTGCATGAATGAATAGCAGAGACTTGGAAAATGGATGTAGAAAACCCTACTGACCTTAAAAAACCACCAAATTTGTGTCTCTTGTATTGTTCTCTTTAAATATTTATAAATTAAGAAACATCCTCTATATTTTGAGAGCTGTTATTGTAAGTGCTCTTTCTATGCCTGTTCTGTGATTAAATAATTTTCTGCCTGGCACATTGCCCAAGCAAAATGGTTTTAAAATGTTGCATGAGAAGAAAATCTCCAAAGCTTTTCAGAGTGGTTTAGAACTGATGCCAAAGCTGTGATGCCTGGAGCTGTCTTGAAAAAAAATACATTTGTATCTGCGAATGTGAAGGTATGTTAGCATCTGTCTGTCTATTCACAGTAAAGCATAGTAGTAGATGTTATGATTCATAGTGAAGGGTATAACTCAGCCATCTACAACCCACACCTGCACCTAGAAAAAATAAGACCATTATTCATGAAAGTTGTAACTCTAGCAACAGTACCAGCCACTGAGCAGTCATATGAAATTGGATCCTGGTCACTGCCTACAAGGTCATTTAACCTACTTTATGGATGATTGAGTGACGCTGTTGTTAAAATCTCCCAGGTAACTTTGGTCAAAAAAGAAAACGAAAACCTATTTAAAAGTTGACAAAATACTTTCTGCAGGGAAATGTTCTCTTTACTCTCCATGAGGAACAAGACCACGTCTCTGTTTTCAAAGAGTGGAGGGGAAAAAAGATCCTTTCAATACATCAAGTAAGAGACAATGAGTCAGTGTAAGGATATTTAACATTTTAATTAATGTCTCAAGAGTTTTGGTCCCCCAAAAAAGTTGTTTGGAGGAAAATTTTGGCATTGGGAGATGACAAGACAGAAGCAACCCTGGAAATATTTGAATCTCCCAGAGAGTACAGCTGGGATACTTTTGTTTCCTGTGATGCTACTGCAAGTGAGACTTTTGGCAGTGCCAATTTGCACACCATCAGTGCAATGTTTATTACCCTTTACAGCTCCTTGGGAAGTAATTTCTAATCCTACTCAGTTAAGGATGAATGGCATTGCAACTGCAGCACTTACAGCTTATTGTTTCCAGTTTGACTGCACATAACAGCCCTAATACTAGAGCAGGGTTTCAGTTTAGGTGAGCAACAAACATGATCGTAAAAAATATAAAATAAAATGGAATCCCCTTATAATCATTAATGGGAGACAACAGATGGATTCACAGGCTGGGTGGGAAGGGGAGAGAAATGGAAACGGTTCACATACCAAAGCAGCACAGCAGCTGCCTCGCCACTGTCAAGCATTTCAGAAGCATTTTCTTGTAGATAAGTTTTAAGCCAAACAGTGTGACATTTTACCAGGTAGAGCATTAAGTGCAAAATCTGGAACCAGTTGGAATTGAACATATTTCAGTTGCTTTAAGGTTATTTTGCTCCTGGGATTTCAGTGTTCCCTTACAAACAAGCAGTCCATCCTCCATCATGAGTGCATTTCTGTCAAGTTGAAAAATCCCTATCAATGGATATGTTTTTAAGGGACCTGAAGGGCAGGAGATGGTAAGAGTGGTGAGCAGAGTTAACTCCCTTACACATAAATAACCCTGGCAGGAATCTGGATCAAAAAAGGGGAAAACCCAGCAATATTAATGTGTTTATTCCTCCCCTACCAGAAATGTCTGACATTAAATTCCTGAATCCAAAGCTTCAACCCTCCAGTAAATGAGTTGCACCGGGGCTGTTGGTGTTCTTTCTCTCTGCATAAATGGCTGGTGAATTTTATTCTTCTTCCTGCTGTAGTGATTATATTGAGTCCAGATTTTCCATGTAGTTCTTGAACCCTGGGTATGATGAGGAATTTAGAAATTAATTTTTGTTATGTAAGGTGACTTTTATAAATCATTCTGAACTGCCAAGACCTAGTGGCAACCAATTTTACTGAGCCATGATTTTCAGTAAATATATTTGTGTGTTTGCCGTCTTGTATAGAGTAACTTGGAGCATATTGAATGTATTCAGAAGAAATGGTTTTAGAGTTGAGAGATCTCCTTTTCATCCTTCTTGAACCTGAACTTTTGATAGTGAATACAAGGTTAGAGTGATTTCCCTTTGATATAGTCAATCTGTGAATATTTTGTCGTCAGGGTGAAGCATAATAAAGCTTGTAACATGTTAATCAGGAATGTAAAGTTTTTTGACTAAATAGAAAGGAATAAACAACTGACATTTTGAGATAATTTGGTGTGTGTGGAGGGGATTTGTATGAAGGCAAGGTTAAATACAGAGTTATATTAAGCTAAAGTTACTGTTATATAAAAGCAAGTGAAATAAGGTTAAATTAAATTAATATAGTGCCCATGCATGCTGTGGAGTCATGTACACCTCACATAGCTGAGTAAAGGACAGTAGGTAGCTGGTGTGAAGATTTAAATGGTATTTAACTGGCTTTTGGGAGCTCTTTTAGCACATGTGATGCTGTGATACTTGTTCCTCACCCTGTTTCTGCTTCTCAGAGACAAGGAGTTAAGAAAATTGTTTGGTTGTAGAGATGACTTTGATTTTAGGAATGAAGATGATTTGCCTGCATTGTGTGAGTCTTTTGTATGCAAGCACTACTCTTCAACAGCTTTTTGAGAACAGATGCTTAGGATGACTCTAACAGATATAATGACTGTCACAAACCCAGCAGACAGGCAACAAATAGTTTTGAAATACTTTCAAAATTTAATTAAACATAAAAAATTCAGCTTGCCATAATGTTATCAATTTCAGATTTTGTATTTTATAACAGCTGTAACATGGGAGAAAAGTCCCAGTAGTTGGCAAAATCATGGTTCATCTGACCATCATATCATCTTCGGTTTTGTTGAAACCATGGTTTCATCCCCACCCTTTGAAAGAAATAAGTACAGTGAAGCTGGTGGACTAACTGGTGGGTCTGGTCCGAGGGAAACCACTGCTCATGGATTCCTCTCTTTATACAAATGAGGAATAATGGATCACATCTTGGATTAAGAGACCCATCACAGCAAACTCATCAAGCAGCAGCTCTATCGGCAGGTAGGGTTTATGCTCTACCACAACCTTTCCCAGCGACCTGCGCTATCCCACAGAAATTTACCTTTGTTTCTTCCATCGCTAAGCAATAAAGGGGAGACAAACTCCTCCGTGCCACCTCCCGCTGCTCCGCCGGCTGCCCAGCCCAAGTGCCAGGGGACTTTCTGGCCGCGCAGGCAGATGGAGGCTGCAGCGGCAGAGCTGAACCGCCCGGGACTGTGCTCAGCTGCGGCCCTCGCTGCCGCTCCAGAGAGGAGCAGCTCGTGTTTCTCTGCCAGGTTTGTGCCAGCTGCTAGTAGCACTGTGATAAATAGGGGGAATGATTTGGCCACTTGCCTGTGTTTAGTTAACAGTGGCAGAGTGTTTTCCTTTCTTACCCGCTGAGTGTGCAAGACAAAATGAATCCTGGTATTCAGAACTGGTGCACCTACTCCATGGTAGCGCAGAGAGGGCTCCTGCCACCTGCAGCCAGATGGTTTGAAAGGAAAGACATGTTGGCCCTTTCCATCCCAGTCACTGGATCCTCTGTAGAGAGTACGAAGCTTGTGTGACTTTGAGCTTGCCCTTACTAGCACACTCACCACGCACCTTAGAGAGTTTTTTCAGAGCACTTACTGATATAAAATTGCAGAGTAATAAAATTACCCTTCCTCTTCCCCTCGGCAATAAATGGTGCCAAGAGAGGGTATACTCTAGGGCGCCAAAGATGAAAACCTTTTTCAGAAAGATGAAATCAAATTATTGGTGAGGAAAACAGACAGAAAGTGATGCTATCCCTATTGCAATATCACTCCAACACGATATTGGTAAGCTTTGTGTTTAATTAGTAACACCAAATGCCCAAGCATTCAGCTAATACCAGTACTGGGTTTTAGGGAATAGTTAGGAGCCGAGCAGTTTATTATGAGCAAGATGACTGGTTTCCAAAGACTGCTGCTCATTATTCATGTTGGGCAAGGATATCTACTGGAACTACAAATGAGCATAATTAAGACTATTGCTCTGAATAGAATAATAATACTAGATCAGCAGATGGGAGAATGGAGTCAGGTACGTTTATCCAAGGCACCGTAGGGAATTAATATCGTATTAATGAGTGTAAATGAAGTAACACATTCTGAGGATCTCAAGTCCAACATTAAAGAGGATGCAGATGAAAGTGATTTACTTTATCCCTCATTGTGTTGTTAATTGTTGTTATTGTAGATAATTATAATGAACACATCCTCACTGCATCTAGGCAGAATATCCACTGGATTGTGGGTAAACAGGAATGGTATACAAACAATGTTACATTGCCACGAAATGGTGCTAGGTACTTTAGTGTCTATGGTTTTTTGGCATTTACGTGATCAAAAATGGCAAATTCATGGAATATAATCTGTTGCAGGGAACTTTACACCACTGCAGTGTGGAAACTGCTCATTGCCAAGTGTGTTATTTCATTGTCACTATCCAAGCCCCAGGATTTGGACAGAGAAATGTAATTATACACTTATATTCATATTTTTGCTTAAGAAAGTGCTGCAACATCACTTCTAAGTCTGCTCTTCTTAGAGAGAGGACGATGTCCATATGGTCAAGAGTGCTCTGTGCCAGGACTCTGCAGCTGGGATCATATTTTTACGAAGTGCTCGGTTGCTGCTTAGGTGCTGTGGGGACCAGAATTTCATCCACTCTGATGCTTGTGACTAGTTTTCCAAGGAGCTGTTGTTGCTGGACATTGGGAACTGTGGTAGTTGGCTGTTTGAGATCTAGAAGACATATGGTTATTTTAGTTATCGATAATAAGTTGCATATGGCTCTCAATTAAGCCAGCATTCAATTGCAGGCTGAATTTGGAAGGAGTCTTTCTCCTGATATGCAGGTGTAGTTTGTAGCCAAAATTTCCAGGAGAGATGGGACTCATAGCACCTTTGAGCATATAAATGTGTTCCTTAAGCAAGCTTAAAGTGCCAAATTTAGCTCAGCTTAGAGGATAAACGTAGCTGTGTTAAGCAAATAATTGCTTTAAATTTAAATCCATTATTTTCTCCCTGTTTTTCCTATCTGGTTTTCAGGAAATCTAAGGGTTTCAAGCAGCTGAGCTGAAAAGAGCCACACAATTGAAGGAGAGCGGCTAATGCATTTAACACAAGGAAACTATCTATTCAGTCTCATATTGTATAGGAAATGTGGATTCTTCCTCAGGAGCTTGTAACAGATGGGTCAGGAATGTAATAAACATGGGAAAATGCCAGAGAGAAAAAGTATGGATGGCATGTGAAATGAGGAGCTTGGCCCAGAGGTAACTTCTGTGCTTTGATACGTCGATCACATCAGAGCTGCAGATTTGCTGCCCACCATCTCATGTGTAAGTGCTCTGTTGGAAACAGAATAGGTAGCAAGAAGAAGTGAACCCCAACACTGCGTTGGACTCTTGCCCTTGTGAAATGCATCCGGGGCTACAAGAGGAATTTTTTTCTGCATGACAATAAAAGCAAGGTTGAGATAAATGTTCCTCTAATGCAAGGGGTATTTGCATTTTTGAAAATAAAAAAAGCTGTTTGTCAATGCTCTGTTCCCACACAAGGAGCAAGCAAATATTTGAAAATGATGGAGAGGGATTTGCAGTCTTGCACTGCATCATCATGAGCTTGATTTTACTGCTGACATTAGCAGATCCTAAACTCTTCTTCACCAAGAGAACTAGCAGAGTATTCTTTAGAAATGGGTAGTTGGTGTTTAGAAAAGAGAAGCTGTTGACAGAACACAGGGAGACAGACCCTCTCCTTCACTGAAAGTGTGCATTTTGCATGCCAAAGCATTTAGTTAATACCTCTGTATAGTCTGTCCTCTTTATGTGACATCCAGGGACTTGATATTTTATCTTCCCAAAACAGGTGTTTCAGCATAAAAATTCAAATGAGCTTGGGAAAATCTTCAAGAAGGTAAAAAAACCCCACCTTTTAATTAGTTGAGGAATGAAAAGCATGTGGCTTATTTGTGACATGGGTTTGAAAACCAGCTGAGATGATATGAAAGAGAAGTACATCAAACACCAAATGCCATCTTATGCTGAAAAGCTGCTATGCTAACCTTGAGATTTTAAATGCTCTAATTTTAAAAAATTATTGTCAACCGACATAATTTCTGTTCTAAGTATATTTAAATATCTTCAGAGACTTGGAATAGGGTGTTAGTTCTCCACTGAATAGCACTGATGTTTCTGCACACATGCGTGCTACGGAGATACTCAGTAATGGTACTTGTCAGGAAGAAGGTGACATTGTGGGAGATGGAGGTGTTCTTACAGCAACTTCTTAGACACGTATTAAAAAAAAAGACTGTACTCTATTCAGGGTGAGAACTTTAAATAAGTCAAGTGATCCACTAATTTCAGTGTAGAGAGAGTTCACATGTACAGGAAACTTATTTTAAGTTTCAAATAGAAAAAATTCAATATAAGTAATAAAAGTTGAGAGTGGACTGATCCTGAAATTTCTTACGCTAAGGAATCTAAAACTTTGGCTAAAGAGTCAGGAACTGTGTTCAACCTCAGTCCTTAGCTTTCTTCTAGGATTATGTGAATGGATTCCCCAAATAATCCATCCATTAATTTTAGATTAAAAAAGAAACAAATACATTTTAAAGAATTGTTTCAAGGGGATATCAAAGTGAAGTATTTTGCATTTTCCAATGTTTTTATTGACGGAAAGTGCTTGCAAAATTTATTCATTGGTTTTGGTCCTGCAGAAGCTCTGTTTATCACAAAGCCAAACAAATTCCCAGAAACAATTATCAGTAGAGTTAGTAGATACATAACAGCTAGAGCCCAAGAGTAGAAACAAAACAGGGAGGTGCAAACTTATCCCTTCTGCTGCTTTTGCCAGTTCCCACTTTAAAGCTCTTGGAAGGTTATTGTTGAAGGTTACACATATGCCTGAACCTGTGAAGGATGCTGTAAAAGCACAGTAACAAATTTTAAGGGAATTTTTAACTCCACCACAGAAATCATTAACAGCATTTTGGCTAGCTTCTTTAAGGATCTGATATATCTGTCAGTCAATAGGTATAAGGTGAAATCCGAAGTCAGTGGTTTGATTGATTTCTTACTGCCCTATCCCCTTGTTGAAGGAATATGCTGTCTCAGAGATCAGCTTCTGCAGTGCATATGAACACATGAATTGCAGCTAGAAAGCCTAACCTATTGAGGAGAAAAAAAGAGCCACAAAAACAAATTTCTTATGGTAAATCAGTCATTGCAACTGCCATTTAAATCCTTGTAATGATGCAAGGGATGTTATTTTCATGGCTCATTGGAAGCCACACAATTTTTTGTCCTCAGTCAAAACATACTGTTATTTTCTGGGCTTCTTCGGCCAAAAATAATGCCAACACAGACAGCACTGTCTGTTTTGTCCTTGGGCTCTTTTATTGGACATGTCTATTCGTGTCTCCTGACGCTCCCTCACGGGATTTAAAATCACCCTTTGCCTGGCGGTGCTGCCCCTCTGCTGCGCCATGCTGCAGCCTGGCACTCCTCAGAGAGCAAACAGTTGCCGTGTTTCTCTTGGCTTCATTCAGAAAGGTCCAAATTGCTTGGAAAGCAACAGAGATACACTTTTGAAATGTCAAACTCTTGTATTTGAACAGATTGCTTATTATATTATGCTCACTGGGGGTGAAGAAGTCAAGGTCTGGATCATTGAAAAAATGAACCAGTGGCGTCTGTTGCTACTTCCAGATATACTGAGCAACGTGCACCTGAGTACTGAAATCTTTTAAATGAGCATTTGTCTTTATTTTCAGAGACATGCCCGCTGAATATGACACAGTACACCCCAAGCTCCAAAAAATCATTGATGTGATGTGCTGCCACTTAAGAAGCGAGAACATAAAAATACTTGATGTTGTACTTTCTGGAAAATTAACTGTACAGCCTTTGCAGAGTCTGTGCATGTAGGCATTTAGTCTGGAAACAATAGAAATGCACTCAGCTGTGTCAGCAGTTATGTGCACAGTCAACAGGGCTCTTTGGAAGGGATGCTCAGTGCACTTCAGAAGATAACGTGGTTACATGAGCAGGATCAGTGCAGGGCCCTTTCTTAGCATCTCCTCTCATCGCCTTCTCTCCCACAGGCCTTCTTCATTCCTAAACATATGGCCAGTCACAGACAGTGTAAATACCCAGAAGGAAATTTGTCCAACAGCTTCTAAACTGGCTTGTACATATTTCATGTGATATCTAATTGGTAAATATTTATAAGCATTTTGAATATTTGACAAGATGGTTTATTTAAAAATTTTGTTTCAAATCTAGCATGTAATATTACTGGCTTTCTCTCCCCCTCCTTTCTCTCATCTTTGTTTTCCTTCTAGAAGTGTTTTTATTTGAGGGAATTTTGTATTCATGTTTACAGAATTCTTTTATTTTCTGATGTTTCTTCTCAAAATGTTAATCTAAGCAATGCAATATTTCTTTTTGTGATGTATGTGTATGTATGTATGATGTGTATTAAATACAAAGAGCCAAGAGCTTCAAGGAAACATAGGAGGCTCTGTGCAACGTGCCTACAGCTCTCATTTACACAGCAAATGTAATGCTACCCAGAAATGCCAGCTTTACTGCCGAGTACACAGCTCCTGCGTTGCTCACAGACGGGGGGTTGGATTCAGTGGATATGTGCCTTGCAGTTAATCTGTGAACACACTGAGGGTGCGTGGAGCTTTCTGGTGCTATGATACCCCAGTCACAGGTGGTGGGCGTTCACGTCCATTAGATCTGGAAGTCTTGGATTTGTGTGGAAACCCTCAAATTCCAGTGGAGCAGGTTTATAAGACAAACAATACACAATGGACAGATCCCTTGAGAAGTGGTGGTTTTAATATATAGGCATCATCCTGCATCTGCTCCCCTTTTCCTCATTTTATTTGGAAAAAAACCCAACCCTGTATTTTTAAGCATTAGGTTGCAGTTTTTTCTAGAAAAAGGTGTGTAGACTAAATCATTATGAGCCAGATATGTGGTTATATATTCAAAGGGAAAGTCATCTATGATCAGAAGTCTCAACCTGAAGTTTTAGTATAGGCTAACAGAGCAATTAGTTGTATACAGGATATCAGTAAAGACTGTGCAACTTGGAATTATGTCCGCTTAGAATATCTATTGATGGGTTGTTGTTCCCGTCCTGCTCTTTATGGATGTTATTTGGAAGCAATTATTAGAGTGAATTTAATTAAATTTCCTAACTGGTGACATATGGAGTGGTTTTCATGAATGGTGCAATTGTACAGGTTGTTCTGTATTTGCGTGCCGTGCGCTGCCCTGTGGCTCTGTGGCTCCATTTCCAGTAACAACTCTGCAGTGACTAACCTACAACGATTACAACCAAAAAAACCTGCAGGTTGTCTGACAAACTCATCCCACTTCAAAATTCCTGAAGCCTGAAAGAAGATTGCTTCAGTGCTTCCCTGAAACAATGCTTGCAAGGATTTCATCAGCATCAGCAGGACTTAAACATAAACCCAAGTGTGTTCCTGAATCTGGGACTGGGAAGGTAGTTTGTAATTGCATATAAAACTGTTGGATCCTCTGAGTTTCTGAACCACCGGCCCCACTCCAGTTTCTGGTGAAAGCTCATCTGCACTGAGGGGTTCAGCAAATCTCAGACCTACTCACTATATGTTGCAGCATCGAGGCCAGACATCTCTATGTGCTGTCCAAGATGCACCTGCAGTGCTGGCATCTCAGAGGTGGGCTCCCAGGGATGAGGTTCCTTTTCAATCCTTGACTGTGATTGCTTTTCAAATAGCTTTATTTTTTTCATTAACTAGCCAAGATAGGTTGCTGGTCTTACTTTTTCTCATTTCACTTAACTTTTTACTCAGACTGCATCCCGCTGACCTGAAACAGCTCTTTTCTGAAGAAATCTGGGTGGTTTTGAACAGATGTGGAGACATGACAGAGTTCATTTAGAACATAATCAACAGATAATAATAGGGTACTCAGAGAAATTGCAGTGAATGACAAGTACCATCAGCCTTTTCAAAACAGCTAAATTAGACATTTTTAACTCCACATGCACAACAGTGTTAGAAGAAGCAGGAAATGACTAATTTGGAATCCTTTTATTATGTTCTAGTTTTTAAAAAATTATATTGTAACATTCTCAAGCATTATCCTGATCCTTCTCTGCTCTCGCTGTCTCTATAGGAAATAAAATACTGTTCCATGTGTTATTTGAAGAAGACTGGCTGTCTTGTGTACTTAGTTGTATCCTTCATCTTCCTCCCTGAAGCTCGACAGCATTCATCTTGTCAGGATGAGGCCCCAGCTTCCCTCATGTACTATTTGCAGTTTTCATTACTGTAAAGATCCATCTGGTTTATGAAACTCATAATCCTCAGACCTCTATAGTGTGGTAGCTAATAGGAGTAGGAAGGTTTGGGTCATTGTCTTTGCCTATGTCTGTTTTCACAATGCTGCCGAGAGGACTGAGATGGATTTTGTGTCTCCAGCTGTAAGTTTCTTGTTGCGGTGGGAGGGAGGACACCCACTTGCAGCCCACTGCCTGGCCAGGCTTGCAACCACCACGGTTCCCCCCAGAAATGTGTTTAGACTGGGAGGGCTGTGAAGTGCCAAGTTTGGGGGTCAAACCTGGCTGGCAGAGGCAGCGGTGAAATGGGGACTGGCCCTTTGCACCCCAAGACACAGCGGCCGCCTGTCACTCTGTCTCCTGGCAGAGTCACCGGGAGCCCTCAGGGCTCCAATCTTCAAAAACCTTGGTGCAACAAAAAGTAACTAGAAATGCATCCTGGTTCCATCTTCCCCTCTTCTTCCTGACTCTTCCACCCTTCACTAACCCTTGCCCTGGGGCTGCAGCCTTCTGTCTTACACAAAAGCGAGCCCCACCGCTGTCACAGCACCCCTTTGTGGAGGGGGTGCAGGATCTCAGATGCTTCCAAATGGGTGAAATACAGGCAATTTATACAGCACTGGCACATGCACCAATATAGCTTGCACGCAGCTTGTAAACCTTCTTGGCTTCCTTGAGTTTTTTTACCGTGCGTCATGACTTGCAATTCAGTATTTTATATGTAGGTAGGTAATTTCTGCTTGCATCATCAAAGCTACACTATGCAAGCCAGGATCAGGAGAAGCTTGGCTGTCAGTCTCCAGTTAATCTCAGTTTCTAGTAAAGATACAGCCAATAACCTGTGCTTGCAAAGGGAAAAGCACTGACACGAGGAGAGTCACTGAGTGGCTGTGTTCTCACAGACAGACTGAACAGGATCTTCTGTGCTGACCCTGAGCATTAAAGAAGCCAGAACAAAGGTGACAAATGCTTTTGTAAAAGGGATCATCAGAAGACACAGCAGGTTCAGCGATCATTGAGGCTTGTCTTAACACCTGAGCAAAGTCTCCTGAGAGCAGTAAACTGCTCTTCTGCCTGGCTGAAAGGGACTTGTTTTATTTTATTTTATTTATTTTATTCTTTATATAGCCTGTATCTTGGGTAGACTCTGTTGCTGTTTGTGTCTACTTAAAATTTAGAGTAAATAATTTTGAACAGAAAAATCATTCATAATCTCTGCAAATGTACAGAACCAGTAAAAACATTAGGCTTGGAGATGTGAATAAAGTTGGGTCTTGATGGAGTTTGCCAGCTGGGAGCCATCCATTTACAGTTGCTTTAGAAGCACTTTCCTAGTTGCTAACTGAACTGCTTTCCTTAAAGAAAGCAGAAGAGGAAAAATAATCTGAGCTAATACAGACTAGTTGTTCAGATGATGTGGAATGGTGATGAGAATTACCTAAAATGTGCTGGCTAAGAGACAAGCTTGTGAACTTTCCAAACAGTATGTAGAGAATGGTATTAAAGCTTAGCAGAGTTCTTACCCTTGTTTGTTTTTTTTTTTTTTTTTAATTATGTGTCTTCATTACCTGTGGGAGCTAGGTATTTCATTCTCAGCCTACATCTATTTTCAGATCTATCTATATTTGCTGTCCTTCACAATTCCTGTAGTTACTTCCAGACTGATATTTTTGTTTGGGCATCTATTCTCTCGATGAACACAGAAGAACAAGCTTTTTATTTATTGAAATTCATCTTTGTATGGTGAAGATTAAAGCACAGAATTGATTAGAGAAGCACAAAATTGATTAGAGAGAAGTGCTTTGAACCCATAAAGTACAATCTGTCTTTCATTTACATTTCAGGCCTTACTTCACCCCATATTTGATAACATTCACTCTACAAACCCTGTCTCCCCAAAATACTGAGATACTAGATTTAGATGCAAATGTACAATCATTTTCTGCCTGAACCTTGAGGACATCTTAAATCTTAATGCACTAAATTAGCACATTTATGGACATCTTGATGCCCCAGTTTCTGCAATGGGGCATGCACCTGCCCTACCAGAGATAAACACCTGCTTGTTGTTATATTATGTCTCCTTTTAATGAAGATTTGAAGTTCTTGCTGATCTCCGTTTATGAACACCCCAATTAGAATATGTGGTCTGATTACAGCACTCAAGGAGGAAAAGGAAAGCCCAGATTTCAACCTTTTTGATAGATAAGAGGATGTAAACATACAAGTTCCACCTTGCAGAAGGTCTCACCACTAAAATACAGGCTATTCCCCAGCTCTCCTCCTCAGCCCCTTCTCCTAAACACCTATCAGAAATGGCATCTTCCCGTTTCTGCGAGAATGCTTTAATTCCAGCCCTGAAGGGCTTTCTGGTTCCCTGAGACTATTGAATTTTTCTGTGCTGAGTGAAACATCTCTTCAGAGCCTTCAGCATACAGGACAGGATAGTAAGAAAAGTTGGGACACACACACACACATTAGAAGAAACCTCAAACCTATTACAAAGTCATTAAACCAACTTTTAAAAAAAATATTCATTATCAAGAGCATCTCAGTTCTGAAGGGGAAAAATTGTCCAAGGAATTTTTGCCATCCCTAGCATCATATTTTAGACAGTGCTGTTCTATCTAATTAATGAATGTTTGCATAGTGCTTTGAGATTTTTGCCTAAGAAGGATGGCTAATATAGTGCTATGTGTAATGGTTAGAATTAATAATTTAGAAAACATAGGAATACAAAGCCAGGTTACTCTTATCATTTCATCAAAGACAGGTTTAACTATGTTCTTTTTTTAGCTGCTGGCTTAATTAGATAAGCTGCTGAATTTAATTAACTCATCAAACCCAATTTGAAAAGATCTCTCAAGTCAGTAAGAGCTTGTCTTATGCTTATTATTTCTATTTGTTGCATTGAGTCTTTAATATCACCATTTTATTAGGATATTAATGATAGCCTTAATTGTGTTCTAATTTACTGCATTTACTCAGATGATGGCATTTTCTTCATCTTTTAAGTGTCAGCATGTGAAAATCAATCACAATTTAAGGCATTGAAATTGCTCTTCTAGCCCTCTATCAAGTCAGCTACATACTATCTCTTGTCCCAAAAGCGTAATTTGGGTTTGCAAGGTGAAATTATTTCATAGGAAATCATGTTGAGTTTCTGAAGTCCCATTTCCTGGAGAAGTGTTATGACAAAAATGATCCTCTAGATGATCTTTCGAGACTGTTTAACTAAATTGTTAGGTAATAAATTTGAAAGTAGTATTACAGCTATATTAATTTATTTGAACACATGTGTATATGATGCTCCAGCTTGTTGTACCAGGCTGAAACTCCTTGAAAGTTACTAAAGAAAGAATTACTAGCAAATAATCTAAATTGTAAAATTTGCTGTAAATTCTAACCCATTAGCAGGACCTTTGTTTGGCCGTCTTTTCATATTTGTAGAAGATATGCCACACGGAGAAGAGAGATAAGGCGATTGCTTAAAATCAAAATTTCCCTATAAATTATTTACTTGTTGTTCTGTAAAGCATGCTGTATTGTAATGTAAACTATGCTGCTGATAGAAACATTACTAATTAAGTCTGGAGGAGTTCATGTATATTTGTGGAAAGCTAGAGACGCTACATCTGGGGTGAAAACAAGTGCTTTCTTACTATTCCAGCCAGTAGTTTTGCAGAAGTAACCTTGCTCACAATTGCGCTCTCTTGCTTTTGTTCATTTGAGGCATGCACAATTAAATAACTAGTTTTTCCCTGTTTTCCCTTAGAACGACTATAGGAAGCTATCTATGCAATGCAAGGACTTTGTTGTGGGGGTGCTGGACCTGTGCAGAGACACCGAAGAAGTAGAGGCTATTCTGAATGGAGATGTGAACGTACATTTGTGCCCTGAGCACCACCGGCCAAGTCTGAGCAGGATTAAACTTGCTATTAAATACGAGGTCAAAAAGGTAAGTTATTTCTTTGGGTCCCTGGTGAATGTGTCTTCATGTCTAAATTATGCTTCCTTGATGTCACCTGAAAAATAATAAATGAAAGATAGATTTCAGTGGGACCATGACTGTCCCTAAACATGTATTGGTTTATGGTTTGATTTACATTTTCTCAGATGCTTTAATATGGAGAAGGCTATTTGCAAAGGGCATATTACAGCAGCTATGGCATTTATTTTAAAGTGATAGAGATGGATGTATAGACTGCCCAAGGGCCTGATCATAGCGCACAGCGCTTCTTGGGCAGGTCATGACTATGAATCTCTGAAGACTTCAGCAGGGACCAAAAGTTGTTACCATACCAAACTGAGGGTCTTCCTTCCTTCACTGTGATTTACATGAAGGTGAGGGATGAACCCAGCAGATGCTGTGGCATCTTTGGCCACAGATTATAAAATTAGAGAATTTAGTCCATATCCTCCCCATTCCCAAACCATCTGTCTTTCCTTCAAACTAGATCTTCTGCTTTGACTGAGGTAACAGCTGGATGCTGCAGCCTGATTGAGGTCAGCAGACCAAGCTTCATGTCTCACCTGTCTGCTCTCTAATGCTCCCTGACCACCTAGCTCTGATCCACATCTCGTGTTAGTTAGCCTCCAAAGCCTCTTGCACCCATCAAAAATATTACCTTTTCTGTTATGTCACAGTAAGAACATATATGAAAAGTAACAATTTTATCATAGTCAAGACCCTTTACTGCAGTGTGATGGAAAGTGGAATTTAAATTTTTAAAAAAGAAGTTTTGCAATTTTTATTCAGAATTAAGTCAAAACCTCAAAAAATAAGTTCTGATTAACTTGGAATATTGGGGTTATTTAAAAGCATGTGAAAGATAAACATTGATAAACAGTGATAGATTCCCAGCTTCCACTCTCCTAAAGCTCCAGATGTGTATTCTAAGAGTTCAGATTTCCCCAAATCTACAAAACAGAGGGAAGATATATATTTTAGGGAAAAACATGAAGACTGAATGACTTTTAGAAGTACTTTAAACAAACATTCAGCTTTACGGAAGTATGTTGTGTGAATGGAAAATTTGATTCTGGCAAATCCTAGGCCTGGGTGGTCCCGATTAATTGCTCCTACAATATGCATTGATGGAAACTGGGCTCCTGCTACGGGACTTGAAGAGCGTTCCAAATTTTCAGGCTAACATCTGCTCTCTCTTTCCCCTCCCAAACCCACCACCTGCTTCAGTTTGCCTCTTAACTGTGCTGCTGTGCTGGCTAGAGAAGGTCTTTTCCTGTCATGAAAGCCATTAATTAAAGAGAATCTTAAAACTCTTATTTGAAATGAATTGCTTTCATGCAGGAGCACATAATATGGAGCCAAATATTTCCTCCTAGGATGTTGTGTTTCTGCATTGTTCCATCACCAAAACTGAGCATAACATCTCAGTTCACTCTTAGATGCCTTTCAACAAGATGGGTCAGGTTTAGTTATTGAAGCTGTTGTTTAGGTAACAGGAGGCCAAACTTGCTCTGGTGCTCTTTCAGAAAATGGACTCATCTACAAGACACTGATAGCACCTCATCAAGGAATAGTCCCCTGTGACCTATGGTCTGAGAATTATCATGAAGTTGGTCCGAACCTCAAGCCTTTTCAATGTAGGAAGTCTTCTGCACTATTTTGCTTGTTTAGTCTTCTAAATATTTGTGTCATCCTTTAGATACTAAGACCATTAGCTGGAGCTAAATTGCTGTTAGTTATTGTGCTGCTTGGAGCACATTCATCCTAGCTTAGTCAGAGGAAAATTTCCTCCATTTCTTACATTGTATATACGTGTGCCTTTTCATAATGCATGAACACTGACCTAAAGCATCTGTGGTGGGTCATATACAGTTGATCTTCTTCTGTATAAATATCTGCCTACGCCCAGGAAAGCTGAGCATCTTTTCTGGATCACAGTAACTTGTTGCTCACTGATAATAACTGTTAAACTAATTACAGAACATAAACATGAGCATTTGTCAACCTCATGTTGACTCTCAGGTTAGCACTTTTCAGAATATTTTTTTCAGTAGGCAGTACATGTCTATGTGTAAGATGAGCATTTAACTGTTAACTTGAAAGTGAGATAGTTCCATTTGTGGGAGGCAGAGACACATTCAGATAAATGGCTTTGGTTATTGGCAGTGACTTATGATAATAGACCAATATTTATCACACTTGCTGAACAAAGAGATTATGTGGTGGTAAGAGAGTAATGATTTCCTTAAGAGGCAATACATTTCAGGTACAAGTTTTTTATCCAGCTGAGAAATATTTAGGCTTGTGTATACAAAACCTGTGCTTTGAAATCTATTTTCATTTTAAGAAAATCCTGTAAGAGAGAGGGGTGAGATGGAGGGTAAATTATTCTACATATTTAATAAATCAATTCTGGGACAGATTCTCTAAATCTGAAGTCCCTTTTTCAAACCTAATGCAATGACTCATAGGTGTGAGATTGCATGTGGCCCTGCAAGTGTGAAAGGCAGATGGAGGCAGGCGCACCCAGTGACTTCCCACCCACAGCACCCAAAGCCCTGGTGCTGCCTGACCAGGCCAAGCCCGGGTGCTGAGACGTGGGTGGCTGTAACTCGCCCAGACACAGTCCCGGGGACATGGAGACTGTTCCAGTTTTTTAACTGCACTCTGGGACTGGAATGACACAGAAATAGTTGTGTTTGCCATTTTTTTTTGTTCTGGAACTTTAGTTGACATGGTAGGAATAATGAAGGGACTGCAACTCTGCCTGACACCCCTGCTCCCCACCTCTATCATTAACATCAACATTCAGATGATCGGTTTTGTATTCTTCAGCTCAACAAGCTCTAGGTGAGCCAGAGAAATAAGATGTTCTTACTTAAAGGAGTATAGAGCTCCTGAAATATTTTATATTTGTTCTTTCCCATAAACAGCATGAAAAATCTTAGACAAGACAACTTTAGAGACTTCAGAAAGGGCTGAGAAAATAAAATAAAATAAAAGAGGTGTTAGCTGTTATGGGTTTTTTTTTAAATTAATTTAGTATCCAGACTAAATATTTGCATCCACATCTGAAATGATAAGACATATTTGATGTTTAAAAAAGTCAATTTCTTCCATTAGCTTCTTAATTCACATTTCCATATTAGTACTCTAAGTGCCTACAGTAGGCTTTCGTTGATGAAAATTTGCAGAGAATAATTTATATTGAAAATTATTCTTTAATACCCATGATTTTACTTTTACAGCTGCTGATGCAGTCTGCATTTTATCACACTTTTATTTCCAGAGTCTGGGAAAGATGTCAAGGGCACCCATCCTCAGGCAGGAGAGCAATTGTATCTGTAGAGCTTCATCAGGCCTTTGCACAAACAAAGTCTTCCTTGTTCTTTTAAATTCTTTGTTCCTTCATCACCCTCATGCAGTGCAGTCACCACAGCCAGAATAGTATTTTTCTTTAACAGTTGCAGCTGGTCTACCGGCTTGTCCCACCCCCTGCCCAGCTCACAGCCCTCACGGAGTTGTCCTCCCCCCTCAAAATGGCCACGGAGGCCAGAAGGAGGCAGAGAGAGCAGAATTTTGAAACCGAGAGCCATCACATTGCATTTTATGGATTTAAATTGACTCTGCCACCTTTTGTATTTTTCTTCCTATGTGCCCATCTGAAAATTTTAGGGATGCAGTTGATGCTACATATACAGTTTAAATTTGAAGTCCTACTTTTGTTTCCAACACACTATCTTCCTGATCTTGAATTCAGCAATTGGTTTCAGTTGGTTGGAGGCAGAGGCTGCACCTCCCTTGTGTGTAGAGTGCACATCATGCCTGCACAGCAGGGAGCTCAGCCATCAGCCTTGTAGTAGCTTTTAGCCCAAAACACTGTGCTTCTTGTGCCTCTTTTTGAAGGGCAAATCCCTACTTGAAAACCCCCAAGTCTGGGGGCAACCTGTCCTTGAGCTGAATGTTCACAGACCTGTTACTGATCGTGTTCTATCGGTGCAGGAAAACCTTGTATGTACATTAGAGTTAAAAAGGAGACTGAAGCCTTCTAACATCCTCTATTCAGTAAACCTGCAGCTGGAACCTACAACAGGTTTTTGTCCAGGCCCTAAATGGTCTTTCTCTGCACCTTTTCCTTTGTGCTTCCCATTAGAGTTCCCTGTTACCTCGCCCCTTTGTTACTCAAAAAACTCAGTTCTTTGCTCAACTGAAAGGACACACTTTTTTTGATCATTATCTTTTTTTCCTAATTTACAAAATTTGAGATGAATCTTGGAAAATTGTTCAAGACAGCATCAAAAGTTCCAGTCTTCACTTGTCTGTCTCTTTTTTTCCCTTTTTTCTGCAAAGCATGCTACTAGCACATTTGAGACGCTGGCAAGAAAACAAGTTTAAGGCTCTAATATAATTGAAGGGTTTATATAGAAGTTTATTGAAGAATTAAGAAACTCTGCTTGAACATGTTTCACAGCAAGGAGAAAGCTAAAATTACAGTGATTTACGAAGTGGTCTTTAAAAATGCTGTATTACTCTAATTCTCTACGCTTCCTGAAAGAACTAAATAATCACTCCGTACTGCAGGATTCTTGGAAAACTGCACTCAAATGTCCTCTCTTCAAGTTTTCCAGAGCAATTTCTCCCTTCAAATTAGCTGTCTTAATGATTCATGATTTCTCGAAAATTATTAAATGGGAACAGTTTGTCAAGAGCAAACCAAACAATTTGCAAACATTTGAGCATTTGCCGAGTCTTGGATTCTTTCCAAGAAATGGACTTTTAGCCCATGTTATAGGATTGTTGCAAATTTATTATTATCTCCCCTAGTATTATTATCTATGCTTCACATTTGCATACTCCAGTCAAGAACGGATTTCTTTCCTCTCCAGCAAAGGGAGGAGAAAGGTTGAGTGCATGAAGAGAACCAGAGCGCCCTGCTGATGCTGTACCAAGGCTGTTCAGGTGGTTTCTTTGGATATTGTAGAAGAGGGCTGGGGAACCGTCACAGTGTGAGAGCAAACACTGTGGCAGAGAGCAGCAGCTACTCATGGAAATGACAAAATTAAAAGCAGCATTAAGGTGAAACAGGAATTATTCAGGCTAGGTGTTTCTGGTGGATTATAGCCAAAAGTGGCTTGAGTTGCTAAACTGGAGTTCTGTTCCCAAGGAAAGAAAATAAAACTGAGCTTCTTGAGCTAAGGATGCTCTCAGCTGTTCTTCATGCAGGCTTACAGTATCTAAGTGAGGGGTTTACTTCATGTTCTTTACTAAAAAATGCAGAATAATGTTTTTTCTCTTCTCAAAACAATTAAACAATTTTGTTTTCAATCAGATACTCAAAATATAAGGGTAGCACAGGTTTTCCCTGTGTGTGAACTTATTTCTGATTAAGCCAGGATATGATTTCTACCTGTGAGAGGCATAGGTACAGAGGCTGGGCCAACTCTGTCTTGGACTCTTCCCTTGGACAACCCCCAATGAGAAAATGCAGTTTTTGATGTACCACAACAAAAGCATTTTACTGGTGTATATCAGCTTTACAGAGCCCTTCATATTTTCTGTTCTCATTTTTGTCTGTTCTGTAATGCTCCTTTCTTGTCATGCTTTAATGTTGACAGGGGGCTTATATGTCAACATTTACCTTTAGGTCTAAAGCTCTTGCTTCTCTGTAGGAGGTGTCATTTGTTCTCCTTCTTTCCCAATGTCAGAATTATTGTTGCTATATTCTTTTAATAGCAAATGTTGAGTGCCCACCTCTGCTTTCTCAACAACCCAGTTCGTAGCCATCACAAAGCCAGAGCACCTTTCTCTTTCACGAGTTTTAATTTAATTAACAGTAAGACACACAAATTGGGTTTGAAAAAAAAAAATAATAAGAATTAAACAGAACACCAGATGGCTGTATAAATCCTATTTAATAGAGAGCTGGAACAGGAACTTTTCTCATAACTGTATTATTAATAATTAACATATGGAGGATGCTCTGAACAGAATACTCATGGCTGCATTAGATTATAATTTTTCACTGCATTGGTCACGCGACTCAGATACTCAAGGGCATGAGAAGTCCCAGCTCTCGTCAACTGCTGCAGCAACCTGTACTCACCGTTCATTGGCTCAGAGGATGAGGTTTTACCCTGCACAATATCTTGTGCACGAAATGCCTTCCAGGGTCCTTCTCACCATTGAATGGGGCCCCACCCGCAGCATTTCCTCCCCCCGAATGGGAGCTAGAAAAGATTAGTCCCTGAATGAGCAAAAGAACCAGCCCTGTTCCTTCTGTGGAGACAGCTCTGACCCTCAAAATGTGCAGTAGTAGACACTGCCCCAAACACACGCTGGGGCAGAGCTGAGCTAGAACATCCTTAAGAAGGTTAACTGGAAAAGCTTGGTGTTTGCAAGAGATGCAAAATGAAATAATCTGGAGAACAGAGGAGAAGTCCAGAGACAACAAGAAGTTCTGAAACTCCTCCCTTTGGAGAGCAAGGAGTATATCTGTGCCACATGCCGTGGCAGGTAGCTATGGCTCTGCAACCTCTCTGTGCTTTCAAATTGCAATTATCCTGCAAATTCCTGCAATGCCCTGCCCTGGGGAGGGACCGCTGCAGGGAAGAGGTGGAGGGGGCACACCAGGACACACCACCCACTGCCTCACACACAGCCTGTGCATTACCCTTAACACAAATGGGAAACTGCATTTCGGTAACCCAGAGGAAATGTTTCAGCTGCACAGCTTTCAGAGCTGCGTAGGTCACAGAAAATCTCTCTTACAACTGTTTGTCCTTTAGAACAAAATTAGGTTTAGGAACTTCTCACGGACAAACATTGATATTTCTGTACCCCAATGGTTGTAACATGCACAGATATGGCTTGAAGCAGGACAGGATTATGCTTTGTCATCTCAATGTGAAGCGTCAATGAGGAGACCTCAAGAAAAAAGGCTTTCAGGAAGTTGGCTTTCTGCTTTTGTTTCTGTAACCTCTGGTTAATTTTTCCCCACTCTTTAGTTTCAGGAATATTTAACTGAGGTCTTGTGGAGTTATTGAGGGTTTGGATTGTGGTGGTGAGAAGAAAAGTGTCTCTTGTTTCCATCACTGGAGAACCAATTGATAATGTACAAATGTAATTTATTATCTACGTGAACATTAGAACATTAGACCCTGGTCACTCTAGACTCTTAAGCTTATCCATGTAATTTTTCTTTTTACAGTTCTAATTGCATATTACAGATGTTTTGTCAGAGATTGGAAAGAGAAGGACTTACTTCCCCTCCTCACAGAAAGTGTTTCTATGTCTCTGAGTATTTCATTAGCAAGGTTCCTTCCTCCCACTAAAATCTGTGGTTCTGATTATTTCTTTTTGCCCAGATGTTTTAATTTCTTTTCTTTTCCAAGATGAATCTCATTTTGTTATTTCCTGCCCATACATCTATCCTCTCAAGGCTTGAATGAATCATTTCTCCATCCTGAGTGGTGTTTGCAATATTGCCAATTTACTGTAATATGCAGACTTAATTATTTTCATTTGTAAAGTGCCACAGGGTCTTAGATGTCCATAAAGACACTGACAAGAGAGCACAGGACCACATCAAACCCATTGTATGGATGTCTATCACAGATCAAAGGACTTAAAATTACCTTTATTAATAATAAAATTCTCTTAGAAAACAGCAACTAATGTGGTCTGCTATAAACCTGACATTAGTTGCCTGCAGTTTTGGCTTCATCTATCTCTCAATAGGCAGTAGACGTGTTAATGTGCATTTTGGATGGAAAGTCAGATGGGGATGAGTACAACCCCTCAAAAAAATAAAGCTCAGCATTTTAAGTTCTTGAGGGTATTTTCCTAAGTAGTGTTCAAATTCAGATGTCTTCATGGGTACTGACCCAGCCTGTGGCTCTCCTAC
Source organism: Strix uralensis (assembly GCF_047716275.1). NCBI lineage: Eukaryota > Metazoa > Chordata > Aves > Strigiformes > Strigidae > Strix > Strix uralensis. The sequence continues at coordinate 19,923,212 of NC_133985.1, forward strand.
ATGAGATTCTTGTCACATACCTGTAGATGTCTACATCTTTCTGGGACTCTATACCTCATGGTGAGAGGAGTCTCGTCCTATCAGTGAGTCTTTCTCTCCATCAGCTGTGCTGGGAGTGAAGCCATCTGCACTGGAGGCATCTGAGTTTGAGCACCAGCCTAGCCTTTCCTCACCACATAGCCAAGGGAAAATAGTTTACTGACTCCCATGGGGGAGGAAGAGGCTATAGCATTTTAAATTTCTCCTGTGCCCACTGTGGTTGTATTTTTAGATACCAAAGGGAGCTTGTTGTTTGGTGGCTTTTTATTGTGGCATGTTTTCAGATGAATAATTAAATAATAAGGATTTCCTAGTGGTCTTGATTCTGCACAGATATAAAAACCCTGGAATGTTAAAGGCTGGGACTTCCAATTCATTTTCTTGTTTTCAGATAAATAATTCAGTGATAAGATTTATTCGTACATGTAAAAACAGGAGAAACCAGACATTAGCAATAAATCTCTTCAGAAAACATGCAGTCCACTAGATTATGAAACAGAACTTTTCTCAAGAGCCAACCACCTTATTCTCTACCTTATAGAATAATGTTTAGCACAAAAAGAACCTCTCTCCTTGTCTCAGGGAAGAAAAATTATAAAGAAACTTTAGGCAGAACAAGGTTTAAACTGAGCCAATTAAAGAATTTGTGTAAACTCTACATTTTCTTCTTATACACCTCAAATATATGAGAAAATTTTATATCACATGAATTGAAATGTAACGGAACGACAGAAAAATCCCCCTCTATTCCTTCCATTACTAAGAGGATTATTAATTTTGTGTTTTCACTCAGCACTGGAGAGCATTTCTGTCAGTGGACGAATTGCATTTGAAATGGTCCTGGCAGTTTTATTTACCCCATTATTTTTGTTTTCTATTAGACTAATTTGTTTTTATTGGGTTTTATTTTGTGCGTGTTTAACAATCTGGTGCCTGGTCAAATCCTGTTTTCATCCACGTTGCTCATTCTAGCAGGGCCACACCATCTCCTTTGCAGAGCTGCACCACACGGGTGTTTTTGGGCAGTTACACAAACATTGGGATGCTGGGATGACCTTCGCTGCCTTGGTTCTGTCTTCTGGTCACCTTTGCAAAGTGAGATCCCGGTCCTGTTAATGTACTCACTGATTTAGCAGAGAGCAGAAGATCTATCCCAAACAACACACTTTTATAGAACAGACTGAGACACAGGAAAGAGATGTGGCTGTAAACAGTAGCTATGCTAAGGTTTTAAGTGTTTTAAATCAGAATTTTGGATTAAATAACTCACATCAACCCACAAGTGGATCCAGATATTGGATTTCCATAAAACTGGGGAATATGTGAGTATCCTGGGATTTGATGCAGCCAGGTAGTTCCCCACTGCCAAATGGCTCTAATAAGAAAGATATTTTGGTTCAGAAAGGTGCATGTGAAAGGTTTTATAAAAGGTGTAATTTACTACTAAAACCATAATAATACTTCTAGCTTTATGCCTTAAAAGTAACTCAGAGACTGAGGTTGCACAATTTGTTGGGTTTTTTTTCCTGATAATTCCAGCTCATCTGGGCTCTGTCTACAAATGTAAACCTTTTCCCTTTGCTATCAGGTTTATAAATACTGAAGTTAGACTCCAGATATCAGGTCTAAATATTCACCAAGACTGTCATGAAGCTCCTCCACGGGATGAGCAAGAACCTCATGAATATTTGTGTGATGCCATTAGACAGTCAAATGAACCCCAGGGACAGAGGGAAAGCTGCAGAAATCCTCAGGAGAGGGACGTTTCCTTGCTTCATGTTCTCTGTGTGTGTCTGCAGCAACTGCAGTATCTCAGAGGACCTTTTCTCATGTAGTGTTTATTTTTATGCAATGGTCAGATCCTGTCGAAATGAGTCTTGATCAGCTGAACTTTCTTTCATCCAAGTTGAACAGGACTTCATGAAATTATTTTTTGCATCTGGATGAAGGAAATTGGACCTGCTGATTTACTCTCCCTTGTAAGGTTACTGTGGTGCAAAGTGTTTTAAAAACTGGGCCTGTGACCATGGATAGAGTTTAACTATAATTAGAGCAGGTCTCTTTTGTGAAAATGTCACAGTCTCACAGCATGGGTACTTGGACTGGAACTTTACTTATTGTTTTTAATTCATAAATAATAGAGCAAGTAGTTTTCTATTTCTTTCTTAAACTTTCTACAGTTTTACTTGTACCTCTTATCGGGCACAACAGCAAACAGTGAGCCAAGTTCCAGACGTATTTACCCTCTGACAACCTCATTTGTCATAGTTTAATAGCACAAGCACTTGCTAAAGGCAGATTTTTTCCGCACTCCGGATCATGAAATAAATATATCCCAACTGCTTCTGTTAAGGTATCTCAGAATAGTTTCTTCAAAACAAAGGGCTCTTTGTTCACTTAGAGGTTCACAGAGCAGAGTACAAGGTGAAGATAAGAAAAGGCATATGCATATGTTGGCCTTTTCCTGTACTCTGTATTTCCTAGTAAGCTTCAGTAATTTCCACTCAGCTCTGTCATCTCCTGTTCTGCATCAGGTGAAACGACTCTGCAAGTAGGTGGGTTTTTTAGAAGATCAAAAAACTGTTCCAACACATTTTCCATTTTTTTTTTTTTCAAGTTTTCTTTTTTTCAAAAATGCTATGTTTCAGTTCAAGAAAAAGATTTTATTCAGTATAATTCCAGACTCTTTATTTAGGCTTTGAGTCTTAAAAATGCTTAAAATATCAAAGGAACCTTCAAAAGTGAAAAGTGGTTTAAAAGCAAGGAACTTATATTTTGTTTTAATGTTTTCATTGCCTTTTTTTGTCTGTTGTGTGCATGTGGACATATGTTTACTCTTTAATTCATCTGATCCTCTTTGGTGAAATGGCAGTATACTTTTTACCCTTCAGGGGAAGAGCAGTAATATCCTGCTTCGACCTTTCCCTGAGTTTCTTCCACCCCTGCTAATGTTTGCTGATACTCCCACAGCATCTTCAGCAACCAACTGAAAAAGGATGATTTCATATCCCCTTTGAGGCAGGTTTCGCTGGGAGAAACACAACATTGCCTACACAGAAGCGGAGATGGGCAGGCCCAGCTTTCCCTCCCTCCCTGCCTCTGGTTTTGCTCAGGCACAGCACCGGTGCCAAGCAAATGACAACGCACCTTCCAGTCCAGGGCTGGCTTCAGTCCTACTGGGAACACCAGCACGGCAAGCTCAGCTCAGGCTGTGTTTGTCTGTGACGTGTGTCATGAAGTCTCCTTACTAACACTTACATACTTTCATCTTTTCAGAGCATGGAATGTGTGTGGTTCAGACCCACCTGTTTTTTCCAGCATGTGGATCCCTGTTTAGACTAGATATTAGGAAGTATTTCTTTACAGAACGGGTAGTCAGGTGTTGGAATGGGCTGCCCAGGGAGGTGGTGGAGTCTCCATCCCTGGAGGTGTTCAAGAGGCAGGTTGACATAGCGCTGAGGGATCTGGTGTAGTTGGGATCTGTCAGTGCTGGGTTAACGGTTGGACTAGATGATCTTCAAGGTCCCTTCCAACTTAGATGATTCTGTGATTCTGCAGGAGTACTGCTCCTGTGCTGCCTGGTGACATCCCTGGCAAAATGGGAAAAGCCACATATACAATCCACTTGATGCTCCCCTCATCTTCCCTCATAATTCAGAGGCACAGAGTGATGATTGACTCATTTGAGTCATCAAAACGGTTTTGGCATTTTCGCCAGGATCTTCAGCATTTGAAGCATTACACACCCAACCAGGGGTTCCTGTGAGCAGGTGCTGCAGCCTAGAATGTGTTAATCAATGTAGGCTTGCAGAAGCGACGAGCTACATCAAAAGACAATTCTTTAATAATGAACCCAGAAAGGTTGTCCGAAGGGCATGAACACAGCTATATGATGGAAAGAAGAATGGCTCGTCCCTGCCCCTGACAGTGTCTCTTGACATTACCAATGTTCTCCTGAAAAATCTATTTATGCAGCAAATTTTCCAGCTCTCACTCACTGATTAAACACACCGCTGCTCACCTGAATTGCAGCTTTTGTTTGCTGAGACTCACCAGCATTTGTTATAAGGCTTACAGTGAAGGGACGAGCTGGAGAGGACATGACAGGGGTATCTCTGTGAAAGCAGGACATTAAAGTCACTAGTTTGCGTTGTTAGTTCTGACGTGCAGGATTTTAAAGTGTTTTCACTGGTTCACTGAGTTTTTCGTTCCTACCTCAGCCCCTGGCTGTTTAGTGTAGGGTACATTAGCAAAGCAAGATGATCTTCTCTGAGTGGTTAATTCTTTTGCCTCAGTGGTAGATTCCTGCACTCATAAGGGAAATAGAATTATTTCAGTAATAAAAGAGATACTGGGGTTTTTCTGCACGATTAATTCCAATCATCTGAAGCTGACCTCTGCCTTTTACCTGTCTTGCTATAAGTTTCCTTATTTCCGCTGACAGCATTTTTCTGTCCAAGATAGGTATCTTTTTTTTTTTCTTTTCTGTTTGATGTGTGAGCATTGTCTGACACTCTGAAGAAATTCCTGGGTTTTTGTCATCTGACTGTAGCTTATCTGTTATGTGTCACAGGATGAGAGATGCTCTTCAGGTAGGGACCCTGGGGTGCTTTGGACAGGGAGTTTAAACAGTGCCTAATCCCTGACAGATTAGGTAACTGCAGTGCTAATACTGAACTGCAGCAGTGACTGGGGTCCTCATCACAGACTCTTCCTCTGTCCAATATAATATAAAATAAAAAAATCAAAGTCTCTATTACAGTGTTTTCTATGAGAAGTAACTTCATATACAGTTACAGAGATATAAAGGCACTTTATTGTCTGTGTAGTGAAACTCATGCATTTTTGAACAAGTATGCTGAGAGAAAAAATCTCACTCTGTCATGGGAGCTGTAAAGTGCTTTCCCACAACGCATACACACGATAAGCTACGAGAAAGAGCTGTCACTCATCAAATTAGACAGCAATGTGGAAAAGTTATCTTTCAATGTGGTATCCGCAGTGGTCTCTAAAACATTCTCTTTATTTCTATGTGTAAAACAGTTCCTTTGGACCTTCAGTTCCCACTGAAGGCTTTGAGAGATCTTTTCCATATTCTAGACAAATATTCACCTCGCTCCTTTAATCCCCTGTAGCACAGAACAGTGGCTTTTGGAGATGTCAATACCTTCCTGTGTCTTTCAGTGGCTCTCAAAAATACCACTTTGGCAGCTTCATTATTTGAGCTGGCTCTTTAGATTGATGTGTGATTTTATTTTTTTTAGCCTTTTTTTAACTGAAAAGAATGTGTAACTGATAGGCTGGAGGGAAGTAAAATTTTCTTCCTAAATCGAAGAGGTGTGCATGGTATAAGGAAAAACCACGGCCATTCACTGCTGGCCCTGTGCCATGGGACCAGAAAAGCTCCCACTGCAGTTTCTAAATGCAGAAGCACTGGAAAACATTTTGCTTGAGCTCCCAGATCCTGATGCATTACCTTTATCAGCTTGGAGGGAACTCACTCTGCCCATGAGATAAAGCACTTAATGCTTTTACATGTCTCTTTTTGGACCCACGCAATCCCTTCCATTGCCAGTGTTTCCACTTCAGTCAGCAATAGCTTGCCCTTCTGCACCGCCCAGGCCACACCAATCTTGTTGCAACACTTTCTGCCTTTCTCTTCTCTGGGATGCAATGCAGCAGCAGCCACAGTTTGCCCCTAAAAGCCTCCTAGCCTCTTTTTCCAGTGCTGAAGAAAGGGAAATAGCATTTAATGGGAACTTTGAAAAAGCATTGCAGCATTTAGGCCTCTGAAATTCAATATACTGTATCACCATCTTTCATTACACTTTGAAGCATTCTGCTTTGAAGCTTTTGTCTCAAACTCTGTTCTTTTCTGTGCCTATGACACTAAGCAAAGCATTAGTGTAATCTTTAACTTGGTGTCAGTGCCCATTCTCAGAGAAGAAAGTTAAATGTCTCTGTAACGTCTCTAATGAGACCTAAGATCAATTTCTGAAATTTTGATAGAGAGGGGATTGGCATTGTCCAAGCATCACTGTGTATTTCATTAATATCTGATGGAGCAAACATAATGAAAAACTACTGCTTGCTGTAAGCAAATAACAGATCAAAACTCATTCACGCTCTTATCTTTCTTATCCTGATCTTATTTTTCTCTCATTTTTGTAATAATCAGAGTAAGATGAACACCATCAAGGCTCTATGGCATGCTGCCAATCTTTATTGCCTTGTACAAAATAAATTGTTCCAATGAACTGGGTTTTATGGCAATTCCTTCTCAATTTTCCTGTATTTTTATTTTCATTGTAGCTGTTCCCAGACAGAGTGAAAAAATGAACAGATTAAAATGTCTGATGAATTCTCTGAAATGCCAACCAGCAAAAGTCTTTGACTGTCTCATTGCCAAGGACAACTGAATTTCTTTGTCTGAATCAATTCTCATAATGTGGTGAACAATTACAAGAGCAGGAGGAAGCCTGGCTGTTGCTTTGGCCCTTCATCTCAGAAGTCTGCACATCTACCAGTGTAATTTTCCTTTTCATGAGTTGCTACAATTGTTGTAGAATTCATCATATCTGAAAATAAAATTTACAAAGGGAATCAATTCTCTGTCTAGCATCCTTCCATTTCATCTTTCTGTCCATTTGCCAGAAAGATAATAAGCCCTAGCAGCATTAGCACAGACATAAACACTGGGCATCAGGAAATGCCTCCTTGCGATACTGCTGTCATCACCTTAACCTTAAATGCTCCAAAGGGCTAGGACTGATGATTTATAGATTAACTTTTTTGAAAGCTTTCTCTTTTTGAAAGCAGCTTAAAAGAAAGCATATTAAAATGTTAATATTTCCAGGAAAAAATTCTAAAGACAAAAGAGCTTAAAGCTACCTATCAATTTTCTTCACTCTGATTGATTTAGTCAGTGGAAGGGGTAAAGTCTTATTTTCTGATTTTTTTTCTTTTTGAGAAATGCAGGCTCCAAAGCCTAATTCATCTGAAGAAGCACATTTTAAATAGCTGCTAATGTGCTGTTAAAGAAGAAAACACTCTATTCCACGGCAATCCTAATTACTGTGCAACTGTATTTCATTCTGCGCTAGCAATGAACTGATCATTTAAACTCACAGTTCTGTTACTATGCAAACATCTAGAAAAGAGTACATTAAATTCCCAGTTTGATCATCGTTTCATAGATAGTGAAGATGAACCCACAGCTAGAATTTTCTCTGCTTTTGAATCCCAAGGAAACTACAGACTATGGCTGAAATCCCCCCAGCTGGTTGCAGCTTAAAGGGCTGGAGCAGGGAAATGGGGCAGCTGCCAGATACGGGCCATCTCCACCCTGCCAGGCAGGGGCAACAGTGGCCACAAAGCCCCTAGCAGCCACTGCTTCCCTCCTCTCTTTCTCTCTCTACCTCCATCTTCCCTCTCACCTCCAGAAGGTTCTGCTTTTTGAAATAGTGGAGGGTTTCATCTTTCCCTCCTAAGAACATTTATTCAGCCACAAAACTCATAAATGAAACACTCTGTTCTGCTAATGCAATCAGCTACATTAGCAACATATTTATTTTTCATCTTTCCTTTCTGCTATTTTGCCTTTTAATTATCTTCTTTGTGATTAAAGATAGTCACATTCTAAATTCAATCACCTTGAAGAACAATATGAAATAAAGTAGTTTAATATTTTATTATAAAACTCTTCTGTGGGATCCAGTGATGCTGTAATTTTACCATTAAGAAATTGCCCTTTTCAGTTGTCTGCTGCTCGCCTTTTCTTTTTCCTCTGAACAATAAACTGAAGAAGAGTCTCAGTTACAGGATACAAAACATGTACTTTCTGTACCAGAGCACCACAGCTTTTCCTTCTGCTTTTAAATTTGTCTTTTTGTCCGATCAGTAAAGAATGAGCTGTCATTTTTTGAAAGGTACTCTGAGAGAAAGTATTTAAAGTAGCAAAATACCAGCCAGACCTCTTATAATTTACAGGAGAAGGGGAACCATGGAGAATGGTTCACTTTGGGTCCATATGCAGTGAATAGAACAATATAATATTACTGCTGTCTTGAGCTACTATTTCAATGGCCTACGTCTTTAGCAAGTTATCAGAGGTTTTTTTCAGCTTGACATCAAAGTGCCTCTCAGTTCGTTTTCTGAATCTCAACGCAGAGTGTCTTACCTCAAGAGGTAACTTGCCAACAGAGGCACTTTGTCAGTACTGGCCACTGATGGAGGTTGGACTTTGGCCTAGATGATCTGTTGTCTCACAAAACTTTTATGTAGAGAAGACAAGAAGTGGAACTGAAACACATTCTGCAAGTACTTGGGGATTTTGGGTGACTCATTTGCAGTTTTCTGTTTGTGACACCATAAGCTGTGTTGGACAACAAAGATGTGCCCTGTCTTGTTCCACTGACAAGTTCAGCAGATTATTCACCAAAATCTCAGCCTCTTCAGACAATGCTACTGATACTTCCATTTCTGTTTCTCTTACAGTTTGTTGCTCATCCTAACTGCCAGCAGCAATTGCTCACCATGTGGTATGAAAACCTCTCAGGCTTACGGCAGCAATCTATAGCTGTGAAGTTCTTGGCTGTCTTTGGGGTCTCCATTGGCCTGCCCTTCCTCGCCATAGCCTACTGGATCGCTCCCTGCAGCAAGGTACAAACTCATTAAGGTGCATGGTTTTTATGGGCGTTTCCATCCAGGGCTGGGAATGAAGTCACATATTTTTCTGTAACGTCGATGGGAAGTGATTCATGCTATCCTCTAAGATTGCCCCAGAGGACAGCAAGCTTGAGGTGTTTCTTGATATACACAAATGGAGCTATTAGGCATGGTTTGAGGTTTATCTTTTTGAAGAGGGTGAGACAGTGGGTGACAAGAAAAGGATAGGAACAAGAAATGGATAGGAGATAATAACTTGAGAGTGAGGTGAAGAAAGATGAGAAAAAAAGATACTGCCCAAAATGGGAAATAACTAAAGAAGATCTTTGTTGCCCTTTGTTAACCCTGATGTTTAAACTCTTGTTCTCTTTATGTACTTTTTGCTGCAAGTTCCTGCCTTCTTCAGGGCTCCTTTCTTCCCTTTCCTTCTTTCTGATCTTGTATTTTTAGTTAGTGGAACATTATTACGGCACATGGGCCTGAAATTCTGGCAAGCCCCAGGGGACTGCTTAGTGCTGCAGAGAAGACTAGACTTAATCATACAATCATTATGGTTTTGAGGGAAAAGATGATGAAGCTTGGAAAACTGCCATGTACCTAAATACGGCTGTGCTATGTCTCACAGCATCAGATAGAGCAGGAGAGTTTTGCTGAGACCTAGAGGTCAAAGGACCAGAACCAACCATTAGTTTAGGTAAAAGTTTGATTTGTCTGCAGTACGAAATCCATAGTGAGGTTTCCATCCTAAAAGAGTCTCCTCAAAAAAGTGGAGATAAGTAGGTGTGTGGCAGAGTGATAAAACACCTTTTTCACTACTCTTGCCACAGAAGAAAGGAGTGACGGGGGGAAGATCATTTTGCATTCAGCAATAGCCAACAACACCATCTATTACAAGGCAGAGGTCTTCAGCAGGAGGTTTATCAAAGGTACTTAAATTTGATCAAAATGACCCCTGGCACTGGTAATGTATTCAGTCTTGAAAGCATCTTCTCCCATTTCCTTTAAAAGCCAATGAGGAATCCTTTCTAAATTTGTCAAACCAAAAAAAATTATTGATCCATGGATGAGTATTAAGGAAAGACTATAATTTGAAAAGTTTTATGTTAGTGCAATCAGACAAACCTTTTGAAAACAGTCTTCCAGAACATCTGAGGTAATAAAACATGTTTAAGGCTTGGTGTCCTCCCAAATATCTCCAAGAAAAGTACTTTCTCTGACAGTAATTGAGAATACAACTTCATTTTCTCAAGGTTTGTATCAACACAAAACCCCACAGCTTTTATGAATAGTGGACAGGACTCGGGAGTTTCACACAGAGAAGTGCATGTGAAAGCTGAGCTGTGTTGCGGGTGGTTTTCGTTAGGTCATAGAGAGAATTCATGTGTGGTATTACCAGGTTGATTCCGTTATGTCAGGCCTCAGTCTGGCAGGGATTTACAAAGCTGTTTAATTTCCTTCACCTCTGTTGAATGTGCTGGGAGTTGGCACACCAGCCAACAGCAACATTGGTGGTGTATTCTCAGAATTACAGAGGTTGCATTTGAATATAGCAATAGGTGGGGAGAACAATTAGACTAGAAATAAGTGGAGAATTTAAATGAAAAACATAAAAACTAAAGGGAAAAAACTGAGGCAAAAAAATTCAAAATAAACCAGTTTTACAGCAGAAATAAGAAATGATTGAGAAAGTTATTTGGTTTTAATTTCTTATTAAAATTTTTTTAAAAATGGAGACAGGGGACTTAACTTTTCATTGACTGTGATTTCATTACACTAAACTTTTCGTGCATTCTCATTTTTCAATGTCCTTTTCACCCCACTTCAGACTGTGAAAAACCATACATAACCTTCTATCATAAAGTCAAATTGAAAGTATTTTCAGGCAGGAATTGTCTTTTAATGCATGGGTTTGCATTGATCAGAACAATGTAGTCTTGATTTTTGATTGGGGTCTGTGATAAAAATAACAGAATCATGACTGCATTTTCCCCCCATGAATCGGTACCTCACCCAAAATTGTCATTATTAAGTTTAAGGGCTGAGGGTTGAAGCATGAGCCTTGTATCCTCTCACAGTGTTATTGTAGACAATTTCACATAGGCAGCATATCCACTGAAAGGATGGTGATGGCAACAGAAGATTAGCGTGTGATGCTCTGAGCAGTCCAGTTTTGCCCTGGTCAATTTTGCAAGTGTTTTTTTTTTCTGGTTTCAAGTCATGGAAACAATCTTGATGTTACACAACTGGGTAATGAAATAATTTTTCCATAGTAACAATCAGCTAAGATATTTAACATAGATCAAATCAGGCCTGTCTTAAAAGACACATGGATGCCCAAGCATGTGTCAGGGACTTATTTCTGGACTAAGACAGTGGGAAAAATGAAAGAAATCTCTGTAATGTGAAATACTACTTGTAGGAGCTGTCTTGACCAATACTCCTGTGTATCACATTCTTAAGATGTATTGGTCAAATTCTGCAGTTTCACATAGGATAATAGAGTAATTCGTATCTCAAAATAATTCCTTCACTGTTGTATCTTAGCAAGGAATAGGTTTCCAAGCCTTTATTCCCTAACAGAAAATATTCTTTAATAAAGCTCTGCAGGGTTAGAATATACCATACCAAATACCACCCTCAGAAATGTGGTAGGTAGTATTAACTGAAGTTTGCAACTGAACTCTTAAGTCTTCTTTTGCATTCAGTTGCACAGAGCTGTCTTTATCAAAAACAATTTCAGTGTCAGTCGTTCATTCACCTCTGGATGCACAAACTCTTGACAAGACCCACGGCGTGTAAGCCCATTCTATCCTGAAATATTTGTGTTGACTCATCCATCTCATGGAGGCCATGACTCTGAAATGAACTGTTGCTTTATATGCTGGCATCCAAAACTTGTTTCACTGGTAATCAAAAACGAAGATAAGAGATCAAATGGAAAAATTGCACAGTCTGCTCCCCAGAAACATAATGACAAGAGCAAGCGGGTTTGTTTGGACTGTCTGCAGAACTTCAAGTATTTTCCTTTTTCTCTGGTTGGTTGAAGCACACATTCAGATATTACAACACTAACAGAGATCATCCATACACAGCCCTCATTGCCTGCGTTGTTCTCTGGCTTTCACGTAGCCTTGCTGGGGATATATGGACCATAGCTCCTGCTGCGACAGACTCAGCATTGTTTAAGCACTGAAACGTTAATGGTTCACTCCACCTAAAACTGTACCTGTACTCTGGGTATTTTCCTCCCAAGTTAGGCTACATAAAATTTCCACAGCAATATTCTTCATGCTTCTGCTATGAGCACAGTGCTGAAAATAGTAATGGCTTTTTTCTTTATGTTGCTTCTATATCTATTTGTTCCTGTCTCTTGGAGTAGAGATTAGTTTGCATTTGGAAAACTTTGTTTCAATATCACATTTTATATATTTTCATCCTGACATGTCTGCATGCTTCATTATTTTCCTATAATACAGCTAGGATACTAAGTCATGAAATGAGCTATTCTCTTAAGAATGAACCTTTGTATTCATGCACTGTCAGTGTCTCTGTCTTAACAGTGACAGCCAGGCACTTCCCTGCAATCCGATTTGATGAAAGATGATATTCAGATTTCAAAAAGTAATTGAGAAACTGATACATCCAAGTAGTTACACACCTTGAGTTTAATTGTACCATGTTGCTTGAAAAACATATCTTATTGCCTAGAGGAATTGACACTTCATTGATTTTTTACAGAATATTCTAGTCAACACTTTCACCTCCTCTAGCTCTTGGCTAAAAATCAGATTTCTGAGGAGATATGAAAAGCATCAGCTCAATAAAAAAATTGTAAGCTTTACACAATAATAAAGGGGATAAAATGCTGCTGTAACATTGACTAAATGCACACTTTTGTTAAATCAGTAGAGAACTAAGTGAAATTACCCACAGAATTAATTTGTTTCTGTAATACATGGGATTATGTCTCTGATAACCGAGGCTGTTTTACTTTAATCTCAGGTCTCTTTTTTGAAGTTTCTACAGACAGCAGAAAAAGACTAATTATTTGGAGGGAATTCATGGTTCAATAGACAGTGATTTTTCCTCTTTGAGTGAATTCAGGGTAGAAATGAGTCTTGTACAGATTGCAAATGCACTTTATTAAAACTTTGTGGCCCCATATGCCCATAGTAGTTGTTCCATTTCACTCTTGCAATTTGAGATCTCCCAGACAGGTCATATGAGGAAAACATCTGAGATTATTACTGTATGGGACATCGTTCAAACATAATCCATCACCTCACCAGTTCTGTACTGAAAATATAAGTAAAAAAGCATAAATCTACCCAACACCAGCCATAAAAAGCTGTTGAGAATTAACACCACACCAAGGTTTACAGCAGAGGAGTGAACTAGCATCACAAGTGCTGGGATTAGTTTTAACACACTTCATTTACTCCTACATCTGCCATAATATTCCCAGACAAGATCAAAGAAATGTTGGGTTTGATTCAGTGCAATATCTACCCACTTAAACACATCCTTATTGACCTCATAAAAAAGCAGGTATATTAATAAGGGTGTGGGGATAGAGCAGACTTTTTCATTTTCTTTATTGGAAAATCTTTGTGGTATTTAGAAACATGCAAATTTTCCAATAGGATTTACTATTCTGTCAACTTCATAAAAGATTTACTTGACATTTTAAAAGTGCAGAGAAAAAGAAATAAGACCCACAATCATAAGGCTTCCTTTAAATTTCTGCTAGACATAAAGAGCCCTGCTTTTTACAATATTTCCTGCTCTGCAATGGCCAGAGACCTGGGCTCCTTTGAAAGAAGATAAGTAAGAAAACAAGGAATTTCCTTTTTCAGTCCTTTTTCATATTTCCTATGAAGTTTTATGATCAAGACAGTAGATATTAAGAACACTTTGAGGATACCTTGTCATCAAGGGAAATGAATCCATAAGCAATATACTGCAAAAAAAAATCATTTTCTTTGAGGGGGTTTTGGAAAGGGTACATACAGGATGGCACTTCCATTGCTGTCTGTTGTGTCTAACACCACAGGCATTGGTCCTTGTGCTCCTAAAAATGCTTCTACTCTGACATCCTTCTGCAGTAATGTTTTCTTAGATCTCAGAAAATGTAAAATGAAATGAGTGCTATTTAAATTAATGAACAAAGAAAGCCTTTCAAGAAGAATGGAACAAATATTAGCTATAATGAAGAGGTCTGTTGCTCTGATTCTTGTCTTAATGTCTTGAAATAAATCCTTGTGTTCTGGGGAGTGAATCTCCAGCTTTTGTAGTAATTATGAAAGAAGACTATCATACCAAAGCATATTAAAAGCATTACTAAAGAATCTTTATAAACAGAAGGCTATTTCCTACACATTGTTAATGAACCAAGAATTCAGCATTAATAAAAGACTCTAATATGCAACAATGTAAGGATGAGAAGTGGGCCCATCATTAGGGTTTATATTGACACACATGATTACATTCATATGACACATATACACACAAACATGTCTCATATAAATGTCCTGTCTCTTCATTTTCCACTTACCATATGGCCAGGACAATTAGATTTTGTATGTGGGTACAAAGGAGCAGCATAAGATACTGCCATGCATAGAAAATTATCCAAGGGGCATAATTTGAACGGCAATGCATCATGTCTAGTAATAGCAAAGAACAACTTGAGCAAATCTAAACTCCATTTAGTTCATGATCTAGAATTTATTTCTGAATCCTTTTCACCTTGGGCAAATGGTTCAACCTTTTATAGGAAAAAAACTTCTAGTAAGTGGATAAAGGAAAAAAAAATATTATGTCTTGTGTATGTTTCATTGCAGTTGGGCCGGACGCTCCGAAGTCCTTTCATGAAGTTTGTGGCACATGCAGTTTCTTTCACAATCTTCCTTGGACTGTTAGTAGTGAATGCTTCAGATCGGTTTGAAGGAGTAAAAAATCTCCCCAATGAGACCATCACGGATCATCCAAAACAAATATTTAGAGTGAAAACAACTCAGTTCTCATGGACAGAATTGCTGATCATGAAGTGGGTATTGGGTAAGCAAAACCAAAATGTCTACAAGTCCTCCATGGAAATTCAACATGACCTAGGAATAGACAGTGACAAGACAAAGGAAAAAAGAAACAAACAAAAAAACCCCCACAGCAACCCACCCCCCCAAAAAACCCCCCAAACCCTCCATGAGGTTAATTAGAGGTTGATGGCAGTATTTGGATTGAAGCAGGATCAAAGACGACTTTGGTCTTGGTCACTGATTTTGAAAATATTGAATGATGCTTAGCAAATTCTCACTTCCCTGATTTTCCACTTTCCATGGTGAACGCTGTACACGCTGTCTGTTTGCCTCTGTTGGTTTAATCATTGCATCTCAAAGAGGGTAATATAGTCATAGGAACTTATAGCTTCACTATACGACACTTCTCTATCTAAAGTGAACAGAAAGAAATGTGTGCACTGGGACATAGGTGACCACCAGCCTATTTTATTACCCTGCCATGAGATCCTATTATAATTCCCTGAACCTCAGTTTCTTTATCTGCAAAATGGGTATATTGTTATTTACTTTTTTGTAATGCACTCTGAGATCTAGTGATGAAAACTGCTAGGCAAATAAGAGCTGGATTTTACGAAACTCATTGTATGAAATTTTTACTGGTGAGAGAAACAGCACAGCACTCAAGTCTTTTAGAAGAAATTAAGTCATTGAACAATATTAAAGTAGGGATTCATGTGGATGAACCCTTCACGTGTACAAGTTAAACCTCCAGGGAGTTTTAGGCAAATTCAGATGCATTACTTTTCCTATAAGCATAACTTATTCCTGGCAGGTCAGCTACCTTGAGTCACTAATCTAAACAAGCTCAGAAGGATTTATTGGGAAATTGAGCTTATCGACTCTGCAGAATCTTTGCCTCTTCTGTATCTATTTTTTCTCACCACCATGATTTTGATTCTTTTCTTGCAGCAAATAATTCCACTGTTCCATAAGTACTGATGGCATTAAACCCCCCTTGAAAAATAGGATAGGGTTGCTCTATCTGATGACTTCCTGGCCACCATTTCTTTGTTCCCTGTCCCCGCAATAATCAGAATCCCATACAGGATATTAGGCTAGAAAATACTGAATAGATGCCAGACTGGATAGAGTAAGTCTGTAAGATACATTTTTTAAATTATATTAAAGCAGTTGGACAAGATGATTAGATTTTAGACTAGGTATTCTTTTCTTATAGGCAGTAGGTATCTGTCTGCCTGGTGGGTTCCTGAGAGATGAAGAAGAAAACATTTCATTTAAAGCAAAGGTTTTCACTTTTCTGGGAGAAGAAAGGTGATTCATTGTACAGACTTCTGAATATAATGAGATTTTCTAATGACTGCCTACATCAGCACTGACAATCTTCTCTGGCCATTTTACCTGTCTGCCTACATAAAGCTTCAAATAATGTTTCAGCAGCACTAAGGTGAAAGTTTGGGGCACGCGGCCTGCAGACAGCTGGCACGGGGGCTTGGACACTTGTTGAGCCCCATATGTGACCCTGAATTTTATGGACTGTAAAAAACACTAAGGGTGGCAGACTGCCCAGATTTTTGGCGCAAAAATCTTACAGGTATTGTATATGTAAGTAGAAATATAATTAAATAAAAATAAACACTGTAGATAAATATCACAGGTAAAATTGCCAAGACATGCTTTTCCAAAGAGGCAAGTGTAAGTAGACAGTAAGTATATGTTAAAGTATAATAAATCTAACTCTTGTATACAAATATAAACAGCTATATTTAATCCTACTTGGCAACACCTGCAGTTGCTGTTTTCAGATTCAACAGTCTAGGTGTGCTACCTGCATTTTGATACGTAGTATAATCAAAAAGTGTCATTTTATTTATTCTCATCTTGTAAATCCCTTCCTTCTGTTTCTGTTCTTTCTTTTTTCCTTCATACTGTGGCAGCAATGATGAATGCTGATGACACATTACTTGTTCCAACCATAGCAGACCATTTTTGAGAAATTAGTTTACAGGTCCCTGATCTTGGTTCTTTTTTGGGGAGAAAATTGGCTGTCTGAGTTATCTGGCTATCAACCATAAAATTATGACGCATGTCCAGAATAGCATTATTCGAGGATAATGTGATACATTAGCATAGCATAGTGTGATCACGAATGAGCACAACCTGTGATAGCAGTCCCTGCAATTAATCTTGCTGGAGATAAGAAATTTGATCCACGGGTATATATTTTAAGAGGAAAACTACCAATAGGAGAATTTCAGACTAGAATTATGCAAAAAGATACTATTGCCATCTCCTGCTCCCAACTATTTCTAATGCAGGCAAGTAATGGAATAAACCTAGCAGAGGCAATGACTTTCAGCCAGGCAAGTACTTCATCCTGCTCCAGAAATCCACATCAGAGGCTTTACTTTCCACGAGTCTGCACCTCTGAAATGGCTGTAGAGCACCATTGGCTCAGCCAGGTAATGTTAGTAGCCCTTTACACATTCCCATGAACGGCCAGGTAGCATTGTAGGTGGGAGAACATCTTTTTGGTCTCACTCCTCTTTGTTATAAATGAGCATCCAAGGGCTGCAGATTATAAACCTGTTAGCGTGGAGAAATATCACAATGCTCTGAGAGAAGAACTTGCCCCTTCACACATGGGGCACGGCAATTTTGGCTCATGCATCTGTGGTTCACTGCATGCCTTGGCCACCTCTCCCCCTGTGGCCACATCTTCCCAGGAGATGGGATTTTCCTCATGAGAGATATGGACAAAAACATGAGCTGAAAGCAGGGAGGTTTCATTTAGAGAGACAAAATCCCCACTGCAAAAGCAGCCAAGGTAGCAGTTAAGCTCTGGGTAGACACAATCTGAGCACAACTCTCTCTCTTAATCCAACAGCCTTTGGCTGATCCAGGAAGGCTCAAAGGCAACTCTGCAACATCAGCTGCTTGTGATTTATGTACCAGGCCAGTGTTTATAAAACATCTGACAAACTGTTCCTTTTTGTGCACAGGTGGTGAACAGCACTTCTTGCACACTTCCATTTTTTGTTCCAGATGGGCTGTACCTGTAGCTTGACTCCCCTTCCCCTGCTGAAACCAGAAATGCCCATCAAGGTGACATTTCTGATTATCCCTGCTGTGGGAGAACAGGCACAAGAGACACGCAGGTCCTGGAGAGCAGAAGCTGCTCATATCCCACCTCTCTGTGTGTCAAACTCAGGGAAACGACCTCTCCCAGAGCCGTTTGGGGCCTCAGAAACACCATAGTGAAACGTAATCACATCCTGGCAAATCTACTTTGCGTAGTTGCCTTCCCTTATTTCTTACATCCTATCTTATGTCCCATCCCCTGAATTTTAGCTGCTTTTTCTCTTCTCACTATTTTTACTTAAGGAGAAGCTTTGAATTACTCTCTCACAATGTATCTACAATTACCCAGCAGTACTGACCGAATAATTACTGTAACTTTTCTACTTGTCCTGAATAGACATTTTTCCATATGTATGGATGAAAAATGATTGCCACACAGTTGGCAAAAAGAATGATGTAAATTATAGGCCAATAGTGTGATACTTTCACTGAGTGATTCTAATTTTAGTCAGCCTACTCAATTTTAGACATTCCTTACTTCATTAGTCTGTGAATTAGGTATATTAGCTGACCAAGATTAGAAATAAATTTGGATGGAAGAGTTAATATTTAAACCAGAAAAGACATTTATGGACATCAATGAACAAGTGTTTTGGTGGGCAATGTTACCACACGTGTGATATTTCCTGAAGTGCTTTAGTACCTTTATATAACATGCATGCGTAATGCGTAGGGCTAATGTCTCCTATCTATCACTTCTGGGATACCTTTTTTTTTAAAGCTAGAAATGTTTCTTTAATATTTCATCCTCGCTCCAGGACAGTTCTCGAGAAACCAATTGTTCCACCTTCTCCCTTAGGCTATTTATTATTAAATCTTACTCATGGTGAATGATGTCTTGAGATGAAGTTCCTGCTTTTACTCAGCCAAGCACCTGTGAACTCGAGGAGAAGAGCTGGGAGGTCCCTCTCCCGCCCTCTCTCTGGCTCTGCACAGCACTCGGCAGACCTCAGGCTCTCTCCCAAGACAGATCTATACGGGGCATAACCTATATCATGTTCATATCCTATATCGGTACATCACATCAGGCATAACCTATATCAGTACATCTCCAAGAACGTGCCTGGAGATTCCAGGGCTATGGAGGTCACAGGCTAGCTGTGCCTTGGCCGACGGTGGTATCCATAGCTTAGATTTCCTTTATCTCTCAAATCCTTCCCTGTGCATGGGGACTGACAGCGGCAGTTCATTCCTCCACCCTCCGGCTAGATTCACACTGATTTGTTTTCTTCCCTGTAACCCAGCCTTCGACTGTGTCTCTTGGCACACCATGTGCTTCCAGGAGTCTCTGAAGTAGCCAAGCAAATGCATTTACATGCCACACCACGAGAGCTTCCAGCAAAGAGGATGAAGAAGGGTTCACAAAAAGGACAAGGTTGCAGGAGGCCACATGGAAATTGGCAAGCACTGCTCCTGCTTGATTAAACGTGAATTTTGCTGCTGCTATGGAAACAGGATTGGGTAGAGTGCAGGAAATATTTATCAGTGGGTTAAATATTCCAATATTTTAGCTATTCAGAAGCAAGATTTTGGTCCTGGAGCCCTGCTGTGATTGAAAGTTGGGCAAGTTAATGAATTTGACCTGAGCTCTTGGCTCTAGTTTGCCCCTTGAATTCACCTGTCCTCCCCAGCACTCCCCAGTAGAATACAGATGTCAAAATGTTTGAATTTTCTGGGTTTGGCATTTAGGTTTATCTAAGTCTACTGTCAGAAAGATCTTAAATTCAGGCTGAACTCAGTGTTTTCAGAGTGGTAAATCAGACTTTAATGTATGGAAATTCATTATTATTTATTATACAAAACTTTATGAAAAGTATTGCAAGGGCAGAACTTCTGTCTTACTTTTTCTCTAATCATACTGGATCAGATTTTCTCTCTCAAAGATCTGTTTCCATTCTCAAAACAGACCCACCACTATTTTAGAGAAGGAGAAAAACATCAGCAGAGCAAGCAATACCATCTTCAGTAGCACAGTTCAGCAAGGACGTTCTGGGAACAAGAGAGGAAATCTACATTTTTTTTTCCAAATAGATCAGCAGTAGGATTTTCTAATGTCTTCAGTATTTCTGAACTGTGCTTTCTCTAACATCACCAGAAATCTACTTTACCATTGACTCATATAGCAAAATTTTGAAATTTCTACCTCATATGCACAAAAGGACTTATAAGCTTAAATTTTTTAATAATTTTTAAGAAAAGATGACACGAACCATTCTCATGAAATTCAGTTTAATTGAAGAGTTATTTGCTTGAGTCTTAGAAGCCACTCTTAGCCAGGAAACAGGTCTGTCTGAACACAAAAAGCACCTTCTGTGTTTGTCAGTTAAATGTGCTCTGTCCTTTCCACAGGCATGATATGGTCAGAGTGCAAGGAGATCTGGGAAGAGGGTCCACGTGAATATGTGGTGCATCTCTGGAACCTGCTGGACTTTGGGATGCTGTCCATCTTTGTGGCATCGTTCACCGCCAGGTTCATGGCTTTTCTCAAAGCGACTGAAGCACAACAGTATGTAGATCAGTACGTTCAAGATGATGACCTCAATAATGTCACCCTTCCCCCTGAAGTTGCTTACTTTACTTATGGTAAGACGCTTTTTGTTATCTAATGCTTCCTGTTCTTTTAGGCTAATGTGTGGCAGTGCTGAAAGCAACTTTATTTTTGTGATATTTATGTAGATTTTTTCTAATTAAACTAATTCTTCTCAGACCTACCCATTTCAGCCATCTTCCTAAACAGTCAGAAAGGAATTGAGATCTGAGCCTCATTCAGTCTCTTATCTTGTGCTAAGGCTGTGTTCAGGTCAATCACATCCTGATAAAATAGCTTGAGCAACAAATAATCAGGAACTGGGATTGAGCAGAATATGATTTAAATTACAGATGAATGAACCTGCTTGGTTTTCCAAATGTAAGAAGGCAGAGATGTGTGAACAAACACAGGATCTGGAGCAACATTTCTGACTGTTGGTGCACTGTGCACCTCTTACGTCCAACACCTGCATCATGAAAACACAAACACCAGTTATAGCCATAAGCTGCTGCTCCTCCAAGACAGAAACTTTATCTTTGGAGAGCCTATATCATGTGTAAGTGCTAGCATTTGGAAATACAAGCAGTAGCATAGCCTTGACAACATTGTTTTTGATGGCTGAAATGGTTTTTCTCTGATATTCACAAATGAATAAAGCTTTGCAGCCCAGTGTGATGACTGGATTCATTACATGCCTCTGCAAGCTTTAGAGGTAAACCTGAGCAAAATCCATGGGAATTTTTGCTCACTGAGGGGCTGCAGAAGCTAGAGGGCTGGGCACAAAGCAACACCATTTGCTCTCTAGGCTTGTAAGGTAGTTATTCTAGTGATGTGCTTGGGCTGGAGAGGAAGATCTGGGGCAGGAGACTTCATCCACTGTAGATGTGCACCATGCAGCACCAGAGACACGTACCCTGACCCCACACCAGGCTGCACAGCCATGGGCTCGCTGGTGGGTCTGTGAGCTGGTCACAGTGGTCCAGCCTCTTGCTTGGTGTGTCCCCCCTGGAGGTAAGCCTCCCCTTCCCTGCCCAGGCAAGCAAGAGACCTCTGAGGTGACGGTGTGGTTTTCCTCTCTCTGGTTTGCCGCTGACCCATTTAAAGTGAGTCCATGATACAAAGGCGCAAAGGGTCTGGAACAGAATGTCACAATCAGATCCTGAGAATTCCTCCATCTGCTGCTTTTCCTTCGGTTCAAATTACTGGAAATAATGCCTACATTTGCTGCTGTGTCCTTAAAGACGTCACATGTTCCAGCTCTGAGTCACAATCTTTTCATCAAGAAGCTCAGTTGATGCAAGGACACTTATAAGCTATATTAATACAAATGTTCAAATTTTCAGTAGATTAAATAAATGATGCATATCTGGTATCAACAAGAAGCTTTTTAAAGTAAAAATATTAGAGTGACTAGATTGCCAGAATTGGTTTTAATTTAAAGATAACATGAAGATGATACACTTGATGGTTATATCTGCTTTATCTGAACAAATCCTAACTTTCTTATCTAATGGTAGGGATAGAGAGCTCAGACTCCCTCATACTTCCTTTCCAAATACTGACCCAGTGCCATGTATCCAAATTTATAGCCAATCTCCGCTGCACTGTAGTTTTGGTTCTCCATCTCAAGGGCTTCAGTTGGAAAAGGCAGAGCATAGCTAATGTTCGACTAGGAAATGGAAAATATCCCATTCGTTTAAAGCCATGCTATTTGTTTGCTGTGTGGCTTTGGTAAATCCCAGCTCATTTCTCATTTTTACCATGTGAAAAATACAACTAATTCTTCTCACCCATATTTGTACAGCACGCTGAGGACTTCATTAACCAGTTGTTCCAAACTTTTTTTTTATTTTAACTCCTGGCCAAACCCAAGATTCATTCTTGAAAAGGGGTCATTTATCATCATAACTTCCATCTAACACTTTTTGTTACTAATACCTAGTGTACATGTATTGTTTTAGCCAGGAACAAGTGGCTTCCCTCGGATCCTCAGATCATTTCAGAAGGACTGTATGCAATAGCTGTGGTACTCAGCTTCTCCCGCATTGCTTACATTCTTCCAGCCAACGAAAGCTTCGGCCCCCTGCAGATCTCTTTGGGGAGGACTGTGAAGGATATCTTCAAGTTCATGGTCATCTTCATCATGGTGTTCCTGGCCTTCATGATTGGAATGTTCAACCTTTACTCTTACTACCTTGGTGCAAAATACAACCCTGCGTTTACAACGTGAGTATCTATGGAAAAGCAACTGCTCTTCAAGGGTTCAATCCGTTTTGGTTCATTGCTGCTTCAAGGTTTGCTCAGATAGTTTCTACTCCAGGCGTGTGGGGAACTCACACCCAGATTTTGCCTTGGAAACTTGTACCACAGCCTCCAGCCCTGGTAGTCAGCTCAAGGCCTGAACGTAGGGAGACATGTAGTGCAGAAATAGTTATTTCTGGAAATCGGCATAACATATCAGGAAAATATTTTGGGAGACATTCAATTTAATAAGTCCAGAGAAGCAGTAGAGAAGAGGTTAGACCTAAGATTATTGGTTTTAAAACTGCAAGCCAAAATGTGTGCAAAATAAGAGAGGATTTTGCTTACATGAGGTCTGTTTTAGGATACGACCTGGGCGCAGCTGTGATTATTAGGTGCCCATCTGCAGACCCAGCTGCTGGTTGTGATGCTCAAAATAGCAAACCAAACCAGCATGCCTAGGCCGTCTTTCTTAAATCCTGGCTGGGTACTTTTTAGTGGAGGTCACATGAAAGCTGCACAGAGCATCATGCCAGATCACTGGCTGCGCAGGATGTAGGGTCTGCCTGGGTCACGCTCACCTGCCAGCGCTCGCTGGGTGGCCCCACAGTCCTGAGGAGGTGGCTGTGCCAGAAGCCCTATCTCCACCTTGTCAGGGACGTCAAGGAGAGAAAAAGGTTGGCAAATGCTTCTGCAATGAGGTTCATACTGAAGTTGCTTTTGAAAAGGGAGAGCCTACAACTCTTTGTAGGTAGCACAAAATGCAACCTTGATTCTCTGGAGCCCTAGGAAACCAAGCTCCGATGCTGGTGGGGATAGCTGAGGTCTTGAAGGAGCTTTCAGAGGAGAGGACATATTGGTGCCCTGCTGTGTATGAGGGACGTGTCCCATGCATCCACAGGAAAGCCTCCTCCCTTGCCCTGTGATGTGGCATCAGCATAGTACTGTGACAGTCAGCTTTGTGTCTCACAAAACCACCACGACTTGCCTTAGGGATATGTTGGGGACTTTCCTTCCCACACACCCATCTGTGAGGGAAGAGGAAAGCTCGGCACAATGTTTTCCCTTTGCTGTGATCCAACTTCCAGGCAACCATGCCATGCTTGTGATGCCTGAGTCCGTGGCGTTTGCCAGATGCAGAGCAGACAACAGCTGACATTTGATGTGTCGTTTCTCCAATGTGTCACACAGTGAGCTGGGGTCTTAGCTCCTAGTTCCTCTAGGATAAATGTCCTTTTCAGCATAATTTCTGTCCTGCAAATGTCTGTTTCCTTCCAAACGCACAGGAGCCAGTTTTACCATGTCACCCTCTTGTGCGACATGTATCTTGTAACATAATATTTACTTTCTCTAATTGAACCAAACATGCCTTCTAGACCTCTCCTGTAACCTCAGGATACATTTTAATGGAAGGATTTATGAAGCCAGATGCAATTACATTTATCTGTGCTCAGTAGTGAGGTAGAAGAAAATTGAGTGTGTGGGATGTGACTTGCTTCTTATTTGAAGAGAAGCAGATGCCCTTGAAGCACAAGACTTAATGAGAAGTTGAGTCGATACCATCCTCGATTGCCTGGTGGCACAGTAACCCTCAGTTATGGTATCCCCTAGGCACATTGCTAGAGCATGCCACTGACAAATTCCAGGCTCTGATGCAATGCTGTCTGGTAACTCCTTCATTAGCACTCATTACCTAAGTAAATCTTCCAGTAGTTACTATCTTTTGAAGGAAATAATGATCAAACATTGACTAAAATGTGACTGCTCACTGGAGCAAAGGTTACTTAAATGCCTGAAGGATGTCTGAGTTGGGGAGAGTCTTGGCCAAAGGCAGTGCTCTTCCTCTTTAACTTTAGCCTAGTGACTACTTATCCTGGAGGGACTTCATGTTGTTAGGAAGCAAATTTTCCACGAGCATAAATTTTTCTTTTAAGAATTTGGAAGAAATTTAAAATAGACTTACTTTCTTCTGATTATTTAAACACACAGGAGTGTCAAATGATGATCAGTAAAAATGAGCCCTTTCATCATATGAAACAAAGAGAATAGATTAAGATTCATGCTGAAAATCCTTCTCAGACATCTTATTCAACAAGCTAGAAACCCTGAGGTATACAGTCTCAAACAGCTTTAATAAGCTAATGGCATATCATATTGGCAGATGGGCAGCTACTGATTCTAGCAACATTTCCTTCTCTATTTTTCGTGAGCTGCCTGTGGGCCTTGCTGAATGTGGTGGGCTCCTGCTGCCATTAACTTATTCATGAATGGAAGGAAAATTTCAATATTAGATCTGAGTAAGTAACTGTTGCGAAAATTCACTGGGGCAAATAAAGATAATGCTTATTTTGGTTCCCTCATAACCATTCTGTGACCTCAGTGACCTCACTGAATGCATTTCCTGGTGGGCATGTTTGTGACTTCTAATGGGGGGGTGTGAAATTTTACAGAAAGCAAGTTTTATACTCAGAAATATGACAATTCAACTATGAGACCTGATTCTTAGAGGTCACTTGGCTAGTCATGACAGAAAAGACCCATTGGATTTGTGCAGTCATTGATTGTGGACAGTTTCAAAGTGGCCAGCTGACCTGACAGCTCACTGGGTAGCCTCAGTGAGAAACCTTAGACAAACCGCTACTCACTGAAATAACTTCAAACTACTCATTTAAGAAAACCACAGCTTCCCAGGACAGTACATAGGCAGAAAAATGAGTGTACATTTGTCTAGATAACACTCAGAGGGAATTGCTTGCTTAGTTCTAACGATGATAATCAATGAATGTTTGGTGTAACTTAGCTTTCACCTTCCCTTGCTACTGCACTTTTGAAATCATGTGCTCTCTTTTGACTGTTTTGCCACCTATAAAGCCAATGCATAGCACCCCAGTGGCCTCTGAACTGAGCTATCATGCAAAGTTTCTGTCAGTTCTTCCACTTTAATGCTCTGGGTACAAAGAAAATAAAGATACAGTGGACTTGACTTCACAAAGTTAAATATAAAGATTGTTTAACTAACCATGGTATAGTTTCAACATTTTTTTGAAGTAGTTCAGTGCTGAAAAGTAGACCATTTTCATGACAGTTGCAACCGACCCCAGCTATGTTTATGTGTATTGTATGCTGTGTACAGAACACAGCTCTTGAAACAGCCTGTAATTAAGAACATGCTATGCAAACAAAATTGAAATGGAGACGAGACTGTGTTCATCTTGCTTTTGCATCACAAATCAGGCTGAAGGCTACAACGTGAGGTTTTCTGTCTCCCTCTCCCCAAAGGGAAATGTGACTCACTGTTCAGTGCCAATGTTATTTCAAGGCTTGAAGGCTTTTTTCTTCTCATTTTGCTTTGTCAAAATATGATATTTTTGTAGATTATATTGACTGCATTGCTTTTTCGTCAGTGTTAAACCTCAACCAATCAATTCAAGGAAATAAGGCTGAAAAGATGCTTTAAGTTTTCTTAAAGCAGAGGACACAAGATTGACATGAAATCATAGCCTTGCCATGATCTTCTTTGATGAACAGCACACTGCTGTTTACAAAAGCAAGGAAAATCTGCATCTAGATGATTGCCTATGTTCTGTTTTCTTCCTTGATGCAAAATCTTTGTTTAACTTTTACAAGACATGTGCACAGAAACAAAAAAAATCTCTCTGCTCTCTTCTCACTGCAACAGTCAGCTCTACCACAGCAGGGAGAGAGTACAGGTACCCGTCTCCACAAGAAGCGTCAGTCAATCTGCCACTGCCAGATCCTCCTGCTGCCGGGAGCTGTCAGTCTGGGCAGGACTCCTGACTTCCTCCATTCCTTCATTTGTCTGCCTTTGAGAAGGATAAACCACCCGCTGACCTTGCAGGAAGGGGGTAAATTGCTTAGCTGGCAACGGTGAGACACATCAGCATCTTGGAATCTTTGAGAATTTGGCTTCAAACATCCTCATCTCGTGTTTTAGTGAGCTATTCTCAAAAAAAAAAAAAACAACCCACCCAACTGATATTCCCTGTGACCTGTGCCAATCTCATGCAATTTGGCATCAATCTAAAAGCAAGAAGGAAAGAGCTATCCTGCCTTTCCAGAGGGCAGGGATGGACTAGTACAAGGTTTCCTTAGAAATGTTTCCTCTACAAGAGGGAGACCTGTGTCTGCCTGGGTGCTACCTCTCACACCACCTTCCCAACATCACCACTATGGGCACTGGTCCCTCACCTGGCCCTGGGAATAAGGACTGTGGACATTTGCGGTGGAGCCTGGCCCCTGGCCCTGGCCTGTCTCTCCTGCAGTGCTCAGGGCTGTCAGGGCCACTCGCAGACCTTAATCAACTTTTGAAGGAGAATCTGACACCACTCCAGAACAAAGGTTAATGCTTAAGCTGTGGAAAAGGAGTGAGTTGACACATTGTATTAAAATCTGCTGGCAGGGTGGAAAACTAAGGGAACCTTTCCAAATTAAAAAAGAAAGGTTAATAGCAGGGTGCAGCTGGGATCAAGGCTGGAGGTTACGGTTTTTATTAGCTTGATAAGTGACTTAGGTGGTGGGTTTCAAAGTCAGAGATTTTTGGGGTTAAATACGTTCTTTAACTGGAAGGTACAACATTTATAGAACAAGCACTGGTCACATTGCTACCGTAAAAGTGAAGGGTATCTGACACATTAATGCCAGCTACCCTTTTCTGCAGACGAGCAAAGTGTTACAGGAGAGGAACCGTCCAGCAAGTGGGAAAGTGATGGCACTTGTTTGCAGCACACTCATAGCTCATCCCACAAGCATATCTCTGCATGGTGTCCCAGCCTCGTGCAAAGCAGCAAGGGAGAGTGAACGTGCTATCAGTGCCTCTGACTGACATGGAGACTCAATAGAAAGCCACATTTTAAACTAAATTCTGTTTGAAACACCGCTCAGGGTTACTCCCCACAAGTTAATGCAGTTATACTGGCTGAAAATAAAACCTAAACATTTACTGCAGTCTTACTACTACATGTAAATGGAATATGGAATACAGTCAATTATGATGGGAGATAAATACCAGTTTGCTGTGGCAGCAAGTAATTGCCCTGTGCTCTGCACTAACCTTTCAAAGGGTTAAAAATAATTTATTTTGCTTTTATGCATGGTGTAATTGATACTGGAGTCAATGTAAATCTTATTTTTCCCTTAGGATACGTCATAGTTTGTGTCTATAATCTGCTTTTATGAACAGATTTAGCAGGATTAGGCTGCCATCCTAGTAAAAAAAATTTAATCAAAATAATTTGTAAGTGGTATTGTTTTCTTAGAAGGCGTTTACCTCCTGGCAGACGGGGGGAGAGGGGAGGTAATTAACTGTTACCATGCTAAGGATTGTTTGGTGAAGGCAAAATTGTTTCTAAATTAAAAATTAAGCAAACTGCTTCCAAAATGTACCAGCGTCCCTCCTTCTCCTTCCTTCCTTCCTATTCAGCTGTGGCTGCTCCCCTTCTGCCTGTTGCAGCTTTAGCTCCTTTGCATCAAATTCTCCTTCTGACTTGTCAGTCCAGCCACATCCTTTCCAGCGCCACTTGTCTTTGTTGTTGGCTTATTCCCCTCTTTTTTTCATGTCTTTCAACCTTTTTATTTTCCTCTGCTTCCTTTTTACCTTTGAGCAAGTGTAATAATCAAATCAAAATGCTTCTCTGCAACATCTACCACTCCGTAATTTCAAATTTTTGCTACAAATGCTCGGGTGTCTGACTTGTTTGCAGTCCCAAAGCAGGATGGGAAGAAAATCAGACTATGGGATGACTGTATTTGCACTGTGTGCTCATTATATTAATGCCACTAATCAGAACTTTTCAGTCACTCCTCTTCGGTAAAAGGTCATGCTTCTCTTCTGCCCTGGAAATGACATATATGGAGGTCAAACCAGGTTCCTTCTTCCCTTTCTCAGATAATCTCTGCCTGTCTTCTCTGGATGAGAAAAGAGTGAGTGAGTAGAATTACAAAGCCCTACACAAAAAGTTTCAAACTGCAAGTTGTCCATGGAGAAGTCGTCCTTAATAGGGACACAAAATCCAAGCGATAAATAATGCACCTGAGAAGAACAGATGGAACAAATAAGGGGACACTGTAACATTATAGTATTAATCACAAATCATATTTCTTTATCAAATCAGGAAATATGATTTGCCACATCCCTGGGTGATGAATAATGGCTTACAATGACTGTGCCAAAGCATCATATTTATACTGGTGGATTGCCACATTTATTATTAGCATTTGGCCTGGCTAACCTGATGTTAACTCCATAAAATGATTGTTTGCTTTATTTTTAGGGTAGAAGAAAGTTTTAAAACCTTATTCTGGTCAATATTTGGCTTATCTGAAGTGATATCTGTGGTGCTGAAGTATGATCATAAATTCATTGAGAATATTGGATATGTACTCTATGGAGTATATAACGTGACTATGGTGGTGGTGCTGCTTAATATGCTAATAGCCATGATCAACAACTCCTATCAGGAAATTGAGGTAAGATGGGAAATTAGATTACAAACTCAATGTACTTAATTATCATTGATAATGAAAATGTTAAAAAAACATGGGAGCTGTTGCTTATTCCATATGCAAGATTAGAGTGCTGTTGAAACACAGATCTTACACTTTGTAAGAGTTAAGGCTGTGTCTGTCCTCCCCAAGTTAGGACTGCATTAATAATTAACAGTGAATCGTTTCTAGTCAACTTCCTTTTTTTTTTTTTTAATGACCATCTGTGAATAAACCAAATTTCCTTTACCTGTGTTTAATGAAAGCAGTTTGTGATATTTTTTACACCCTCTGTCAGTTATGATAATTTATCCATGTGTGTTACCTTAGCTGCATTGTTTGCTTATGAAAGATTGAGTAATATTTCATCTGGCTTTTTGCCCTGTTCTCTACTGGTTAAACGCCCAAGCCCATCTAGGTCTGAAACTCATGTATGCATATTTTAAAAATCCATATTTTCCAAATACCAGGCATACAACCTCGATACAGATTTTTTTTTTTTTTTTTTTTTTTTTTTGGAGTGTCTAAGTCTGCAAGACATAACTGCATGGACATTCACAAAAAGCAACTTTTAAAGGATATTAACACAGCCCTCAAAGATATGAACAGGTTTCTGCAGAAAGGCATTTGCAGGGTTTATCAACCTTGTTCAATAGTATTGCTATTAGCAGACTGGATTTGCTAAATGATTTAGACATAAACAACTCCCTGCTAATGTCAATAAAGGCAGAAAAAAATTTATTTGAATAATAATGCTGACTCACCTCTTCTTTCTGATTTGTTAAATGTCAAGTTTCTGTAGTTGGGTTTGTATTAATTATTTGTTCTAATCTCCCCTCAGAAGCTGACACTGCAAAAGGCCACGGCTGAAAATATTTTCTCACTGTAATGTCTGATTCATCCATGCACTGTATTGCAAATACAACTCTATCTTGTGCATGCTGTAACTACGTCTAAATGTCAGACAGTCCTTACATATGTTCTCTGTCCTAGAAGCTTTCCCACATGCAGAAGGCAGAGTCATTTCCCCAAAGGGTTTAAACCACTTAAGATCAAGAGTCTTCCTGAATCCTCTTTTACTTAAACAAGAATTACTTCTGAAGGGGTCTCAGCCTCTTGCTGCATTTTGTATTTTATTGTGGTAGGTAGAGATGCTCTTGAAAGTTTCTGAAGAAAAATCTCTAAAACTACCTGAATAGGTGGCCTATATTAACTTTCTAGTCTAAACTTTCTGATGACCATCTTCCTGGAAAAATGCTTTATTGTCCTTCTTGATTGCATGGAATTTTTCAAAACTTTGTTAAAGACTACTTGTAACTATCAGCAAGCAAAACAAGTGTGAGTGATTTGGCCAATCCCCTCCCACTTGAGGCATGGGAAAAACTAGTAAATCTCATACTATTTCCTTTCAACCCTCAGTAGCAGGGAGATTAAAGACAGAGTCATCCTACTGACTGCAGAGAAAGTCCCTTTTGCCAATGTGTCCATCTGACAATAGAAATGTCAGTAATGACAGAGGATGGTCATTACTTAGGAATTAAAATCCATTATGGTCAGCGGGGACATGTTTTACTGTTAGCTGGAGTGACAAGACCATAGTCTCATGCTTTCCATTGAACATCCCTCTTCAACTAATTCTGTTTATGCCTCAAGTATTAGTGCTTCCTGCCAACTTTGCATTTATGGAAAGAAAAAATTATTTTGCCACCCAGAAACCAGAATTACTTCTATCAGTGGATTCTTAACTGCTTAAAAGAAAAGCATTAAAACTGTTCACAAGTGATTTCTACTGTAATTCAGCTTAAGGCTTCTGTGAGGTGCAACCCCAAACAATGACAAGACCAAACGGCAGAAGTGAGTGCTGCTCCATTGGTGAAGACATATTGCTGTAACCACGACAGTTCATCTCAGTTGTGTTATGCCAGTTTTTGATGAGGTTTCAGAGGTACAGGGTAATCAAAGGTTATTAATTTCAGCAGCACACAGATGTACATGAGTACAGGGTGTTGGCAGACCCACGCTTCTATTGATGCTGCTGGCCTCCATATAAACCACAATGAGAACAGCTGTCGAGCAGCTGTATCTCATCCTTTCTTTTGCCTGAAATATGGTCCTCATACACGGCCCTGACCATCCTCCTAAATAAATGCCAAACAGATCCATAAAGTATGTGCTAACCTTGCCCTTGTACTTGGAAGTGATCCTGGCCCACCTTGACAGCTCATAAAGGAGATTCACAGGCACTGAGTGATGGACTTTTTCTCCACCTTTATCCACTGACGTGAATAGTAAGAGAATTAAGGTGTATTGATCTAGAGATACATGATGGTGAATGCAAGCAGGATCTGCGAGGAAATCAGCTAATTATAGACGAAATCAGCAACCTAGCCTCTCCTAGCCTCCTCCCTGTATGGGGGATTCCTGGCAAAAGCAGTGATAACAGACAGCTGGCAGTTCGACAGCATCACAGTTAATCAGAGACAGGCTTTGCTGTTGTCGCGCACATAACAGCTTCTTCTGCTTTCCATGACTCTGTATGTGTTCTGACACACTCTTTTATCAGCATAGCACAAGCACCAGATTGTTACTGAAAGACAACCCCTTTGATATCCAAGGAAATAGGAATAGTCTAGTATTTGAAGGACTTACACTCTCAGTTTATCCATTGCTTTGTTCCAATTTTCCTTATTTTAAGATTACCTACAAAGATGTGTGCAGGGGTCTTGTTTTTGGCAAACAGAAATCTGATTCTAGTAAAATCCTACCTGTATGATTGTCCTTCTCACAGCTAAATTCCTTCCTATTTACTAATTATGCATTTGGGTGTTCTTTGTTTTTTTTTTTCTCTTCCGTTCCCAAGGAGGATGCAGATGTGGAGTGGAAGTTTGCACGTGCCAAGCTCTGGCTATCCTACTTTGACGAAGGAAGGACTTTACCTGCTCCTTTTAATCTAGTGCCAAGCCCTAAATCATTTTATTATCTCATACTGAGAATAAAAATGTGCCTCATAAAACTCTGCAAATCTAAGGCCAAAAACTGTGAAAATGATCTTGAGATGGGGATGTTGAATTCCAAACAACGGGTATGTTATATCTTCACTTTTCACCTTCTTTGTAGAAAGGATTTGTGCCAGGAACCTTCTGAAGGGGGTTACATGGTACACAGGTAGATGAGGGACAGCACAGCCTCTTACTCGGCCTCATCATTGCATGTTACTTGTATTACATTGCATCTAGAGGGTCCTCCCAGACTTGTGGCCTCATTATACTAGGCACTGTCTGGACACCAGGAAAAGAGCAACTTTTATAAAAGCAGGCATTTTTATGAGGGAGTTTCCCAAGGTCAAAAAAGCAAGGTCAAATACAAAGGGCAGAAACAGGCACAAATAGGATCCCAACTTGTCTTGACTCCTCATCTTCCCAGCAGGCCTTTATGCCTTTTCAAAACATCCACCTTCTTTTAAGTGATTTCCAAATTAATTTTACCGTCATTACAACATTTACTGCCATTCCAGGTTTGGGAACAACTTTCCAAGGTGCTTAATACCACCTCCTAGATACCTAAAGCTATAATTAACAACCTCTCTACTTACATCTGCCAAGTGATGTGTAGCGACTTACGGGTAGATTCTGCTTCAGCCAACACCCCTTTGGTCATTTGAAATAGAAATTTTCTTTGGAAATACTGGCTACACAGCAGCATGCTTTCCTCAGCACCAGTGAGTGTCTGCCTGACACATCAAGAGATGCAAGAATATGGTTATCATCCAGACCCTTCCCAACAGAATTAGCTTTTCTCCCCCATGGGAAAATGACAGAGAAATTAGAGAAAATAATGTTGCCTGTGGAAATTATTACCTGCAACACAGCACAGAGCGTCACTGGGATGAAGTATTCCTAGCACATAAATTTATAACAATCACAATTCCACTCACAGGGCAAGTCCACCTGCTTTACAGTGGAGAAGAAAACACCCTAAACATTCACAGGAACTCAGCCACAGCTGTTCGGCTGCTGGCATCGAATTTGGTGGATTCAAAGATGCAAGAAGGCAGCTTTGCTTGAAAGTGTCCTGGCCTTTATTTAATTTTCTCAGCTCAAGCTGGGTTTGAAACAAGAGAACAACACAGGAGAACCCATTCCTGGAAGAAAAGAAAAGCCCTCTGAAATGTGTCGTGTCTTATTTCTTACAGTAAGTGCATGTGAGAGGCTGGTGTGGCTCCTTGACAGGCTGGCCAGCCTTTCCAGGGCACAGTGCTATTCCCTCAGCCTGCTCTCAGACCCAGCCAGCCAGGCTGTAAACCCCCAGCTGTGTGGAAATACGCATGAGAAGGAAGAAGTGGGTGACACTGGGACCCTCCAACTGAGATGTGAGCAGCCAACCCCCAGTTTTAAGCTTGCAAAAGGGAAGAGGTGTAATAAGAAAGACGGAGGAGAAAGAAAGGAAGGTTGGAGGAGTCCGAAGAGTTTGCTTTTGTAATGTGCAACCTGCTTTTGGGCTTTGTCTGGATCTCTTGGCTCTCCTTGAAGGAGAAAACAGCTGAGCAAGACAACTCATGGTGAACCATCCAGCTCCAGGCACAGGCCGTGGCCTTGGAGGAGATCATGTTCCCATGAGTTTAAGAGAACTGCTCAGGTCTGATGTTCGTTCAGTCTCTGCCAGAGCCTAAATTGAAGGGAGAAGTATATCCATGGAGTCTACTCCATATTATCAATTAATTTAACTACCCAACACAGTAAGCATTACCAAGGTAGATGAACATTTGGGGGCATTTTACTCTATAAATTCATTTAACATTACTATGATTAGTGAAAGATCCGCTAGAACAGTGGAGTCTGGAAATAAAAGAAATGTTTGTCCTTTAACTATCTCAAATAATGATTAAAAAAGGTAATATTTTTAAAACATTATTTGAATCAGACCACATGAAGCTTGCTTTGTTTTAAATTTAATTTCTGCTTCAAAGCATAAACCAAAGTAATAAAATTTTGTCTAAGCCCTTTCTTCCCCAAGCCACATGAGTGACAATGTCTAGCTTGCCCTTTTTCATGGAACTCATGCAAAATTCATAGTTTCCACAGCTTTGACATAAACAGTTAAGAGTATCAGTCATTCCTTGCTTGCCTGTTGATTTTATTCACAAATCATTTTCAAAACAGTCTCTGTAAGACCATGGAACACCTGATGAGTAAGAAACAAAAAAAAAATAATGACATGATTACATCAGACTTTTAGTTCAATCATTATCAGCATCCTGATTAAAAAAAAAAAAATAACAACAACAAAAAAAAATCACTTATTTCTCAGGATCTCTGGTCCAGTCAGGGAAGAAAAACCCTTAACCAGATCTTTCTCTGCACATACACTTGCATATAGGTTCAGAGACCTATAACATGTATTGGTTCCTTTGGGTCTATGATATGAATTAATTCCTTTGAATAAGTGATTTTTTTTCATTAGCACTAGAACCAAAATGTTCTGAGGTGGATAAGAGAGTCAAAGAAATCTGTTACAAATATTGTGTGCAGTCTTCAGAAAAATCTCCTTGAAAGCTTCTAGAGTACAAAATTAGTAGTTGTGATGTGCTCTGATAAAAACTACTGCTCTATCTAAAAAAAAAAGCATATTTTCATTGAGCTAAAAAAGTAGCAAATGGTACTGCTGTTTTAAAAGGACTGATGAAAATCAATTCTGTTTCAGAATTTATTTTCATACCACATCAATTTGTTCTCTTTAAACAAGAACATTTATTTTTCTTCCTTTCTTAAAATGTGTTCTGAATTAATAATCACCAATCTATATTAGATTAACATATTTTGTGCCTCTTAATACCTTCTTGTCTAAAACTTGTGAGAGAATACCATTTTTCTCTAGACAATTTAGAATCCAAATTTTTCAGTAATTTGTGGGTTTTGACCTTTTTCTGACTTCCAAATGTTTACTTTTTTAGACCTGAATGTGCTAGCTTTTATTCTACTCATACATTGAACCATTTCCTACTGTTTTTATAAAGCTCTGTTTAGTTTGGGGCTGTCTGGATATGAGAAGTTATCATTGATTTAATTATGTCATGATGTTTTATAATTTCAGAAAGTTCGTTTTCACTCTAGC
The DNA here is from genome assembly GCF_047716275.1 of Strix uralensis. Classification (NCBI taxonomy): domain Eukaryota; kingdom Metazoa; phylum Chordata; class Aves; order Strigiformes; family Strigidae; genus Strix; species Strix uralensis. Next base: position 19,958,480 of record NC_133985.1, read on the forward strand.
ACTCGAAATACAGAAAATTATTCTGGGAAGAATGCTTATAACAAGCCCACAAGATATCAGGTAATCACAGCATGAAAGCAAGAGTCAGGGAAGAGATCTGTCAGTGAACAGCTCTTACCTGCCAGGGTCATGTTTGTTTTCTTCCCGTCAATGCCAGGCTGTGGCTTAGCACGGGCACAGGACTGGGTTGGGGCACTTCAGAGACAAACGCAGCCTATCACCCATGGAAATACAGATGGTGCTAGTGTTTGCCATGCTAATTAATTCCACTCAAGGGTATTTAATTTAATACAAGAAATATCATTCAAGCTTTAATCCTCCAATCTTGCATTGACAGCATTTCATTTGTCATGGCATATAGTCATCTCTCCAGCCTTTGCATTAACATTTGCATGTGCTTTCTCTGGCAGTGACTTGTCCTACCAAGCTAAACCTGCAATGTGGTATGGTTCAAAAATACCTGTGGCTGCAGTGGTGGCACAGGGTGCCGCAGTCATCGCAGCAACTAACACAACTGTCTGTCTTGGCTGGAGTGTTTGTGCCAGCAGATGTATTATTTCTTGTGAAAACATGTGTAGTAGGGTACCACAATAAGCAAAATGTGCCCCACAGGATTTTTTCCTTGTTTTTTAACATAAAGTGAAAAGAAATCTGACGGCACGTGATATGTCTGAAGGAGCCAACATTAAAGACAGTTGAGGAAAGCAATAGTTAAGTCGGATAAAATGTGCAATGACAATTCTAGAAGTGGTTTGTCTTGCGTTGGTACAGCATCCAGCACAGCGGGCTCCTAGGCTCTACAGCAGACCAGTAACAAACTCCTGCTGGTGTTAAAAGTTGTTCAGGTTTTTGTGTCAGGGTAGAAGGAGTATCTAAAAATCTAAGTCAGAAGGGGGATACATTCACTCTGGCATCTGGAGTTATTTGGCTTGATACCATCAAAGGCAAAGAGAAGAGATGATTGTGTCCCGCTCAAAATGGTATTTCAGCATTTCTGACATTTTCCCATCCAGCCAAACCCACAGGTAACGGAAAGATGTGTCAGCCTCTGCTGGACTCATTCTCTGCCTGTAGCTATTCTTTCTCAATGAGACCGCCTAATGTTTGTGGTAAATTAGTCCCTTATTTCCAAGGTTGAAAAAGCCAAAGGCGACCGTGAATAATAGAAAAAGATAACTACCTGTTATTTTGCCTTAATAATGCTCCTACTAGGTTTGTCTTCAAATGATCTTCGGAAGTTTCAGTTGCTGCAGGAAGAGATTGCCCAAATAACATAAGGAGAGTGTAATAGTCTTGATTATCTAAAGAACAGTTTGATAATCTGGCCAGCAAGCTTTCTTCTACAACTGGGGAATCTTTGAAGCAGTAGCTTCTTGCTGAACTCTTTTCTTTAATTGTATTTATCAAGTGATGTGTCTGCAGTCTGTGTACTTGGACTACATACACACAGTACTCTTGAGGGGTAACAAAAATACCCAGAAACTAAACATGCAATAATTTGAAAAGTAGGAAGAACACGTCAACACATAGCCATCGTGATCTTGGAATAAACTACTCCAAGCAAAATAATATCTTGATCAAACCCTCTTGAGCTGAGACTTTAAGATGGAGCACTGCTAAAATGCTGTGCTAAGCTCAGAAGTTTTTCCGTCTTTCAGCACCGCAGTCTGTCACGCTATCAACAACATCTTCATCTACAAAACTCAGGAAAGGATTTGTCAGGAAAAAACAGAGGGAATAGTTTGTACTTTTAAGGGCTCAGAGGTATATTTCTTTGCTGCTTTGACAGACAAAATAGCACACACGTGAGAAATGAGCAAAATCCTTTGCCCGCTTCACTCTCAAACTCTTCTACTGCCTAACGGATAACATGTGCAGTTGAGATCACCAGCTTTGAAATCTGATACCCCAGTGAGTAGCTGCCCCCTCTGATCACTTCTGACTTTTGTTTGATTTTGACCAGGGACATGAAGGTGCAAAGCATTTCCTCCCATTAGCGCTGCCCTGGGACCTCCCACACTCATGCCAAATGACATCTGCAGTGCTCACAAACACAGCATCAGGAAGAAACCTGTGAATTAAATAGCAGTATTAAGGTCTGTAACAATGTGAGCTTCAAAGGTGCATATAAGTGAAGTCCAGAATAAAACACTATAAATAGTGAAGTGGGAAGACAGCATGGCCTCCACATTAAAGACAAGGAACTGAGGTCCAGCAGGACTTATCAGACCTGAAACACCTATGGTTGAACCAGAAATTGAGCCCTAAATCTCATGAGTCCCATTTGTGGCCTTGGCCACAAATCTGTCCTTTTCTTCTCACATCCCTTTGTGCTAGAAGGTATAGAAGGAGTTCAGATAGCCAATGGCAAATGCACAGCTTGAAGGTTGTGCCAATAAATACATAAAAAAAGATGGAATTCAGTACAGAGTTATAATTTACAAATGCCTGACCTGTTCCTAGAACCTATTCTCTTAAGACCAACACTCAGTAGTTGAGTTGTTCCTTAGTATAAAAATCTCTAAGACCTGAAGAATTTCAGTTAACTTTTAGAGAAAGGGGGAATAGTACTTTATAGAAATCAGCTATATTTGAATTGTTTCAGGTTTAGCATTCATTATCAAGAGGCTGTCTGTAAGTTTTGTTCAGCATTTCCCTGCAGTAAGCAGGATAATTTGCCAAGAGGCTACTTCACTCATTGTAGCTAAAAGGGGCAGTACTGGGGAGAAGGGAAGAAGCAAGGCTTAGAAGCCACAGTGCAATATCAAGGTAAAAATTAATGACTTTCCTAAAGCTATTGGCAGAAATATCTACTAAGTGGCTAAGTAGACTCTTGTTAAAAAGTGGTCACATTTTTAATATTTAATTCCTGTAGACAAATCTGTGTACAACAGGTATTTGGTAGACTAGGCAGCCTTAAGCTTGTGATTTCTATCACACAGAGTGGTTAATATAGGGTAGCATTTGAGTAGTGTCCATCAAAAATACAAGCTGTATGGGAACTGGAGCAGATAGATGTTATGTTATCATATTCTTCCAGGTAATAAGCGCATTCCCTGTGTGCTGATTCTTTGTTTTAGTTGACATTTTCTCTGTTGTCTGTTCTGAAACAATAATTTCTTTTTGGATCCAGGATTTCCCTACTTTCCCCAAACATTACTTCATTTATGTTTTCTCAGGTGACAACCCTACCTCCCTCTGGATTCTACTACCTTGGCCATCTTCAACACACCGTACGTGCGCTGTGCCTCATCTCTGTTGCCTTAATGACTCACCCGGTTAGCCAGATGCCTCTTTGATACAAGGACAGGTCTTAGACATCCCATATTCCATGACTGCATGACATATACAAGTGACTGGATCCTTCTTTGATGTTCACATGCCTTTTGCACTGCTATAATTCATATTTGGCTACTAAGAAAAAAGAGCGGGTGTACTGAGCTCTTAATTCATATTTCACACTCCTTGCAGCATTTTTCAGTGATGTTCAAAGCAGAGGCTTGTGATTGCTCTGTGAATAAGTGATCTCATGCCAGGAGAGGCTTCTTCCTTAACAGTGGCCATCTGGTCAGTGAAAGACATTTATGTATCTGTTCTTGGATGCTCAGTGATCTCTCCTCTGTTTACAGAGGATGGACCTAAATCATTGTCTTGGAAAGAGCAATCCTTTTTATGTTCATCATAGATGAGATTTTTTTTCCCCGTTGATGAGTGTGTTTTCTGTAGTGAAGAGCAGGCAATGATGCAGGCCTTCAGCTGTAACCCAGTGTGCAGCCCAAGATTGCCAAAGTTACTTTCCTTCTAGATAAATGTAACATGCATTTTTGGAACAATATCACATTGCAAGCTCATATCCATAGCCATCTTCTACTATTTTCATATACGCTGTTCCTTACTAACAATTATCTCCCAATCTACATGGCTCTATTTTTTCCCCATGCATGTCCCTTAAAATCTGCCATTTCCTTAAGAAACTGCTCTCACTTAAGCCAAGTCCTCCACTTCTGTTCAAACTCTCTCTTCTCTGTCCTTCACTAAAATTATTTTCTCTCCTAAAATCCTGATTGCAAGGCAAACAGAGTCTTTCTTTTAACCTCAGGTCAGATGTTTAGTTCATCATGGTGAGAGAGTTTGCTAAAATCATGAATTAACCATATATTTCTTCCTGTAAAATGTTTTTTTATTGATACCTTAAACAGCAACATGCTAAAGGAAGATTCTGGATCCCATTTCTTAGCTTGTTATTGGATCATCTGTGTTTTCTTTCTGTCTGTGGGACATAGTCTGCATACAAGTGCATCCCACAAAATACCCCAAAGTGCCTGGTACGTGGGCTCATTATGGAATGGCTGTCAATCAACTATTGTACAAAGTTCATAATACAAAGTATAAAATAAATGGGAAGTCAATAAAAAAATTCTCTTTACACCCTGTGAAGCCAGGTTTTATTCATACTGAAATCAGGTGTCTGAACTGCTCATAATGAGTCTAGAATCAAGGCAATGTGGAGAGCTTGTGTTAAGATAAGTGTTTCTGTTCTCTTTTCAGAAAATAATGAAACGTCTGATTAAGCGGTATGTACTGAAGGCTCAGGTTGACCGAGAAAATGATGAGGTCAATGAAGGCAAGTAGATTTTTATAATTGATACAGAATAGAGCATGTAATGGTATTGCTATTGATATGGCCAGTAAAAGAGTTGAGCTTAGATAACATCCTCTGTAGAGAGAGAGCAGACTCATGCTCACACTAAGGTGAGCAGTGGTGACTCTGAGCCACCTTTATGCTCTTGAAATTCTGGGTACTTAATTTTCCTTAGCAGAGCATATATATCATAGGATCTGTCTTTATGTAATCCTGCTCTGCCCTACAGTTCTACTTCTTCTTGCTTTATGACACCCACAATCCTGCCAGCACCCAACCTTGTCTTGGGATCTAAGTAAAGCAATTTTTGACTGTACTGCCCATGCCCAAAGACTTTTTTTGAACTGGATAAGGATTTGTATGGCCATGGTGTCATGTAGCATTTATATGCAGATGGAGAAGAACCTCCTTCTAACACCTCTTAACTGCTACACTCCTGCAAATGGCCTGTGTAGGTGGAGATCAATATGTGGAGAGAGAACAGACTTGAGGAAAAATATGAACTTTCCATACATATTTGCTATTGCTGTCAGTACCACTACTGCCAGTACAGGTTATTTCTTGTAAGTCAAATAGTAAGTGTATAAATGCAGAGACTTCATATGGAGCTCCACACACATTCATTACCAAGGAGACTGAAATTAATGCTTTCTCAGGTAAAAACCATAGAGATTAATTATTTGGTTCAATATTGCTAACAAGAGTATTTTCTTCCGTTTAGGAGAACTTAAAGAGATTAAACAAGATATTTCCAGTCTCCGCTATGAACTCTTAGAGGAAAAGTCACAAGCTACTGGCGAGCTGGCAAGACTTATACAGCAGCTGAGCGACAAATTTGGGAAGAACTTAAATAAGGACATTTGATGGTGAACACAGAGAAAGGCAACTGGTTTTCTAAACATTATTCAATCTCAACCAGCATCTTAGGAGGGCAAAAACCATGCGAAAGATGGGTACTGCACACTCAGCTTTTGCTAACTAGCAAGTCTTGGTAGGAGCACATTGTGTTACTGCTGTGCTTGGTGAGTTACCAGTTAAAGCTTTTATGGTACAAAAGTGACTTACTGGTAAAAATATATGCCCTTTGACATCAGAAATAGATGCACCATAGGGAAGGCACCTCTAGTTAAAGGCAAAAAAGCCAGATCTTCACCATCTGACTCCAGTGAAGACAATGCAACTGGGCTCATTTATACCAACTGAGACTGTACTGATCAGAATTGGGTGAAGTCTGAAGAAAAAATGTGCCAAGTATATTCCTTAAAAAATTTTAAAAATTCCTATCCTTGGGTGTGTATTCTCCTTTTATGTTTACACGGGCATCCATGAAGATAACTTTGAACAGCACTGTGGTTAATGAGTTAATAAGCAAATGAGAAATCATCCGCTGAAATGACTGAGGGGAAGTGTGGCAGGTAGAGGTCATCTACCTTTTAGACTGTATGACAGCGTTGGAAAAAATGAACCAAGCTTGTTGGGTAAAGCATCCATCTGCTAGAACCTAATAAAGGGATTCCCAGCCAAAAACTCCTCTCCGCCTTTTCCAGCTATATTACCTAGTCCACTAACGGATACGGTCTCTTTGTACACACCTAGCCTCTCTTTTGTCCTTAGATGAACCCAGCTTCAACAACGGTGTACTGAAATATTCATAATGATGTAAAACTCACTTCCCAGGAATGCCCAGAAATAACATATATTGTGCTAATGTGCTCAAAGAACATTAATCCAGCGACAGCGATACAACTGAGCTCGGCTTTTGGATTCCAGAGGTAAAACAGCAAGCCATAGGGTGAGATAAATCACAGAGAGCATAGCCCAGTAGTTTCAAACCTTAAAATCAGTACGAAGAGGCTTCAATTCCACTGAGAACATTCTCACAAAAAAAGGAAAAATCATTGTCAAATTTACTGGTTTATATGTTTGGCTCTTACAGAGGACCAGGAAGGGATTAAAATTGTTTTAGCAGTGATACAAGTACTCGGATTGCACTTTTATGACTGGAAAGTGATGAGTCTGCGCGACACAACTACAGACTTGGATTGCTTGGGTTTTTACGTTTGGCTACATGATTTCAACTACTTAAAGCACACCTTACTACTTGGGAACCACTGAACTGTACTGTTTGTTTACAAGAGACACCTGTAAGATGAACATTACATTTAGGTGTCAGCTGAGGAAAACAAGCAGAACCAGAAGGTGACCTGTGATCAGTTCTTAAGTGCCAGATGAGAATACAGATAGCCTAATAGAATAATAGTTATATTTGTACAAAAAACAAAAAAAAGAAAAAAGAAAAAAGTGTACTGTACGTAGATCTGTTTAGAGAAAAAGAAAAATACTGTATTTTTACCTTTAATATGATTATCTTGTATACTGTAATATTTTTACCTAAAAATGGGAAAAGAAATAAAATTACCTCATAATATTTTGTTGTACACTGAGTGAAATATTTGCCTGATCTTTTGACTATCCCATACATGGACATTTTTTTGGTTTTCTGCGATGTCTTAACAGTGAAATCATTATATGAAGCAATTTTGCCATAGGAATTCTGAAGCCTGAAAGAGTCAAAAGGCAAAACTTAAACTAAAATACATTTAAAAGGAATAAAACTAAGAGATCAAAGGTTCTGTGACCAACTGTAGTCTGCAAAAATGACTCCTTATTTGTGGTGCTTAATTTGAAATTATGGATCTTTATCAATGTGTTTGTAAAATTACCTTCTAAGAACAGAAATTCACCACCACAGTGCTGGTACCGAGTGCACAGTCAAAAGAAGTCAAATGAGTAACACTGATGTTTACAGGCTGTAAGGCAACTGAAACAGCACTTGCCCCTGATACCCCGTGTGGGTAAGTGGTACTTTGCAGCACTCCAGCACAGGGTAGCATTTCCTATAACTGTTGTTTGCAAATGGGGGAAATCTGTTTCTTTGCATGATAGTTCTTGCAATGTAGTGCCGTGATGAAACACTTAAACGTTCACGTTCAACAGAGAGTACCAAATGTAAGAAGACAGACCCTGCAGGTAACAGTATTTGCAGGAATGATAGCTCATCGCTTTGGGCTGTCTTCCACTACTTAAACAAGGAAATGCTGCTGATTTAAAATATTCAGTTTTCCTCATAAGAAGAAGGAATATCTCTCATGGTAATACTGCTCTTTCCCCTCCCTTCCCCTTGCCCCTTTCCAGTCACTGTGTAAAACTTTTTTCAATTTGGAAAACCAGCTCTGTTGCCACAGCACTGTCTTAAAAATTTCTTTCATTACAGCTCTGCACCTGGCTCCTGCTTTACCCTTCCCGTTCAGTGTTTTAGCATCCCCTAGGAATTTAAGCAGAATTATTCTAGGTAGAACATACCGTAACCACCATAATTTCCATTTCTTATGATACCACATGCCAAGTCGCATGAGAAAGTTAAGTGGAAATGCTATGATGCACTTCCATTTTGTACATTTAAATACAGCTCAACAAAAGGCCTGTCCTAAAGTCCAGCAGCGCCAACAGGAATGTTCTCCTACTGCTGAATATTGCAGTCAATGCATGTTCTGGTCAGCACAAATAACACCATGCTGTGAATAGCTTTGCTGAATTATCTGGGCCCAGGCAGAGGTATAGCCGTGCCCCATCAGCTACTGCCTGCTATAGCATCTCTATAAGTGAAGTAGTGCAGTCCTGCCACACACAGCTAGTTAGCATGCAGCTCTGCGTTCAGGAATTTGCTATGAAAGAGAATAATAATTTCTAGGACTTCGAAAGTAGACTAAAAGATGTATAAAAAAATAACCCTTAAAAAAAAATCTGCTTCCTCCTCTTTTGCATTTACATTCCAGGAACTATCAAGGCACGGAGACTTCTTATATAAATATTCATGAGAAGCTAAATCCCACTTCATCAGAGCACTTTTCTCATCTGGTCCCAGGAACATACCCAAGGAAGCTGCACACTATGTATTAATGTGCTATCAGCAGAAATGATGCTAAATTCATGGTTTATTCTCCAAACTCTGTTTGTAAGAAATTAAAATCAAGAAGCCTTACTAAAAGATCCAGGAGAGAAGTTAGAGAGTTTGAAGAGGAAAAATCAAAGTAGATGGGTCCCAGACTGGATTAGACCTGAGAGATGCAGGTCCCATCTCCCATCACTGGTGGGACCTCATGGCAGGTCAGTCTCACAGCAACCCACCTGCTGAGTTAGATTGGATCCAGTCTGTAACAGCTCTTTTGGCTTTGAAATACGGGATTTAATATTCCTTGGACAAGTTCATACCACAAAGGAATGGAACTTTGCCCAAACTCATTGCAGGTACAGAATTATAACTTTTATGGGAAATATGTTAGAGAGGGGCCAGACAAAGATGAAACTAACCTGAAGTCATCCACACAAGTGTGAATAGTCTCAAGAGATCATCCTAATTCTGCAAATCCCACAGGCCAATCAAACTAGAATTTAAATAGACACCCTGAAGAAGATCAGAACAAAGCCATTAACTATCCAATCTTCTTTTACTGACTGCTCGAGTCTTCAGACAATTGTTTCAGACCTTGTAAAGACCAAACCAGTCAGCTGCTGCTAACAGAAAGGGAGCAAACAACAGAAAGCATTAACATGACTTGAAATAGCTGAACTGCCAGGTTTTAAGCCAGGAAACCCTGCTGACCAGAGGTGCAAATCCTGAAACAAAGGAGCTGCCCGAGGGCATCTGGCATCATGCCACTCTTTTCAGCAGCATGGGCTGGGCTTTGCAGCCCGCAGGGTGGAGGTGGTGCTTCATACACAGTTTTGCTCTCACAGCTGGACTAATTCTGCCTGTAACTTCAGAGAACGACTAACTACTACTGTTCCCAGTTCCCACAAAACACGGTTTAAAAGTAAATAAGAAGCAAGAATGGTGTCATGAATAATAGTTTGGAAGACTGCCTGCATCCTGACCAGAGCTCACAGCACATTAAATTGTCAGAGCTAGGCTTTATTTTTAATTAATCTACATGAGAAAAGCATTTCCAGCAGGCCAAAAGAAATTGCCCTAATTAAAAGATGTAAGAGATTAAGGATCACTCAGCAAGGACAAGCTGGGACACAGTCCATCACCACAAAGGCCGGAGACCCGAGCAGCGTGGACAGGGTTTCAAATACATCTCCAGGTCTGAGCCGCCGCCCTGGGCTGCAGGTGGGGAGGGAGGAGGCAGCACCCATCCTGCAGCCCAGCAGCACCCTGTCACAGAGCACCTCTGCTGCTTCTCACACCCCGGGCAGGAACCCGGCAAACAGGTCTTTTCATTCCTAATTTGGCTTGTATTTTCTTTCCTGACTAACCAACATGTAGGGCAATGAGAGCCAGGACTTCATAGCCAAGGCTACCCAGACTCTCCTGCAAGATGGCTTTCAGATGGGGAGGATAGATGTTTCCTTTATCCAGACATTATAAATACTTTCCTTATGGCCTAGCCTGACCCCTAAAAGCAGCTCTGCCCTTGTTTTGGCCACAAATCCCTCGCCGCTACAGAGTTAAACACTACAGTCAGCAGGTCCCATTGCTCCCTCCTTCACTCACTTGGTTCATGCCCGTCATCTCACCTTGCCAGTGACTGGGCTGTAAACCCTGCAGGTGGGAGACCTGATGCTGGACAAACTACGGCCTTGAGGAGCTTACATTTTTAGTAAAAAAGGATAGAGAGGGCATAGGAGAAATAGCCCTAGCTTCCAATGAGGGAAGGATGGTGTAGAGAAATTCAGGGATTTGCTTTAATGAGCTGGAAGTCAGGGACCAAAAATGGATCTGTGGCTCTGAATCTTATCTGGGGTTATATATACTCATTAGTTTCACTCTCTCTTGCTCTCTCTGTCCTGCATCTTTGTAGGGTACATCCTCAGGTATGAGGGATAAAATCTGCCAATGCTGACTGCGAGCGGCACAAGAGCAACAATAAGAAAAAAGAATCATTGCCTCTGTTATCATATATCACTTTGGGAAGTGATCCCCTCAATCTCTGGGAGGTTTTAATGGCTCCATATCAATAATCAGATAAGTCTTCACTACAGTTGAATTTAAATAAAGCCTAATAGAAAGGGAGATAATAAGTAAAGGGGCAAAATAACTAGACTGGTTCTGGAATTTGTAATGCCTTTAATAGCAAGTAAAAGGGCACACGCTTAAGGTCATTTGAGACAGATATTTAACACAAACCTGCAGTGTGATAAAGGGGATTTGGAAGGGCTTAAAAGGTTAATGAATAGCTGACGAGCTTGTTAATATATAACTAATGTTTACTATAATACAGACTAATATTTAATTCCCTTACTAATGATTAATTATTCTGCTGCAAGGGTTTAATTAGGGCTTACACAGCAGGAGCAGGGGGGGATCTGGTGCTGAGATGAATTTCCATTGCTGGCCCCGACTCCAGGCTCTCCTCCGGCAGCTGCCCCTGCGGCGGGCACAGCTTTTGGTGTCACAGGAAGCAGGATGCTGGTGGCTGAGATCTTCCTTAGGATGAAGGTCATTCTCTTGTGCATCCAAACGGGTGGCACACAGACTCCGTAGCAAGTCGCTTTTGAAAACAAGCAAACAAATCCCAAAAGGAAACTTGTCCCCGTATGCCAGCGGCTGACAGCATCGTGCACTGCAGCCGTGCTCTTGCCTCAGAGAAGGTCTCCCAGTCTCCTTATACTGGTATCCAGCATCGCTTCTGATCACAAGGATTGTGGAACGGGGGTTGTGATAACTCGCTTCAAGGTTTTCGTTTGAAAATGAGAGCTTCTACAAATTAAAAAGCTGATTTTGTGCAAAAGTGTTTTCTGTATGAAAATGTGCTATGGGCCAAATTTGCATGATGGTTCCCAAGCACAAATAACAGAAGTGCATTCATCCTATAAAGGAAGTTGTTGGGCACGTGCATTTAGAAACAACACTGACAGATTTTAGCAGTCATACCTGCAGCCAGCCAGGACAGACAGACAATCCTTCAGCAAGCTTCTCTGAAGACCACACTCCTCATCCCAACTCTGCATTTGCAGCCAGCCAAGTGAGCTCATAGCTTAGTGATATTTATTTTGGTCATCTTTTCCCCAAAGTCCACAGTAACACCATATCCATGTCACAGCTCTTAGGGTCATCAAACCTGAAGCCTGTTGAAGTAACACTTAGTCAAACCTTCAACTAAAGAGAGGCCACCAACTTCATTCAAGGGGCAGTTACTAAGCACATTTAAGAGCATGACTCCAGCTCATGGGTTTCCGGCAGTTTCTGATTTCTTATAACAAAGCAATGTTATTGAGATTAAAGTCCGACAGTGAACAAACAATAGATATCTCATCAGAAGTACTATTCACTGCAGAGTAAAAAGACACAACTTGAAGGAGACTTTTGTACTTATTAAACACTCTCAAGCATGTGTTGTGTACCTAACAGCACCTACCTTGGTCCCTGCTGCCATCTAGCCATTACACCAGAACACATTTTTCTTGATGCTGCACAGCCACTACCTCTGCTGTGACAGGGATCGGTGCAGGAAATCCAGTGTGGGTGTGTGACAGCAGAGGTAGCCCATCGCAGGCACACGAGCTGCAGAGAGGAGTGGGGTCCTGGAGCAAACCAGCCGCCACTCTGCTGAAGGGAAGGATGGAAGAGATGGTGTTATGGCCCTGAACCACAAACCTCCAGCAGGTTTTGCTTTCAGAGCAGAACAGGGTGGGAGCAGGACTCTGCAGGCAGGAAATTCTGCAGGGGAATGAGGGCAGGAGATTTGCACCCATGGCAGCTGAGCTGCAGCATGGAGACTGTGGTGTACATCACCTGGCTGTGCCTGATCACCCTGTTGCATAAATCATAGCTCAGGAACTCTGGGGTTTATTTTTCTTTTTTTTTTTTAACTTTTAAAAACGCATTTGTGGGGTTCATGTTCCACAGCCTTCCCAAGGGGAAAATAAGGAGGAGGGAAAGGTGCAACTGGAAGTACAATGAAATGAGAGGAAAAAGTGTTACAAATGGATGTCAGCAGGCATAAATTAAAGTAATAGCCCTTCCTCAACTGGAGTTACAGGCACACAGCACCAGCTGCTGTCTCTGAACACCTTTCCCCCATGCTGTGCAGACATCTCAGGGGTTTAAACGTGGCATAGATATACCTGTAGTCTGCTAAAAGCCAGCCCCGGTCTTAAGTGCTGGGTATAGCTCAGAGAGACCATAAGGTAATAGGAATAATTGTGCCTGGTAAAGTCAATTGATGCCACAGCCTGCAATAACCCCACAACTCTTAAGACCTCCAAGTAGCCTGGTAGTCTGAGAGGAGAGGAACTATTTATTTCCCATTGTTTCAGGAGGTTTTTTTCTGGCTTTTATCTGTAAAAGTTCAAACCTCTTGTCCCTGCAGAGAGCTGCAAGGTTTTTCCCTATATATTCTCCATGCTTTGGAGTAAAGGCTGTGGGTATCTCATCGGGATTTCAGTGGGCACGTCCATTTACAAGAGGAAAACACAACCTAAAGCATTCCCAAACTCAAACACAAACTCGCTTGGGTGACGGTCGAGAGAGGAGGACTCGTGCCCGGTGCTGCTGGTTGCGGTGGGAGCCGGCAGGCTGTGCTCCTGAACAAGGAATCCACAGCTCTGCGTCTCTGATGCTCTAAAATAAAACCAAAGCTACAGGATTTAAAAAAAAAAAAAAAAAAAAAAAAAAAAAAATCCTCTTTCTGCAGGTTCTGCAGGGTTTTTCTTCAGCTCATTATAGCAACCTGCCTACATGCTTCAACAATGCATAAAGCCACAAGAATCTGGCTCTTATTAAACTGTATTATTACACCAAAGAAATGTTGAACTGCTGCTTTCTTGTTAGAATGAAAGACAATATTTCTTCAGCTGACTTTAATGCACTCAGATAGGTTTTCTTCTCTGTACCATCTTACCTTTTTTTCTGGTAAATGCCTACCTTGCTCCCAGGGGACCACGTCTTTCAGTATCTTGCACTCATTCACACCTGCACAAAATAGAGATAAAAAGCTACATAAGCAAAATTTTTCCTTCAGCTGAATCTTGTGTTTAGGATCTACCGTAGCCAAATCACTACCCGCTGCTTCCCCCCAAAGTGGAGATTCAGCTATTTATACTTATTTAAAAAAATATGATTAGGTTCTCCTCCAATCCGTATTTACCTAAGCCAAAACCAAACTGCTTTAAACTTGAAAACAAAATCATGTTTCCACTATCATCTCACATAATAATCATGAGTTTCTTCATCCATCCTTCAAATTTTAGTACTATTTCTAACAAAACGTGGAAAATTCCTAGATCTGAGGTACCAAGACACTTGTGATGGCAAAGTGAGTGACAGCTCTTTTCAAATTCTAATAGGGAATCCCTCCAGCATTCATCCTTCTTGGAGCTGGAATTTAGCCTTTGGCCTTTACTCTTTCTAGGCACAAAGCCTGCCTTTGATAAGAGATAACGCTTTAGTTGTAACCTAAACTTCTGTAAGTACAGTAGTTTATTTCTTGCTATTCTTCTTGCAGTGGTGAGTCAGAAATCTTTGCGTTATGACAACTTAAACCAACGAACTTGATGCTCCCAGATGCAATTAAGAGACAGGCAAAAGCAAAAGGGTCAAGTGCACCTCTCCTGTGCCGAAGCCAGTGTAACCTCATTCCTGACATTTAGGTCTCCAGTGATACCAAGACGATCTGGTAATAATAAGGGACTCCTCTGGGTGAAAGACAGGAGTGGTACAGAATTACTGGGATGACACATCCACCACATCTTCAATTTTAATTGGGGTTTCACAGTAAAAAATCTGAGTTGTCCCAGATAAGGAAGTTCAACTGCTTCTTGAAAAAAAGAATAAAGCAAAGACACATAAAACGCAGGCTGTAACTGAATTAGTAAGTATCAGAAAAATCAAAGCTAGTCTATCAACAGCTCTGTGTGTCAGTCCCACTGCTTCACGCGCTCCCCACAGCCCTTCTGCTCTCCCGCGCTAGAATTGCAGGGACCTGGAGCCACCCCCACGCCACGGGCACAACCATGTATCGGGGATGTACACAGCAGAAACCACAGCCTGCATCTTGTTCAGGCAGAGGACTGTGGTTCAGAAACATATTGCTATCATCTAAGTCAATCCTCTAAGCCAACCAATTCCAGCAACTCACTTTGAAAATACCACCCACGTACTATAAAAATTCAGATTTCAGATGCAGCCCACAGAGATTAATGAGCGTTTGAATTTATGCCTCAAGAGCTTCTAATAGTTTTATTTTTCTGCTGTACCACTATAATCTTCCTATACATGAAGGTTGCTCACATACTGCCAGCTAGGGAAAGGGCTTGATTTCACAGCTAATAAAAATTGCATTCAGGAAGGAGGAGAAAAAAAAAAAAAAAAAAAAAGATAAAGTAATTGTTATTACGCAGGCTGTATTTTAGCACAAAGTTTAGTTGTGGAAATTGGCGTGTAGTGGACAAGCCGAGTTTCAGGTGGTATTTTTCTCAGTTGAAGCTCCTGTGATGTGCAGGTGGGCGCCGTGCTGGGCACACGGCAGGGCAGTACAGATGGCACTTGCAGCAGCCTCCATAACACCATGGGGGATGTTCCCTGAGGAAAGCTTTTTGCTGGAGGTTTGAGGAGCAAAGGCAGGAAACAGAAAGCAGTGGAGGTAGCCAGCAAGACCCTTCCAGCATTCCCCAGCTGGACAGACCTTGTGATGATGCCTCGCCACTCAGGCAGCAAATGCTGCTGAAAGCCATCCCACTGAGTGTGCCCATTAAAAGCAATCAAACACACCTCTCTGCACTTACCAGGCACTTCAG
This sequence comes from Strix uralensis, assembly GCF_047716275.1. NCBI lineage: Eukaryota > Metazoa > Chordata > Aves > Strigiformes > Strigidae > Strix > Strix uralensis. The sequence goes on from NC_133985.1 coordinate 19,973,922, forward strand.
TACAAGTACTAAACAAGTGTGTTAGTTTGGGAAGAGCAGACTGGAAGACATCTCTGAGTTTGTATTTTACTCCATTGCACTATGGACACAGGCAGCCCTAGCAGAGCACCTGGGGTTTGGCCTTCCTCTGATAGTGTTGCTTTTCAGATTTCATTTTTTTCCAAGTTTGAATTGGACATCCCGGAGGAAAAAAGGGGAAAGAACCCCAGCATTGGCTGAAAAGCCAAATAATCTTGTTCTCACAGACTGTAAGAAAATCTCTCTGTCCTCTCCATCTCCTTTCAAAATGAAAAGATCTTCACTTAGCACTACCTCCTGTTACATATTTCTGAGTGATTCCAGTACCTATAAAGCTGTAGGAGAGAAACGACATTCTTCTTCTCTACACATTACATGTTAGACACCCTTAAATAACTCTCAGGACTGTCCCATAGACCAGGACTAGACGGACAATGTGAACCACTGCTGTCTGACACTTGTGATATTCCTGCTTCTGCATGTGCATCTGTTTGAGTTGCACTGTGCATAATTCAGCACAATTGTACACATTTTTTGGTTAATGTACTCAAAATAAGCATTACTCAGCTTGATGACTAGGTCTTCGCTTACAGCCATCTGGATGGTTTATTTTAGAAAGTGAATTGGAGGAACGGTGCTTTATTCATAATTATTACGAGGGCTCCGCAAGAACATGAGAGCTGCAGGGATCCAGCTCCTGGATGTGTCTTACCTTTCTCTCATTAGCCTCCAGCTTCAGATTTACCTTAGCAGTCCCAGCATTTTTTGAAGGAGGAAGGTAACATTTATCATTAACCACAACACGCTCTTATCATCAAACTTTGAACAGCAACACCATAAAGGCCACCTGGCTCCAGAGATGACTCAACATAAACCCACCGACTGAGAGTCGCTGCTTACACACCACCAGCTCATGTCAACCTGCGCTGGGCTGCGGCCAGAAAACAGAACTATGCTTGACATTAATGCCAATTAATGTTCAAATGACTCACTCAGACCTTTTCTGGAAGTGGTGCCTTTCAGTGTACCACTTGCTGTGGCTGGAGCCATGCCTGGCAGTGGCAGGCTCAAGATGCCACCGACATAGGTCTGAGAGGCTGCAGGCCTCCTGCAACGCAAAAAGGGAGAGGCACTGTAAATTTAGGAGGGGGTTTTATGTATCTCAGCCAAGCCTCGTGGTACCTAAATGATTTACTGTGCATTTGCTGCATTATTTGCTGTGTCCCTTTTGCCCACACACGGAAGCTAGTGGCTCTGACACATATACCATACATCATCCTAGCTCCAATGGTTTCTTCCTGTTTTCCTCCAAAGGACAGAGTACCATGCTGTTTTCAAGGTAAATACATTTTCCCTTGAGTGCAGAGTTCCTCTTGGGTGAAAAGGTCCCAATCAACCTCTGGAGAGGCAGGAACATGCCCAGCAGCCATGGCAGAATGAGCTGAAATTATCACAAAAACGTCACTGAGACTTTTCATTATAAACATGGTTCTGGTCATTGTGAATAAGCATCCGTCTTGCTAACCCCAGGGTCTTTACATGCCCAGAGGGTAACCACAGGGTATTTATGTGCCCTGGAGAGTAATCACAGGGTATTTACGTGCCCCAGACGCTCCTGCAGTGGCTTTCTCCTTGGAAAAGGCCATGGTGACTGTGGAGCATTTCCCATCTCTGAACCACCAGAGGTTTCAGGATTGGCTTTGCTTTCCCACACCAGCTCCTGCCAAGCGGGGCACAGCCTCTGCACTGCTCGTTTCCCCTGAGCCAAGCCTGCCTGTTTAGAAAACGTTTCCATCTGTAATTACTGCACAATGGGACGAAGAGAGGGTGCTTTGATCACGTATTCATTATTTCTCCCCTGCTTTGAAGATAACTCTGCAGAGTGACAGCAGCTGTTTTAATCCCCAGGTGGTGTCAATAAATACAGGAACTGGTAGTTTAATACAACACTATCTGTGGTTTCATATTCCTTTAATAGCTAATAATAGAACAAAACTACAAAATATAGTAATGATCCCACAGCTGCAAACTACCCATTAAACCAACACAAGACGTGTAAAGGAAGGGTGTTAGCACCCTCAAAGCCAGTGAATCATCTAATGCCCTCCCATCTGCACAAAGGATTGCAGATTTCATTTATTTCTCCAATACCTGTCAGAGCAGAAGTGAATTTTAAAAGGGTATAAAAAATCATCACTGTCAGGACCAGGATGGAAACTTAAATTGTCAGATTTCACAGGAGGGACTGCAAGACACTTCTGCAGGTCTTTCATAACCCTGCTATGTCAGAAAGTTATAGGACTGCTTGCAATTTGATCTGTAAAGGAACTGTTAGTTGGGAAAAATAAGCAAGGCCACCCATTATATTCCACAAAGAACAAAACAAAACAAAAAAATAACAAGATAGAGGATAGATTTGGCTCGCTGAAACAGGCGGATATTCCCTCAACTATATTGCAAGCATCAGGAAGACACATCAGTCTCTTCCCCACTGTGGATTTTTAATAAAAGAAACAGAAGCAAATAAGGAGGGTTGATACCATGAGTCTGCAAGGGCGTCTGTAATCTCAAGCGAGGCAATTTTGCCTATAGTTCTGGCTGTGTGGTCTCCAGGGATGTATTCTTAGCTGGCATTAATTGGCATGGAAAATCAATGCAGCCATGTGTATAAGCTGAGGTTGTTGCCTAGGACTTTCTTTTCCTTCCCCTTCGCTTGCATAGAGGTGTTGTATACTGACAAATTGCTTCTTGGGATGATATGTGCTAACTCCACAGTTGCTCCAGTAAACTCATTTTTCTTTAATCCCCTCTGGTCCAGAGGCTTATGAAGGCAGCTGTGATTCCTGTATCTCTGCCTTTGGCTACACCTGTGATTAATATCATTCCCTGAGTCTTTCAGGCTTAGGATTTTAAGAGTACGGTGGGAGAAAACTTGAATTTGTCAGGCCCCAGGAGTCTAAAGTGTTTTAAGTGCCACATCTTTCCTGTGTGGCATTAGATTGTCCTCACTGATACATTATTTTATCCAGACTTTGCATTTCAAAGAACAATCCTTTAGGGGTCCCTTGTATCCATTTTTTGTTAAACACACACTCACGCTTTTTTGCTGCTCTTTCCCTTGACACTCCATCCTTTTTTGGCTGTACCCTCTTCTCTTACTTAAATCTGAATAGTTTAGGTGTTGGTTTTTTTTTTTTTTATTTTGACTCACTTATTTCTTTCTAGTCTTTGCAATTCTCCGGTGCTGGTGTGAGCATCCCAGAGAGGGCAGGACGGAAGTCATGCAGTCCCAGCTGAGTGGTCCCCTCTTGCAGGACCTGTGAGGTTGAGTACTGTTCCTTGCTCTTTATTGGACATCTATTAACGCCTGAAATAACAAATGTGACCCTCAAACGTGCTCATGTGCAACACACACATTCAGAAAAACAGCTGGAGGAGTGAAGCTGGTAGGAGATGTGGACAGAGGAATGCCAAGTGCAGCTCAGCCAAAGGCCAGACACCCATCAGCTCACCCTGTCCCAGCCATGTGCTCCTCAGCAGCGAGCATCACACCTTTCTCTGGAACCCAGAGGAGTTCAATGAGCACAGGGTTAGAATATTCCTTGCAGAAATCATTTTGCTGTCTGTATTCTGCAGGACCTTATGGGCTGAGAACTGACTGTTACCACTGCAGGATAAAAGGGAAGAAAGACAACTTCCAAGAACAAATGGATGTTCAGCAGCAGACATCGGATAAATCTCCTAGAAGGCACGTTATATGGATCCCAGCAAATCTGCAGCATAAATCAGAATTGTGGCCCTCCTGTATGGGGTTAAGAGAGAGCTAAGCTTACCTCTGTCTTTCCTCACATTGGCTTCTTCTCCCGTCCAGCGTCAGAGGGATTTGCTTGACGGTAGCAGAAACAGATAGAAACCCACCATTCAGATAAACAATATAAACTGGGAAACAATAAAATCATTACATGGATTGCACTTAACCGTGGTGTAGCCAGGATGGTGCAACTTCACAAGCAAGAGTTTGCAAGTGTCCTGAGGAAGGGACTTTCTACCCCAAACCTTGTGCTTTCCCAGATTTATCATCTGGTCTAGCGAAAGGTTCTGCTTTTCCCTACGGATTTGCTGTCAGTCGTACATGACACTTGATGTCGGCTTAAGTGAGTGTTAGTCCTCAACTCTCACTGTGTGAAGAGGTGTCCTCGTTGGACACTGCTGCAGGCATGGGGCAGAGGAGGACCACGTCCAGCCTTGGCTCTCTGACACTGCAAAACAAAGGACAAAACAAACCTGACTTAATGACACTATCCAAAAAGAAAGTGCTCATATCTCTGAGGATTTAAATTATTCTATCAGACATTGCTCCTGGCATGAACTGTTGGCATGGAGACTGATGCGAAATGTAATACAACATAAATAAAATATTAATGACATAGGAGAAGCCAGCAGTGATTTAAAGAGATACTGAACTGCCAACCAAGCTACAGTTTGGAGTTCATCATACAAACAACAGGGAAAACTATGATTAAAGCTATAAAGGGCAATGAGGAACAGTCCCATTCTGCCAAAGTCTTCTGGCCGTCAAAAACACTCAGAGGGCAGATGGATGAACTGAAGAACGTCCTAAAACTGTTTTTCTTTTTTCCCAAACAGAAATGAAAGGAAGGCCTTGTGTCGCCTTCCTTGTGTCACAGGCAGCAAGGCCGGGCCAGCAGGCTGTGGGACATGGCTTCGAACCACACCAGATATATCACAGCATTCACAAAGATCAGAAAAATGCTGTCACAGCTCTTGCCTTACAGTCTTGGGCTGTCTTTGGAAGAAAACCAACACCCAGAGGGAAGGAGAAAGGACATTGTTGAGATGGGGTGCCAGAGCTGGGAAGCATTGATGATTTTATTAGCATGGATGTAAACTGAGAGATTCAGGTTCAACTAAGTGAGAAATTAACCCCAGGTTAGCAAAAGCAGTGTTAGGGTGTTCACTGGAGAGAGAAAAATGCAGTGTGAATAACGTATCCAGGTCTCCCATACCCTGAGCAATCACCTTTCCCAGTAGAAATGTTGCTTTTAGTGGTGCACGCCCAGTTTGAGAAATTTTTTCTTCTGCAAAGCTATTTCCTTGAAAAATTCCCAACAATCCCTAATTCTCACACTAAATTATATTTGCAGTCACACACTTCCAAAACATGCAAAGATAACAATCATTTAGTATAACCTGGAGCATGATGGAAAATACAAAGTGAAATCTGATTCTTATACAAGCTTTTCACAGGCTCAGATAATTGCAAAGCTGTTGATAAACTGTCTGAGAGAGTCAGCAGCAGGGCAGAAATGATCAGAACAGTTCCTGAGCTGGTGGAACCAACACAGAGCTCAGAGTCAGACCAACTTTACTGAAAGAGCTGGCCTCAGTGGGTTTATATCATTGGACACGGAGGCAGAATTTTATCCCAAAACAGCACATTTCTTATTTATTAATGTCTAAAAGAATGGGACTTAGGTCCTCTCTACTCATAACCCTTTTCTCTTTGCAAGGCTTTGTGATCCACACCCTTGGCTCCAGATCCTCTTACTGGTTGTGTGTAAACAATATTAAAAAGTAAATACATTTTCTGAAGTTGATAATTTACCATTTACATAAATCATAAATATTTCTCTTGCGTGAACTGGAAGAGAAAGACTGAGTGGTTTGGGAATAATGTAAGTCTATGTGGACTAAATATCTGAGAGTGAGCTGGAGATGAAAGACTCCCAGATACCATGAAAAATATTAGTCATAATTTAAAAGCCCTGTCTCCAGGAGATAAAATTGTCCCAACTAACTACTATAAATGCTGAATTTCTGATACAGAACTTACATCATTTCTTATTGAATGCTCTGTGCATCACAGAGCAACATCACAAAGTACTACTGGAGGAGGACATTATGTCGGCTGACAATGGAAACCGAAGCTTAATCACTGGCGATTTGTGTACTGTCATTAACTTGCTATTCAAAATGAACCAGACAACTGAGAGACACACATCCTCCAGAGCCACAGGGCAACAAATTCAAGGGCCTTTTTCTGTTTGCAGGTGCAGATTAATCAGCTGTGTATTTGTGCATGTGCAAAATTTGTCACAGTGCCTTTTGCACTAATTTGTATAACTGTATCTAAACTATTCTAAGCATAATCTCATTGTGGAAAGCTTACACAGGCAAATAAATTACTAGGAATGTTATATTGAGACAATATACATGGAAAAAAATAAGTTCACATTTCTATGGGTTATTCAGTGAATGAGAGCTCATGTTCAGGCTAGTCCACAGCTGTATCAGTTTATTATGCACTATCTAGAAAGCTGCATGAGGTGCTTATTGACTCATGGGGATATGGGGAAATACAGGAGAATGGTGTGGAAGTGCTCATTAAAGTATTTAGCACATGCACCTATTGTGCTTGTTTTCCTTCTATTGTCTCTTGGGCAAGCCAGGAGGCCAGGCCGGTCTTGGAGAGAGGATGTCTGAAGTCAACATCAAAAATATTTTCCTGGGAAGTGGATGCTGCATTTATAAACAAAAGCACTCTCAGCCAGAGGCCAAGTGTCCTCATTGCCTAGTTGATGTCACCTCTGCACCTTCCACTGTCCCTCTGAATTCATCCCGCAGAGGATAAAGCCTCCTGCCTTACCTGCTGTGGATGGGCATCCGCAAAGGGCTTTGCAATAGTGATGCTGGATACCTATTCCTCTATACCTTCTCCATATAACTCCCCGATATGGACTCTATATTCCAGACTGAAACTGTCTTTATTCAGAAATAACTACTCTGCAATTCTCACGTCATCACAGAAGACAAAAAAAAACAGGATGTCTTATTCAGAGCACTTGTCACTGTTAAAAAAAAAAAAAAAAACACAAAAAAACCCCCACAAAAAACAAAAAACCAAACCAAAAAAAAAGGAATACAAGAAACCTGTCCAGTGAAAACAAATACCCACTCGTAGTTTCTTTCTGACAGTGCCCATGACCACTAGCCTGACCATGCTTCTAAAAAAGGGTCCTTATCTCCTGGTACCCTGCATTCTCTTCTTTTCTACAACATCCCTACAATATTCCTTCTCCCTGTGCCCGTTGCCTGTTCACACTCTTTAGCACAGTTCCCTGCACTGTAAGCTCCTCTCTGTCCTAACTACCCACCTACAGCTGGGATCGTGAGACACTAATCCCACTCGGATCAGTCTTTTTGGTGTTGTTATCATGATATCACGTTGCATTATATTTTCATTACTATAGCTTCAGATGTTACTTTAGTCCCATTAAGTGTTAGCAAAATCATTTGTGAAGGCACTTGTCATTAGGTAAATAATTATAAACATATTTATAATAATTCACCTAGGATGCAGAGCCTTAGGCTGCTCAGGAAAAGCTCATTTCCAGGCAGGCAGGTTTCAAGAACAGGTCCTTCTCACTGCAGAAGGTGAGGGTGATCAGAGATGGATACCTGGGAGGAATGATCTCTGCTGTACTCGCAAGCCTGACCCATTTTCTTCCAACCTCAGCGGATGTTGAAGACAGCCGGCACAGAGGGCAGCCCCTCCGCTGCCAAGCCTGGGGACTTGTACAGCCCCATGATGTATTTTTCTGGAGCAGGGCCCCACAGGAGTGTGTTTGCCTGTATTGAGTAGAGCATCATCATTATCCATTGGAAGGGCTGTTGATAAAAATCATGTACATGGCAGCACTAAGGCGTAATATTAGCAGTGGAAGAGAAAACCAGCAAATACTCAGTTTTGAAAGCAATGCACAGGCAAAAGTATGTGAGACATGCAATGAGCAGTCTCAGCAGCACTTCCTATTTTTCTCAACTGCTTTGTAACATCACGCAGAGGCAAGATCTTTCAGCAACTACCAGAAACTGTTCCCTGAACGGCCTGCTCACCAAACCTGAGACACACACCAGCACCAGAAAACCCACAGGAGTCAGCTGCCATCCGCTTCCCAAACAGCAGCTCGTACTGCTCTCTTCAGGCAGTGCAGTAGCATGCCATTTTTAAGGGATGGCTCAAACTACCTTAAAAGCACCCATGTTTTGTCAGACTTCTCCACAGGAGACTTTCCTGGAGGAGTTTAAGAAGTTTTTTGCATCCCCTCCTTCCACCCCACCCTAGGGCTATTTGCTGTCACTTGGAGATGCAAACACTGCCAGCACACGCCTCCCCACCCTCCCTGCAGGCTCTGCTCATCGGGCATCAGTCACTAATTGTACCAGTGAAGGTCATTAAAATAAACCAGCTGCTTTCGTGCAGAAATAGTAGCCCTTATGCAGTTTTTGTCAACTTTGGCTATGACAGCGGTTATCCTCAGCTGAGGAGTTGTAGCGAGAAGCAAGTGGAGATGGTTTCTGCAGCTGTTTCAGTAAGATCACAGCAGACCTCCTGGCTATGCCCTTTAAATGTTTCTCTCATTGAACATGCAAAAGCTGAAGGGCTCAGACACATTCTTTGCCCCTCATTTCATCCCAGCTGACCCAACAACACACAAAGGGAGCTGATTTGCCTTTGGAATGCCAGATTTTGCAACCATGGCAATACGCAAATGTGTTTCCTTTCCCCTCTTCTCAGGGAAACAAACCGAAATACAAAACCACAAGAAGAAAAGTTTGTGTGCTCAGTGAATCTGTCGGTGAGCAAGCGATATCAGCTGGGAAGGACTCACCAGAAGTGTCCAAAACTGCCTAATACAAATTCTCTGCAAGGGATTGACAGCTTCGAAGATTCATACATGTTAATCTACTTAGCTGAATTGCTATAAGCTTGGCTCAGCTTTTAAGACTTGATATAAGCTACCAAACAATCCTGCCTGATTAGTTTTAGTCATTCCAATGCAACTTTTTAGGTCAGAAGAATTTAGTTTTTCTATTGCAGAAAGCGATAGCTCCGCTTTGTAGGAGTAATGCTTATATGCAAGGACAAGTCAGAACCTGAGATGAACCTCAATGTATTTTCACCTCATGCACGTTCTGAGCTACATGGGTTTGTTCTCTTTAATGAGAAAACACTAATACTTTATAGATACAAGCTTTAGCACAGCAGAACAAAATGTTCACATCTTTAATTAAACGTGTTCATACAGTCTGTGGCTCACTTTGGATGTTCATCTCACTGGTGATTCCCACCCTAGTCATCTCATACACCATCTCTCCGGGTGATTGCAGCCGATTTTCCAAAGGAAATGTTAAAGTCTCCCTGAGACATGCCACAAAATTTCTCCAGGTGAACAGGAAAAAACTTTCACAACCACTTTGTGGCTGCTCTCCAGTGAAAGCTGTGCCTTTCCATTTTGCTGGGCTGTCTGCACTGTGGACAAAAGCACAGAGCTGCTCTTCTGAAACTGCTCTTGCTTTGCAGCGTTTCTCCCTCCCACATGCAGCCTCTCTTGAGTACATATTTCCCTGCTAGGGATGCAAGGCGGCAGACGTGCGGGTACCCGGGCAGGCAGAGCAGACGCTGTGCTTCATCCCCCAGCCCACCGGAGCGAAGAGCGGCTTGGCTTCAATCCCACTCCAACTCGCCTGCAGATTTTGAGCCCGGCACTTTTGACAGCAAAAGGTAAAGACGGCAGCTCTTCACGCACTGCTTTAGTCATCACGGCAGAAATCATTTCCGTCTCCGTGTACCTACCAGGAATAGCTACCGGAACATACTGGCAGCATCCTGTTGTTTCTGAAAGAGAACTGCCCCACAAGAGCTTTCCCAGGTTACCTCACTCCTTTGCTATCCAAAGCATCCGTCTGTCCTTGCTGCCTGGGAGAAGCTTTCTGGACGTACGGAAGGGCCCTGGGCTTTCCTGGCGGCAGCAGGGCACAGTGCTCAGCCACACTTACTTCTGCTCCTCGCAGACCCCAGGCACATCTCTGGTTTTCAAACCTCCGTGTTTCACAGGAGCTGTGCATGCGGGTTTGGAGAGGATGCCCAGTTCTTACACGGGTGAACACAGGAATCGTGCTCTCCCCTCTCCTGCCTCCCCCACCATCTGTCCCACTGATAGTACCCTGCTCTCCTGTGGCAACCCCTTTCTCACCATGCAGCCCCCAAACTTGCAAAAGCCCACAAACAAATGCAATTCGATAATGAGGAGCTTAAATGCACTAACACACACTTAAATGCAGAAGCTGCTGTTGCTATTAGAAACAGATGCTCCATTTCTATAGAGGCAGTTTCCTCGGTAACTGATGCCAACACAGGGCTTCATCCTGCACGGTGCTGACTGCTCGATGGGGGCAGAGAACCACGTAGGAGGTGCTGAGCATCTTTCCATAAATGCCCTATTAAAAATAGACAGTGTCTGTAGCCATTCTGAAAGCGGATTTTGATTTTCCTATAGTGTGAAATAGGAAGAAAACATTCCCTCATCAACAGGACATTTGAGCAAATGCTCTAATATGAGAATAGTCACTAGTTTGCTGCACACAAGCAGTATCACACCTTTACTCTCACATTTGAATATACCGTCGTGACTCTTTGCTACTGTTGGCCATTAGGTCCAACATCAAAGAGTAGAAATCCCATGGGAGTTAAATAATATTAAGGAATTTAAGCATTTATCAAATGGTATGTGGGCCCCACAGTTTAGGCTCTCCCTGTGTCTGTACTCACCTGGGAATCCCAAGGGATCCCTGAGGACTTTTCTGCAGCAATGGAAAGTTATGGAAACTTACTCAGTTGTGACATGGATGCATTCACACCATGGGGTTCCCTGGGCACGAAGGTCCCAGGGGTTACAGGAACAAGAAGGAGCAGGTGAAAGTTGGAGGGTATGAAGTATCCTGCCGTTTTGGGGTTGTGGGTCCCAAATCCAAACCTGCACCTGGTTAAAGGATCTCCAGCCCTCCACCCACCTGAGCGTGCCGAGCCCCACGCTCTCCCAGCGCATCTCCTCCCCACGCAGCCTCAGGCTGGCAGCCACTGTCTGCACCCAACGAGTCCTGGAACGCGTGGTCAAGCACCCGTCCGATTAACTGGAATATCCTGCTCTGGGTTAGCCTAGCTGTCTGGAGGCAGCTGAGGTTGAGGAAATCAAGGCTCATGCCCAACCAGCAGCAGACACAAAAGTTGCAGGAGACTGAGACACATCCAGGAAAACACATGAGACATGGAGCCTTCAAGGAAGAGGCGTTGTCTCTCTAACTGCTCATGAGTACTATACCTGCTACTTTTCTTGCCATCATGGTCTAAGAGGCACACACCCAATTAAACTCTTAACAACTCTTCTCAACTGCTATTTAGTTTTGAAGGCTGCTATTCCTATTCACAAGCACTTGGATCCTGAAAACCTCTCCTAGTTTTCCAGTAATACCAGTCATCCAAAAAAAAAAAAAAAAAAAAAAGAGATTTATCTCTGCCTAGAGACATTGCACTGCCTTGAATATGGTCTAGTCTTGATGAGACTTGGCAGGTTATTGGACAATATAAAATCCAATATTATTATATCAGCACTTAAGCTGGTTTGAATGGTAGATTCTCTTCTGATTTCTACATCAAGCAATAAGAAAAACTGATTTTACCGAGTTGCTTTTTTTTTTTTTTCCTCTCTCTACAGAGATGGTGTGAAGAACTATTACATTTTCTTCCCTCTGCCCTCAGATCTGCCTGACACCTCCCATGAAAAAGCAGACACTCTTTATCCTGCTGGGAACTAAACAGAGAGCAGGCACTATGGCTAAATGCAGACTTGCCTCTCCTGCAGCCATGGGAGAAGACACAAGGTCTCTGCAGGACAAGCAGTCACCACGAAAGCTCATCTGCTCAGCAGGGGAAGCCCCCGAGGGCCCCGAGTCTGGGGTCAGAGAATCCCCTGCACACACAGATGTGTTATGGACAGCTATTTTGCTGTTAACTGTGTTCGCTGTGGAGATACTGGGGAGCTCCTCCTAGCTCCTAGAGGAAAGATGTGTTTACCTGATAGCTGCTGCCAGACAGCCCCAGCAGGGCAAGAGCAGCACATGTGTTCAGTATCTACATGATGTTGGTCAGTTTGCTGGCCAGCCAGAAGCCTCCAAGCCTGCACCTCAGCTGGCTACCTCCTGTGTTGACTGGCAAGAGACTGGGAGGAGATCTTACCTGTAAAGTCTCTACCCATGGTCCTTCTGGGGCGAGCGCTGCTGCGGGATGCAGGCAGACAGTGGAGGCTGTGGGATGCCTGACCACAGCCAGAGCTGGAGGGGATCTCCAAGGGTCATCTCCCCCATGTCCACCCCAAAGAGCAACAACCACACCAGCGTCACTCCTGGCAAATGGTTGTCCAGCCTACCCTTAGAGACCCCAGCAACACTATCTCCAGACCCACTCCCCCGGGTTCCCATCTATGCCGTTACCCCCACCAGTCACTCAGCTGTCTTTTGCTACCCTCCCTCCCAATCAATCATGTTTTGTCTGTCTTCTTCAGTTCTGTTCTACTGCTTTTTCTGTTCTCTCCCTGCCTGTTCTTTCTCTAATTCCTGACATTGATTTGTTTCTCTTCCAGCTTTGAGACTCAGCGGAGCTTTTCAACACCTTTTGTTCCTCCCCATCCTTCTCTTCCTCTCCCCCTCCCAGATCCTCTTTGTGTTGGTCTCAAATGCAGACCAGTCTGTGGAAGGCAATAGACTCTGAAAGCCTTTCCAAACTGAATTTTCCTTCTTGGAAAGAATCCCAAAACCAAATAATTAATATTTTATTTTAATTAGTGAGAGACCACTGGCCTAGGATTAAAATCACCTTCTGCTGACAGGATGCACTTTAACTGACTGCTGATTTACTCAGTCAATGGGGCTGCTGGATTCCTTCATTAATTCCAGCCAAGAAAAAAAGTCCCACAACAGACTTAGCTCTGCACATAAACAGACCCGTAATTATGGCAGCACATCTGTAGTCAAGGTTAAGCCCGTCTGCTTCTGCAACCTGTGATTCTCCAGGCTTCTAACCTGGCAATAAGGGGACCTGCTGAACCAAGACTTCTACACTTTGCTCCTTGACGAGTCTCCCTCATCTGCAGCAGCACTCCAGGGAGACAGGAATGCACTTTTAAGCCAAATGAATTGGCAGTTAAGGTAAATTCCCACCACTCATGTTAGTCTTCCCATTAGATAACTGCAGTGGATCAGGGAGCTTGACCCCCAGCCCTGTGTGCAGATGCATTGTTGGGACTGATGAAAGTCCTTCTCCAATCTCTGGGTGTCATGTCTATGCCAGGGTCCGTCTCAGACTTCCTCAACAAACAAAAGTCAGCTATGACCCAACCTGAAGTTTCTCTGACTCTATAGGGCAGGACTATTCACTTGTTTAACCTTCACAAGCATCTTTTCGTACCAGTAATTCCTCAGCTTCCCTATAAAGGTTTTTAGATTGTTTGGAAGAGGATTCTTTTTGGCTAAAGATAGAATCAATCTCTCACACTGAGAATACAGTTAATGCCTGTAAATGTCAGCACACTGCATGTTCAGACAGTGGGGAAAAATACACTAATATAGTCTCCCAGTGGTTGTAAGTAGTTGGGGTGTCTCGCTTTTACCATCATCATATAGTACATCCAACGGTGACCTTTGTCATGTCATGGTACCTGCGTCTCTGTGTCTTCTGAGCAGTCGGTAGCTTCCAGGAGATGTGATGAATGATTATTAATGCAAGTTCCTGGCGTTCACCAGGAGATACCCATCCAGCCCTTCAATGCCTCTATCTCCGAGGGGATGAGGGGAACAGTATTCATCGACTGAACCTGATCCAAGAGGAGACACAGCCCTGAATTTGGGAAAGCAGATAGACTCACTTCACTGCAAGGTACCATGTGCTGCAGCTGCCAAAGTCCCCCAGGGGAGGTGACACCTGGAGACTTACCTTCCAGCCTGGCACAGCCCAGACCCGGGGAGGTGCTGGTGCAAGGGCTGGTAACGGGGCCAAGATGCCCCGGGCAGGAGGGGTTCATCTGTTCCTTGCAGCCACCTCCGAGATGAATCCAGCAAACAAGCTGGGTTGCTTTATGATTCATTGCTAAACCTGCACCACATTACCCCAGGTAGTCATCCTGGCCACACCACCTCCAAATGATACCCCTCAGAACAGTTTTTCCAGACTGTGTTTGCAATACACCCACTTGGTAAAACAGGTGATGCTGCTTTTGGGGGAACTGCTGCAAGCTCACATTGTGCTCCAGCAAATCTGCTCAAAGCCGGAAAAGTTTCTAACCGACTAAATTTGTTGAAGGCAGACTTAAAGAAATACCTCTTACTGTTTTCTTTCTGTTTCCCCCTTATTATCTCCCAATTTGAGGTTAATTTTTCTCTTTGTTTAAGAGAAGCAGCTTGCATCTGAGACATCACTAAGCTTTTTGCTGGCTGACATATCTCTATGAACTAATACAAGCTCAATTACTAAAGTCTTACTGCCACACAATAGCAGAAATATTTTGTTTATTGTTCAGAAATTACGTCTGAGGCTACAGAAGGAGAGCAAGGGTCCTTAGTAGAGAAGTTATTTTAAACTACATGCAGGTTTGTCACAATGGGCTGTTCACAAAATCAGTATGATGACATCAAGTACCAAATTTCTGTTAAAAATTGAACCCTTAAAACAAACCTCAATAATGCCCCATCCGTTTGTTGGGGAAACCTAACAGCCAGCTAAGTGCATCAGTAATCTCACATTCAAAAGAAAGAGCCACTGTTTGTCACTCTCAAGCATCAACAGAGAAAAGTTTGTAGCCTACTGCTACACTCCCCCAGAATAAGGAGGAGGGTTTCCAAGGGCTGTGTTTGCAGCTTGCCTTCCTCCCAGTGAGGCACCAGGTAATGTTTTGGAGCCAGCAACCGACAGCTTCTGACAAGCTGCTCGGTAAAGGTCAGCCACTTAGTAATGAAGCCATATAGATCAACAGCACAAAGAGAATACAAATGACAGGCAGTTCTGGGAAACAGCAGTCCCTGCACAGCACATGCCACAGTATCTGTCAGCAATGGCCCCCATTTTTAATTTGCCCCATGTCCCCAGTGAACAGAATTGGAATAAATCAGGGAGTCAGGATGGGAAGTCATCTGTCCACGTTTCTTCAGCTCCATATCAGACTAGAACCATATCTGAGGCTTTCTAGGAAAAGGTGCAGACAGGAATTCACTTGTTTCCTGTGCCACATCAAACACTGAGCACACAGCCTGGCATGCTGCTAATGCCACACCGACACTGCATGGGCTGAGCTGCCACCTTGCCCTGGAAACAGGGACACACAGCCAGGGCTGTCCCCTTCCCTCTCCACGCTGGTGTTTCCGATGTCTCATTTCAGTCACTTTTTGGCCATCACTTGTCAGGAAGAAAGCATCTCTTCGTTTCTTACAAGCTTGGAGAAATCCTCTTAGAAGCAAATACTGTGATGACACATTCCTGAAGATGCCACACACTGTCCCACAGGGATGGTGCCATGTGTCACCTTGCAGCTGTGCTGTCTGTCCTTACCTCTAACAGACCTGTGTGGAGATGTTAGCTGGATCAGGCATCACTCCATGAATTATCTTTCTCCTGATAAACATATATATAAAGTATATATACATATATATTATATGCGTGTGTATACACACACATACATACACACATTACACAAAAATACAGATATATTGTATAAATAAATGATAGCGTTGGACCTGAGGATGTGTTACCTGGAATAATGAAAGAAGGTGGCAATTTATTTTTTCCTAGAGGAGAAGGGTATTTAACAGAATTACAATTTAAACATTATTTATAGGGTAACCCGGTCTCCAAAACTTCTTACAGCGGAAACAAAAGACGGCTCATCCATCATGAGCCAATGCTGCTGTTCCAGTCTCCTCAGGCACAGTTTCATACCAGACTAGGCAATTTCCCAGGATTTCACCAAGCACCTGGAGCCGATCCGATCGTGGCTGCCTTCGGCCACGCTCGGCTGCGTGGTTAATGCACCCTGCCTGCACGAGCAGTCCCGATGAAGTCAGCACAATATTAAGGTAATCTAGAGCTGCCGATTCAGATAATCAAAGCCAGATCCCCAGGGCTTGTCTCCACTGAGAAATCAGTACAAAACATCCAGGATGTGAATTGTCAGTGCCACAAGCATTTGCATGAAGTCCTCCTGCTCCCCACTAAAATTAATTTCTCCCAGTTCAGCCTAACCCAGTTCCCGAACTGAACTGAGCTCAATGACACAAAGGTAATTTCAGAGAGGAGTGAAGGTGTTGTGGAAATTAGTGCAAAAAGCTGCAACTCAGCAGTATTGGCTCTGTCTGCTCTTTCAGACATTCCAGATGGGTCTTTGGACATACTTCCATCTGAAGGTAGGAGAGTCATCTTCCCTCACTTTCTACCCACTATCTTATTTTAAGTGATGAATCACATGTTTTACATTTTCCTCCTTTTCCCTTATGAAGCTGAAATTGCAGATCAAGCTTTTCTAGTCCTTCAAAGCTCCAGACTTCTGCAACATCAGCAGCAAATAACCTCAGCAATGATAAAATAATAGCAGCAAAGTGTCATTTGTCATAGAGGAATGACACTTACCTGATTTCTTAAAATAGTCCCCACGGTGATAGGCCTTGGTTTTTCCCCAATTAGCAAACTCACTTCTGATATTCAGAAATAAAAGAAATAATCCACTCTGAAATTTCAGGATTAACTGGAGGCCACATCCAGGATGCCTGTGAACCTCCTGAACCATGGAGGAGGTGAGAAGACCGTGCATGGTGCTGGGTCTTTTTTCATCAGAGAAAGATGGTTTTATATACTTTCATAACAAAATGTGAGACCCTGGAAATTATCTCTGTGTGAAAAATGACAGGGAAAAATCAAAGCAGCAAACAAAACTGCCCCAGAGCTGATGGCATGTCACCAGTGCAGTGTGCACGATGCCCTTCAGCTGACAGCAGGTTTATTAGCAGCCGAGCATGTTACATTTGCTCCGAGGTGCCTAAAACACACCAGCCTGACAGCTCTCTGGTTGCTTTATTGGGCCTGTTAGAGATAGTAGCAGGGAATCAATTAGCAGTCAGAATATTTAAGTTGTATGTGACTGTGTGGACAAACACCCCAAAGCCACTCTCGGTCAGCTGCAGATGCTCAACCAGCATTTCATCACCCCAAGGCTGCAGGCGTTTTAAGCAAGGAGTTAGAGAACCATAAGCAAGGACAATTTGGGCAAATTGTGTGAGAACTTGCTCTGTCATGCAGATGGAGCCATTAAATCTGGTCTATCCCACAGAGGAGGGATTTGCTGTGGGGCAGCTCTATCCTCATCCAGCTGCCAAGAGCCACGTTACCCCCCCCAAACCCCACATTTGTTAAAGTTCTTCCCTGGTGTGAAAAACCTTTCTGGACTTTCGGGGAGAGAGTTTTCTGATGAATCCTGTCAGTAAAGTGTCTCTTACAGGAGCAAATTAATTTCCAACATAAAAGCAGAAAAATACAAAAACTCCAGAGGAAACAGAAGGTAGGAAATCTAGAAAAATAATTGCCCACTTGGCCAGACTGAAAGCAGCAGATTGCTTTGCAAGTTTATTCAGACTGCATGCAAGTGTCCAAGACTTTTCTCTTGTAACGGGTAAAATAATCAATACCAACCCACTTGTGAAGTTCAGTGAAAATAATGAACTGGTGAATATTTATAGCAAAAGCCATGGCACATTAAGTATTCCAAAGGACTTATGTAAGTGCCACTTTCTTTAATACAGCTTTAGAGGAAACACTTTAAGAAGCTTTATCAGCATAAAACATATTCTGAAATTCATGAAAATTAATAATAGGCACAGCAAAGTCAAAGCCATCTAAGAAGAATGACTTAACTCTGCTGGACACTATTTTTCACTAACTATAATGGTTAATCTGCCAGTTGAGAGAGGAAAACTCTTTTATGGTCAAATGCAATGAAACAAA
The DNA here is from genome assembly GCF_047716275.1 of Strix uralensis. Lineage (NCBI taxonomy): Eukaryota > Metazoa > Chordata > Aves > Strigiformes > Strigidae > Strix > Strix uralensis. The sequence continues at coordinate 19,991,839 of NC_133985.1, forward strand.
GGAGGAAGCTTCTCCAGTTGATGAGGACTTTATGGAAATAAATGGAATATGGCAAGTTCTATAGAATAAGGCTCATTCTTCAAAATAAAACCAATTAACCCCGACTAAGTTGAGGAAACTGAGTCAGAGCAGTTTCATTGTGACTGAACTAAACGCTGGGTTTTAGTCTGGTTTCAGCCTCTTGAGTGGGTATTTTCTTTGGACTGGGCCCTATGGGGTTGGCATGATTTTCCCATCAAAGTCCTTTACTCTGAAATATTTGCACTGTTTTCACACCCATTCAGTGGTTGACTCCAACTTTTATTTTAGCATACAAATGGCAGAGTCTGAGGCTTGGATTTTCCTCCAGGAAGTTGCAACAGGGAGTCCCTGCAGGGGCCAGGGCGGCATAGCCCTGTGCTGCTACACATTCCTGAATTTGCTCAATTAAATGAATGAATTAAACATACATTTATGTATGGAGAAGTGTGTCAAGGCTTTGTGCAGTTTAAATTATACCCTGAAATTTGTTGAGCTTCATATCTTACCTTGCCATTCTCACAAAGAGTACCCAAACCCCACTTACCACAGTAGATGAGTTTAGAAGAAGCTTCCTCTCTCTTGGGTCTCAAGATAATTTTGTGCTTTACAGAGTTGTGTGGGGTAGTTAAGGGCACCTCAGGCTTGGGTTGCATCCTTCTGAAGCTATGAGCCAGCTGGTAGCAATCATTCCTTCACGGAGAATTCATTTTCCTGTTATCACCAAATAAATCCCTATTAACAACTAGCAAAGGATGCTCCCTGCCAGCCAAACCAAACAATTTTTGCTTAAACCCGACTACATGTCTTCAGGCTTCTTCCTACCAAGGGCTGTAAACAAAAATCTCTTATTTCTCCTAAATTCAATTAACCTCTCTCTGTCTAGTTTCTTGCACATTCTCTATTCTTTGCTGAGACCAGGGACATTGGCTGTTTACCCTCTTATTACCATTTAACTGTTTACCCTCTTATTACCATTTAATAATGGGTCCTTCTCAGTTCCCTATTTAGAGGGATCCACAAGTGCACGGTGGATACCCCTGGGCTGGGCTGACCGCAGCCTCCTCCAGGCCACTGCTTCTTGCTGATGTCTGCTCCTCCCTGAATCTCAGGCTGCTGTTGTGTTACAAAGACTTCCTGGAGCTGTTAAAAAAGACATCATTTTGAATCACAAGATTTTGCCTGAATCCTTCTCTTTTCTGGCATTTATCACCTGCTAAATTTTTGGATTCTTCATTGGAAGAAGCCACCATGTCAAAGCAAAAGTGGTTACCAAGGCTTGACAGGTTTCAAATTAAAGCCACAAATACTTTAGCAAACCACATCGGATTTGTCCCTGAGTTAGAACGGGTGAAGATTTGTAGCCTGTTAAAATCTAAGATCATATGAAATCTCCAGCATCTCTATACACTAAAATGAATCATTCCCCCTCAACAAATTGAAACTGCTATACCTCCTAAGGTTCTCTTTGCAATCTACTCAGTCAACAGTCATTTCTACTTTATATATATATATAATTTGCTTTTGTTACAGAACTGTGAACTCCGGGAAACATGCTGTCCACCTGTCACTGTCTTCCACAGCCTCCAACACAGAACCGATGATGCAGTTTTTCATAGAAATACTCCTCACACTCCATCATGAACTCCCTGGGGCAAGGAATGACTTTTTTTCCTCTTTTTGTGTGCTGTGCCTGACACAACAGGGGCCAGATTTGTATTAAGAAGAATATAATAGGATCTACAGCATAATGCAGTATAATGAATGATAACAAGCAGAGTGGTAAATTATGTCATTTAGTGCATATTATCCCTGTGGTTCCCTATTATCAGCTTTTTATTGAACAGGCTTGTCCTCACAGTTTCTTACTGATCTAAAAGTTTGTCTCTGTCATTATGCCTGTCTGGGTGTCTATTTAATGCTTTTCTGCTGCAGCTCCTCTCTTGTCCCTCTTTCTCAGCCTGCCCCAGGGAGTTGGGGACTATGTTCCTGTTTATTCCTTGTATTTTTTTTTAAATTTCCTTTGCTGCTTCACTTCCCAACTTTGTAAGCAATGTGGACAGTCAAGTGCTTCTGAAGGCCAACACGTGAGAGGCAGATTGGCCCCAAAACCAGAGATGATCCTTGTAACACCCCTTCTGCTTCTTCCACTGTTTAAGAAACTAAAACCAAACAGTTTTCAGAGAACTTCGTTGCCAAATCTTCCTCAACTCCTGTCAGCACCTACTCAGGCTCCATTTGCAATACTCCTTCCAGACCAAACACAGAAAATGAGAAGGCAGCCTTGCTCTGACCTGCACCCTCCAGCTAATGCCTTTGACACAGACCTGCTTCCCAGACTGGACAGCAAAGGGGCTGAGGACTTTCACATCCTGAGATTGTCATCTCAGGTTTTAGCTGCCATCACTTTCAGTCCTCTTCCCATCTGCACCACCTCCTGCTACTTCCATCTTCAGTCCGCTTCTTTCACAACACACAGCAGGAGCTAATACAAGGCTGCTTGCTTGTATTTCTATTAATCATCTTCCCCTCGTCCCATCTGCCACCTCTCTTTTACAATCTGGCCCACCCAGCTCCAAAATTTATAGCACTCACAATGCAGAAGAGTTAATCAAATCCAATCTCTCAGCAAAATCTCTAGCATCTGCTGTTCCATATTTGGTTCCCATCAAGGGCTGCTCAGTCCCAGCCTCATCTCCCTTGTTTGTACCACAATTCCCATTAGACCAAATGAAGAGGGTAATTAATTAATTGGTACGCGAACTTGAGAGTTCGGTATGTATCATTAGAAATAATCAAAATAGCTGTGCTGTATGTGGAACTATGTTTTGACTACATCTTCTCATTTACTATATTCACGGTAGCAGTAGCCAGAAGCCCCAGCTCGCCTGAGGATCTCATCACTGCAGGTCAGAAGTAGGCGAGAGCTGCAGACAAATAAATGGAGGGAAAGAAGAGCAAAACAGGGAAAGACAGGCAAAACTTCTCCATGGTCTATAACCTGTGTTCACTTGGATAACACTCATATGAGTGTGGTTTTCTAACAGAAGCCATTAAAATTTAAAAAAAAAAAAAATAATCAGAAGCAGTATGTTCACCTCTACCAGGCTTACCTTTTTTTTTTTTTTTTTTAAAACAGAATTTCTCAACAGTTAGTAGATTTCAAAGAAGGGATTTTTAAAATCAACCACAACGTTTGTTTTATCACAGATACTGAGGCCAGGGTGTTTGCTGGCACAATAACAACCAGTGCTAGAGGTCAGAGCAGGTGACAGCAGGGCCTGGGCCAGGCAGCTCTGAGCCCTTTCGGGTGCAGACAGTGAAGCCCCAACAGCCCAGAACTGCCCTTTTATACCAGAGTTTCTTCCCTGCATCCCCCCTTGGGGAATGCTGGCCTCTTTGCATTTGCCATTCCGGGATTTCAGCAGACAGCAGTGCACAGCACATCTCTCAAGGAGAAGTATTATCCCTCTTTGTACCAACACCGTTGGTCTCCAACATCAGCTCAGTGAAGCGGTGGGCTTGGGGACACTAATGGAAAACCCATTATCCACCAGTCCAATCCCACTTCTGCTTTCTTTAGGAGGATGGTACCTCAAGCATTCACTTATTTGACATTCATTAATTTTTCTAGAGCTCAGCTTCTTTACCTCTGCCCCTCATTTCTTTTTTTTGCAGCGCAAATCATTTAGATGCATGCGTAGCTCTGAAACAAAGCAGCCATTTCTTCCTGCACAGCAAAGCCTGGTGCCTTCTGCTGAAGATAATTCATGCGCCTACTGTTCTCAGCAGTGGGGATGTAAAGGGAGAGAGCTGGGATATGTTTAATAAAAATATATCTTATACTGTTTACTGACCAAAGAGCTGTTCGACAGATGTTCCATCCTTAGCTATGTTTAAATTATTCCCTAAGCAAACAACACAAAATGCACGCTTCATCTTACCCAATACAAAAATAAACAAGACATGCAAAATAGATGGTCCTGGTATAAGATCTCATAGAAAGAACACGGATTTCTCCGCTGCTTAAATATTTTCTGCACAATGTTTGCTCAGTAATTTATTCTTCCACTGGCTACAACAAATTAAATGTCAAAATCTGTTTATCTTATGAATTTTCAAGGCTAATAGTAAGTCTCCTATTTCAGCTTAAATAATGTTGCTGGTGAGACACCTCTTGATGGATTGTATAAATAAAGCCAGATACAGAGATTAAAAAAAAAATAATCTATGACACAAGATCTGGGGGTTTTTTTCCTCTTTTTCTTAGTTTACCAAAAAGAGGCATATAAATACTGCAAACAGCTGTATTTTCCCTAAAACTTCTGAGGTGTTTGGGTCCTTTATAGAGGCAAGAAAAATCACTACCTGAAACAGATTACAGAAAAAGCTGCTTTGCAGCTTTCAGGCCCTTCTTACCACATCCCCTCTGCATCCTGCCTCGGACGTGGTCGAGAGGCTGGAGGGGATGGAGTGAGGCTGGGAGCTGGGGGGGGTCCCAGGGCACCAAGCACCCGCCACCCCCCCCCCAAGCTCAGCATGACCCGAGCCCCTGCGGCACTGGGTGAGTCGCGTGCAAGGGGCCCTTGTGAAACCAGACTGGCTGGCTGGAGGCAACGAGGCCAGCCCAAACCGCAGAGCCCCCCTCCCCTCCAGCTGGGGCTACCCCTCAACAGACTCCGATCATCCTTGGACAAGCCAAAACATGCAATTTGTCCATTAGCCCAGCCTTGCAGATCATTCCTGTAGGGCAGTGCAGATGCTGCCATAAAGACTGATAAAAAACACTTTTCACCTTGAGCTTTGAAAACCAGCTCTGTGTCAGACATACCAGACACCAGATTAGGGAGCAGGAGTGAATGTATCCAAGGAAGGATCTGACCCATCACCCACCATGGACCTTCATCCTGTATCAGGCCAAGCTGGGCTCTCCAGAGCTGCCAGAGTCTGAAAAGAGATCCCAGCCAACAGTCTTTGCATGTACTTAGTATAAATTTTTCCCACTAATTAAATTATTTACTCATAAATTGTAAATGGACTAAGCCTGGCAAAGACCTTTCATGTCTCTATAGCCACCTTATGGAAATTCACAAACAAATTATACCAATTGATTTCTCACGAGACTTAAAAGGCAGAGGAAGAATCAATGTAGAAACATCCTGGCGCTGCTGCCAGGAGTTTTCACTACAAAAACAGAAGTTGGGCTGTTCTCTTGCTTTCTTGAAGCTCAAAAACAAAGCAACATGTAATGCAGCTCTCCAAAGCCCAAGAGCCACCATCCACCTGCTTCCAGGAGTTCCTGCTGATTGCCATGTGCTTGGATCCCACCCAGGACAAAAGCATGAATTTTTGTATTGAGACTTTTATAACAGCATCAGGGACAAGTTCCTGCCTTGATTTCACCCTTGGCAGACTTAAAGTTGTCAGCAGCAAGGAGCTGAGGGGCAGACGGGAGCCTGTTTCATAGTGTGTCTGTAATTCACATGCTGCACCAGGGCTTTAGCTGGGGAAGTTTCAATATTGACTTTTTGGATCTGTCTCACCATGTCACTTCCCACCAAATATATTTAAAGAGAAGCTGAACAAAAGAATAAAACATCAGGGAGATAACGGGTCTGATTCATGGTGGTGTTCCTCCAGATTTGGGTAATTCCTCTCAAAACTCCACTTCAGAAATGCGGAAAAACTGAATACAGAGACCAGCAGTAGGAGCAGAGCAATTTCTGTGACTAGTGATGCAGGAATAGTGACGCAGCCCTTGAGGGAAAGGAAGGATGCAGGTGGAAAGGGAAGAAAGGAGATGGCCTCAATTTATCAATGACGAATTCAATGAACAGATTAGCAAAACGAGGAGGGCCCAGGGGTAAATAAATAATGCTTTGGTTGCAGTTTAGCTCTGCTGTTCCTGCTGGAGGAGCCAAGCTGCAGGCACTGCGGGTCAGGCAGGGCTGCTGGGCTGGCAGCAAGGGGCTCAGGTGGGTACGTGGGATGAGATGGCTGAAGAGGAGAAGAGATGCCCTCGAGGAAGGATCAAAAGTGCAGATATTCAGATAACTGGGATGCTTGTCTGCTCTTTCTATCTGAATATAAGCTTTTTATCTGAAGATGAAAATGCATCTTTGAACACTGAAGGGGCAGGAGGGAAGGCACTGACACCTTCCCAAGGAAGAAAAGCACAATATAAAGCAACTTTCTTTTCACATCAAGAGACAGAGAATTATCATATTCAAGGATCCCACTGTACCTGTGTGTATTTCCAAAGGAGCTGAAGAAATATGGCCTGATTTCTCTCCATAGCCAGGGGGTTACTTGTCCTGACTTTGCAGCAGGGATGAAACAGCTGTGCACAGAGGTATTTTTTTTTTCGTTTATTCAAGTGTCCTTGATTAATCACATCTCAGCTGTACCTGGAGGGCTGCATAGTGACACCTCCAGGTACAACCTGCCCAAGTGGGCACTCTCCAAAAGCACCGTAGGTCAGGGGGCTGTTAGAGATGGCAACAAAGCTGGCAGGATCGAGGCTATCATCTCATGAGCCTTACGATAAATGTTTCTAAAAAGGGTTAGATGGAGGCTCTGTTCAACACTGCACTTAGTTTACCTGAAGGAGGAACTGAGAGGGGACAGGAGCGATGGGCAAGATCCTGGAGGGTCCGTGTCTGACACTGGTCAGGGAGAGCTCACATGGATTCTTGTGACAGCAGACATGTGCAGGGAAATATTTGGCTGTAAAAACATCAAACCAAGGCAAAAAAATCAAGAGTGTGTTACCTGAACTGATTTCTCATGAATGTCTTTGATAACAGCTTTGCAGTAAGGAAGCCCTCGGTTTCTTAAGTAGTTGAAGATAAAGAATTTAGCAAGAATGTATGGTAAATAGAAACCAGTAACTTGCTTGGAGTTAAATACATTAGCCACAATCCAAATCACACTGAAAGGAGAGCATGACAGCTCCCACACGACCTCTGGGAGCTGCAGGCATAAATTGGTTCCGTCGTTTAAATAACAGTTTTACTAAAGTTTATTTTTTAGCAGCAGTGCTAAGAGGGAGGAAGCATCTCTTGCAGCTTCTTCTCACTAAGAAGATCCCAGACTCAAGAGAAAATACCTGTAACTGAGAGAAAGAGGACTTACTTCAGTTTTCTTTGCATCCATGTATGTTTGAGTCTCATCCCAGTGAATTACGATAGCTCACTCAGTCCAGGACCTCTTTACAGTCTTCTGGAATTAGCTCCATTCACAAGTCATGGAAATATTCCATTCAGGCAAAGGATTAGGAAAAGATACACACTCTTGGCATGAAAATTAGCAGCACATCCGAGTGAATTTATGAGCTCTCCGCCCTCTGCCCTGACACCAGAGGCTGCAGCCAGCAGTCCCAGCTGGAGTAAGGGCTATTTCATGTTTTATGAGTGCTGAAGGAGACACCTGCTCTGCCTGTCATCTGCTGGGAGCCAGGTCAGCTGTAGGGAAGACATGAAGGCACCTGTAAGGGCTGGGATACTGCTGGAGAGGTGGGTACAGCCCTTGGGAAGGAGCTGGGCAGACCTGGGGTCCAACCTCCTCCATCGGAGCTGCTAGTTCTGCCGTGACTGCCCTGACACCACGCACAGTTAACGTCTAAGAAAATAGTGTGCGCTCACAGCGATGGTCTATAAAACCTGTCAGCTGCTGCAAGGGGAAGGTTGAATACAAATACTGGTCGCTCAATGCACTTTCCTGTTCCTGTGAATTGGTCACGTCATGAGGAATTGCTATGAATCTGCTGTCCGCTGATCTACAGCAGCTACACGATTTCACCTGCCAAAGGCTGCTTGGGAGTTATGAGAGTTTATTGTCGAGGAAACACAATCCTTGAGGTCCCTTCCAACCTGGTATTCTGTGATTAATTCTATGAAACAAGCATATACAGGGCTGGTTCATTAGGACTCAGGAGCTGGAAAATGCTTTCAAAATATACTGACTAGAAATACAGGAGTATAAATACATCATAAAATGCCTCTTTGAACATTACTGTCAATGAACCCACTAGTACAAATACTTTCATGGTATGTTTGCTTGTGAAAAAGACTCTGAAAGTCATTATTCTGCGAATATTGGTATATTTTCTTCTGGAAGATGGTACTGCACAGAGGTATCAATACAGCCCCCAAAGTAGGATCAAGCCAGATTATCCTGAATATCAAAATGTACAGTTGTGCATTGCCTGCAAAGGAAATAAGGATAACTTGGTATTGCATAACTACAGCCTCATTATCATCATGACTCACTTATTTTTACTGCATAGCTTTTTCCAGTGTCAGACCCACAGTTATCTCTAAATAAGAGGTTTATATTCCTCTTCTTGTAAATCAAATTCAGAACAAAGACAATTTCACAAAACACATTTTGCTGACCTTTTGTTGTTGCCTTCATGTTAGTCTGTCCCAGCCAAATCCCTGCGTGTCCTCTTGGATGAACAGTTAAACTCCTTCCACCAAAATTACACGCTGATTTTGCGGACCCCTTGTTTTTCACTATCCCATTAAAGAGCAGAAACAACAGCATAAGGCTTATCTAAACAGTGACCCCAAAACATGAGAAACTTGCAACCTCTGCACAGATAGTCTATGAACTGAAAAAGGGCTCAGTTACTTGGCTAACAGAAATATTTACCCAGCTCTAGGGAAAATACTCAGCCATAGATTTTTATCTGACAGCTTCTCTGGTGACAGTTTAATATGGAATTTGGACTCAAAAGGGTAATTGAACTTCAACAAGTTTTTTATACAAAGAACACAGAAAATTGCGCTTTCTTCTAGCCAATAGATACTTTAATTGTTTATGGTATCATATTCTCTTAGCATATAGGAGATTTCTCATATTTTATGCATTTACGGACATCGGTCCAAACACGGACACAGGTATTATGTGTACCACTGAGATGTTGCAAAGAAAAAATGCTGAGACTTTCGCATCTTGGGAGAGGTTTTAACCAGCTCCCAAATGTCACATGGCAGTTAAAATGGAACTATACTCATGTTTTTATTCAAATAACTACTCTAAAATTACAAAAGATAAGTACCACCTTTCAGCATGCATAAACTTGAATACATACTAAAAATAATTCTGCATTAACTCCTGAAGTTACTGCCTTTTGGAAGGTGTAAATTGATAGAGTTTGCTATTAGATGCTTTACATAACCATATGTCAAAAAATTCAATAGAATGAAAATTGCATATCTGAAAAGTGAATCCGCAGCGTTTTCAGAGGTAGTTTTACAATTTACTTTTTTTAAAAAAAAAAAAAATCAAAACAACAAACCCACCCAAGTCTTTTAGCTAAGCCCAAGATCTTTGACATAATTCACTGTTTCACTCTCCATAGATGGCACCAAAATTTTAGGGGATGGACAAGGTGGTCTGAAACACAGTTTAGGGATTAGGGTATGATTCTCTCACCCTTATTTACAACAGTTTGTACTCAAGAGTGTGAGTAGCCCTGGTGAAATCAATGAACTTGACTGCAGAGTAAGGAACAACCTGAAATGAGGAAGGCAAGCTGTGTCTGACCCACTGTTGTTAAACAAACTCCAGCGGTAGGTTGTGGTTTGAGCTATAACCCAGTGCTCTCCCTTTTTTTTCTTTTTGCATATCACACCAGATTTTTTTAACCCAGCCAACCGGGTGTTGGATGAACTATTTTCTTGAGCATCTCTGGGTCAGGAAGGCCCTGGATGGTACTAGGAAAAAGTTCTTCATCCACCACACACCCTCCTCCTCTTGCACCCTTTCTCACCCCTTCCAGCTGACCCTGGGAAGCCCAGAGTGGTGGGACCAAGAGGGATCTGGTTATCCTCCCTCCATCACGGTGCCGCAGTTACCTCCCGGCCAAGGAGCTCCATGTTATTGCTTGGTGAGAACAGCACAGGACGTCAACATTTGGTTCTGCTGCCATGGAAGATGCTGAGGCTCCTGCAAATTCAGAGAGAAGTTATTTATTACATGTCACTTATTTCTTACAAATAAAGTTCTCTCAATAGAGTGTGTGGCAACGGGTAGAAGTACACCGCAGCAAGAGGAAAAATGCGGCAATGCTTCAGCAATTGTTTGGGGGTTTATTTGAGGAAGGGCAGTGCTGGGTTGTGTTTCTTTCTCATAACTTGGAGGACAATTTTCATCCTTGAATCAGGCATTATTTTCAGAAAGTACAGCTGCTAAGATTCACCAGAAGAATATTTGAAACTGAATAATAATAAAATATTTATTAACCCAAGTACAGCAGATTACAGCCCTTTATTCCTAGAAGATACAGTGCAGACAGCTTCTTTCTATATGCAGCGATGAGTTCTGTAAATCCAAGTAAAGCAATATCATAAGCAGGCAAAGCATAATACAAAATGAATTCGTAAGTACTAAGTAAAGAGTTTGAGAATTATTGCAAAGGGTGACTTTTGATCATTTAAAACAGGGAAGGCTATACCTTACTGTAACAGAATACTCCAGGACTGATCATTTGGGCTGTATTGTTAAACACATGGTCTATAAATACCTTGAAATTCGCTCTGCCAATTCTGTACACATCATATTTAATTACAAAGACACACATTTTAAAAAATAATGTTATATATTATTATACAATAGTTCTACTTCCCAACAATATAGTGGTATCCAAATTTCAAGCTGATAAATGTGCAATAAGACTTCTTTAATGTAACTCAAAGTTCCAATTTCAAGGAGGAAATTACATACTGGACCAGCTCCCAGAGGGAGTTTGTAAATTAATTCAGGGTCCTTAAATCACTGCGCATGCAAGCTGGTTTTCCAGTGTGTTACTAGGTTCAACATTAAGTAGTTTGGGGGAAAAACAATTCCATGTAGAAATCACAGGAGTGGAATCTTTCCACCAACTTCAGCACCAAGGCAGGCACTGAGACTCCCCATATAGCCAGGGAAGAGGTTCCCCACAGCTCTGCTGAGATGTCCTCTTGAGGAGCCCAATTTCCTTGCGGATGACAGTGCTGTGATCAGCACCTTTGGTCTTGAGTTGCAAATGTACAACCTGATGGACACGCTCAAGTCTTTACATGTGAGTGCTGTGACCCTTAACCAAGACAGAAATTTGTGTTGAGGGCTGCAGAGCAGATTTTTCAAGGCAGGTCAGGAACCATCATGTTCTTTAAGAAGAAATTCTGACCAAAACTGTGACAGTGGAAACTGCTACATGTTGGGTCTTCTACAGGCCTGTCCCATCCCATTCACTGTATTGTAGCATCCAACTCAACATCCATTGATGGCAGGACAGAATGTCCTAATTTTTCGTTACTAAGAGACCTATTCTGTACATAACTTTACAGATCTCCCTGCTGTAGGTTTGCTCTACTCTGATGACTTCACCCCTCTGGAAGTATAAGTGCCTGCCTCATTTGGACATAAAATAGCACACATTGAGAGTGGGAGGATTTTTGGAAGTCCACAGCTTCCCCTTCTGTTTTCTGACACACATCAGAAGTTTTCCCCTGACTCCAATGGGAGCAGAGGTAGACCAGCACAGGCTTCCTTTTACAGCCAGTCCCTGCAGTCACATATTTGCAAACCGTTCTTAGCTGTGGATATTTATGCTGCAAACATCTCTTCTTTTATCAATAAACACCTCTCAAAGCCAAGCCTTTGCTACGTAACAAACTTCAATTCAACAAGCGGATTTTAGGCATTTGTTGAAGAGCCAAAAAAATATGAATGTGTAGTTAAGGACCTTTATCTCTGGGAGCAGTCACTTGCCATCATTTTCCTGCTCTCTACTTACATGTTTTAGCAGAGCTGCATGATTTTATGTCTTACATAATATAGACTGGATAGTTACCAAATGTCCCATATGTTGCAGGTCATTCCCATGGCTGTTGATGTTTAATCTCTCTTCTCCTGTTTCTCCATGAGCAGGCATCCTACCAAGTTTTGATGCACTTAACATATTGGGTAGAGGAAAAGGATTCCTCTTCAATAATAAAAATGGAAAGGGGGGAAAAAGGGGGGGGGGGGGGGGGGGAGAGAGAAATGTTTTGAAATAGCAGAACAAAACATTTTAAACATTTGAGCTGATAAAAAAAAAAATTAAAAAAAGAGTCCAAAACAGCATCAAAATCTCTCATGAGATGATAGCAAAATTTATCCAGCTCTTAATTTGAGAGGTGGATGCTGAGGGCAGGCTGGAATCTAGAGCAAAGACAAGAAATTATACAAACAGCAACTGTAGGAGAATCGGGGGTATTTACATGAGACGCGATAAGCAGAGCAGCGCCTGACAGACAGATTCCCAAGGAAACCACTGCAGGACCATTCGTTAGTGATTGACAATTCAGATCCAGAGGTGAAGAATTCCTGAGGCTCCGACAGTCTCGTGTTTGGGGGAAGGTAATGAGAGCATTTTGTGAGCAAAGTAGGTCATTGCTCAGCAGGAGAGGCACGTCACATTAAACTATGAAGATGCATAGCTTCCAAGAGGGTTTCTTTTTTCCTGCAGTTATTTCATTTAGCCAAGTATAATCCATATTTTAAGGAAAACAAGATGGTCATAATTTATGGGTCACCCCATTGTTCTTGCACGGCTTTGTGAAAGAGGAAAGTGATTGCACTGTCTCACTACAAAAGATGGTGATTTGAGTAAGATCAACTGTCTGAACAATATTCTGCAAATGAGTGTAAAAAATTGTATCAGAGAACAAAGCGTGAGTCACACAGAATCACTCAATAAGAAACAGTAAGTCAACTTTCATAGGATTTGGGTAATGTGGATATCTCCTGAAGTTACACTTAGCTGCAGCAGCAGTCATGATGGGAACAAGACACACACAGCAACAAAAATACCCAGTCATTTCAAGAGTAGTAAGTGGAAAATTTCATGTGACAAAAACCAAACCAAAACAAAACTCAGTCACATCGTATTTCTGATAGCTCGCGTAAACTCCACAAAGTAAGCCCAGGAATTATCCAAAGAGGTCTGAGGAACTGTGATGTTTTCCTCGCTATCCCGTCAGGAACAAGAGACTAATGACAGGAATGATTGAGGCTGGATTTTGACACTTGAGAGTACATAGAGTAGGTGTAGAAAAGATTACAGTTATGCACACAGATGGAAGAAGTAGATCACTGGAGAACAGAAGTGTGACAGTATTAAGACAGATAAAGTAATTTATTTTATAGGAAACGATTATACAGTTGAGAATCATGGGGCTTTTTTTTTCTATCAGAGTGAAAAGAAGAGAATATCTGATTTTCTTCCACAAGATCCACAAGATGTGTCATGTGCTTCTGATTGTGTCAGAGAGAAATAAAACGGTTTAGAGAGTGGGCGAACATTTGGATTTCTACCTGATTGACAATGTGCAAGTCAGGGAATTGGCCCAGCATCAATGAGTTTCTAATTAATTTTGGCAGTAAATACCGCCAACACTGCAGGAAAATGGTCATGTAACAGGTTCAGAGTCAATACATTGTCCTATATTTAAAGAGTCATCATTGAAATTAATAATAATTTTACTATTTTCCTGTCCCAAGCTCCCCCCTGTAGAAGCTGGAACAACTTCTAGGTTTAGGAGTGGTTTTTAGCCAGTGTTTCTCAGGGTTCGTTTAATCTAGTGACCAAACATAAACACCAAAATCCTGGGATTTACCCACTGGGATTTACCCAGACCTCAGTGAGAACTTCCTTCCAAAATGTGGCAAAATATGGCGTTTGCTCTGAATTACAGGATCTTATATTGCTTTGCAGCAGTGACCCCGTGCACAGACCAGAAAATATTTTGCATTCAGGTACTAATGCTTCTGTGTTTTGCACCAAGTCAAGGCATGCATAAAGCAGGATTGATTTCTAACATCACAATGGTTTGTATTCTGGCACGCTGAGGCCAAATCCGCTCTTACAGCCAACCCAGGAGTTTCACATAAATTAAAAGACCAAATCTGAAATTCTATTAGAAAAGGATGGAAGAAAACAATCTTTCAGGAGAAGCAGCTTGAGGTAGCTCAAAATTATTTCAGAATTTAATTGACTTTGAAGTAATTGGCAATGCTATTTAGGCACCAGGTAAGCAATTATTTATTTTAAAGTAAGAGCTCTAAGGGATGTTAAAAGTGAAAGACAGAATACTTGTACAAAATATAAGGTTTTTTCCTGATAATCTTCCATAACATTATCTGTAAAACACATGCAGAGAGTACAAAGGTATCAGAGCCTTTCAGAGTCTTTTGTATATTCTTCCTCCGCACATTAGAGATAGAGACATTAAGAGTTGAACAAATCATCAAAAGAAATGTATGTGCCTAAATTCTCTTTGTTTCAGTAGCCTACATATTTTCTGAAGATCCAAGTCCAGAGACACCAGATGGTTGTTTTTCTCAGATATTTGGGCACCTACACATGCAAATAGGTGCCCAGCGGTATTTTCAAGCATGTCCAAACACTTCGCTCTCTAAATAACCATTAAAAATATTGATGCAACATTCTCATCCTACGAGATTTTTCTAAAATATCAGAGGGAAAAATACTTCTACGGAAATTTGTCAGTAATTGAAAGATGTGTAGCTTCAGGCTACCGAGTGGATACTACGTAGATCTGTGATGTTGCAGCTAAACACAACACTAGACAGGGCAAAGCAATGACAGCAGCTCTAGGAATAACCTGGCACTGGAAGAGTTAAAAACTCCAGTTAAAGCTTCAGAAAAAAAGTAAAGCCTAATTTCTTTATATCACCACCATGCCGTTATCACTGGCTGTGCACACAAGGCATCTGTGCTCCCAAGGTTCGACAGCCAAACATCTCCAGCCCTACCTACTCCCCAGGATTCCCCAAAAATGGGTGGGGGCGCAAAAATACACTTGGGAAGGCTGCTTTTAAGAAATTCTGATGAAATTTATTCTATAAACATTCAGCAAAGAGTCTCAAAGCACAAAAAGAGAAGACTGAGGCAGCTCGGAGTGGAAAAGCCCAGAAGTATAAATGCTAAATAAAAATAAAAAGATTTATCCCCCTCTTTCTATGAACGTGGATTTTGTGTACTCCAGTGCCAGCAGAGCTCTCTGCTAAACCAAACAGCCTGTTCTGGGTTTTATTAAGGAGGAATAGGGTGTTACTTTGGTTCTTAAGAAGAATGTACGTTAAGAAGAATATATGACAGGTTTTGTCCTACAGATTTTTTTAGGTTCCTGACACTTCAGCAAATTAACAGCAAAATACAAAGGAAGACTGTCTTGGGGAACAATTAGAATTTTAAAATGCAACAAAAAGTTACAGGGAAAAATCTCTGAGCTGTAATTCATAGTTTTGTCTCAAAGGGAATTAACAGCATTTTATGACTTTGATCTTCTAAAGAATGAGTTTTTTTACTTCATTAGTCACTTTTCTTAATTTTAAATATGGATGCCACGAGAGAGAAAACCCCAGCATTTTAAAAGGGACAGTCCCATCTATATTTGTCAAAATTGCCCTACTGAAGTTCAGTTCTAAAGTTCAGTTAAAGAGATTTTATGGCAGACAATCTGTTATAATTAATGAGCATTCATAATTAAGGGATGGCCTGATGTAGCCTTTGAGAAGGATCACAACCTTTCGCTTTAAAATCTCAACGTAACAATTTCTCGTTATGATCACAACCTTTCTCTACTTAAAAATTTAGCAATGGGTTAAGTGATAGCAAGAGTTAGATAATTCCACCATTAACCAAAGTTAGAAGTCCTCTGGCTTGCTGTTCTCAGAGACCGTACTAACTGTACTGATTGTAAAGCATGAATTTAATAACAACACCATACTCTATTTCTCACCAGCATAGGTTCAGAACTAATTAAAATACAAGTGGAATGTATTTGCCTCTGTCTAGGCAAGGAACGTGACTGAGTAACAACATCTTGCATCATCTCAAAAAGAAACAGCACTTGATAACACTGCTTTCCCCTGCAAAGTTAAAAGTCAGGTGAAATTTTATTTTACTAACAGGGGGCATTAGCTGCAAATACTTCAAGGGGCTGAGATTTGAGGTATTTCTATTTGCTTTATGTTTCACGCAGTTTTCCTTTTATGAGCACTGTTGAAGATGTGTAAAAGATAATATCGTTATCCAAACTGTTTTTCAAGCTTTTCAAATTTATTTCCATGAACTTATGGCAATGAAATTAAAAACAATTTGTTAGCTCCATGAAAGAGCAGATGTTCCAGAAGCAATAAGATTTTAGGTTATTAAAATAACCCTTGTCACATACTGATAGATTTTCTAAGTGTATTCAAGAAGCATAAGCTCCAGACCATCTTTGCTGAGGGCACTTTAGAGCTTCCTTGGGTGGTGGCCAGAGAGCACCAGGATGCTGCATACTCACCAGCCAGCCACCACCCCACGATGGGGCACCTCTCCAAGGTTTCCCAAAGCAAGGGCAGCACAGCACAGTCCCATCCAATTTGGCAACCATGGGCAGCTACCTTGCCTTGCCTAATAATAATTACAGTCTTAGGCACTGAGAGCCAAAGACACCGAACCATCAGAGTTAATGAAGAGGGTGAAGAGGACTTACAAGGTTGAGCTGTGCCAGCAGGAGAACCAAGAGGATGCGTAATGGTTTCCCCTCCAGCAGACGTTGCCGGCCGGGCTTGTCGCTCACAGATCTCTTTTCCCATCTCTGCCTGCCAGCTGGGCTTTCCTCTTTCTTCTGGCTTATACAAACACATAAATAACCTAAAGCAAACCTTGCTTTTCCATAAAGGTCTGACAGCAACCTCCCACAGAAACAAGGAGAGGGTGCTCCTAGGTTTATGGGGAGACTTAGGAATCTGGAATACGAGAAAAAATGACTGATTTCATCTGATTGAAGGCTGGGTATGCTCCAGGCAGGGACATTGCATAGTCACTTATATAATTAAATGGAGCCTAAATATAGAGCACTGATGATATATATCAAGCCCTTCTCTAGGATTCAGACTCCACTATAGAATAAGGAACAAACAGACACAGAAAACTGACTTACAGGTCTATGAGTCTTTTTCCCCCCCTTTTTGGGTGAATACATTCGATGAACAATGCAAATCTTTCAGTTCAGCTCTGCTGTAGGAATTGAAATGACACATTTACCCTTTCCTTGTACGTTTGCAGGTGGTTTGGGAGAGCAGCAAAAAGTGAAAAGGTTGTCTTTCTTAATGAAGGATTTAATAAAAAAAATTAAAACAAATCCTTTTGTTCTGCCATCCTATCAGGTAACTTACTTCAATTTGGGAGACAAGAACTCAGCTGATGGAAACCTTGGCTCTGCTGAGGATTGACCATCCCCTTCCATGTGCAGGCCACCCATTTCCAGGGATGGTCCGTGTGTTTTACAGAAGGTTTCTATCTTAACACCAAAAAGACCATTGTTAAAAACAATGAGCAATGTGATTTGTTGAGTCAGACTGTTATGAATGACAAATTAGAAATTATAAAACTGTTTTTCTTTATCAAGCAGCATACAAACAATTAAACTCCCCAATTCCCTGGCCCACTGAGGAACACTGTGTTCAGTTTTCCTTTAGTTTTTCTGCAGTCATAGACAGAAATATGCCTTAAAGCGGTAGCCAGCCACACTGAGAGTCTAGTACTTCCCAAAATAGTTTCTCTAAAACACTGAAGTTTATGTGCAGACTGAGAAGGGTGATGTGCTGCTCACTCTCTAACCTAATCTGCTGTTCCTGTCACCCAGGGGCACCCACGGACCTGCGAGTCAGCCCCGTTTATATGATCAATGTTTCTCGGAGCTAACGCTGGAAGCAGGCTGAGCTCACGCCGAGTCCAATAATAAATAACCAACCTTGAGCAACACATTTGCTTTATTAACTTACATGAGCAGGGGAGCACACACACAGCAAACCCTCATGCTGCTCGGAGGCGAGGATTGCCTCGCTGGGGCAGAGGTGCTGTGTATAAGCAACGGGACAAGGGTTTAACTTTCCAGAGAGTGTTGGTACCTATTAAGATCTCGGCTCCATCTCTCCCAGGGTTCATCTCTCTCTTCCACCTTGTTTTGGATGGTTCTTTAGTCTTTTTTTACCACATCAGAGCACCTTGTCACCTTCAGTAATTAATCCTCCAGACCCCTGCAGGGTAAGGAAGCATTATGAAGTCCATTTTTCAAATTAGGAAGAGGGTTGCAAAATAGACACCTTGTTGTACAGAACCTGATCAGAGAGATACCCAGGCCTGGCACGCATGCAGGCAGGGGTGCCCCTGGTCTGTAAAAGAAACTTCCCTATCCAGGGGATCACCTAAGTTTAATAACACACCCTCATTACTTGGTGTTGACTCCCCTAAAAATTTACAATCAATATAGACCTTAAAAACACAAAACAAACAAACAAAAAAAATCAATAACCAGAGAAGAAAGAGGAGCCCTGTTTACCCAGCCTGTCATCTGCTGTCTGATAGACACAGCCGCAGCTTCCCACTGACAGACCATGCCCAGACACCTGCAAGAAAGGAGGACAAATTTCTGACATCGAACAGGTGAGTTGTACGAGCAAGAAACCATGAATAGAGACATACACCAAGCAAGCTATTGCAAAGAGAAAATGAGATGGTTTTTTTCAGGACATGGGGAATTCACAGATCTACCACACAGGAACATGAATCTTTTCGCTATGGGTGAAGCTCTCGGAAGTTCTGTCAAGCTGCTGCAGTATGTTGGACCAGTGATAGGAGGGCAGGGAGGCTGGGATGCTGTCACCTCTCACCAAACAGCCAGAGTTATTTCCCTACAGCCACCTGAGCAGCAGCAAAGCTTACCTGGATGGCAGAAGGTGCAGGATGCTTATTTCCCATCCTTTGATGGAACGTGCCTTGGTGAATCATGACGCTCCTCACAGAGTGAGGAGAAGAAGAGAAGAACAAAGGATTCGGATGCAGCTCTGATAAAATGTACACAAGCTCCTTTTCCACAGACTTCCCTGGAAACTTTCTAAATGCTTCTGCTTCAGCTGGTGCAAAGATGCCCAAGAAACCTAATGGTAGAAGGCAGTTTTAAATAGTACACACAAGCTCTTTTGAAACAAAATATTTGAGACATCTCTGCACTTGGGCCAATTTCTTCAGGCATCCAGACCCATATTTAACCACCAAAGATCCCCAGACCAGGTGTCTAGCACTTAGTTTTATGCCCCTGCATTTGAAAATATGATCCTTAATATCCAGTTCTCAGGTACCTGGAAATAAGTATTTTCTTTTGGAGTGATTAAAAAAGGAAATAATCTCTATATATTATTTTTATTTTCTTTCCTCTATATGGCTTTAAGGCTGCTTTTATGCGGCACTGGAAAGTTACAGCCCGTGATTTGTTGCATTCTGGTCTGCTAATAGAAACATCTTCCCGACTGCTGCTCACTCCTAAGAGCAGAAGGATCGTAACGCAGATTGTAAATGCTTGCATTACTGAGAAAGATAATGTTTCTTTCCACTTTCATTTCCCTCGGTTGATATTTATTGTGGTAGGGGTTGCGTAAGCATATAAGACAGAGATCATGCATTATTTACCAATCTGGAAACGGGGAAAGGCTCCAGCCTTTCACAGCGCAGCTGAACCCCGAGCGATTCCCACCCGTTCAGATTTGCATCGTGTTTGGTGGTAGCTTGGCTGAAGGATCGTTAAAGCAAATACGATCGTCCTGCCAGCCCAGAGAGCAGCAGCAGAGTGGTGCTGAGGGTCGCAGTCTCTGTTCTCCCTCCTTTCAGCTCTGCATAGTTTATGTCACTATTTATTTCATGCTACGGCAAGGCTGGACCAAGCTCAGGCCAGAACTGCCACTAAGTCCCCACGACCACCAATAAACTCCTTGGTGTCAGCTGGGGCTTTGGGAGGCTCCAACACCTCTGGGACAAATTTCTTGCTCTTGAATGTATCTGGGGAGAGACATCCCCATAGAGGAGGGTGAGACAGGAGCAGGCAGAGAGCCTCTCCAGCCCTGGGACTTGTCCCCATGCTGCCATTAGGGCCAGCGATGTTGACCCAGCTTCCGAACGCACAGGAAGTTGCAACACTGAAAAGTTTATTATTGTTAAACTCCAGCCCATGTCAGAGGCTCTACATTCATCCTTTTGCAGCACTATTGCCAGTGTACATTAAAAAAACTAACAAAACAAGTCATTAAATGCTGGAAACCTTGGGGAAGAAAAAAGAAGAAAAAAAAGAAAACAAGAAACAATAACAACAAAACTACCCAATAAGAAATAAGTTAATGAGGAAAAATTACAAGGAATTGAAGACTTTAAAAGCACTTCTAAATTAAGGAGAACAAAGGGAAAGGATCAGCTCTTATTTTTGCAATTAAGGTATTATTTATGGCAAATTAGCTTTTTTAAGAATAAGCCTGGGTGCAGTGCTGCAGAAAACACATCTGATTTACTCCCAGGGCTTCTCATCAGTTTCTGAATGAGCTTCAGCCAGCCAAAAAGCAGGAGTCCTGTGCACTCCCGAGCCTGCACGCACACAGAGCGCTTGTAAACCACCCTGGGGATTCATCCCAGCGCCGGGTGGTTGGACCACGACCATTAGCAACAGTCCTCGACCCAAAGCACTCGAGCTGGAGTTGAACTACTGTATATTCAGGGCAGGAAACCAATCTTGCAAGAATGAGTTAACATTTTGTAGGAGTAGAAGGGAAAAAACAAATAATGATTCCGGCTCTGTGTCTCTGTGTGACCCTGCAGGAGAACAGGGGTGGGAAGAGAAGGCTCGGAGGGGGCACCCTGTGTTTGCAGGGAAGAGACACGCAGCCACACGAGGTCGTAGGGAGGCACTGACCTGGCAGAGCAAACAGCCCGTTCGTCCCCTCCTGGCACTGAGGTGACTGTCCCACCGATGTGACCGTCCCACCGACCTCCAGGGACGGGTCCAATGGCTCAGGGAAATGCTCCCCGCAGGCTCGAGGGAGGGAGGGAGGTCAGGGATGAGCACACGGCCACCGAGGAGCCACCCGAGCAGAGCCCTTCTCCACCTCTGCCCAGTTTGACTCCGAGCCATCGAGCAGAGCACCACGGGGCTGCCAAAACCACACTTCTGTGCAGGGAGAAAACACACCCATGACTCAATATTCATGTGCATCCTTTGCTGTATTTTTCTCCCCTCCCATCGAGTTGGTAACATTTGCAGAGAAGCTGTTTATAACAAACTTTTTGCTAAAGTATGCGAAACATTAAGACTGTCCACACTGTTTATAGGTCTCAGCCCCCAGATGCCGTCTTGCTTTTCCGACAGACTAATAAAGTCAATAAAGTAAATAAATAAAAAAGGATGCAAAGTTTGGATAAACTCAAAAACAGTTCAGGGAGGAGAGAGCTGCAGACGGGATGGTCCTGGGAAGACATCCAGCCTTCCAGACATCCATGTCGTGCTGCTGCTCACAAACTCTTCAATTTCAAGGAGACATGGTAGGTAAAACAGTTGCAAACTATATTAGGTTTTTTTATGACTCTGTTGATTTTTCCAACCCCCGTGCTGGCTGCCTGCCTCAGTGTCCTGTTCTTTGAACCCACACAGAGTAAATAGGTGTAACTACTGCAGCTCTGAGGGCAGGAGACACGTCCCCAGGAGGAGCGTTAGGTACAGGCAGGGAGAGACCCTCCAGCCATCCTGGAGAGCAGCATGTGGAAGAGTCAAGCACACTTGGGCTGAAAAAGGAGGGGGAGGAAAGAAAAAGAAAAAACAAAGAGAGAAACAAAAATCAGGAAAGCGTTAAAGGAAGATCTCATGAATTCAAAAGGTCCCTCAAGACTTGGAGGTAAAGACGCAGGCAGCGGCTTTTCTGAGGACAGCTGCAGAAGGATGTGAACAGGGATGTGTCAGCCTTCGACCACCCAGCAGAGCTGCTGGAGGCACCAGGGGTTTAACTGGGGCACCTGGAGCTTGGCAGGAGATGAAGAACACGCTAACCAGGGCCTCAGAGGGTGTTGCTCTCTAGCAGAGACTTTATTTTATTGAAATCTAACTGGCCAGAAGACTTCTCCTCTCTTCATTCCCCCTCTCCCAGCAGAAACATTTATTATGCTAAGTGAAACGTTTAACCACCCGGGACTGTTGGCTGCAATATCTCATCATAAGTAGCTTTAACGTTTGCTTGGATCAGCACCCTGGGACTGGAGACAGTGTTTCATGCTTTCCTCTGCCCAGTTACCAAGTGCTCCTCTCTCTTCCTCTCTCCTCTCGCCCCCAGCTCTGCCCCTTGCCCCTTTTTCAAGTTGCAATGTGTTAAAATAAAAGTATTAACAGCGCTTATCTGATGCATGGGAGCGAGAGATTGCGAGAGGGAGCTGGCAAGCAGCCAGCAGCTAATAGCAGCATAAAAGCAATTTGATAAAAAAAAAAATTAACATGTTAATTGTCAGGCTGGAGAGGGTGCTGGGGATCGTATCGAAGGGAAAAAAAAAAACCCAAAAGACATTTTCTGATTACTCTAGATTTTAACAATAAGGGTCTGAGGAAGAAAGAAAGGGTTTGATGCAATTTTCTTCTTTTTGTCCCATTCTCTGCTACCCTCCCCCAGCTCCAAACCTCTAACCAGAGCCTCAGGCACTCACGGGGATTTATCAGAAGATCTCTTCCTTTTTAGCATCGTGTCACTGCCAGATGCACCATGGGCTGCAGAGCGGTCGGCACCACCACGCAGTTCTCCCCTTCCCACGGTAGCCAGTGATGCTGCGGTGGAGCAGCAAGTGATGCTGCGGTGGAGCTTCTGTCAGGGGGGAAAAAAAGTCATGTTTGACAGGAGCCTGCAACAGTCCCACCTCACAGCTCGGCTGAGCTGAGGTTTCCAAAGAGCTAACCCCCCCTCCCATTTACAGGGAGGTTTTTTCGGTGTTTCTTTTTTAAACAAAGAGACATTGATCAATTTTTTATTTTTTAATTTTTCTCAAAGCAATCGCAAGCAGTGCCTGGACAGCTCAAGCAGAAAGCTCAGCCTCTTAACGCTGGCTCCACAGCGTGCCGTTAACTGGGATTAAGAAAGTCAACTAATGCTTCACAGCACCAGGATTTCAACAGCACGGAGCCTCCCGAGGCAGAGAACCGCGACAGCAAATTCAGCAGGATCTCAAAGCAGCAGCCGCCTCTCCCCGCAGATGCCATTTAACCCCAGATTTGCGTGCATCCCACTTCTGAAAATCAGCTGGAAATCCATCGTGCCTTCCCTTCACGGACTGTGAGTGCTGCCAGCCAAAGCCTTGGCTCCTCTCTGCCCGGCTGCTGGCACCGGAGCCTTTCCCCATGCGGGTGGAGCGGGGCTCCCAGCAGACCCCCGGAGCTCCCAGCCCGTCCCGGCTGACCAGCAGATGATCCAGCACCTTTCCCCAAAAGAGGTGTGCTGGGGGAACGAGGGCCAGGACACGAGGTACCTGTACCATTTTTGATTAATATTTGTGGATGAATGCTGTAAATATGAGCCAAGAAGATTTAAAAGAAAGTCACTGAACCATGCAAGCAAATTAATTTGCTTTTAGACAAAATGCGGCTGGTTTTCAGCCTTTTACAAGCAGGAACATTATTTCTTTCCTATGCCAAAGACTGACTGAGTTTGTTCTCCTGCTTTACTTCTACTGTGGAGGGAATTTAAGCGAGAACATGTATAGTGAATTGCTAAATTCAACCAGTGCCACTGAAGCTCACCTAATCATTCAGACCAACACGCCCTACCTGAGCGGCACACCGAGACCCGTGAGCTCCTCCGCTTTTTACATGTCGACAGCCAGGGTGTTAAAAGAAGGGGAAATAAATAAGCCAGACCTGGTGACTTACATCATTCTGTTTTTCTTTCTGCTCTTGACTGTGACACTCATTGTGCTCTTCATAAACTGCCAGCTGAAAAATTCTTTTTTTGCGACTCTTCCTTACGACAGATCGCTCAGAGAAGCGAGGAGCCCGTGGAGGACACAAGCTGTCTGACACTAGAGAAAAAACTATGTGTTACAACAGTAGCAGGCACCAGAAACCCTGTGCAATAAGGCGTTATTGCCATGTGTCAGTGAGAGGATGCGACCCTCTTTAGAGTAACAGGCTGCATCGCAGGGAAAGATTGCTGAAAAATATGCTGTATGCAAATCAGAATAGCTGTAAATAAAAAGCTCTGTTGTGAACTAAAGAGAAAATGCTTTAGCAAATTTATACAGTTTTGTGCAAAAAAATTGCCCCATGATTCCAGATTAAGCTCTATATGTATGCAAATGTCATCATCCAGCCATTCAGTGTCCATACAAGGATATTTGCATTAACAACGATCTCTGATTTGGGCATCTGGTGGAGCTTGTTACCCACGTTTATGAAACCATAGCATCTAATGTAAAAAACAGAGTATATTTACCTAACGGCTCCACGCTGAGGATATGAGTTTACTTTCCAGACCCATTTCTCTCAACTGCTGCTGAAACTGCGTGGTAATGCAGTGGGAGTCCTGCCAGGCAGGAGGAGAAAACGAAAAATGTTTAAGACTTTTGATTGTGATTCTGTTAAGGGTGTTTTTGATGTTTTACTGCATCGTTGATCAGGTTTTAAGTTACCAGATATGTGAAACACTAAATACCTAAGGAATTTGTTTTCAACTTCAGGCTACAAAGGAAATCATTTACCATGGCATGAAACCAAAATAATCAGGATGGGGAGAAGGAAGGAGAGAAAATAAATATCATTAATAGTATGTAAACTAATGAAAGGGGAGAGCAGAGCGCTCTGAGTTCAGTACACAAAGTAGATAACTCCTGAAAGCCATAAAACACAGTTTTATAGGAATAGTTGCTTTAATGCACAACATTCCCACTCCCTTGCTCTTCATATAAATCTAGAACAATTAGAAGCATGCTTTATTAAGATGGCTTAATTCAACATTGATCACTGGCAAAAACCACCATTTTAAATGACTAGCTATCCGATTTTGTTCTAAAAGCTTCTGCTTAACCTTGTTAGCTGACATGCTATTTTATAGATGCTGGTTTCTAGTAAACTTGCAGTTACAGCACAATTCCAGAACAGTATTTGTATTTCCCACAAACAGTGGGCAAAGGGCTTTTTTTTTTTTTTTTTGTTTGACCCCAGTGTCTCAACATACAACTGAATTGCAGCTATCCAGAAACCCTGAAGTCCTAAACCCTATTTTCGTTCCAGTTTTGGCAAGTGGATCATCTATCAGAAGAATGGGGTCCAGGCGGTGTCAGAAGCTGTGCCCCTAAATCTGTTCTTAACATGCAGAGTACAGCAGAGGTGCTGTGTGTATATACGTACATAACTTATTTAATCCAAATGAGGAGATTTTACAATGCAATTACACACACATACAGGCTTGCACTCAAGCACACAAAACGTGTATATACAGGAGCCTGTCTTCAAGCTTTTTTTATACAGAAATTGCACAGTTGATAACACTTCCATGTCATTGTCTTGGTTACCATGTTTTATTATGCTCAAGTTAAACTACTATATAACAGGCTTAAATATTTTATTTCTCGATAGGCAACCAATTTTTACCTCTTCTGAACCAAATTTAACTGGTGTAACTCCAAGTAATTAATGTAGAAAGCGAGAATAAAGTCAAGTGTGTTTATCATCTGAGCCCTTTTTGAATAAATCAAGTTTTATCAAATCAGGCATTTCTTATTTATTTTTAAGTAACAACAGCTTGTTTTCAGCTACGAGCCACGAGTTTGGTCTAAGAATTCCTGCTGGCAAAAGCCTCAGAACCTGGTAAAGCACATGTTGCATTGCACCCTACTGTATTTTATTTAAGTGTTCAAGAATAACCCCAGAATAATCCTATTTTTCCTCCACAGCCTGACAGTTGGGGTAATACCCCAGGAAAACGCGTCATGCTTAGAGTGCTAGCTGATTTACTGGGAAAGCTTTTATACATGCACTGTGTTGCTCTTATTACCTGAATCACTTCTGTTGCAGAAGAAGGTTCTATTAATGACATTTTAACCAATGTATGAAACACACGTATAGAAAACATCTGATCTATTCTCATTCACCAGGCCCAAAATTCAAGCTGCCCATAAAATCAACTTCCCAACCACAGGCACGCCAGAGAGGGTCCGACGGGCATTTATTCACTTGTTGTAACTGGTTTATTAGGTGCACGACACACGCGGGGTCCCAAATGTCTATATACTGCATCCCTTCCCCTCACCTTCTGCCAGTCACACTCCTGCTCAGCACAAATACACCATTCACTGGGCCTTTACAGCAAACCCCACTTTCTCAATGTGCCTTTCAAAACAGCCTCTCACCACTCGCAGCCCTGCCTGATGGCTCCTCTTCAAGGCAGGCTGGAGGTTGATACGCTAAAACACAAAAAGGACGAGTGCAACACCAGAAATCTGGGACACGATGCTGTGAGAAGCGGGGTGGCCCCAGTTCAGAGCAGCTCTTAATTATAGGCTTTGCTTTTGAAAGATGAGCAGCTCCCAAAGCGCTCCGGAGAGCATCCGTACACTCAAAATACATGGCTATGTGCTCTGCTGAATCAGGACCTGCATGTTAAATAAGGTTTTAACTCTTCTTCCTCTGGGCCAGGGAAACAACTCATCACTTCCACCTGGAAGCAGCGAGACCTTTTGCATCTGATGCCACCCTTCTGACAGATCGTTATTATTGTTCTATTTCAGTCTGGGGACTTTAATCCCTCACTCCACAGATGGTTTTGAACCCAGCTGCCTGCACGGTTGGCACAGACACTGCCTACGGGGAGTTTGCCACAGCACTGGTATGGAGTAACCCTGGAGGAGCTGCCAGTGTGATGCTCCTCTGCAAGAGCACCCCAAAACTGGGAGCTTGCTCATCCCATTGCTCTGCCTAAATAGTGGGTTTATTAACATTTCAGGGACCCGGCAGGACCCATCTTTCTTCTTGCATTTCCTACCTGTAGGTGGGCTGTTGGGGACTTTTCTATGGGCACTCGCCCTCCTGCATTTCCCTTTCCCCCCAGCAAAAACCAGGAGCTGAGCATTTTCTACACCTCATGCCACATGGCCATCACAACTGATGCCTGGAAAGGACTTATCTGTAGAACTCACCAGTCTATCCAGCTACACAGCAAGGCAAAAGGCAAAGAATTAAATCCCAAAAGCTAAATATTTCACATCTATTTGGGATGCCTCAGGCTCGTTAATACCCGGGTGCCGCACAGCAAAGCGGAAAGCAAAGCTACACTGCATGATCACGCTCTCCAAACCAGTGTCAAACCACAAGAGCCACAGCAATTTGTAACTGCACTTGCTCTAATAAGGCTTTTTTCTAGTAGCATCTTCAAAAGAAATGAAAAGCCCTTATCCCAGGACACCACTTCAAAACAGGAATAGCCAAGAAGAAGGCTCCTCCACAACTCAGCTTCCATTAAGAAAGAGAAAAGGCTGAGGACTTATGTAAAGCCGTTAGCGGGTGCTAACAAGAGAGAGGGTTTAGTTACACTCCTGAGTTTTTTCTGTCCTCCAAACTCACAAATTCAGAGAATGGCTGAAGAGGCTGAGTAGGGTCTGGGCCTTGATTTCCTAGTGACAAGCAGCTGCCCCTGACTCATGGCCAGGCCTGATCCCAGCAAATGTGTTGGGCAAGAAGTTTGGTTCTGCTCTGCCGCAGCATGGTGTCCCTCCCTGAACTCTGCTCTGACCATGGTCCTCATTCTCCTAAACCAGAGATCCAGGAGCTTTAACCACCTGGTATTCAGAACATTTAAAACACTGGCAGACACATCAGACTGAGAAGATGAAAGCTGGATTGTGTTCACAGTGCATTTGGCTTTAGGAGGTTGCTCCTTCCGAGCCTTAACTCACAAGACCCTGAGCAAATACAAAAACTACAGGGACAAGCAAAGAAGTCTGGTTTAAATCTATTAATCCATACAGAAAGTCTCCCAGGCAGGAAGTTACACACACAGTCACACCTGTGCAAGTTTTTTTCTTCCTCTCTTCCACATTTTTTCCCCTCCTGACGACATCCAATTCCTCCCTGCAGGGCTGAGCATTTGCCCAGGCAGTGCCTGTAGTACCACTGGTGAATAATCTCCGTGGACACTCCTAAACTTGCAGTTCCAGGTTTAATATACTATATTTACCTCTAATTTCTTAGAGGAAACTTAAGGAGAATATAAAGAACTTTTAGAGTGAGACTGTTCACCTGAAATCTCACAGATCTCAAGAAAACTCTCCGTTTGGTTCTTACAGAAATGAGCCTCTTTTGTCTACTTTGCATTGTCTCCCAAATTCCTCCAATCCAGCTCTAAAGTTGAAGTCACACACACAGCTCAAAGCTTTCCCAAGAGGCTCATTAGTTTGCTGACAACAGTTTCTATATCTAAGAGACTTCAGAAAATGAGACTTTGCAGGACGGACAGGATTATACCACACTTCTTGTTTAGTCCTGGAAACAACCATGCTTGCAATAGCCAGGCAAATTCAAAAAGAGAATGGAAAAAAGGTATTTATAAAGAACAAAAGAAAACTGGCCTTAGAACAAAAGAGCTGTTAATTTTAAAAGCTTTTTTTTTTTTTTCCTCCAAGTGTCTTATGGAAAGGAATCCTGCAAGGACTGAACACAGAATGGCTGGAGATGACCCAACAGCTTCCACCACCCTGAACCTCACCCCTCAAACACCTTCCCTCACATGTCCATAGGAGTGAAGTAGTTTTACAGTTTGTCTTTGTGGGGGGGATTTGATGACTAAGTAGGCTTATTTCTGAACACCAGCTTGAATTTTACTTTCTTTTATAAGAGTTAAGACTGAAAAAAGTGAGATTTCACATTAATCTGCCGATGTGTATAAAAACTACGTTATCATTTTGTCTTTATGAGACTTTTACCCTGCTTTAATTGTCCTACATGGCCTGCAGAGGGTACAGGCACCTAAAGCATTTCCACAACACCGTCACTGTTTCTGCAACCACCCCCCACTCCGGAGCAGCCGAGGCCCTGGTAACATGGAACACCCCTTTGGTGGCAGCTTTGTCCCACGCCAAAACCGACCCATACCTCTGGATGTGCTGCTGCCTTTCTGCTTTCATCCTGCTTCTCTTCCCTCCAGCATCACACCAGCAAGTACCATTCAAACAGCAATACAGAGCTTAATCAATTAAATACAGAACTGACTGACCTGGCACAAACCTACTTGCAGCTATAGTTGGTCTGGCTTCTTCACAGTTTTCCCAGTCACATACATTTAAGGAAAACATTGCGGCTAGCACAGCAAAAATCCTGGATAAAAGAGAATTTAACAACATGCTCCTCTCATATGATTTTTCTATAGATCTGTGTCTTTATTCACTTTGGTGCAAGAAATGCTTTCAGTGTTCTTCTAGAGCAGAGCTCCTTCAACAGAGACGCTCACACAGAGCTGCTCGCTGCGGGACTGCCCAACAGCAACCGCTTGTTCTAGATCAGGTGTGACCACCACGCTCAGAAAACAGGGCACTGCTGTGATGCTGGCTTCTTGCCATCCCTAGAAGAGCAGCTGATTACCAATCCAGCACGAATTTAAGGTAGTAGTGAAAAAGATGTCTTGCCTGGCAAGGTATCTCCGCTGGGATATACTGCCTGCCTCCAGATTTTTGGAATGAACTTTTAGTCTGATTTTTTTTTGTCATTTCAGTGTTATATGTTGTCAGCAGCTGCAACATTTTGCTTTTAACTGGACTCCCACATGCCCTACAACCAGATTTACCAGCCACTGAAACTGCGGCCTCAGACTTACCTTTAGAAGCAGGGAACAGGAGGATTAAGAGAATCCCAAGCCAGACCTTCCCCTGCATTTCCACTCAACTAGAACTAAAAAAATGTTGCTTAAAGAAGTATTTGTACAGCACACTTGGACACGTGGCCCTGAGAGGCAGTTAACAAGAACAATATATTTTAAAATAATTTGATGCAAACTGCCTGGAAGTTGTA
This sequence comes from Strix uralensis, assembly GCF_047716275.1. Classification (NCBI taxonomy): domain Eukaryota; kingdom Metazoa; phylum Chordata; class Aves; order Strigiformes; family Strigidae; genus Strix; species Strix uralensis. Next base: position 20,021,751 of record NC_133985.1, read on the forward strand.
AAACACTGAAGCACCTATCACACAGGTACTGTACGTGTTTGTGCTCAGGCTAAGCTGTTTAAGGCTGGCTCCCTCTTTTTAATGTAACTGTGCCCCAAGAACTCATTCAGCCAGCGGATTCTTGTTCTGAATCTTGAGGTCTAGTCCTTTGTGCTGGACTTTGGAGTCCTCTCACGATGGTTCGAGAGGAAAATAATGCTAAATGTAGAAACATAGGGCAAAGAAAGCCAGACTGTGTGTTTTAATCTACCTGCAACAAATGGCCAGCGCATACTCAAGGCATGACATGACATTTTCCTGTGTTTTGGAAAACCTGGGCGCACAGTCCCCTTCACCTGGGTAGGGGACAACACCCAAAATACAGAGTTCTTCCAACTCACAGGAGCTGGAAAGTCATGGAAAAGAACCAGGACATATGGGAGAAGCAGCAAGACATCACCACTCCAAAATTATTGTCCTTCCAGTGGCTTTGGTGATGGTTTTATGCTGTGGGGATTAATACATTTTTTGGGGGTTTTCTTCCCCCTCAAAATTTAGCTTTCACTTCGACTTTTGCTGTTCCCACAGCACACTATGAAGCCCAGGGACAGACGCTAGACAGCTTGCGCAAGTCTCCACTCTACAGCTTGCGTAGGCTTTATTTTTCAGTCTAGGTAAGCCACTTCCCAACACGCAGCTTTCTTCTGCTTGGCTACTGAATTTGCAAGTGGTTGGAGTGAGAATTCACACGACAGACCTACAGGCAACCATTTTCGCTGCGCCTGTATGATAAAAATACACAGGATGACGTTTCTTCAAAGTTTATACTCAGATATCCAAAAATAAGGGGAGTGATTATTTCTGTTCAGTTACCAACCCAGAGTGCTGACACTGGCTGGCTACAAAAGCCTAACCCTAAGCCAATTCTCTTGCCAGTAATAATTGAGCATTAAGATGAGGCAGTATCTGAAAACATTTACATTTAACTGAGTAGCTGACAATTCACAGGTACTTTGGGACTTTTTCACAAATGCCTCAGTGCACACAGAAGAAGAAAGTTTGTTCTGCATCCTAAATCAGATTAACAGTGCTCAAGATTTCAAGGGAAACCAGAACCAGTATCATCACTGAGTGTAGTCGAATTTTTTTTTTTTATGCTACCAGTGTCTGGAAAACAAAAGCTCTAAGTCATATAGGCCAAAATACTCAATTTGACAAGTTAAATGGAGTCAGCATTTCCATGATACCAAGTGGCTAGTTCAGAAAAGCTATATGGAAAAGCCTGATTTAGTGCACTGACTTGACACTCCAATCACCAATGTCCTCGAACCAGAATATCTATAATAAAAGTAATTTCCCAAGTTTTCCTAACTTCTATGAAACAGTTTTTCTAGATGAGTAGGATTTCTTGGGATGGTGTCAGAGAAGGCACAGCCCTTGGCTGCAACTGGGCAGGAAGCACACCAAGACAAGGCAGATTTCTCTTGGCACAGGAGACAGGACACCCAACATTTAATTAAATGCCAGTGAGATATTCGCTTTTTAGTAGCAGTGAAGAGAAGTAGCCTCTGACTCATTCAACACACAATGCAGGTTGGAGTGGGGGTAGAAGAGGTGTTTTGCCCAAAGCTTTTTTTTTCTGCTGAAAAACACATAAATGAACAATTCATTTCACAGGTTACTTTGGCTAGCTACTCAGAGATGTAATTATCAACTGTTACTATACCTCTAAATTCTCCTCCAGAGAGGAAGACTAGCAAGATCAAAAAAATTCTTCAGTTCTATAAAAATAATGATTTAGACCTTCTAATAACCAAGATTTTTTTTTTTGTTTGGTTGGTTTTTACTTATACAGAAAGCTATTAATACAAGCCCATATAAAGTTTCTGGAAAGCTAACAGCACTTAGTTTGAGATGTTACTCACAAATTAGACTGTATCATGTAGGTAATACCATCACAGTGAATCTTCTGGGAACTTTACATGGCAACCATTGTTTTGGAAGCAAAAGCATCAAAACACTATCAGGAGATATACTGAAAAAATTACTACCTGACTGGATCCTTCTTAGTATAGTGCAGCTGCACATTCAGAGGAAAAAAAGCTATTGAGAAGATGAGAGAACTTGATGGAATATTACTGCAAGGTGGCAGCCTGCTCACCAAATTAAATCCCAAAGCAGGAAGCATAGACAAGATCAAGCAGTATCAACACTTTTGTTTCAGTTTTATACTAAACAAATAATTTGTCCTTTCTGTAGTTCTTATATGGATATCCCTGTGGAATTGGGATTCAGTATTTTTGTACTCATCCTGCCAAAAAAAAATTTAATTTGTGCACACCACCAATTATTATTTTAACCTCTGTTTCTGTAGTATCTTGGTAAACAAAAGAAAAGTTTTCTTCCCCTCAATCTTAAAAGGCTAATAGACAGTAAAAGAACAGCTCACTAAACTTCTCCTAAATTTCCATTTCATTGGAACAGTACTTGAGTTTCAAGAGATATTCAAACAGCCTTCCTTTCAGTGAAGAGGCTATTGGTCATCAGGTTAAAGCTCTACACATTCAGACATGATGACGGGTTTTAAAAATGTTATGGTCAGCCACAATGGTAAAAAACCAAGTCCCAACCACCCCCACACAGAGTGTTGCTGAAGTCTTATAGATACACGTTTTTGTACTACTGATTTAACTATTTTTATAAATATAAAAAGATTGATATGGTTTTAGCTGGCTGCATTCTACAAGAAAAAAAGCACTCTTAAAGAAGTTAATGAAATGATTTAGTCTCTCCTTCCAAGAGCACTGCAGCTTTTGCATTACCAAAAAGCTATAGAAAAGTATTTTTAAAATTACAAGATCACATTTGTATGCAGAGGAATATGTACGTGGTAAGGCATCAGCATCGAGAGCTACAAGAACTCATAAATCAACCCTTGTAAACAAATATTTGAGACATACTGAATTGCAGATAAAGGAAATCAGAAAAATCTGTGGGGTTTTTTTGTTTTGTTTATTGAAATATGAGCAGCAGTATGCAAAAAATATCTTTAAAAACATAACATAGCAAAACCTAATAATTTTAAAATTAACAAAATAAAAAGATGTTTAGAGTTAAATGAAAAAACTCATTGCTAGAACTGTGTTTCCTACAATGTAAACAAAAGCATAAAGGTTATGCTTGCAACAAACACAGAAGCAGGTTTATGGAGCAGCACAATAAAGCAACATTATGTTGTAATCTGATGGTTTGGTCTATTGATTTGACTTCAGAATGGGTTACCTTCCTAAACAGAAACTTCACAACTACAAAAAAACAAAACGTTAGTCACATGTTTGTTTTTTGAAGCAAAACGTTTAGAAAATGGTCTGGTTTGGTTTGTGGTTTTTTTTTTTCTTCTAAAAACCATCACTAGCAACACTTTGGGCAACTAAAACAATATCATGAAAAAAAAATAAATTATTTCAAGCTAGGGAGAACGCCTGACACATTTTAGTGTTCTCCAGACTTATACTGCAAGAGTATCTGCCCAAGAATTGACAACTTTCACACTGTAATACTGGGGGGGAAATCATAGCTTCAAGCCAAACCCAAAATAATTCCAGTATTTTAGAGAATTCTATACCAAATCATAACACATAGGCTGTTTCATCGTTCTTTTGACTAATGGGCTGTTCTGTTAGATTTGTCTCTCATCGGTCACTCATACTAGAAAGTTTTATTTTGGTCCTATAAATACTATAACCCAATGTCATCCCTTCGTGTACAACTACTTCATGCCTAATGCAATTAAATGAACGTAATACTTACGCAAGGCACTGGATTGACTGCCAGCAAGACTGAAGCCCTCTGAGGAGGAATATCCAAGCTACTATCTTAAGTGACTATAAAAGCAAACCCAGAAAGAACTTCAGTATATGCCTGTTCTAGGCTCTTTCCTGGTATTGCCAAAGCTGTTAGTTAATGCTGTGGTTGGTGCAAAGTAGAAAGATGCCCCAAAAGAGGAAAATTCTTAAGCTACAAAAGCCAAAACAGTTTTCACTGATGAATAACATTCAGTCTAAGCTGGGCTACACTGGGAAGGCTCCATCTTCCACTACCACACTACTGGCTGATTCAATTTCTCCATCCCTCCATCTAGATCAAGAAGTGACTTAAACACAAGTATGCTGCGAGAGAAGCAGCACCCTCTGCTATCACTACACTTAAATCATCGTTAGGGCCACACAGTTCTCATCCAATCCCTCTGTGCATTGATAACTGAATTTTGCATCAGCAGCACAGATAAACTAAACATGATTAGAAACACCATGAACCAGTAGCACACAAAATTTGCTAACTAGAAAGCTCTCAAAAAGTCCTACTTAAAAGGAACAGAAGAGTCGAACATAGACAAATCTTACTGGGTCTGCTCCTGCAAGCCTACCCTGGCAAAATCAGCAGTCACAAGGATAACCCCAGCACTGCATATATTACAGTTCAAGAATATGTACACAAGCAGAAAAATGCCAGAGTACTTTAGTACTTAATGACAGCATCAGAAGTGGGTTAACTGGATATTATTGCAGAAATTATGGTTCAGTGCATGGGTAGCCCATCTAACCACAATACTAGCACTAAGAACCAGCTCTGGCTCACAAACACCCACTTCAGCACCCATTCTTGAGTCATTTAGTTGGCCACATCTAAGCATACAAGTGAACAGAGATGAAGCCAGGTGAAAACATTTTGGATAAAGTACAATCTTGTACCTACAGCTGCGATCTTTCCTTAATCCAATGTGCCATGACATTTATTATAAGAGCTAGTCAAGAAAAAAGTATCCTGTAGTGTCAAAATACATATTCAGCAACTCGACAAAAGTCAGGCCCGGGGAGAAGAAAACAGAAGCCTGATCCTGTGGCCAACTGACTTTGCATCTTATTCGATCAAAAGGACCATCTGTGGGTTGCAGTTCCAAAGAATGAAAGAGAAGACCCCAAAGGTGAGCGGCAAATAATGTCATTCCCCTTCTCCTGAAGACGTACTTGTTTTTAAACACACTGGAGAAACTGCTTTAAAAAAACCCAAAAAAACAAACCACCAAGTAATACAGAAATTCCTGTACAAGAGAACATTAGGGTTCTGCAGAAGTGTTACAGTTTATTCCTTTAAGGCATTTCATAAACATTTTAATGACACGTAAACAGTTTTATTCCTTTAAGATCATTTGCTACTTAGGTACCATATGATGCATGATTTCCACATTTGAGCAGAAACTGTCATTCAATAGAGAGCACAAGGACTTGTGTAAGCAATCAATGTCTCAGGATCGCAGTAATTAACTGCAACACATCTTTTCATAAGTATTTGCATTTTAGAGTTTTCAGCCTCTCCCCCAAATACTGAACCCTCTTCTGAAGAAGTGTTCAGGAAAGAGAAAAAGGAGGGTGAGAAGTTAAAACATACAACAGGTCTTTTTCTGCATGCAAAGAAATTCTGTATATAATTCACTTCTGATTCTCAGAACATTTCTTTCAGCCTCCTTTTTTATTAAAGGGGAAAAATATGCATATGTTATTTAACTGATTTCTTTTAGTGTTTAGTACAGTGTTTAAATTCTCTACTGAGTAATACAACAGCACAGGCAACAGGATTCCTTACACGTGAGAGAGAAATTTCATCATCATATTAATGCAGTCCTTCAATCCCACAAAGCTGCCAACTACAGTTACAAGTCTTCTGATTGAACACCTGCCATCAGGGACAGGATCAAGACCACTGTTTCATGTAGACTACAAAGTAGTGATTACTTTTGGTCATTACCAACAGGTCTGTATTAAATTACATGATCTGGAAGTAAAAGCTTCTGCATTCAGTTACTTATTTGCTAAGCCACTCACAGTCTTCAAAGAGACTCAAACTCATACTGAATTAAATACAGTGTAATCACTAATACTGCATAATGTCTACTGAGAGATTAAAAAGGCCTAACACAGATCAATTCCAGACAGGTAAAATAAACAGCTAGAACACCAAAAAGAAAACAAAGAACTTATTCCTTCCAAAAAGTAGTAAGCACTGCCATTTACAAATAGTAGTGTTTATGTTAAAATAGAGAAGGGTACCTAAAAAGAAATAGCCTTGGCAACCAAATCCAAACGGCATGAGTGTAAATCAAAGCAAAACAAGAATTACTACTCCAGAAACGTGCAAGATGTTTACCTTGTATCAATTACTATTTAAAACGGTGGTTATAAGAGATATTACAAAACTGAAGTGGGAAAAGGCTAAGAACTGCTATTCTGCATTAATATACAGTGTGTTTATGACAGCATTTTCCAATAGACAATACAAGTGTTTTTACACCACTCCAATATTCGTAAAAAGTATATTTCATGTGTACACTTAAACAAAAAAAAAAGAAATCACATTGTTCAATCTGAGGCAAATTAGCTGTAATAAAGTCTAATTTTGCTTATGACAGATGTCAACCTTAAGATGTTAAACAACTATGCTAAAAATACAGCTTGCAAGCTGGAGCTGCACATGTTCAAACAGTTTCATAAACGTTAAAAAAAATCCCAAACTATGATATGTATTTATTTTCTGAAGTCAGTCTTCATAATTCTTGTCCCTACAGGACAAAAAGAAAAAAATTTTCCAGTTAAGACATATGCCTGTTTAAGTTCTAGGGGAAGGAGGGGAAAAGTGTTCTGAATTTTTCAATAGACTTTTTTTCCCTTAGGGCTCAGCTGTCACTTAAGCATCACAAGAACAAATTGAAATGTAAAACTGATTAGCTATACACAATGGAATTGGTCACAAAGGGATTTAAAAAAAAAGTTAAACCGTAAGTTAAACCGTAAGATCCATTCTCCATATAGCTCACAGTATCCACACTGGAAGTTTCTCTAGAATTAGAATAAGTTCGCTAAAAATAAGGCTGAAGATAGAATTTCAGCACTATGAAACAGATGAAATGGGATTAAGAGGAGAACCCATTTGTGTAAGTACTTTATCCAGCCACTGGAGGGGCCCATGAAGATGAATTTCTATCCAGCATGGGGTGCTCGTGACATCTTGTCGGTGATATTCAGCTCCCCAACCCTATAAAAAAGAACAAAATATTATCAGTGAAGTTGAGGACATGCCTGTCTTTCTAAATACCTATACTAACAAGAAGCAGGAAATCACGTTCTAAGATACTTATCTGAAGGTAACTCACCATCTAGCAACACTTCTTATCTAAAGGAAAAAACCTGAGACTGGCAAGGAGTGGGAGGGGGGTTGCACCTGGAAGCCTGAACCAAGTCTTTTCTGCTACAGACTCGGAGCGACAGCAGCAGCTCCTCTGTGGAGTGCGCTGCTGACTCAGGAACGACTCCTGGCTATGGCCACATCCCTTTTCCAATTCTCTCTCCTGCTTCCTATCTGCCACACTCTCAGACTGAGCAGTACTGATCATAATTGACAAAACAAACAAGGTATCTTTTGGACAAGATGCAAAAAAACCCCTGGAAGGCCCAAGTCTGGACTCCATGTCAAATCTGAAATGGACAGCCTCTGGATTAAATAATGTTAAAACACTACTGTGAGAACAACAGCACAGTTTGACTGCACAAGTTCAAATCAATCAATTTTTAGAAAAATAATATTAATCACCTTGAAGAAGCTGCAATTTTTTCTGTAATCACTTATGCTCCTGTCTACTACATCCTTTTAGTGGTCTTGTTTACTTTGTTCCTTCAAATTTAGAGCATGAGCTCAAATCTCCTTTAATAAAATTACAGCAACCACAACGATTAAATCCCTGTCCTGAATACTGAAGTAATTAAATACATAGCCATCACTCAATACAGCAATCTATGCTTTTGCCTTTCTTGCATTGATCTCCCTCGTCCCAAATTAACCATTTTCAACATACTTGTCACTGAAAAGAACCACATCAGGTCAGAATAGCTTTGCTACATTGTTACAGTGCTAATATAATTACTGCTGAGTACCCAAATCCACAATAAATTTAAGTGCCCTCAAAATAATTTCTTTACCTTTACAAAACTCATTCGAATGGTGCACATTTTGGTGAGCTCATATACTGCTTCAAATCCATGGTTGACAGACTGAGCTAAAAGCTGAGCAAACTCCTGATTGTTAAAGATTTTCAGACTGCATCCACTAGGAATCTTGCATACAGTCGTCGGATGAAAGCCATGGTGGTAGTTGCAGTTCCTGCTCTGTACAAATATGCTGCTATCACTTAAACACTCAGCATAGACTTCCCCACCAACGTAGTAGAGATGAACTCCTTGAAAACAAAGATAAAAATGTTTCAAATTACTTTTTTCCAAAAATACAGTACTTAAAACAACTCCCTCAGAGTTGATAAAGTAAATCAGAGATGATAAAGTAAATTTTCTGTTTGAGGAGCTTTGCAGAAAAGCTCTTTCGCCCACACTGTAACATACTTTCTCATTTCAAAATACTGTAAGCTTCATTATACATGAGCCACTAGATGGCCTTCTCTCATCAATTACAGAACAGCATGGAAAAGCTACCTCCACACATCAACAGTTATTTCAAACTATTTATTTTCCTAGAGAACTTATGTGGATTTTAAAACTCCAGTTTTAGAAAACTGGTAGCTTCTGCCTATGGCAATTCCAACAGCAATAAAGCGTCCTGGGAGAAGGGGCAGTGACAGACATGAATGAGAAAGTATATCCATAGTCTGCTCTGATTTGCAGTGTATTTTATCAAGCAAAAGGAGAGGTAAGTCCAGTTAGGTGCACAACTTTAATACCCTCAGGCTTTAGAGACCTTAAAAATCAACAAAGCCCCTGGATTTATCACATCTGCCTGGATTCAGCTGTGTATGTAAATCCTTCCCTCCCTTTATGTTCTGAAGCCTATGTAACACTGACTAAAAATTAATATATAAAAGCTGCTGATCCTTTCAGCATCCAAACAAAGATTGTCACTGCTACTTCAGTTGAGATACTCTCCTTCCTTCTCCCAGATCTTCTCCCCTTCCCCCCACCCAGCACTGTTACATGGTTGGGATACAGTTCAGGTTAGATCTTCCTTGGAATACCCTGGGAATCCACTGCAGACCACTCCGTGGTTTGCCAGAGGAGGCTGCAGCAAGTCAGCAGATGCAAGTTAATCTTTCAGACAGCAGCAACTGTTGGGAACACTGACAGATCCGCTTGGGACTAAGGTAGGAAGAAGGTTACACAAAGGAACCATTGGCTTCATCGGCTATAAGCGGCTGTCAGAAAATTTGGTGTGGGCAAATATGCATTTTCACAGCACAACCCTATTTATTTAAAGGCAGCAACCACCACTTGCTAGCTAACTTCTTCTGGGTAAAGACCTTCCGAGAGATCTCTGAAGAAGGGAGCTGGATAATCTAACAGTCTGAGAAGAACACAGACACTTCAAAAATAATCCAATGCACAAATAGCAAATAGGACTGGGTAGTTTTAAGGAGGCAAAAAACCAAGACCTTCTAAACAAAAGCCATAAATAAATAGTTTTTTATCCCAAAACAATGAATTGTTCTCAGAACTGCTACCATAAAGCAAAGTTTTAGTTTAAGAATTAGTATTAAAGTTGTAGACATTTTAAAGCTCACTGTAGCCAATACTATTCTACAACACATCGTTGGATCCTAGTTACATTTCTGACCCCAGGCAGACATGCAACATTTCTCTGCCAGTACCATCAAAGGGGGTAAGCCAAAACAAAAGAACCTGTCAAACCACCCACGCCCCAGAAATCAATTGTTCCCCTTTATAACATTACATTTTCTCGGACAACAGCATTGCAGGGCCAAGTTTTCAACAGATATTAATATAACTTGTGGTCTCTGGATTATCTGCAATTTTTGCTGTATTTATAGTAGTTACTAATTAAAAGACTTAAGGGACAGGATGGGTCTTGAAGATACATTACAAGCAACAGTGACTTTGATCAAACAAAACTCAAGACCAGCTGTACCAAATGATCTTGGGTGTTAAAAATGCCTGTGCATATGTGCAATAGAAACAGGGTTCTGTCTTCAGGACTTAGTTACAAAAAAGGAGATATTCAGAAAAGGAGTACTACATTTTAAGATAATCCAAGCACATTCCATCAAAGATGAAAACCATGCATCTATATGTGCTATCAGCCAAACAGCACGGGAAAACTAGAAGATCTTGCAAAACCTGCTGTCTCCAGGAATCCCTCCCACACACATACACACCCCATGGATTCACTCAGACAAATGAGCCCTTGCAGTTTTGCATTAGCACTTCAAAGTCCTGCTGCCAACTCATGCAAGATATTTGAACATACCGTAGACAGCAGTGTAATACCTTGCATGAACAACAAAATAAAAAAAAAAAATCTTTGATATACTGTGAAGTGGTACGAAGAATTTGATTTAAGAAGTAGATATAACATAGAATATCAGAAGTCCTGCAATATGTTTCTTGGTGCTGAAACACAAAATTCTACATAGAGACTATCATTAACCATAACAAACAAGCCCCTATAACACTATAGTTTGGTAAGGAAGAGGTAATATTTAATCTTTTAAATTAGTGCCAAGGAAAAACGTACGGAATTCCTAGACTAATTAAAATTAAACCATGCCTAAGTAAGTTGTCTTCCAATACTGGATAGGTAGATAATATACCACAGATTAGTTCTACTATTCCTATCTGAGAATAATCATTGTTGCAGTACACAAACATTGAAATAAAACCAAGGACTTAGCTTCTCAATCATGCTTAACATAACTAAACCTTACCTTTTCCAATATGTCGTCTAGTGTTCTCAATTGTTGAGTTGCGATTAACATTTGAGAGCAAACCTAAGCAGAACCTGTTTTTATTATTGGAGGGATCTGTAAACCCATCTACTAAGACACTTGTAGAAGATGCATGAAAGGCCTCCCCAACGCGATTATTTAATTCGTAATACACAATCGAACACCAGTGTTTGGGTTCTTCATAGGCAACAGGCTGAACATCTGAAATTAAGCAAAATGGAAATAACAGCTCACATTAAGTGTTAAAATATTGAATACAAAATTGTAAAGCAGGCCTTCCAAACTATCAACAGATAACTAAAAGCTTAGTCAACAGCTATGACGGGCAAGAACTGTCCTGATTAAGGTCTTAATGATTTGTACTGTCATACATTTTATCTAGTTCACTGATTTTATAATTATTTTCATATTTTAAGCCTGATATTAAACAAAAGAAACTACACAAAAATTTATAAATGACTGCAATATCAGGTGAAACATGATTCCTCTGCCCACTTCTAAAAAAATTTGTTATAATTGGTATTTTGAGACTTCATTTTCAGAACCTTAGTGCATATACAATTCCAACAGCAGGCAAAGGTAGCAGAAAAGACTAATTCTGAGAAATGAAAAAAATTTCAACTTGTTGTAAGCCAGACTGTGCACTGGAGGCTTTAAAAGCAAGAAATGCAAAGAAGCAAGGCAAGTTTTATTTCTCAATTCGTTCTGTTACAGGCCCAGTTTGCCTTGGAGGCCTGCTTCCACTTATCATCAACAAGGTTTACTCTGCCATTTGGAGTTACACGTTCAATTTGGCCACGAGTTGTAAGTCAAACTATGTTAATTTTACATCACAGTATACAGCTTACCTCGGGTAGATATATTTGGCATGATTTGAGGGATCATTGTATTGCTTGTGTCCATAGACTGAGAATTATCCTGCCCCATTTGATCGTCAGGGGGCATATATGCAGGAGGTGGAGTATCAGCTACAAACATGAGAAAGTAAGAATAAACCAGAATAAACCTCAACAATTTAGAATATTTATTTATTCATTCTACAGTTGTAAACAGACAAAAATACTCTTGAACAAGAGATGTTAAAACATCTGGACCCATTTTCAAAGTAATGTGAAGACAACCCAGCCAGATGTCTTTACAGTTAACTCCTTCAATAACTGGATTCTTATCTCTGGGACTAATAACAAGACTGGACAGTTGAGAAAAAAATCAGATATGCTTTTTTCTTTTTGCCTTTTTTTCCTTAATAACTGCACTCCTGCAGCTGGGCAAGATGACTATAGTTCCCACTTTTTCTCACACAAACATTAGCTTTCTTGCCTACCCTCTTCTCCGTGTTTAAAAAGAAAGAAATAATAGAAGAAATAACTTTATTTGCCATAGCATAACAAAGGTGGGGTTTTTTGCTGCTTCTGTAGACTGAGTTCATTATAAAAATGTGGATCTCTGCATTCTTCCATTCAACACAGTAGTCAGTGCACCAACACAGTATTATCCCCTATTTCAGAAATTCCCTCCAGATACCACTAATGCATCCATCCCAGGGATCACAGTACTTATCCAAGAGGGATACCACACTGAATGGACACTCTCTTTGTGGCACTTGGCAGCCAGAAAGAACAAAGATGAGGCCACTGAGCTACTGGAAAAATAAACTCTTTAATCTATTAACTTCTTGGCTTTATAAACCACACCAATAACCGGACAGACTCAATACAGCTTCTTTCCTTTGCCCCATCAACTGTTGTTTTTTCCTTATTTTCACCCAAACTGGTTCAGCACCTGTCAAAAATTTGCTATTTTCCAGTTAAATACCATGTGTGTCTTTATTCAGAGAAAGATATCAGTAAACTTCTTGCTCAGCCTCTTACATTTGCTTTCTTTTCATTGCTAGATACTCTTCTAAAGTATGTATCAGTTATCGTACACTGAAGCTCTGCAAAATAACTCACACTATTGTATCCATGAGAAAAACATTTGGAAAAATAAAACTATAACAATTAACTCTGATCAGCAACAAGACTAGGAAGAAAACCCCCTAAAATGCAAATGGAAAAGCAATTTATTGCAAGTATCACAAATTCCAGAGGTAGTAAGTCACAACAGCATGTGACATTTCAATTATTTTTATTAAGTTGACATTTAGGCTGTGCTTACCCGGTAGCTGAAACGGACTCGATGGTCCAGAGCTGGCTGGGGAGCTTGGGTAAGTGCTGCTGGCTGGAGAAGGTGGATAGGGACTGTTCGGCGAAATGGAAAACGGAGTGCTGTTGGGCTGCTGGAAAGAATCTGGAAATGTCGCGTTGTGTGGCATGTGTGGTTCGTTGTGGCTTAGGTTCCTGAACTGAACTAGTAGACTGTGCTGTGGATTGAATTCACTATGTCTAGGCACTAACACTGGAGGTAGAACTGAAAAAAAAAAGATTAAAAAAATAAATTAAAAACTGAGATAGAAGGAAAGAGATACAAATAATAAACTAGCCTGCTCATTATGAAAGTGTCAGCACTAGCTGGGGTGAAAAAGGAGCAGGGAATTCATCTGTCATGCCTTTACCCCTTCCTCTCTCTTTTTTTTTTTTACATAATGCTTCACAAAGACTCAAACTTTACTCTTGCAAAAATCAGAGCAAAACCACGCTTATATTTCATGCAACTGGAAGCAGTCATTTTTAAAAACAAACAAACAACACCAGTCCACATGTGGCACATACCAAAGTACTGATTTAGTGTACGGTAATAAATCAGTAAAAATGGAAAGACAGTCTATATTACTACAGTCCAAATATATAGTTACATATGGTCCTTTTCACTGAAGACAAACAAAATCTGTGCTATAATATAAAACTATCACTAAGTTGGAGTTTTAAATTCAGGAGTGCTGGAGTCTGGAATTCAAGTGCTACAGTAGAACACTTAAGCACTACAGTCAATTGCAGCAGGGTTACAACGATACTGTGGAACAATGGAAGCAACTTTTCACTGTACTTTCCAAAGCAACGTACTTCATCTCTCGCACTCATAGCCACAATCCTCCTCACCTTCTCCCATGGCAACATGCCTTAACAGCAGACTTGCTGCCTGGCACAAATTTGGTATGTACCTTGCTCTGACTGATCATCATGCTCAGTTCTGTCCAGCTCTGCTGCCTGCCAATGGGAAATCAAGTGGGAAAGACTACATCCTAGAATTATTTTTTTAAATCTCAATTCAGATTACTCTGATGAAATATTAAGGCCCTGAAAGAAGGTTACCCACCTCCTTGCAAGGACTGAGGTTTTTAAACAAGTCTCTCAAAGAAACTGAAGTCTTTTGACCACCGTTTTCTATTTCATTACAAATGAGGACTTTGCCACTAACTTTAAGCAGGCTTAAGAGATCTGTGGGAAAAGCATGATTTAACAGAAACAGCTAGTACAGAACGGACAACACACCTCCCCAAAACCCCACCAGGAAAACACACTTTGAACATTCCTCTTCCAAACTCCCTCACACACCAAACGTAATTTGTTATACAGCACTGAAGGAGGAGGAGGAGGGAGTGAACAGTAAGCAGTTCCTGGAGATTGTGTTCAGTTTTTAACAGCCACGTTCCAACATACCTGGGCTCTCCACCCTCTTATAGTGGTACGGATTGATGCAGACTTCCTTCTGTTTAGATCCAAAAGGAAATTCACAAATATCCAACGGCTTCAGCTCGTGATGGCTTTGTAGATCAGGCCAACGCCAAACACGACAGTAAATTACATGGGGAAGGCCTTTCCTGTGAGAAACCTGAAGTCGTCCATCTAAAGAGCGGGGGATAGTAACACACTTGCTGGGCTGTCCTGGACTGCTCAAGGCTTTCTCCAGTTCTTCCATAGCACCCTTTTTCTTTTTCAGCTTTTTTACTAAAGCATCAACAGCTTTTTCTGCCCATTTTTCCTCTTCATCTCCTTGTTTCCAGCCCAACAGACGCTTTACAGCTGGGCTAGTAAAGGAGAACAAACTGGCCATTGACGTCATTTGACACAAGTCTTCAAAAAGGTTTGTTGGGTTCTGTCTGTTGGTTTTATTTGCTTTTTCAAATAAATGTCAGTGTATGCCAAAAGCAGTTATTGCCACTGATGAGTTGTATTTTTTCTTGGAGGCTGACAAACGAACATATAGATGTCAGTGATGAAGTCTTCACATCAGAAATAATGATCGATTCCTCCAATTCAGTTCTATTAAAAAGATAAGTTAATAAGTAATTAGTAAACAAGTAATGAATGTGGTAAAACAAAAAGGCAGATATTAAAAGAATCTCCCTTTCAATCCTAGCCACTGCACCTGATTTTGTTTCAAAACAAAATCCCAGAAGTATCAGGACCTCACCTCAAAGCTAAATAAAGTAAAACATGATCAGAGTTCCCAGTTCTTGCATTAATGATTAGTGGGGAAAAAGGACAGTTAAGGGACAGCACGATTTCTGTTAACAATATTCCTTAAATCCATGACTTTGCTTCAGAAGACAGGCTTGGGGAATATGCTTTGAAACTGATATATCCCCGTCACAGTGCTTCGCCAGAAGAGTTGAACTTATTGTGAAGAAACAGGAAAGTGGCACGGTGGAACCAGTAGTTCCACAGCCAGTACTGCACAGCAGTGCTCAGGTTCTCAAATGGATCTTTATTTCCCAAAAGGAGAAAATATTAAAGCATCTGCTTGTTCTTGAGCTCTAATTAGGTACCTCCTGTTTTTGAAGAGTACTAAAAAAAGTGAGGAATAAACTGTAGATAGCTAAGAGAACCAAAAACAATTAAAAGAAAACCCCAATAAAAAAACCCCCAAACCAGCCCTTCCCCAGCCACTCAGAAAGGTGGCCAACCTTTTCAGCTGTGGCTATTTTTATGCTGCACTTCCTTCTATCTTTTAAGAATATTTGAAGGACTGGATATTTTTAGCCTTTGACAAAAAAAAAAAATTGTTTTCTTCTCCCCAGAAAAAGAGGGGGGGAAAAGGCATGGCAGACTAAGTACTAGAAATGTGACCTTTACTACAAGCTGCCACAGAAAGGAGAGGAGCAGAACACCACTGCATCTCAGCGCTCATGAATGGTGGTGTTTTCTACCACTCACCAGCTCTAATGCAAATCCTCCCCCCACCAATTTAAGGAGTAATGATGACAAGAGGAAATGATGTGCTGTGGCAACGAACTGATAAGAACTTGTAAAATCCCTAGTGAATACTAAATAAGCAAGTATAGACAATGAGCAGCTGGCAAAAAGCAAGAGCAGAGCTAAGAGAAAGGATGTCAATAACAAAAGATGCTTCCTTTCTTGCTACAGAGACTGCCAAACAACATTGTCTCTCAACTTTTGATAAACCATGGCGAATTAGAACACCTAATATATCCCGAGACACCAAATCTGCACATAAGAGAAAAAGGTGTGTGTGTGAGGGGGAAAGCAAGATTTAAGTTCCTCTGTGCTGGTTCTCTTAGACTGCTACCTTTAATCAAAGGGATCTTTTTTCCTCCCATCTTTGATTAACTAAAAGTCATCTGATAAGGCTTTTCTAAGTGTCTCGGCACATTTACAAGCTCACTCAGACACAGGGACGGGTACTTCCCTATAACAGAACCTTGTATTAAGCATCATCAGCCAAAGATACGGCAAACATCCCCAGACAAAGCATTTATAATGTCCCACATGTAATCATCCTAGATTTTCTACTAGGGAGGTGGAAGGTGAGGAAAGCAGGGAACAAACCCAAGGACACTTGGCTACAATGAAAAGTATAAGTTAAAAAACTTATAAAAACCCTTTACAGGAAAAAATCCATTTATTCCACACAGTAGCTTAATCCCATTGGTACTGCTTTGATTATTCAGCTTTGTTTCAATAATATGGAAAAAACTGGGAAAAGCAAAACAAACAGAAAAACTGTTTGAAGGTCTTTCTTCCTAGGCTCTCATAAAAAACAAAATGGAAAAAAAGAAATTAAGAGAAGTCTCCCACTGCTTCAGTAAGTCCTCAAAAGAGGGTATTAAAAAAAGAAAAAACTCCTACCATCATGTATCACCTTATTTCTTCAGAAATAAGGACATGTCTGCACCCTAAGTATAATTTAGTTCCCTGGAACTATTACACATATGAGAACCTTTGCACCCTTCAAAGTAACAGGAAATACATAAAGGGAGATAAACTTGGCCAAGAACACAGACTATATTTATTCTTTTACTGAGGATAAAAGTTTACTGTTCTAAAAAGTAAAAGCTGTTTATAGTCACAATTAACTTACTTCCAAGCCTCGCGTACATTCAATAGCTGTAAGATACCAGCAATTGCTCACACCACTAAAAAAGGAAATGAACCCACCTAGAATGTCAGACCAGAAAGAAGACAATAAAAAAAAGCTCTATTTTTGTTTCTCAGCTATGCTTTCAAAGAACCTTAAGCATCATCAAGGCAGAAGACACACTAGAAATTTCTATAGTTAAATTGTGCTCAAACAAGATTAAGAAACACCTCTTGACTGTTGCCACCCTGATCTATTCCATTACAGCTGCCCCATCTATATTAAGCAATCAAATGTACAGATCTAGGATTCTATTCTATGATCATGTATAATTTTATGGTTTTTTTTTTTACTATTTTGAACACAACAGTAACATGCATCAACTAGGAATGAAATTTTACTGGTTGTATATCATTTCAACATCATTTACCCACAAGTATGCTCATGGAATAAACAAGCTAACTAAAAGCAAAGAAAATTGGAACAGTTCTACTAAAATCATGCTTTGCAGGAACTAGTACTTGTAGGGCAAGCGTCAAGAGAATTTTGATAAATTACTCTGTCCTATAAACTAGGATTTTAGAAATAATCTGCTTGGAGTAACATAATTAACTCTAAGAGCTTTACATTAGTCTGAAACCTATCAACAAAAGCAAAACCTACAAGTATTCCAGAAGCACTGTAACAGAATTGATCAACACTGTTTCAACTTCTTCAGAAAAAGTTTCCACATCCATGCTTGTACTATAACCACTGAAAAACGAGACTGTTGAAGTTGGAAACTTTAACAGCATTTACTGTAAATCCATTCTGGCCACCCATGAGGCTTTCAAGATTCTTCTGCTGAAGCATACTTTTACCTGTTCAAGAAAAGCAAGGGCAAAAAAGAAACCCTGCAACAAGCTACTAATAGATATGAGAAGTACAAATGACACTGAATTTATCTCATTGGAGGCCTTTCGGAAGTTCTTTTTGGAAGGCAAATATACTGAAGGTTTACAGCTTTTTCTTAAGAAAACAAGATAGAATTGCACAGCTTCATGAATTATTTGTAGATTGTTTCCTTCTTTGAAGCCATTTAAGGTCACAAAGCAGTAGGTTCAGGTATTTATGTAGAAACTACAACTCTTATAAGGTTTTAAAACTTCTGAATCAGCAGCATAAACCACATTTAGAACATCTACTTGCATTTGATGTAATTTCAGCATCTAATTTTTGAAAGGTTTTTAAGTAATCACGACATCTGCTTAGAACAGCTTCACCAGATCATCTATATTTGCAATCAATTTCTTCCGAGGCTTTAAAAGTGCATGTTATGAGCTGTGATTGCCGTACAACAGTGTGTCACTAAGATTTGAGCACAAAACCAAATGCTTTAAGGAGTCACATTTTCATTCAGTGTTGCACAAATTACTAGTATTGTTGCACCTCTAGACGAAGCTCGTAACAACTTTCATGGGGAAAAAAGCTTTCTTAAATTTCCTTAAGAGGCAGAGGGTCTACTAAGCATTACCTTCTTTTATTAAATAACTTTTCAGCTGAGCTACAAGAGAACATCAGCTGAAAAACATGTTATTACATTTAAAAAACCAGTTACAAACACTCTTTAGAGAGGGAGTGTAATACATTGCATGGGGTAGCATGAGGGGGCTTTTAACGGCTGAGTATAAAAGGAAGGAATCGCTCTATCAAAATTAGACTTTGGGGCATGCATTATTTATACATTTAAAGTTCTTGTTAATGACTACAGCAAATGGAAGGAAACTAGTTGTGCGAACAGGTCCATTGTTTGAACCCCTTCTTAATACCTCCAGCCAGCTAGATATAAACAAAGTTGGCTAACAGCAGAACTTCCAAATCACATTTCAGTTGTGAAGATGGGAGAAATGGAATGCCTCTCATCTACTGTCACAAATACTAAGCAACTCAACTACCTTTTAGTTCCTCTTCTGAGAGTTTCTTAGCCTCCTATATTAAACTGGCAAGTTTAGTAGATTAATTCCATTCACTATCATGGAATCTTCTTCATTAAATTCGATTCACTATCATGGAATCTTCTTCTGGCCAAAAGGGCCTGAGCAAAACTCACAGCAAAACAGATCAATATAAAATTGCATACAATGTGGTTATTTTAATGAGAGGTAACATGTTCTGCCATCGATTCCAAACTAATTTCCCACGTGCCAACTCTAAAGTACCATTAACCAAGCAACCCATCACCCCAAGCAGTGTGGCAATGAATGATGCTTTTCACAAGCATAAGCATAAAACAGGTAAGAGCTACACGGTCCTCATCCTCTCCTGCTGCCAATACTAAGCTTGTATCGCACATGTACAAGTGCTATTCTCTTCCTGCCTGATTTACTTGTTTGCAAATCAAGAAAGCTTCCTGTAGCATATCCAATCTGAAATAAGGAACTTCACTGCTCATGATTAGAAGCTGCTTTGAGACTCAATTTCATAACATAAACAAACCACCACTTATAACTAGCTACACAATCGGTAGTTCATTAGAGCTGCTGCAGATTTGCAGTTAAAACTGGGTTTTACACTCAGCTCTCGTGCTTAGCTTTACTGCCCGTTCAACCTTAGAAATGCTCAAGTATTTTGACTCCACACACACATTAACACATTCATACAGAAACCTCAGAAACTTAATTACGGTATATTACAGCATATTATGCTATATTCAGTTATCAATATTTTCTTTAAAACTATCTAAAAGTACAACCATGCACATCACTTTCACCCGGTTTTATTAAGGTCTTTCTTTTCTTATAAATCCTGACAGGAATTGCTCAGGATTGTGCTTGGGTTTTATTATCATTTTCCCAAGTCTACATCTGGCATTGCAGCCCAGCACACAGTCCCATGCAATGGGAGTATTAGAGCCTCTTCTTGAGGACAAACGGAGAAGAAACGTTAGCTCCACAGTTTTTCCACACACACCAAGAATAAAGGTTACACAGTGGCTAAAAAGCCTGGCTAAAACTTGAAGGGCCTACGTATTCCATACCATTGACAGAGCCTCTCAACAGAAAAGATTTTTCTTCAATTATCCTGTGCAACATCTTAGCCATGAAGAATAGCATCCTTGATGTAACTCATGTTCTTCCCCCCTCCTCCCCTTAAGGGTAAGTAAAATATGAAAGGAGACTTTATAAACTATATCAAAAAGCAACTTGTGGTATTTTCATCAGAACCAGGCTTGCATATCCAAATGCACATCCAGTTGACCAAAACCTATGATAAATACTTTTATACTAGCACTAGATTTCTTTGCTTCAAACATGCCTTGTAAGGCAATATGTTCTAACTAATAATACACGTAAACAACAGCAGAAAAGAATTGTCTGGTATCTTCAAAAATTTTACTAACCGTGACTGATCTCCAAACAAAAAAATGCATTGACAACTTCAGACATGGCTTTCTCACACAATACTTGTTCTTTTAATTTCCACATCTGTACATCATCTAACACAGCTTAAGAAAAAAACCTGAAGCATTTAACTCTGTCAGCTGAGAAGTGTTTAACTACCACTCTCTTAAAAGAAACCTAACAAAAACTCTGAGGCCCAGCACAAGCAGCAAGTAATACAGCGTACATGGAAGTGGAATCATAAAAGCCATACAGCTCAGATAGCAAAGTGATGCTTCTGTTTTTTCTTAAAACTCTTATCAAAAATTACTGTTAAAAAAATACAAGTGATACTGATTTATACCACAAACGAGGTCCAGTCTGAAAGAGTTCACTAACACCGAGCTCCACTGCATTTCAAAAGCACCCTCACTTCCAACTGGTGCCAAGAAAACCCCAGAAAAAGCGTAACTAAAGAACAGAAAGTTTTGAATTTGTTCTGCATCATGGCAAAACTTGAGTTTAACTGTGATATAGGGGAGGAGAGAGGGACGGAGAAAACCCAAAAACTTCCCAAGCCTAAAAAAGTTATTATCTGTTCCTTAAGGCATCCACTTAGAAAACAAAAATCCAACCCTCACATGGCCCTGGTCTCTGCAACCACTCTAATTACTGAGCAATTAGCTTCTGTAGAAGTTCTTAAAAACTACAAATTCCATCCTAGAATCAAAATCTCTCTGCCTTAAGTGTTTTGTCAGAACCATGCATTTTCTCACACTTCTACTCCAGCTAACTGGCACTTTCCAACAGAAGCATTATGTTGAAAGATGTCATCATCAACAGTAGTCAGCACATCTGAAAGTCAGCCCTGAAACCGCCTCATGTTTTTAAGGTTATTTAAGATTTACTCTAACCACAGCAGATAACTACAAGTTCACATCCATTTCTTAATTAAAATTACATGTAAGAGCATCACTAAACATGAAAACAAAAGCCTACACCTCCATCGGCACGTTGGCGAACATGGACAAGCAAGTGGGTGACTAGGACTGACCTCAGTACTACACCTGAAGTGAAAAAAAATGGGAAAATAAAGGGTATCTTATAGTTTTCACAAACCCTGAAGTATGTTAAAAAGTTAACAAGCTGGACAAAGCCTTCCAAAAACGCAGATGCCCATATGCAAGGCCTTCAGTAAAGAGCAAGATCCTAAATACTGCCACTAAAAGTGTGAATTGGCAACAAAAAGCATAACCTGAAAGAAGGGACTGTACGCTTTCATAAAGCTTTAAAAGAGGAGAAAAATAAAGATGTATATGTGTGTGTATACACTTCCACTCCAACTGAATTGCATTAAGACTGTGACAAGTTCACAAAAGCTACAGGATTTGGAGGGAACACTGACAATAGTAATTCAGCGAGCTTTTTTTTATTCCCCCTTGCACAGAATGAATGAATGGCAAAGTATTCTAAATTTGTCAGTTTGTGACATCCACTGACCCAGAATTCAGAGACACTACCTCATAGCTGGTGGATCAGTAGCAGCGATTCTGACAAAGATCCTCTGTCAAGGATGACAGTCCTGGCAGGCCCAACCTTGGTGGTAGGTCAGTAGGGATGCAGACTTGGCAGGCGGCGGTCTGCACCTTGCCAAGCCGCACTGGTCAAGCACGCTGGAGTGCCAGCCAAACTTCTCTACGTGGTCACAGGAACACGGCTAAAAAGGCTTCCAGAAAACAGTGCAGGAACTTCCACTGTGACTAATGATAACTGCAGAAGCCTTAAACTGCTGTTCAACTTGCTTTTAATGAGTTATCAATGTTAGCCATGAACTATCTAAGGTGTTCTCAGCTCACACAAGAACAAATCTTTTAATTCTGAGCATGAGCTCCTTACCTGTTGCTACTGAAAAAGTCATTTAAAGATCTTTAAAGAAGAAACATGAATCTGTTAAAATTAATTTCAGCAAATTATCATAGACATTAGAAGAAACTTGCATTTTAATCAAAAAGACCCCAACTTAACTGGCAGGGAAGGAAGATATAGGGACTTGCATAGAATTGCCACAGCAGTACTTCTGCAGGTATGTAATTCAGCCAAGAACAACAAAAGGGTTCTTAGAGTTTTCCTTAGAGAACTATAAAGAAAATACAGAGGACATTTTTCTGAAATTAAAAGTGTCCTCTGGAATATTAAAGATCCCAACATAATTTGCAAAGATCATTCCAATAAACCAAAAAAGTTGCTTAATAGAGCTCCCCATCTTGAGAGACAGAATTGCCCCCAGTCCAGGTAACATTCTATCATCATGAAAACTCTGCACGGAAGATCACCCACTCAAGTTGCAAGATTAAAAATTTGACTTCATAACAAGAACCAGGTAGTACAGTGTGCAGTTATTGTTACTGCAGGTTCCATCAGAGGTTAAAACTCCAAACCTCAAACAAAAAACACCCACCACAGCCGTATGCAGCATCACAGCACCACAACCTTTTGTTGTCATCTTTTATCATCAAGAAATGCAGAGGAAGCCTCTCTTCCTCCTTTTCCTTTCCTCATCCCCATCATGACTGTCCATCCTGGGCTTCCACTAGGAAAGTTTTCTTTAGAAAAAAAGAAAATTCCTCCCTCAAGTGTATTTTCTCCACATTTGAAAGGAAAAGAAAGGTTTAACAAAAGGCAGGTATCCCAATAAGCACATGGTTTGTTGGGTTTGGTTTTGTTTTGCAAAAATAAGTGTCATTAAGCACTTAGCAGCAATTTCAAGGCCAAGTGAACAAAATTTTAATATCAGAGGTAAGAGTAAACCACTATCAAACGGTAGGGATTAAGACATTAAATCCAACAGCACCCTACACAGACAGGGCACTCTCAAAAGTTACAACACACCAATTATGAAACATCTTCAATTAAGTTATTTGCTGCTTCTATTAACTTCCACTACCACCAGCTGCCAACTTCATAAAGTATTACAGCTTTTGATGAGCATAGGCACATGACTGCAATAGTGTGTTTGCACCTTTTTTTCCCCCCATCTCTTCAATCAAATTCTGTGATTCCTCAGAACACCAGAAGGATATTCTGAGTATCAGAAGGATATTCTGTGCAGAACTTGTGTAACTGAGATACGCAATGAACAATGCTCATTTCAGTTTTCAGTATTTTAAAGCCACCCATGGAAAATAAATTATCTAAAATTAAGAAAGGAATGAAAACCAGCAAGAGATTTCATCTAAAACCATCACATACTGACAATCTAATTTTCTGTGACAAGAAACTTACAGGCTGATGTAAATTTTTAGTTATTCTCTGGAGGTTTTGCTAAAGCAGAGAGCCCAAGCCATTCACCAAGTAAAATCTCTAAATCCCTACAGATTCCACCAAAAGATTCAACAACTATTACTGAACCTCTTCAATAACATATTCAACAACCACTGCTGAAACAGTTCCTCCCTACCTCATTTTACTGAGAAATATCTTCATGTAATTAGCTCAAAGTCACATCAAAAACTACACAACTGGAACCGCGCACAGATCACTTGATTTCCAGTCTTGTGCTTTTAACCACAAGCCCATATTTCCTCTATTAAGTTTACAACCCGCAGAAAACAAAAATTGCCATTCTAAATCACTTAAGCGGTCCATCTGTTGTCAGGCAGCTGTCAGGACTGGATGCACGCAAGAAAGGCCAAGGTGGACAAGTGTGTGTGCCCTAACATCGCCTCCGCGGGAAAGCGCCTCTTTACCGACGGGTTTGAAACATGTGGATTTGTGAGTCTCCCCTCCCGGTCGGTCGGGCCTGACTCCGGCTAAGAGCGGAGTTCCTCGTCTTAAGGAAAAAAAAAAAAAAAGAAAGAAACAAAAACCACCGAGCCTCTTATTAGCATTGCAACAGTTTGCTCCTACAGTTACGTGCACGGACTTATTTTTATCAGCACGAAGCGTGTTTTAACAGCCCAGCAGCGCGATCCCGCGCTCCCCTTTCCCTCCCGGGGCTGCTCCTTCCTCTTCCACACGCCGATCACCGCCCCCCCCACCCCATCCCGCGGCCCGCCCGCCCCCCCCACCCGGCCCGGGACGCCCCAAATCCTGTCACCGCCGGGCCCGCGCGGCCGGGGGAGGCCTCAGCCCCTCTAAGTTTCCAAAAAGGCCCGTTTCCCCCCACACACACCCCCCAGGAACCCGAACTGCAGCGCCCCGACGCCGCCGAGGAGCCGCCGCTCCCTCCCCAACCCCCAATCCCCCCCCGGGCCGCCCCGACCCACCGGGCACGGAGCGAGGCGGCCTCCCCACGGCGGCGGCGGCACGGGTCGGCTGTCCGTGAGGCTGGAGGCACCGGCTGGGCCGCGGCTGCCCGCCCGCTCGCAACAAAACTTTATTGGGAGCCCGCGGAGGGGACAGCGGCGCGGCGGCGCCGGCGGGGCCAGCGCCGGGACCCGGATGTGCGCGAGGGGCGGAGCGGGGCGGGGCAGCGCGCGGGCGGGATTCTGCGCGCCGCCGCGCATGCGCGCTGCAGCCGGGAGGAAGCGGCCGGAGCGGGAAGGGCCGGGCGGGTTGAGTGGCCGTGTCGGAAGGGCCTGCAGGGAGACAAACCGCCAAAAGCAGGGGAATAAATAAAAAAGCGAGGTGTTCGGGGGTGTTGGCAAAAAAAATAATTTACCCCACGACGGAGGGATGAAAAAAGTTGCCTCAAGCTGAGCGCCGCCCCACAGCGATCCCCTCACGAGGAGCGCCGCGGCCTGCACAGGGCCCTGACGGCTGCCCACGGGCCGAGGCCACGCTGCTGGGGCGCAGATCCGGCCCTCCCGGTGCTGTGTGCGACTGTCCCGGCGGCCCGTAGTGGCCTGGTGGCTGGTAGTGACCCACCGGCCTCAGCCCCAGTGCTTGGGGTTTGTTCTGCGGCTCCGGCTGGGGTTTAACCACGGCACTGAGGTACAGCTGATGTCCTTCGGGTGGCTGGTTACTAAAACCACATGGTAAAGCTTCAAGAAAACATGTTAGCAGTGTTAGGAGTGACTCTAGAAAGGACTGTGAGCATGAGGATTTTCATACTGTATATAAGGGCAGTATGGGATAAACTCCTACTTTCTGCATAATTGTCTCCATCGCGTGAAATGGAAATGACCACTGTTTCCTCAAAGCTATTTTTTGAACAGTACAGAAGAAAGTTTCAGAGAGGTACCAGGCCAAAACCACCTCCAACAGGCCACAACAACGCCTGACCTTGATTAAGCATGCTGCAGGCATAATTGTTCGTTTCTTATCATTTTTAACCTGGTAAATTGATTGATACGAGGGTAAATTAAAGAAGAATTGGGTTCCACGCCCTGACTTGATGTCAGAATGTTTTCATTTTTAAAACTGCCTTCAACACACAACTGACTTTTGGAACTCCACCTAGGTTTCCACTAGATCTGAAGAATGCTTGCTTCCGTTGATAATGAAAATCAATCGTCCATTTGAAGGTCTCATCGTAGGGAAGGACTGGCAAAATCTTGTTTCCCTTACAAAGGATGAGATACCTTAGAGCAACGCAAGGAAGGCTGAGCTGCGAGCAGGTGGAACTGCTGGCCACAAAGTACTGTTGAGGCCCAAACTCTGATAGCATTGAGAAATTTAGCTTTATATGGGCAGCAGGAACATCCACAATTAGGGGAAAGTATTTCACACTTCAGCCTACAAAGTGGTTTTAAGAGGAAACTTCTCCTACAGGAAGATTACTTCATAACCCAAAGGCTGCCTTCCTCTGAGGAGACTGATTGGAGCCTGTTTCAAACACACTGCTGAACTAAACTGAATCCTAGTCTGATCCACTACTGAAATTCCTACAGAGCAGTTTCTTCCTCTGGCAAAAAAAAATGTGTAGGAACAGATATACAAGGCAAAATCATCATTTGTATGCAAATTTGTATCTCTGTTGTAGAACATGTAACTACACCATCTTGCAGCAGCTAAAAATCTGGCATACCAATTGCATCTGGCATGCCAACTGAATCGTGCTATCAAACAAATTCCTTTTGAAAAAAAATATTAGAAACAAGCAAATGTAATGAAAAGTGATTTTATATATACATATATATGTATATATGCAAACATATAATTAAGCTAAAAAGAAACCACATGAAACCCCATGTTTTATTTGTGTAAATTAAGGGAAAAAAAGAAAAAGCAATGTAAAGTTTGTAGAAACAGGGAAAAATATCCCGTGAGCCAAACTGGAAGTTTCAATTTCAAATATATTTGAGCTTTGAAGAACTTTTCTTCTGATTCGATGCTACGTGGCTCTTGATTATATTTGATGTAAACAGAAGATTTTAGCACCAGTTCACTCTGATCAGATCCACACAGAGGTCAGTTAATAGCCCCACGGGATATCTCTACTAAAGTTCATGACAGCGGTGAAGGAGCAAGGCTTTGGTGTAATTTAGTCTCAGCACAGAGCTAACCTTTGGGGACTCCTATGTATCTCTGCACCAGCAATTGTTCTGCTTTGGCCAGGCAGTCCAAAATATGGGACAAAAAAAACCCCTGTTGGTCTTTTTCCAAATCTTTTGTGTAACTTAATTAATAAACCAAGTAACAAACAACAAATTGGCAGCAGGCATTTTAGGTGTTGTTCATGTGCCAGCCGTCGTGTCTCTGCGAAACAAAATGTTCTCTTATTGAGAAGTTACAAAACAGTTGTAGACTGTCAGATGAAGCTACAACACGGAGCTCCGGTGTTCTTCCTCCTGCAGAGGTTTTAGAGTTCCAGTGATGAGGAAAGCTGAAGGTGTGCCTGCAAGTGTATGGGAGAGGACAAGGAAAACTAAGTTTTTCAAAACCAAGACGTTCTCAATTTAAACCCACAGGCAAGTCAGATCTGCTTGCAGCACACCACTCCTCAGAAAGCAGTGATTCTGAAGCACAATATACAGACTGTTTTGGAGTATGGTAATAATGAATATGAACTACTGACTGAAAAATAGTTTTCATCTTTTTTTTTGCCGTTTTGTCACAGACTAATGTTTAATGGGCAAAACCCAAATGTCTAAAGCCAAGTTATCTCCTTCTAGTCAATGGGACAGAGCGAAGGACAAAGGAAATAGCATTGGCTATCTGATGATTCAAGTCTGTGTACCCTTAAGGTCACCATAAAATTAACACCACTTTCACCACTGTCTACTTCGTACCGGATTCCATCACTGAACTCTAGTGGCACGCTCCAGAGGCTCCACTCCAATAACATATCAAGTTCAATAAAAGGCTTGCAGCAAGGAGACTCCAGGCATCCTGGACACAGTTTCCTGAAATCATGTGATTTCACGAATTCATTAATTTCACAACTCATGGAACCATCAGTCCTCTTCTAGCATTGGCAAACCTAGATTTTCCAACACACAGACATGCAGCTGTGATAATCCAAGGAAAAATGACTAGCTAACCTTCTACTTCCCTGAATGTTTTAATTATTAATTGCGTGTTCAGATTCTGCAGACACAACTGCACACGCTCATATTTTTGGTCCTGCCTTGTAAAGTCAACTAAAGTACAAGTACCTGTCTTGCATTCCTTTGCGCACAGTCTAATGGCAACAAAGACAGAAAACTGCCTTCTCATAAACCAAAGCTACTGTGGGTGTTTGTGCTGGAGCTAGCTATAACCCTACAGTCCGATCAAAGTACAAAACAATCAACAGAAAAACTACCACCGGTTTGTATCAGGCCTTGCATGGTTGAGAAGCAACCATGAAGTTCAACAAGTATCTTAAATTACATTATTTTGATTTTTCTCTCCCTATGTTGAATATGAGCCCCTAATGAGATTTTTTGTTTGGTTAGAAATGAATAGTTTGAAAAAACAAATAGATCGTTTGAATTATAAGGAAATAGTCTTGAAAAAAGTTGTTTTATTATGAAACTTTAGCCTTCCTGTGACTTCTAAAATGATGGCATTGTTCAGTTTAATTCCCTACCAACTTTCTAAATTGCTGAGGGGAGAGGGGAGAATGTTGTTTAAAAAAAAAAATATATATATATAAACAGTTACCATGTCTCTACCCACATTAAACATTTGCAAAGCCACTTTATAACTGTGTTAAAAAATTCCTGTAGTGTGAAAGATGGCTTGGATATTTAAACCAAATCTAGCTTAAAAACAGAATTGGGGGAAATGGATAGGATAGCTCAAGAAAGTTCCACTCTCACAGCTGTCAGCTGAGAAGAAATGGGGGAAGGGGGGAAATGCTGAGAAAGGAATTTTTTTTTTTTTTTGGCAGTGAAGAAAGGAACATGCCATCCCTGTTTGAAAAGTTTCAGGGTGGGAAAGGCTAAGGAGGGGCTAACATACTATACATACCTTTACATATATTTTTGAGGCAGAAAAACAGTGTTATGTTTGAGCAGAGTTCAGCAAGTGGAAAGGGAGGTGGCATTCGCTCTGGCCATTTGGTCCTCTTAAATAACCCCGCAATTTACAGCACGCTGAGAACGAGCCCGAGAGATGGTCGAGTGGCTGCCTCACAATGCGAAGGCTACACAAATGTCGTGTACACTGCATCACGTATGTAAGAAAATGAAGAAAAAAATAGTTTAGTGTCTGGAGGAAACACATTAAAAATGTTTATCTACAAGGCCTTTGGTGGTGCAGGCTCCTGTGAAGCTGGCTCACAACCTTTGAATTCTAGGAGAATAAATTATGTACCCTGTTATTGTTACAGCCACACTTCTGGGTACCTTGCATGACTCAACTCACAGAGCAGTACAGAGAAAGGGAGGGAAGAATTAGTCTTGTTTCCTGAAGCTACAGATATAAGACGTTAACATGAAATTGTAGACCAG
Organism: Strix uralensis; assembly: GCF_047716275.1. Lineage (NCBI taxonomy): Eukaryota > Metazoa > Chordata > Aves > Strigiformes > Strigidae > Strix > Strix uralensis. The sequence goes on from NC_133985.1 coordinate 20,050,964, forward strand.
GGGAGGGAAAGGCAAGCCAAAGGTAAACTTCCCAGCAAGTTTAAAGCTGCAAGCTGTTCTTCCTAGACTGGAAGAATAAATGAGATGAGACATGTAACTGAATACTGGCACATCTGTGGAGATGTTAGAAACAAAGACATAATGTAAAGGTTTTGTAAGTTCAGCTCAACGGTGCCTTTTCACACTCTACAGAATAAAAATGTGAATATATTGGGGGTGAAATATCCAGTTTGACAGATCTGAGAGTCAGCTAAAGGTGAAAAATTGAACACACTATTCAAGAAATAAATGTCTGGAAAACATAAAAAAAAGCCAGATCCTAAGAAGGGAAGAAGGACCCTGCCGGAAGAGTAAGACATATAAGAAGTAATGAATAGGAGAAGCCTTTGCCTGAGAACTGTCGCAAAGTCCACATCTTCCATTGACACCTGTGGCTAGAGTCTGGTCAGGGCAGAGTACTGCTAAATTGGATCTGCTCTTGGAACAGGGGGTGGAAACCTTCCCGGAGGAATGGAAAAAATGTCCCAGCTGATTAACACAAAGTAATACACTGCTCTCACAGAGGAAATGATAAAGAAAAGAATTTTAAATGGCACGATTCCTTTGAATATTCCTCCAGTGTTGCTATTTTTCTAGACCATCCCCCAGCTTGCCCTCACCGTTGCATCAGCTGTACAGAAACGTGTAGTACTCTTATTCTTCTAAATCAGTGATTTTCAACTATTTCCAGAACATGACCTCACATTGTAAGAACACTTTGTGGAGTCTGACACCCGCTGCTAAGCTCAGAAGAAAGATGGCCCCTGCCTCCTAAAAGCTGTCTGCAACAACCAGACCAAATACCTGTGAACAACAGAGAGGTTGGGCCATAGAAGTGGGATAGAAAAGGTAGTACAAACGAATCTAACATCACCGTTAACCTCCTTCTACATACCATAACCACGCGGTTACTATGAGATTTTTCCTTTATGAAAACGGCTCAAAATTAGCCATGAACAAAACTGCGTCTTCTTTTCTTCCTAAAGATTTACTCGCTTCCCTACCACTTGTTTTATGTCCCACACCGCGAGCCAAACGTGGAGCCTCCTGGGTGTATTCTTCGACGTTATCGCCTGCACAGACCCAGTTTTTCCTAGAGCTCTTCACTCCCCAGCCCAAGCGCTGCCTTCTGAGCACGGTCCCTTTTGGAAGGGACTGGTGTTTGGGTGGGACGCATTCTCGCTCTGCGACAGCGAGGAGATCTAACATGCAGCCTCACACTCAACATGATCATCTGTTGACACAGTTATGAGCTGGAATTCCATTTCTTGTAGCAATAGTTGGGACCAACATCCACAATAACTGTGCACTGAAAACTTGTATTTGTGGCTCCATGGCCAAAACCACAGGAAAACTATTTTTAGTGCAACAGAGCTCTAAATAGTGGAAGCACTGAAAATTTAGCTCGCATCATGGGCCAAATTCTTCTCCTGGTTACACCCACTCTATGGAGAAGCTTGAATATAACAAACACTCTGAAACAGAAATTTAAAAAAAAAACATGAAACTTTTGCTTGTGAGTAATATCAGTATTTTAAACTTTAAATGAAGAAAGGCACATATCCTCCAGCATTTCCTCTGGAAATAAAAAAAAGGAAAGGAAAAGGGAACAGTCTGAATTAAAGTGATCTAATACAATAATTGTACCTATCACAATAAAGAGAATTCATCCCACTATATACATCCAAACAATACCTATTGCTAAAATCTCTCTCCATTCATTATGCAGATACTTTTGGCTTAGACCAGTGAAAAGGACACTGAGTTTATCTTGAGAGAAGATGCAGCAGATGAGTGTAGCCTATGAGTAACAAATCAGGTTTTAATAGCTAGACCTACGCTTAATTACTCACAAGCCAACTTTCTAACAGCAGTTTTATCACCTCAGGATTTCACAACACAAAACAATTAGCGATGGCAATGCAGAGTACTCAAGCTTTCTCAGGTAGGAACCGACAGGACCTGACTTTCTCCTTCTGGCTGTATTTCTGCCAAAGTCCCCAAGTTACAGGACGCTGGGCCTTTACAACTTGTATTTAAATTTCGTGGCACACTTAGGGACACAACTTTTTTCTACACCCTCATGACCAAATAGTTGGGTTTAACAATTTCCTCTGCAGTATCAAGATCTGCATAGACAAGCATAACAATGTCTATTATAAAATTAAAGTGCTTTTGGGCATAGTGTCATGCAGGTTTTGGACAGCATGTTACAAGCTATTTGCTTCTCTTCACAAAATTTCCACAGAAATTTTATTTTCCTTTCTTTGCTTTTTGTTAGGAGAACAGGGAAGTGGATCATTTTCTAAAACAAAAATTAAAACTTTTTTGAGAAGCCAGTAAGATGAGAAAATTACAAAATAGATTTTTCCTCATTAAAAAAAATACTATTTTTCATTCACTATTTTATTGTTGATAAGTTTTCTTCCACGGTTAAGCACTGCACTATGACATATGTTTTAAAGGGAAATACAGGAAGGAAAATCAAAAGGCAAACAACACATTTTCAATTTTGGTTACATTTTTGCAAATCTGAAATAAATTAGGGTTATTGTTACTGTCTAAACACCTTCATATGTCACACAGTAAAGAAAAAAATAAAAAGTTCCTAAATGCTCCAGCTGCTTAGATGGGCCCCATGTAAGGCACTGTCACTAAAATAGTTCACAACCCTAATTACAATTCACCACATCTTGGGAATGACATTTAGGATTCTCGAGGCGCTTTTAGATATTTTTTAGACTCTGCGTAGAAGTTCAGCTGTCACGAAGTCGGTTTTATTTTGTAACAGATTTTATCCTTTGGAATGTTATGTTTGGATTGAGCTGAAGATACGGAAAAATACATGCAATATCGTTTGCTTACCCGACTGAAATATAACTCCTAAAACAAAGCTGAAAATTTTTGTCATTTAGTGTTCATATTCTAGCCTGTGCTTGCCTATAGCTATTTAGATTGGGGGGGTGGGGAAGGGTAGGAGAAAAAACTCTCCTGTACTGCATTATTCTGACTCCATTAGTGTAGTCAGAGAGAATTCCTGCTCTCTATCCAGTAATTAAATAAATATTTCACATTGCAGGATTTAATTGGAATCCCCAAAGTTAACAATAGCCTCTGCTATCGGTGTCGCTATCTCAGGGGTTCTGTTTTCACAGACGTATATTTAGATCTCAGCCACATCGCCCACTTGCATTACGAATAGTACAACACGCCCCCCTCCCCCCTTAAAAAAAAAGAAAACAAACAAGAAGCTCAGTAAAATCTGGAAACTTTTATAAAGTGACGCCATCTCCACGAATCTCCTTCTCCCTGCTGCAAAACGTACTTCAAAGCTCAACAAATTAAGTGGCAGGCAGGCTCTCGTAAAAAAAAAGCAACCGACCAATAACAAATGAACACAGCTTTACCTTCCAGCAACTTACTGCAGCTCCATTTTCTGAGCCTTTATTTTTTCGCTAGCTCCCTTCCAAGTGATTTCTATTTCTCTCCCTGTGTCTCTCATGCTGGCGGCAGGGCGGCTGGGGAGGAGCCCAGCGCCGAGGGTCCCCAGCCTGCCGGGGAGCGGGGACCGGATCGGGTAACACACCCAGCAGCACACCCAGAGCTGGCTGCAGAGAATTCAAATTCCCACTTTAGAAACTTTCTGCAATACTTGTGTGTCAAGTCTATTTTTGCTTCCTTCCTTCATCCTGTAATAATGCTCTTCGGTCCGATGCAACGCAGCCATCTTTTGTGCTGTGTCTTTCGTACAATCCGTAGATCAAAAGCGCTTTGCCGGTGTAAATCCTGGCTTTGCCGGAGCTGGCTGATCCCTTTCAGTGAATAATTTATCTAGTTTGCAAAATGGGAACGACTACAGTCACGGTGTATTGACTCTTTGCATTAAGTCTCTCTGCAGAGAAAGAACACTCACACTCTGAATGCATTTAATGGATATAAAAGTGTATATACATGTATAATACATATACATAGAAATATATACACATATAAATATATATATACACATTTAAGGCATTCAGATGGTATGTCTATGTGCACATGCACACACACACCTCAAAATGGACCAGTTTAATTAGGATAATGATGCTTTTCCTGTGAAAAATACAGTTATACAGTATGAATGATCTTTGTACCAGGCCTTCTACATTTGCATTTTATCACTCTGTGGGTATATACAAAGATGGCAAAACCACAGAGTAATATCTATAAATGAGAGTATAATTCTGCAAAAGGCAGATCGTTCTCTGTGAATCTACTGAACTAAACACAATAAATGCTGATTAGTCTTGTTGACAACAGGGCTCATAGAGGTTTCAAAGTCCAGTTAATAGGAACAGTCTGACAGCTGTACACCTTGAAAGAACCACTTAAAACAGAAAATAAAATTCATGCGATTAGATGCTTGCAGAATGAAAGCATTTTTTACTAAAATAATGAGATTATTGTGATTATGTCTGATCATTAGCCATTGGCCTTCATGAAGATGACTAGGGTTGTGTCCAAATGATCAGCTCAGCTCTCTCAAACCCTAGTTCATGAGAAACCTTGTGTCCGCCTCACACTGCAAGCTTAAATTCCCTTGCCAGAGCTCCAATTATCTGGCAAGATTTGAGCCAACAGTAGAAAGGAAGGTTCAGACACCCCTGGTAAGGTGGGGAAGAATGAGTGTGGCTTGCCAAAGGAAAGTCAGACTTTGCAGAACACTACTGGATTTTTTTGAAGGATTTGGCCAGAGTGTGAGGATGATAATATTCTTCTTGACGTATTCTACCTGGATTTCTAAAAGACTCTTGGCAATGACCCCCACCTTTCTCAGGGAAAATAATCTGCCAGGGGAAAGGAGGTAATGGTCTCCTAAGAAGGTATAACTACTCAAAAGAAAGGCAGCAAAGAGCACCAATATCTGGTTACTTTTCACAGCAGAGGGAAGTGGAATTTCACAGGCAAGCGTGTGCACATTGGTGCGGCTCAGCATATTGCTGAGTGAGCTGGAGAAGGCAGTAAGACGATCTGTGGATAACAAAGTTGTCTAGGAAAGTGTAGATGAGGACTCGGTGTGAAGAACTGAAGGAGTTCACCATACTGAGTGGGAAACAAAAGATGAAATTTGATGTAAATATAAATGGAAAATTGCACACATGGGAGTGAAGTCACATCCAAGATGACGTGCTCTAATATACTATGACTCAGAAACAATATTTTATAATAGTTCGATGCAGGTGTTGAATGTATTTTTGATGACCAAGGAGTGCACTGAATGGCAGGAATTGCTACAAAAGGAATGGCAAACAAAGCAAAGAAGATCGCTCTGACGCTGTGAATTCCTGGTGCACCTGCATCTCAGGCTCCATGCAGAGGGCCGGTTCTCTGTCTCAAAAAGAAATGCTACATCTGGCAGAGGGACAGACAAGGCCAAAAAGAGTGATCTGAAGCATCAAATGGGTCCTGTGCAGGAAATGTCTAAATAGCCTCTTCCATCTGGAAAAGAAACAGCTGAGAAGGGATATTAGAGACATCTGCAGAAAGCCCAAGTGGAACAGGGAAGGTGAAAGAAGACTTTGTCTTCCAGTTCTGGAGGAGGTGAGAGGAAGCTTAGCTGCAGGCTGTTGAGAAGACACAAAGTGTAATAAGGGGTTCAAATCTCTGCCTCCAAACATTGTGGGTACTGAAAGTTTACATGAGTTCAAAAACCAAAACCGGTGACGGAGCAAATTCACAAAGGAAAAACCCGTTAAAGGGCTAAATATAAAGACACCGACCTCTGGCTCTGGAAGTCCCTTGGTTGCAAATTGCTGTGCGAGTGCCTGTACTTAGATTCTTCCTCTGGGCATCCTCTGTGGCCGGCTGTGGGGCAGGACACTCAGCCAGCCAGACCTTTGATCCCACCCGGCAGGGTCACACTTGTGTTCTTCACATGCTGTTAGAACTGCTTTTCATCCTGAAGCTGATATCTCACTGCAGCCGTATTTTATTGTCTAAAATACCACAAATTCTGGTCTGCGTTTTTTCCAAACTGTGTGATATCCCAGTTCTGCCTCTCCACCATTCTACAAATATTGTTACATATTTACAAATTACACATATAAATGCATCTGTCAATAGAAATAAAACTCTTCTGGTCAAAAACTGTGAAATTGTTAAGCGTGCTACTCTGACTTTCTCAGTATGTTCAGGAGCAAAGTCACTAATGAGTTTACACTATGTAACTCAAAAATGCATCAATTATTCTAATCTACATTAAGAAACTATTATTAAGAACTCCACATTAAAGGTAATTTAAATAGAAGCTTCAATTTAGTGAAGCTTCAGTATAGCAGAGCACAACTGTGCAGAGCTTCTAGCCCAACGCAGATACTAACTGAACTAACCATAAAACATCTTTTCATCCACATTTTTATATCATTATGTACAACAACGAGTGTTATGTTTTGAAATGTGCATCTGGTCTCTTCCCGCGATACCAGAGCTGTGCAAGAATGGGAAACTTCCCTTCATGCCAAACAGGAAAAAAGATGGCTTTTTTACATTTTCTGTGAAGGGAAAATGGTAGCAGGAAGGACAAGCATTGGCATTTGAAAAATTGTGTTTTGATAGAAAAAAAAAAAATCCTTTTAAAACAGTAATGCAAATGAGGAACATCTAATGGAAGAGTCATTTCCAAAACTTGTGTTTTGACAGTGATGAGATGGGATTGCAGCTGAACTTTTCCATCTGTCAGTTCTCCTTCTTCCCTAAACTAGCAGTAAAATGCAACGTATTTCACAAGGTATTTTAACAAATCTATATATGACAATGGGACAGATTTAGTGCAGAGTTTCTTTGGTCCAGCTCAAAAGGACAGCAAAATACTTCATGAATATTTAATTATTACACTTTCTGAGAAAAGCATTTTCATTCCTATTGGAAATACAAAGAAAATGAAGTTCAGATAGAAAATGCCACGTGTCCAAAATCAGTCAGATATATCAGTGGCAACTCAGAGCTGAAATTTTTAATTCAACCCCAAATTTTGAATTCCAAAGACTAACCTGATGCAGAGGATCTCGGGTGTAAAAGCACAGAGCAGCTGTAGTTGCACTGCAGTTCCCCCTGCCCCTTAAATACTGACATTTTGGGGTTTCATAGAACAGGGAGGTGTTTCCATTCTAGATTACCAAAGATGTGTTTCTGAGAAAGCCACACAATTCAACTTTGAAATAAGCTCTTTCCTGCCTTTCTTATACATAACTCATCACACCCAGATTTAAATATTTGTGTTCTTGTTTCAAACCTACTCTGCCAATTTATTATATAATCAGCACCTTGATCTTCATTCTGTCGAAAAAATTTCTTAGAAAAGTCTGACTTTGGTGCCAGTTTTTATTAGTGGGATAGTTGGAACTGCTGATAGGAGGCTATAAACCTCAGTTTTAGGAAAATACTGATTAGTTTACATTTAACATGAGAATAATCTCCTGTCTGTTCAGTAAAGTATTTATGACTGTGCTTTAATTTAAGCACACGCTTAAATTCAATTAACTTCATTTTAATCATGGGCTTAAGTGCTTTGCTCTCTCAGAATAATAAGACCATTGGCATTTCATTTAGCTGGCTGAGCTTGTTTTTAAGTAAATCTTGCACTCTCAAGCACAAACTGACAAACATGCAAATAAGAGTTACCTTTTTGCCTAAAGACAGAAAATGATAAACCAAGTAGTTTTCCAGTCCATGAGGGGAAACACCTAGGCACAGAATAGATTTTCATTTCCCTGATACTATCATATTAATTGTCTGGTAGTGAAACGCTGCCTTGCAAGAAGAGATTGTGCCATCTTTGATCTTCTTCTGTACATGAGCAAGGAGAGACATAAGCGTAATTTTCCATAGAAATGAAGAACGTTTGTTTGCTTGTTTGCTAGACAAAAGCAAATGTCTTTGAGACATTGTGGGCCATAGCTTCACTTGATATAAATTGGCACGTCTCTTTCATTCCAAGGGAATGACACTAATTTTACACCTCAGAGTACATCTCGGAGACTTTCCACGTCATGTATAAACTTGAATAGAGAGATTCTGTATCATGAGATGAGATCATAATATGCAAGTGTTTCACAGACATAAAACTATGAGGTCTGGGAATGCTTGACAGTAGCTAATAAATACAGTATGGTCTGGTCATTAAGTGGGACCAATTGTTTATAAGAATAAACCAGTTAGTAGGCAGAGCCAAAAAGCAGTTTTCTTTACCATGGTACTCCTAATTAACTGCTTTTCCCCACCAAAGCAATAAAATTCAAAATTATGGTTTTATTAAGTCTTACACGGCTCAAAAAGCCCCTTTCAAACGTCATTAACATTTGATCCATTCACCAGAGAAGTGACCATTTTAAAAAGAAGTAAAAGGATAATTGAAAAATTTGAACATAAGCCAGCTTATACCACTAGCTAGAATATTTCTGATGCAAATTGAGAACTGACATAAAATAATGCCAATTTTACCACCATTCAATTTTAAAGGAAAACAATCATATTATGTTGGCATAGTTACTTCAATTAATGTGAAATAAAAGATTTTCGGAATTTTCTAACACTGTTAGTGTTTATGGAACCAGACCAATAGCAAACCCGGCAAAATTGGAATTTCTGTTTTCCATACAATTACTTCTATGAATAGTGATATTAATGAAGGCTTGGTATAAAAAAAATATATTGAATACATGCAGCATGCTTCCATTTTTATCTTGTGAACATTACTGCAATTATTTTCATAGACAGGAAAAAATATTCCTAGCGGAAGAACAACAATGCTGAACGGATATCGGGAGAAGTTCAGACAGGAAACCTGGTACCTTCAAAACCAAGAGTTTTGAAAAGTTTTGAGTGATTCACGACCAGTTTAGAGAGCTGAGAAACTGCCACCAGCTGCTCACCTCTGCAAGAACTGGAAGGTGACTGTGGGTACAACCAGGGCACTGGGGGTCCCTCACGCACCTTCGAGGAGATCCCCAGCGGAAGGCAGAGACATTGCTCGCACCATCACACACCCCAGGGAGCTGCTCCAGCCTGGAGAGCTGGAAGGAGAGTGGACTTTCCCTTCTGCAGGCTAGGATTGCTGCAGGAAATGAGGATGAATGATAACGAAGTGAGACTACGAGAAGCTTTCAATGAGCACTCAAGGTTTTCTCTCAAATTACAACACATTGGTACTGTTGCCGGTGGCTCCAAAATTTATGGAGAACAGAAATGCTGAGTAGGATGGCTTTCTCAGGTCCTACCCTTCACCTGACTGACAAATACCTTTTTCTAACTTGAAGAAATAGCAGTTTTCATTTGCGGAGGTCTGTCTCTGTCTGATTGCTTCCCCTGCCTGCCTTTCGTTCTTTCCACAGGCTTTGTACTGAGAAGAGCGTAATGCCATGTATCAGCCCTGAATATATTATCTAGTCCTTTCTTCTAAAAGGGAAAAAAAAAAACGTCTGGGGGCAGAATACTTTCAGCCTGTTCAAATTCCTGATGTGGAAAAACCTGTGGTTAGTCAAAGATAATCCTGTTATTTCCACCAGTTTTACAACACTATAACCATCACTTCCCGTTGGGTGGTTATGAAGCTACATCAATGCAAAGGGAGAACAAAGTTAAACCAACCCAGCTTCTGAGTACAGAAGGGCTTTTGGACCTCCATAAAAGTTCACTTCCTTGTTATAAATGACAATAATTCAGGACAATTCTTCCTAGGTTCTTTGCATTTAAATATCAAATAAGATGCAAGGCCTCAGAAGTGCTTTCAGTCTGCACTGGAAATCAGAGAAAAAAACCATTAAGAGTTAATAGCTTCTTTGGAGCAAATTATGAATTACAGACGGTTCACCATTAACATGTACCTGAGCAACCACTCTGAGTTCATAAAGTTCAGTGAATTCAGTAAAATTTAAATGAGATTATTGTATATTAAAGGCCAAGTCATATGGGTGTTTTATGCAGGCAAAAGCCTCGCTGCTCGCTTTCTGAATAGGGCCTGATTAACGACAGCAGAATTCAGCTCTGTGTTAATGCACCATTTACTGCCCCACTTTGGCACACTGCAGTGCTACATCTGTGCCCATTTCATGTTCTTAGTAAATTATAAGCAAAAAAGAATAGATTGAAATGGTTCATTCCAAGTATCTCTCACATAGTCTTGCTTGTAAGCTGAATGGTCCTTTTTGTAACCAAAAGGGCCAGAAACGGCCTCCTTTCCCAACTGGAGGTCTTTTTTAAATCTGGCTTTTAAAATTCTTTATGGTAGCAGAGAGAGAGAAAAAAAAAAAAACCCATAGTCTATATTGATGCTCTGTTTGCAGATTGTCCTCCGTTGCAAGGGGCACAATGCGCTTCCCTGGCCGATGCATGGTTGCGCGAGAATCATCCATTTTTATCACTTTCAGTTATTGTTTCCTTCCTCCGCCACAAATATTTCCCACAGTGCCACTGTTTTCTCTTGGCCTTCTTACTCATCCAAGCTAATAGTTAGGGGCACACTGGGCATTTTGTTATGCTTTTTTTTATGTTCTGGTAGGCATGAAAACACCCAGTAGGGATTCCATTATGTTGTAGCACTTGTGTTGAAGGGTGAAATAACTTCACAGCCTGTCAGAGGAGTGATGCATCATGAATAGTTCCTTCTTTATTCTACATATTTTTATTTAAACATTCTTAACCATGTTTTGTAACAAGCTGCTTTCACTGTACTAGACTGTCTGGAGGAGGAGGATCTGTTTTAACTTTCAAATGACCATGAAAGATTGGAGAGAAGCAACAAACAAGAACATCTCTGTATTAAGTTATCAAACTTTCTCCAGGGATCTGAGGCTGGAGAGCCAAATGTTAGCAAAGAGTTTTTACCTTTGTTCAGTGCTTTGCTGCCTTTGTTTTCAGAAATTTGCATTGTTTTCACCTGGGTATTGATTTAATCTCAAACTTTGACAACTTTGTCTCTTCTGTGACTTCTTTGAAGACTGTGTCACAATTTACATGGGCAGAGCAAAGAGCAAACCAGTATCAAACCCCAAAACATCTGTGTTCCCCATTGACACCCTTTTACTGATAATCTTCAAATTCTTGTCAACAGCTCCTACGTTTCCAACACCAGAAAATGTCAGATTTGTCATTTTTACTGCGTTACTAGAACTCATCTCATTACCACATTCAGCTAAATAACTGCACCAAGCCTTTGGTTAATGGACATCACTCATGAGTTTATTTTCATGAAACACCCAAAACCCTTTTACAATATCAAATATGTGAAGGTCATTTAGCCTTAGCAAGTGGCCCTGCCTGGAAGGGACTGTGACACAGGTCAAGGATGGAGCATCAGCAAGGAAGAAGAGGAAAGAGCATTTTTCTCCTCCCAAAGCTCCTCACAGTGCAGTTCAAGCCAGAAGTTACTGACTATTTCTGCCTCTTACTCAGCTCTTTAAAACAAGTATGTCAGCGATGGAAGGATTTTGCATACTCACAAGATGAAGTCACGCCACAAAAACTCTTCTCAGTCTGATGGTGTCCTCCTGACTTACCCCAGCTCCCTTTGGGGTTTGTTTTTGGAATCTCTCAGGAGTTGGCCAAAGCTACCAAATGTGATGGTACATCAAACCGGGATGATGCATTAGCAGTAGTACAGCCTTCATTATCTTGCCTTATGCTCTAACCTGTGCTTATTGCTAATATTTCTTAAATGAGCCATGACATTATATGTTCCCCAGACAGCCACCTTTAAAAACAGTCTAGACACTAAAGTCTAGAATGTTGAGTTGAAAACCTAAGAGCAATTTCTTCACAATACTTGAATCAGGAGCATCTGTTGTCTCTTTGCCCTAAACCCCACTCATGGCAAGCATGACATGTGCTGCCTGAAGGCAGGCTGAGACTTAGGTCATGACTCAGAGTGCTGTTAATCTTCCTTCCTTAGGGTTTCCTTCCGCCCTGCCTCCAGGACGTGGGTCCTACACCAGCTTTCTGCCTGGAACAAAGGGTGGCCACACCGCGGCATCTTGGGCTAACCCCTTGCAAAGGAAAGGAGTTCACTGCATACACAGCCCCATCAGTTCCTGCTGACGTCCAGGGAAGGGACAGAGCTGCCCTGCTGAGACCACTCTCTTTGGTGCTACTCCTGGTAGTAGTATCAGGAGCATTAGGCCATGGAGCCCGTCTAGGGGTCTGCTTAGCAAATCCAGACCTGGCCAGGTTGGAACACTCTGTGCAAGGTCCTTCATTTCACTCAGCAGCCACAGCACCAGGACCCTGTGAAAAGCAGGGTCATGAAGTACAGAGACTGTAGCAGAGTGCTGGCTTGTGCCTTGCCAGAAGTCACAGGCTATGCCCAACACGAGGCACCTCCAGAAGTCGGTGGTCTCATGCTCACCCCAACCCTGAAACCAAAGCTCTGCTTCCCAGCCAATGCGCCGTATCAGCTGCAGCCTGGCCGATAAGATGGATACTTAAAGGCAATGACAAGCTTCACATACTGTCTCCTGCCCCTAAAGTAAAAAGCAGAGGAAAAAAAAAAATACATAAATCGGTCCATTACTCTTCTAAAAAGATGGCAGTGAACTGGACTTAAGCAGCCTGCACAGTAATGGGAAACATGAGAACACTCTTTCTAAATCTCTGTAGTTCTGTGCTGATTTACAAGTCCTAAACCCAGAGTTCATTAACAATATTCCCCTTATGACTTGACCTGTGAAATTTTTTTTCACCCTTGGCTAAGAATATATCCTAAGGTATTGACCCAGCAGAAGAAGATTCGGGACTGATTAGCATAGATAGCTATATGGATTCAGTGGCACAGATGTGCAAACTAAAGTACTAGCACCAAAATAATACCAAAAAGCTTTAAAAAAGCAGTAAAAAATTTCAGATCTGTCCTCAAGCTGTGTTGTCATTGATTTACTATAATGGGAAGAGTTGAAAGGAAGCTTTAGCCTCAAAACCCGTAGTGAACAATAACAAGGTTCCTACAACATGGTGTCAAATTTACACAAAATAAGGAGAAAATTTTGGGAAGCTCTGCACCATGAATCTAAGCTGCCCTTTTAAGAAATACCACGCAGTAGTTGGGGTTTGCAAAAGTGATTCAGTAAATTTAGCAGCACGAAGGTAACAGTAGCTTGTTTTTTCATTGGTTCCATGGTTTCGATAACAAATCCCTTTCCTTTGTTTCAGTTTTCTGAGAATTTTGATAAAACCTTTTTTTCACTTTTTGAAAATAAAATCAGCAACTGCTTTACTGATTTATTTATTATGGGAACAACTGTGAACTGCAGGGTAAAATTGCTGGCTGCACGCAGCTTGTGCTTAAAGGACACAGACCAGACTACGTGCTCCCTCCTGCCTCACAGACATTTTATCAGCTGGAAGAAAATTAATAACATCCCAGCGCTGATTTGCATTCACAATCTCAATGAAAGAGAGGCAACACAGAAAAAGTAATCACACGGGAATGTACAGAACATTAAAACCAGCAGCAAAAGATAGTGTATAGTCAAAACACAGGTGCTTCATCATCATATTTTCACTCGAGTATCTGTATCCTCAAATAACCTGCACAAAAAGCCCTGGAAGAGGTGGTGGTGGGAGGACTCTGGAGGATGAAGGAAACAGGCTGAGGAGGACACAGAGCTGGCGCCGGAAGATCAGAGGCAGCAGGAAGGTTCTGGGTTAAACTTCTTCGCATCAGTACAAAGCTGCCAGATCACAGGCTGGGCTCTCTGGTAGGCGACCTGCTATTATTTTCTCAGAAGAACAGATAGGACCTTTGAGTTTCATGTGTGATAGTTATGGTGGTTTGTGAATAGAGAATAAAGAAAATACACCCTCTGAGTTTTCTTGGCCGTGAATTTAACAGCTAATAATTCAGCATCAGGTTGAGAAGCAAACCCTTGCTGAAGAAGGGGAGAGGAGAGGGCAGGGCTGGACACCACAGTGCACAGCACTGCCAGCTGCCATGGAGAGTGGTGTTCTTTATGCTGAATATGCTGGAACTAAATTACAATAAAACAGATACCCTAAGTCTAATAGTGTCTACAGATGTGTTACTCTGGTTACACGCTCCCTTCGTCAGGGTGAGAAAGGTGCTTGAACAGCCAGAGCTGTTGAAGAGCAGATGTCTCGTACACTTTTTTTACCATCTCTGGTCAGAAGAAGGAAGGAGAGAAACCATATATGATTGTGATTATAAACCAGGGGCCTGATCCAGAGTCTATTGAAGTCAACAGAAAGGTTTCCATTGACGTCAGCAAGCTCTGGGATGGGCCCCCAGAGCTTCGCTGCATGCTAACAACATCTTGACTCTTGTCAGCTGGAGCTTCGCTGGGTGAATTTCAGGACTGGCTCGGATGCCCAGGTTTCCTCTCCTCGCACCATGGGTAAAAGGACAGCCTGCAAGCACAGGGCTGCAGGTTTTAAGGCTGGTTCTAAACAAGGACCGAGCTTCAGCATATTGTGCAGCAGCCTTGGGCTGTGCTAAATTAATGCCATCTGCTACTGGCCTTCCTCCCCTCGCCTCCTCCCACCTCCTCCCTCAGGGGGCTTCTGACAGTGGAGAATAGCTGGAGTACAGTCACAAGCATCACGCCTCTTCCTGTCCCTAACACACCCTTTACACCCTTTGTTTCTCTCTAAGTGTCATGGGTGGAGTAGGATCCCAGTACGCTGGCTCCACACCAGCTGGCAGCATCTGGCCAGGCTCAGCCCCATTCCTCCCGGACTTGGAGGACCTGAAGCAGGCAGAGCCTCCGCTCTGCAATCTCCAGGGGTTAATGATGGTTTTTTTCACCCAGGAGAGGAGTTATTTTCAGTGACGTCACCACCCTCCTGGCTGAAAGCTTATGAACTTTCCAAATTCAGAGCAGAACTGCAAATACCGTGTGAAACCTCCTCTCGCCCTAGGTTGAAACCTTTGCCAACAGCCCTTTCAGGGGAAGGCTCCCACCACTAGTCTGAAAGTTCAAAAGGTAGGAGCCGTTTCTCACCATCAGTGTTTGTGAAACGCAATTGAAAGTAAAGATCCTAATTGCATTTGGCATTTCTAATAGTCAGTCTCCCGCTAAACAAATGACATCATTTGTGGCATTGGCAGTAAAAGAGCCCACTGTAAGAGACTGTAAACAAGAGTCCATCCAGCCTCATTCTGCTCGAACAAAAGGAAGGGGAAAGGGGGGGAATCTTGCTAAATGACCACAATGTTCACATTTTTTTCAAGTATTAGGCATGTCCTGATACCTCTGCAGAACGGTTTTGAAACAGGATAAAACACACTCAGAAACTGGAACTTTTGGCAACCACTCAGCAACGTGCAACCGCGTGGGCTGGGGGCATGGTCGCCCCTTGCCTTTCTGGATCTGAATTTTGTGGGTGTTAAAGATCTGTGAGGCTGGATTGAACCTCCTCTTGATTATTGAATGCCATATTTGACATTTCTATGGGATGCATTTCCTAAAACAGGACTTACATTCACAATTCCTCTTGGAAAAATGGTTGCACATCATTGCTCTCTCTTCCTCTTACCACACTGTATGCTCCTTGCCCTTCACCTGCAGGTGTCACAGCTCCCACCGCTGTCGAAGGGGGAAGAGATGGTTGTGTTTAAGCCTAGGAGGAGCTCGTTCTAGAGAGGGGCAAAGTGGCTCTTCCCCAGTTGGGGGGAACTCTGCACAATTTTGGTGTAGCAGTGTATCAGCCTGGCCTTTCAGGGGAAATACCAAGATGCAGGAGCTGTGCACCAAATCATGATTAAGGGAACAGACAAAAATCCCTTCCCTCCTTCAAAAAAAAAAATTAAAAAATGTATAGATCTCAGACTGCTGTATTTCAGTCTCAGTTCTAGATTGCCCCTGTACAGCAGCCTGTCCTGTGGCTGTGCTGGGAATCAGTGCAATGCCAGCTTGGGGCGACCCATGCTGCCAACACAGGAGGATTCTTCAGAGTTCTCCTTTCCTTGTAATGATCCTGCTTGACTCTGCTTAGTTTGTGATATTTGAGGGCATCACAGCGTGAAGTGGTATGAACACAGACCATTAATTGTAACAGGATGCGGTTAGAGGCTTTTTGATATCTACATGCCCGTAACTGTAACCTGCATTCAGCTATTTTCAGCCCTTCATGCAAATAGAAGTAACATTTGCATTCAGATTGCCCTTAGTGCATAGATGTGCTGGATGATAAATTACAAGTACAGTGTAAGGGCAATACCCATCTGTTCCATGTCAAATATGTTTTCCTTTTTTTTTTTTAAACCTTGCCAGGTACTGTAGATGGACCTCCTTTGCCAGATTTCTTTTTAGGCAATTGCACTCACCGCTGTAAAGCAACTGCTCATTTCGACTGTGAGTTGAACTATGATCTTAATACTTTCCCTCTGCTCAATTTTTGAAATCTCCTTCCTAGCTGTGCTTCTGATTGCTTTCTTACCCTAAGGAAAGATCTCCTTGGTCTTTTTTTTTTTCCTTTGCAAAAGTAAAATACAGGATACATTCTTGACCCAAGCATATGGAAATATCCCCTTGCCTACAAAGTGAGATGGGTTCATAATGTTCCTTTCTCTTATTAATTTGGCTGCAAGACGCTCTCTGAATCACTCACAGTATCATCATGCAAACGCTTTCACGGTAGTTAGGCTTTATTCATAGGAGCACTTGCCTTGCGGAGTGTGAAAGAGGCCATTTATGCTTAATAATGATAATAACCAGCAGTTGGAGACTGGGAAAAGAAAGGAAAATAAAATCCTGCAGAACTTTACAGGAAAGGACATTTAGTGTTGCCAGGAGGGTGAGAAGGTCAGACATCTGGTGGTTAGTCTCGCCCTGGATTACAGGCAGGAATGCACGGCCGCGGAGGTGGGGCTCAGCTGGCCGCCGTGGCAAAGGCGCTTGTGGCCGATGGGACTTTGGGGTGCCCCAGGGTGCTCCCCATTTGCAGGAGACCGCTTCTGTTCAGGGGTGCAGAGCACAGAACAGGCTCATTCTGCACAGCCAAACCCCCAGGGAATGAACAAGGAGGAGAAAAACATGTCCTGAAAAAAATTGGGGTGTTAAGCTACCAATGGAATATTTATGAAATCCTTCTGAAAAAGTGTCATATTCATCTTTGTTAATCATGAAAAAACCCAACAAACAGGGATCACAGAGACCTGCGTGCCTTCACACGGTGGTCCCAAACTTTCTGGGCATAGACTGCCAGATATTCATAAAAAAGTGTGTGTTTCGGGAAGCCAGCTGCAAACCACCTTGTCACTTGTAGATCCTTCTATAAAGGACCACAGACATTGCTGCTTTATTCCACTCTAGTAAGGCAAAAATGTTGCTAATGTGCCAAACCTGTGTCAAAACCATGCCATGTCCTTCTGTGGAAGCAGTGGGATGGAGAGCTTGTACGGTCAGCTCTCACTTGGCCACAGGTCACTGACATATATACAGTAAGGGGACCTACATTTCCTAAACCCTGGAATAATGCTCAAGTTTAACCTTCAAGAGCTCAGCAGTGCACACGAAAAGGACCATCTTATTATCAAGCCCTGTAAAATCTTACAATATTTTTCCTTCAGTGCTGCAATTTCAACACCCCAGCATTCATTGTAAGTTATCTCAAACATTCACTGCATTCAGTTTACATTCATCTCCATCTATTTTTAACAAAAAATAAACTCAAATGCACATTGGAGCGGTACAATATTTCTCTTGAGTATCATAAGACTGCTTCATCACATCTTTTCCTGGCACTTAGTCCATTGGTTTATGAATTATTTTGTTACACTGAGTGCATAGTTGATAGTTTAATGGCTGGAAGTGATTGTTCTCGAAATATGGATGGAGTTGTCATGGTAATACATTGCTAGGAAGATTAAGCCATGCTTAAATTAAGGCATGCATTGAATTCTCAGTTGTTTTAGCTACTCTTTCCTTGCCATGTTTGGAGAACATCCTATCTAGTGCAATCCTCCAAGACGTCTTACTAGATTCCCTGTCAAGTAGTGACTAACCCAATGCTTTGAGTCACCAATTTGCCATCCCTGGGCTCTGGCCAGTCCCGTGCAGCATGCAGAGGGGCTGGCGGGGCAGCGATTGGCCTCCAGCACTGCCTGTTTTGCAATACCAGGAATTCCTTCCAGCCCCTTTGAACTAAATCCTGAACAGGCTCGCACTCCACTGGAGCATTTGGCTCCAAGATACACAGGAAGGTTTTTCAAAAGCACAGAAGAGTTCAGACAATGATGAGAGCTAGTTTTCTAGCATTTGATTTTTAAGAGTTTAAAAGGAATTGATAGCGATAGATGGGGCCAGAGGAGGTTTTCAGAAACAGGTATTGAAAGTGTCACCCGTGGGGTTGCCTCCCACCTGCCCCATGCAGCAGTTTGTTCAGGGAAAGTCACCATAGCGATTCCTACCAAACTCTGACAAAGAAGATTTTAATCAAGTATCTTGGTATTTCCAATAGACTGATAACGTTTCTGGCTTCTGTTGAAAAAGATCAGCTGACACCAGTTAAATCTCTGGTCATCTCTGACCTGTCACAGGGGATTTTTTCTTGCAGCCTCACTGACAGAGATGGAGATTGGGTGGGTGGGTGGGTGGGAAGGGAGAAACATGATTTCCCCAAAAGCAGCTCCCTGTAACCAGCCCACTTCAGTGTTCTCGGTAGATTTATCCTGTGCCTCCCCATCTATGCACAATGAAAAAGAATATATACTAAAACCTTATCTTTGAGAAAATTTGTATGGGAAAGAAGCAGTATTGGCAGCCCTATGCAAGGTCTCAAATCCATGCTGATGTTTGAAACATGAGTGAAGAGAAGCCTTCAGGCATTGAAGCTCAAGGAAAAATAATAAAAAATAAAAGGCCAGTCTATGAACATATGGAAATACAATTCTCAGAATTGCCTAAATGAAACAGAAGGCCTGTATTTATTTCTGAACATCCTATTGCTGTGGACAAAGCAAATCCACAGCAATAAGCGTTAGCAAAGAAAATTGTTTGTTGTCAAAGCCACTGACGCAGAGTAATAACTACTCATTGCAACTGCAGTCAACACCTTTCTTGTAAATCCAGCAAATAAATATTCACTGCCCTGTACGTGACCTGCAGCTTGCAGCAAAGATGACCCCAAGCACATCCCAAGCACATGGGAAAAGGATCAAAACAAAAAGCACGTGATGATTCTTAACAGAAACTACATTATATGTGGAAGGGACAAACACACATGGCCTTCAGATCCGTGTAAAACAATACCAGGGCTGCAGCAGGGCTGAAACTGGGAAAAGCAGATGCTGCCCAAAGCAGAATCTGCTCGAGAAGTTTAACATGCACAACACATATCAGGAAATCGGAGCGCTTTCATGCGAGCACGGAAGAGCTCGTTGCAAGCTCATTTCCAGCTAGCATTGATGAACCGAATGACAGAGAGACTCAGGAGGCAGAATTCAGACCAGGACCCATAAGTTCACTTGGTCTGGTTGAGTTAGCCCTTGTATTCAGCTTCATGGGGAGGCAGGACCCAGCTACAGAAACGAGGCCTGACTTAAGGTCAAGAGCTACTGAAAAACGTAGGAACAGTTCTGCAGCATTTCCTCTTAAGAGACAGTGTTATCCACAGCAAGGAGCAGAAAATTTCAGCTGGTGCTCATTCATGGGAAATTAAAAGCTCACACAAAACATGAGGTTCCCTGAGACATGGCAGGAGGGGGGAAATTCTCCCCGAGCCACATGTTTTTGACTTCTTCAAAGGTGCATTCAGTTTAACCCTCAAATCTAGAGCTCTGTCTGCAAATGTAAGAAAACCATTCCTAGCTTTCAATAGGTGCCAAATCCATTGTTTTGGCTGGAGAGTCAAATTAGCTTTGGGCCAGTGGAACAGACTAGATGATTTACTGAAGTCCCTTTCACAGAGCTTGCCATAATATTATAAACCAATTACGACATGCAGAGAGTTTTAAAAGCATCCAAGGACAATGCTGGGCTCTTTGTGCAGTACAAACCTGTGCATGGACATTACCAGTGTTGTTTCTAAGGACTAATACATCTTAGTTCTTTTAGTTATTTCCGATTTGCAGTAACAGACATGGAAAATTTACACTGCGTTTATGGCTGATTTAGAACTAAGACTCGACTTCTGGCTCAACTATGAAGAAGTGGCAGATAAAGCTCATTAAATAAAATGGACAAATATTGGTGGTGTTCATGTGGGCTGAGTATCTCCAGAGGAATGCTCTCCTTGAATGGTCCTGGAGGAAGCTGTGGAGCTTAATGTGTGTGCGTGTAGGTGGGCATTCACTGTTCTCCATGCACACAGCTTACAGATGAGAGAGAAAGAAACGTCCACCCTCAGCTACAACTGCCTATATGAATAGGAAAGGTCTGTTCACCCCATTTCAGGTCCTCCCTTCTCTTTCTACACCAGGGTATTTGCAATCAAATCTTGAAGCACTAAGAGGGCAGCAAAGACCAAAGCCTTTCCTCCTCTGTCATTACCAACCATGAGAAGGTGATGCTCAGAGACCCGGCGAGGAGGTGCAGGCATGCTGCATCCATGGTCCTCACCACTGCATCACCCCCGGCCTCTGTGGATCTCCTGCGGGATCTTGCGGAGGAACTGCAGTGCCATGCGGACAGGGTCAGGTGAATGACCAAGTTCAGGCCAAAAGTGACATCGGAAACAGCTGGGTCCCACAAAAGGGAGGGGGCTGCAGTGCTGGTATCGCTGCTGGCTGCCCACCCTACCCCAGCGCAGCCCTGGTGCTATGCAGGGAGCACAGAGGCTGCAGGATGCAGCTACCCCGCGGTTGGGATGTGAACTGAGCCTGTCAGGGTGAAGGAAAAGCAGCTTGTGCCCTTCCCCTTCCTTTCTAAAAAAAAAAAAAAAAGAAAAAAAAAAAAGAGAGCAGAACAACTTACCCCAAAAATCCAAAAGATTATTTAAGAACATGGGGCTGACACCTTCTCTAAAAGGACTTTTTTAAAAATCCCATGCCTTTTCAGAGCATTATTTTAGGGAGAATTATCCCATAAGCATCACATGAGGCTAAAACTCCCCTCCTCATCAGGAGCAACAAACATCACTCACACAATTAACGCAGCTCTGGCGCTGGGGTGCAAGCTGCCAGCCAGAGAAACATGCAAAGCAGCCACTTGAAAAACAAAATTCCCCACTTTCTCTTGCATGTGGAATGAGCATGATTTATCTGGGAAGGAATTTGCCCTCAGTGTTGATCTCCTTAAAAGAGACGATAACAAAAATAGCTACATGCCACTTGAAAATTAACCAGTTGTCGTGTGCAGTGACTTTCTGATCTTTTCCCCTCATCCCAAACCCAGACTCTTATCCCAGCATCTGTGTCAGCACTTCGTTAGCCCCTATCCCCCAGCAGGTCACGGCGATGTTTCTGCACAGGGCAGAGATTGGCATCATTATTGGATAATTACTAATTCAGAGGAGGAGCTGGGTTGGCATGGGCTGCTGGGGCAGGAGAGCCCTTCCCAGCTTGGCCAGGCAGAGAGCTTCCCAAGAGTGGGAAAGAAGAGTGATTTGGTAGGCAGGGAAGAAGCCAGCTGACACAAATTGCTCACCCAGCCAAACAACCAGGATTGCAAATTTTAGGAAGCAGGATTAGAATCACAATTTGTTGGCACAGGCATTATTGGCTTAAAATTGTTTGTGAAACCTAAAGTGAATTGGTTGGGGGGGGGATGGAGGGGGCAACCAATCAACCACCAAAAAACCTCCCAAACAAAACAGTCTGTCTTTTGTAGGTTCATGTACAAACTCTCCCACACAGCCTGGGACCAAGTTTTGGATCGAGGCCTCAGCCTGGCTTTCATTTACTGGCCAAGAACAACGGACCGGAATTTATGGGGGGGCAGGGCTGGGCGATGCGAGGGAGGTTGTCATCTCCGTGGGTTGTCTGGGCTGGTTTATGTTTCCCTGTCTGCATCCCAGCTGTAGCTGCCTTCGCATCCCCCTGCAAGATGAATCTTACTCACTTTGAAGAGCTCCTTGCCCCTGAGGAGTGCTCAGGGCTGGGCAGGATTTCACCCCTAACACCTATAGCTGTCTATCACCAAGAAGTGATATCAAATCTGAAACCCCTGAGGTGGACGGGGCACGTCTTGGGCAGGAGAGCTGCTGAAAGCACCATATTCGTGGCGAAGCTCCAATTAGATGCTGTCCCACATCGAGACGTCACAAGGGTGATTGTACCATCATCGTAAGGATACCACACGATGTAACAGAGGTTTTATCAAGTCTCTTTACTGAGGTTATTATTCACAGAAATCTTTGTTTTAGTCTTTTGCTTAGAAAAAACAAGAGCTCATTGAAGGGTTTAATGAACCTTTAAAGACATCACTACAAGGACTGCAAATTAACCTGCCAAAACAGCATTATTGAGCTCCTGGAAATTCACGACAAGGAAATGTGTGTTTAATGTACCTCATTTAACTCCTATTATTCAGAGGAATCAGCAGGTGTATTTCTCTGAAGCACACGAGATGCTAATGGAGACAGCGTGCAGTCATTCAGCCTGTGCCTTTCTAGAACTGAAGAAAAACAGTTGGAAAGAAAAATACTCTTTCTCCTGCTCCCCGAAGCCCTCCAGACGCAAAGAGTTCTTTTCAGTCCCTCTTTAAAGATGCAGCATTTTTATTCTTTTCCACTGCTTCAACCAGCATTTATCCCCCACTTGCTGTGCACTTCACTGCAGTTCAGATGCCCCATTCCAGCAAACTTCCCTTTATGCACCAATGCCTAAATATAGAGGAACTTATTTATGTACTACTCTTGCAGTGTCCAAGTAAATACTACTAAGTGAGTTCCTGGAGCACAGCTCAAATATCTGCTGTAACAGCTGATTATTGCTGTTGTGGCCTTTTGGAGCAAAGCAGCACAGACTGGCTCGATGGAACAAATGTCCACAGGAGCAAAACTGGGGCGATGTGGCAGGTGAGACAGGACAGGTCTGTGTTCAAAGCATGGGGCAGGAAACCTGGCTGAGTCTCCCAACATGCCAGAGGCATCCCTGAGTCCATCTGACCTCATTTTGTGCTCTTCAGACCCAGACTGTGACTCTGAAAACCCTTGCTGCCCTGCTCGCTGACCTGGGGAAGCACTTTGACCCCTCACCTGAAGTATCAGCAAGCACTTAATTTCTGTACATGCCCCAAACTGTTGCAGTTCCCATGGCCCCAGCACGGCATCCCCCCTTCTGCAGACCCAGCTTCTCGCAAGGTGCAGTCTTGGTCAGCCTCACACTCACACAGCAGTCAGTGGTCCGGGCTAATTTCCTATTTTTTTAACATGAAGAAACCGAAAGCCACATCTTGCACTTCCCAAGAGAGCACCAGGGCTACCAAACTATTAGCAGTTATTTGCAAACATGTTATTTTACCCTGCAGATAAAGGTGGATGGACAAATAATTGGAGATTCACTGCTGCTGAGAGCAGGATGCTATAGCACGCTGCCTGGACCCTAGGCTCAGGCAGGGTGGAAGGGCAACAGTGCCGGTCTTTGCTTCCAAAACTGCTCCATCTGATGGCGAATTGATGTAAAACATATCCATAACCCTAGAATGACAGAATCATTCAGGTTGGAAAAGACCCTTGGGATCATCGAGTCCAATCCTCAGCCCAACTCTACAAAGTTCTCCCCTACACCACATCCCCCAACAGCTCATCCAAACGACCCTTAAACACATCCAGGGATGGTGACTCCACTCCCTCCCTGGGCAGCCTATTCCACTGTCTGACCTCTCTTTCTCTGAAAAATTTTTCCTAATGTCCAGTCCAAACCTCCCCTGTTGCAGTTTAAAGCCATTCCCTCTTGTTCTGTCACTAATTCCCTGTGAGAAGAGACCAGCACCAACCTCTCTACAACGTCCTTTCAGGGAGCTGTAGAGAGTGATGAGGTCTCCCCTCAGCCTTCTCCTCCTCACACTGAACAGTCCCAGCTCCTTCAATCTCTCCTCACAGGATTTATTCTCCAGGCCCTTCACCAGCTTCGTTGCCCTCCTCTGCACTCGCTCCAGCACCTCGAGATCTCTCTTGTACTGAGGTGCCCAAAACTACACACAATACTCAAGCCGAGAAGCTGGCCCTTTGCTCTCAGCTTCCACCTCGAGCACCAGCTCCTCTGGTAGCATCAAGCAGGGTGCAAATGCTCACACCTAGCAGCAATAACACCACGATGCGCTTACCACAGCGGCTCGAATGCTCAGGAAGGGGATTGAATGAAACTGCCCATCACAGCCACTTCTGGAAGGGGCCCTCCAGACCACTGACTCCAGTCTAGCATCCCCAGGGCAGCTGCCTGGGACCTGTGTGAGACATTTAAAGCGGGGCGATCTCCATCCCCTCCTCCGCAAGCCTGGCAGAGCTCCCAGACATGGTCTGTCCTTCCATCAGAAACGCTCTTGGTGAGTCTGCAGATAACAGCACCATCCCCAGGCTTTGCCAAAGGGACATCCTCCACTTCTGGGCACATAACAGCAAGGGAAGGATGACAGGAAAGTAAGAAACAGATCTTTAATGCTTGGCTTTGTGGTCCCTATGGAAAGAAGCACTGGGGAGCTCTCCCAGCTGGCCAGTGCCTACCCTCCCACTTGCTGCTGGTGCCAGATGCATGGCAGCAAAGGTCAGGATTGCAACCAGAGCCTTGCTATTGGGCTAGGTGCATCCTAACATAAGACAACGGAGGCAGTTGGAAGAGATAAAAAGGGGGTTATTCTGCTATTTCCCATAACGTGACTCCAGATTGTGCTAACGAGAGACAACACATTCTGTAAGTAGAGCAGTTTGAAGCAATAATGCTATTTCCCTTGTTTCATTAGACCTTCCTGTTTGACACTGAAGAGGACAATCCTTCCTGATGTCCTGTATCTGCATTGCTCAGTATCCCTGTCCCTTTTCCCCCCCCCACTTATCCTCATTCCCATGCAGGTATTTGCAGAGGAGTGCAACCAGCAGCCGATGGGCACGAGCTCCCCCAAACCCTCTGCCCTACATTTCCCTCAGTGCTATGGGTTTCTGGAAACAATGTTGGATTGCTCCTGCTTACTAAATCAGTCCTGGTTTTTACAGCACCATTTAAACTACTTCCTCAGGAAATTTCACAGGCGCATTGGCAGGCATTGATTTCAAGCAGAAAATATCCCAGCAGGAAACTTAAAAAGGAAAGATGTGCTGTAATTATATCTCTTCTGGGCTTGCAAGACGAAGGAAGACAAGATGCAAACTAACACTGAAGCTATAATGTGCAGTAATGCTGTAATTAATACAATCAAAGCTCTCAGAGCACTTTTCTTGCAATCAGAGTTTTGAAGCCTAAGTGCACAGCTTTCCATTTGGTCGCACACATGATCACAGCAGCGTCCTCGCCAAATGACACAGACCATCTCATCTCTCCGCAATCCAGTTAAACAAGCACAAGAAATTAAATACCTGTGACAGCTTCTGGTTCACAAAAAGGGCCTGAGATGCAAGTCCAGGTTTTCAGTCAATTTCTAGAAATAATAAATGCTTCAGTAGAAGAAAGACAACTGCACAATGAATGTGGATAAAGGCTCTGAGAAAGTCTGAAACTACTTCGCACTGTCACAACAATAGATACTAATTGTATGCAGCTTCTCGGGAACTACCTTTTCTTAGCCAGTTTAGGATCTGCACATACATTCCACCCTTTACCTAAATGAAAATTAGTCTGTGGTGTCTTCGCTTCAAAGCATACATGATTTACAAAGCATGTATGGGTTTTAGGGTGATAATTATTTTCAAGTGAAATTCCCAGGTGGAGAAACAAGCGTTGGAGTAGGGGGACTAGATTCACGACTTTTTTTGTTTCCATGAAATTAATTTCAGGATGCGTGCACCAGAGAGACCAGGTTAAATCCCATGCTAAGCCTGCAATTGAACCCATACTCCAGACAGCATCCTACCTGTTGGAATTGTGCCTTCTCTCTGTAGTACTCCTAAAGGCTGAGGTCCTCTGGCTGCAGCGCAGTCATAACATGGATTGAAAGTCTCTTTTGGTATTAGCTCGCTATCTGTCCCTCCACTGAAAGGAGAACCCTACTAATAAAAGGGATATCCCACTCCTCTAGTGTCCCAAAGCCACCCCAGGATGTTGGGCAGCAACGTGGCAAGTCCAGAGTCAGACAGTATCATATAAAGATTTAGTGAGGGATTAACCCTTTTAGCCAAGGTCAGTCAGAATGATATTGCAACCACAGACCACGTCAAATAGGCTGCAAGTCCGCTCCAGGAGCCGCTGAGCAAGAACTGTTTTCACTTTTAATGTCCTTGAACTTGCACTGCAGAAGAGAGTCACCCTGCAGAGCACTCCCCACCCTGATGCAGCCAGACCCTCTCCAAAGTGACAGGACCAATATTTTCACCCAAGGGACGAACACAATGAGGAGTTGGGTTTTGCTAAGTTTTGACCATGCTATTGAAAAAAAATAAATCACTACACAATTCTTGCATGTGAAAATTTGTCAGGCAGAAAGTTGACTTATTTTTCTGAACCTGATTTTGCAGGAACATTATATAAGGAGTAGTTTTTCATCTCCCACTTCTGTAATTTAAAGCCAATTGTGACTTTGCCACATACACTCCAGTACAAATGTCACATTTGTTTATAACAGGGGTAAACACGCTTATTATTTTACATCTTTCCTCAGAGCAGATTTACCTGTTGTGGTTTGTAGGAAAAAAAATTAAATCCTCGTTATTGGCACAAGCAGGAAATTCAGGCATAACTTTATAACCATGTTTTATAGATCTGATCTGCGGGTGGGGCGTTCCTGGAGACGCTCTTTTCTCGCCCTGCCGCTGCCTTGTAACTTGTTCCACTTTCCTCACCTCAGAGCTAAAGAAGAAACGAAGCTTTTATTTCAAGGCTCAGTTTTGCGTTATTACCAGCACAGCTATTTATAATCCCTGGAACAATAGCTGACCTTGGCCCAGCGCGAGCACTTGGATACCCTGTGCCTGCATTGTCCCGCAGCATTCCCACCCCGCTGCCTGCGGCTGCCTTCCCTCCCCAAGGCTGCCAAACCCTTGGACGCAGGGTGGGGACATCACAGAAATCATAAACAAAGCCAGGCAAGCCACGACACTCAAGGCTCGACCGACAACGCGTCCGAAGCCGGGGAGAGGTGATTTCTCCTTCCCCCCAGCAAGCACAGAGAAAAACTTCCCCGCTGACCTCTGTAATGAGATAGTTTGCTGGGCTATCAGCAATCACTTCTTCAAAGTATAAAGCAAACTCTTCTCCCCAGCAGTTTTCTTCCTGGAAAATAAGCCAGGTGTCCTAGTTTTCCTCCTGGGTTATTTTTGCAGTCAGGAAACTGCAATTAGAGGAGCAGGGCATGCAGGGCTGCCTTGACCCTGCAACCTCGCGGAGCCCCGGTCCTTGGGCAGCGCTGCTGGGGGTCAGCGGGGCGAGTTCACTGTGCTGCATGGGAGGGACATGCTGCCAGCCCCCACCACCCTGGTACACGCGAACAAAGCCTTGATCCCCTCATTCGCTGCTTATCAGCCCCTGGCAGAGCTCCTCGCCTTCAAATCCCCCGGCGTGTTTGCACAAGCAGAGCGGCGTGGTGCGATGAAGCCACAGCGGCTGGCCGGCATGCGGCCAGCAGGCCCGGCGAGGAAGGGTTAGCGAGGAGGGGCAGAGAGCAAAGAAGGGTGTCAGAAATCAGCCCCAGAGCTGGGGCTTCCCCTGCTCGCTCTGGGGGAAAATGGACAAACCTGTAGGTTTTCAACACTGCCTGCAGGGTCCAGGGAGCTGCCGGTCAGAGCGGCCAGAGGTCTGAGCGCTGCCTCGGGCTTGCTTTGGAGCAGAGATCCCACCAGAGGGACCTCTTGCTCAGGGCTGGGGAAACCAAGCTCCTCCAGCCATCCTGAGCTGGCTCCTGCCCCAGGACTGGCTCCTGCCCCCGGGCCCAGGCTCAGCTCCAGCCCTGGGGCGAGCCCTAAGGCCGGGCAGGGGCAGCTCTGGGGCTGCTCTGCCCATCTCTTCCTCCCTGAATCAACACTTGGGTCTCCCTGGGTCAACACCTGGGTTCAGCTCTTTTGGAGAAGAGGCCTGGATTTGCTGGGGAGGGGGTGGGAAGCTAATGCAGGCATGGAGGGGAGGAAGGAGAGCAGTCCCACACTCAGCTGTGTCCCCTCAGCACGTGGCCATCACGGCTGCCAGGAAGTTACACTGTTTGCTGAAGTCAAAATTTCCCATTCGGTGACAGCAAGGAGCAGCAGCCCTCAGTGAGCCCAGGCTCGGGTGAATACCTTGGGATACAACTACCGAGCTCCCTGGAGAGCAAAGTCCCGTTCTCATTTTCAAGGAAACGGCACATCCTTCTTGTTCCGGAGCAGCTGCTGCCGGTGCACGTGAGGAAGGAGCTGCAGGAATGACGAGGCGCTGTTGGCCTCACTTCTCAGCAAAGCTGCTGAGGAGCCACCATGTACCCACCGCCAGGGCACAGGGACTTCAGCACATCGACAGCTTCTGCTTTTCACCATCCATCCCAAATCAAGCCCTGTTGAACAAGAGAAAGCGCACGTGCACGGTCCTTGTGCCAGACAGCCCGAGATCCAGTAACCAAACACTGGGAATCACGTTTCTTTTCCACCTGACTTAGACCAGACACTTGAATTTGCAGCTTAAATCCAAGGAGGGAGGGAACATTTCATCCCTCACACTAACATTTGTGTAGAAATTTAATTTAATTCCTTCTGATTTTGGGATTTCCCAACCAGAGTGAAATCAAATCAGTACATTTGCGTAAAAGCCTTTGAGAAACTGGGGTCCCCATCTCCCTTCAAAACTATTTCATTGCGGGAACTCCCCATGCACGCCTCGGAGGAGAGGCAGAGCACCCATCTGTGTCCACAGCCCAGGAGCCACGCACGATTAACCCTTCCATGGGTCGATCTGAGGCTGCACAGACCAAGTGGACATTATCAGAGCGGCTATTTAAGGCTGAACGATTTCCTCCTCCTTCTCCTAATAGGATCCTCAGCTGGCACAGGGCCCAGGGGCAGGAGGAACCTGCCAAGGAAGCAGTTCTGAGCCCCCGCCGCTCTGCTGGGAGATTTTTCTTTCTCTGTAGCATGTCTCCAAGTATAATTAAACTCTTACAATTAGATTAGAGGTTAGATTGCCTCCCAAATCCCCAGGAGAGCAGCAAAAACAACAAGGAGAGGATACAGAGCTGCCTGAGAGGCAGTTTGTGCCAGAACACACCTGCAGCGAACCCCAACCAGCCTCGCAAACAACACCCAGTGGGTCACGTAATGCCAGGAGGACGGGTGGCCCGGCAGCACCCGCAGCAGCCACCGCCTCCCATTAACACTGCATTGCTTTTTCACCTTCGCCTGGGTTAGTGAGAGCAGCCTCAGAGCAGAAACGCTGGGATAGAGTTTAATCGCTGATGCTATTTGGAGAAGAGGTTCAGGGGCAAGTAAACACACACAAACATTTATGAGCAGAAGCCTGCGATTAACCCCGGTTTCCAGATGGCTTCCTTGGAAAGGCAGTGGAACCACTGCTCTATCACAGCATGCACGCTGCTGTCAGACAACCCCAGAATTGAATAACACATTAAAACCCTTTCTCTGGAGCTGGTTAAAGCCCAGAGGTTTCCTTCCAGCCCTGCTTCCCCAGCACGGTGCCTCTCTCCAGGCTGGAGAACTGACCTGCATCACTGATATTTACAGAATTCAGTTTAAAAAGCTCCCCCCTCTGCCTCATGTCATTGCAGAAACAACGTCAGGGAGCTAACGGAGCATCGCGGGGTGCTGCGTGGGCCAGCGCTCTGCCGGAGGGCAGCGGTGCTGCCTGCACTTTGCCTGCAGTCTGGCAGGAAAACCTCTGCTCAGCTCGGGGACGGTGACCTCCTGGCCAGAGCAACGGGGGTGCTCAGTTATCCAGCATCGCCTGGCTCTGCATCGATTCAGAGTAACTACCCTTATAAAGT
The DNA here is from genome assembly GCF_047716275.1 of Strix uralensis. Classification (NCBI taxonomy): domain Eukaryota; kingdom Metazoa; phylum Chordata; class Aves; order Strigiformes; family Strigidae; genus Strix; species Strix uralensis. Next base: position 20,080,975 of record NC_133985.1, read on the forward strand.
ATAATGCGGTATAACTCGGTGTAACTACCCTTATAAAAGAGGCCTTAAGTTTGGGTTTTTTTCCCCATTTGCTATACTCTATGGCAGCATCAAGGAGCATCCTTCTCCCTGCTCCCACCACAGTTGGCTGCAGGCAGTGAGCCAAGGGCTGCTCTTTCCCCAAAAACTTCTTTTTCCTGGGAGGGAAGTAAAAAAAAAAAAAAAAAATCAAGATTTTTCCCAGGTTATCCTCCAAGAGCAGTGGAGGACACAGGAAGACCAGGGAGGTTTCCCACTTCTGGGAAAACCTCAGAGATTAGTGCTGTCACTGCACTGTGCTGTCACTGCAGTGTCACTGCAGTCCAGCCTCTCCTAAGGCACTTCAGGTGGAAGCACCCAGCCTAGATAGACAACAGCTTGCTGGGCACAGAGGGTTAAGCCCTGGGCGCAATATTCATTTGTAGTTTGATAATAAGAATGTAGGCATAACGATTTATTTTTTTAAAATATTTTGGGGCTTTATGGTTTAGGCTTTCATAGCAAATAAACTAAAAACTTGGGAATTAAACCACATGAAGAGCGAGAACTTTCCTGTTCCATAGGCACTGGAAGCAAATGGTCTGAGCTCAACTTGGGTTGAGTTTGGGGATTTTTTGAACCACAAAGCTATAGTTATAGCCATGAGAAAACCTCTTATATTTTGGACACTGAGATCCTGCTGATTTAAGGGATTTTGAGGATGTTCAGTGCAGTTTGGCTGTTTAAGAATTTCATTCTGTTGTTAAATCCCTTGTACCCTCTGGATTGCAGCTGTCTCCTGCTCCTGCAGCCGTGCCCTGCCACATCTCCAGCAGTGCCTGGGGAGGGGAAGACTCCTACTGTACATGGCTCCAGTTTACCTCCTCCCACCTCTTATCTCCATTGTGTTTTAACTTTTTGTTCTTCTCCCCTAAGCCTCTGTTTAGGTGGTTTTCTTGTACTTGGGAAAATTATTCCCATCTGTTTTGTACTAGATGCCATCAATTGGGTTTTTTTGCCCATACCTGATTGCACCACACTTCAAACATGCTCTGAATGCACCATGAATCAGCTATTGATTTATTTATTTTTTTTAAAATATATGAATAATTTTGCTGTGGAGCAATTTTCAATGATGATAAAAAGGGTAGTCCTAAATGGTACCTCAAAAAAGTGGTAGTCACCCATATGCATGACTCCACTTTCTGCTGACAACTGAAGTGCTGAATAATTGCATAGTAAAATTCCAACCTAAAATCGTCCCACAGCCTTTGCAAACAGCTTGTGCTTCCCAAAGCAAGCAGCATTTCCATGAGTGAGGAACAATGGCTGCAAGCTCAGAATCACAAGTGCTCTGAATTATGTGCAGATTAATTCTCATATTGATGTTAAGGGGGTTTCCTTTCCTGATATGATCATTTCCTTTAACTGCTGAAGTTGGAAGGGCGCCGTCCCCGTGCTGTTGTGCAGGGCTGCGCCGCGCTGGCCATGGGGTGGGTGTTTTTGGGTGCCACTCCTGGTTCTCCTGCTCCAAAGGAGCTGCCGTGCCCCCGGATTTCGTAGTGCATGGGGAGTCATTCTGCAAACAACATCCATGAGGTGCCCCGGCCACGCTCTGCTGCCTGGCAGAAGAGGGAAGCTCCCGAGACGGCCCTTGGTTTTGCTGCTCACACAGGAGGGTCACCGGGGCAGCCGCTGCTCCGCGAACATGACAGCCCCTGGCCAAACTCCCTGCCCTTCCATTCGGAAACTCAACTCTTGTGCTGTTTAGTCTTAGTTTTCTCTTTTCAGGCAAAGGACGGCTCTTCCCCAGCACTGCCTGGTGTCCTCTGAACACCCCATCCTTTCCTGACCCATCACTTGTTGCCTGTTCCAGCCTTTCACCTTTCCTCCCTGGTGCCATCCGGGTCCCTCTCCAGCCCCACAGCTCTCACTCAGCACACACATGTGCAGATGCTGTTTTGATGGGTGATTAAGCAACATCTCCCTGCAGCAATCTCCAGGCAGCACCACACCAACATCTGCTTCAAACCCTGTTTTCACAGTGCCCCAGACACGAGTTCAGCACAAAGTGGCATTTCATCATTAGCAGAAGCAATGATGCTTTAGGAATTACACGCCTGCCTCATCGCGCTGCTGCTGATGAACACTCTGCAGTCTTGGAAGAAACAATTCAACAAAAAACAAAGAGCTACACAGGGAAAAATATTCCCTATGGTGAAGTTAAATTCCCACTGAAATCCCTGTAAGTGTTTCCACTGGCTCCAGTGGGAGTTGGACCAGTTACTGTCCAGGAGAACCTATAAATGGAGGATAATTCTGTGTCAGTCATCTATATAGCCAAGTTTAGCTCCTTTCTCCAGTGGGTCTTTTGTCAGTGCTGTTTATGTGAGGAGCTCCATCCTTCTGTCACCTCAACACTTCAATAGCCAGGCACCTGGTATCGTGCACAGGGTGGTGACCGCAGGCTGCAGAGCTTGAAGCATCACCTCCCAACTTTCTGCTTGAACGTGAATTCATTTGTTCCTTCACGTCAGCGTTTGCTAATGAGCATCACCTACCACAATAAAAATCTGTTCCCTCCATTTTGAAATAGCAAATCACCATGAAAAAGAAGGAGGGCTTCAGAAGACCGTGTTAGTTTGTAAAGGCATTTTTTTAGATGGCATTAAAATAAATTCCTGCCCGGACTCACTTTCCAGGGAGTGCACGCAGGAGGAATGCTGCTCCCCTGGGATCTCCAGCAATGCTCTGTGCTGTAGCTCTCAGCTAGCTCTTGCCATTCTCCCTCACTGAGAACTTTGTCTAACCAACAACTAAAGAGCATGGAGTCTGGAAATCGTACTGGAAAATGGCTTTCAAAGCCATAACGCAGCACCCGGCCGTTACCTGACATCTGAATGATCAGCAACAGAGAAGGAGCTACACCACCACCTTTGTAGATCCAGACATCAGAAAGTCATTAACCAATAAATTCTGTAGCTGGAGATCTTCAAAATATTTGAAAGAAATAAGCAGCCTTATCTGTTAGAAGGATTTAAACAAATTGCAGCCAAGACAGCACTTCAAGAACACCCAGAAAAACAAGTGGACATGGGAACTAAGTCTTCCAGATCCAAACCCACCCTTGTCTGCTTCACCAAATTACCACTCAAGTCAATTTAAGGGGATTTAGGAGCACCTGAGGTGCTTTAAGAGGAGATTGCTGAAGACACTGGCCAAGACAAGAAATACAGTAATGAGAGAGAAGCCCTTAAGCAGCAATGAAGCCTCTCTCACAACACGTGTTTGAGACACAGGAACAAACAAAAGCTGTAATTACTAGAAGGAAACATTTTCAGAGCCAACAATTATCCAATTAAAATAAAGGCAGATATATACAGGACGGGCCTGCGGACAAGCTGCAAGTCTATGTCCCCAAACAGGCCCTCTATAAACAACACTTTCTGCCAGAAACTGGGATTTCTGGCAAGACACAGCCAGTCCCCACTTTGAGTGTTCTGGGCAGATCGTTTGTATTTGTTATTGTCATTCAGTGCCCTGAAAATACCATCATTTCATTCGCCTACTTGTGAACTGCCCACATCTACCTCAAGTGCATCACATCAAAGCCAAGGCTTTTTTTTTTTTTACCAGCCACATCCCTCCCCAGGGCTCCAGAAGGACCCAGGACCTCAAAGACATACAGATCCAATATAAAATGGGATTCTATCAGGTGATGACCAGTGATACCTCTAGACAGTGTAACAAGATCACATTTAGAAGATGAAAGAAAAAAAAATTGTCTGCTTAGTGGATGTTTTTCCTTTAGAAGACAGGAGAGATGGGCTTGGTTGGCTGCCTCCCATACTTGAAACACACACACTGTCCACTTGGACCTGTCCTAACTTCATTGACTTCATTACACTCCCACATTACTTGGCATGATTGAGCAAGTGTAATCTGAGAAGGTGTTTAACTCTCACATTTTCATAAGCTACAGCCAGAGGCTCAATGTGAATGTCAGAGATGGTCATAAAGTCATTGCTTCACACAATGGAAACTGGGTGTGTAATGGCTCGCTGTCACCTCCAGGATCATCTTCCCTACACATCTCATTTCTTGGTATTAGAAATTAAATTGTCCTCACTTTGAAAGATGAGAAAGCAGATTTTATGGTCTCTGCAGTTAGGAGGAAAACATATTAAAATATAAACATTAATGTAATATTACTTCTAAAAGTGTGGTTGAGCAACAGCTACTTTTTTTCCCCCTAAGTATAACTTTCAACTTTTCAAAATTCCATTTAATTAAATTCATTTATAGCAAGAAAATTAGAATCTAGATAACTAGGGAAATATCCTTTCCTTTACGCTTCTTCCGCTTTTTTAATTGCTTGGCTCAAAAGCAAGCAGAGCTTTTCTTATCAGTCTTCCATGCTTATTGTTAATTTTCTTCTATAAACTAAACTCCAGACGTCTTCCCTGTAAAAGCATGCCAGAATTTACAGTGGCACCAAACTAAAGCAATAATTCCTGCAGAAATTAAGCAGATTTCATTACTGTCAGCATGGTTTTCACATCAGAGGAAAAGGTTGGACAATTCAAATGTCACATAAAAGGTGGGATCATTTTACTAGGAGAGAGGGCTGGAGAATCTCAGTCCCCTTGGTATTTTAGCAGCTATAATTCCTCCTACAAGGCAGAGGACTAAAACTGCAGGAATCTAGAGTCAAAATACTGAAACAAAAGCTTTCTCTTAATTTCAGCAGATTTTGGACAAGCACAGATATGCAGAAATAAGCATTTTTTGCATCTCCTTCAGCTCTCATAGAAGGTTTTGGCATCACTTTTAGCTGGACCAGACTATTCCTGCATAAGACAGGTCTGCAAGAAGGCTTGCCAAGCTGAGGAAGAAGCTAGTAGACCTTCAAAAGAGAAATCCATCCTGGAGGCCAACGTCTAAATTCCTCACTAATTCTCTAGTTGCCTCATGCACCCCCCAGGAATTCATCCAAGAGCTCTGGGGCATCAGGCATTTCTCTTTGAATCCTCTCAGCACCCCATTCATTATTTTTATTTTTAAGTTAATTTTTAAGGAAGCCTCCTTCGTGTCTCTCTCCTCGCTTTCTCCTCCTATAAATTCATTTGATGTTTGGGGACAACAAGAATGGGCCCTGCCAACTGACAGTTTCTCACTTTGTGTGAAAGATTATAGCAAAGGAATAGCAGATGTCATGAGTCCTTCTTTCTTTAACCTTGAAATACATTGTGATTTGGAGGAACTGCAGGAAAACCCCAAGAGGATATAGGAGAAATCCAGTACACAGAGGGGGACACAGAAATAAGTCTTTTACCCTCACACAAGAATAGAGGCACTTTCAATCTGCAATCACTAGTGCGAACAGGCAAATTCAAGAAGACCCCTTAAAGCTACAAGCCCATTGTTAGAAAAGGTGAAAGGGTTTCTTGCCTCGAGTAAGGGCCAGAGGAAAGGCCCGCAGGCTCTAAAAAGGCCTTGAGGAGCTTCATACCTTTGGGCTGTTTTCCTGCGAGAACAGCCAGAGAGTGATGTCCAGAGACCTCATCTGTCCACAGTGGAGCTGGGTTTTTTCCCCACAGTTTATGTACATGGTGCTGCTGAACTGGTGGCAGAGGAAGCACTTAAGAGAATTTTTTTCCATTTATCAGCCCACACCCATGTTCTTCTACTTTTCAATGGAGTAACAGGATGTCTACCAAGTCCTGGCACTGTTATATAAATTAAAATCATCTTAATTACATGGCAACAGACACATATTTATGTTGATGTTTAACATCTGATGAAGAAATAATTGAAACTTGAGATTGATAGTTGATTTTTGAAGGAATTCATGACTAGACAATCAGTGCTGACTCCGGAGGAGGTTCAGTCCCAGAGAGACTAAGGCTCCAGTGTGCCTTAACATCACTACCAGTGATTGCTAGAAATGTTAAATTAGGAGCCAACTGGTGCGTGCATGGCCCATGCCTGGCTCTTGGTCTGCATTAGCATTCCAGATTGCACAACTGATGGTGGAATAACAAAACCACATGGAGGGCCACAGCCATTGAAAACCACAGGACCCAGCCAAAGGCCTGGGCTTTTTGGTTGCAATAGAAACAGGATATTTTCCTGAGTAAAATCAGAGACTAAATGCTTTCTTCAAGACCTTAGGGTCATGCTTAGAATTTAACATGTTGACTACAGCTAAGGAAAAAAAAATGCCACGTGGTAGAGCAATAGTCAAAAATCCTAATGATGGTACTACACTGGGTTTGTTTTTGACCATGAATTACTGTTCCTTATCACAGCAAAATGTAGTTCTCCATCAATTTTTTTTTTTTCAGTTCAGAATTAGCTGGAAAAATGTCAAGTTAATATGCAAACCATCAACCACATCTTTTTTTAACTAACACCACATTCAAAAGCTTTTATCTGACATCACTCCAATGACTTCACTGTTTCACCATCCATTTCTGTTCAGCATCCAGATGCATTAGACTCCAACCCCTCCAGCTTCCAACAGCCAGCAAGAAATAGAGGGGTGTCTAGGACTCTTTCCAGGAGGTTGGGGAGAGCTGCCCCAGTGTGGAGATCCATGGGGAGCAAAGGGAACAGGAGTGGGAAGAAAGGCAGTGCTGACAGACCCGTGCTTGCAAGGCGCAGTGCTCCATTCAGGACCTTCCCAAAAGTGCATGGGAAAAGGAACCTCCAGCTATCGCCTGCCCTTCGAGCCAGCCCTGCAGCCACCATCTCTGCAAAGCCAGGGAAGATGCTCTGGATGTCACATCACAGCCCAAACCTGGCCCAGGCTGGTCTCTTCCCTTCTGAAAGGTGATCCTGTTCAGATCACCAACACCTCTGCAAAAGGGATGAGGTGGCCCAGCAGTGACAGGACTCGGGTTGAGGCTCACTGAAAATCAGTCCTGATTCTGCAGAGCAAAGTGAAGGCACTTCTACTTAGTATGAAATGTTGGATTTTGAGGAAGTGGATCAAGATGCAGTAGCACATTAAAACAACTTTGCAGATGGTGAGTAGGCTGCAAAGGAAAACCCAAGACACACAATATTATAGACAAAACGAAAGCTTGAAAAAGCAATAAATTTAAGGAAATGATTTCTGAAATCCCTAGACTGTCTGCGTACAGTCTGACCATATTAAAATGACTGTGCTCTTTCCACAACTAAAATACTTGACATGCCTGAAGAAACCTTATGTAAACAGGCAAATAAACTTGCTTACATTTTATTTAGCAAAACTGTCATTTGTTGTGGCACTGTGCTGTGAACATTGGCACAGAAAGCTGTTTTCATTTTCAAAATGGAACAGAAAAGAGGAACAGGTAGTGAGAGAGACCATCCTAGGAAAACCACACAAAACCATACAAAATACCCTGATAAGCAACACTCTGCAACACCTACTTTCTCTGTTCTGCTTCTATAGGAGAAACTTTGATGCCTGGAAGGAACAGCTAGTGCAAAGCAATAGACATTTCCAAAAGAGAATGCTAGTTTCTTTATCTGGGGTTAAAATTTGCAGTTTTGTATGAAGCACCTTCATGATCTCTCTTTCCAAGTGCTTCAAATGGATATTCTTTTTTCCTTAGCTGCTTACCATTTGCAGGAGATAGTTGCTTTGGAGAAACCAGCAGCATGCCAGAACCTTATCCAAAAGGCTAACGTTTGGACATGAATGCAAGAAGGGAATAGCTTTCAGTATTAAAAAGACATTTTTCCATTATTATTTGGATGTCAAGTGACTAATTTCAGCATGTGGAAGCTACTACTGGGAAGGGATGTTCATGTGTTAGTGAGCAGAGGTTGTCTAGCCCATGCAACCTCTCTGGAACAGACTGGCTGCTGGAGACAGGACAAGGGGAGCTTGACTAAAAATAATATGGCCTCAGCCCAGCCTCTGCTAATGAGTCATTTTGATCTGGGAATATTTCTTCAGTACAGCTGCCTTCGGATCTGATCATTGACATGCACGGTTGAAGTCTTCAGAGATGTAGGAGACACTCTTTCCAACACCCCCTTTCAAGATCAGGGAGTTCAAGTGCTCCAAGCATCAGGCTCTACATAGGCAGTTGTCTTACTTAAGTGGCATGAATGCTGGAAATGGCCAAATCTTCTCTACAAGATTTTTCTCCTCAAAAATACTTGCATCCACAGATGTTTCCCACACAGAAGTTGGAAGAAAAAAATATTCAGCGTGCCAGATGCTTACCTCTGTGAAGCTCAGGATTTAGCCATCTATCTTCAGTCAGAGGAGAGATGTTCAAACAGTGGTAGCTCCAAACTCTTCCCTGACAGCACCTGGCTGTGTTGGACAAGTGACATTCAGAGAGCTGACCATGTTGGAGCTGCACCTCAACTGGAGATGGTCAACACCATCCTCTGAGGAAGGTGACCTCCTACAAACTGGGAAGCCACCTCCAGTGTGAAATCTCTGCTTGCTGGGTCTGCTCATAATCCAAATGACTGAACAGTTCTGGATGTCTCCAGAGACCTTCAGGGTTTCTGCTGGTACCAAGCTGCTCTCTGGAGAAGGAGTTCTACTCAGAGAGACCAATGGAAGAGCACAGATGTGGTACGCTGCATGTTTGCCAGAACTGATATGCAACAAGAAGAATATTGTTATGATCACAAGTGAACCAGGGAAGCATTGAAACAGAGAAGGGAAAATATGAAAAAATATGAAAGGAGGGACAACAAGGTGTGCCAAGAGGAAAAAAAAATTAAAAGTAGGCATTTCTGTAGTGAACACAAGAGGAAAGGAAGGGATCTTCTAAAATGTGGAATGAGGGAAGAGATGCGTTGGTGAATGTTTCTCTGAAGGCAAAACTACTCTGACAAACCAGCAGGGAGGATGCTCTTCTGAAGATTGTTTGCCAAGTTAGCTCAATGCGATGTTTTACACTCTTATAGCCTAGTCAGGCAAGATCAAGGATGAGGAAACAGGACAGATGGAGGGAACACAAAAGGGATGACAATTGTAAGTCACAGGTGAGGAAACCAAAGCTGAACAACACAGACTCAGCAGCTACAGGAAGAAGAAAGCTGTTAAGATGCTCCATGGGCTCCCAAGGTTTGAATATTTGGGCTGAAAGCTACTGGTGCCTATATTGTGTGTATGGGGAGTGGCAGAATGACTTGAGGCAAGCCACAGGATCCCAGAGTAACCACCTGGGGACAGCAAGTCTGTCTGTAGGATCTCTGGGAAGAGAGGAATCCTACAGACACCTTTACTAGAGCCAGTTCTTTGCACCAGCAACAGAAGGGAGGCTGAGGACCTGCTTCCAAGCAGCAAGAGACACCTGGAGACCAGGATGACCAATTTTAAGAAAGTTTTGTGGCCATAGAATAGTTCACAGCTGCCCTGTGGGAGACCAAGCACTACTCTACCAAGTGTGACTTAATCAAATAGTTTTACTTTTGTTCCCATGATTTAATGAATGGAGGAGGAAAAACCCTACATACCTCCTGCATTCATCCAAACCTTCCATTTGATTCTGACATTCCTTCTTTCCCTTCTCCCCTTGGCCTCCCAGGACCAATAACATTTCCATGCCACAAGCTGGAAACAATTAATGCAGAGACAACAGAAAAACATCCTTTACAGGTTAGTTCACATAAGTAATTGCATTAGCATTCTCAGCAAAAATGTGTTGAAGCCAAAAGGCTCCTGGCTTCAGCGACCGCAGGTGGTTCCAATTATAGTCACCCTCTTACAAGTAGAAACACAGGCTTGCTGCAAGTGAGAGCAATTCTGCCTCTACAGTAATTGTGTGACACAGTTGTGACATATTTGACTGCCAGACATGGCTATCTATTGTCCAGAAACAGATTACTAGAACCAGAAGAATGTGGATGGAGTTTATAATACACATAATTCTACTACTACCTTACAGTGGTGGTACGTTTTCTACATAAGGCTCATAAAATGCAAGGCATCTGTATGTGCAAAATGTAGAGTGATGGAGAAAAAATTCTCATTAAAATCCAGCAGATGAAGCACAGAACAAATTCCAGAGTCTTGCCAGTATTAAGCTAGCAGCAATTACAGCCACTGGAGACCAATCTTTACAGACGTCTGCATCCCGTCGGCACAGAGCTGCGAAAGGACAGGTAATCGTTCACAAATAGACCTCGTGCCGTGGTTTGAAAGGCCACACTAGTGTGAACATGCACTTACTACCTGGATGGAGCTGCTGCTAGAGGTGTAACAGTGGTATTACAGTACTGTATTATATATTTAAGTATGTATATTAGGTACCTTAAAAATGTGTATCTATCTATTTAAACAATTTAATTAAATGGAGAAGCAGATTTGCATGGCTGGCAGCACTAGCCAGAGCACTTGCAGCTGAACTTCAGCATCATCCCAAGCATGACATTGAGGTCTTCAAAGTCAAGACGGAGTAGGGAGGGACCAAACCAGCAGCTGTCTCACACCCACTCTAGGCAGCCAGGGCCAGGGCCATCGCTGTGAGCAGGTGCTGTTCACCATCTCACATTTGCATATCCATGCTTGAATTCTGGCCCTGGTTAAAATTAACGAGAGGAACAGAAGGTAAAGACATCTTTCCACAAAGGAGTGGGCTGGAAGTTGTAACTCAAGGGTACATCTATGAATAGATCTCTGGTGGGTGGAGCCCTGTTGGAACAGCAGCACTAATACATGTCTTTGCTTTTGGACCAACGTGTGGCACAAACAAGTCACCAAAGGCGTTACTGTCAGGGCTAAGTCAGCCCAGCAATGTATATATGCCACAATCCATACAATTAACAAGCCCAGAACTTGTTAACTTACAAGAAAATGAGCTGATGGCCACTATACTCTTGTCTCTGCAAGCCTGCTGTCCTGTGCCACAGCCTGAGCTGCACATTGTCACATGATGTGAGTAGGTTCAACCGCATCCAGCTGCAGCAGAGCCTCACTCCTTCTGACAGGTCCCGTTTTAAGAGTCTAGTGGGAACTTTGATTAATCAACAGGGTAAAGTCTTTCTAGGGTCTGTCCCACTCTCAGCAGGACAGCTCCACTCAGCTAAGCCCTCAGCATAAAGCAGAAAAGCCACCCTTTGCAGAGCAGCCAAAAAACAGGAGTTAGTGTTTCTTCCTCCTTTCCATCCCTCTCTAATCAGCTGCCATCCCTGGTGAGCATCTGGTACAGTTCCAGAAGTCAGGGAAGAAAATAATTTTGAGGTAATAATCATTGCTTTGGGGATAAAGTATGAGAAGCAGGGTGTAAACAGGCATGGTACGTTGTAATGCATGGGGGGATTTAATCAAGCTTAATTTCCTTGTCCACTGTTGCAGCTAGGAAGACTCTGTGGAATTGTAAGAGATGTCAAATGCTTAAACCTGAACAGTTAATTCCCTGCATTGTGGAGCCAAGAACAGATGTGATCCCATTAACCTCCAGCTGTTGTAAATCTCCAGCAAGTTCTGTGTGCTCAAGGGATGCCCCATGACCAGCCCATCGAGCATTGCATGGCTGGTCAGGGGAGATCCTCTCCTCCAGTCTTCAGAAACCAGCTTGGGCTTTGTAAGGAGCCAGCCAGCTCAGATACTTCCCAACATTTAGCTCACAGCACTGCCCAAGTCCTTACAAGGAGCTGAGAGACTTCCTGAACCTCTCGGGGTTGGGGGGAAAGCACCAAGCTGCACCTGAGGTATGGGTGAACTCCTCTCTAGCCTAAATCCAGCCTGAAATAACAACCTCAGTTTCTTAAGCCCAGGTGTGAGCTATGCTGCGATGGTCTCCATCTCTCTTATCAAAAATCCCACCCAGGATATAAGAAAGCTTTCTGATCATCATTATACTGGCAAAGTTTTTGGTTCAGTGAATCAATATTTCCCAGCCAAGAAGGGTTTCACTGGAAAATTCCTAAACCAGATCTAATTTACTCCTAAATGTAATAAAAATTCCAGGCCACATCCTCAAGTGCTGCAGCTCCAGCGCCTGAGGCAAGGTGGAGTGATGCCACCTCAGTGGGGACCTGGCACACAGCACTTTGGCCAACTACTTTCCTCTTGCTCTTTATGGACATTCCAGTTTGCCTTTACCTTAAACAACCTAATCTGCAGTGGGCAGCTGTAATTAGATCTGTAGCCTGCTCTTTTTTTCATGTCTTGCTGTTCAAGCTGTTGAGGTGATCTCTCGCTCTGAACTGTCTTGTGTTTGGCAGTGGATGGTACAGGCCAACACATTCATGATTCAGTGTTTGTCTTGGTCTGGAGTGACTCAACTTCGACTTTCAGGACGTGGTTATCTACTCCCATGTGGGTTCTCCCCTAAACCTTGCAAAGGAGGCTCTCAGCATCGCTGTCCTCCTGTCATTCCCTATGAATCATGTGGGAGTTGGGAGAAAAACATCAGAATAGCACCTTAGTACTTATTTATGTTAAGATAAGATTAAAAAAAATTGTGTACAAGTCAGGCAATGCCCATCCAAGTTGATGGACAGAGACTTAAAAGTAATCTGCAGCCTACAGCACCACGTTCTGGGAAGAGTAAAGTTCCTTCTAAACCATTTTCTTATTTGGAGCTTAGTGGTAGGGAGCCAGAATTTTCTCATCAATTATGCAGAAAATGGATTTAGTTGCTGGCCTTTCAAAAATAGACCTCCTTGTCACAGCAGCGGTGTCTGACCGCAGCTCAACTGCTGTGTCCTGCAACTGCGTGTTTAAGATGTTGCTGAATCCCTGTGGTCAGAAGATGACATTGACCGTGAAGACATCTGAATCTAAACAAGAGTCACAGGACAGCAGACAGCGGAGAGCTGAGGCCGTTCCAACGGTGCTGATGCACAAAGGTGGGGAAACACAGACCTTGGGTTGTTTCCTTGTCTACGCATGCAAGATCCACATCAAGGCTTTGACCAACCATTGGGCAAAGCCTTCACTAAGGATTTTGAAGAGCCATACCTCTGGAGGGAAGGTATGTGTGAAAGAGCAACCAGTTGATACCCCAGCCTCACACCATTAGATCTGTATCTAAGAGTGCATCAAAGAGCTCAGAGACTTACCCAGTGGCAGTGAAATGCTTTAACTGCTTTTTCAAGCCTCACTTGGTAATACTTGGGGCCCTTAAGCATTAACTAGGAGTGAGAAAGAACATTTCTCTCTGCTAAGATGTGCCCCTCCTGACTGCCTACACATCTGCAGAGGCTCAGAGGCACATTTCTTTCCCACTAAGTGTCTGGTTTAAATCAGACTCAGAAACTTGTTCCAGATACCAGAACATGGAGAACTCGTGACTCATGCTCCGTCATGCCTATTCTGGCCCAGGGGAGCCTGGTGCCTCCTATCAAGCAAGGAAAGGAAAACCCAGTGATGTTTTAAGGGGTACGGCTGGAGGGTGCTGCAGCAACAGGGAGCTGCTAAGGAGTCTCTATATCATGCATATACCCAGCTGGGACTTGCAAGCAGAAGTCAAGCCTCTGATGCAGGTCATTTAATGTCTAAGATGGATATTCACTTTTTGCAACAGGACGAACACACACATTTGAGCAATTCCCAAGGGAAAAGTCGCTCAAGCATGGCAGGCTGTACCTTGGCAAACCTGTGCACTGAGGGAGATTCAGCTTTAAAGAGAGCCGGAGGATTGATTACATGGTGACAAACAACCAGCAAGATACCCTGTTTAAAACCTTGTGATCGAGAACATTTGTGTGGGTACTATCCAAAGGTCCCCACCTTTCTTTTCAGCTGCTACGGTGTCTTTCCGTCTGCTGAAAAATTCAACTTGGTTTTCAATATAATATCTGCAGTGACAGCATGAAAGGAGAAAAAGTAATTGCAAAGGGATGTTTTTTTCTTATGCCTGGGGAGAGCACAGGCAGGATTACTGCCGACAGCACCTGACTGTGAAGGAAGGAGACTGAACCCTTTCTTTTGCCCCACGTGCATCTTTCCAGGGTGCCTGGGTAACAAGTGAGAAAGACCAAACCTAAAAGCAGAGAGTTTAGCAGCAACACACCGAGGTGATCAGCAGAGTGGAAAGTGGGATTTTTAGAGATGAAGTTCTGCAGTTTTCTCATCTAATGAATTTCCAGATATGGCAATGTAGCACAGCACACTCCCAATGAAGCTGGCAGGGACTTCTGAGCACCATGGCTGTCACTGAACATCCAACCAGCAACGCTTCCCTCCATCCCACACCAGGTTGAGACCTTCCTTCATCACAGTCTCTTAATAAAATCCAGTGCTCACACAGGGCTGCCCACCTGGGTGCTTTACTTCCCACGCAGAATTAAAACAGATAGAATCCATTCAAGTAGAAAAGCTATGAATAAATTTGCTGCTGAACTCCATATTTTCTACTGTAATAAAGCCTTCCCGAGATCCTACTACTATTAGTCCCTAAAATTTACAGGAATCCTTAAAACTTTATTTCCTTGTACAATCTTTTTGCCTCTTAAAATGCATGCTGCTCACCAAAAACCACCCAGACAGTGAAGTGCAGTTCAGTCTATGCACTCTATAGCCAAGCTCACTGCACACCATTGACTCATTTCAAAGCAAATTAACTCACATAAAAGAAGTGGATAAGGATTTGCTACCAACAGCCAGAAGTTAAAAACAAACAGCATCAGAAAGCTCTTCTCTTTCCATTATGGTATGATAGCAAACAGAGTTTAACTGAAAAAGGAGTGCATAATAATATCTGTATATGAAGATAATAGTGGGGATGGTAGAAACTGAGTTATTTCAGTAATTAATTCTTAAAAAAACTCAAGGTTTTAGATCTGTACTTATCCAATTTGAAGATACTTGAACTGAAGAATACAATTTCAGAATTAATATGCACACTGAGGGCATTTGCTTTGTTTCATCTCTATTTCAACATCATTGACTATGAAATGACGTGAATCAGTTTTTAAAAGCCTCATAATGACTTTTGCCTGCAGATGAATTCGGTGAATTCATAAATGCAAGAAGTTGTTTAAAACAGATAATTCCAAAGATTTAGTGTTACATTTTTTCCACGTTTTAGTGCTTCAAAATATTGTCTCAATACCAAGTAATGAATGAGCAGAAATAAGAAAATCCTAGAAGAGAGCTTAAGACGGGGGGAAAAAAAGCCCAAAACATGAAGTGCAAGCCAAAACAGGGCTCCTTTCCCACGGGTGGCCACTGCTTCCACCAGCCCCATCGCTTTTCATTCAAGTTCTGTTGTTTTGGGGTTTTTTTCCTTGAAATTACATTAACCAACAGCTTAAAATACCAGTCCCTTGAGACTGATAGCTACCCCAAAAGCAGGTACAACATATGTACCATTACTGAAAGCTTCCCAATGGCTCTTTCCTGCTGTGGGACAGCTGGAATCTAAAGCCATTTACCATTACGCAGGGCGGTCATGTCCCACAGCACAACTGCCCGAGTTGAGGTACAGCCCAATTTTCCTTTTTAAAGCCCCCTTCTATATAACTGTGCAGACATACTGCTTATAGAAAATGGCCTAGCTGGAAGGGACCAAGACTTCAAGAAATCATGAACTTCTCTCAGGATATGGAACAGTGGAAGCCTGTTGCTATTTATACTTAAAAAAATACTGGTCTTAGCTACAGTTTACTTTTCCCACTTAGAAACGTGGAAAAGTTTGTTCAGCTTAAAATTTCCTGTTTGGCATCAGCAGCTGCTGGCTATGATATTTATAAATATTTCAGCAGACATTTCTAGGGCAATCTGGTTACAATTAAACGGTGAGCAATGCGGCTCTGCAGTCCCTCACTCCCAGGCAGAGCTCGTGCCGCCCGAGATGACCCGCGGGAGGAGAGGGGTTGCTGCTCGGCGAGCTGTGTGTGCTGCAAGGCGAGCGTTAGCAGCCAGCAACATATCTTTAGGGGGCCTGTTTTTAAAGAGAAAAGTGAAATCACTAGCTTGTGCTATCCAAATAGTAGCTCAGGAGGAACATTTGGTCAGCAGGCCTGGGACCACCTACTCTGAGCATTACTCATTGCGCGTCCCTCGCTCCCCAATGCCCTCGAGCATCCTCAGGTTGTGTGGTGCAGAAACACACTTCTCCACGCTGAGCATCCCTCCTGCCCATCAGCCCCATCCACCCGAGTGTTTTGTGCTCTCCCTGGTACGCCCAGCCTCAATTCCCCCCAATTCTTGTTAATCTGACCTAAAGCTAAGCAAGTCAGAGGGAAAGGCCCAGGTGAAGACAACCCTTTGATTTCCCAGGCACATCTGCCCACAGCTTTCTGAAGCATTCACCTCTGCTGAACCAAAGGCAGATTATTTCTCCCCAGACAGCCACCACCTTGCTTCAGGGCTTCCTGGGGCCAATTTCTGCCCATAATTTTATAAATAAATTTATGATCTGGACTGCTCTAGTCCTTAAATGCCTTCAAACAGCTCAGCACCTCCTTGGATTCAGCCAGACTTTTGGGCAGCTGGCACACAGCATCCTGCGTGGACATGCTTTCGACCTTCAGTGCAATCACCCAGTGACAGGCAGAGGAAGAACAGGAGAACGTGGCTTCCAAGCGAGCCAGCTCACTCCTCAGAGTCAGGAAACCTGATAAACAATGAGGCAATGGTATTGCCTCAGAAACACTAACCTGAAACAGCAGCTGCCCTTTTTACTGTAAAGGTACTTAGCAGGGGAGAGATTACTCAGAGGAATGGCAGGTAGAGAGGACACATGTGCCAGTGAGTTGCTTTCCCCCAGACTGTCTGGTTTTTACCTCCTTAACACTACATCTTGCCTTCTCACTGTGTGAAGCCAGGGCAGCCCCAGAGGCTCTCCACTGTGCCCCAGTGACACCAGCCACACAGCTGGGGGGCAGCTGGCACCTCTTGGCAAGCACAGTTCCCATGCTGAAGCCTGGGCAGTCAGGAATGGATGAGCATCTTCCCTGCCCTGTCTGCACACCCAATGGAAAACATCTCCCAGATCTCCACCACGAGCTCTTTGGGCACAGCTGAACCACTGCTACTGTGGCTCGTGGTTCAGCACTGATCCAGCTCAGTGTCCCATCTTTTAGGGCTCAGAGGCCTCTGTAGTTTCACAGGCATTTCAGAAAAAGCCCAGAGCACAGGCCATTTTATTACTGTTTCTCTAGATTTCAGGGTAACAGCAGCAAGAACGTAAGGTAGAAGCAGTCCAAAAGAAGGAAACCCATAAACAATTCTGCAGTCAAAAGCTTTTATGGGAGAAGTGACTTTAAGTTCCTCATTTGCTGGTTTTACATAAAAAGAGGCAAAATATGCTGAGCAAATAAAAGGTATAATTGCAGAGCCTCACCCCCAGTCTGTTTCCGGCCGTACGCAATAGCACCATGAACTTCTTAAAGAGCAGCATTTCCTGAACCTCAAGTGCTCGCAGATGGTGTTGTCCTGGAGCACTTTCTGCTGATGCTCCTCGGTTCGCTTTGCCTTGCGTGACTACTCTGCAGCTTTGGTTTGTTTATTCCACTTTTTCCTGCTCTTTAGTTACGAGCTAAGGAAGGGAACCAGCCACTTTTGCTAGTTTAATCACTTGCTGGTGCCAGTGCACGTCCGCAGGGGTGATTAACGGGGTGTGTCACTACCATTCATGTGAGCGAAGATTGCAAAATCTGGTCCCTTTAGCTTGAGTGCTGGGTTGGAGGTACCGTTGTCAGGGACGAGTCTGTAAATATTTCTGTCTGAGCACTTTGGGTTCTGCATGATAAGAAGGGTGAGGATCCGTTATCTGTCTAGGAGTAGGACCAGACATAGCCAGACGTGGTAGGGTACCCTATCCAGCCAGGCCCAGATGCCAGCTCCAAGCTGGAAGCCACATCACTAAAGCCATGAACACCACTGACAGCGTTGCTAGAACACACACCATGCTGGGTACAGGGATTAGGATGCCTACAGCTTACAGCAAATGGATGTGTCTGCAGACTAGTGTTAGAAAATAAGCCTTAATTATAAAGTCACAACTGCTGTCATGGTCATCATGATACTTCACCTTTCGACAGAGCCATCCTCTGGCTCTTCATGGGGGTTGGTAACTCCACAAATGCTGCATGTACAAAGAAGGTGTTGTAATATTTGGGGGTTATGTGGGATTTCCACCTAACGGTTGCTGAAAAAGGTCACTTATCCCAATTGTAAACTTTGAAACAAAGGCAGAGAGCTAGAATGGCTACACAGAAGCACTGATGGAAATCCTGAAATCTATGAAGTCTTCCTCCTGCCTCCACAAAACCAGAAATTCAACAAATGCCCTCAGAAGGCCTCTAGCTTCTGCACAATTTTTCAAACAGAAGATCTTGATTCCTGTCCCAGAAGTTACAGTTAAAATATAACCAGTTTTGCATTTGTCAGATAATAGGGCTTGATGCACAAGCTGCACATGAAAAAAAATGAAGCTGTGGCGTCAGAAGTCAGATGAAGTCCCATTGGAAAGATAGACTGAACAGAGAAAGAAGAAACAGGTGGCAAGTCAAAAGCCTAAGAGGCAGCTGAGCTCTCTGCAAAGCTGCAGGAAAGTCAAAGGTAAGTGTACCAGGAAAGAGACCTGCCCAGGCCAACTCATGACAATTCTGTAACGAATTTTTCAGTGTATCATGAATGGCAGCATCCAACAAACAAACCTTTCCTGTCACCTTGCTTTCCAGGAGGTGACAACTGATCCTTATGAATGTAATTCTACCTCTAGGAGGATGCCTTCATGTGGCGCCGTGGGCTGCATGACTCACTGGACACTTGATACAAATGCACTTGATACTTTTGCACTAAATGGCTTTTGCTAGGAAAAGTGCTGAGCTTTTGTGAAGTATTTAATCATAAAAACATTACAAAACAGTAAGGCATCATTCAATGTTGGAAAGAAAGTCCCCCTAAATATTTTTCTTTGGGGAATTTACAGATTTCTGTGAAATCTCTCAAATGTGTCACCAAAAGGGACTTTGAAGAAAAAAAATGCAAGAGTTGCCTGAGCCACAGCTGGATGCCTGCAGTGCCGATTGCTCCTTCAAGCCTATCTTTCACCACCACTAATATTACCCTTAGTTTTTCTTTTTGCTCCTCCTGAGACAACAGCTAACAGGTGCAATGACTTTCCCATAAACCACGTGTAGAAACAAGAATTTGTGTACCGCAGAAAAGAGGGGAGTACAATTTCTTCCAGCAATGGCATGTGGGTGGCTTCACCCCTGCCTTCAGGTTTGACTTCCAGGGGTCATCCTTCTGCAGCACAGCTGGCTGCAATGCCTTGGCTTCATTCAAGCCTTTGACACATGTGAAGACTTTTGCCTTCCCACCTTGCATGTAACGAGGCGCAGGGAGCGGCCATCGCCCACCTCAGCACCCTCCCAGCCTGATCCCCCCCAGGCCCCAGCACTTGGGGCAGGTCAACTCCAAACCTCTTCCGTAAGCCAAACAAACAGTGCTCCGAGACTTCCGTGATGCTGGAAGAGACTTGTTTTCCACTACAGCACTGCATGTGAGATGTCTCCCGGGACAAAGCACAGCACTGCTTTTTCTCTTGCTTTAAATAACTTTCTAGTGGCCATCTGCAGATATAAAGAATTTTCTAGAAGAAAAGTGTCTCTGGCTCTTGTCTAAAGATGTAAATGAGCAAACCCACCACATGAAGCTTCCTGAAACACAGCATTTCACTTTCAGCCTTTGCTTTTCCAGCCCTTCACTGCTTTCTTTTCACTGCTTCAACCCAGGAGAGCATTGGTGCTCAGCCGGCACAGGAGCTACCACCAGCATCAGCCCAGCCATGATCACTAGGCATCAGCAGGATTTCAGGACTCAGCAGAGCACACACTTAAAAGCTGTATTTTTCTTAAATGGATTTCTGCATACATTTAATTATTTTGTTGAACTGGAGCCACTGCAAGTGAAGGAATCCTTATTCTAAAAAAGTAAACAAGGGCAGCTGCACATTCCTGGAAATATTCAATAGAAAAACACTCTTGACTCCAAAGGAGGAAAAAAGTAAGATTCTTCTCCGAAAGGCTCTTATTTGCTCTCAGGTTGGCTCTTTCTGCCCAGCTCTGAAGGGAGCTCTTGCAGAGGACAGCCCCAGTTTGAGCTCATGGTGGCATGCACCCATGCACTCTGGGTTTCAGGTGGAATTACTCTGACAGCACAAGAAACCAAAACCCACTGGTGCAATATGATTATGTGCTGAACACCCCAGTGGCATTTGCCACAAGAAGGTTAATCCTAAACACTGCTCATCCCAAGGCTGCCTCAGGGACTCTGCAGCTGCAGCAGCCTGAACCCTCACCCATCAGGGCCTTAATCAGGCCTTGCTTCTTCTCCCCCACAGAGTGTTGCTGTCTGGACACTCCTAGAGCTGCGGGGTGGGATGGGTACACACGGGAATCCCAGCTCCCCCACCCCACCACAGCCCTGAGCTGGGACATCCCTCAGGTTCCCACACCCAACCGGCTCACAGAAGCTCTCTGCTCCTCAGCCAGCACTTCCCCAGGGGAGTTATGTTTCTCCTCAGCACCAGCAACTTCCTTCTTCCTTTCACTTCCACCTTTTGTCACATCAAAAAAAAAATTAAAAAAATATTTCTTTAGAAAAATGACAGATAAGTTTCATATTCCCATCATCTCAGCACTCCTCATTTCCCCATCTTTCAGCTGCTCTCCTCTTGCTTCCTCCCTTTTGCACCCCTTGAAGGCTGAAGCAATAATATCTCACTCCCCTTGGTGGGATGACTGCCAGCACCCGCTCTCACTTCACAGGGGTAAGGTACAGGGATGAACGTCCACGGGGAAAAACTTCCCCAAAGTGCCCCTGAATCAGAGCAAGAGACGCAGTCCCTGCTGATCAACTAAAGAGCTCAGCCATTGGCATTGATCTAAGCCATCTGGGTAATCCTCCCTGAGCACAGTGGGGTGAGAAACCAACTTGGAGCAGGGAAAGGGAGGGAATTAAATCATCTCAAGAGTTTCCACCAACATGAACTGTCATCTGGAGACACCAAAGCCCTAGAGAGCTTCCAAGCAGAGAGCCTGTGGGAAGGTGCCCTGGGATGGCTTCCCAGGATGTGGGATCCCAGGGAAATTATAGAGGCAACACAACAGGGACACCAGCCATGCATCCACAGCACTGCGGGGAGCTGCTGCTGGCACCCCCCAGCAGCTCAGAGCATAGAGCAGGCAGAAGGAGCAGCAAGGGAGGGAGCACTGTCAGAGGACCAGGGAGAGTAAGCAACAGGAGAAAGCCAAAAAGGGAATTGGATTGAAAGGATAACACACCTCTATCTACTGTAAACTCTGCTGGGACTCGGAAACCTCATGTCCCCCTCAAAGCAAGCCTGGCAAAGTCAGGCCATATGCAAAACACAAAGGAGATCATCGCTGCATCACTACCAGCCCCAATGCCTGCCCACAAACCATGGGGTGGAAAGCCAGGGCTGTATTCCCAGGAGAGGAAAACTGCTCTCTCAGCAGATGGGACTTCTTGTAGTTACTAAGCACATCTAAGCAAAGTTTCCCCTACCCCCATCTACTCAAGTGGTTTCATTTTGCAAAGAAACAATTAGTCACCAGGCCAGACGCCAAGAAAGTACCAGCAAGGGGCACTCACCTAGATGAGGATCAGATCTACTTTCCACCTTCCCAAATTGTGAAGGACTTTATATCACTTAGTCATGAAGCATCACAGAGGGCAAAAAAAGCAAAGCAAAGCAAAACAAGGCAAGACTCTGCCCCCTTGCAATTGCACATACTGCCACTGAGCAAGATGTCAACTAGCTTTCTCTCTTGCTCTCTCTCAGGCTTTTGTAGGGAGTTAGTAATTAATTATTCTAATTACAAAAAGCTGAGCTTCCCCCAGGAGCCAGTCCCCTGGTAAGACTCTTCTTCCTTGGGCTGCTGGGAATAGGTGGCTCAAAGGGTTCCCCATTACCACTCCAGCCTTAAATAACAGAACAGCATGTGCCAGAAAAATAGAAAGAGGAGATGGGAGGTTGGGGAAGGGAAATAAAAGAAGAGCTTGATTATTTTTCACACATTTGAGTTATGCAGATGGCTCACAGCATATGGGATTTCAATTTCAGCTTTTAATAGAAATAAAACTACCAGTGTGTTTCTCAGCCAGGGCAACCAAAACAATCTGGATTTTTTGCATTCTGCACTTGATACCCTTTTTTTTTTCTTTTCCTCATAATCCTGGGTTTCACCAAGGTAATAACTGGCCGGGGAGTGAATATAAAGCCCTGATGTGAATCAGTGCTGTTGGCAGTACGGCGAGCAGTGCTGAGCTCCAGCTGTCAGCGAGGGTGGCTGAGCGTCCCGCGGGAGGGATGCGCACGGCTGCCCTGTGCTTCTTGAAGTGTGTGACAGCAACTGCTCGTGAAAGTACAGCTGAAAAATGATGACAGGCCAGGATCAGAGAGGAGAAATATTTTGCTATTCCACTCCAGTAACTATTAGACTTGTAGATATTGATGTGACCAAATCCAACCCCCCTCCTTCCCAGTGCTCAGGTGGTCAAACTGTGCCATCAGGCAATTCAAAACAAACAAAAACCCAAACAAACATTATCATCACTTGTCATATTTATATTTTTGATTTTATTTTTAATTTTTATTAAAAAAACACCACCATTATTAAAAATGAATCATTTACTGGAAGGCTTCTGCCAGGGAGAACTCTCATTTCAGTCTTGTGAACAAAATGCAGCACAGTTAAAACCCATAGGCATAAACAAAACCCAATTAAAATAAAAGAGAACAGTTCAAACTGTAGTTTATAATTATGCAGTTTCCTCAATGTCAATAGAGAGGCTTTTGTTAAAAGCCTTCAATTCAGAATTTCATGGAAGACTTTTAAAACACAGGGGAAGAAGGAAACACACGCTTGTTTAAAAACAAACAAACAAACAAAACCCCGGAAAAAAAATTGCTTGGGTAATGGTTAATGAATTCAACAAATTTACTTCCTCCAAAGCAATCACTGTTCACCCAGCCATACGGCTGGCCCTGGGTGATGTATTTCCTCAGAAAGCTGAACATACACAATTCCTGCCAAGTCATTCTGGCCAAAATTTCCCAATTCTGGCACTGGTTTGGAAGGGGTTTTCAGTGAGATCATACCCAGCTTCCCACCTCAGGAGCCTGGAGTTTGCAGCACCAGTAGGGTACCACTGGGAGCCTGGAAAAGGGGTTTTAATTCAGCCCCTTTTGGTCTTCCCCAGTGAGACAGCACCAAGGCACTAAGCATCTCTTGAGCTCCTGAACCAGGGCGGAATTAAGCACCTGCCCTTGTACGTATGTATCAAGCCCAAAACTGTGTATGTTAAATATTGCAAATTAGTGACTACTTTTTAAAAATAAAACAAAAATCAAAACCTGTCCTCAGCATGGGAACTTTAAGGTCAAAACCAAATAAAAATGGTCTTAAAATATATACATATATATATGGCTTTTCATTTTTCCTATTCACTTCATTGGAAACAAAAATAAATTTAAGGGTGATATTTGGTTTTTCATAACAGTTCTGTCATTCTCTTTAGCTGTCAGCCAGAGCAGATGGGATGGAGGTGCTGACTGCGGTTGCTCACGACGTGGCTCAGAATCCACCCGAGTTCTCCTTCATCCTCGCTAGTAACCGGGAGTAGACGGGTGCTGCAAGGAGAAGACCGAGTTGGGTGGGACAGACACACAGCATCACCTTGTCCCCTCCCCTCCCAGTTATGCTACATCTTGCTTGCAACAAGACAGCAGAATAAACCTCTCTTTAAGGGACAGGGACATACAGTGGAAATTAGAAACAAGCTAGAGAAGGTGTTTTACCTAGTCGAGGATTTCTCTGAGAAACCTGCATGGAAAGAAAGTATAAGGTTTGCATAAATACAACAAGTCTCCGACAGCTATAAGTACAGATTGCATGTCAATACATTTATCCCCAGTCTTCAAAAACTATGGATGAATGACTCTTCATTATTGGAAGCTGACATATATAGTACCATGCCAAGGTTACTTTCAGTGTGCTGCAAATTATAGGCTTCATGTTGCAAGATGCATTATTCCTTACATAATTAAATCATGCAAGAAGAGAGGATTCCATGAAACACATACACTCACTCTCTTTGGAATTCAAAGTCTGAATGTGAGATTATCTTCCAATCATTATTACCAAAGTGTAATTTCAGTAGTTCAACAGTGAGAGATTTTTTTGTATTTTACCTTGGATAACGCAGACGCCTGTTTGAAGATTTCTAATGCGGGATCTGCCGGCTCGTCACCTCTTTCTTGTGGCCTTGAGGCTAAGGGTGGGACATAGATAGCACTGAAATACTCATCAAAGCACACAGGCTGCTTCCTTCCAATATTTTGTGTTGAAAATCCCATAATAGACTAATCCTCCTCAATAAACTGAAGCAATTGCCGTGTGTCACCACTCCCTCCCAAAGCAGCTCTGCTGTAATGATGTGGCTCTAGATATTTCTAACCATGGACCTACCCTGTGGCTGTAAGACAGAGTTCACAGCATAAATCACACCATTCGTGGCCATGATATCGCTTTCAGCAACGGGCTCCTTGTTGATATGTATCACGTTGTTTTTCTGTTTAGGAAAAGAAAAATAGAACATGAGCAACTCTTGTCATCAGAGATTTCCAATTTTATTAAAGAAACCCTCACTTTGCATTCATTCATTTACTGGATGGCTGTAGGCGTTTTCATTCCTCTTGCCAATTAAGGAGAATATAAAACCAAATTATAGCCTGAGCAGTTTGTCCTGGAGTGGCTGGCAGGCTTTTGAGCATGGATTTTCTCAGTGTGCTGGCTGGGAACGCTGTTCCATGGCAGCAGAGGACATCCACCAGCTCCCTGGTGGCAGTGGGTGCTGCTGCTTGTGCTAAGAGGGATGGCTGCGGAGATGACATCAGGAGAGGGCAGATCAGGACTGGACACAGGAAGAGTCTCACACACAAACTGGCCAACTCAATGCCCTTGGAAACACCGGCCTTTCCTTTTTTTTGTCCTGCATTTTCTTCCTTATGCACAGAGTGGGTCGTGGTTATTTATTTTCTGAAATGTATTTTTTTCCTCAATAGAGGATCCTACCTTCTCTTAATGTAATGCAGAATTTGTGAAATGAAATTATACATCTAAATAAATCCTGCTGTGTTAAGGGAGCCCATGCAGAGATCATTTTCGTTACACTAAAAAAGACGTGTTAGCTGAACAAACTATTCGTTTAATTTATTTATGCTTTTTCCCCCATGACTCAGGGTTAAATTTATAACAGCTCCTGGAAATCATTTACAATTGGTCTTCTGGGGAGAAAGCTGAAGCAAACCACATTTCATGACTGCCAGCTTGTTGAATTGAACGCAAGGCAACAGTCCCTTCACTGCAGCCCAGAAAACACTGTTTGGTGGGTCTGTGCACACACTTAGAAGAGGTTCCCACACCGTCCAAATGAGCACAGACATACTTCGGTCCTCAGCATGGACAGCTAAACACAGACGACAGCCCTGCTGACCACGAAACCCCATCCGAGGTGACTCACCATGCTGACTTCCAGTTTATCTCCCTGCATGGACTTCAGCCTCACAAGGGCACCAACTGCACCGCTCACCAGGATCTCATCAGCCACATGGAACTTGAGGATGTTGGCAAGCTCCTTGGCATTACCTGGGGGATGAAAACATTTACATATGCAAAACGACATCAGCACTTGCTTCCCATATTTCATGTGCTGGAATGAAAGTACATGGAAAATACCGTAATTTCCTGACAGTGCAAGGAAACAATATAAAATTGAAAAGACCAGGCAGAAGGACCTTGGCTGGAGCTGGTTAGGGCATTGAGGCTGTTCCTGCCCTGGCAGGTCAGGATCCCAGCGAGTCTAGAAGGACACTATCCCTGTGTCCCACCTTGGTAAATACCAAACCTGTCCTATACATGAAATCCCTATCTCCTGGTTTTTCAGTCCATCTTTCTCTCACTGTGCACAGCGTGAACCTACGCCTGTTGCTGCTTTCACTTCCCAAGGAAGTCTGCGGGGGAGAAGAAGACCTATGTGAAATAAGGAAGCAGATAGAGCACTCTGTTATTTGCAAATGTCAATACTTTTGCCGGTACCAGTGTCGCTTGACAATAATCTTCACAGCTGAAACTGCGGGATTCCTGGGAAGGAAAGGGAAAAGTGTAGGAGAAATGTCACTAATGGCTCACCGATTGCTGGCCTGATCCCCACCCCACTGAGTCTCTACTTATCTAGCCATGCTATGAAACAGATTTTAGGAAGATAAGATGTTTCCCCTTTGCCATCTATTTTCCAGAAGAGGCAGTGACGTGCACAGCACGGGCCAGCAGCCCTCCTCCATCTTCTCCTTTAGAGGATGCAGTGCCACTGACAAAACCCACGGGTAGGCCATGGGGAACAGGTAGTGCAAAAGGTGTCCTTCATCTAAAAACCAGAGCGGTTCCTTCCTCTTTCAATGCTCGTATCTGAACACACTGTGAGCTTTTTTTCCATTACAGTTTTTTTTGTGTGGCCACAGTTCACACTGCACGTCCTCACCAGCATGATTCACTTCTTCATCAGGAGCATAAGCTAAATATTTGTGTGAAAAAAGAAGAACATCTGAAGCGTCCACATCTGGGATACTTCATTCTTGCAGCCGTTTACAATAGCTGCAAAACAGTTCTGAAATATTTATATATTAAGCACTAGACTGGATGTGCAGTCTGATCTTACCAGTTCCTCATTCCTGCACTTAAAAGGATAACCAGCTACCATGGGCAAATTATGATGTCAATGTTTGGTTGGGCATTAATGACGAGAAGACTTTACACTCAAATACCTGACATTGTTTCCAACCACAGCCAGTTTTCAGCATGAACAAAATAAAAGATCATGGTGCTCATCCTGAAGAGCATCATTAAACATTCCCATGCTTTTTTCCACACCCAACCTGCATGCCTGTGCTTTTCAGGATATTAGTTGTTGCCTGTGCTAGACTGGAATATCTGTTGTTTTCTCAGGATCAGACTGGACTTCCTGCTTTGTCCATGTACACATAGATGGAGCAATAGCTCCATCCTTTTACTACTTTAATTTCATACAGTATAACTTGTGGTTGAAAGTGGACCGTGTTTTCTATCAGCAAAACTTGCTTTAGACACCCTGATCCTATGTGGTTGACAGCTACATTCTCACTTCTTTCATCCCTGAGAAAGGCAGAGACCTCACCATGGGCTCCAGAAACACCTCAGAGTTATCCTGTTCACACCAGCCCGCACAACCAAATTAAAGTCTATAGTAAATTAAGTTTGTAGCAACACACTAGAAACACATCTTCCAAGCACAAGGAAAGTATAAACCCATGCCCACGCTTTGTGTGAGAGTTCAGGGCCACTCGGTGCCTCCTCAGCTTTCTGCTGGATAGGGTTTACCCAAACCAGTTGCAGAGGAAGCCCATGCTTCCAACAAACAGTGTCAAAGAATGAGATATGGCAGAGAAACTTAGCCATTCCTCCCTGTATCATGCCAATAACACACTGAAGCTGTTCATCTAAATGCTCTAAACGTGCTCACCCATTAGTTTGTTCAGTTCCCCTTGGGGCATGGCTCGGAAAGCTTCGTTTGTTGGAGCAAACACCGTGAAGGTGCCTGGCCTGTTCAAGTTCTCCGTTAGACCTGCAGACTGGATTGCAGCCACCAACGTACTGCAAAACAAACATACACAAAATGCTTCACTATAAACTACTTTCGTTGGTCTTCAAGCAATGGCATGTTGTGTTCTAAAGAGAGCTGTGAAGTTACGATTGCAAAATCCTGCTGGGGTTCAGCAAAATCAATTAACCAAAAAGTTGATTAGGTAGGAAATGAGCCTGTGAGGTCCAATCAGAACATCTAGAAATGACAAAGTTGACTCCTTGGGGACCAAACAGTAGCGAGGAGACAGAGAGGTCTGGCCAGAGTAGCTCTGATGGGCAGAGGTGGCTTCAGAGCCAGCTTCTGACTGTATTAAGGGGGACCACACACTCTTGGCTCACAATTCATTGGAGGGTTATTTGAAGTCTCACTCCCTATAATTTAGGGACGAGACCACGGTTTTGGATGCTCTTTTTGAGTTTAAAAAAATATATATAGTTATGGCTATGACCCATAATACATAGAAACTGCTTTGGCAGCTCTTCTGCTCCTAACTAGCACTTCGGAAGAGCAGAAAGGTCACCTGAAGCGATGGTCTGCCTTGAGAACATCCATCACTGAGCCAGATGGTGGAGTCAACATTTTGTCCATGATAAACAGGGTCCCAAACCTTCCTTTCTTGTCATGGGCAGCAATGCAGGCATTTTCAATGCAAAGGTTCTGCAAACAAAATTGCAGAAAAAAAGCCTTTATCAGCATATGCTTCAAAACAGAGATTTTTATACATTCCACAGTGCCCAATTACACTTTTTACATGATAGCCATAACATTACAGGCATCAAGCATCATTCAGCCATATGGAGCACAGCACACTGCAAGAACTTACATTGCGGTACACAAAAACTCTCAGTTCTTTGTCACCCAGAGTCTGTAGTTTCTGTCCGTGGTAAAGATATTTAGAGGAGAGCTGGTCTCTAACAATGTGGTTCAGAAGCAAGTTTTTCATGTTGCTGTCGACAACGGGGAGACCATCTGCAGCAAAAAGTATGGGAAAAAACATTGATTCATGTAAAATGACCACTGAGACACTAAAAAGGTCCAAATACAGAGTACTACCCACACCAGTTTTTAATTGTAAAGCTAGAAGCCACTGCCTGTAGCTGAGGCATTTGAGAGAGGATTTGCATACTTGTGCACTGAGACTTGGCTGAAGACTGTGGCCCAAACTGATGGAAGAAAGGGATTTACTCCCCAGTTTACCTTTGAACACATCATTCACTGGGGCAAGGAGGGTCACTTGCTCACTGCCAGTTAGATGAGAACTGAGACCAGCTTGTCTGAAAAAGTCTGTAGACTTGGAAACCTCAGATTCTTGTGCCAACTCAAACAGAGTCTTAGCTGAAAAGAAAAGCAACACATAGTAACCTTGTGTTAAAGGAAATTCGCGCATCACTACTAAATATCTACACCCTCTGAATCCAGTATTTCCTTGGCAAAATAGACAAAAGAAAGGCAACAGAAAGAAAGATGCAGAGAGGCATCAGTACCTGAGTCCGGGATCAGCAGCTCATTAACAAAATGCACGACGCCGTTGGTTGCCAGGACATCCTTGTTGGCGATGATGGCCTTCCCATTGAGGGTCAGCTCTTCCCCACTGCAGCCCACGTCCAGGGTGGTTCCTTCCAGAGTCTCCATCGTCAGGCCAGCGATGATGGCCTCAGCACACATGGCTGACTTCAGGATGTGATGGTTCAGCAGGTCTGTAAGAGAGGCAAGTGTCTTAGTGAGCTGTGAAAACCAGCTGTGAAATTATTGCAGCTTTTAGGAATCCTGTTCAATGCCAAGGGCCTCCTGTACTGTACTGTACTGTACTGTACAGGGCTCCACTCCAAAAGATGCACAGTCATTTTAATTTGGGCTGATTTTAATTCAGCAGCCTGTGAAATGAAGTGCCTGAAAGGAGTAATTTTTATACATCTTTGCCAACTTCAAAACATTTTGTGTGGTTATTCGACCCATTTGTCAGGGGAGGTTACATTGATTAGTCATTAGTTTTCTTGCATCTTGCTGGACTGATAGAAATCACCATCACATACAGAAGTGATAAAGAAAAGCTTGGAAAAGGGACTGCTTCAGCTTCCTCCTCCATACCTGAATACCACCCTCTCTGCCATGTCTACACATCTACCGTATCTACATCTAAAGAAGTCTGGGCTGCTCAGTTTAAAAAGCTGGAGTCTGTCAAATCTGTTTACTGCAGCTGTTGTCAGTGTATCAAGGAGCCATTCAGATATCCTTGAGAAGGAATTCTGATGAACTGAAAAATACTCTTCACTCTCTCAATGGGCTCAGTAAACAAGGACTTACCCTTCAGGGCTGCTGGGTCCCCCAGGATCCTGTTCAGTGTTTCTCGTGGGATCTTCTCAAAGGCTTCGTTGGTTGGAGCCAAGAGCGTGTACTGGCCTTCGCTTTCCAGCAAGCTGTTGAGGTCAGAAGCAGCCACAGCAGCCTTCAGAGAAATGAGGAGAGAGGGTATAAGCACATTCAGCCAGAATACAAAGGTCAGCAACTTTGTCCAGGCACACAGTAAGGGCCAGATTTATTAAGGCTTTTATAATTTCAGAGGACTTACAAAAAATCCTGAATAGCTTCTTTCAGCACTTCGGTCCCTTTATAAATCTGACCCAGGCCCATGGTTCTCTTGTGCTCCAGAAATTTGAGTACAAGAGCCTTTTTTTGGCAAGACTGAGAGCTAGTTTAAATACCCTGACACTCCTGGAAAGGGTCACAGTAGTTCCAGTGAATAATTCAGATCAGAACCCACAGCTGGCTAACTGCAAAACCCCTTTGCTTGTTAAGTTATTCCTTGACTTGGCAAATACCAAGTCAAATAAATTGGTACTTATCAAATCTGAACAGTTAGTATCTCCTAAGGCTAAAACTCCTGTAGAACAGTGAGGAGACAGACTCAGTCTACATCTCTTTACTGACAGCAATAGCAGGGTGACAATTATTCTTATAAAACCCTACTTGCATTGATATCAAACACTTCTCTTCCTAAAGCAAAATAAGCTATATTGGTACAAGGATTTTATCAGCAGCTTTCAAGTCACAGCACCTAGGCACTGGCAAGCTCTTCAGGACAACTCACTGGGCGTGGGATGACTGAACATCTCTAAGGAGCCCTGGAGCACACGTGGGATGGACTTACCCGAAGAGTTTCCAGGCTCTCCTCAGTCTCAATGACCTGCTGAATGCTGTTTGTAGTGGTGGAGATGACTTTGTCGATGACATGGACCACTCCGTTGGTGGCGTGGTGGTCAGCTTTCAACAGCCTGGCACAGTTCACAGTGACAATCTGGAGAAGGAAAGAGCCACGGGGCGTTATGTGCACTAAAACAAGAAGGTAAAGCAGCCTCTGCTGGTTTTCTATTTCAAACCCAGTGAGCGCTATAATATTGAATCAGCAGGAGCAGAAATGTGGCTTCCTAAAAAAACACACAAAGAATGAGAATGCTCTATCAAGAATGTTGAAACATTTCAGGTTTAAAGAGCTTTGAAAATAATCAGTGGTTTTGTCTACCCTGCACCATCAAGACTAAGAAAATATGCATGAACCAATACTTAGGCAAGCATATGGTTATACAGCAATGCGGGCAACTTCCCCACAACAGCATTGATGCAACTGTCTGCTTGTAAATATTCTTTTCAAGCTCCTTCTAAATATGTATCCTAAATCAATAGTTGTCAACCTAAGCATTACAGAGTCCTGGAGGTCCAAGAACAGTGTAGGAGATGCAAGGCAGCAGAAAAGCAAGCCCATGGTGGGTAGGTTTTATACAAATGTCTTACCCCATTGGGATAGTGGTGAATCTGGATAGGCAGGTCCTGGTACATTGAGTTAAGTGTTGTCCCGTGTTTCAGATCGTCCGTGAGGACCCGTTTGTTCACCATGTGGTAGCGAAGGGCATTGAGCAGCTCAATGTTAACATTACTGACTAAGGAATCCAAAGTTTCCTGAAAACCAGAAAAATTCATTTTTCAGTGCTGAGTGCAATTAAGCCAGTTGTTAGAGAGAGCCAGGAGGTCTGGCTGCATCCAAGGTGCTTCCAAGGTGGGTGCGCGTGTGTGTATTAAGTGATGTATTCAGCCTTAAGCCATCTGTGCAAATTAAGAGCTCTGACTTTCATAAATCTTCGTCTTACAACAGCAGCTAGCAGCTCTGGCACCCCTGTCCTTGGCAGATGAAGGGATGATGGCAGCAAGCTCCAGTGTGGGATCACTGCATCGAAACGAGCAGTAAGACAACAAAAAGCATCACTCGGGGCCAAGGACAAATACACCAGGAGACCTTCCCTCGCTGCAGCATCCCTGCAAGGGGCTCTGCTGGTGCAGGTTCAGGGTAGAGGTTTGGTTGTGGGGGTAGTCAAAAAGATGCCCCCTCCCTGCCCCAATAGTTGTTTTAACGTATTTATGGACAAGTGATTTAAATGTGGGATGTAACTGGATAGGGGTCGTACAGCTGGGACTCTCCCCAGTTCACAGAGATGCTCCATTAGCATCAGAGCACCAGCAGGACAGTGGTGACAACTTCAGGAGTGGAAATTCCACAAGACACAGAGTGAGAAAATCAAAACCAATGTAAAAGAAATTTATATGTAATTGAGCATAGGAACACACTGATGCAGAAAGGCTGCAGGTTTACAGAGACTCCAGCTGGGACTGGCTACTTGTGCAAATTATTAAGAACAACCAGAGTGGTAAAGTAAGGGTCAACAAGAAAAACCAAAAGGGATGGAAAGTCTCTTGCTGCAGGTCTTATTGCAATCGCTAATGGTAAGCAGGGAAAACTGAACGAGGTGATTTTCACAGCCACCTGCTGGAGAGCATCCACATCTCTCTAGTGATGGGTCTTTCAGAAACAAAGCTCTGGAGCTGAGGGACCAGTACAGTGATTCCCATCTTAGAAATTCATAGTCCTTCCCACATCAGGACTGTGTCCGTTCTACTAGATAGGGCTGGATCCAGACTCCTGCAGAGCTGGATCTCCACTAGAGAAAGCCAGAGGAAGAAGAGAAAGAAGAGGAATTATATCTTACAGCAGGCAAGGACGCCCAGGCCTCATTACTCGGGGCAAAAATTGTGAAACTTCCAGGTCCTTCGATTTCTGGCCTTAGGTTAGACCGGTCAGAGTAGAGCTGCGTGGTGGCAGAGCCAACAACTCCCAGGGTTTCATAGATGTTTGAAAGTGGCAGCGCTGAAAGAAGAGAAGGTTATGTTCCCAACACATCGTCCATCCTTCCCGCACTGTGCTGAGTTAAAGGAGAGCTGCTGGTGAGAATGCTTGGGGAAATGAAGCACGTCAGGGAACTCGTATCTGTTCACTAATTAGATAATAAATAATCATAGCGTGACAGCTCCAGCCTCAATTACAGCAGTGTAATCCAGGATCTACTGCATCTCTGCAGGTTTAAATGGCCTTACTCTGGATTTAGATGGATATGAATTGAGGCAAGCAAATATATTCATTGCTTTCACCCAATCCTTGTTTGTACTCAGGCTTTTGCTGCTCACAGCTGGCAGCTTATCGCTGGTCTCGGTCTCCACCGACCCACCCACACCAGCCCACATGGTTAACTGGGCAGCATCAAACTTCTGTGGAAGGAAGCGTTCAGAAAGCAAAAGCAGAATATGTCTTTCTTCAATAAACCCAGTTAATTCCCTCCCAACCCCCACCACTGGCTGAACGGTATTTTCTCCTAAATGCAATTTTGCTAACCTCATGCTTGCCAAAATAAAAATGAGCAGATTGGCAGAGCTGTCTGCTACTCTATCATTCCTTTGTATTCCATTTCCAATACAGCTATATAACTTGTTGGAATAAGTAGTTCCCTATGGCCCTCCCATGCTTGATTATGTTTAATTATATCCAAGGTTTTAAGTTGTCTGGAACATTTTGCATGCTTTGGAGCTGATCTGGCACTCAGCTGGTGCTCTGCTGAGTCCATTTCTGACTTGTTCGTGGCAATATTGTGCACAAATTGCAAAAATCAAATCCACTTTGAGTAATTTTCTAACATTCCCCTTTACTAGGCAGCTGTATAATTTTAAGAAGTTTTAAAAATGTCAAACATATTTTTACCAGCTGGGCAGCCTTTTTCTCCAGGAACTTTTTCATATCCAGGACAGCACTCATAGCTGATTACTCTGGAATAAGAGAGGGATACGGCAGATTAACTGATGGTGTCTCACTGCTTCTTCTCTATTTGCTATAGTTCTGTGTCCATCCATATTTGGTGATGTTTCTAAGCAGACTCTTCATTAGATATATAGACTTGAACAAAAGACAAACCACAATTTTTATCTCCTTCAGGGCTGCATGTTGCAAATTTCTCCACTGAACAAAAGCAGACACAATTTCTTTTCAAAACCACGCTACCCAGGAGACTTTGTACAAACAGTGGTTGGAAACTGACGCCACAGTCCCAACAGATAACCTAGGCAAGACACTGCAAGTGCTGGTTCATCCAGGCACATTTCCCACAGGATTTGGGGATCTCCCTGGCTGACTGCTGATGTCATGTCTGATCACCGGGCAACACACTGAAACTCCAGCATGTTGCTGCTTTACCAAACCGGCCAAGCGTTTCCCCTTCATTTCATCCCATTCTTGGCCACCACCAGAAATTATCTGCTTACTTATGGCAAAATCCACCAGACAGACCTGGAGGGGAAGGAGCATCCCTGGTCTTGGATGCACTGGCAGAAGGGCTTGGGATAAGCCCTGCAAGGACAAACATCACCGGTAGTGGCACATGCATCCGTGGGCACCCCGGGCAGTACCGCAGCCCACCGGTCTTTGCCAACACTGGTACGTCCATGCGAGCACCCTCAGTGCAACATTTCCTTCTGCAAACTGCTGCTCTGATTAGGCACTATCCCCCAGTAAAACCTAAGGGGCCAAAGACTCCATCCTGGGGACTCAGGGCCATCCTGCAGATTTGCAGATCCTAAATAAGAGCTGCCTGAATGCTGTGTCCATCGTCTGCAGCTCAATGGGAAATAAAAGTCATCTGATTCTCAAAGCTGGCCCTTCAAGGGAACATGTTTCAATATTAACAGGGGGGGAATAAAAAAAAGAGAGAAAGGGAAAACCTCAATCCAGAAGTCACCCATTTATTTCCCACAGGGGATTCTTTTACCTATTGCTCTTACACTTGGTGTGACAGGAGCAAGGCCATCTGATCGATGGGCTAAGACAGTGAAGGAATAGGTGTTCCTCCCAAAGACAAGTGTTTCCTCTGTGCTCCCAGTTGGATTCAAGACAAGTAGGATGCTGTATTGCCGATCCTCAGCACACTCACTCAAAGAGAAAGGAAAATCCTCAAGCTTCAGATATTTGTCATCATTTTAACACTGTTAACAAACAGTGGAAGTGCCTGGGGTTTAAGAGGGAATTCTTCAGGGTAATTAAGAGCCAGTAAGTGAAACAAATACCTGCTTTTCTGTGACAGAAGCAAATAAATTCTGTGTCACGGTTTCCTAAGAGAATTACAAAGCAAACCCAGACTGATTGTCTAGACATTATATATTCCATGTGGGAAAGAGTTTGCCTAAAGCAATCCCTTCCTTTGACTACTGGAGATCTTAACACCCTGCTGCTCCGCTTTCCCCAGCCCCCCCCGTCTCGTGTTCATTAGAAACACACACTTTCTACCCCCGCCATTTCCCTCCCCTACCTCCAATTTTTCTTTTTTTCACCCTAGAAACTAAATCCAGTCTAGACAGTTCCCTTGGTTCAGACCTGTAATCAAAGATGAAGAGCTGATTAAAGAGAAATCATTCCAAAGTTCAGCATAAATAATTCCTGAGTGCTGACGTAGGCTTTAAAAGGCTTATTTATAGATCGATCGGAGATTAATGAGCTGTGACGGAGGGGCAGGACGCTGATGCACACAGCCTGCAGCGCACGGGGCTCGCCGGCTCGGGGCTGCCCCAGCAGCCGGGCGTCTGCCAGGAGGTGAGGGCATCGGGAAGGGATGGAGGGACCATGCCACCCGCTTGCCAGCGTGTTCCTGGGCACCTCCAGCACCACCCCACAAGGGAAGCTAACGGCCAGAAGCACCGGGGCCAGTAATGGGGCCAGTTCCTTCAAGCCCCCAGTCTCACTCGCCCACTGCAGGTGATGTACCAGCATCACCTGGTATGCATTCTACATGCCAGCGTTTTGGGTTGAGTGCCAGAAAACTTCTGCAAAGGGCCCGGTGAACACAGAGGTGCTCAGCCAAGTGTTTGCACCTACAAGGAGCCAGAGATGAGGATTGTAAAAAAGCAGCTCCAACTTCAGCCATTTGCCCTCCCATGTCTGGTGGACTTGGTGGAAGCACAAGACCACCCAGCCCACCCAAAGGCAGGTGGGCACTGTTCAAGGAGTCGCTCAGGACTGGGCACAGGGCATCCTCCCAGCTGGTCCCACAGCCACCTCCAACCCTCAGGGAGGAGCAGCACAGCTGTGGATGAAGGCTGCTCCACCTCACTTGCAGGACTCTGCATCTCAATGCTCTGCTACCCTACACATCCATATGGGAGGAAGGCTGCTCCTCTGACATGTCTTCCTCCAGGTGGGTTGGAGCCAGTCTGCTGGCCAGGGAGGAGTATTTCTCTTACACAGCCAGGGGCAAACAGCTCATGGGAGGAAACACTGAACACCTCCCAGCCATCGCACCACACGGCAGGATCTGCACAAAAGTCTTTGGAATTGCCAAGTCCGTCCCCATTTATGGTGTCTACTCAGTGGCTACAGACCACTATGCTGGGCCACGGCGGATGCCAGCAATGTGGGTTAAACAAGCAGTGCCCTCGTACAAAGAGCATTTCTCATCCACTCTGCAACGCTTCTGACCACAATTTCCTGACCTCCTCATTGAGTAATTGCAAGCTGAATCTATAGTTTTTCAGTCTCTGGTTTTGAAACACTGTATTTCTAAAATGTCTATCTGTGTCTGACTGCAGAAGCAAGCTCCCTGGCTTTTACTAGTCATTGTTTCATTGTGGTTGCATTCTTAGGATCCGAAATTAAATTTTAAGTGCATTTTTCAAGGTAATAAAAATAAGCTTAGGCATATATTGGTGAATAAAGATCCATTTGTAATAATTTCCTGTAATAAAACCCATATGTTTTGTTTTTGTAAAATAAGTGCCAGAGTCATTCTTTTCCTGAACTGAGGAAAGTACATCAGACAAGAAAAGGAAAATTAATTTAAAAGGAAAAAAAAAAAGGAACATATTAAGGGGTAACTTACTGCCACTAGTTATTCCTCAAAAAGTAATCAAAAACCCAATTTATGTAAGTTGTCTTTTCATTCTCAAACAAAAAAATGTGTGGAGACACATTCAATTGCAACCCCAATTCTGGAAGAATGAGTCCAGCGCATAAGGAAGGTAGAAAAATATAAAAAACACAGGCACAACTATGAGAATACACTCTAAATAAACTATTTCTTTGGCTTTGGAATAACCAACAGTGGAAAATTACCTAATTACCAAAACAATCTTGTTTCAGCGCTCGTTAAAATCAAAGCAGTGTCAGACTCCTTGCCAACTGTCTTATCTCACTTCATCAGCAAGTAATGCAATGATAAAAAATGTACATAAATCCTCTAATTTCTCCCTAACTGCGTGAGCCAATACTTCAGCAAAGAGAAGAAAAACAAAGCAAAAAAGCAGATAAAGAGGTACGAGTCCTCCTCTGATGCATGAGTTGAAATTTCCATTGTGCACATCCAGCGCCAGTAGAGCACTCCGCCCCCATGGACCAAAAGATGCTGCTCGAGAAGCAACCCTGCAAAGCCTCTCCACTGAGCCTTTGCCTTCCAGCCGTAATGTATTTGTTTCTGGTAACAGCTATAGAGCAACTGAGCACGGGGCCCGCTGCACCCAGGGTGACCGTGAGCACTCTCAGCAGTGACCCAAAGGTGATGCACCTGGAGACAAGGGTAAAGACCAGGCACATCCGTATCCTTCCAGCTGGCTCTCCTCGCTGCTCCAGTCGCCCTGTGTCCCTCGGTGCAGGATGTGATCACGCAAGGGAGGAGTGAAGTTATGCTACAGGCTTCCAGCAACTTTTCTGCCTTCCTCACTCAGGGTTGAATTTCTCTGCTCTGAGTCAGCTCTGCAGGAGCTCAGCTTTGCTTCTCTGCAGTACCTGGTCTATCACTGACCTCCCTCCTTACTACATGTTTGAAATTGCTCAGAGCAGGAAAAGAAAGGAAATCAAAGCAGTCAGAACTATCTTCCTAAAGCCAGGTATTTGTGCCTGCAACACACCTCCAACTTGTGGCACCACTGACCCTTTAAGAAAATAAGGAGGATAACAGCCAGGTCAAATGTGAACTAGGTGAGACGGATCAAGCGTCTTCTACCCCAGGACTGCTCTTCTCACCCCCCTGGGCTGATGGAGTGGACCCCACTGCCAACAAGAGGACCAAGCACACAGCTTCAGGAGAGCACTTCTGACTATAGATCCCAAGCAAAGGCTGGATCCACCCAGTTATGATGACAAACTTGCCAAATCCTGACTCTTTCTGGGATTTAAAGGCATCAGGTATTCTCAAAACCTCTCATGGACCAGCTCAGTCCCACGCAACGGGCTGGTTTCGGTGGTTCATGTTGAGCACCATTAACTGTGCCCACGTTCTCTGCTGGGCACCGGTGCACTGAGCACGGCACAGCATCAGGCCCCTGACACTGGTTTAAGAATTCGACTGCCGCAGCATAACGCATCATGTCCTTTATGGCCCAAATGACTCCTGATTGCTTCCATACGCCAGGAACTCCACGTCCAGCGGGAGCCATCACCAGCAAGCGTTTGTAATCAGAGCTGTCCCAGGGTCCTCTGGAAAATGTGAGTCAAGGCACGTGTCTTTTGTTCTGCACAAGCACTGCTAAAGGGAAAAGTAGGGCCCAGGCTCAAAAATGACTAGGAAGAGAGAAGAAGACAATGACACCCATTGTCAAGATGTTACAAAGCAAAGAATAGTGAGCAAATTCCGTGTATAATGGGAACATTATCTCATAGGTTAACAGGCAGGTTAATGCTGTGTATGCTTTTCTCTCAGCAATGCATCATTGGATTAGACACTTGGGTAAAAGCAGAGAAAATGAGGTTAGAAGAGATCACCCCATCTCCTCAAATGCAATCATGAAATGCTGCCAGATGCCAGTTGTTCCACCTCTTTCTGGAGATAAGCGGACAAGTTTGTCTCTGCCAAATACAGCTGCACACTTGGGTTACTTGAGGTTAGTTCCTCATTTGCTTCAGAGCTGAAGAAATCTGTGGCTGGATGGCTTTGCCTTTCAGTGACTGTAACAGCAAAGCCACATCCCACATCCACAGCTGAGTCATGTTTTCTTTGGAGACGTACTAAGCTACTCTGTTATCAGAAGAGGCAATGATGATGCCACATTGCCACACCATATTCTTGTCCATTTTACATCAAAAAAGCCACCATTCGGGCAAAATCAGAGCCTGAATTCTAATCACCCAAACCAAATCCTCCCAGATTTGGTGGTTTTGTAGAATTAAGGGGGGGGGGGGCATTTTTTGTTTGTTTTTACAATATTGCCTCTCTTTTTTTTCTTTTTTTTCTTTCTGTAAAGACAATTGGACATAAGGGAAACCACTCTACATGCTCACTATATGGCACATCCTGCAATACATCCTCCTGAAGTACAGAATTTTCCTCTTTTAGATGAGTTCGTGGGTAGCACAAAGAAAGCCCAAAAGCCATGCACAGTGATGACTTCTGGTTTGCCTTCCTCCTCACCATACCAACACCAGACACACGAAACGAATCCTGATGGCCAACCATCACAGCTAAACCAATGACGGCAACCAAAATAAAAGCAATATAGCTTACCACAGTTCAAGATCTCAAAGTCTGCTGTTGACCACAGAAACAGAGTTTATTTAATCTGCAGTAAAGAACATCATGTTCCTATAGATCTAATTACAATTTACATTGGACCATAATGGAAACACATGAGATGATGTTCTGCTGTTTGTTCTTCTTGACCTTGCAGATCCAGGACCAGACCTGGCCCACGGCTCTGCTCCCCAGAGCCAGCACCTTTGCACTGATATTGGGTAACGTGGTGGTGCGTGCTGAAGTGCGGGCCAGCAAACGTGTCTGAAAGCCCAGTTTGGCCTACACCAAGGAAGAAGATTCCCCGCTCCTGATCTACAGCCTGGCACACAGTCAAGCACGCATATCCTTAATTATCTGCTGACTACATCTTTCAAAAGAATGTCCCGAGGCTGCTTACACAGATACTTTATGCAACAGCTACTTGAATATTATTGTTTGCAATTTTAAATGTGGAATTGGCCTGCAAGTCTAATTAACTTTCCTGGTGGAGTCATCAGAGAGTGCTGGCTAAAACTGACACTTCTTTCCCTTTATTTCTGTTTTCTCTTCCAAAGCAAACATGTGTAGATGAATTTTACATTCTCTCCAATATCCATCAGCTCTGGATTGCCTTTTGTTCCTTTTTTTTTTTTTTTTTTTTAGCTAGGCAGCATTGAACCTAGCATGGAGAGAGACACAGCTAAGTACTAGAAAACATCTGGTACACACTTCATTACAGCACTGAGAGCTCTATAAGTATATATAGAAATGCAATTAGAATAAACCATCAGGGTTTGTATTTACACGGTACTTTCCATTCTTAACATCTAAGTGATTTAGGATCACGTTTGCCATTTGAGAAAAACGCAAATATTTCCTAGGGAGTAAAAGGCTAAAACAATTCTTAATACATATACACATTAAGCCTGCACCGTGGGCTCTGACATCCCACATCTGTCACACCATCTGCCTCTCCCACCCAGCACCCACCTCCGCATCGGGGTCTTCAGGGAGACCCTGGCTGGCACTCGGGTACTTACGTTGACTTCCCGCAGATCTTCCTCTGGTACCACTGCTTGCAGTTGGTGAAGTATTTCCTGTTCGTGCCGATCAGCTTCTGCACCGCGCACACGTTGGGGCTACAGGTAACGACAAAGCAGAAGGGGGTCCTGTAAGCCTCCCTCCTTTCAGTGCTGACCCCCAGCATGGAGCCAGACCCCACCTGACAGCGCCCGAAAAGCCCTGCTGGGGTTGCAAGGGAGGAAATTTTGAGAGCTGCGAGTCAGCTTGCTTGGTCTGAGCCTATAATGACTATCATGAACTGGAGGAAGCAGTGAAAGAGATCCCTCTTCACTCTGCCAGGGTATCTTTTTCTTCTCTGAGTGCAAAATCTTGACTTTTTTTCCATGTTCTACCTCTCACCAAAATATAAAGAAGTTAAAAATAATACTTTGGTCAGTATTTCCATGGTGAACAGCTACTTAAAATTTGCAATCCCAGATAAAACCTGATAAAGTTACGCAATAATTCAAATCCTTCCAAACCCACCCATTATTTTATTGTTTAGGGCATAAAGAAGGACAGATATTTATCAGTCTATGGACCGACTTACACCAAAACCAGAATGGATACTTTTGCTGTATGATAGACTCAGCAGATTCTGGACATGGGTGCTGAGCTGCTGATGGGGAAACCAAGCAGTGGCACTGCCCACTCCGGTTTCAACACAGGTATGACAGCACAGATTCAGAGTGGCTATATCAGCCCACAAGGTACCGAGAGCTCCTTCTCAACCAGAAAAGCAGACGGTTGGCATTACATGTGTGACTAACCCCACCGACAGCTGACTGCAGCCTTTCAGCTTTCTAAGAAGTGGTATCACTGCGAGCAAAGATGTGGTCAAACAGGAGTTGGGAGTTTACTTGCTGCCGGTTTGGCCAGCACAGCATTTCCCCATTGCCTGGCTGATCATCTCTGTGGTTTGTGGCCAGCAGCCCTGGCCACGGATGTGGGCAATGCACGGTCAATGCATCAGATGTGATTTATGGGCTTGGGCTGCAAGGCCACCAACTGCCTCTGGGCTTGAGCCAGAGGTGTAGCAACACCCAAGCAAGCTGAGGATGCTCAGCCCAACTGAGACTGGATTCCCAACACCAACACCATGCCCCAGCTGTGGCAGTAGCACCAAAAGTATGCGGAGTATTGGCTGCCAGGCAGGTGAAGGGAAAACAAATAATTAAGCAAAATACGTAAACCATCATTTCAGCCCATCAGAAGTGCTCTGTGCCATCCAAGGCAGAGTTTTCATTTGTACAAATGAAACTCCAGATGCGCCTGGAGATGCTGCTGTAAAGGTCTTGTTGATCTGTTTAGGAAAGCAGGCAGCAGCCTGTTTCACGCTGGGTTTGACTGAGAGGCTGCCCGCTTGCCTACCAAAATTAACAAAAGCAGAGTTTGCAGCCCAACCACCGTCTTGCTTTTCACCGTTGTCCCAAATTCATCTCTCTCCAAAACGGGCCAGCCTGCCCATCATTAGCATGAATTAACGCGAGGGTCTCCTATATGTTGGCTAACTTCAGTGCCAGTCCCAGCGGGAGCTTGGCTTGCCTTCAATAAGCCTTTGTTGGTGTGGCTGCCCAGGGTCCTGTGGAGGCAGGATCCAACCCTGCACGGCCCTGGCACCTTCGTCCTGCCCCGAGGGGAAAGTGAGGACCCGCAGGACCTGGGGGAGTTCAGCTCACCATTTCCCTCGTTACTGCCATATCCAGTAATGGTAGTTTGTTTCAGCATGAAAGCATTTAATTCCCTTTCTATATATAAGGTGAGGGACAAGGAGAAAGAATCTCCTGAAAAAAAGTTAGAAATCACAAAGCCAAACGTTCAGCTGGTGCAAACTGGCCCAGGCTCAGTAATTTCCACGCCAAATCATCGCTTAGAGAGACGTCTGTGCTCTCTGACTCAGCCCACCTCGGCTACCTCGGCCCCGCCGCGCCGAAATATGGTTCCAATTACATCGAAATTCCAAACCTTGCCTCGATTTCAGCGTCTGGCTGACGGCAGTGGACAATCCCTCTAATATTCATCTTGACAAGCCTGGCTACTGAAGGACTTGTTTGATCATTTCCCCCGTATCCCCGGGAGCAGCCTGCCAAGAAAACCCTTGCGCCTTCACCACAGCATCGAGCCTGGCGCTGCCTTGCTCCCTCCTCCCTGCCCGGGGCCGCAGCTCTGCAGGGCTGCTGCTCCCTCCCTGACTTATG
Organism: Strix uralensis; assembly: GCF_047716275.1. Lineage (NCBI taxonomy): Eukaryota > Metazoa > Chordata > Aves > Strigiformes > Strigidae > Strix > Strix uralensis. Next base: position 20,123,709 of record NC_133985.1, read on the forward strand.
GGGGAAAATTTCTTCCCAGTTTTTCCTCAGTGTGGAAAAATCCCACCCCCCCAGGGCCGTGTTATCAATGATTCCCACAGGCAGGCTGTAGTAGCGGCTCCCTGCGGTGCGTGTTCTGGTCCTCTGCCCAGTCTGGCTTAAAATGAATTTGTCAACACTCTCCCCTCTCCTCGTTGGAGTTCATCACCTCTGCCATGCCGTTCCCAGCCAGCCGCGCTGACTTGAGGATAAAACTGCCTATTGTTCCCCTTCAGCTGAAGCCGTGCACTTGGCAGGCAGCAGCTGGGAGCTGCTGGGACAGGGGCTGCCCTTTGGGAAGGGGCAGAGAAGAGCCGGACTTACTGTACGGCCCCAGCTACCTGCCATGACTATGTCCATAAAGCTCCCCAGCCCACAAAGCCGGGTGGGTTTGGGCAGAGCGCTCCTAGCTTTTCATCTTCAAATCTTAATGTTCCTTATATACTTCTCAGCTCCTCTCCCAGACTTGAGCTGATTTACTTTTTTTAAAAAAATAAAGTTAATTAAGATGTACAAGTTTTGCTGCAGAGCCAAGCTCTGCCACCCAACTCGCTCGCGGCTCAATAGGAGCATTGATGGTGTGGGGGGATGCTCACAGCAGAAGGGGTGGCAATCCCCGTTGCACATCGCTCCTGAGCTCCCTCCTGCAAGCAAAACCACACGCCTCACATGCAAGATCTTTTTGGCTGGTTTTGTGTTGCTGTATCTCTTTGTCACGTCATTAATCAATGTCCAAAATCCAGGCGATGTTTAAAAATTAGCTGGGTGTAAATTGCTCTCTCCATCAGAAAGGAACTGGTGAGCAAAGTCTGTGGCCAACTACACTGGGCTTATCTCAGTGGAACTTCACTTCATCTGGAAACCCTGGTGTACTAATTCCTTCCATCTTCCAAAGATCTCAGGCACCAGCATGGACCACAATCACATCTTACCCTGTGCCTCTTGATAGTACAGGGAATAACAGGCTTCTCCCTGCAGAGATGAGTGCGCTGATTTACACCAGGACTGCACTAAACTTACTGAGTCTGAGTAAACTCCTGCCTCAGGGCTATCAGCAGACCTGGATATTTACTTAGTTTCAGATCATGTAGAGATGAAGAACAAGACTCAGTGTATTTGTATGTAAATCACTGTAATTCTTTCATTACTGACATTTTACAAGTAGACATCAGCTCAGAATTTGTCTGTTGGATTCTGTACCTAATTAGACATATAAACAGCATACCCCTTTTCATAAATACTGACCTGGATCCCTGCCAGACACTGTATCAAATTGCAATATTTAAGTCTTGGGGGGGGGGGTTTAAAAGCATTTCATGACCCTGCCTTCAGCAATCCCTTTCAATGGAAGCTACAGTTCAATCAATGTCACTGCCCTGAGAGACGGAAGCCAGCTGAAAGCTCTGTCATCCTTACGTCCTTCCTAATTCCCAATAAATTTTAAAAACTAAATTTTAAAAACTTATCAGTGAAGACTCAAGCTGCTCAGTCCATAACATATTGCCCATCTAGCAAGAGAGGTCTACAGGCACTTTGTGGATACTCATTATCTTTATGAGTAAATAAGTGATCACTTTGGTCAGGAAAACTTTCAAGAGTTACTGGGGGTTCCAGTCAAAGAGTAAAGTGGTGTTTAATGCACAGAGACAATCCTCTGCCATTGAACCAATTTTCTTTCTTTTTCTATGGATTCATGAAAGTGAGAATTCCTTCCACAAAAATGTTTAACTGTTCAAAATCTGGGGATTTTTTTCCCCCCTTTTTTCCTTAACGGGGATAGAGCGATAAAGAACTATTGAGGGGTCTAAAACGACATCTGCAATACTACGCATCCTGAAAGAAAGGAAGGAAGTTCTCTACAGAAGAAAGGAAAGAAAAAAACTATTCGAGGATGAAGGAAAAAGCCGTTATCCGAGGGAGAAAGCACCCACCGGAGTGTCCGCCGAGGGCCGGGCGGAGCTGCTACCGGCCCCGCACCGGCTCCCGAGCCGCCACCTCCTGCGGGGCCGCCGCTTCCCACCGGGATTTGTGCAAATGGAGGGAAAAAACCGGTTCCCCCGCGCACCCCCCCGCCCCTTTACCCCCCCTTACCCGTGCTGCCGGCCGCGGAGCCGGCTGTGCTGCAGGACCTGCTGGTACGGGGACTTGGCGGCGGCGGCGAGGCCCAGCGCCAGCGCCAGCAGCAGCGCCGGGTGCGCCATGGCCGGGACGGGACGGGACGGACGGACCGACCGACGGACGGACGGGACGGGACGGTGGCGGCCGCCGCGCGCCCCGTTAAATGCGGCGACGGGGGCGGGGAGCGGCGGCGCGGCCCGGCGGGAGGGGAGGGGAGAGGAGAAGGGGAAGGGGGGGGGAGGCCGCCCCCCGGGAAGGGCATCCCTCCCTCCGTCCGTCTGTCTGTCCGCTGCGGGAGCAAAAAGCGGCCAGGGGCGTCCTCCCTCCTCCCTTCCAGCTCAGCTTTTTCTTTTCTTCTCTCCGGGACTTTTTTCCACCGTCCCCCCACTCCCCCGTCAGGTCTCCGAGCGGGGTGGTTGGACTGACACCCTCTGGGGGTCCCATCCATGCCCCCCCCCCACCCCAGGGTGCTCTCCTGGCTGCTGCCCGACCAGCCCAGCCCTGTCCCCCCGCCTGGCACCCTCAGTGCCTCAACACCACCCCACCCCCCAGCACCTTCCAATTCAAGAGTTGAGAGGTTTCTGGGGGTTTTTTTTAAGCCAATGCCAGAGAAATAAGGCTGCCATCGGCATGCCCCCCTTGGCCAGCTTGCTTGTGTTCCACACAGCTCTGGGGTGAGTTTCACAGCGAGCCACATGGCTCTGAAGGGTCCCAGGCACAAAGGTGCTGGCCCGCCGTGGCCAGTGAGACAGGCCCCCCAGGAGCCAGCCATCACGGCCATCCCAACCGCTGACATGGAAACCTCCATTCCAGCCAGGGGCAGAGAGGGTGTTTGGTGCTTGTAATGGCAGCAGAGAAGTGAGGCCCTTGCTTGAGGCTGTCACTGTGCTCCCCACCACGGGCTTCCCAGGAGAGAGCCCCTGCAGAAGTCCTGAAGGGGCCAAAATGTGGGCGAAGCACAAACAACCGAAGTTGCTTCTGTAATGCCATGCACAGAGGGGGAGGGAAGTCACCTGGCCCCCAGTTTATCCAGCTTGACTCACCACAGCATCCCAGTGTTTGTAATGGATTTGCTCTGACTGGACATTAGGAAAGCATTTTTCACAGAAAGAGTGGTCAGACAGTGGAATAGGCTGCCCAGGGAGGGGGTGGAGTCACCATCCCTGGATGTGTTTAAGGGCCGTTTGGATGAGCTGTTGGGGGATGTGGGGTAGGGGAGAACTTTGCAGAGTAGGGCTGAGGATTGGACTCGATGATCCCAAGGGTCTTTTTCAACCTGAATGATTCTGTGATTCTGTGACTGGGCTGACACCAAAGGCGAAGGACTCTTTCCTCCTGAAATCCCCCTGGGAAACTGAGGGGGCCCTTTGTGGCCACTTGCCCTTAGGGACAGACTTCTGCAAAACCCTCATGAGGCTTTGGAGACTGGGCAGTGGCCAGAAAGGGCAGCTGCTCAGCCAAGGATGGGAATTGAAACGTATCCAGTGAGCAGCCACCGAGCCAAACAGAAGAAGGCTTTAGCAATAATAAACACTTTGAATTTACAAAGATTTTTTTTTCCCCACACTAAATAAATCTGATTAGTGTAAACAGCATTAACGCTTCTTGGATAAAATACACAAAACCATTCCTCAGTCGGGTTTCCTCTCCCCGGGGAGTGCCTCATTGCTGCCTCCATCTAAGTAGGTAAATCATGAAGTCTTACCTTCAAAGGCTCATGACTCCAGCCTAAAAGACAAGAAATAGAGGTTTCAGGTCTTCCTGAGGAAAAGGTGAGGTTTTGAACCCTCTTAGGTATTGCCTAACCCAAGCCTTTCTCAGCAGCATCTCTGTAAAATGGAGGTATTTTATGAGTGCGTCCAGTGCTCTGTTTAAAAGGGGTGACATGGTTCCCCGGCTCTGGAAAAGATTTAGGGCTGTGAAGCCTGATCTGATAGATGTGCATTTTTCCAAGTCAGAGTTAGACCCCTTGGCCCCAGAAGGGAACAAGCCTTCAAATTCACTCCTCCTCCACCAGCTATCATAATTTATTGCCAGGGAAAGGCTTAAAGATCCTAAAAAGTGAAACAAAAAGAGGAGGGAGATCACAGCAAAGACATTGCCAACTGCTGAGTCCTCTGAAAACAGCAGTCAGTTGCAATTTCTTTGCAAAGAACAGTGAAGATCCCACATGGTGGCAGGGCCAAACACCTGGACATAGGCTTCTGCCTTGTCTCCGCCATGCTAGACTGCCATTTTGGGAATGGCAAGGTCCCTCTCATTCACACAGCTGGTTTATAGACCTGTGAGCTTCTCTCCTGGACACCCCCAAGGAGCAGGAACCCCAGATTCTTGGAAAAGCATCTTCCCCCAGGAGCACAGGGCTGCTTGTCCTAGGATGAACTCACCAGAATCACCACGTTCCCCTTATGACCTTCCAAAACAAGGGTTGATGTCCTCGAGACACCAAGCCCCACACTGTAGTCAGCAGAAGTTTGTTGAACCCAAAATGCTGGAAATGAACTTGGCAAAGATTTTTCCCAGTGAAGTGTTTTCCCGGAGACTATGCAAACAGCGGGCGAGGAGGGACAAGCAGCTGCGAGGGGTCAGGGCTAAGAGCGGGGAGGGATGGGGCAGCCCCACCGCCTTCCTGCACCCAGCGCTGGCACGCACCCTGGGTCCCCTGAGTGACACGCTCTTTTCCTGCCCCAAAAAGTCTGGACAGGTTGTGCGGAGATGCACAGAGCAAGGCAAAGGCAGGGTGGGAAAACACTCGGTGCGCAGGCAGGTGGGCAGAGCCATTTGGGCAGCAGAGAGCTCACATGGGAAAGCATCTCCCGCAAACCCCACGGGCAAATTCACTGTTTTTATCTACCACTGCTGGTTTCCTTCCTCCCCGTCCCTCCCTCCCAGTCCTGCTGCCTCCTCGTTCTTCTCCAGTGCATCCTTATTCATTATTCCTCTCCAGCAGGACTCTCTGTACTGATGAAGCTTTCAATTAGCCTCTGTGAATCTGTTCAAGAGCGGTTCAACTGTTGCAAAGAAATATTCAAATATACTAGGCTATCAGACTGTGACAAACCTATTTGTGAATGACTATTGCTTTGGTTTGCACTTGTTTTAACCCCTGAGTTCAGACGGATGTTTAGTTTGAAATGGGCAGTGGACTCTGCACACCCATACAAATACTCTAAAATCAATCACGTAGAAAATTGCACTTACACAAATAGACACTTCTATACACATTTCAGGGTAAGCAATAAGCAGAAATAACAGCTGCTCCACCAAAAGGGAGGAATCACAAGACATACCCTAAGCAAACACGAAGAAATCTTCAGCAATAATAAACATCTATTATTTAAAAAGCTTTTCCTGTATAAACAGATCTGAAGGCTGAAATTACTGAATCATTAAGACCATAAATATTTTTCACTTTGTTCTGTGAGCTGCACAGGCCAGAAGAAGAGCTTGTAAAGAAAAACCGCCTTTCTACCTCTCTAGTAATAGTTCTAGAAGAAATGATCAACAGCATGGAATTAAAAGGGTTTTGTATTTGCCTGCAATATTAAATTTCCACTATCCTCATAATGCTATAAGCAGTAATTCCCATAACAAAAAGTTATAGTGACATTTGGTAAAACCCACATCCCTGCAACAGGCTGAATCTCCATCTCATTTCGATCTCTAGTTAACGGTGATTTCAGGTTGGATTTTTTTTTCCTAGACTAACCTCTGCCCTCATTTTCACAGAGCAAAAGCACTGAAAATAAATCTGAGCCTGTTTGTTGTGTTCTTGTTTTAAACTCAGCGGAATTTATTCAGAAGAATACATAGATGATCCTTCATTCATTTTATTCTCTGGGCGTTTGTGAAACGCCTGGGAGACGGATCGCGGCTGTGTCTGGCAGCGCAGCCCTGCACGGGATGTGGCAGGACCTGAGTGGCTTCAGCACGAAAGGGGCTGAAACAAAAAATGATCCAGATACACAGAATCAGAATATCGCAGAAAAATATTCCCTGGTGACAGCAGCACTGACAGCCAGTGGTTCGTGCCTGACTCGGGAGTTCAGCAGAGGAGTCAGTTAAGTGGTGGGAAATGACCTTAACCATGAGCCTGTCAATATATTGGTATCCAGTATATCCCAGCTCATCCCACACTCTCACTTTATTACCTGTTTTCACTATCAATACTAATATCAAGGGAAAAGATTTGCCCTCTGTGTCTCTTTAGGTCTTTTTTGAACAACTTCTTCACCCCAAATGCTCCCATACTCGCCCTTTGTGTCTTCTTTCGATGTCCTATGTGCTAGTGACGTGGCAGATGCTCCTTCACACCACGCTCTTGCCTTCACACATCAGTCTTGTAAAAAGATCCCAATAAAGATCACATAATCCTCTTCGTTTTCCTTTGTAGACAGCTCCATTTGACGTGTCCAGAGCCTGCTGAAAAAGGAAGAGAACTAATCCTGCTCGCCTCCGCCACACACGGCAAGGAATTAATGGGATTTATGTTCCTGCTCCACTCAAAACTGTGTCCAAAAGGCCTTCTGTATGTGTAAAGAGTTATTATTATGTACAGTAACTTCTAGGTCAGCAACTGGAATAGCAGCAGGCATCATGAGCTGTCTTTGAAACCTCAGGAGAGCCTGTCCAGTCGTTTAGAGATGTGACATCTGTGGAAACTCAGAATAAAATAAAAATCAGAGTAGTGTTTGGGGGAGGAAGAATGGGGAAGAACAGAAAGAAGCAAAAATGAAACATGCTTTGGCTATCGAGTTTAGTGTGAAGGACCAGTGCTTCGTTAGAGCCTGAGAAAGTGAACACCTCCTCTCACTTCTGCAGTGGAACAGCCAACTTATCCCTGTCAAAAGGCATTTAACTGCCAGTTCCTCAGTCTGCAGCATCCCCACGGGGCCTTCATCTCGACCTACAGACAATTTGGGTACCCAGCAGCTCACAGACCATGCATTTGCCTGGGACAAGCCACGATGCTCCGTGGCGAAGGCAGTGCAAGCCCAATTCTGACACATCCCCCAAAAAGCTGCTTGAAGGGAATCTGGTACAGTTACTATTTGTTTGGTCTCTCCTTTCTGATTAAGGGCGAAGTTCTTGCTGTACGTCTTATTACGTCTGGCCAAATTAATCTACACTGAGCGATGCTAAACTGCCTCCCCACAAGCAGGGTAGCTGCCCTGAGTTGGCTCGTGAGATTTAAAAGGCACCCCCGTCATCCTGTCCTTAGGGGCTCGGGGAGCGCTAGCCAAAAAGGCAATTACACACAATATTCTTCTTCCTTTTAATATATCATTGTGATGGAAGAAATATGTGCTTTATCTTCTCTGGTATAAACAAAACAATTCTCTTACCTCATCGTATAAGCTTGTAATTATCTTCCCACATTAGATACTTTGAGATAAATCTTTTTAAGAACACCTCTCCATTGCTGTTTCTCTCTTGTATGCCGACAGGCACACACACAAAATAAACCCACTGAAGCTCATGAGTAGTGCTTTGGGGCCAAGCTGATATCCCCTCATCTGTTTTCTATTTTCCCCTCCTTTCTCCTGCCCCATATATTGCAGATATATGATACAGTAAAATTATAGAGCAGGAAGTCACAAGAAGTAGCAATTCAACTTTCAGGGAATAATTCAGTGTCACTTAGTCATATCGTCCATATATGAAAAAGAAAAAAGAGAGATAGAAAACAGCTCCCACGAGGCATTTCTAGCTCTCACATGTTCTCATTTTATTCCTTATCCTGCAATTTATCTTCTTGTTTTCAGCAAGCCAGCAATGAAGTAGAAAAACCCTAAGAAATCTTATTCTGACATATCTTTCTGGGGAGTATTCATTTCCATGGCTGCATAAGCCATGGAAAAGTCTGTGCCATCACTGGAGAGCAAACCACTTGACGAGCAGAGTCTACAGACCTTAAAATGGATAAAAGCAAGTTTTTTCTGGCCTGCTTCAACTGATTTAAAGGTCTGATAGACGCCCAACGTCAGTGCGGTAATCTGCTGAGGTTGGCTCTAAGCCATTTTGTAATGCAGGAAGAGAGCAAACATTTGAGCATCCTGAGCCAAATTACAACAGACTGTTATTTTGGGATGCTAAGCTTTGAAATCCGAATTCATTTAGTTTATTATGATATATTGGAACTTCCTAAAAAAACCCACAAAAAACAAGATACTCATTAACTTCAGTTAAATAGAACCGGCAGAAGAAACCATTGCCTGCCAAAAAGATACACAAACTACGTTATGTCAATAGACCATCTCGTAACTGGAGCTGCGTAGCCAGAAGGCTGCTTCTGTTAGTCTCAGACTTTGGATGAAATTCAGCTCACTGAAACCATGACAAAACTCTGACTTCAAGACCAACCTCAAAAAGTCCCTCTGTAGCTCAGCACAATAATGTCTTCAGCAAGATCTTAATATGCAACACCCAATGTGACAAGATGGTCATTAACTACTGATCACCGGGCCTCTGCACAATCATCTCTCAATCCATTTGGTGTGGTGTTAATGAAGCAAAGGAAAAGAGCCACTAGAGCATAAAAGTGCAAGCATGTTCCCTACGGAACATTTTCCAACACGCTATCTGTATTTCTGAAGTAAAACGGAGGGTTTATGCAAACCCTGTGGGCCCTCACAGTTAGGAACATATGAAAAATATGTAGAATCACAAAGTGCTGGGAAGTCAAGAAAGTGGAGAACTGGAGTGTTTCTCAAGGCTGCAATGCCTTGCTTGATTCACACCCCCATCAGCAGGAAGATGCTGCATCTAAAAGAAGAAAGAGGAAGAGCCTTAAATAATAATAATAATTAAAAAATCATTGATATCCCAGTTCTGCAAAGTTATACAAGTGCTGGGTGTTTTTTTCTGGTTACTCCATTCTTCAGACAATGGCCTCCTCAGGCACCAAGGTGAAGCAGGTACGTAACAAAGCACAGGGCAGAAGACCAAGCGAGCAGTAATAAACTTTAGGAAAACTAGGTCCTAATAAAGAAAACTGTCCCTTTTTAATGAAGAGAAAACAAAATTCAACAACACTAGAGGGACATCTCACAACACACCCAGTTGTGCCTCACGCCTGGCCACTTCCAAGGAGGCACAGCCCTCTCCCACCATGCATCAGACCAAGTGCTTGAACACAGTGACCCCCCTCCTTTGGTGTGATCAGAGACCTGCCATCAGAGAGGGCCTGTACAGCTGCGAGGGAGGAAGCTGAGCAACTTCCCCTCTTGCTTTCAGTTACAGCTTGGACAGACATCTGCTGGGAAGGGAAAACTAGCGCCGAGCCAGCCCCGGGATGGAGAGATGGACTAGATGACCTGAGCTGTCAGTGGGGATTAGATCCACTTACACAATCCTGGACCAGTTTCTGCTGGGTAAAGTTCGACATTATGGCTGATTGCTCCAAAAAGGATGCTCCTCCTGCTCCCACGTGCCAGCTCTTCTCCTGCCTCCACCAGCCCAGCACAGCAGCCACAGGCAGCTGGGCAGCTTCTTTTCCCCAGCACAGTGGGACCCACTTTGTAGGTCCAGCTTCCTGCTGGATTTGTGGGCTGAACGGGTTGTTGGGCGTTGGAATGAGCTGCCCAGGGAAGTAGTGGAGTCCCCATCCCTGGAGGGGTTGAAGAGTCAAGTTGACACAGCACTGAGGGATCTGGTGGAGTTGAGAACGGTCAATGTTAGGTTAATGGTTGGACTAGGTGATCTTCAAGGTCTTTTCCAACCTGGATGATTCTGTGATTCTGTGATCCACCTCCCCAGCAGTAAGGCCCTTCCTGGAGGCAGCAGGTGGGATGGGCAGGAGCAGACACCAGGAACTGAACGATGCCAGCAGCAGCAGGGACTTGTGCACAGGCTCTGCCTGCCCCGGCTTTCCCGCACTGGCCACCTCCACACCCATCCCCACAGGGCTGGACTGTGGTAGGTACGAGAGCAAACCCACCCCCCCTCGACATGCCCTCCAGCCTGGCATCGCACCGGCAGCAGCAAAAGACCTTCTCAGGCTTTCCTTCAGCTTTGAGACTCTGCGCACTGAACGTGATTATATACTTCATCGGCTCCTTCGTGTCTGGATTTTACCTTTTCCTTCTGCTTCCTCGTGACTAGAAAACGCAGATGGAGACACCCCATTCACCACTGACTGCCTGGGGGGGCTGTATGCCAAGCAGAGCTTCACCTGAGCCCATGACTCTGGAGCATTTTTATCTGTGTACATGCAAACACAAAAACCATACGCTCATGTACTTCTCGATTAGGTATTGAGAGTTCATCATCGTTGCAAGGAATTATAGGGGACATATGGCTTAATTTAGTTGCAGTGGTTTTGTAGTTACAGCTGAGTAGATAACATGACAAGGCTAGTAATCATTTCTAAGAGGGAATGATTTAGTAATATAGTCTACAATGCTTGTAAAGGGTCCTTGATAAAGGGCCAGACAGAGCTGGAACAGTTTGGATCCATTTCCTCACCGCTGCTGAGAACGAATGTTGCAATGTGTTAGGAGGGTTGAATGGAAAATAATTGCCTTCATTATGCAAGTTCAATGTACAGACATATGTTCCTGGATAAACCCCTTCCACAACTAGCCAGGTCCACGTAGCTTATTTTCCATAAAATATAAGGAGCAGCGTTTTCTACAGGTTTCAGTCAAGTATTTGAAACAGGCATGTGCTGTTTTATCCAGCGAAGCTACGCACATTTCTGAGGTTCACATGCACGTAGGTTTATTGCTTTTTACAAGAGATGCAGGTGTGGGAATAGCTCTCGTAGAGGATGTCTGAACATGCACCAGGACTTTGGCATATCCAAAGCAGAGAGAAACTGGAGACATGGATTTTTATAGGAGACATAGCACACTGTAAAGCAAGATATCTTGGGCCAAAGCCAGTTCCTCTTGTTTAGGCAAACTGACCTCTTGATTTCAGTGGTGCTTCTCACTCAGGCAAGGTAAATAGAAACTCAGCTTTAGGCATTTATGGGAAGAATCAGAAAAGTGGTTTCTTTAGTGTGATACAATAAGACTTTGTATTAGCATTAGCCCCAAGTGCCTGCAAATCTGGAATTCAAATGAAGCAAAACCTCACTACAAATAAAGAGCTTCTTAAAACCAAAGTTGTTTCCACCAATACTTTTAAAAAGCAAGTTGCCAGCTACTGAGAAAGTAAGTGATGCTCTGGCCTGGGAGGATTCCAGTAGGATTAGTCTGGCAGTTGTAGCACAATCAAGACAGACTAATTTCTTCATTATTAGTTTTTAATTCTTCTAAGTCTGCTTTTTACAATGGTTTGGCACCGTCCACACTCATCATTCTCCAACTGTGAAGCTGGCAAGCGGACACATTTGCTTTCTTCTTTTATTATAGTGGAGGGATGGGCTAATTTACGCCAGGAGTCCGGTGTGCCTGCGAAGCCGGGAGGCAACGCTCCCTCGCTCCAGCTGCTGCAGGAGAGATGTTTCGTCCATGAGCAGCAGGAACAAATATTTATCAGACAGGCTTTCCAGTCATATGGTCCTAATCCTCACAGCAATGTGAAACTCCCAGAATGAGGTCATGGTTGTTTAATCCCAAACTGTACTTTTTTTCTAGAGGCCAGATCAGGTAGGTAGGAGATGGAGCGCACTTCTCCCAGCCTGGGGCTTGCCGACAGCAAACCGCAGGGTTTTAGGGACATGAAGTGCAAATACACGCCCACGAACACGCGCAAAGACTTGCTCCAGAGCACAACGTTAAATTTCCAGCACTGACACCTGTTGCTCTGAGTTTTCAGAACTTGTCTACATCCAATTGTCAAACTCCCTGAAAGCTCCTTTAAACAAAAAAACCTTCTCAAAAATGGAAATAATAGGATAAAACATTTTTTTAAAGGTCATCAGAAGATCCTCTGAACTAATTACTGCTGGGAATACATTTTTAGGGGGTTGAGGTATCTTTGGTTTGCTCATTAGCCTTTCACTGGCCTTTCGTGATTTATACTTTAAACTGAAGAACCAGGGAATTCCCTGGCTATTTTCCTCCAGGGGCTGTTTGTATCAGCAATTGTCCAAATTAGGAATTGTATCTGAATCCTACCAAGGTCTGAGCTAACAGACTGGCTCATGGCTCCCGGACAGACCCTTATTATTTTAGCCCAGATGGTACTAAAAAAAGACCATCTCAAAAACATGAGACATCCAACAGCATATTTTAGGACTGCATGTTAAACACACAGACCAGCTACATTCCTTCAGTTTTCTCCTTACGTAAAGGGATGTGTGCCACACATATGATAATATTTCAAATATTGTGTGATATTAAGTGAAATAATTACAAATATGTTGCTCATCAGTACACAGTGTATAGCAGCACCTAGGGACAAGGTTATATCAAGCAGGACTGAACCAAGGGAAAGAGCACAACCAACATATCGTGTGTTGCGTTTTCAGCTGGAAGATTTCCCAAACCTTGGACAAGATGAAATTTGGGTGACTCCCCAAAGAACCTGACAGCCAAGTAATCAAGAAAGTTGGGAAGTCAGGTCATGTCTCTTATTTTGAACCAGCCTTTGCCTCTGCAATTTTATGTAAGATTGAGTAATTTCTGAGCATGACTAACCCAGAGCAGCCCGTTTACCTGCAGCCAAGCACTTCCCGACAGGGGAGCTTGAGTCTCCCACAGCCCAGGTGAGCCCCAACCACCAAGCACCAGATTTGGCTTTAAAAAAAATATCTCTCTGCATTTTTTTCCAGAAGTCTTGGTTTTTATGTCACACCAAAATGAACCCAACAATTAAAACCTCTGGGTTTCCATGTCTCTCCCCCACATCTGCAGCAGCAGCAGGACTCCCATGCTTGTCTTGGGTCAGCTTGGGTCATACTATTGAGCAGACGCACAAGGTTGTGGGGCCAAAGGCAGGGTCACAGGCCGAGCCTCAAATGTACTCACAAAATCTGGATGAGAGTTGGTACAAGGTGGTGGTTTGGGGTTTAAAGCTCTTCTCACCACCTCCCCAGGATGAGCATTGCTGAGCCCCAAACGCTCAGTCCAAGAGGGGAAGGTGGCTGGGGAGCCAGTGTAGCAGGAGAGTCCCTGAGCCCCCCACTACCCTGCAGGGCTGAGCATGTTTTGTCTTCAGCACATTGTAGTCACCTCCAACAAATAACAGGAGAAGCAAGAGAAAGCAGTTGAAGCTGCAGAGCTGGGTTGTTTACCCTCTTTCCTGAGCAGGTCCTTTTTTATTTCACATGTGGCAAGAATCAGCCCTTGGATCTTCAGTTTTCTTTTCTCCTTCTACCTCTTTCCCTTTGAATCCATCAGCCGGGGAGATTAGCGGTGTCACAGGAACCAGACCTTTCTGCTAAATCCCTTCCAGATGTCCAGAGCCACAAACATGTCAGTCATTGACAAGAGCCTAATGACAAGTTGCTCCCTGTTCGTTAGCAATGGCTACTGTTTCCTGGCAGAAAAGATTTTTTTTTCCTCCCCCCAAGAAAGCTCTGAAAGCAGGTTTTTCAGGGAGGGTTTCTTTTTCCTTCCCCAGAAACAGGGCTGGTATCTGATGGCTCACGAGATGCTTCCCAGCCCTACTGCTGTCAAGAGCTGCTCTCAGCTCCCCCAGCACTGCCACCAGAAAAATGGGCACAAGCACCACACTGCAGAGGCATTTCAGGATCTGCAGAGAAGGAACACGTGCCAGACCTGGATGCAGCCGGTGGGGTTTGACAAACCCCAGGCCATGAGGTTCTCCAGATGCTTGGTGGCATTAGACAGTGCTTTTCCTGTGTTGACATTGCCAGCCCCAAGAAGCCAGATATGAACTCAAGCAGGCGCCAAGGTCAGGATGGCTTTGGAAAAAAAAAAAAGCAGGTAGGAGGGATTTCTGGGAGCACTTCAGGATAGAAGAGAGGAAAATCATCTGGCAATTTCTTTCTCTGAAGCAGAACGCCATGTGGTGATGTTCCTGTCTTGCTAATGGAGAAGGACCCGACCTGTGCTTCAGGAGGGTGTCTCAGGCACAGGATGCAATGAGATTTTAATTCCAAACCTGGAAGGCAGGTCCTTTCCTTTCTGCTTGCCCAAAGACATGTCATGGTTTTCTCAACCTGTTGCAATACAATAAATTTCACACTCTTCTTTGAGTGCATTTTGATCAGTCTGCGATTGCTATGTTGGATTTGTCTTATAGCCCCAGCTCCTCACAAGCTCAGGAGGTACTTTTCCAAGCTAAAAGTATCCTCAGAAAAATCAGTACTATTCATTGTGGAGATTCCTGACATTTTGTGTTTTCCTCTCCTTTCATCTCAGTTAATGGATAGAATTAAAGAAGTGCAGCTGGCCAGGAAAGGCTGTTTCTTCCATGGAAAATGCCGGTCTCCTTGCTGGGATGGGCAGGCGGGATGGATTGATGCAACATCCTTTACCATGCTCCCAGCCACATCACCGCAAGGAAATGACATTCAGCAGCTCGTCCCACCTTGGCACAGAGGCTGCAGTGAGATGCCAAGCCAAAACTTGTGCTGAAGTCTCTGAGAACTGCTCTTTTAATATAGCTGCTTATTAACATTACCCTACTTGGGGAGATTTCTTTCTTTATCCTTTGAATTACAAAAACCATTTCAAAACTTGATCCCCATGAAAGCTGGGCATTGTGTCAGCTTTAAGAAGCTGAAAATAGCGATGGGTTCTTTGCATTGAGCAGAAAAACCCACTTGGAGTCTGTCATTTGGATTTATGAATGTAAATTCTGCTCTTTTGACATAATCTTCTTGATTTAAGCTTGTGGTTTCTGCACACAATTTCCATTAATGTAAGTCATCTGGGCAAATCTCTCCCAGGTTGACAGGATGAAAGGTTCAACTCCTGGAGCTTTATTCCTTGTTTATGGGTTCAACATTGACCAATGAAGGATCCAGCCCACAGCCTGGGTTGGAGCCTCGCATCCCCGCTCAGCAGGACCCTCAGTGATCGGGTACGAGGTGCCTGATCTGGACACCCAAAGCACCAGGGAAGGTTAGAAAATACCTCTGGAAACTGCTCCTGAGCACAGCCTCAGAACAAACATCAGATATTTGCTAGATAAACCAGAAAGTGAGACCTTGCTCACCTCTTTATGCTGCAGAGCTGTTGTGGGTTGAGATGTTCTGGTGTGAAACCAGCTTCAGCATAAACACCACTTCCACAGAAATGTACAGCAAATGGGTGAAGCAGAAAATAGAGCAACTCAGCAAAAATCCTAAACAAGGAGGTTTGGTTGCAAAACAACACAAACGTGTGGTGTAAAAGAACATACAGATACCACCTCCAAGACATTAACGCCTCACTTTAAGTCAAACCCACCAGTTTTGCAGAGGATCGCTCACATCACACCCATTTGAAAAGCAGCTGGAAGCTGAATCCTTCCCAGATTCAGGTCATCCATGTGAGCCCACCATGGCCAGCCCAGGGGAGCATGGCTTGAGAACCAGGCCTCCAAATTTCCCCAGATAAAACCACTAGAAGTTGCAGTTCTGTTCAACAGTGAACCCATGAGTGCTGACTCAGCTCATTGCCTCTCTCACAGTTCCCAGGGATGATTTATTTCCTTTTTTCTCCACTACTATCTCATCCTTGACCCTGGGAAAGGACCGCTAGCTCTCCCCAAAACAAGACCTCTTTCTCCTTCCCAGCACATGTTAACACACACTCGCTGGGCACTCAGTAGGGAGCTTCATGTTTTCCCCTAGGAAATTTGGAGAAAGCCATGTCCCAGAGCCCTCTTTCTCCTCTCCCCACCTGTGGGGATCATTTCTCTTTCCCACAGCCCTGCCCCATGCTCCCTGTTCACTTCCCCAGTGCCCTGGGAGGGATGCCTCTCCTGAAAATTGTTCCTTAAAGCCAGAGGACATAAAGAAAATCTCACCAAACCCCCACAAAACTGCAATATTGGGATCCTTCTGTGTTAATATAACAGCACTTCTTTCCCTTGAGCCCTCTGCATCCCCAAGCCTGCACCCCCCCATTCCCACTACCAAATGCCTCCCAGTTGCTCCCTCCTGTACACCTCAGGCTGCCCCCTCCTCCTCTTCCTCCCACAGCTCATCTCAGTGATGGAAAGGAAATATCTCAAAGCCTGACATCAACCCAGTTTTCTCCTGAGGTGCAGACAAGTATGGTGGAAAACACAAATGTAACCTTATTCCTCCCCACAACAGACAAAACCATGTAATTTTCCAGTAAGTGATACAGTTGGTCCAGAAAATGTAGCACCCTCCAGGCACTGGCTCCAGTTTGGGGATGAAAGGACAGAAAACCAGAGTGAAAAATGAGACAGGTAAAACCAGGGAGCGGAGCTCTCTGCAGATGTTTTGCTTTGACACTTGTAGCAGTGATTATTCATTTTCCAGTAACATTATACTGTCCTTAACCAAAATAGTCAGTAAAAAAAAATGGCATTACAAGCACTTGAGGGTTTACACGAAGCGTTAGTATCAGAGCACCCATGCGTGGGGAGTCCTGCAGTGGCTGCGACTGCTCCATGGCCTGGGGACAGCCTGAAATGGGGACACCAGGAGTGACAGCCCCCAGGGAGGTCCTGGCCACAGCCCCCCAGATTTGCACCGTGCCTCAGCACATGCCCAGGGCTGGAAACAGGGCTAATAGCTTCCACCAAGTAAATGTTTTGTATTCCTCAGTTGTAGCAGCAAGAGCCTGATCTTCCCGTGTATTCTGATTAATGGGTTAGTGAACAACTCCATTACATAATTGCCAATTATTATTTTTTAAGAATGATTAATTAAATAAGAGTGATTTTTTTTTTCCCCCTAAACATTAGAAGGCTCTAAGTAGCCCTGAAGGAAGAAAGGGGGATGTGTGGCAATACTGATTTTACCAGGAGGATAAGTCCAATGCCATTTAAGTGCCTGAATTTAAACTAAAAACTAGAAAAGGAAGCAGGGTCCATACCTACCACGGGCTATTTATTTTTTGTTGCTCTGGCTTCCCCACTGTCCTTCAGCTCTCCTGCCTTTTACATAGCACACACTGCACTATTGTCTCATAAAAGCCTTAGTTCAGCAAATGAGAAACATATTGCGGAGTCTGACATAATTGCAGGCCGTGATTCATCCACATCCCAGTACCTACAGTAGACTCCTTGCTGCTGTCGAGGGCTGCTTCTCATTCCCAGCCGCCGGCGGAGGCGTGGAGGAGACCCGAGGCTGCGGCTCTGGGTTATTACATGTGGGAGGATGAAATCATCATGGTTAGCATGAACGGTGAGAGGAGAGAGAGGGGAAAATATCACAGCTGCTTATTGCCATGCAATATCTGGAATTAACCTATTACATCAAATTGTCACCTACGAGCATAGGCCACTATGAGCAGGTTCACCAGACTATAAATCCCAGTGTAACATCAACACTGACGAAGCAGCAGCACCCTGAAATGGAGACGCCTCGCTGGTGCTCACCAATCCATACGCACTGATGGTAGCTGAGTACCTGGCCCAAGTGCTGCCTTAGACCCTTGAACATCTTTCACTGAGGAATTTTCATTTTTTACAGTTTGAATTTGACTTTTCCATTTTGTCTGCCCACTGGGAAAAGTCTGGCACTAACATTAGTCCCTGGTGCTATTGCCTCATGTTCTGCTTAGGCTGTAAAAAGCAGAAGAGGAGGAAGAAAAAGTCCTTCCCATTTAAAGGAAGAAAAGAAAATAAAAGAAAGGCAGAGTGAGGAGAAACAAACTCAGAAAGCTAGAAATTGTGAAATCTAGTCTGCAAGACAGTCATCAAAAAAATTTCCTGCTAAGTCATAGTTCAGATTTGTCTTTATCTAGAGAAAACATTTCCCTTTCTTCCAAGGGCTACCATATTTTTCAGAATAAAAAGCAAATGGATAGCCTAATGTGAGGAGTCTGAGCTAATGTAAACCCTGTAAGCTCTTAAATCATTAGAGACCTTCGTTGGTATTACACAAAGATAAATGATTCCATATAGTCCAAAGCTGATCTGTACTCCTGCTAAGTCCCTTAGTCTTGGGTAACTGTAGGAATTAAAAAATATTGTATATAAATCTCTTCATGGTCTTTTCAATTAGAAAAATAAAGTGCAGTTGGTTTTGAAGATCAATGGAGTTGCTGTTTTCTTTTTATTTTATTATGCGAGTACACCATGTAGGAATTTGGACAACAAATGGTTTGTGAGATGTAAGAAATACATTTGTTGGCATTAGAGTAATAAGCAGGATTTTTGATCAGTGCTAATGTATTATTCTTTCATATATATATATACACACACACAAATGCATGTTTGCAACACATTACCATAAGTTATGTGAAAACGTAGAGCAGATGTTCTGTAGTACCCAGGATTATTGTGCCTTGGTGGTGCTTTCATGGGAACTGACCCACAGCCGGCTCAGCAGAACATGCCTTATGTATATAGTAACGGGGCTACTTGAAAAGAATATTTATACATGGGGCTAACCTAGTTTTCTTAAACATGAGAGGTGACTTGTCTTCTTAGTCTGCTTTTAGATGAGTCAGACTGTATACAGACGGTTTCATTAGAAGAATATTTTCCAGTAATTGGTCATTGGTAATTGTCTGCACATCCAGAGGACAGGTTTTTTTTAGCCATTTCCCCAGCCCATGTGCAGGGATGCAGCGAGTTGAACCTTGGCCACATTTGAAACACTGCTGGACCCAAAAGATAGAAAGCCAGAACAGACTAAGTCAACAATGACTGGTCAGAAAGAGGTTTACAAAAACTGAGGTTTACACCTTTGTTTCTGGTGGGGAACTGCACATCGGGTGGAAACTGGTCCTATTTATCCCTACTGTGCCCAAGCCAAGGAATTTGTGTATCTGCATCCCCAAAAGGCAGCCTGAGGGAAGATCAAAATAACTTGTTCTTTGGAAGAAACTGCTTAAATTATGCTTGGTTGACTGCCTGTATTTCTAAAGACAGTGCAGCGGCTGCTGCAGAGCTGTATCACTTTGCCATCAATATTTCCCTACAGCAGAGGTTATAGGGACTAAAATCATAATACACTATATATATAGCAAATTATATGAAACTAAGGATTAATGCAGCAAAATCCTCAGCAGCACCAAATAAAATGCAGAAACAAATGCACCTTTATGCAGCAGAGACAATATACCACAAGATTTCAGACACACAGATATCTCTTAAAATCTGCATTTCTTAGATTTTTCTGGTCTAAAGCTAATCTGTCATCGCAGCTCCCACATTTGAAAAAATGATCAAAACACCATAACTGGATGTTTGTGAGGAACCGGGCACAATGGGAGACCAACAGAGAGGTCAAATGCAAAGATTTATGTATAGACAGAGACAAACAAAGGGGTCATGCACCCTCAGCCCCTCTGCATGCTGGTTTGGCCCTTGGCAGCATTTTGAGCAACTTTTTCCCCATATTTAGGGATCTGCCCTCAGAGCATGTGAATTTGGGGCTGCCAAGAGCACATTTCTGCGGGACAGAGGGGGCAGAGGGACACCCCTGCCACGGTGGCACCCACGGTGCAAGGAGAGGCGGGACCGCAAATGAAACGTAGGAGACATTGCAACTCCCCTGCAAATACTTTCCACATCTCAGAGCAGACAGTCAGTGATGAATGAAAAATTAAAGATTTCACATGCGTACATGCTTTTTTTTAAAAAAAAAAAATAAGAAAAACCCCGCTAGTTTCTATGCCGCGCTTGCCAAGGGGCAGCTCTAATTCAACCCCTTGGCCATCTCTGTTGAATTTTCCTCTCTACAATTTGCTAAACAGCTGGATTTCCATGGTTACCAGGGCTCGCTACTGATACGCCTCAAGCATACTGTACATTTTTGCTGGGGAGACACAGACACCAAGTCATTCCTGCACAACTGCCCAGAGCAGCAGGCTGCAGCCGAGCCCCACGCCGGGCCCTGCCAAGGGCACAAAGGTGATAGCAGGGACTAACCCAGGTGAGGAGTGACGGGAGAAATGATGCTTCATCCTCGCTTCTCCTTGCTCTGGGGAAGAGACATCACGTAGCCACCCCACACAGCTTTAAACATTTGTCACAAGCCACAGGATTGTGCCATGGGGAGCCCTGGATCCCCTCTTCTGGCCTTACCCCTTGTACATGCACCAGCATCTCTGGCTAAGGAATCAACATGACTTTGTGTGACCAACTCCCAACAGCCAAACCTTTTTCCCCATTTTGCTTTTGGCACAAACATGCATAAACACACACACACACGTATTACATCGGTGGTGGGCTCATAGGAGGGAATTGCCATGTTAAATTCAGATTTTTTTTTTAAAAAAAGCTCAATGCAATAATTAATTTCCACCAAGAGATCATATATTTTCCTACTTTTGATGTCTAATAAGCTAATTTCAATCAAGAGGTGGTATAATTTCCTGCTTTTGAAGTCTAATGAGTAAATTGCATGGAAACCTCCATAAAACACAAAACTCATTAATAAATGTATAGTCCCTTTGTCCAAGACTTCCAATTTTAAATCAAATGCACAACAACCAGATGTTTTTCGCATTACTGCATTTCAAGATCTTACTGGAAGTGATCTCATCATACATACTTAATGTAGGTGTCCAACTGTGCATGTTATTCGTATCACGAATCAGACCTTGCAGCTTTAGGACACTGTGTGGCAAACACAACTATTGTTTAAAGTGGATAAAATTTATGCTAAGCTTGCCACGGGGATATGAAGGAGACCAAATTGGATACAATATGCTGATTTTGATGAGTGTCAGAAGTGAGGAAATTATATCATTCAAACATTTGAACTTATTGTTAGGAAACACTGAGCCACTGTTTCTGGGAAAGATATTGAATTTAGCCAATCTAGTAAATCAAAGACTTTTCTGTTTTGCTTTGAAGTAGGAAATTAACTGCAAATGCAAAAGATTGAGACCAGGACAGAGCTGAAACAAGATGTATGTTTTTCGAAGAGAACAAAAAAGAAGGCTCGCATGCAGGGAGGGGTGGAATAACATTTCAGTAGGAAAACATTGCTTCATCATTTTTGAAGAAAACATATACAGTTAAGTTACAATTTGAACTTTTTGCTAGGAAGCATGGCGAGCTGGTGGAATGAGGCTTCCTCCCCTGAAGGGATGGAGAGCACAGGATGCAGCTCAGTCAGCATGCTTACATGCCACAGCTTGGTCATTAGGGAAATACCCACTATGGACTCCAACCTGCAAGGATTAATTAGTCACCTTTTAATTACCAGCAAGAGTTGGCTGACGGTTATTCAGGACTGTTTATCATCAGAACTGAGCAGTGGGCAGCTTTTTGCCTGGGGCAAGCTCACACCTCCAGTTTATAGCAGAAGAGCCCTAGCAATTCCCCTCCTCTTTCCCCTGTGTCTGAATGAGATTTTGAGTTTCCTTAAGACTGTAAAGAATCTCACAGGAAGGTTTCTCAGGCGCCTTCCTACTCTTTTTGGTTCCTTCCCCCGTTGGAAATGCCATTGAAGCTCAAATCATGCAGAGCATCCCGTGGGGCATTTGTGGAAACAGAGTTGCTGGGGTGCTCGCACACCATGGCCCCACTCCAAACCAAGGGGCCATGGGAGACCAGGAAGAAGGTAAATAAGTGTTTAATTTGAGAAATAGGTGAAATTATCTCATCTTGCCCTTCCCATCAATTCATCCCAACATGCTTTGATGCCATCTTCCTGCAGAGACCAGGTGCCTCTGTAATGCTCTGCCACAGCTTTCTGGGATATCCTCAACAGCAAAGGGAGGGCTCACAGCTGTTCTACAGAGAAATGACCAGAAAAATTAAAATACTGCCACCTCATATTGGGTCAGCTTTGACTCACACCACAAGTAATGGGGAAGCAGGAATACTGACTAGCACCTGGCTGGTTTCCTCTTTCAGAGATACAGGAAGCTCTCAGCCCATTCATTGAGAAGGAAAGGAGGAAGCAGAAATGACTTGTTTTCTCTTTCTACCAGAACAGCGTCAAGGAGCTGCTGAATTTGTGCCTCTTACTTGCAGCCAAGTCATCTGAGCAGGTTTGGTGGAAGCTGTCCAAGTCCTGGTGTAACAACGAGGATCATCTTGGCACATATAAACACAAAGAAGTGTTACATTTAAATGAGGAAATTTTCTCCTTTTAGAGAAATAATAGGCTTTTCAAACACGTTAGAAAGCCTGTTAGTGCTGTCTAAAGACAGCTCAAAATAAATAGATAAATCAAACAGCCATGAGCAGGAGAGCACCCAGACCTGAGCAGATGTCCTCAGCATGGCCCTAAATGGGAGCAGCAAGTCTGAATATGGGAGCTGAATTCCTCAGCGCAGTTCCTGCAGGAATTAGATCACTTTTTGGCCCTCATTAGATTAATGCATACGGCTGTTAGAGCAGTTGAGGCGATGAGGGGTGCTCTGCCGGGGTGCAGCCAGCACACAGCATTGCCGAGGTCTTGGCACTCTCTTCCTTTGCAAGAGGAATAAATTTGGCACATTGCTCACAACACACTCATCAATATCCCATCAATAATCTTTGTAAGATCTGTAGCTCATTATGAAGGTAATATAGACTTGAATTAGGAGGCTGAATCCAGTTAGGCTTCGCTGAATTGCAAGGCTCCAGGTCTTAAAGAGACCACGAAAGCCCAGTCCCATTTGAGATGTACAGTTTACACGCTGGATGCTTGCAAAGAGTGGATTTTACAAACCCTCAGATAATTTTTGCAGTAGTCCTCATTATCCCCATGCCAATTTCTGTCAATCATAACTGGCATTATAAAATAAGTAAATCCCCATACTGCTACCAAGGGGTTGGGAACCTTCTGGAGACCTGGCACTCGTGTCGCACTGTTTGCCAGTGGGTGAACTCAGCACAAAAGCCCGCTGCTATGAGAATAACAAGGCCTTGATCAATTCAGCCTTCAGCATCAACCTCTGGTCTGCAATCTAGTGAAATTATCCTCTGCCACTTCTCACCGGGCGCCGGCATACAAAGGCAGCACTGTGCCTGGGCAGGCATGTAGCGAGGGTGCCCAACCCACACCAGCACTGCTCCTGCCCAAACAGGGGCAAAATGCCTGCTGGCTTTTTGTAGGACCGGTGTTTGAGTTTGTTTGGGTTTTTTTTTTTTCTTTTTTTTTTTTTTTAAAAAAGTGTCAAAACAGACTTCGCTGCCCAAAGCAACTGCTTGATCCCTGGCAATTCTCCGGCACTGTTTGGCTGACCCTTGGTGGCTGAGAAATTATTCACGACTGGTTGATATAAGGATCATAACCAAGAGACTTCTGAACCCAGTCCTACAAAGGAAGGCTTCATAATTGTGGTATCGAGCTCCTCCTGCCCAACTGTGTGTATTGTGTGGACAGTTTTTAAGGCTTGTTATTCCAGGGAAAAAAAAGCTCATGTCAGTCTATACAGACACTAGAAGGAGCAGCCATTGAGCACTGGGAGAGGATTCATACTTGATTTAAAGGTGAGATAATTTTGCACAGTATGGGCATTTTGAAAGCAAGAGTCTAAAGGTTCAAATTACCCACCAGGTAACACTTTCTTGGGGCATCTGTGATACCAAGAACTTGTGACACAGGGAAAGCAATACCCTGCCCTTGCTACAAACACTGGGAACGGCACACCCCAAAAAGCATTACAAAATTTAAACTACCCCAACACAATCTGATACATAAAGACTTCATAAAAACATATAAAATTAAATACAGAAGGACACTTAGAGAATTCCCGTCCGTTGCCTATTGACAAATATTTCACATAGTTGGATATCAGAGTGTTTTCTGAATGAACTATAATACTGCTGTATTAATATTTTGATATATTACTTTATATATAATCAAAATAATATTTTGATATGGGCAGTTTTCAGCCAGAAAAAGGCCCCTTCAATCCCTTTCTCCCTTTTAAAAAAAGAATAAACAGAAGTGATGAAGACATCCTTTCCCTGAAAGTCAGCTGTGCAGACACGAAAAGCTACTGCACCCTCTGCCGGAGACTGCCAAGAGGAGTCCCTTTAGACAAACAAGCTGCATACGTGTTATGTTGTCCTGTACAAGAGAAATTAATTTTTCCTGAAGATGTCTTTCCAATTGTACAGCACAGATGAAAACACAACATGCCTCAAAGCAGCTCTCATTCCAGTTAGGGATGACCAGTGGTGCAAACTGCACTCTGGGCACCAGGAACGATAAACCCAGCATCAGCCACGACTAGGAGTGAATGGGCAGCTGATAAAATTGCTTCCAGCAATACTTAAACATCTTTTAGCCTAGGTATCTAAAGCAGCTCAGGGGACAACCTTGCAGCAGCATCCAGGAGCAAACAGGGGAGATGCATCCAACATTCCTGGTCTGAGCATGTCTGGGTCCAGAACACCGGAGAGGGGCCAAGCACCCCTCACTGCCCAAGGAGCACCCACCAGCCAGCAGAAACATCCCAGGGCACCCCCCCTACACCAGGTTTTGGGGATCAACAGCCCTGTGTGAGCTGGACTCACCCCCTAGCTCTTGGTGAGACATGCTCTACTTCTGAGGGGCAGCAGGACAAAACTGAGAGGCATCATCCACCTCCCAGGATGGATAACCATGGCCTGAGATAAAATGCTCTGGGTTTTCCATAACAAACCATCCATGAGGTTTTCCAGAGCCACAGGTCTCCCCCATTCACAATACAACCAACTAAACCAAAGCTGTGTGTCTAAGAACAACCTTGCAAACAAGCAGGAATTTCTTATCAGAGCTGCGGGAGCATGCAGACTACCTGCAGACACTGAGTGTTTCTTAAAAGGAAAAAAAAAAAGCTTCCCTAGCCCTCATTGCATCAAAGCAACAGATCCTAGGGAGGCTTTAATTAACCCTCATGCAACAACAGAAGGAAATGCCTAGCAGGAAAGACTCTTTTCCAAGAGAAGCCATACAGGAAAGTTATCAGCAACCCAAGCGATAAAATACAAGGGCAGGGAATGAACTGTGGATTTAATGGTGCAACAAGGAGTTATTTACAAACCCTCTCGTAATGGTGCAGCATAGTTATCAAACCTGAAGTACACGTTCAGCAGCGGGGGGCTGATACTGGAAGTGGCATTTAAAGTATCACGGTGACACCTCAAATGCATCAAGAGGGACCCTGGACATGCTCATGTCCTCAACTCTGAGGTTAGTTTCCTGGAAGAAAGAGTTGCTGCTGGATACTCACTGGCAGTGTTTAAATGAAATGGGATGATTTTTCTAGTTTAATTTGGGCTACTTCAACAGTCCACTCCGGCTTCAGTGTTTGTGGCTCTAGCATAGGATGTCTCCTCACACAGAGCAGCCTGGGCTCATTTTCTGGCTTGTCAGCATAACCACATCACTCCTCTCTCCATGGCTCCCCCTCTTATGTCAAACATGTCGATTCAGCTCCATCTCAAGGCTCATCACAGCTCATCCCTACACTGGCCATCTCCCACGTGCTGTCAAGCCATCAGCACCCACCTCCAATCTGCCAGCATCGCTCACTTCCGCTGCCAACAGCAAACTCTCCAGCGGTCCCCTGCCCTGTCCCCAGCTTGGCTGCATGCAGAAGAGCTCTTCGCCATCACCCAAAGACCCTCCTCAGATGTGTCCTGGCAATTTGTTCCTCCACACCACCTATGAAAAAGCAAGCTAAGCCCTTTGCCCATCGTGCTGGCCAGTGTGGTCTCTCTGCTGCTTTCATACTCCTGTGTGTCCAGCTCACTCACCCTGTGTGCGTATCTCCTTCGGTGGGATGTCCCACAGCCCTGAGCATGAGGGACCAGGGTGGCATGATGGAGACCATCAGCCATGACCACGGAGCAATAAATGACCAAACACACAAACAGGATAACAAATACCACGCAAACTTCCAACTTCTGACTTTATTCTTTGCCGGGTGAGCAACAGTTTAATGATGCCTTCCCATCATTATCGAGAGACTTGTGTTAAAAACAAAAAAAAATCAAAGCTCTTGAGCCAGCTCTGCTGCACAGCTGGATTCGTGAGCCACGAACAGCCTTGGCAAAGGCACCGTCTATGGAAGCAGCTCCTCCGCTGCTTGCCTCCACTCTGGCAAAAGCAGAAATGTGCAACAGAAGTATCTAAGATAAATGGTATTTAGACAGATATCTACATTTTAGCAGTAGCAGACTTTTTTACTTTGAATGTTAATGCAAGCCAGTCTTTCTCCATGCCTGTACTCAAGGCCCAATCCTCCTTCATGGCAAAGCTTGAGCAGAGGAAGGGAGAGAGGCTTCATCATAAACATTTAAGCAAATGGTTAATTTTCCCAAATCAGGACCATAGACTTTAGGAAAGATTACTTGACCTAGAGTCAGCAACTTTTTCCACCAACACTAAAAATACCCTTGAATGAGCCATGGAAATACGATAGCTTAAACACTCAGCAGTACTTTAGGCTAGACAGTGGTTTATAATTATACGGCTTCCGTTCAGGGACCTGCCAAGGGGCCAGTCCCACACAGTCTTTATTTTAGTGAGGGCAGGGCTCTGCCAGCCCGAAGGTAAGGGGGGATAGACGGTATCTGCCTTTGCCTATCAGCAAAACCAGCCTCAACTCCTCCATCACATTCTCTGCCTGCAGCTTTTTAAAATCCAACAACAGCTCCTCTTAGAGTGTAAAAAAAAAAATCTGCTGAACACAAAGAGTAACAATTACCACAACAGCTGTATCCCTTATTTTTATAGTCATCTTTATGTGCTTTCATATTTAAATATCCAGTATATTGCAGTTCTCAGTGTTGCTAATGCTGAAGTACTGAGAAGTTGTTTGTGGGCTGATCCTGGAGGCTGGGGTACATGGACAGGGGAGATTTGGGATCCTGGGCACCACAAGACCAAATTTGGGATTTTGAATTAAACTATTTGAAGCAAGGCAAATGTCTTTTTTCCTTCTTCCAAATGAAAGCAAAGGTGTTGGAGCACAGCCTTGGAGAGCAGGAGGTATGGGGACAAACAGATGTTGCAAAGGAGAAGCAAAGCAACTTTTCCATTTCTGCCCACAAACCTCTGCTAATAGCAGCTACCAGGTCAGCATTTCATGTCAGATAAAAAGCATGTCCCCAGAGGAGGCAAGGGAATCATTCTGCACTACACCCCCCTTCCTCAGTGCACAGGCATGGGAGGATTGCACATGCAAAGCAGAAAGAGAAAGAAAAAAGATCACGGGGCATCTGAACAGGCAGTGGCTGCACACACAGGCAACACCAGTTGATCCCAGTCCCAGTGGGTAGATGCTGATGAGCATCCCCATAAACCCCAGCTGGGTTTTATGGTCCCCATAAACTGCAGCTGGGATTCCCTTAATCGGAGAAGGAGCACTACAGGTGGCAAATATATATACACAGAGAGACATTTTTTCTCTATCTATATACACAGAAATGAAGATCCGGGGAGATCAGGATGGGCTGCTCGGCAGGACTGCATTTGCCTGCTTTCCATCAGAGGGC
Organism: Strix uralensis; assembly: GCF_047716275.1. Classification (NCBI taxonomy): domain Eukaryota; kingdom Metazoa; phylum Chordata; class Aves; order Strigiformes; family Strigidae; genus Strix; species Strix uralensis. The sequence continues at coordinate 20,151,270 of NC_133985.1, forward strand.
AGTGGCAGCCCAGCCATCTTCACCACCCCCTGCACAGTCCAGCTCGTCTCATGACCACCTCCACACTCTGGAGGATGGGTGCTGCCCTTCCCTGTTTTGCAAGTGTCCCAAACCAAGGCCTGGCTGGGACCAGGTTTCCACAGGCTTCTCCTAGATGAGCCCAGCTGTGCCAAGATGAGCTCTTGCTCAATAGGTTTTCTGTAAGAAAAAAACATCCTCCCAAACCCAGCAACAGGACAAGAGCAGAGACAAGGCTACTGATGGAGAATCCACAGAGAGTGACCATTACCCTGGGACATGAGGGACATCTCAGGGCTGATGCACCGCAGCAGGGAGGAAGGAACACAGGACTGCGCAGTTCATCCCCCTTGCACCCGGCCATGCTGACCGGGACCTGGGACCCCAAAGAAATGACTTTCTGCAAGAGCCAAGAGGCAGCTGTACACAGTAAACTGCAGGGTTTAAAGCTGAGAATGGACTAAATTAAATACTGGGTGCAAAACCCTGCAAACTGCACCTCGCCTGGGCTCGGAGGGGCATCTCCTGGGAGAGCCTGGAGGCAGCTCTCCGTCGCGGGGGAAGCGCTGGAGAGGCAAGTGCGTTGTCCCGATCGCACGCAGCATCTTCAGTTGCTCACATTAACTAATAAAAAACCACTATGTGTTTCTACAGATTGAAGCAAGGCTTTTTGAGGAACCACAAAACCCGTCTTTTCCACAGGCTGAATGTTTCTAAACTATTTCCTGCAAAACTCTGCAATAAAGTCTCTCTCTAAATTACACTCATTAGTTAAATTAGGTTTCATTACCATCTTTTCCCTCAGTGCCCATTACACCAGCTGGATGCTGCATTTTAGGAATCCGTTACATGCTAACAACAAAAAATTTTTCTCTTAAAAAAATAAGAAATAATTAAAAAAAAGACACTTTGGTGATAAACTAGTTCATATTTCTTTAAAGGTCCACAGGTTATCAGAGAAGGGGAGGCAGATGAAACAGCTGCTTTTGGATACCAGAGTGCTCTCTAGAATGCCCTGTTCTTCCAATTTATTTTTTTTAATAAGCATAATTAACGGAAGCAATAAGTTTTTATCCACACAGACGGCTTTTTGACTAATTCAGGCTTTCTTTTATGCACTCAGCTGTCTCTAGGAAACACAGGCAACACAACCCAGCACAGCAAGAGGGAGAACGTGCTGGCACATGGGATTACAGCTCATCACCTCGTTGAATGGCTCGTGTGTGGCATTTGCCACTACCAAAAAAAAAAATAGAAGAAAAATAAGATGTTGATAATAGACATCTGCACTGCCATGCCTTGGGGCTTACTTCCCTTAATTTCATGTTAGAAATTAAACTAGAATCTTGCAACACCTGAATTTTTCCAAAACCTGACATTTAGGTAACCAAACTGCCCTCTCTTCTTCACTGCAATCTACCCATACCCAGGGATTTCACTCTATTGGAATCTGAAGGTCTTCTAAGAATATCTGGGTGTTTCAAGTTGTACTAACTGGTGAATAGAAGAAAATGAGAAGGCTTCTGTCTGTTGAGTAATTTCAGTAAAACAAAAACCAGAGCAGGCTGAGAGCTTCAACAAACCTGTGTTACCAAAAGCTTCAAAATTGAAGGGTGGGAGGGAGGAGCAAAGAGCATTTTCAGCATAACTTAGTTGGGAATTCACAGCCTTTAGAGCATCACCAAACTCAGTCATGCCCTGGTACTTGGTAAAACAGAAAGGAAACTATTACAGCTATTTGCATCCCTGACTTAACAGGGGGAAAAAAACCCCTTATATTGCTAAGTGACAGGCTGAGTCAAACACTTCCTCTTTAATGAAAACTTTATTAGATCCCAGCACAGTTACGATTTTGGAAATTGCTTTTAGTGAGTTTGATGAGTTTTGGAGCTAGGATTTAATGTCATTGTCTTTTAAATTTAATCTTATTTGAATTACATTTCATTTGATTGCACTGCCGTGCTTACTTGCGTATGAGGAGTTCAGCATTTTGCTACTTACTCACTCCTTTGCAAGCAAGACACCCACCTCCCCCAGTGTTACCCCCAAACACAGCACAGTGGGTGTTCATAAGTCACAGGGTATCCTGCAAAGCCTACAAAGCTACTGTGTTTGGGGGTTTTTTTGTGGGATATTTTCCCCTCCAGACATACATGCTATCGAGGCTCTGCAGCTACTGCTAAGGGGGGTTGCCTTTCCCACACACACATCTCACCTCTATTTCTCAGTGGCTCCCAGCACCATGTAAGATGAAGAAAAGCCCTGTCCTGCCTCACTTACCTCCCACATGGTTTCCTCATCTCCTCCCCAGTGAAGGAGCCCTTCATTGCTTGCACCACACAGGCTCTGCCCTCAGTTTTGTTCCCCCTGTCCTGCTTTAACTCTTTCACACACCTGCCATCAATGAAAAATTAAGTAACTGTCAATCACTTCCACCTTTCTGTGACTGGTTTTTCTGCCAAGAAAAAAGGAACCTTTGGCTACAGCTAGCAACAAGCAAAATGTGAAGAAATTGGTAGGTTATGTGCATTGCTTCACTTCTTGGAATGTTGTTCAGATACAGAATAAGGCTGTAACCCCCGTGAAATGCAGCGTGGTGGGCGCAGAGAAGGCGAGCAAAGCATCTGCTGCTCTTGCACCATTCACACAAAATCTACATTAATCACTCTTTACCTCCCTGATCTTTATCTCAGGGTGTAATGTAAAATGTCAGCAAATAATTTAGTCTTTACTATGTTTAATTCCCTCCATTAGTTCTGTAAAAACTTTTCAACTCATTTAGTAAAAGCCAAAAAAGGTCACGGAGGGGTGCAGGGAGCCATGCCTTGCAGACCTTAGCAGTCTTCCCATCCTCCACACACCAGAGGCAGCTAGGCAGTAGTTTATTAAAAGACCCTGGAGAAACCAATACCCAACCTGGGAATCCAGATTTCCAAAAAGCTCTTAACCCAAATTTCCCAGTGTGACAAAAGACTAGGTGCACATTTTCTATAGTCTACATGGCCAAGTGTATTGTTGACACCACTAATTTAGGACATGAGCAGAAGTTCTCTCTTGTGCATCAGAGAAGTATCAGAGATGTCATGGGCTGACAGCCAAGGGACCTTATTGCTGTGTTTGAAGAATGCCCTTGAAGCTGGTGGGTTTTCCTGTTGCATCTCACCATGGTACATTCACCTCTGCTGCACTAAACTGAGCGTGCAGCTTGAAACTGAGAAAGTATCTGGCCTTCAGGATATTTATAAGTAACAGAATTAGGAAAAAAAGCTAATTTTCTGAGCTTCTGAGGAAATGCACAGGATTACTTCACTCATTCTTTTCTCCTTTGACCTTGATTGGTAGGTCTCTAACAAAATTAGCAATTAACAAAATGAATTTAAGATAATGCAATTTTATCTGGATTAGTTTAGCTGAGCCCTGGGCACAAGCATTGCACAGAGAGCTTGATACTGTCATATTTTTTCCTACATATTCTGTCTAAACATATTGTTTCAAAATGTTACTGTCAAAGAGAGTCTTCCCCTCTCTACATAAAACATCTGATGAGCAGGAAGACATTAAACCAGGCGTGTTTCTTCTGAAGAAAAAAACCACGCAGGGATTCAAATGGGGGTGTGGGAAGGCAGCGGCAGGTTTAAAACCCCTCATGTAGCAGGACCAGCACGACTCTCCTCCTTGTCTTGCTGATTTGCACTGGGTTGTCTGGAGCTGAAACATCTCACACGGTCTCCACCAGGCTGTGAAGCTCACTCCAGCCAGGATGCAGCTGGGTTCCATTGTTGGCTCTGCCCAAGCCAAGTTATTACCCTGTCACTGTTACTGTATGACAGACGTAAGTGACGCAGGTGGATGACACTTCACTGGGAGCGGGGAAAGGAGAAGGCAGCACGTGTGTCTTGAAGACATTCTGATGGGATCACTTTCTTTTCCTGTGAAACACAACTTCTGTTCAGTGGCATGATGTTTCCATCTCCTTCACCAGCAGCTGATATTTCCATCTCCGGAAAAGATGCATTTTGAATCCTATGCAGCAGAACCACTCTTGGTGCTGTTTTGGGAGGTAAGGCCAGTCACCCACCTAGTGCCATGGAAGAGAGACCAAGGGCACAGCATCCTGCCTGAGAGCCACAACCTGAAGCCATATCTAACCTGGGCTCTCAATTTTAATTGCACAGAGAAACAAAATGGTCAGTGGCTCCCAGTGACACAGACCAGGCGGCCAAAGAGCCAAGAAGACAAACAACTTCCAGCTCCTGGCTGTAAACCAAGGCATTGCGTTCCCTCCCTTCCCAGAAACAACACTCGAGGTGGCCTTGTTCGTGCTCCAGTGTTCTCTACTTCTTCAATTTCCTGTAATTTTGCTCAGCCACAATATTATAGGGTTTATAACATTTTCCGTTCAGGCACAGTGAAGATTGTAAACATGTGTCTCTCCCACTGTTAACGCTGAAGGTTCACCATCAGCAACATGGCAATATCTGCGATGCACTGAGGAAACTGGCAAATAAAAATGGGGTGCAAGGGTCTCATTTCAGATTTTTCCAGCATGAGGTTGGGTGTGATGCATGGCACAGAGCTGTGTCCACCTGGCTGAACTTCTTTCCATGAAGAAACAGCCATGGTGGGAGGGCAAGGTATCTATCTGCCCAGCTATTTTTTAAAGTTCATTTGAGCACTATTCCCCTTCTCCACCCAAGTTGTCTTGCTAAACTTCAGGATTATGCAACAGGCAGGAATAGTCACAAATTGTCCTTAAAATTTGGGTTTATTATTCACAGTTTTGTTGTAAACAAAACAAAAAAAAACCACATAGCTGCTATTGCTAAATAAGTTGGAGCCTGTACACCACCAATTAGCCAGGCTGGTGGTACACCTCGAGGGCTGCTGTCAGTTCTTGCTGTTGGCCTGAATCTGCAAGCAAAAGAACCGAGGCCACATGAATTTTCTGATTGGCTGGAAAAATTTGGATACAGCCTCTGTTGGGATGTATAAATAGAAAGCAAAGTATTTTAGACCTTTCACTTTGAAAGCAGAGCTCTCAAGGCACATGAAAATGCACCGAGTCACAGCAGTCATCCTTGCGATTGCGATCTCCAGTGGTGAGTTAGCTGAATTTTAGTAAACATTCCTCATTGTAACCTGTCTTCTTTTTCTTTCTCTGTTTTTCGGGGTTTTTTTTCTTTTTTTAATGAAGGTTATCTGTAAGGATTTAGGAACTGATTTGTTCCCTGCCATTTTTTGCTTTTGAAAATAACTCCTCTCGCATCACATAGAAACCTCCAAGGAAAAATCCTTTTTAGGAATGGTAAAGAGTTGTGGCAAAATTTTGTTGGGAGTAATAATGTTGACTGAGTAAGAAAGAATCAGCTGAGGCATATCAATTACTAAACAGCATGCATGCTTTCTTAAAAGCCTTTTACTTAAAGATCAGCCCACTGAGCATAAAGTGTTCCCAGAGATGTTTCTGTGTTTAATGTCATCACTTTTGATTTCACAAAGAATACACAGTTCATTAAAATAAATGAAGACTACCTAGAAGAAAGGGCTGTTTTGCTTGGGGAAGGCATTAGAGATTTCCTGCACCCTTTTAGCACCAGATCTTCAGTGTCAGCACATCATTTCCCCTGTTTGTGTATATTCTCAGAGCCCAACAGGGATGGTGCCAGCCGAGCTGTTCCCACAGGCGAATAAACCCTCAACTCGTTGCTTCTTGCTAGACCAGCCCCGTTCTTCCTAAAGCATCCCATGGGAAACCCCAGTAGTTTTGGTGGGGGGAGCAGGGCTGTTAGAGGCTTGTAGAAGTTACCAAGATGGGGGTTGCCTTTCCCCCCTTCTCCCCTAGAAATGTCTTTCAGACATCGCCGGTGCCGTAGGATCGTTGCCGTGACCATAGGACCAGCATGGCTTTGATTGTGGGTGATGTTAGCTGGAGTCTGGAATAAAAAATATGAGGATGCTACTCTACTGGCTGCTACTTTGAAAGAGTAATATAGAAACATTGGGAGATAGAAAATGCAATTAGTAAAAGGTAGATGACAGCCTGTATTTTTGACTGGATCCCACATTAGGGAATAGGAAAGGGACTTGGTGGGTCTCTCAGCCCTGTTTTGTACAGCTACAGCTTGGTATCCCGAGATCCTGGGTGGCTCAGGTCACCTTCCAGGCAGAGCCACCCCATGGCTCCAGCCCCACACCTGCCATGCGAACACAGCACAGCACGTCTGCCCTGGGCCATGGGAGAGATGGTCACCCCACGATGTCCCCTCCAGATCTATTTGTTCTGCATATTACTTTGAAGTCACTGTTTTAAGTACCCTCAAACATCGCTGGGCAAAGCATAAAACAACAACAAAAAAGCTGCTTCACTGCATCCCTAAAATTAACTTGCATTAAAAGATTAACAACTTTCCCTGAAGCCTGATCCATCGTTACAGCGAAGTCCAAAGGGATCTTGCTACTGATTAAACAACACGGGCTGGGAAATCCCCTTTCTAGCTTCTGGGTTTCATCATCTGTTCTTCTCTTTTTTTCTTTTCTAGCTACTGCAGCACAATGGGCGAATATCTGCTCGAGTCAACCTGCAAACAAAATCAGAGGCTGCGACTCCCAGGGCTGTGGTGGATACAATGACCCCAGGTCCTGGGCTGGGATGACGGGAGATGGTTGTGCTTGAAACTTTCTTAAAATAAAAATAAGCATGAAAAGATGGGCGAGAGGAGGGTTTCTAGCTGGCAAGGTGCTTCACCGCGGGCTAACCCGCCTTGCTCTTCTTCTTCAGAGGAGGGAGGAAGCACAGGGGAGTGGATGTGGTGTGTGAGGACGGCGCGGTGGTGTACGCACCCTTCACGGGGATGATCAACAAACAAGCCAGGCCCTACGGAAACGGCAACGCCATCGACAATGGAGTCCAGCTTTCAGGATCAGGTACCAGAGCTGAAAGACATGCGGCTTGCTAAGCCTGATTGCAAAACGCTCCCATTTGTTTATAGAGCTTTAAACTGAGCCAAAAATCATGAACCAACCCAGACTGCTGTGCACTTGCACATCCAAGTGAAAACTGCACCTTTGAAATCCAGGTTCTGTTAATGCAGGAAAATGGATTGAAAGGATTACAGCATTTCACCTCTATTAAAAAAGGCAAAGGATGAAGCTGGTCCCTTTGCACATTTTGGATAATTAAGGGAACAGCCTCTGACTTGCTCATGGAGTTTTACCCACCTTTATCCCCTTCCCCACCCTCCTCCATATTAATTTATTTATTTTCCTATTCTCTCTTCTTGATACTATAGGAGCATCACACCATTTTCTAAAACTTTTTCTGCTGCTGAATCTCTTACCATTTTATTGTAATTTGTATTTTGCTACTGAACATTATGACTTTGTCAGGCTTTTAAACCATTTCATAGCAGCAACCGTTTCCCCTTCTCCTCTCTCCCCTGTTAACAGGATTCTGCATTAAGATGTTTTACATCAAACCCGTGAAGTACAGCGGCCCCATCAAGAGGGGAGAGAAAATCGGCGTCGTGCTGCCCATGCAAAGGGTCTACCAAGGAATTATATCCCATGTCCATATCCAGAACTGTGACTTAACAGATCCTACTTCCAATCTGTAAACAGGTGGCTGCACATCAGGAGCAAAGCTTTCAGCCCCTCACTTGTGTATTCATTAAATTGCTTAGGCATAGGTAGAAGCCACTGAGCCTCAAACAGTTGTTCTACCTGAAAAGTATCCAAGAACAAAATGCTGGTGGTTGTCTGAACAGAAACAGACTCAGAGTAAGGTATAACACATGCATTAAAGCTGTTATCATGTCCTGCCCATCCCTGCACTGGTGGATGAGGGCTGAAGCGGTGGGGACCGGACGAGTGGCTGGGAGGAGGTGGATCCTCGATCCTCAGCACTACGGTGAGCTGTGCTGCAGCTCACTCGTCTTGGACTCCTCTGCTCTCTTTGCAGCCAAACACAAAGATTTCTTCAATAAGCCAGAAATTTCACTTGTGCTTGCACATGGAAAATCACATTATTAAAGGGCTGCTTCTCTACAAATTGCTTTGAATTTCTTTGGTGCTGTCACAGAGTTTGGGCTGGGTTCTGCTTTTTTAATGCAGCTGGGGAGAAAAAAACCTGTGTAAAGCTGAAACCCAAATCTTTCCTGGGGCCCATCACCAAAAACATAAACCAACATTAATGAAGTAACTCATTCCTCTTCCCCAGACTCCTGCTTCAGGATTGCCTTGGCACACCCAGGTTTCTTTTTGTCCAAGTGAGGCATTTCTTTCCATTAGTAAAATCAGCTGAAAACTTTCCCGGGACAACAAGCTCTTGTTAACAGGACAGGGTTCTTCAGGCCAAGGCTACCAATGTGCTACTGGGAGTCTCAAGTGCTCTACAAGTGCTGCAGGCTCACGTATTTACCAACCCAACTGCAGCCTCAGCTAAGCAGGGAAGCTGCTTCAGTGGGAGCTGCTTCTGTCCTGACAGCAGATTTGGTTTTTCTGAGAAACTACAGAAAGTTATTCCCCACATCTGTGAAAAGCACTTAACCTGCTGTGTCCCATTCACCTTCCCCAGCAACCACTTTCATTTTGCCATGAATGAAAAATCAGCACGTCCGTATAAATATACAGCCCAAATCTGCAGGGGCAGATAGCAACCAGACATTGAAGGCAAGTCAATGCAGTTGAGTTTGCTGTGAAAAAAACCTTTTCCTTACACTGAAAGCAGAAATATTTCAGCAAAAGTCCACAGTGTTCTCCAGTTTTAGCCAATTTTTAAAATTTTTGGCGTGAAGGTGGTTGCCTACAGAAAAGACTCCCACTTAAGTTTCTCTTGGTTAAAATCCCAGGTTTTAACCCAGTTATCAGCTTCTCAGATTTGAAAAGGGAAGTTCTCAACCAAGCCCCCACTTCTCCATCCAAATCCTAAGGAAAGACCAAGCTGACCTTGCTGACTGAGCAGAACTCTGAGCCTCCAGCCAACACACCAGCTTTGCTCCTCTACAAGCAACATTTTCACCTATACGTTAATGACAACAGCTCAGCACTTTTCTGGTGTGTCCCCACAGACTGGTTTCACAAACCTTTTCAGGCAGCTATTATTCAATCTGAATTTTTCCAGCAGCACAGGGAAGGGCAGTGCTTTGGTGCAGGGACGCAGGATGCTCCTGCAGCTGCCTGACAAAGGTACAGGGCAAATGCTAAAACTTCCAGTTTTAGCTGAGGCTGTCATCCAGCAGCAGAGAAGAAACAGTAAATAGCACTTTCTATTTTAGGTTACAGAGCAGTTGGGGTAAACAGTGTAAGTAAATCCAGCTTTATCTTTTCAGTCTAGTAAAAGAAAATAACAGGCAGTAAAGGGAAAGTACAATTTGTAGCTGACTGTGAAGCAAATAAAGGGCTGGCAAAATACACGGTTCTAAAAATATTCCAGGTGAGGGGAAAGGGTGCTGAGGGAAGTAACAGGGGCAACTAGGCTTCTCAGGAAAGAGCAAACTCAGGCCATGCAGAATTGCTTTGTTTCTGCACCAGTTCTGCAGGGATCCTCTTCCTCGCTATCCCTCTTATTTCATAAGTTTGTACCACAAGGTCTCAAACGAACTGCCTAAGGCTGCAACCCAAAACTGTGCTATACCCTTCTATTTCCCTGAGCATTAACAGACTTTTGGGGGATTCAGCCAGAGGTTTGTTCTCCTCGTGAGATAGGTCATAGGTAGCAAAAAGATTCTGTGTTCCTCATTCGTCCTCATTAAAACCTGCCTAACTCAGGCTTAGCAAGTATGTTAATAAAGGCACAATAAATTCGAGATGGAGTCTTCAATCAGAATTGTGCACCAGCACAACTTCAGCTTCAGCTCATACTCAGCAAAGAAGAAAGGCAGCAGACTCAGATCTCCTACAGCCTGCTAGCTGCTTAAAACATGACGTGCCCACCCATACCTTTTGGCTGATCAGCTAGCGCAACCTGCTGATTTTCCAGCGATACTACAGTATAAGCAGTGTACGTAAATCTTAATTAATCGTTGTGGCAAAATTCCTCTTATCTCAGCATCATCAAGTGATCAGAAGCCTGAATAAATAGCAATGTGCAATTTGTTTTACGCTGTGCCAGCTTGATTTTCATCATGAAAGCCTGTGCTGCTAATTGCACAAGTAAATCCTTCTACAGTTAATTTTTAACACATATTTTGTTTTATAATGATTAGTGCAAAGAATAGTATTCAATTTTCAGAGAAATTCTTTAATAAGATATTGTACACAGATCAGCTGGGAGATGAATGCTCGGCCTTGACTTGTTCCCACACTGAACATGCCAGGCTAGCCAAGGACAAAGCCAGTTGTTCGGTAAGATATAGCTAGGAAGAGGATTTATCTTTTCAATTGCCTTCTCACAAGCCTGGCAAACCTACAGTTATGATACTGTAACATTACCAAGAAATAAGATGTGCAGCTCTCATTTATCCAATTCACTGGGGCTGCAGCCCCACAGAGGTTGCGAAGAGGAAGGGCTTTATGGACCAATTCATCAGGCTTTGGACGCTGGTTGAACCCTACTGAGCTGAAACATGTGTAAAGGAAATGATGGAGAAACCAGCCCTCGCTGGTGGGCAACCAAAGGAGGATGGCAGCACAGCCGGAAGGGAACCGCAGGCCTTGCCTGGGCGGTTGGATTTGCTCTGGCTCAGGGTTTGGCCCTGGCTTTTGCTGATGTTTCTGTTCAAAGGTTCTACTACCATTGCCCAGGTGTCTCTCTCAGTTTTCTGGCATTTTCTTCCAAAAGCCTTATTCCATCATTTCACCATCTGACTTTTCTCATTAAGAGATAATGTTAAGATAATTAATATGTTAAGAGGGCCTAGTCTAACATTTTCAAGGTTTATAGACACATACGTGGCAGGTACCATCTATCCAAAGCCCTGGTAAGTGGCAGTGGGCCCTCCTGAAACACTACATAATTTACACAGCAGAGCTGCAGTATCTTTGGAAAGGCTGAACAGCAAAGTAGGGGTTTCTCCTGGGCAGCACCAGGCTTAACTCATTCCCTGCCTGTCGATACCAGCCCAAACACTCACATATGCCCAATGCACTCTTATTCAGTCCATAAGTCCACCTTGAAGGGACTTACACAGCCAGAGAAGTTACTTCTGATGTAAAAGGAGCGAAATGGGGAACTCGCACCGTTCATGCAAGAGAAAGAAGTCAGCATTTCCCAAGCCAGCCCACCTGCTCTCGGCGTGCCACACGCTGGCTCCTCTCCATCCCCTTGCCCGCTCCCCACCGCAGGGAAGGAAATGCTGCAACTGCAGCTCCTGGGGGCTGTGCAACGCCGGCCCGTTGTTCCATATCCTCCTGTTCGTGTGTGCTAAGCGGCCAATTCGTGCCTTTCACAACTGCATCTACCAACTGTTCTATTAACATCTCCGTTGCCCAACACAGGAATCCCACCAACTTTGGTTCAGAGCTTCCTCATGCCCAAGGGGAGAGATCTGCACCCTCCAGCTCACCCAGGACAGATGGGGAACGCACTGAGAAATCTCAACTGCAATATCATACACTTGAAAACTGTTTTATTAAGAATATTTTACCAGAAGTGCATTAGATATATTATTGTAGCAAATGACATTTTGACATGCTTTAGAAAGAACAGAGCAAGATACAATGCTGTTAAAATCTCTTACAGAGAAAATATAAAAATTGTACACAGCTACGAGCAATTTGGAGTCAGCTCTGTAACACAAATGAGATGGAAAAAGTTGTAAAGAGCAGGTAGCTTAGAGCCATTTTACAAAGTACCAGACTGCAAAACAGGACTCAGAGGAAAGCTTCTACAGTGCACCTATAACACAGTTGTACTTCTCTCCTCGTGCCTACCGGCTTGGCTGGCTTTACACCCAGCCTTTCCTTCACAAGACTTTGTAAAGTAGATCGAGGCGCTGCAATTACTTCCTTGTTAAAATTAGGAGCATATGAGTTCACAAAAGTCTATAAAAATCATTAGTTTTTCAAGGCAGGTCTGCCCCAGGTAAAATTTATATAATGAGATCTTTAAAACTCTACTAGTGCGAACTAGCAGTCAGAAATAAATCAGAAATAAAATCTAGTTGAGAGAGACCATTATTGCAGAAACCCCTCTGGAGACCCCTTGACTGGGAATGGTCAGGCACCACCCAAATAAAGTCTTTATTTTTAAATGGCTTTGTTTCCAGCAGGGGAAAAAAGCTTACAGCAGCTAGTACCAAGCTAGCCAAGCTCAGAAATACTTTAGTACCTCTATGCAATGAAATCTTCACTGAAAGATGCCACCCATACCACCTCCCTTGCTGATTCTCTCTGCTACAGAGAGCTGAGGGGGTTTGCAGAGATCTTGTGCCAAATGAAGGTGAACAAGCCTGCAAAGCTGGAAGGAACATTACACGAGCTCTCCCAGCTCGTAGCAACAAAGGCTGCTTTTGGCAAGGGTCCCACAAACCCACACACCCCATCTTTCACTTCAGGGGTAAGCAGCATCCCCAAATCCTGAACACCCACCGAGGAGCTCTTACCAGCACCTTGTGTCATTTGTAAGCCTAAACTCCATTATATTGAGCAAATTACAACAAGAAGTCCCATAAAAACTAGACTTGAGGGGACATAATGTTTATATAAATATTTGTTTGGTGGCTACAAGTGTGAAAACCAGCAGTTCTTTCTGGCAGTATGGGGGGAAGAAGCAGCAAGGGTAAAATCAGCAAAGCTACTTATAATAACCCCAGGGAGGCCTAAAAGATTGTTTGGGGGTTAAGTAGTGGCTGTAAAAAAAGCTTGGAACCACAAGCAAAAAATTTGTCTCCAGCTGCTTGTTCCATGGAGATTTTCAGAAAACACAATGTACAGATGCTCTTTTAAACTAGAAATGAGGCAGACACATCTGCTTCTCCTCTGAATAAAACCTGCAGGACTTCCAGAGGTTTCTGTAACTTGGAATATCAGATAGTTTATGGGAAAGCACCATGACTCATTTTAATTTCCTATTAACTAAGACAGGTCCGTAAAGAAAATCTAATGCTTTTCTGTAAGTAGTGCAGAAAAATCACACTGAAGGATTAAACAGACACTAAGGACCCTGCTTAGTAGTACAATAGCTGAAATCAAGCAGATACTAAATGAATCATTTTAAAACCTAGAATGTTTTAACTCCATGTCGGTTATGTCATGCAACTTGGGTTTCCAGCTGTTTGTTTCAGAACTTGAAGATGTTTTAGTAAGAATTTAGTTGTTAAAACCTAGGGTTTCAGTGAAAAGACTTCATGGATTTAAGTCCAGCCTAGGTGATAATTTTAGCTGAACAGGAAAAAAGACGTTTCCATGCAAAGGCATCTGTATTTCTTCGCTTAAGTGTATACTCATGGTACACCAAGCATTACACTTCATGTGTTCTCTGTCACTCTGTTAGAAAGCACTGATGGGCACATACACCTGGGGAGGAGGCACTGGAACGAGCAGTAAAGGACAAACTGGTTACATCCACAGTGGAGTTTTGCCCATCTTTTCCCTTCAACTCAACCCTCTGGGCCATGTTCTTGGTTCCTACCATTTTTGGCCTAAGGGTGCTCTTGCTTCAGAAGGGGTAAGAAAAGGTATTAAGAAACAGTTCAACCAGAGCTTCCTGAAATGTGGGATTATTCGTTTCCATCTGTTACTGTGTGCTAAGAGACCAATTATTCTATCCCTCTTTCCCAACCAGCTCTAACAACTGTTAGAGTTTCTAGACATCTTCAGTGCCTAATATGGCAACACCATCTGCCCGGAGCTGTAATACTTTGCTCAAGACTGATTGGCCAAGACTTGGGCTTTCAAAAACACATAAATACCCCAGGCAGCTACTGCTCAACGTCTTTGATTCGATCAAAGAACACCAGTGAAACTGCCACAAAATGACAGCTCTCACGCTGATCGCCCTGGTCAGCTTGGCGTCCACTGGTGAGTTGAGATTGCTATATTGCAGTTGGTCTTGATGGGTTTTAGGCAGAGACTAAGGAATTATTGAAATTTGCTCAAACATAAATAATGCTAAGTTTTTTCAATCTAGTTTTATGAGGAATTATGGTAACGTGCACAGTTATGACTTATAAAATAGGCAATTAGGTGTGTATAGTCTTATATTGAAGTGTTTAGAGGTTTCATAAAGTGAAAGTAGTTTGACTTGTTTCACAAACTAATATTATCTACAGCTTTGCTTCTAGTGTGTGTACCTTAAAATAAGACCTCAAGAAAAAGGAATCAAATTATATAGCAGGTTGTCCAATGTTCTTCTACCTACAGTTTCTGAAATTAACTCCCATGAGCTCACGTCTTCCACTTTAAACAGCCTATTTTGCACCTTAACACTTTCTGTTGTACCGCACTAAGAACATGGTTGAATTTTCCCTGTTTTCCCCTTTTGCATGCAAAGTTTTTGCCAATCAGTTGGACGCACACCCGCCCCAACACCAACACAGACACTGGGCACCGATCTGCGCGGGAAATCCCACCAACAAAATCCGGGGCTGCGATAAATACGGCTGTGGCCAATACGGCGCCGACAGGTAACGCAGTGGGGTTTGCTGTTGCTTTTCTAAATGAGATGTTCACACAGGAGAAAGAGTAGAGTTTAACCAGAGTTGAGACTTAGAATGAGAAAAGATGGTTGTCTGTGGGAAACTCTTACCCATTTTTGGGATGTTACTTGGCAACCTCGCAAAAGTGCAGTAATACCACTGCTACTAACTGATGCATGGGGGAAGAAGTGAGACCATTACATGAATTAGCAGCCAGAGGAAAGGAAATGGAAAGTATTTCAAGGATTTGTCATTTATTCCTGTTGCTTATAGACAAGATATTTAGCTAAGATTCAGCAACAGCTTACAGGAAGCTAAGCAGATCGATTTACATGAGCTAAAGGTCTGCCAGCATCGTTGTCTTTAAGTAGGCACCTCATAACAGAGCAGGTTTTATTTCCCCCAAAAATGCTTGTACTCCTGCCCTCCCTGCATTTTCCTGTCGTCTCTCGCCAGGAGCTATAAGAAGTGTCCATCCTTATCATGCAACTTCTGAATTTCTAAATTAAAAAGTGCCAAATATAAGATTCTATTTTACACCAGCACAGAGGTATTTTGGGTTAAACAGGGGTACTTTTCTATAACACCTTGAAATATGCCATGAACTTAGGAAAATTAAAGATACACTTAAAATTGGAAATCTCATCCTCCTTTAAAGAAGGTTAGAGTAATATGAACATTTTGCAATTAAAAAAAAGATGGATCAAAGCCACTATTTCTGTCCAATTTCATTGCAGATGCAAAAACGTTGTTAGACAAGCTGCAGGTATCATACTGTGTTAACTGATCTATCTACACATAATGTTAAGCCTGACAGAGTTCTCCAATTACATATTTATGTTTTCAGGCACAGTGGTAAGGGAAAGCATGTGGGTGTGGATGTCATCTGCGCGGACGGAGCGACAGTGTACGCTCCTTTCAGTGGCCAGCTCTCTGGACCCATTCGATTCTTTCATAACGGGAACGCCATCGATGATGGAGTCCAAATCAAAGGACCAGGCAAGTAGTAACAGCAGAAATGTGTGAGGCCTGCACAGGCAATCACTCTACTTGAGTAGAGTTTCTGTGGCTCTTCAATTCAAGCGGTGTTGATTACACCCTGTCTCGTTCCTACACTGAAGCACAACTAGACTGCTGCACCAGCAGGATGCAGTCTTTTCCCTATGCTTTTCTTGGAGAGGAGGGAAGAAGGGATTTGAAAAACAGGTAGTAGAAAAATAACCACCCCAAATGAAAGAAAAAACAAACCCAAACAGTAAAAATAAGGTGTGAGAAATATGCCCTCAATTTTGTTAAGAGGATATTTTCCTTTCCCTATTTTTCAATTCCCTCTTTTCCTGTTTTCCATAACAATCCAGGTAATTTTGATTTCAGGATCGTTGGTACCTTGACTACATTTTTGCTTCATCATTAGAGTCTCCAGTAAGAGGCTAGCACAGACTGGTTTTTGCTCACCCAAGACCAGAGGCAGCTGATGTTTCCTGACCTCGCTTCCTCTCCCATCTCTTCCAGATTACTGTGTAAAGCTCGTCTGTATTCACCCCATCCGGTACCACGGCCAAATCCAGAGAGGGCAACTCCTCGGGAAAATGCTGCCAATGCAAAGAGTATTTCCTGGCATTGTCTCTCACATTCACGTGGAGAACTGCGACCGCTCTGATCCCACTCATCTGCTTAAACCTGGTAAAACACACACACACATCCCCCAAGTAGTATAATGAATGAAAATTAAGTTATTAATTAATTTCAAATAAGGACAACAATATCGAATAGCAATAGTCCGTAGGTTCTCCCTGACAGCAACAGCTGGAAGGAAGAAAACACACGTTATAAACACAGCGTAACAGGACTGCAGACAGTGTTACAGGAAGGACAATATATCAGCTTATCAAGTTGTGTTTCTCACCCCTCCAAGACACAGCAGCACCAAGTCTCAGCAGTAGAATGAGTCAGGCATCTCTTCTGTTTGTACCCTGTCAATTATTAGCAATGTTTTCAGTAACGCATCTTAGCGGACTTTGGGATGATTCTTTGCAAATACAAATATTACACTGGTAGTAACGGAGAAGAGGACTTGAGGAGTCCAGTCCCATCAGCCTGGGCATGGAATAAGAAACTACATTGAGTCTTTTCCTATCCCTCAGTACACTCTAGAAACCATGACACTCTTTGAATTTTTGTCTTTACAGCATATTTCTTATATGAAATAATCCTAATCTAGAAACATCACAATCCAGTCTTAAGTGTACATTCTATTTACATTCATTTTATTTCCTAAAGGATGACAAATTTTGTGGAGGAGACATCCAACTACATGCGTTGGGTGTAATTCCAGTATGTTCCTACCTAACTAAAATTAAAACACAGTAGTTACAAACATGCAACACTTAAAACAGAACCTAAGGTTAACTTTGATGTGCTGTGTTTCTGTATTTCCAAGTTGTTCCACCATTCCCACAACAAGACAGACGCTGGGCAACAGTGTGCTCCGGGAATCCTACAAACGAGATAAGAGGCTGTGATAAATATGGCTGCGGATACTACGGAGCTCCAAGGTAGCGTAAGTGGAATACGTGGCGATTTGTTGCTGCTCCACTGAAATAGAGTTGAACTCTGTTTAAGCCATTTCAGAATTACAGCTTAGAAGGTTTAGGCTGGACATGAGGCAACACTTTCACTACAAGGGGTAATGCAGCACCAGGCTGCCCACATTGTTCAATAAAACCTTCGTGCTTGGAGGTTTTTACGACTCAGACTAAGCTGTGCCAGACCTGACCTGGTGTTGGGAAGAGTCTTGACTCAAGTGGAAGGTTAGACTTGATGTCTTCCACAGGTACCTGCCAACCAACATTTCTGTGACTCTAGAGATTTATTTAAAGGCTTGGAAGAAAGGCTTTTTTTTTTTTTTCTCCAATTCACAAAACCCCAACCCTAACTGTACATGGCATTACATCTGCACCAAAAAGCTTTTATAGACTCTTCAGCCAGTCAACTATGTCAACACTGTCCCAACACAAACCACCCATTCCCAGACCTTGAAGCATGCTAACTCATCTATCTCTGTACGTTAGGCCTGACAAGAGACTTCTCTAATTACACGTTTGTTTTCAGACGCAACGGTAAAGGAAAGCACACAGGTGTGGATGTCATCTGTGCTGATGGAGCAACCGTTTATGCTCCCTTTTCTGGCACACTCTCTGGACCCATTAAATTCTTCCACAACGGAAACGCCATTGATGATGGAGTTCAAATCCGTGGAGCAGGTAAATAGCTATTTTTCATTTGTCTTGAGGTCATATAAGATGTACCTTGCCGCTAGCCAAGTAGTTAAGCAAGGTACATGTTTTGAAATGCTGCATCTTCTATCCACTTACATGCAGAAATTTTTGCTCCTATGTTAAAATGCAAATAACTGAGTTCTGTAGGATGCCTTATCTTTACCACAGCAGGAATTCCTACCTTCTCCCTGTCTCCCATCTTCCCTCCTCCACCAAGCCAACTCCAACCACTGTCTCTATTTTTTATGACCACAGTGTTATTGCTTATTTAATATTTCCACTATTGCTATCTCAGTGGAAAAGACAAGACAGAAAATGTATTTCTGAAATAGAATTAGTACATGTTTTCCCTCCTCTTGTTTTCACCAGAATTCTGCGTAAAACTGGTCTGCATCCATCCGATCAGATACAGCGGTACAATTTCTAAGGGACAAGTCCTTGGGAGAATGTTGCCAATGCAAAGAGTATTTCCTGGGATCACATCTCATATTCACGTTGAGAACTGCGATCGCTCAGATCCTACCGGCAATCTCGAAAGGGGGAAAGGGCAAAGAGTGTGAAATGGGAATGTGGTAAATTCCAAATAAATTCATCTCAGCATCCAAAAGTTGTTTTTTCTTCTCATGAACAATAACAATTTATATTACTACTGATTCAATACTTTGAGCCTTAATAATATTGCAAGGTGCTAACATTAATATACGTTCCAGATACAGATTAGGGACTGGTTTTTAAGTACCTGTAGTTGTTGTCAACATTGTATCTTAGCCTAATTGAAGAACTTTACACGGCAAACAAGATTACTTTAGATTTTGAAGGCACCTGAACTGAGGAAAACTAGAGGGAAATTTATTGAAACACTCCCCAAGGCATAAAAGATGCTGTTTGGAGTTGTCATACCAGAACAACCAGTGTCTCCCTTGCATGGCAAAAGGGACTCCAGACAAGGAAAAGAGATTCAAGTTTTTGTTGGAATTTGCATATACAAGAGAACTGGGAAATTAGCAACAGCTAATTACAAGCTTTCTCAAAGAGTCTGAAAAATCAGTGAGCATGAACACTAGCTCACCCCCTCACACGGCAGAAAGGGTGCATTACTGTTAGCTTCTCACTGTAATGTGGACTTTTTAGTGACCCTACAAACCTCCTTAGTGTATCCAGTCTAAATTCTGTACTTCATTTTGAGGGTTTCAGTTACTCTAACAAACTGTGTTATTGCCTTATACACTTTAGAGATGGGGTTTTAGAGCACCTTTGCAGGGCAGCAAAACTAGGAAAAAACAGTAAAATAGACAAGAGTTGCCTTAGCTAGGACAGGGCAGAGCTCTGAAGCAGAGGCTACTCAAGGGATAGGAGGAAGTATAGGCAGCAGGCAGCTGCCTACAGGTTCTTGCCAAGTGCAATACCTCCACTGCAGTGATTCAGGAAAACCAACTTAAGAAGGAAAAGAACTGATGCTGCTTTACTCAGGGCAGTGTTTTGACACTCCTCCCCAAAGCACAATGTATCACAGCATCGACACATGACACTGAACAAATCTGACGCTAAAACTACAAAATTAACATTAACCTAATGTCAGAAGTTACGTTTCAATTAAAATGAGCTCCTCACAATACCAGTGAAGAATCAGTATTTCGCATTGAGACTGATGTATCAATTTTCTTGGCGTTTAGTTATAAACTCAAGTATCAATTGGTCCTACTTGTAAGATCAGTCAGCAGAACAAATGCACAAAAAAAATATCGCATCAGAAATCACAATATTAATAAACGCAGGCCCATTCTTCTAGAAGCTTAGAGCTGGAGCAAGCCAACACTCATGGCTTCATGGAAAAGCTGCTTTAGTAAGAGGGACAGAAAAAGGGACAATATTCAAAGCATTTTCAGAGTTTCCTCCTGAACTGTATTTCTGTACACATCCACCAGTGTCTGATACTTCATTAATGCTGCTTCGTCGGCCAGAGAGACAGCAAGGACTCCAGGACTTGCCAACCACCTATAAGATGTGTCCACTTGCCATTTTACAGTTTCAGCATGTCAAAAATCCTCAGGTTTGAGGCACAAACATAAAATGACAATGACTAATTTGCTGTAATCCAAGAGTTAAACATTCCCCCTGCCTCTCCCCAGGTTTGTCAAGGATATGGTTTCTAACAGGACAGACCTCTGCCTAACAGGATGTGGTGCAACAGATGGGTAAGAATCTAGTATCAGTGCACATATTAAATCACTTTATTACATTTAAAGCAAACCACACATCTTAAACCAAGTACTGTTTAGAAACATTACAGTCTTTTGTTGAAAAGACAATTATAATCCCCTTGATCACAGAAGCGAGCGCTTGGGTAAACGGTGCTAGTAACCAGTCAGATGCTCCTTAACTGTGCAAGAGGTAATAATTCATTACTGATTGAGACAGGCTTTATATGTTACCTTAAATCCTTCAGCTTGCAACTGGGAATAAGTCTGTCCAAGACAACAGTGGCTTAACCCCTTAGTTGTTATTTCTGCAGTAAAGAAGGAAGAAACTGACATTTTATCCAATGTGACAAATACCGCCAGCAAATCAAATGTAGACTCATTATAAATAGGAAGAGGGAACAACCACAGCATGAAAATAATTACAGCAAGATTTGTATACAATGCTTTTCAGTTTACAGTGTGCAAAATGTCAACGCAAAAATACATACTCTAATTCACATCAATCCACCATTCCTTTCCCCTTCAAAGAAAATAAATAAAATCAAATCTTCTTCCTCAAAACCCAATTAATAGCTACAAGTATTAAACAGGCCTGAATTAAAAATTTCAGGATCACCTCCAACAACCCTTACTCTAGAAATCAGGGCTTACAGCACAGCTCTGTAAGATACACGCAAGATTATTATGGCCCATTCTGGCCTCTAACAGCCAAATAATTTAAGTGCTCTAAATCCTTGATTATAGACAGAAAGTGATCAAAGACAACTACATTCCATTTTATGCTTCCTTCTCACTAACCACTGAGGAGATCCTTCTTATCTCTTAATAATAAAAGCATGGAACAGCATTCAGACATCAGGCTTTGTAATCAAAGACTTGAACTCTTCCAAATCCAGAAGCTATTCCTTCTAGCAATTTCCAAAGTGCTCTGTCATTCACCCAAGCAATCAATCTAGATACAAACCTTTAAATTAATTCATTTCAGTAGGGTCTCTTTCCCACCCACTTAACACATAAAACAGAAAAACAACATACTGTACAACGCAGTCTCTACAGTTTACCTAATGTGACAAAATTACTTAAAGTGCAAATTAAAACTGGAAAGTTTTTTTGTAAGCATAAGCTTATTTACCACAACATTTTAATATACTGGCATGAGTTTAAGACAGATTATATTTGAGTAACCTAGGCTAGTGCAAGTACTTTAATGTACAAGCTTTTACATTTACAACATGAATGTTTTGAAAAGTAGCTGTGTAAAACATCACGACAAATAATACTGAAATCCAAGTTGTATCCAACTTCCCACAGATTTGCTAAAGGAAAAAAAGTTTCTCTAGTCCTCTTCTGACTACATCGGAAAGACTAAACAAAGACATGAAAAAAACCCAAAAAACTTTGATGTGAATGAACATTTAAGCTGAAGCTCAGCGAAGCCCAAGTTCACTGAAGTTTGAAGCACCTGTAAGCCACAGACAGACTTTCGGAAGTGTTAAGTACACTTAATCTATTTTCTATTTCAATATACCACTGACATTCTAGAATGTTTTGCTGTTACACTACCAGAGGTTCTTAAGGTAGAAAAACTCAAATCTGGAAATAAGTTTTCACATTCCATTTTTAAATTCTTTATTTGCATAGAAAGCAATACCCTGATTCTACCATTTTATCCACAAACGTAGAGAATTTACCATGTTGGCATCATATCAGGAAACCACATTCTTCCAAGGTGTTTGGAGACTTCCAAAGGAAGTCGATCTAAGCTATAATCATTATCTGGAATCAGCACCTCCTCCATTATAGAAAGCTGGGTAAGCCTGCCCCCACACATCTTTACAAATTCGATAAAACCTCTGCAAGTTACTTCACATTCACCAAGTCCCATTGCTGTTAAGTTCTTACAGCGCTCAGCAATCCGAATCAGTTCATCGTCCAAAGGTTGAAGCCCATTAGCACACACAACCAACTCAATTAACCTTGGGCAATTCATGCCAATACGACCCAACATTGCTTTGCTTACTGCACGACCGAAGTAAAGGTGGGTAACAGGGGTTTCCTCTCTGAAGAAAGTATCAAATTCTTCTTCATATAAGAAGAAATACATCACAATGTTGACTTTGGGGGAGTGTTTAACAAGAGCATCCCAGCTTTGCTTTTTAATACTGTGAAATTCAACTTGTCCGGGATTTTCACTCACAACGTCTATGCGAAGGTGTTCAAGATCAACATGTTTTTCACTTGAAAGAGCCAGAAGCAGTTCATCACTTAATATGTAGTAGTTCAAAGCCAGCTCCTTAAGCCCATGACACTGGTCAGCAACACAAAGAATTCCTGAGGAACAACAAAAATTTGTAATTTCATGTAAAATGAAAAGTGAATATAAGCACGGTTGTTTGCTGTAAAGCTCAAGCAAGTACTAATTCTGTTGGCTTGAGTATTCATGTCTATATACAAAACCCATGAAATATCATGAAGTTCTAGATATTCACTTCCTTTTACAGGGCTTTGGCCATAAACACTTATCAGTAAAAGAAGCAAGTCTAACTAGTCACATTCATCTTGGATCTGTGTATCTTTCTTCCTCTTTGCCCTTCCCTGTGCAGAATTTCCTCATCTTGAGGAAGCAACTGAAATCATGCAACATTCAGGTGAAGTTCCCACTGTTCCCTTCCCTAATACTCCTTCCTTCATCATTCACCTAAGCATTCTGCTTAAATGACCACCAGCAACCTAGTTTAACAGCTATGTTAAAACAGACCCTTCCCTGAATTAAGACATAAACAGCATAACTGCTCTTAATCTGTTGGAATACAAAGTACACAGTTTCAATCACCTTTTGTGGACTCTGGAAAAGAAAATAGCCAAGAAACCAAACCAGGATTCCCCTTCCCTGTTACCAAGGTTTCACAAGAAAGGTAAGTAAGAAGGGACCCATAAGCCCTCTGAACTTTCCGGCAAGCCTTGTACTTTGAAGGGAGCGAGCCCTTCACCAACCAATGCTAAAATGAGCAAGTTCACACTACCAGATCCGGACACACGAGGGCACTACAGAAACTGAAAGACTCTCCGTCTTACACGCCTAGTTTCTGAAATTTGTACACACTCCACGGGTTTTGTTAATATAACTTTGAAGTGTTAACAATTTTGCTCAGTAAGTTAAACTCACAGCACCTTGTGAAACAGTTGTTGACAACTGCTTCATTTTCTTTAACCCACCAACCAGTAGCTGATTCACGGGTTGGGGATTTAGCATGTGTGTTCCCCCAGAACACCAGGTAGTTAAGTTTTACAAAGCTGCAGACATTAAGCAACACACGTTCAGTTACCCTCACACAGAACTAACAATGAACATCAAGTCCTTTGAACTAGTGTTAAAATCTTGCACTAATTTTGCACGCTTTTCCTCCTCAAGGCCTATTATCAGAGGTACTGAAGTAGCTGAGAAGGTAGAAAAAAAATCCCTGGGATTCCAGAAGATGCAGTCAGGCAAGGAGCACCTCCACCTTCACTAATCCAATCATTCAGTAACACAAAGACATTATTCTCCTTCCCCTTCCAACTGTCCAAAGCCAAGACTAGGTCAATAAAAGGCCTCTGGCTGAGACTCAGAAGAGCACTGGAAGTTTTATGAATAACTTGTTTCAAACTAAATCTTGACTACTGTTTTATGATAGTTTGCTGCTACATTTTTCATATATATTCACTACTCACCAGCAGGTGATACATGAGGACAGCTGCTCATTTTTAACAGCTTTAGAGTATCACTATTGTTAGCAACAAGAACCTTCAAGGAAGGATCATCAAGTGGTGTGTCATCTATCTTGATTGATGATAATGACTTGGAGTTCACAAAAACTACTGTCAGTGCTGAAGCAAAGTGAGCCTGTTTGGAGAAATTGAAGGAGGGGAAAAAGAAAAAATCTTATGAAGAGAGAGACAGAACTTCAGCATCTAAACCTCAGGTTTTACATGCACAGAAAGTATGAATGTAACTTCTTAGGCATCCCCTTTCTTGTGTAACAAAGAAAGGCTTATTTGAACATGAACATAGGTAATCTCCTTTGTTTAAAAATAAGCTGCTGCATGTGATAAAAATTAACTTTACACTCAGTAGTTAACTCATCCACTCCGATTTACCCTTTCACTGTAATAAAACAGGGGCAAGTGGACATAGAGATGAGCCCGAAGTATCTAGAATTTATCTGCAGAAAAAAGGAAGTGGCATTTGTTTTACTTTCCAGAAAGTAATTCCGTGACTTAGAGTCAAAGAAAAAAAATTCCCTAGATATTTTAACAATACATTGCATTGTATCTTTTACTCTAGAAATGAGGAAACTTGAGCCTTCTAAGTTATTCTCCACCTCTATGCCACGAAGTATGAACACTACTAAATTTAATAAATGGAGTCAATGTTTAACTATTTCTCTAATACTAATGGATGCCACAAATTAAGGAAGATATGCCAATAAATACAGATTGTTTCATAAAAATTACCATCAACTGAACAGCAGCACAGTAAGAAAGCTGAAGTGGTTTAAGAGTGAATTAAGTCACTCTAATTACAGTTTGTAGAACATTACCTTAGAGACGTTCATGAAGCTTGGTTTTGCAGTAGAAATCAAACCCAGTGTCTTGATAGAACAGTTCACCAACTGAGAAAGTATGTCACAGGCTGCTTCTGCTGACTCAGTGCTGCTATCAACCTATAAAAGCAATTTAAAAATAATGAAGTCATTCTTTATTACTATTAAGACAACAGCATCATGGAAACCCAAGACTGCAAGCTCCACACCCACTGAGTTGTACTGCACCAGACTGCATTTACCACAAGGACAAAGTGCAACATTGATTAGAAATTTCAAGACAAGAAAGAGTTCAGGAAAGTTACTATTAGAAAATTTTCCCAAGTATGACTGCTGGGTATTTCTAGTATGAACAGAGAGCTTAAATCTAAGCCTTCTCTTCAAATAACCTCATGTCTTCCCAAACAACTGTAATCAGTATTGGTGTTACGACAGACCAGATTGGTGTTAGGTATGACAGACTGGCATTATGCATACATCTTTTTTAAAATGCCAACTCTAGACTCTTAGAGCCAAAAAGACTTGACAAAGCCTAGATATACTCCAGCAAACTAATCCATTTACCTGCAGGGACAACACCATTGCATCTGGAATAATGAACTGATTCTCAATTCATCTATAAGCCTGATGACTAACTTTGGACAAATCACTATTTCATCTCACCTTCCTCCTCTGTAGTAGCTGAGATGATAAAAGAGTAGCTGAAAAAGCATAAAAGTTGCATTAAGACATTATAATGCCAATTCATTACAATCGGTTATAAGAAGTGCAGAAGTTACAGGTATTTAATAACTGATTATCCATGAACTGCTGTGCAAGCAAATCATAGTGTCTCCCAACATAAAACTGCTACCAGTGTCGAGAAAAAAAAGCTTCTGGTGTTCATCCTAGCTTTAATATCAATCCTTTTTTCTGCTTTTCCTTCACAACTTACAACTATGACATCTTCTGAGAAGTGACTGCAAAAAAGCGAACAAAGCACCTGTAACTCCAACTACAATCTTCTTGGATAAACAGAGTAAACTGTATCAAGTATTCAAGTGAAAGAAGGCCACATAATGCAATCCTGACTACAATCACAGCCTTTATTTAACTCAAGTTCACTGCTACTTAATTATGCCCTTATCTGTCAATCACCTGAATATACGGGCACAGCATCTTTCTCCCTTACTCATACTTTTTCAAAGCATGGTTCTAAAATTTCAAGGCATTCTTCACTGTACAGCCTTATTTTGTAAATAAATTACACACACAAATTTATTTCCTCAAATGCTTCCACATGTAAGAAATACTTATCTGCACAATAATCTGCTGAGTACTCAGATTGCCAGTGATTCACAGAAATTACATACTCTGTATATTCTGAAAACGTATCGTTCAATCTTCAGCACTGTATTGCATGACATTAGCACTTTCTTTACGTTGTAGAGATTAGAGTGTAGAAGATCGAAGGAAACCGTGTGCATGTGTGGAAATAAATTGTTGCAGTAGCTGCATTTTTAAACATAAGGCTTCCCAGGTACAACACTTGAGCCAAGTGACAGAGAAGCTGCAGACATTACGCACAGGAAGGCGACAGAACAAGGCTCCATTCATCCCAGACTTACCTTGAAGCTGACGTACTGCAGATGATCAGCATGCCTCTTGATAATCTGCTGAATGAGGTCAGGATGCGTAGACTTTAAGTAAGAAGTAGCTGGCTGGCTAAGTTCAAATTCAAATCTCCTCCAGAGATCTGGGATGTGAAAAACTTCATTCCACCTTCGACAAACAGAAGATGCCCTGGCTCGATCTACTAAAGATAGAAACTGAAAAATACGCAGAATAACATGGTGTGGAAGGCTTCCCCAGTCCATTGAGGCATGCAAGTCAGATTCACCAAACACTGAGCCATATAAACAAGTTTTCTGTTTTTTGCTTTTCTGTGATGTTCGAGGAGCTTCATTTTCAACCACAACTTTCTGCCTAGCTCTCTTCATCGTGGAAGTTTCAGGTACTGCAACGATCAGATGGATTCAGACTGCGCAGTTTCCTGAAAGGTCTCACATACAGTAGGTCTCTAGAAAAATACAGAGAATTGGGGTGGGGAGGGAGACAAGGCAGTGGAAACACAGTAAGAGATAACAAGTTAGTAAAATTTAAATACAGCACATTACTATGAAAAAAGGTATGTCCGTACGTCGATATCCAGTGCACAGACATTAGCAAGGACCTTCTTTCTTGATACTTCTATTTTGTACAACTTGAATCTGGAGAACTTGGGTTTGTTAATTTACCAAGTGTAGTTTCACGTGTTAATACTTCATCGTATATAAAGCACTTCGTAGAAAAAAAAAAAAGTATTTAACAGCAATTTAGTTCAGCAGTAACAAATTGTGTATGTTTAAATTTAAACTCAGCAAACTATGGAAACTACTCGTGATTTCTAGAAGAATTTTATCAACTACAGAACCCAATTCATAAACTCCCTTTTTAAACACTAATGAACTTGGAACAGAGTTGTTCAGATGAATCAGATTCTAAAGCTTTGCCTGCCTCCCCCACTGCTTTGCTTTGTTGGTTTTTTGTTTTCATTTGGTTTTTTAAATCATGCCAGGCAGAGGAAAAATGTTGGTACAACTAACAACAAAAAACTTCAGAGGCCACTTATCAAAACAGGGCAAAGTAAGGTTCACATGCTGTTTTTCAGCAGAAAAGGACAGTGACCCTGGAATACAGCAAACTGCATGAATCTACTTCACTGAGGAACATTTGCCACATGAGCCAGAGTTCAGAAAAGAGCAGCATAAGGAAAAGCTCTGCTTTCACATGCTGAAACAGTGCGGTCTACTGAAGTCCACTCTAGACTGAATTCTGTTATTCAGTCAATTCTCAACAACTGTCTTAACTGTTTCAAACGACACTTCATTTTACAGTGGGCTGAGGCCCCTTCTCAAATGTCCTACCCGTTAGATGTTCAGCCAAATCTTATCTCTTCCTAACCAGTCTGAAGCTACAATTTTCAAAGCAACCATGCATTCATTCTTCAAGAACAAACAGAACATGTTATCTGTTTTTACTGAACAATCTTCCGCAGCAGCCCCTAGAGCATGCTTTTTCTGGACTGAAAATTTTTCATAGTATCTTCACTGCAGCTCAGAAAGAGCTGCCAAAATTCAGACTATCCTATCAAAAACTTATGTGGCATTTTCCCCAACTTATAAAACCTGACCTGTATGGCTAATGAGGTGTCTGATACACAAGTGTAACTCCATTTTCATGAAAAGAAAGCATGTGGATTCTTTGAGAAGTGGGAAAGAACAACCTAGCCAATTAATCAGGAGCTGTTTGTATGACCAGCTTCACTACTGTTTGTCCTCCTGACAAATAGTCTCAACAACCAAGGAGTTTAGTCTAGTAGTCTTCAGAAATCTTCACTCAGTCTTTTTAAAGTTCCATTTATGATAGTGATAGGTGATATATGCAGGAGCATAAGCTAGTAACACTCTTTATATTTAATAACAGAAGATTTTCTTCCCTGAATAAACACGTGCCTTGAATTAACAAGCAAAGGCAGCAAGTCAAAGAGAATGAAGAACAATACGCTCCAAAACAAAGCAGTATTTCTAAACAACACATTAGTGTTACTAATGTAATGAAGATGCAAGCTCAGCATGAATAAGCATTTTGCTACTAGACCATTTTATCAAATTATCATCCACACAACCATGTTTTACGACTTCTGAGTGCTTTAAATCACACAATGAATGGGCATTCCAAAGGATTACGTGTGGATGTAGTAATTAACCATTACATAACTCTCTCTTCCATTTGCTCATGGCCTTGCTAAATTTAGCAAAGGCTAAATACCTTTTGAATCAAATGACTTCCCTCCTCGGGAAGAATTACAAATTTAGCTGTTTCCTAAAACTGAAATCCAGAACGAAAAACTATACTGAACAAATGCTGTTGTCCGAGAAGCTTCTCTATGCTTTTGCTATTCTCATGCAAATCTGCAACGTCTTGGTAAAATATAAGTTCTCTCATTAAAATTTTCACTTTCTTATTTGAAACTTATTTAAGCTTCATGGGTGCTGTCCTGGTTCCCACAAAGCTTTGGCATCTGAGAACTACTGAAAAGGGCATTCCCTTCAACAACAGGGCAGGCTGTAGACCAGACGCAGCGTATCCAATCCAGAGGCACGAAGAGATGGGACAGGGTATGCACAGTGTACACAGGATCAGCTCTCGCTGACGGAACATGGCAATAACTTGGTCTCGTTGCTACATCCCTGTAAAACTGATAACTCTAGAATTCCTATTTTTTGTATTCTACATTGCAGGACTTTAAATCTAGCAAAATTACATTAAATTACTCACTGTGGCATGCAAAGCCAGAAAAAGGTTCCATATCATCAAGTTTTTACCAAACATGAAGCCCTAATATTTACTGTGAAAATGTGAATACTTAAACTATGACCAGTATATATTTTAACACACAACTGAAGTTAACTAAATTATAGTTCTATGTGATATAATCCAGGTAGTATTCAATGACAGGTTTACATGCACACATACCTCCAAAGAATGTGGAAGGTCCTGTCAAGTTACCAGCATCTTTCTGGTATCTGAACATCCATTCCACTGTTGAGTCATCCTGTATGTGTGCATGGATTCCTTAACCAGAAGGCAGGGACGGGTTCCAGAAGATGAACTGACCTGTGAAGCCACCGACCAAATAAAAACTGTTCTGCAATGTCTGAGACCCCCACAGGAGGGACTAGACTCAGTTTTGGAACAAAGACTGCGATTCATAGTACATTCTGTGCTGCAAGTCACACGTGGAAGCAGAACAACGGAATGTGACAAGCAAATTAGTTTTACCAAATGTTATTATCTGAAAACTATAATTTAACTAATGGGACTGTGTAAGTGTTGGCACAAATCTAGTTTTTGCATCACCTACAATTTTAGTCACAACAGTGCTCTTATGCAACACAGATACACCTCTGGATTCCTGACTATTACTTAGAGAAATTAAGAACCTGGATAAGAAGCGTTAATTTTTTTTCAGTTCACGGTATACCAAAACCACATGAATCAAAGTAGTTATACTTAAGTATGACCTCTAATATTTTAAAATTTAAGGACTCTTGGGTTTAAACATTATTCACTTTTTCTCCAAAAGTATGCTTACTGCCTCATGATAATCTTGAGGGTAAACAAACTACTTTGGTTAATTAAACTCTATCTGGAAAAAAAAAAAGATAGCAATGATGTATGAATATGCTCCCATACACTAATACGAAAAAACTACCCTGTATCTTAGTAGGAAGGAGTATCTTGGTCTGCTATAAGAAAGCACACCCAAAACTTCCAAATTCAGTCACCGATTTTGCAGTATTTGAAGATGGTTTAATAAAAAGCTATGGGAACAGCAACACACATCTTACTAAATTATGACACTTTTGAAATGAAAAAGTAGTTTTTGAAACTGAACTACAACTTTAGGATGCTTACAAAGTATTGTATTCAACTAGTAATAACAACTTTAGAAACCTTGTAACGCTGAACATTTGTATTTTTATTTAAAAGATGGGAGACGTGAAGCTTTAGACTCTCCCAGATCATATCATCGTATTTTGAAAAACTACCCAGTTAAGATCAGCTCTACAGCTGTAAAGTTTAACACAGGTGTAGTACGTGTGTTTATTATGAATACAAGAGAAGCTGCCCCTATCTCCAAAGCAAAATCAAACTAGAGTACAGAAATCTGTGTGTGTAATGTTGCTGCTCAGCTCACACACCTGAAAATTTAAGAGCAGCACAGTCATGCTTGTCCATAATTAGAAAGTTGATATACATTAGTAACTCTGGTCGTAGATGGCATCTGAAGAAGTTTGGAATTTATGGAGGCCTTGGATTGCACACAGTCTACAAGTATTACGTGTTCTGTGAAGCGAGCACACTGTCCCTTTGCTAACTTTGCATGGCAACGTAAAA
The DNA here is from genome assembly GCF_047716275.1 of Strix uralensis. Taxonomy (NCBI): domain Eukaryota; kingdom Metazoa; phylum Chordata; class Aves; order Strigiformes; family Strigidae; genus Strix; species Strix uralensis. Next base: position 20,181,905 of record NC_133985.1, read on the forward strand.
TTCATTTGCAAAAGTTCTGGCAGTTTCTAACTCATAAAAGGTAGGTTTATATTGGCATGTGTAAATGGAACACATAAATAACATTTTAATTGAGAGAGCAAAACATGGAGATGCAATTTAAAGATTCAACATAGAAGTATATTAAGTTTATAAACCGCACAATTTAGGTTGAAGTGGCTTTCTTACCTAAAGAATACTTCCAAGTTACAATGGGCAATAAATGAATGAACTGAGGCAGCTGCAGCCATGGGGTGCTCACAAGCATCTGTCTGCTTTCCCCTCCTGTCCAGACAAAATGTCACAAAAACCTTTATTAGTTTTGAAAAAAATAACCTTGTATTACATCCCACACAAAAATGATCAGAAAATATGTTGACATCAATTTATACGTTTTCTTGCTGTAGTAAAGGAGCTTGAGGGCATCATTTTAACACAAGGTAGCTAATCCCACACTGCAAATACCGTGTCATTGATAGAAATGTGAGGTCAGATTAAGTGTAAAACTTGATGAGAAACAGGTGTTGCAACGGTGTTTACACTGTACTGGCCAACACCACAATGTAAACAGTAAATTATTCAATATTTGCATTATCATTAGTAGTAAAGTTTGGTAAACAACACTGTCTATAACTATTAACATAATCTAAGAGTCATGGAAAACATAGGGGGGAAAAAAACAACATTCTTTTTCCTGTCTCTTTCCCTGTCTAGCAGCTGTCTATTGGCCTAAGGAACTGCCTGATGGATAATCAGAACACAGAGGCCACATGGCACAGCTTCCTACCACCAAACCTGCAGCAGCCTTAAGTCACCAGCCCTGGACACTCCATCACACAGCCAGGAGCAGGACAGGAGCTGTGGCCCTTCAACAGCAAACACCCAGCCGGCAGCCTCCCCCCTGTCTGTGAGCTCCCAGGAACCAGTTGACAGTCTGTACAACCTGGAAGGTGTATCACAAGCTACCACATCAAGGGGCATTAGGTTAAAAATCCCCTACCTCCCTCCACGCTATTTTCTTTTAATATTACCTAAATAAGTTTGTGTTTCAGTGCCTTCCACCATAAGTAATCATTCAAAGCTTTACCCTCAAGAATATCAGTTTGCTTTTATAAAAAACACACCAAATAACCAAATTCTTCCTCATGATAAACTTTATACGCCTATCATGGGGTGGCAGGGGGAAAAAGCATACCCTTCCAACTGTTCTAAACTCAGGATTTCAGTATTCTTCCCAACACTTCTCAGTGTGGCTGCAAGCAAACTAACTGCTAATAGTAAAGTAACACCTGAAAATTAAGAAAAGGGCAGTAATATCCTTTTATAGTAAGAAATGTATCAAACATAGTTCTGTTAATTAACATAGTCGATAAAGACAAGCTACAACGTTCAGCAGGCTTCTGAATTTTACAAAGGTTTGGACCAGTTACCCGTAACAGCTCAGTACTCCCTCCTAACCACAGACCACCTCCTGATGAAATGAGCTTCTCTTTCACAGACCCACCCTAGAACCCCCCAGTGCTGAAGTTTGTACATTGCAGATAAAAGTAACAAAATTCTAGATACTACATTTAAAAAGTTACTGAAAGTTCTTAAAAAAAAAAATTTCAGGTGTACAACCTAATGATGCTTCCTTTAAGTGTCCAGTGCCACAAGAGCCATCCACAGCAGCTTAAATCACGTCAACTCATGTAAACAGAAATGTTTATAATAAAAATAATGTTATCAGAGATGCAATCAAATACAAGCTCGTTATGCAAATAACAGTGAATTGTTAGTCTAAGGTAGAGTTACCCAAATTATCAAAGGTAAACAGAAGCAACACAGTCGTTGAAATGAAACACTTTGATAACCGATGAGGTTTATCAAATCTATTCATATCCTCATTCATGTAAAGCAAAGTATCAAATATTGGCTCACTACCCTATACAGCTGTTTGCCTCTATACACCCTTTGACCTCAAAGTCCTGCGATCAAGTATTTTGCACAGCTGCATGTTATGCTACTCAAACTCAAACCCACAAAAAATAACAGCGATCCAGAAAAATTAAAGTTAAATAACCGTTTCTGCAGCTTATCCCAGTAACAGAACTGTAAACTTCCACTAAAATTAAGATGTTAAAATCTCTCCATGGGGGATTCTGAGAAGTGGTCAGTGGCTGCTCAGTTATGCCAGCAGCTGTTCACTACCTCCTGTGCAACGCCACTTGCAAAAAAGAGGTTTTAGTACCCAGCATATCACAGATTCAAGCCACAAAGTAAAAACTGCTTCTTCCGATTTGTAGATTCCCCTTTCAGTTCTCAACACCAGGACTCAGCAGAAATTATTAAAATTAAACACCATAAAATCAGGTTGGTAATAGAGACAGTGAAAAACCAAGCAAACGAAAACAAATCCAACAGAAATGAAGTTCCTGAGAAATAAAATACCTTTCAAATAACTAAGCTGGGAAACCCACTGGGATAAAGCTGGCATCACGATAATTTAACTTTCTAACACTTGGAAATGAATGTTTATGAATCTGCCTTTAACAGCTGAAATACATGTCACATTAATCACAGTGTCTTTAAGAAATCACAGTTCAGTGATAGTATCAAGGTCACCCACTCACGACGGGAAGGAATTCAGACTCCATCTGGGGAAGGAGAACAGCAGATGCTGCACATAAGAAAAGCAGCGCTGCAAAGCTGCTGCAACCCCTGATACAGCCTCAAATTCAATTGCTTAGTACGTTTCAAAACACCGATCAAAAAAGCATTTTAAGCTTAAGTCTCAGAACATCTAGTCCTCCAGTATGATGAGCTCCAAGATTAAGCTTTTTCTTCATTTAGGACACAGTGATCTTTTAACAGGTGGCATTTTTGCTTCTGAACAGGATTTTTTTTTTTTTTAATCCATCCTCACTTTTCTCAAAACTGAGCCTCTGAGCCTCTTAAGGGATTTATCACATTTTTAGTATGTTTATGACAAAACCTGAGAGACCTAAAAATAACAGCATTCAGCTGAACAGCTTAATGCTTGCATTAGTTTTAACTGAAGAAACACAAACGCACTGCCACTTTCAGTGTTACTTAGGCGACAAAATTCATGTTCTACTGACGCACTATTTTTAGGAGAGAGCTACCCCCACTTGAATGGCCTTTAGACTATGACCACCACCCAGGACTCCCCTCCTTTCACTAAATGACACATTTGAAGCTCCACAGCTTTTTTTTTTTTTTTTAAAGAGTTTTCTTGAGAGCTTACACAAACATTACACGACAGAAAAAGAAAAAACAAAACACATTCTTTCTACAGGGTTTCTAGAAACGTGCTGACCCGACTTTCAAGCCTTACATTAGAAAAAGCCCTTCTCTTCAAGCGGCGGCCCCGAGCATCCCCAGCCTCCGCTCGGTCGGACGCGCACCCCAGATCCCTCTCCAGTTATCCCGCCTGCGCGGGGACCGCCGGGGGACTTACGCGAGGGCACAAAGCGACAGCAAAACCCATCAAACCTTTCCTGCGCCGAGAGGTTTGAAGCTTCTTTCACCTGACGAACGCGCAGCACGAGGCGGCTGCGGGCGCGGGCATTACCTCTCCCGCGGGGGCTCTCCGCAGCCTGAGGCGAGGCAGCGCGGCCGGGGCGCTGACGGCAGCCCGGGGCTGTGACCCCCCCTCAGGCCGAGGGCGGGGGTTTACGAAAGCCCCACGTACGCGGGAGCCCTGCTGAGCTCGGACTACCTCACGGCTCAGGGAGAATTAAGGTCTCCAGGCGCGACGTGCGTCTCTGTCTGGCCCCACTGCGCCCTCCCGTCCCCTCCGGGGCCGCCACTCCGCACCTTCTCCCCGCCCGCCGCGCACGGGCTGATCCCCCCCACACCCCCCCGGCGCTCACCGCCGCCTGGGCGCGGCTCCCTCGCAGCGCTGCAGCAGGGGGGAGGCACCGCGCAGAGCCCCGAAGCCTCCCGGCTCGCCGAGCGCCCCGGCCGCCACCACACTGCCGCCGCCGCCCGCGGGGCGGGGGGAGGAACCGTCCCCGTCCCGCCGCCGCCGCCCCAGCGCGCAGGCGCTGTGCGAGGCCCCGGCCCCGCGCCTCGGGGAGGCGGCGGCATGTGGCGGCCGCCGCCATTTCGCGCCCAGGCCGGGCCTCGCCCCGCGGCTAAAATGGGGTGGGGGCAAGCGGGCGAGGCCGGCGGCTCCGGAGCCGGCTGTGTCCCACTGCCAGGCGGGGAGGGATCGCCCCGGGCCGCCTGCTCTCTCCTCTCCCTCCCCAGAGCAGCGGGGCGGTCGCTCGGCCTGCCCAGAGCTCCTCCGGCCCTTGCCGCAGGCTGTCTCCCACTCATTTCTGCCCCATCCATCCTGCATCTTTTGAAAGGGAATGAAAGGCTCAAACGAATGAATTTCTGACAATTACTAAGACTAAACTGTGATGTGATGTATGAAAGCTTTGCATGTGCTTTGCTTCACTTGTTTCTCAGTGACTCCTGACTCAACTGTTTCCTTGGGTCCCTTTGTCTGTTTAGGTACGATTGAAATGCTCGTTAAGCTCCAGACATAAATCACTGAGAGCAGACTCAAGGCCTTCAGTGGACACTTGGGCAACTGCTAGAATGGGAAAACTGAGATAAGGGGGAGCTGGAACAAAGAGACACAGAGACCCTGTTATAGGGAGGATGATTCTGCTGATTTAGGAAGGAGGCACCTGGGCTTTACTTCACAGCGCATGCTCTGGAAAGAAGGTCAACTAGCAAACACTGTGAAGAAGACTGCTTACTTCTTCCCTTGACCACCGAAGACCCTCAACCTATTTACACTATGCATGCTTGGACTATGTACATGAATTCCAGAAACTCCATTATCATAAGACACCCCTTTCTAGGAAATCTAATGAATATATATGATTTGTGTGTGTAAACCGATGTCCCTTACTAATTCTTGGGAGCCCTTATGGTGGAGAATCCCCAGGGCGACCCCAGTGCTGCTAATAAACAATACCTGCTTAACAGGAAAAAAAAAAACTTACTGTTGAGTCAATTTCTTTCTTTCAATTTCCTGATGGGAAGTACCTGTAACCCTGTATCTTCCTTGAGCTGGGCCAGCTTTGGCCTTTGGAAACTGTCCCCTGAGCCTCTTCAGGAGGCCGTTTCCTCCAAGCACAGCCTTGCCCTGTCCCTCCCGTTGGAGCCAGACCTCTGGGAAGCAGCTTCTTGGTGCTACGGGGAAGGAGCTCCAGCCCGGAGGCTTAGAGCAGATGTGGGAGCGACATCCTCTCTGCAGCCTTGCACTTGTGCCCCCCTCGAGGGAAGCCTCAGCCAGCCCAGGCTGGTCAGTCCCCAGCTGAATGCTTACACTTCAAAAGGACAGGGAGTACAAGCAGCTTTTACTGATTTTTAGCTACCCGTTGGCCAAAAATGGCCCCATTCTGTCCAAACTGGAGATGCCAAAAATATACCTCTAATCTACTACCTAAAGCATAATAAAGAAAAATTGCAGATTTTATCTATGCAGACGTACTGCTTAACAGCTCATCATTAGTGTTTCTTTATGATTTTATTTATATCTGAACAATTGAGGTTTTATTACCAACTGCTACAAAACACAACCACAGATTTCCTGGTTCTTGCATATAGCAATAATTAACCAATAACAAGCCTTTATAGCATCTTTTTATGAAGAGATAATAGTAAACATGTGAAGCATTTCAGTGGTAGATTGTATCTGCCCCGTATAAAAGCAAAGCTGGCAAAATGCAACTGAGTTTCTTCATGCAGATTTGAAAAACTAGAGAATGAGCATGTTAGAGGGCTAATGAAACAAACTGAAAGGAATATTTATGATACAGTGACTGTGACATTTTCAAAGTACACACCTTTCTCAAACAGAATGACAAAATACACTGCACACTTAATTTAGTTTAGAAAATCTACCAAAAACACTCTTATCTATATGGTTCTTGACTGTTTCATTCAGACCCTAAAGGAAGTAGAGATAAAGTTCCAGGTAATTTTTTCAAGTCTTTTGTTCCTGATATATGTTTTTAAACTGTTTTTTTCAGTAAATACTGCTACAAAAAGCACCTTTAACTTAGAAGTTACTGTCAACAGTAATAGACGATAGATTGTAAACAGAGATTAATGCAGATTTGCAGCTAGTGTCTAAATCCACCAGTCATGAGTTTCTTTGGTGCATTGCCAATAACCTTTGGGCTGCTGTACAGGAACAGGTTCAAATGTACTTTAGAAAGATTCATATAGACTAACCTCTGAGGCTTTCTGTATAGAAGAGTTTCCCCTTTTGATCTAGTCTAGCAGAGGCACATTGTATGCCTAACTTAAAATGGAAAAGTCTAGAATAGAAGAATTCTATGCACTTTATAGCTATACTCATTACTGTTTTAAAATACTTACAAATATATATGAACAAAAAAAAAAAATCAGCTATGGATTTGTCAATACTGGAAGGAAATAAGCACAAACATGGGCACACACCAGGAGCTTCTATCTTTTATTCATCTTCCAGGTATCAGATAGGTGCCTGGCACAGACCTGCTGCTTGTATCTCCAGATCTTTCATCTCATACGCAACATGTAAAGAGCTGAAGGCAAACTGCACCGCTGGGTATAGGCCCTCCTTATCTAACCCATATACTATGGGCTGCCCACGTCATCCAGCCACTCAAAGTCAAGCTTAGCCCTCTTCCTGTGGTTGTCTCTCCTGGAGACAGATTTACAGAAAGAGATATTCTACTCATGTCTCATCTTTGTGTTGGTTACAGGAATATTTTGCTGTAGTCTTCACACAGGTTTCATAATATACTTTTTCTGTACTTTGATTGAGTGATATTCACATTTTTTATCATTGGGCTTTGAAGTAGCAATCAAGAAGAACAATTTGAGTAAACCCATGAGTTAATCAGGATAAGAAAACTTTCAGGAAATAAGAAGTTTCCTGAGACTGAGGAATGAACATGTGTCAATTCAGAATCAGTATGCCATGCACTTGGAAGATTTACAAGAACTGTGTGAAAAGTTAAAGACAAGTCTCTTGAGATTATTGGCCATTTCTTAACTAGTTTTTAACAGAAGGACTCCAGAAGTGAGAGGTAAGAATTGGAATAAAAAATGAAGGACATAAAGTCAAGGGTGTTTATTGTCAGATCAAGTAGGGAACCATGCAGTATGTTGTGCTGTACAACAGCAGGTCATGCAGATAGTTCCCACAAAAAGAAATCACAACTTTTTTGATATGCTAACTCTGGCATAACTGAGTATCATTATAGCACTTCTACATTTTAACGTAAGCCTGCTTCATTTTTGTCCTGACCATGATTCTGACAAATTCCCATAACCAAAGGATACTCAGGCATGCTCACTTGCTGTCTTGAACTCTTGAAAGATCACAGTGGAGGGCAGTGGTGCTGAGCTTTGCCCAAAGTTTCACTCAGGCACCATCGTTTCCATGCTGAATGATACTCCAAGTCAGTCTAGCTTCTCTCTGAAAGTAGTTGCATTAGTGTCAGTGTGCTAAGCCAAATAAGTACTGTGTTGTAGCTTCTTTTAAAAGCTTAATTTTAGAAAGAACCATGTATTTCACAAACAGTACTGAAAACACAGTGACATACTGTCATTCTTAATTTAAAACCCAAATACTCAAACCTTGTGATCAAACACTGCAGCTCTAAGGATTTAAAACTTAACTGGGCAGACTAGAGCGGCAAATGACGATCGTTCCCAGAAAGTAGGTTAGTGTGTTACGTTTGCTGGAGGCTTGTGAGCTGCTCTGCTAGACACCAGCTGCTGCATGGGCACGCAACCAGAAACAACCTGTTTTAGGAATAGAAATCACCCAAGTTCTTTTACAAAAGTTTCTATAATCCACACTGAATCTGAAATAAAAGTAGTGAAAAAAATAGCTTATTTACATGCCTGTTTGCAAATGCCTTCCTTTATAAGAAAGAGTTAAAATGTGGGTTTATACGGACAAATCTTTATGAGATGATATTAAACTTTTAGAAATGCAATAACAGTCTAACATTATCTCTCCAGAAATAAGTATGAATCACTAAAGGGAGTAACTCCAAGTATGTTGTAATCCTATCCTTTTGTTTGATGGTGTGAGTATATAAGATGGTATATTACAGTTGGTTTATATATACGCTAGACATATGTCTTACAGACAAAATTGATAATAGGTACTGTTAACAGTGCCCATTAAACTGCAAAACAAATATAAGAAAATTATTGATACAGATACTTTTTGTGGAAAGAGCCACCACAAAGACATGTTAATAGTTTTTAAGTTATTTGAGAATAAATTATGTAGAGATGCTGTACTTCTGTGGTTATTAAAATCCCATTGAAACCATGTGTTTTAATCTATAAATTAAAATATATATATATATGTCATTTCTAACTGTACCAATTTTTCAATCATTAACTTTTTGATTAAGTTTTCAGTCAGGGCATCATGAGGGCTGGCTGGGAGCCACAGGGGTACAGTAGCCAGCTGGGCAGGGGCCTCACCAACCAGCTCAGCCAGGCAGGTCCCGAGATGGCAGCTGGGTTCATCCAAGAGTCCGCATCATCGGGCAAGTCCCTGGAGGTGAGGCAGGTCCAAGGTCAAGCCAGGTCAGGGTCCCTGGCCAGACACAGAGGCGGCGGTGGCTGCGGACCAGCACGCCTCCAGCATTGCGCAGGGAGGGATTGAAGGGCCAGGGCTGAGCTTAAACGGGCACCTGGGGCCCTGGGCAAGGGTGTGGGTGAGGCCCCAGGTGAGGCCGCTCAGGGCCATTAATACGTATTAGGGTATTAATGTATTAGCACCCTGACACTTTCGATACGTAACTCTGCCCACTAATCCATAAAACACCGATTATTTGGTCCTCTGATTGAATATTATCTGAGCAGCATTAAAAATAAATTGCCATCTAATTCAACTTCTGTTTACTGGTGTTGATATATAGATTGTCATTTTTGGGAAAAGAAAAAAAAAAAAGATTCTCTGATTCAGATTTTTTTGTCATTAGCTATTTGGTAAATGCCACAGTGTGGGTAACTTGAGTAATGAAATCCTCAGGAATTTCTCTGTCCACTTAGGTTCTGATAAATATCTTCAAGTTGAGCACACAATAAATTGTCTTTAAGATGTCATCTGGAATAACTGCCGGTCTGATTACCTGCTTTAACAAATACATGCCCTCCACACTGGAGAAAACACCAACCTTAGAGGACTAAGGCTGTCCAAAGTAGCCAGCTGAAGGTTTGATTTCATCAGAAAAAATAGCTGATAATAGAAATAACTGATAATAAGTTAGTAGCGGAGTTTTTGAGTTTTAATACTGGAAAAAGCTCTGTAGTTTTTTAGCTGAGTTATAACTCAGACAGGCTACCTACGGAGGCTGCAGAACGCTCTTTGGAAGATTTCCAAGCAGACAAGCAAGATTTTGGTCAAGGATCGTCTAGACATGCAAAACTCTGGTTCAGAGCAGAGGAGGGGATTCAGTGACCATTTAAGTTCCCCTTCAATCCTATGTTTCAATCATTCATGCTTTTTTTATGTCCGTATCTCCTTTTTCTGCTGCTGGCAAGTGCCCATTTTTTTCACAGATTTGAGAAAATCTGTTCACCCTGTTGGCAGGAGGAGGAAGTGGGTTTGTTGCAGTTCCTCTGCTAGGAAGGAAAACTATAACAATGATAAAGCTTATAAAAGGGGTTTTGACCAGTGTCCTCCACCCTCTTTGGATTTCGTCTGTGGGGCCTAGGATTCATGCATAGATAAAATAATGCTTTAGCTTTAGCAACCTTATCTTCCTCTTTGATTCATATTTGTGACAACTTTTTCCAGAGACACGCTTCTGTTAATTCTTTTCTATACTATGCACAGATGGTGTAAACATTTTTTTTAAATGTTATATCAATGGCCAGTGAACAAAAACATACAGAACTGACATGGTCTCTGCAATTTGAATTGTTTCCTTGTTCTCGAAAGGTCTGTTTTTTTAAACACATATTTTGTGTTTACTTTCAAGTGTTGCTATAGCATCACTTGGTCACAAGAGGGAACTCGCATATCAGTCTCTATGATTTTCTTTTTTAATATTAAAACTGAGGGCTCTGCAGACTAATGAAGAGAATATGTTAGGATATGCATGTGTGTGAGACATGTAAGTGTGCATATATAAATCTATACATATTTATATACCCACAGCTTTTAGTTACCAAAGGGAAACCATCCATAGAAATAAGGAACAATAACCCGAGCAGGTATGACAGCAGAAAAGAGCCTTAGAATGACCCAGGAATAGCTTTCTTATACTCACAGGTATATGCTCATGGGTTGTGGCTTATCTGTGTTCCCACACTGCAGCTCTGTAAATCTCAAAACCAATATTAACTTACAGTATCAGGACACAGACAGAGCAGAACATGCTCCCTCCCAGCAGAGCCTGACCAGCAGGGATTACTCTCACCAATAGTTTTGAGCAGCCCTTTAGTTTTAACTTTCTCTTTTGAGCCCAGGATCATCTTTCACCTTTGCAGAGGGTCTTTTGCCAGCCAGAACTTGATTGTGCTTGGGATCTGTCCCAGAATTCAAAGTACTGAATGTACATGCATATTGTTTGATTGTTAGCTGTGTTCTTTAAAGGAGAAGACTCAAACACTAATTAATTTTCAATTTCTGCTAGGTGCCAGTGGCAGCAGCATGTATCGTATCCAATCTGCTCGAGGCTCATTTTTCTAAACTAAACATATAAACCCAGAGCTTTCTAACCTGAGAATTAACATTGTTCTCAGAACTTGGTGTCGCATATCTTCCTATACTGATGTTCCCACTGGTCAAGCAATTGGCCCCCAATCCTGTTAATGTATTTGCAAGTCCCTTCAAGAAAACACATAACAAATGCCCCCAATAAACTGAACACAGTATGGGAACTTTTCTTGGGATCGTTGCTGCTCTTTCTGTCCAACTGCTAAAGACAGCCCATGCACAGCTTCCAGGATAACCCCTGACAGTTCAGTAGCTGGATTTGGGTCTGGATTTGTTGATATTTGAGTTTTAGGTGCTCAGGGTGGTTGGTTTCCTAGGAATCGGTAGCAGCCTTCCTGTGTGAAAGTGAACTACCTTGCCTCTCCCCGGGGGTGTGTCTGGTCAGTCCCTCACACAGATTCCTTAAGCACTTCTGTCTCCAGCACAAATTGTAGCGGCCCTTTAGCTTATTCCATGGCTGTGAAGGCGTGCGAACCCACTGCACTGAGCCAGCGTGAGCTACATAATAGGGTCATAGTTGAAGCTTGCAGTCCTGGTTGGTTTTTCTTTCAGATGTACCATGTCCGTTTTGCACATTTTCCAGTTTGTCCTCTGACCTTGTGACTTCCTTAGTTCCCTTCAAGTTTGCTTCCCGTGCAACCGCTACCCTTCAGATACGGTACATGCAGGACATCCCCACCGTGGCTGTGGCACTGCTACAGATGCAGTGGATGTTGGGCCACGTATCGGTGATGTGTTGCAATGAATTTGGGACCCTTGAGAAAAGAGAAGGTGTCCTGTGCCATAGTGCTGATTCCTAGAAGAACTGCTGTGTATTTTGTTTGGGATCTGGGAGCAGATGTTTGGAGAGATGTGCACGTTTCAAGAAGCACAGAGTGGATTCTGTTAAGCTGATTTTTGTTTATGCAATAAAAGACACTGTAGATCGGAGAAGGCAGCTTTCCTAACCTGAGCTTGCTTACTGAACCGTGATATCACATGGATATCTGTCAGTTTTGATAGATGGTAGGGCTCCTGGCCTTGAAACTTCTAAGAGAAGTATACGCATAACTAATCATTATCTATAATCTGCACATCTGATTAATTAAACAATCTATTATTTAATTTAGTTGCACCACACCTGCATACCATTGTTCTGTTTGTTTAAATTGGTGGGATAAGAAAGTTTGCACAATCTAATTTTGAAGATCTTGAAAGTCTGGGATTAGTCCAAGAAAATTACAAATAATAAGGTTAGACCCCAAGGCAGGCGTACAGTCATGAACATGTCTCATGCTGTTAGGACTTATCAGGTGGTACCACAACCTGGGTGTAAGCACGAACACAGTCAGAAAAGTGAAGACCCTCTCAAGGCTGTATCCTTTAACTGCTATATTTTTGTGTGCTGTTGGTGATTCTGGACTTTGTGTCTTGATATACTTTTAGATGCGCTTTACTAGTGTATTTGTGTCTTTGTAATAAATCTAGCCAAATTCCAGGACTGGTCGTCCTTGGAAGAGAGTATGTGATAGGATACTGTTGTTATTCTGTGAGTCTGGGCTCTAGCCAATCTAATCCTTGTGGATTAACCTGCAATACCTGGTCTTCCAGCTTGATCAGCAATTTTGGTAGAGGTGACTGCAAATACATAGTTAGCAAAGTGTAAAGTAAAAGCATGACCATAACTGAACTCAATTTCATAATGGAGCCAGAAGAATGCCAGCTGTAGAACCATGTGGCAGTGTTTGTTCATTCCAAGAAACTATGAGGAAGAATTGAATGGGACCAAAAAGCATTTAGTCTTCATTATTAATTCTCCTAAGGTTTTCTCAGAACACCTCATTCAAAACCAGGAGTTTTTCCTTAGTTTTCCGTTGATGAAAACGGAAAACATTTCTGTAAGTTTTCCGGTGAGAACATGAATAGATAGATATTGCTTGAAAATATTTGGTTTGAGGATGCAGATATTTAGATCATACATGTAGTATGAAAAAGATTCAGTTAGATCTTTAAGAATTAATTATAGATCCATCTATTATCTTTTCCATGTCAGACAAGACTTGTAAGGAGTCATAGTTATGCCAGGTTTCCTTTCATTATTGATAAATCTGAACAGGATGAAGCATGTTGCCACAAATACTTACCTGGGTGTTGATTGAAAAGGTACTGTTAATGAACACACTTAGAATTTGCCTTTGTGAACAGAAAAACTGACAACTTGTCCAAGTACAATTTCATGCTATGCCTAAACTTACTTAACTGAGAGCACCCAGTGCAGGTACAGTCCCATTCTTCTTCGCCCTCTCCCAGCTGTATGAAGAGTCGGATGGAAAAGGAAGGATTATTTTTAGGTTGGACAGTTCTCCATCCCGTACAGCCCTGTGATTCCTGTGTAGGAAGCTCTTTAGCATGGCCAGGTTGTTCCAAAGCCCCAGGTATTTTCTAGTCGCTGGATCACCTCCTGGGGACAGCAGGTAGCAAAGCTGTCAGCACTGGTCAGGATCTTCTAACCACCATTTCCCTGGAGAATTTTTGAACCTTCTGTTACTATTATAATCAGTCTACTTGCCAATAACTTCAGTTACTTTGTTTATGGCAGAAATTCAGTCCATATTTTGACTCAGTACATTTTAAATGTCTTCATAAGGTATTTGTATTCAAGAGAATGACCTCTGCTAGGACATGTAAGTTAGATAAAATATCTCTAGTATCAAACAAGTATCAGACTGGGCTTCTGTATGACTCTGCTGACCACTTCCTGATGCATCTCTCATGTATACATTTAGACAGAGGTTCTCCTCATTCATTTTTCTATAGTTCCTCTTCCTTGTATCAAGTAAGTAGAGTTAGATAAAATCTTCTGTTCCTTTCTGTAGCTGGTATTGCCTTGCTGTCTGCAGTCATGGATCAATATGCACTCTTGCCCCTGGTTCACCCACACTGCTCCACTTTCCCGGTGGTTTTCCCTCACACAAGGGATTTCTCAGTTTACTGCCTTGGGAAACTCTGGTTCCCCATAGCCAGGTTGTTCCGATGCCCAAACATTTTCTACCTGCTGGACCCTTCCAGGAAGCAACTAGCAGGGAACAAAATTTTCAGCAGTCATCAGGATCTTCTGGACTTCTAGACTGTCCCAAGGTTTGACACAAAGCTAAGCTGGTGCAGGGTGGCAAGAACATCTCCAACAGCAACACTGAGTGGTAGCTCCCGCCTAAGCCAAGAAGTCTGTTAGATTCTTGACATTTTTTCTCATCTTCATGCCCCATGTAAGTGGGGGCATTATATTGAAATATGCAAAATATGTGCTATATACACATAGCTTTTCTTAATTGTACATCAATCAGTAAGAGGATTATTGGAATGGTGAAAACTGCATTAAATTACCCTTTGCCTGTCCATCTTGTCCTCCATATCACAGAGTTTGCAAAGAGCAGGGAGACCATACTTTAAAACACCTAAATTTCCCTTCCCTGTACCCCAAAACTGTTCCACAACTTTTGCTGCCTCAGTCAGCCCCCGGTGAAGGGGGTTGTTGGGTCCTAAATGCCTGTTTTCTTAAATCATTGTGGAATGTGCTAAAGCAACTAGTCTTCAGGGGTGCTTGCCTCTAAATAGGTCATAACGCTTACATGCATTTTTGCACTTTTCCTTCTTTGTGAACACCATAGCCTTTATTTATTACTGAAAATGCCTTGTGGTCAATGGGGATCTTTAAGTCTTCATGCTTTCCTTTCTGTTGCATTTTACTTAATAATATCATGTCAGGCGTATGGAGGCACGGCAAAATGAGAGTGAGAAACTTTTTCTGCCACCGTGGAACAATCTTATATCTCAATGGCTGATTTATATCCTGCCTGAAGTCGATGTCGGACAGAACATCTCTCTTCTCTCCCACAGGCTGCTTGCAAAGTCAGAACTAAGCTGATCATTATCTGCATCTCTTAAGTCATGATTTCCCTCTTATTTTTCTCTTTTACAAATCCAATTTTGTGGGGAGTCAGGGGAAACTCCCATCACTCCTGGGCTTTTTGTTGACCTATTACCCCTGGAAAATATTTATTTAGTCTTAAAGTTATCAAATTAAAAACTAGCAATATGAATGCAATAAACAAATCAAGGGCATCTGTTTTCTTGTGAAGCCTCTTGATGATGTTGTTTCTGACATAAGTAAAAAAGAAATCTCACTAATATTTTATGTGAAAAAATATCTTTAATGTAGTTTCTTACTTACTGTCACTTTTTCTAGATTATAACCTGATATAAATTTAGGATTGTTTCATGTATTACTACACTAGTAGATTTAAGGTAGCAGAAACAATTCAGACACATTGCTCATTTGTAAGCATCTTTGATTTTTAAAGCCTGGATGGGAATCAGGAAAAAAGACCATTATGGTGATCTAGGTGTTGTGTTAGTGAAGCATTTTGCCTTCTCTTTCCAGCCCTTTCACTCCTTTGGTTGCCTGAGCTGTGCTGCTGCTGCATGAAGAAGAAAACATTTATCTTGTAGCTCATAACAGTAGTGTGAACGTTCAGGATTATTTACAAGAGTTCATATAAGATGACAAAAGATTGCTGTTTTAGCTGGTGCTTGGTGTGCAACTTACACTACAGTGTGTTCATGAAGATGCTGTAACTCATAGATCACCGTGGCTACTTCCATGAGAGATGCATGTAAAAGTCTTGGGAATTTTTAGTTCTAACTTTTGGAGATTTTTCAGTTGATCAAATCAAAAGTGGGAGACCAATAAAGAAGATGGGAAGGGAGCTATAACCAGTTGTGGGCACATGTAGGCTTATCTGAGGAAAAAACAGACTGGAAATGGTAGTTACTTTGGCTTTAGTCTTCCCAGTAGCACCACCTGATATCATGTGTGCTGTCATTGGTGTCTTGGTGATGTTAAACCCTGGTGTGTGTTGAGCTCTGCAAGCAAGTGCTATCAGTCTTCAGACAATTGTAAAATGCAGAGTGTTGGGGGAGAAATGAGTTCTCCCTCTCACCAAACTCTTGTTTCCTTAATTTTCTGTAAAACTAGGAGAGTGAGGCTTGTCCACATGCCTCAGGAGGGTGTTGTGAGGATTAGCCAGATAAGATCAGCTTTCTTATACAAATATGTGAAACTGCTTTTAAATACAGAGTGTGATTTATGACTGGAAAGCATTTGAATGGCAGCCCAGTGCCTCTCCTTCCCATAGCATGGCATATAGCAGACTTGTTCTTACAGGGGTGCAAGAGACTCAGGAAAAAACAAAAACATACCAGATGCAGTGGGGCAGCTCTAGTCTCTCCAAAAATATCTTCTAAACCAGTGTTCACCTATATGTCATTGGAGACAGCTTCTTATTAGATTGTTGACACTGCTTAGGGCTTGGACTTGTCCTGCAGCAGGTCATGGAGTTATGTAAAGTCCGGGATAGCGGACTGGAGCACAAGAGCTTTGGCTCTGCTGCCGTACTTCTGCCTTTACAAGCATCGTAGCAGAGACTCAAGCATATAAAGCTGTCCTAGCCAGGTTTCTGAAGACAAGACTAGAAGTTCTGTAATAGCCATGCTACTAAGTGGATGTCCGAACTAAGAAAATACTCCTGTGGGACTGCAGATCTTGTGAATGGGTTTCTGGCTGGCTGCTGTCAACATCAAAACCTCTCAAAGAAAGGTGTAGCAGGACTGGGACAGTTCTTCCTTGCTGAAGAGTAAAGTAGCTTCTGAAGTGCCTTTGGGTCACTCATAGCATACAGTTTAGCATTACTTCACGCTAATGGGAAAAATCATATGGTCATGGTGGTATGTGGTGTGGAATTGGTCTGTACATTCCCAACCTTTAACTCTCGCAAGACAGACACTGCTGAAGAAAGAGGTGCTACGTACAGAGATAATGGTGTTACTTTCAGTAAGACAGTTTGCAGAAGGTAGCCACTCCTGCCCTGCATTCCCAGATATTGAGGGTTTCTGTCTCAGAAATCATAAAGGAAATAGTGTTCAGAGCCTCCTTTTCCTGATGTGAGTCATAGAAGTAAGGCAAGTGTGGAACTGTACAAACCTGAAAACACGAGCACATCTTGCCATGGACACCTGGGCAGGTTGGAAGAAGGGCTCTTTCCTAAAATTATGGTTGATTATCAATTCCCCATTGTAAATGTGTTCCACGATATAATCGACTTGTGCAGACAAGTCATCCTGTATACCAAGTGTCTGACCTTCTTCACCTCCTCTGCCCCCCCTGCCCAATGCCACATCCTCTCCATCACAGTGTAGCATGACATGTCCTGCTAGAGAGCTGCTAGAGAAAGATAATTGAGATAACAGAAGAAGGTACTTGTCACAGTAATTAAGTAACTCAATGGATTAGTTTCCATCTGGCAGTTTCACAATTCTATTGTGAACCAAACTCCAGAGAGAATGAAGAGTCCTTCGAGCGTCCATCGGCTGGGTCCCACATCTGCTCAGGGGTGGCCCAGGGCTGGCTGAAGGGATGTTTGCTCCCACCAAGGGACATCCAGCCATTCCCACAGGAGTGCCCTGGGGCTTGCAAAGCCTTGCAGGGCATTAGAGTCCCACAGAGAAGATCTGAATACAACTGTGGGGAGGCAGAGGGCTAAAATACTGGAGGATGGAGGACTACCACCTTTCTTGGACTCCAGATCGCAGGGACCTTGGGGGAGGTCACCAGCGCAAGCAAACACTTCACATCAGCTCGCAGATGCAAGGGGTATGTGTACAATGACAGGCAGCAGTGGAGACACTGATTTCAGCTTGCATAATTCTGCACTGAATGCTTTAAGCACACAACAGTCATTTCTCTCACGCGGATTCCAAACCGAGGCATCAGATGAGTAGATATTTTGCAGATGTATCTTCTGCAGTTTAGTAAGTTTGGTTGTTTTTTCAAATTCTGTGCAAGTTTCCTATTACTGTCTTGCAGAAGTTATTTAACTGGAAGCTGGCTGACTGCATTCGACTCTTGCCAGCTTATGTTAGGTAGAACTGAATTTATTATGTCTTTTGCATGTGCCACGATTACACAATTACTATATCTATTTCATAAATCTAATTAGTTGTTTGGGCAGTAAAAGTATTAAACAAAGAATTTTCTTTCTCCTTGCAGCTGCTGAAAACACAGGTTAGAACAGCTGTCTGCAGTCCTAGGACCTGGGAAGTCTTTTGCTCATCTATAAAAATGAATCAACATTTTTCAGATTTTACGCTTACTACAGATTATGACTAGACACAATGCTGGTGAGCTGCACACACAAAGATAGGGAAAGCAAAGCATCATGGAAACACTGAAATAGCTCGGAGTTGCACTTGGAAAACATTAACAAGATTGAATATCAGTATTTGGTGAGGTGATATTTGGAAATTTGAGATCTGACATCGTAGGTGCAATAAGATCTGTGAGTCTTTTTCTTCTGTTCAAGGCCAGGAGCATGCGTAAGCATTCTGCTAATTTGTCAGAAATGTGGATGATTTTTCTTTGCACTGGAATCCAGGAAGAATGGTTATTTAGGAGAAAGCTGCCTGAGCTGAACTTGGAGTAGAAAATGTAGGAAGATATGAAAATGTGAGAAAGACAAAGTAGTTGTTTTACTTCTTGGTTTCATTTGCGTAGGTGTTACCACAGAAATAGTCTTTTGTATTTTAATATTTATTATCTTCTTATTGTATTTGAAGCAGGTGGCAGACACACATCAAGAAATGCATTTGATGTGATACCTATTACAGAAGTTTAACTCCTTTTATATAGTTGTATCAGGTGCATTTTCTACAGTCTGGTTCTGTTTTTTCCCCCAAGCCCATATTAATGGAAACCTTAAGAATAATAATACAGTTGTTGAATGTTTCCATCATGCTTTTGATCCTAGAAACATGTTCATCCCATCAATATCACACTTTATGCTTAAAAAAGAAAGGAAATTATATGCCTGTGTCTGTTCCTTGAAGTCTGAAAAATCGACCATGCTCCAGTGGAGGTGGTGGAGAAATTATGTCATTGGAGGTCGTTTAACATCCTCCATCTCAAAGGCCAGCCCTGTTACAGTGCCTCATCTCTTTTGTTCCTGTCTGAGGCACAAAGGAGATGAAATCTGACCTCTCACCTGTTCCGGAATTTCCCTTGTGTGAAGAGATCTAAGAAACCACTAGTAAGGCTGGAATAGGTGGCTGAGATAAGCATCTCCCCTTATATGTTTTATTTTTTCCAGCAAAGCTCCTTTTTTGTCTCTTTTGTTTCTGTTGAGCTGAGTGGAGGGGTGATAGAGAAGCATATCTGAGCTCATGGCACTATAGAAAGGTGTTCTTCAAAGCCGGTGTTAAATACTCCTGAGAAAGAAACAGTTGTCCACAACATGTTCCAAATACACAAGCCCATTAAGAATTTGTAATTAACCCTAGGTATGGTCTTGCTTTTGTATGTTAAGATGTTAATGAGTTCTTGGGCAGGAAAATCTGCAACCTTGCAAGAAAGAACCTAAGTGACTTACTCATAGTGTGTAGATATTATCAAAAAATAAATGTGATGCAGAAAGAAAACACAGAATTTCTGTTTGACTCCAAGTCCACAAATATTTCTGGTGCTATAGAGTGGTCAGAATATCCATTTTGCTGTAGCATCTCATGTGAATGAAATTGTTGGAATGGAGCTTTGCACACCCACTGGTATGAAAACAGGATGTTCAACCCTTTCACCAAGTACAGAACATACAAAATGAAGACTCTTGAATACTTTTGGTGCTCAGGTAAATTATAGTTTTATTGGTTTAGCAGTTGTTATTTCTACTTTTTATATTTCAGATGGATAATAAATACAATAAATAACTTTTCTGTTCCCCCTTCTTATCGAAGAGTTTTGGGGTTTTTTAAAGCTTTTTAATTTATTTTTTTTAAGCTCTAGGTTTATTGATTGCTTGATAGGTTCTCAGGATTTTATTCAAAAATTCCTTCACATTTCCCTTGGTCTTGTACTGGCACTGATCCCCACGTGCCAGGCTCTGTGATGGAAGAAAGAACAAAGATTGGGTTACCAAAGATTTTATAAAAAGAAATGATTTAGACAAGACGGTTAAAATACACATTCTTTGGAGCTAAGCAGAGATTTCAAAAACAATTCCTAAAGAACCGTTCCTCGAGCAGTGAGTGTAAAAGTGGCTTTTCATGGTGACTAAGAAGGTGACATGTGGACTGTCATATAGTTACAGCTGAAGTAGTTTAAACTAGGCTGTTTCAACATGGAAAACAGGGCAGACAGAGCAGTCTGAGTAGCTGGGTAAGGCTAGTGCAACGGGTCTGCCCGGTGTTGCAGTGCCATTCTAACAATATTCCCCCGTGCAAGTTTGAAGCGAGAGTAAAGGAGCTCAAGACACTGCAGCATCAGCATCTTCCGTGTCTCAATGAATTACACAACAGTTTTGCTCAGTAGGTAAATAAAGGATGTTTCACTGCCTCAGCAAAGGCATCTGGGGATCCAGGAGTCTTCCTGAGCGTCATCACAAGGCTGAAGATGCTGCAGGTCACAGCAGTATTTCATGCTCAACTGCAGTTTATGTAGAATTAATATTCCAGGAGAGAAGGATGCCTCTGCCTGCTTGTCCCCAGCCATGAAGCTTCTGCACATCTACTCTCTGATTTTATACCATTACGATTGAGTGTAGAAACACATTTTGAGAAAGGAGAATAGCAAAGCAATTTATTTAAATTGCTCTCCCAGAGATCTGTGTTTGAAGGTCCTCATGCTAAAGGGGTTTGGAGAAGGGAAAGGGCACAGTGGGGCAGAACCCGTGTCCCTGCTCCCTCTGCCAGTTCTAATAGCTTTCCATTGCCTCACGCATGTTGCAGCTATCATTCTGCATGCTCCTGCAGAAAACGAGTATTTAAAACACATTCAAAATTAATCAAACAGCTAAAAGTGTTTAAATTATAAAAAATCCTTTCTTTTGTGAAAGATAGACAAAGATCTAGAGAAAAGTAAGAAAAATCTTACTTTGCAGAGGTTTCTATCCAGTTGAGTCTGAAAGGTTAGATTGAGCCTTTCAATTACTGGGTTTGAAGATACGTTGTTTTTCAGCATGTGTTCAGTTCCTTCCACAAAGCACGCCAATTCGTGGCCAGGCTGTTAAATGAAGAAGGCATTAGAAAAAGCTAGAGTTCATTTTGTGTTTATCTACAGAAAGAAGAAATAGGTATTCCTAGACGTGGCAACATGTCACAATTAAATGTAACATTTTGCATTCTATTGAAAACTGGTAGAAGAATTTAGGGGGGGTTGTAAAACACTCAATCATCATATATGCCATAAGAAACACCTGTCACATCTCTCAGAAACTGTAAAAGTAACCCCTCTGAAGGATACTTTCAGCTAATGCTGGATTTCACCATATCTGAGGAGGTTTACAAAAATGAAATAGTGTTGGATACACCTAGAGCTAAGCATCCGAGGCCTGACATCTCTGGCCCGGGTTCACTCAGTATTTAGGTACCCAACCATAAAACAAGGTCTTGCAGAGATTTTCAAAGCAAGAACCTGTATCTTTTGACTTGTAAGGCAAGCCCACAGAGGACTTTTGTCTGACTCCAGGCTTGGTTCTGATTGCACTGATAATGGGAGGACTTCTGCTTCCCTCCCCACTCGCTATTCATCAAGATCAGTTTTGCTGCTGCTAGTGTATTGAAATCTTCTTCATAACCGAAAGCAAAAGTTAGATAAGGAGCAAAATGAACAAACTTAAACTCAGTTAATACCAAACTTCTTTAACACCTACAATAGCTTAAAAAAAAAAGATTTACCTCAGCAATGGGAAGACATGAACATGACTGAAAATGAAAAGAGTGAGCGTTAAAATCCAGCATTGTTGGCATTCAACACAAAAGTACATTTTTGTTTAGTTTCATCATATTCTCAAAATCGTGTACTCACACTGACAGCTGTCTCCCTACATGGACAACTTACAGAACTTTCCCTCTGAAAGAATAACAAGTGAGGAATCAGTATTTATTATCAGCTACTTTACAAGCATGCATTTTTACAGAATTAAAGTGCTAAACAGCCACTTACAAGCAGACGTTCTGTATACCGGATAATTTCACGGACGCTGCAATTCTGCGCTTGCACAGAGAGCAGCAAACAAGAGAAGAGTATGTATGACAGCATGCTGGCATTCATGTGCAACTCAGTCTGATGGGTGACAGAAGAATAGGAGGACACTCCTTTTAATTGAGTCTTCACAAAATTCCCATTCTAATATGGAAAAACCCAATTATAAAACTGATACCGGGTGCCCACTATTTTTTCCCACTAGCTTGGACAGCATTTTAGAGAAATCAAACGTGGAATTGAGTCACCTACTGCAGTGACTTTTCTTTAGTACTGCGGAAATTCACAAATGCTCCTCAGAAGTGATTAATTTGAACATTATGATATTACACCCCAACAGGAAACAATGGTTAAAAATCTACGAAAGCATTTTTTTTTCAGATGTGGGGTTTGTCTCCTGTGCTTATGTAAATTATAGTTCCATGAAAGCAAAGAGACAATAATGTTCAGCATTGCCAAAGTTCCTGAGAAAACACACTGACAGGCTGCAAAGTGGCTTTCCCCTGGATTCAAAGCAGGACTTTCCTCAAAGAAAGTCAGTAATGTTGCAGAGGTTTGGTGAGCAGACAGACAGACGAAGTTGTGGAGCGGTGCCTGGAGAAGTTGTCATGCTGAATTACAGCTGCTGCATCCGGAGAGGGATCCCATAGTCCTTGACTGTGATCCCACCTCCACCGAGTGCAGGTGCAGGTTCAGATCGGGCCCTCCAGGTGCAAACACTGACTGCAATGTCGCACCCCGTCCCCTTCTAAGCAGAAAAGAGAGGATGCAAAAATAGTCCTAGGTGACCAAAATGCTATTAACTTGGAAATTGTCTTAGATGGAGTCTCCAGATTGGGTTGAATGTCTGCTAGAGCTTTCTCTGGCCACAGAGGTTTCCTTCTTTCCAAGTTGCATGCCTTGGCAGAGCAAGTGTCAGCCCTTCAGATTTCTTTTAGATGCCCAGTGTTGACTTTTAAGCTTCCCTCCTGTTACACCTTAAATCCTGTTATGCCTCGAAGATCTCCTCCAAAAGCTTGAGCCTTCTGCTGGTCAGCCTGGCTGAAGGATGAGCGCAATCCCGCTGGAAACCGTCCTGAAAAGAGAAAACATCAGGTTTCAATTTGCTGGTTTTTCTCTGGCATTTGCCTACCACCAAGGGATTTATCTGGCCGAGCACAGCTCCCCTGCCTGCCCGCACGCCAAGGGGAGCGGAGGAGGACCTGCCTGCTGCTCCTGCCCCTGCCTCGCTGCCTGCACACCGAGCACCAGCTCGGGGCTGGGGCGGATGCTCCCTGCCTTTTCTTTGAGGTTTGTCCCTGGGTGATTTAGTGTGAGGAGTGTACATCCCATTAGACAGATACAGCTTTGACGCAGGCCCCAGGGAATACCTAGAGAAAGCCAGAGATCCTCCCTTGGCAAGTGAAAGCTGGCAGCAGGCTACATTATGATCAACAGATGCACAAAAGTATGTTGCGGGGAGGGATGGCGTTCATGAGCCAGGCAGTGGCATCTTTCAAGGCACTAGGCGGTTAGAGAAGGGCTAAAATCATTGATCTGTGATCAAGAGCCTGGGATTTCCTGAAAAGCAATAAAGAGACTTCCGTGACAGGTAGGTCTCCCTTGAGGAAACAGCTTTGTGCTCAAGCAAAGCAATGGGTATGCTGCTCTCTGTTTCTTCAGCCAGCAAAGCCCCACAGCAAGAACTAGAACAATTAGGTCAAAGCATAAATTCCTGAAGGAAATAAATGATGTGTAACATTTGTGGGATGCTTGGTTTCTCCAATGCTTGAAAAAAATATTTTGCATGGCTTTAAAAGGAAAGAATACACAAGTGTCTTTGATTTAGCCAAGGTTGTGCAAGAAATATGGTAATGTGCCATGGGGACGTTTTCATGACAGCCAGGAGTTTCTACTGCTTCTTGTTTTTAAGAAAAATAGGTTCATTAGGAATCCCATTTTGCCCAATAGCTGCTATGCTCTGACTTTGCAAGGATTTTACAGAATCTGATATACTTAGCAGGGTCTCTAGGTCCTCTTCACCTCAGGAATGATGTCTCAATGCAGCTGCCGTGCTCTGTAAGCGAAAGCGATTGGTGGCGTAAATTGTATGCAAGATACATAATTAGGACCTTTCCATGCATGAGATGTAATTATGTTCAGTGGACAGTGAGCAGAGCAGGTAGCTTCTTCCCAGGCCTATAGCCTGAAAGCACAAGATCTGTATTTTTGTTACTGGTTGAAAATCAGAACGGCAGAGCTTCCAGAGCTGCTCCCTGAGCCTGCGGTTCCTCCTCTCAGCCTCTATCTGCCAGGGGTGCCAGCACTATCTCTACGTCTTTTCATTTCTATTTGATTGCTTCGTGAGATCTGTCTAATGTT
The DNA here is from genome assembly GCF_047716275.1 of Strix uralensis. Lineage (NCBI taxonomy): Eukaryota > Metazoa > Chordata > Aves > Strigiformes > Strigidae > Strix > Strix uralensis. The sequence continues at coordinate 20,206,075 of NC_133985.1, forward strand.
GTTGTTGCTCCAGGGCAAGTAGGTCACCGTAGAAGCTCTATTCAGTTTACAGTGAATCAGATATCACCAGAAATCAAACTGTCAGAGAAAGAACTTTCCATGTATTGCTTAGAGCAGCAGTGGATCAGGCACAGAAGTGAGTGGCACCGGTTATGGCTTCTCTTTGGAGAGTTTAGGCTCTATTCTGGCATTTAGAGGCTGATTCAGAGACCACGGAAATTAATATTTGCTGCCATCCCAGCAAAAAGACCAGCTTTTTTTATATAATCTTTAAATATTTAGTTTTGATATTTTAAAAGTCTTCATTTTGATGACCAGCTGCAGCAACATATTTTCACAGATATGTTGTCATTTGTGTGTTAAATGCAATCAGCAGTTTATTTTTTTGTCCTCATGTCTAGGTATCTGATCTCCCTTTGTTCCTCTCCCTTAATCTCTCTTTCAGCAACACAGGCCAAAATGTAGAAAGGACATAGAGGTTCTTCAACGATCACTCAAAAAAACTGAAACAAATTCATAATAAATTCAGTAGCCAAATTGCAGTAGGTAGGAAGGCAACTGTGTGAGTCCACTTCCCTCTGAGGTCGCAAACCCCCAAGCATCAAAAGGCCGGCTGTCAAGGTGGGGAGCCACCAATGCTAAGTCTGGTCTTTCTGAGGGTTTTTGTCCCCTTTCAAGATTTCTGGCTGGAAAAATCAGAAGACAAAACAAAGAACTGAAACCCAGGATTTTTAATACAGGTCACCAGGCTGAAAGGTAGCGGCTGCATGAGCCCATAGAAACATCCCCTACATTGCCACTGGGAAACCTGAGTGGGGAAACTGGCTGTGGTCGGCCTGGGCCTGGACCATCCTTCAGCAGATCGTATATCCCCGCACTTCCTATCACTTCCTACACGCTAAAGGATGCAGTGGATGAGCAGAGGAAGGAAGGAGGCAGAGCTCCATCAGCCGGGGGTACTGCCAACACCAGGGCAGCACATCCGTTGGGTGTGCCTGGTTCATGATCACAACTTTCAAGTGACAGAATTGTTAAGATTCCAGCCCAGAACAGGTATTTGGAAAAGGTGAACACAAAAAACTCTCCCAGTATATTTCTGTAGTCTCCTACAGGCAGTTCCCTCTGGCTCCTCTGGAAATCCTCATCTAATATCCTGTACATTTTTGGTTTATGTGTAAATACTTTGGGATATATTCTCTTTTAATGCACCTATTCTGGTGATAGCTTGATTGAAAATGTTTCACAAACATCCAATTTCCAGATCAGTATTTTAACCCGGTTAGCATAAACCTCCAGATCTTCTGAGTTCTCATGAGAGAATTTGCATTCTCATTGAGAGAATTTGCATCCCACTGTAATGTTTCCAAGAAACTTTGTACAGTTTGGGTTTTTCTAATGTAGGAAGAAAGACTCCCTGTAGAAGAGAAACACCAAGATAACATATCAACTTGTTTTACATTTGCTGTGTAGATCAAGATGTAAGGGCTTGCAAAACCACAAATGAAGAGATGCTATTGATAGTTTAATTTTCCAGAGATAAGGTGGCTTGGAGTATTTTTTTTCCCTTTCTTTTAGATAAAGATGACATATGCTAGTGTAAAAAAAGGAAAATAGGGTCATTCTAATTCCTTCACGAAAGGGTAGACCACTGCATAGTAATAGTGAGATTGCCTATGACAGAAAGGTGTAAAATCCAGATGAACAGAGGGAACGTTTCACGTGACAGCTTGAAGAGGGCAGTGGCACCTCCTGATAGCTGCACACTGTGCTCTGTCCTAGCAGATGGACCACAGGATGTCCTCAGGACTCACATTAGCTTCTGTAGGTAATGAAGCTCCTACTACTTTCTGAAGAGTTTTAATTAATTGGAAACCATTTAAACTAGCCAACCAAAACTAGTGGTGCTCAGGAGCTGTGAGATGGAGGAGCACGCCTGAGAGAGACCTTCAGAGCTGCAAGTCATCCTTGTTTCATGCAACAGTACAGTCACCAGAGCTTTCCTGGGTTTTCTAGCAGGGGAGCCAAGCTTTCTGTGTTGCAATGATATTTAGCAAGAGCTGAGGCATCTAAAAGCAAAAAGCCCTGACAGCAACATGCCAGCCATGCTGGGTGTTGCACATATTGCAAGTGCATCTCAGTACCAACAGTCTCCAGAAGTAAGCAGAAGAAAGTGGGAATTGCCCACAAAGGTCACCAGTTCGCCTGTATTTTAAGGTTTTCCTGATGCCATTGCTCTCACTTCAATGTCCTCTTTTGTGAGCCTGACTGCTTTCACACCAGGAAAGAGACACACTGCAGAGCTCTCAGATTATAAGTCCACTCACCCTTCCTTGCTTATCCCACTGTGAGATTTCCCTCTCAGCACAGCACGCAGAGGAAGGTTGAACGTGCAGGACAGACAGACAGCGCAAGGCATTCACTCCGTGGCTGCGTTAGTGCCCTCCACCAGCCAGACCCGCACTGCAGCTTGTTTTTCATGCTGTAAGCATTGAAAAACCACCTGCAGACTGCTTGATTGAAAGATGGTAATCACAATTTAATAACAAAATAAGCACGGATATTGGTTCACACCTAGTTGCATGAGTAAGAATGGTTGGCCCTCTTCCATAAGAGTTGGCAGGATTTTCTATACTATGTGTAAAGTAGGCTACGTTCGTGCTAAAATGTTATTAGACATGGCGAATAGACCCGGTGAGCCGGTCCAATCCGTGAAGATGAACAACGTAAGTCCTGGTGCTTTTACAACTGATGAAGCCATGTAGGTGCCAGTCTTGAAGCAGCGGGTGTTGGCAGCAGGGCAGTCTCAGCTTGTGCTTCCCCAGTTGCGAGGTTCTTGTTTCTCCAGATGTTTCTCCTTGTGACCCAAGGTTACCCATTGCTTCCTCCATCACTCAAGAAAGTCTTCATATTCTTTGCAGAGATTTGGTGTTCTACAGTCCAGTAGCCGTAGTATTTCACCTATACTAAGAAAGGATTTCTTGATGTATCCAGCATTTTATATCTTACAGTGAAACCTCATATGTGACCTCTGAGACCCCCTTAAAAAGACCCTTTCCTTCTGCTGCATGTATGGCTCTTAACAGGTCGGTTGTTCCACTAGTGTCTGATTCTGGAGCTGTCACAGGATCTACAGTTTAGGAAAACTGCTTTGAAAAGCACTGTAACTACTTAAATTTCCCCTCACTGCATGGCTTAATTCCTTAGTCTGGAAGGAAACTTTACACACTACTTAACTAAGTTGGCAGTGATCGGTCTATGCATCATTATAGGAGCATATATAGGAAGAAGATGGCTTTAAAGGAAGCTGTTCTTGTGCAGTTTATATTCAATTTAGCAACTCAAACTTCTTCCCACTTGTCTCCTTGGATCTCACCATTTCTTCTGACTCTACCTTTTTCTTCACAGGTACAAGACAGGTATTGGCCTTCTTGGCTTACATGAATGCAATGTCTAGGAGAGAAATCTCTACTATAATAAAACAATGAGCTTCAGATAAACCAATGAGATACAAATCTTAATGTCTGCAAAGACGTCACCTACTCCTCTGTCTTAGAGTACAACAGAAAAAGAGAAACCGAGATGGGTGATCTCACCTTCCCCAAGATATGGACACACCAGGCAGGGATTCCCAAGGCGTGAGAAAGTGTCAGCCTGGCCCGGAGCCATCACAGGCAGGGCTTCAGCAGGCACTCAAACTGCTGGGAGTGAGCTCCTGCACGGGATGTCAACTGCACCCTGCCTGGGAGAAGGACTCAGGGACATTATGGGTGCCCAGCAGCAGTGGGGATGCAGAAACAGGGCGGTGAGGTAGCCCCCTCCTTGCCTCCTGGCCAGAGGGCAGTCCCAGCCTGCTCCCACCTCACTCCCCATGGGCATCACAAAGTTTCTCCCAGCACCAAAGACCTTCCTCCAGGTCAGGGCTGTTTTCCAGAAAAATAGCTTTTCACTGGGAAATTGGTTCCTGTTTCTTCTTTTTTTTCCAAAAGGGGAAATAAGCTGCTGTTATCTTTTTTTCCTTCCATAGCACTACACTGTGTATAAACTGGGAAAAACAGCTACACAGCCAGCACCTCATTAAGTAATATGGGGTGTTGTAAGAGCTGGAACACCATCGGCAACATGAAAGTCAAGCAATTACAGACTTACTTGAGGCATGACAGGTCTGAGTATGCTTTCATATTCCAGGCAAGAAAAACATAGAAATAGGTATCCCCGGTCCTTCTGGTCTCCCTTTGCATTTTTTACCAATTTTAGGATTTCCTGCATTTATCTTAGAAATGTGGGGCTCTGTGAGCATCTGTGAACAAGCTATCAAGCAGATGTCTTCTTCCACTCCAGCGTTCATGGTGCTGGGGAATGTGCCACCGATGGCAGGTCACTACAGCCACAGCACTGACAGAGGAGCTGGTCCGTATCCTAAGTTCTGTTGACACAGGGGATTTTTCTTTTTTGTAATTCAAGGACAAAATCACCAACATATGCAATCAGTGCCCTATACAAGGGATTTTAATCAGCTGTATTTTTGAATCAGGCTGTTTGCCTGCCAGGCAAGGCACTGTTTTAAACTCCCATCACCAGGTCCCCGAAGAGGATCCCTTAGAGATCTTAATTTCGATCAGTGGATAATGATACTGATAGTATCTCTAAAAATTAATGCATTTGATGTATCACAAAGAAAATCATTCAGAAGACATAAACCTGTCAAGTCTCTATGTGCATAAATCATAATTGCCATCCCTCATCTCCAAGACATGGGGCTGACCCCACCACTGGGCCTCATTCCTCGGTGACACAGCCACTCACTCACTACTTCAAAAGCAAGACTAAATTATTTATTGGGCTCTGTGTGCAGGGATCCACTGTGATCGATCACAGCAATGGGTACAACCGTACCACAAAGTGCTGTGCCCCAAAACCTGCTTGACCCAACCCTGCTGTGCCCGACCCAGCATCAGCCCGACCTGCTGTCACCCTCAAAACCCTCGTGCTCCAGCCTGGCGTTGCTTTGCCTCGCTCGTGGTTTGTCTATGAACGCTACCAGGGTGATACACTGATAAACCAGTGTGTCCAGGGCTTGCCTCCCACACTGCCAGGCAAGGGGACCCCAAAATCCCCTGCACGCTGCCCAGCGTGGGGCTGCTGTTGTGAAGGGACCATGTGCTGGTCTGGCAGCAAACCTGGACTCAGTGTTGAATGGAACAAGACAGAAAGAAGTTGCCTGGCAGCTCCAGCGAGTGGCACATGGCTATGCCCTGCCACGGACAAGGATGCCATCATGTGGCCAAAGCTTTTTATTCACTTGCCACTTTTCATGTTCTTATATTAAAAACTTCCTGCCCTCTGCTCCCTTTCTACACCAGGTAGCCCACAGCTCTCCCTGACAGCTCCTTCTGGCAGGTGTGTGTTACACAAGAGTTTTGTCCAAGTAAATCCTGGGCATCCGTCTCAAAACTGGTTTGACTGGATGAAGAACGTCAGGCAAAATCACCACAAAACTCCAACATGGGTCTCAGAGCTTTACACTCAGGGGAGCACTAAACAGACCAAACCTGGGCACTGTGAGGGCAGGATCATTCAGATACACAGCTTGTTGCAAACCTCATCAGTTTAATTAATTCATGGTGCATTTTACATAATGCAGGCAGATAAGCAACATCATTTATTTGCACTGAAAAACCAGTCTCCCCGAGTATTAACCCTGGAGACATTATACATCTAAAGAACATGTTTGATGTATATGTATTAAAACAGGTAACATGGAAAGCATGAATCCTTAAATGCAGCCAGCAACAAATACTTGTGTGAAGGCTCATCAATTTTATCCATACTGTTTTATCAAAAACAGTTCCCTGTGTTCTTTCCAAGCTCAAAGGCACTGTGAGCCTCCTCGCCTGCAAGTCCTGAGATGAAGTAACACCAGCTGTTTCTCCCACTTTTTAAGGCCAGTTCTGGGGGAAGCCACACTAATTCGGGTCCTAGTGAAGAGCAGCCCAAGGTTGGGGACCCCATTTCTGAGTGCTGCTCCAGACCCGAGTTTTTAGGCACTTTCTGCTGAGGTCTTCAAGTCTTGTCACCAATTCCTCCATTCATTCAGGGAAGAGGACGCAGGAGTTTCTCTTTCCTTCTCCTTTATGGAGGAAGGCTGCACAGCTGCTCCTGGTTGCCTTCAGAAACTTCTGTTGAGGACATCTGCTAAAACTGCTGTTGCTGGGCTTTTTCTTCTCCAGATGAAGATGAGGGGAACCACACATTTCCCAGAGGACAGTGTTGTCCCAGACTGTCCCCCTATGCCACATGTCACATGGGCTGTTATCCCTCAGCCTCTCCTGCCAGTGCCACCAGAGTCCTCTTGTCCCAGCAGAGCTGGTTCTTCCTGGTTTTTGGCATCAGAAGCTCCATGCTTAGAAAATAAAGCATGGAGATATTTAACAGCATAAACAAATAATCATGATGTAAAAGATCTTGGAATAATTGAAAGGCTGAGGTAGACCAAAGAGAGACCTGGGCCTGCCCCACTTGTCTCAGTGGGATTGCAGCAAAGAGCTGGGGGTCTGAAGCTGGCCCATGTAGTTTAGAGAATATTTTGGGATAAACTCTACATCCCTTAAAGAGACATCCTTTGGTGGTGGTCTCTCAAGGCTGCAAAGTGATGTCTGCAGGATTTGGCAGTTGGCAAGCTGGACTGTCATGTCAGGGAGATCAGAAGGTCTAACGAGATACCGCTAGCAGGTCCCTGGAGATCTACAGAAGGTGAGTAGGCAGCCATCTATACGCAGTGCAGACTTGCTTTATTGTTTTCTGAAGAAGAAGAGCAGCTTAATCTCTGAATTTACCATCCTCTTGTTTCCCAATTTAATTTATACCTCGGATAACAAACTGAAGTTGTTGAAGCCCTTTGCATTTTTTTCATGCTAATGTGATAAATTGTGGCAAACTGGAGAGTTCTGTGATGTAAAACACGAGTATCCGTTTGTACGGGTGGAGTCATCTATGTCTTTGATCCTGAAAGCAAGGTAGGATTTTGTGGGAATCCAGACCTTTCTTACACAAAAAGCACCTGCACACCCACCACACCTCCTCCTTTCCTAGTTCACAAAAAAGAGGAGCATTATACACAGCGTTGTACAAAAGACGCTCCCTTGGCTGATGTTGGGTGGGCTGCGTTTGGGTACGATCTCACCCATGTGGGTGAGGGAAGTAAGTTGTTCTCTTGACTCAGTGGGAAAAATGTCATCGGTGAAAAAGCCCAACACCGCCATGGGAATTATTAAGGTGCTCTTAGACAACAGAGATTTGATAAGAAAATGGTCTTTGGATTTGATTGAGCTGGTGCAGTTTTTGGAGTCCTCCAGGGACTAAGTCCGTGGCAGAAGAGAAAGCAGATGCTGTGGGTGCAGGACTGGAGTCTTCGGTCAGAGCAGCTGAGCCCTGACCAACACCACACTGCTGATTTGGCTCAGGAAAGTGGGAGACTTTCAGGTCTTCTTGGCGACACTTTTGAAATAAGAAAGAAGGAGGTTTATGAAGTACTGCAGAAAACAGCAAAGACTGCCAAGAATATTCTTGAGTATTTAACTGCTAAAAAAGTTTCTTTAATCAGGTATTTTTAATGCTGCTCCTTTATACAACCCTAGGTTTATGAGTGAAAGAGTAAAACTGTGAGTTGATAGTCAAGACACTTTGAAAGGGTTTAATTTTGGGTCTTTGTGGATGGATCAAGGGAGGAAAGGATACTGTGCAGGGATTTTAGTGAGAATGGTGTTTCAAAACTTATAAAATATTAGAGAATACTCTCAATTTTTCTTTTCTGATTCATACTAATCAAAACAATCACAACAATCGAAACAGATTGCAGTGAAATTCCAGGAGATCTGAAATGAAACCAAAATCCATCAGCACATCTATTTTCTGCTCCAAATCCCACAGACCCAAATTTGGGAAGTGTTTGACTGTTCAGATGTAGGTACCATGTAAGTTATCTGACTTTCAGAAGATCCATACAATTGCAACTCCATTTGATTCAAAGATTAATTCTCTAATTTTAATAAAGCTAGAGGGTCTTTATGAGCTGACCTGGAAGTTAAGGATTGGTCTCAGTTTGGTCTCTTTTCATTGCTTTGAGGGAAAGTTCATAGCCAAGAAACATGGCTGAACTCATTGGGAATCCTCGCACTGCATTGACCGTGATGCCCCTAAAAAAGACCTGTTGGGGATGGAGAAAGGTTAGAGCATAGGAATATACTGGCTATTATAAGAAGAAGAAGAAAACATTGAATGAAGTCATGGTGGGATTCTGAAGAACCAAATCTTGGTTTGCTCAGAAGATACGCTCTCACTGCCGGTCTTTGCTGAAGTCTGTGCTGGAGAACGGAAACGCAATGGCAAAAATCACTGGTTTGGTATCACTGTGCTCCATGCTTCCTGTGAACCCCCATCTGTGTCTGACAGCAAGAGCTACAAGAGGTAATGGGTAAAAAAATGGTCTCATGGCACTGGTGTAGAGCAGAAAGCAAGAAACCTAAAATGTCTTCCAGTGTTGTCCTACCTAGCTATGGTCCCTCCTTCCCTTTGCAGACATAAGCATATGGGGATTGTGCAAACCCCAGGGTAAAACAGGAAGGCTGTTGCTTTCATACAGCAAATTCTCTGACTCCTCGGGGTGGGTCTATGGGTGCAGGAGACATTAGGGAAGCAGAGAGGGAGCTGTGTGGCTGCGAGCCACCCCAGCCGATGTGGGCACTGTGCCATGTGGACTATTTTGCAGGTTTCACCTTTGAGCACAGAACGAATTTCTCAATCAACAGAAAACTAGAGTTACTCTGTACCTTGCTGAGAACTAGGTCTCACTACCAGTTTTGGGAAAAATATTTCATAGAATATATTCACATGTGGGTTCCTAAGTTCAAGCTTTGGTGCCCTTATGTATCCCAGCGTTTTCTTTCATTAAGATAATAAATATCCACAGCCAGGCTTCCTCATTTTGCTCAATATATATTTTTTGAAAAGATGCTGGCACTTAGAAGAGTGAAAGACCCTGTGGCTTTTAAGTGCTTGAACAGTAGAGTGCTTTCTGGAAAGTGGAGAGGGGCCCTTCTCGCTTCTGGCCTTGGCTTGTCTCCCTTTGAACCCCCCTGTGCTACAAACGCCGTTGCCTGGTATGTGCAAGGGTGTGCACAAACCACTCGCTCTGGGCTGAGCTTATTTACAAAATGATGGTTGGAGGGAGTATCTCGGCTGGCCTGTTTTTCATAAAATCACTCTGTTAACCACCCAGGCTAATCACTGTGGTCACTAATCTAAACACCAGAAGTTCAGAATAGACATGAAAAGTAACATCAGCGAAGCAAGCCCCCTTCCAGGCTTGACAAAGGCAAAGCTCCCACAGCTACTGTAAGAAAGCACAGAAGATCTCAGCTCCAAGACCAGAAGCCCGTAGATTTAAGTGTCTAACCAGTGTTTCCCCTGAAATACTGAACTCTGCTAAACATCACTGTATCTTGTATCCAATAAATCCAGTCCATGGTGCTGTCTTGTACAAGACAGTATCAAAATATGTTAACATAATTTAGGATGGAGTTTGCAACGTGAAATTGCAATATTGGGCTATTTAGGATATTACTTGATTTATTGGGGTGTTTTATTTTGTTAGGAAAGATGGAACTTTCTGGGAGGAAATTCAGATTTTTGCAGTACCCATAAAGTAACACAAGAGAGCCAAGTTAAATAATAATGATTTATGAAGAAAAGCCTGGAGGTATAAATTTTTCTCATCAGAATGAACACACCTGACTATGCAGAAAGAAGAAGGCTATATTTACTTTTTTTTGTGTCCATCGGGCAATTATTTTCAGCACTGCAAATGCTGTTCCTTTGTCCCAGAATTCAAACATCCAGACCTGGGTTTGGCATTTATCAGTTGTGTGTCTCCCAAGATATAAAAAGATTTTCTTTACGAGAGAAGGATCCAGTCTTATCATCAACTATTACTCAATCCTATTGCCTGCTTTGGTCCGGGTGCCAGGCACGATAGCAGAAAAACTGCAAGCAGCTCGGACCTCAAATGAAAAAAAACTAAGTGCCTGAATTAGTTGTTAATATTCAGGCAGGACAAGGAGGGTAGGGGGTGAGGATGAGGATGAGGAGAGAGGGATATCACATGGAAATTCCCTTTTCAGCTGCCCCATGTTTTACTGTGAAACTGCATGCCAAACACACGGGGCAGGTAGCCCACGTAGAGTCTGGGGCACCCTGACTGTCTTCTGACCGTCTGAGCGTGGTCTTTAGCATCTCTCCAGGTGCCTGTGCTTCCTGTGAATGTGGCTCTCTTCACTCAATGGCAAAAACCGAACCAGACGGCTGGCATAACATAGTGGCATGTTGGCAAACATTTAAATCACACTGACTTGTGATTTTGCAGGTTATTCTTCTTTTTGTAACTTGTTACTTTTCCCTCAGAATGTGAAAATTAACACTTTGGAGCTAAGAGCCCCCATGATGTTTTGATGACAACTTAAATACAGATTTATTGAGATATTGGAAGACGTCACTTCTCATAACCATGAGTTGGCAATGCAATAAAGCTGCAAACCCTGGTTCTCTGCCATCCACATTTAGCTGAGGCAAAGTTTGCAGGTAGAACAAACATTTTTTATTACACTAATAGACAAAGTCAGAAAAAGGAGATAAGGGGGTTTTTTTTGGCACACAGCCCTTATTCACGTTTGATACCAGTGCAATTCTGATTTAAGAAGGTTTTCAATCAACTCTATCTTGGTGCAGAATGAGGGTGGGCAGTGTGAAATGCAGCATCGGTTCCACCAAAGCATTGCTCAAGGCAACTAAAAGCACCCAGGGTGCCAGCATGGCCCCTGGAATCAGTTCCCATTGACTTCAGTGTCAATGAGAAACATTTGACCTCTGCATTTTGTAGAAGCAATCACAGAGGCAAGATTTTCTGCCTCTGATTTATGAGAAGTCAAATCATATTCACAATTAAATGCACTGACATGAAGTGTTATTTTAAGTTAATTACACCACCAGACTGTGACCCCCAGTCATTCATTTTTTCATTGCTGTATGGCACATTATTACTCTCACTATTATGATTTAGAAAGAATCTGCACTATAATTACCTACTGTCATTATTATAATTTAGCAGTAACTGGCTTCAGCTGTCTCTCAGTCCTGCAGATAGGTTTGTAACAGCCATTGTATTTCCCAGTGGAAAATTAAATGCCTAATACACAGATTTTACTTCAAATAACACTTACTTTTAAGCCCTCGTTCTGGTAGCTCTGCAAGATACAGTCAAGGGTCCCTTTGTATTTGTTTAAATAAACTCCATCTGCCTGAAGTCGACTTTTCACAACATCCATTGGAGTAGCAGTCCCCCAGGAAATGGCTCCTAGAAAAATGTAGAAGTATTTGAACAATTTCTTCTCTATATTTCCTTGGCCGCAGGTCAGTGAACTCAGAAATTCACTTCTCATCTACCACATCATATTCATGGCATTGTCATTTCAGGGCATTCACCCTGCTGAGGCACAGCAACGGTATTTCTGGGAGCAAAGTTCCCTGTTTCTGGAAGAAGCATTGAGATTTTGGGGGTTACGCTGGTAATCAAATGCAGGCAGCCCAGAAGGTGCTCCCCCAGGTGCAAATACATCTTCTGCCGTGATTCTGGTGCAGCCTGGACATGCTGTGGGAAGAGCCCGAGCTGCAGGGAGCTGCTGCTTTGGGCGATATCAGAAAAACTGGAGTCCTCAGATAATTCTGTTGAAAAGCAAAGTTTGAGCTGAGAATGCAAATAAGAGGCAAGTTCACCTCCTGAAACCAGGATTAGGTTCCACGCAGCTGAATACATCATAATTCCTATAAAAAAGCTGTCTATTTACATTGATTAGCCTGAAGCTGAGTGGGGTGGTTTGCTTCTCTGAAAAGGTCAGCATGCGACTTCGATACATGGCCCAGTTGGACAGACAAGAGTTTGTTTGGACCTGTGTGAGTGTTGGGGCGTGCTAGAGAAGCTGTCCAGGTGGGCCAGGGCTCTCTTTATTTGCAGAAGAAATGGAGAGAGCGTTTTGTAATCATTACCTGAGCTAAGGATTGATCTGCATTTAGGGGTCTGCAATTTAGAAATGGCCAAGAAATGGGGAGCGGCTGTAGGGGTGACACATGTAGGTATGGTGGGGGACGCATGTGCCAGTCTTACAGGCAGGTGTACACAGGAAAAAAAGAAGAAGAATAACAGTCAACTCTGCGTCTGCTGCGTGCGAGTAAGGTGCACACCCTCCTGGTGGGCAGCCAACAGGTTGAAGTCCTCTTCTGGAGGCATTCTTGGCGCCGTGTATCACTGGCTGTGTGGTACACAGACTGCCGTGAGACATCCCAGGAGATGAAGGCGCTGGCTGTTTTCCTTCTCGCTGACATTGAGCCCGATGAAGATCTGATAACACGACTTCCATGAAGTTTGTCAAGTCATAAAGTGCAGCCATGGTGCCAGGGGACCTGGCCCTGGGGGAGGAAGGTCATTCAGCCCCACATCCTCTCCTGGTGACCAGGAGGATGTGGCGGCCCCTGAGCCACCCCCGTAATCTGCCCTGGGAACTGGCCTGTCCTTGTTTTACCAGTGTTGTGGGGAAAAAAGGGTGCTTACCTGCTACACCCCCTGCCAGCCAGATGGAGGAGGGATTAGGGGAAATGCATCCATCTGGGGTAATCCAGCCACAGAAAAATGTGTAAGGGATGAAATAGAGGCAGTACCCAGGAACATCTCTCAGAAGCATTGCTCCCGCGCCTCGGTACATTCCTGCTATACCCTCTTTCTTTAGCACTGTCCTAAAGCAGTGAATTGGGCCTCGGTACACAGGAAATCCAGGAACTGTGGGCTGTAGTTTAATGTTGGCTGCAAAAAAAAGATACAGTCATTATAATAGCTATATTGCTACAGAACTCCTCTCAAAAGCCCGCTGCCATTGAACAGAAATCACTGCCATACATTTTCTTTTGCTGAGATCAGTATGTAGCATGGGAAATAAAGTTCTAAGAAAGAGGACTTAGGTCCATTTTTAAAAGACGTTTAGACACTTCAGGAGAGTTTTTTCTTAGATACATTGCATGCCTCCCAATAGGTATGTGCTCAGTGAGATTTCCAACCAAGTTTAAGGCTCCGTGCCCAATTTTCACGGATTTTAACCACATCTGGTGCCAAGCCTTGACATCTTCAGAGTCTGGCCCTTCCCACGTAGACCAAGTTGCTTTTGGAAAGGGCATTAGGTTGCTAAGCTGCATGGAGGCTTTTTAAAAATGGACATAATACTATTTTATCAAAGCAATATAAAAATGTCAATATTTCACAGTTAAACAGCACAACTGTAATCATGAGGAAGGTGTTGAACTGCTGAAATCCAAGCTGTTCAGCTCTGAAGCTGCGCCGTCTCTTCCGTTGGCTCTGCCCGTGCTCTGGTGGGGTTTGCTCTGTGTTGGCAGCCTGCGAGGAAGTTCAGCCGCCGACTCGAGCAGAAGCAGCTCCTTCTGCCTGTGGCTTCTGGAGAGGTTACAGCTGCCCACTGCCATCCTGCCAGCATCCCCTCCTGACCTGTCTTGCCTGCGCCTGAGTCCCTGTAGCCCTGCCCTGAATAAGCCAGTGGTTTTCAAAGGCACATGTGAAATTTTTGCTTTTGAACAGTGGGTGGAATAACAGAGAGGGACTTATGGGCAAATACATGTGGGACTGAGAGTGTGCAGCAGTAGATGGGGAGCTGGCATTATCGCTGGCAGCCGTGGTGCTGCTGGTGGGATCTCCAGGGGACCCGACAGCCCGGGGACTCACTGCTCCTGCCCCACAGCCGTGTGGGGAAAGTGACTCCTGTGGCTCCTGGTCCTGAGCAGACCTGCCCCTGTGCTCATTACAGATCCCAATCAGCTGGAAATGCCAGCAGAGATTTGATCAATGTCACTGATAACCGTCCCCGCCTTGAGCTGAGCAGGATGGGGTCCATTCTGAGGCGGAAGGAAGCATTTTTAGCTCAATTCATACCATAGAATCATAGCATACCAGGTGGGAAGGGACCTCAGGGATCATTTGGTCCAACCTTTTTTGGCGAAAGCATGGTCTAGACAAAATAGCCCAGCACCCTGTCCAGCTGAATCTTAAAAGTGTCCAATGTTGGGGAATTGCAGCGGCCCAAGGCAGCAGAGAGCTGGCCCTTGAAGCAAAGTTGTCCTAAAGCTCTCAGTAAACACCGAGGACTGGCAGAGAAGGCAAAAAGAAACTCTTGCTTCCTACCTTTGATGTACGGCTGCGTTTGCATCTGTAGCCTTATCTTTACCAGGTCCACAGGAGAACCGATGCCCACAGAGACGAACCCTGCCACCATGCTGGCCAGAGCCACGTCGGCAAGGGCCGGCGCACGGGCTGGGTCGCCGTGGCGGAGCTGGCTGAGGAGCCGCTGCGTGTTGCTGAAGACACCGAACACCACGGAGCTGTAGACGGCGATGCTGGCCAGCGGGAAGGACATGCCTTTGAAGAAGCCAGCCACCTACCCGGGGAAGGGAGCTGGAGTTAAGAGAGTGAGTGGGACTGAGCAGCATAAACCCCAACTTGTCTATCAGGCCAGAAATGCAAATCCAAGTACCAGATGTTCCCTGGACCCAACCGTTCACATATGCTGAGCAAATGAAAATTAATTCATGCCGCTAAAGACTTTTAAAGATTGTGCAGAATGCAGGATATGCTGAAAGCACAGGAACCCACGTAAGAGTCCCTCTTACGGCCAGCTTCTGTCCTGGCATCACCAAAGTCAGCAAAATACCTCCAGGAGAGCTTTGCCAGCAGGCACGGGCAAAAGAGCCACTGCGGATGTAACACCCTGTCCCATGTGGAGACATGGGCAGTGTCATTTATCACTCCATGCCAGGGATCTGTCTTTTCCCTATAGAAATAACCACGAGAGTTACCTAGAGTTAAGCAAGAGAAGGCTGTAGGTATTTGCAGGCTCAATTGCACCAGCTTTATTGGTCTTCATATAACTGCTAGTGCCAACAGTGATCTTGTAGAATTGCTTTATGTATTTATCTATTTATCTATTGGCATTTTCTACCAGCGCATTTTAAGTAAGATAAAGTACTTACAGACTCATTTCTGTACACAGTAAGAACACAGTTGAGTGTATTTCCATACCCTTGTCCAGCTTGCAAACGGGTCTGCAAAATACATTCGTGAAATGCAATTAAAATCCCATGCTTCCAGCCCAGTGAAAGCTCAGGCTACGTAAACAATGTGTACTTTGCTTTGAGAGAGAATCCTTCCTTAGTTCTAAAGAAAACAGAGCAATAAAGTAAGATATATATGATCCACCCCCCTTGAACTTTGCCAGAAGCAGGCCTAAACGGGACCTCAGAGGTCTGAAGCTTTCTGCAACATCTGGAATCGATGGCTGTCAAATTGCTCTCGAGTCCCAACCAGCTACCCTGGCCCAGCACAGCGTCACAGCAGACTGCTGGTGTGCGGTGTTGTCATTGGCAAGTTCATGATTTATGTGGAAATTGGAGAGTGGTGTGGTCTCCTCTGTCTGGGGATCTCAGTGGAGGTTGGGACGCGTTGCTGAAGGATGGAGAGGAGAGCTCCCCTAGGAGGCTTCCAAGGCCCTTCTGATCCAAGGTGGATTTTAAGACAGAAATACTAAATGGAGCCAAAATAATTCAGCTCCATCTCAGAAATTCTGCATGCTTCACTCAAAAATACATTTTTACATCATTTCCAACAAAGACATTTTGTTTCTGGAAAGCAATGATTATACGCCTTCCAAAAAATGCCAACAACAGCTGGAAGAGATGGCGTGTAAGTCATGACAAAGTCCGTATGATTCAACATGCTTTCCCCCTCTCACATATCTATAGATAAATATATATATGCACACATATGTTTAGATCATCTTTCACTCAAGCTGCTCACAGGTTTGTAATAAAAAAATCCTAACAAGTGATGCATTTTTGGGGCTTAGAGGTGTGTGAGGAAATGGACCCCCTGTTCACTTCACAGGACCTGGGGCTTCAGCAACTGATCTTGGCTGAAGCCAGAGCTGATTTTTTATAGGAAGACACTCGCACGTGCTCTATCGGGGATGTTTTTAGGGAACAGGGACAGTATTTTTTGTCATATCCATCAGCATTGCTGCTAGCAGGAATGACAAAATGAAGCTTGGAGGGACAATGCCAACCTGTGCTGGAGGGACAGTGCCCAGTCCCGACTTACACCAGGGTGAAGCAGGAAATCTGTTTGGGAATTTAAACCCCAAAGGAGTGAATGTTCTCCAGAGTTCGTGCTTGGGGAGGGCTTTTGGGCAGCAAACAGCAGGTTGAGTGGCACAATCACTTGGCCCAGGGCCCTGCAAGAGCCTCTCCAGTGGGGTGCCCCTGCAGGACGCTGGCTGGGGAGCGAGAAGAACCGAAGCCTGGGCTCACCCCTCACCCCGGGGCTGCTCTGTGCAGCCGTCTGCCCGCACCAAGCATCGCTCCACACCTGGCTGAAGGCCATGGAAGGCGGCAGCAAAAGCAGAATATTTACTATAAACAAGCTGGTACGTGAAGATGCTGGCTACGGCTCATGCAGCACGCGTTGTGCAACGCAGGCAGGCCCGGGCCGTGGGTGCAGACCGGTGCTCCGCATGACTCACACTGGGGGTACAGGGACTGGGGGGACCGGTGAGGAGGCTGGCTGCACCCCGAGCAGCCCAGGACAGGGACACTGCAGTGCACAGCCCTGCCTTCCCTCCTGGCTTCACCTGAACGCTTAGCTCAGACATTTCCATTTTGCCTCCATGGGCTTGTTTTTTTTTCTTTTACACAGTAACCAGGTATTCAGAGGTTCAAGTTAATACATTTTTTGAGTAACTGAGGGCAACCGAGTGTCCTCACAAACTGCTCCTCGCACACATGCCCCTTAGCTAAGCTGTTAACCCCCAGCACTGAAATCCCTGCTGGCATCTCTGTCAACTGATACCAGTATGGATATTCCTCAGGAAAATTCTCCGTTCTGTTACATTTTAATTAGTACAATACTGCTCTCGGGTGACACCCAGAAACTGAAGAAACTTCTGGGGAAATGAATGCAATGTGAAGGATGAAAAGTGAGTAAATGTAAAACTAGAGTTTTGCAAGGCCATGGAAAAAACAGATGCTTGGGTTTGATGGAAGCTGCGACGCTGGGAAGGCGCCAGCTGAAGGAGAGGGTCTGCTCGATGGGAGCTGTGGTGTGGCTACCACATACCCCATCCAACCTCACATTCCATCCTGCCTCCTCCTCCAGGTGGGAAAGGATCCCCCATCCCCTGAACACTGCAAATGCCGCTGAGCTGCCCCTTTGCTGGCTTAGTGCTGCATAAAAACTCTCCTTTCCACTTCCCTTCCCCTAAATTTGCAAAGTTAACAAGTCTGCCTACTTGGTATTCCCAGGCAATGTCCAAAGCCAAGGGCAACAGAGGGGTCAGCCTGACAGTTGTTTTTGTAAGCACTGAAGGATGGGCTCACTCTTTCTTGGCACCCAGAAACTCGATGCTTCCCAGCAGGATCCTCTCTCAGTTGTTGCCAAACTCCCCCCAACCTGGCAATGACACCCCGATGGCCGGCCTGAGATGGGGATTGCCTTGGCAACCCTGGGCAGAGCCTGCCTGTGCTGCCTGTGCCCTGGCCCTGCCCATCGCCGGGATGCTGTGGGCAGCCTTGCAGCTCCTCCTGCGTGGGGTCTGCACCCATCCTCGATGGAGATGCTCCCGGGGCTGCCATCCCTGTAGCAGCTCAGAAAGGATAGGGCTGGCAGGCCATCTCCTGATCCCCAGAGAGCCGGCTGTGTGCAAGGGGATGGCTGGGGAAGGGATGTGGTGTGGGTCACACTGGACCCTGCCTCCTCTCCATCACCCTCCAAGATGCAAACAGGCCCACTGGCTCTTGGGTTTGCCACATCTAACAGCCCTGCCTGGTGCCAGCAACAAGGCTTGGACCGGACCAGAGCACGTGGGCAGAGCGGTTGAAGCAATGAAAGCTGGCCAGAGAAGCCTTTCACACTACAAAAAGAGAAGGGAACAGGATCTTCCTTTATATCTCTGCATCTGTAAGGATGGGCAACTTGGTGGGTTGGGCTGTACTGGTGTGTGCATGGGCTTGTCTGCATCATGCTAGCAAATATCTTCTTACATCTCTAAAACCTTCATTCTGAGGAATAATTGTCTTGAAGGAGGAGTATATATTGCATCACATAGCCCTGGGATAACAATTTCAGCACACTGCCCTTCCAGCATTGCCAACACTAGGAAGACACATAAAAATGTGCCTGCAACAAAATAAATATAGTTCCTCTGCTGCCCTTTGAATACTTGTCTGTGGCAAAGTTCAATAAAACATCGGCAGAACTGTTTGGTAAACCATACGTTAAGTAAAGACAGGTTTAATTTTCAGCATTAATCCTCACTGGAGGAACTTGCACGTATCAGCCAGTTCTTTTAGTTTCTCATTCAAAATGAGCATCGGGCAGGAAGAAGGTCTATGAAAACATTTCTACCCAGGCTAAATTCCCCCTTGGGGTGGCAGGAGAACTGAAGGTCCTTTGAAACATCATCTACGGAGAGGCCACCTCCCCGTCGGTGGGGTTTTGGGTGGTGATGTGAGAGCATGGTTCAACCTTGTTTTACCTTGATCGTGTCCAGGGGGTGGCCCACAACCACGCTGGCAGCTCCTGGGGATGAAAGCAAAGTATTACACAAAACATTGAAGAAGCTTTTGTGATGGGACAGGAAGAAATGGGTTTATAGGGGGGGAGACATTTCCATAGAAGCAGTTGTACTGGCCCCAGCCAGAGCCAGGTAGAAGCTGGGCGGAAATGCTTGCACATCTTTCCTTGAATACTCTCCATCAACGTCACCTCTGAGCAAGAGGAGAAGGTGTTGTATTTGCATGTCCTGTCCATGAACAACCCCTCTTGCTCTCTTGTAAGCTCATAAAATCTTTTAGCTTCAAAATTATGAGATTCAGGTTAGACACAAGGAAATGCTTTCTCCTGGCTCAGACAGAGATGCCCTAGAGCTGACTGCTGATGGGAACTGTGAACCTCCATCCTTTGCCATTTTAAGAGCAGTTTGTAGAGATACCTGCCAGGGATGATTCTGATAAAGAGGATCCTGCTCTGTATCAATCTCTACAGTCCCATCCAGCCTCATTCCCTGTGGCTTTCTGGAAGAAACCAGCCCATTCCCCATTACCATCCTGCCCACGCCGCTCACTGCCAGAAGCCCCCGTGGCAGGGCAGAGCACGGCTCGGTTTCCCCCTCCTCTGGGAGAACGGAGCGACCCACGTGCCGTGGCCAGGATATGGTTTTACATGCTTGTTGCAAACAACACTGGCAGTTTTTAGGGTGTTTGTGGAGATAATTTGTGCTGCTTCCCCATCTGCAAGTCTCCGTGTAAACCAGTGTCCCCAAGTGCTTTAGAGACTACATGAAATTTCTCACTTGTAGTAGATATGGGATGATAAAACCATCGTGTCCTTGATGAACACATTAAGACTTTACTCAGAAATGTGTTATAAAATACCCCTTCTCCTCCTGGACCTTAACCTGAGACCGGTGGTCCAGTGCTATGCATGAGAACTGGCCGCTGCCACTGACCCTGAGTGCTGGTGGCTGTTCACCCCCAGACGTCCCGCCCCATTCCCGGGGGTGTGCGGCGGTAGCACAGGGTCAGCGGGGAGCGACTGTGTCCTGCACAGCCTCCGCAGGCTGCAACGATCCAGAAACCAGCTGCTCGCGTAACCTTTTGGCAGAGGTTCTGGGTTTTTTAGTCACCTAACCTATCAACCTCGTCTGGCTGGTCAGGGTCCGTGACCCATCTCACACCCCCTTCCTGAGCCTGGCCTGAGCAGCAGCCTGAGCAGAGCTCTGGTCTGCGGTGGCCAGTGCCGCAGTTGCCCCTGTGGCCCTGCAGCCCCCCCAGCAGTGGGGCAGCTTCACCGGGCACCCCGTCAGCTGTTAAACCCAGGGGGAACTTTCAGTTTTGTAAGACATACTGTATTACTGGCACCTCTACAAATGCTCACCTTGCCTTTTCTGTTATGGTATCTCTTTTCCTGGAGTTTGTGATCCGTGTTTTCAGCAGACTGGATCAATACCCCCCTCTGCCCAGCATCGCCGCCCTGGCCGTCAGCCTGTTTGCCATGTCGGGATCGCAGGGTCAAGGCCAAGCGGTGCCTCACCCGGGGGTGTGCGCGGCCGGGGGGATCCCGGGTTGGCTACTGCGAGCCCCAGCTACTCCCCTCCGAGCCCAGCGGTGCTTCCAGCCGTGAGAGCAGGGGAGGGAGAGCCGGGGGTGTGCGGCATCACACCTACCGATACTTCAATTTTAAGTATTCTGCCCGTGGAAATCGGATTAAACTGCACTTCTGAGCCAAAGCGAAGCAAACGGTGCGTCCGCCGGTACGAGCACGCCGGTGGGAGGCACAGACCGTAGGTGACACGGAGGATTTTATTCCCACGCACGCTCCTGTCCCCCCTTCGCTGCCTTTCCCACCCTCCCACCCCCCCTTAACGCACGGCACCACCACTTACCGCCCACCCAGCCCGCCGCGAAGTCCTGCAGCTGGAGGCTGCCCATGATGAGCCGTCGACCCTGTCCCGCCGGCGGGGCAGGGGGTCCCCACCGAGAAAAGGGGTCCCCACGGGAAGGGAGGTCCCCACGGGGCAGCGGTCCCTACCGGGAGGGGGGTCCCCACGGGGCAGGGGGTCCCCACGGGGCAGCGATCCTCAACGGGAAGGGGGTCCCCACGGGAAAGGGGGGTCCCCACGAGGGGCGGGTCCCCAACGGGAAGGGGGTCCCCACTGAGCAGGGGGTCCCCGCCGGGCCACGCTCCCCGCGCAGCCCCGCCGCCCGCCGCAGCCTCTCCCGGCCGCGGTGACATCACGCACCGGGGCTTAAAGGCGCCGCGCAGGGGCCGGCGGCGGGGAGACACCCGGGCCCGGGGAAGGGGGGGTGTGGGGGGGGTGTCTCCGTCAGGCGTGGGGGGTGACGGTGGGGACAGCGCGGGTGTTTCTGGTGGGACTGATGGTGCCGGCTGTCAGGTAGCCGGGGTCGGGGCAGGGTCCGCTTTACGCCGGGGGTGGGCGCAGGGAGGAGCGGGAGCAGCGGCATCGCCCCCTCGGGCAGCAGCAGGGGATGGGGGTTTCTGTGCGAAGGGGGGAAAACAGGGATCTGGGGGGAAGTATGCTATGAACTCTTAAATTAAAGATGGAAGTGTATAACTCATTGAAATTACACTGCCTCATCTTTTCAGGAGATACCCTTAATTTCTGTATTCTCTTAGGAGGAGATATCCCCAATTCCTGTATTCTCTTTTCCAGAGATACCCCCAATTTCTGCATTATCTTTTCAGGAGATACCCCCAATTTCTGTATTCTCTTTTCAGGAGATACCCTTAATTTCTATATTATCTCTTATGAGGAGATATCCTCAATTTCTGTATTCTCTTTTCCGGAGATACCCCCAATTTCCAGATTAACTTTTCTGGAGACACCCCCAATTTCTTTGTTACCTTTTCAGGAGATATCCCCAATTTCTGTATTCTCTTTTCAGGAGATACCCTCAATTTATGTATTATCTCTTCAGGAGATACCCTCAATTTTGATACTTCGGCAAGCAATGAACAATTGCTCCCTGCGCCCTTCCTTCTCCATAGCATTCACAATTTTCTTATACCTCTATTACCTGCTTCTCCCTCAGTCCTGTCTTGCCCAGAGTCAAGAACCCAGCTCTCTTTAGTTCCCCTTTCATGCAAGATGCTCCTTTCCACCCTCCTCAGTCATTTTGGTTTTTTAAGTCTTTGAACTGGGCAGCCAGAACCACATGTTCTGTTTTGATCTGAAACTCTTTTCTGTCAATTCCTAACATGCCTTTCTGATTGATGCTGGAGACTGGGCTCTCTTTCTCAAATGGTAAATACCTGATTTTGAGCTCAACCTGTTGTGCCTCCTGTGTGGCACCTTCAATTAGCAAATCTAATGTTTTATGCCTGAACAGCACCCAGCCACTCAACAGGAGGACATCCTTCTGGTCCTTAACCAGATCACTGATATCCTTGTGCTCACCGACTCCACCAGAAAACTCCTCTTGGACTTCAGGGGTATAACTTTGCTCTGCTAAAGATGCGTTGGCCCTTCACCACCGTACATATACATCTGTCTCATCTGGCTCTGGTTTACTACAGCCCAAAGGGAATTTTGTTCTATAGAGGTCAGATTTCTGCAGATAGCAGTTCATTGGATCAGTTTTGGAGGCTTTCTAAAAAGATTGGCATCAGGTTTGCTACGTTGCCTTCCTGGAATACTAGATTGAGTTTTGTTGAAGTGTATTTTATCTACATATTGTGGTAACTACAGAAAATGTTGATAGTTCATAAACAAGAAATCCTGAACGCCAAAATACTGCCTGAAAATATAGATACTTAAAAATGTTGCTTAAATAATTAGTATTTTAATTTCCATTGATAAATGCATATTTTCCACAAAAAGACCTTAAAACAATGTCCCCTTATGTGCATGCACATACACACAAGAAACCTTATCACCGAGTTGGCTGAAGGGAGCTTTTGTCTAGAAATTGCTTATAGAAATTTGATATGAGGTGCATGGTTATCAGCTCAGATAATCTACACCTGAAACTCTAGATTTTTCAATGTATATAACAATGCACGTTCTCCATGAGAAGGGTTTTCCTCAAGCATCAGGTCTCTAATGGTGCAGAGTGAGTTTCAGGGGGGCTGTGGTCCTGGGTAAATGTTGCAGACAACATGGGTGTACAAGCACTGTGGAAATTTGTCAGTTATTTGTTTTCTCAAATAAATTTGCTTTCTTGTTTTTAGAAGACATGTGATTCCATACATACAGTAATACAGAAAGAGGATATTGTCCTCATTTTTCATGCATATTTTCTTGCAAAGCCAAACAAAAAGCTGGCTGAATGAGGTAATTTTTCAGATAGCAGCATTAATCATTAATCATATGAATTCTCTTTAACTGTGAGTAACACATTTCCACGCCAAATTCAGAACATCTGCTAACTCAGGGAGAATACTGGAAATAGTCTTTGTGCAACATTGAAATAAGAGTTGAAACCAAAAGTTATGGAGACTTTATTGTAAAGAACTCAACTCCTAGCCTGGAAGAGGAAGGCGGAGATGGTAGGGTGGACACAGGAGGTGAGCAGAGATGCCCTTGCAGCTGTACCTGTGGGCACACTCACCCCAGCAGCATGCAGGGCTGCAGGACACTTACGTCTCTTGCCCTCGGCTGTTAGCAATGCCCACAAACCCACAAATAACCCCCGGAGCGGGCAGAGACCTGTACACAACCTCAGAGGGGTTCATATTCGTTTGGCTGCTCGGTGCCCTGCTCCTCTGTGGTTTGTGGGGGTGTGTTTGCCCCTGAAGTGAAGCAGCTGCAACTTAAAAAGAGACTTTATTATAACTGTCGGCTCCGGATTGTGAGCAGATGAGCCGTTTCCATGCAGACTGCAGCACCTCTCAGCAGTTATGCACAAGTGAACCCGTGCCACTGCTGGTCTTCTGGGAGAATTTGCCAAGCTGCTGTTATACTGGAGTGAACTGGGACCCATTAAAGCAAAGCAGAGCTGCTCTGCTTTGAGCAGTGGCACTAGCAGGGGCATCTTTGCACTCAAAAATACTTTCCAGCGTGCTGCCAAGTCCTGCCCATGGGCTGGGAAGCTCGTGGCTCTTATCTTCAGCCGGCAGTGTCAGATACGCTGCTGGCTGTTGAGACCTGCGCATACACCATCTCCAGCTGGCGAGGATCTCCTTTTCCTGATATCAGGCAGCAGTGCTGTGCAGAGAACTGGGAGGGGATCCATCCTTTCTGCAGCTCTGAATCCCAGCCTGGGCTTGTAGCCGCTCACAAGTGCTGGTCAGAGGGAGAGGAGGGTGGTTTCGATTAGGGATGAGGAATCCTCTTCCTCCTGCCAAGACAAGGAACAGGGAGATTGTGTCATCCTGAACACTCTTGATTCTGCCTCCTCCTCAACCACAAACCCTTTGTTTTTCACCATACCACGCTCTTTTGACCAGCTTATAATGCTACTGATAAAAGGGAAGAAATTTCCCACCACCTTACCAGGATATTTTCTCTGGGTGAGCACTGCAGTGCAGGGACTGGGACAGACTCAGTAACTCATGGTAGATTCACAATTAACCACTCTGGGAATTAAAGAAATGACTCAGCAGGGACAGAGTATGCTAGAGATGAAAAAGGATTTTAAATTTCTTGTCCAGCTGTAAAAGATTTCTGGGCTAGAATGCATTTCACTAAAAATACAGCTGATCCAGGGATAAATTCCCTTTAAATATTAACCTATTAATAACATATAATGGCTTAAGCTGCTGGGCAAGGTACAAGTAAAACAACATTAAACCTCGCTGTGCATCCAGAGCCACTGGGCATCAGAGTCTCATGCTTGGTGTCTCTTTGAGGGGCTGGGTCCCATGAGCAGAGGCCAGTAAATTAAAAAGCAATGTACACAAACACCCTGAAGCAATGTGCAAGCAGTGATAAGAGGACAACTTCATGGGCTACAGCAATCAGACAGATCCAGGCAGCGGGAAGACATGTCAGGGGCCACATAGCAGAAATAGTTATCCCCTCCAGGAGCTACCAAATCAGCTTGTTTCTGTGGGCAGCAAAACATGAGTGCTTTCTCTGCAGGAATGTGGGTGGAAGATGGATTAGGGACTACGAAGACACCAGAAACAGGCATGGGGGGCCCCGCTATGAACAGATGCAAAGTCTTCTTTTTCCTTCCTTGCCCAGGACATGGGTAGGTTTTACTGGAGGAACAGTGTCCCAGGACAGTGAGGGGAATCCTTTCCATCACCCATTTGCTTATGCTTTTATACAGAGAACACCTCTGACAAATGCCTGAAGTAGCTGATGCCCTACAAGAAGATATGTCTCCAGACCTACAGACAAGACTCAACTGATGCAATTGCATGATGCTGGAGCAGATCTCCTGGGACAGGCTGCCCTCAGCCTAGAGGGACCGGGACATTTCCCAGTTACATCCAACATATCCCTCCAGATCACAGCCTGGCTGAGCACCAGCCAGCAGTCAGGGCCAGTGTTCCATGAGCAGCCCCCTATCACCATCCTACATCTTCAATTGAGGGCCATGAGCAGCCCTCTCTGGCATACCGAGGTCTTCCTCTGCCACAATTTCTGGAGAGCAGGAGAAGCAGCAGCATCTGGAGCCTGGCGAGCTGCAGCCACACTCCCACTCAGGCAAGGCTGACCCTCCCACAAGCCAAGGAGGTTTTGGCTGAGATGAACCGGCTTGGAAGGGACAAGCTTGAAGCTGAGAGCAGAGCAATGCTGCAACAGGCGGCTACAGTATGGAAGAAAAGGCATTTTTCCCCATCCTGTCAGGAGGAGACAGCCAGCTGTGACTCATGCTCCCTGCTCCCATCCCCCGGGTTCATTTTCGACACAGCAGCTATTGATAAGACCTTGAAAGAGCAGGAAGTTTCCCTGGCAGAGGCGACTGGGCGGGCAACGTGTGGTTATACTGCTAATGAGCCTAAGTGGAGCACTTTGCTCAAAGGCATGAACAAGTTTCCAAGCTTGGAGTGTATCAACAGCCGCCTGTTCGCGGTGCTCAACTCAGCCCCACCACACTTCATGGTCAAAGGGACACTTTCACCAGCCCCACCATTATATAAGTGTTATTAGAGGCAGAGAAGAGAGAGAGCTGCCAAAGAGGAGATCAAGGGACGGGTTGATATTCAACCAGAGCAGAATTTAACAGCGCAGGCTGTGCTGCATGTAATAGCAATGTGACGGTCATGGGAAAAATACTTTCCCAGATCTCTCTAGGAAATGTTGACTCCCATGACCTGCTCTCCTACACGTCAGACCCTCCACACTCTCACAAAGGGAATTGGAGCATGTAGAAAGAGTGGTTGAGAAGGAAGAGGTTTTCTCCAAGGTTAGAGACAGGAATGTCTCTGGAGTCTACAATCAAGTTGCAAGCTCAGGGAGCTTCACGCTCCATCAGCCAAGCATCTGCAAGAGCCACCTCAAAGCACTTTTCCAATAGCTACAGGACAGATCATGCATTTGCTGCCCGTGGTTGAGAGGCAAAGCCCTGCCCACGCTGCCCAAACTCTCTCTCTCAACCCAAAAACAATTCAAATATGACCATCATATGTTATTCCCTTGACAGTGGCCTCCTGATGGACAAGAGTCCTTGTAAAATGCCCTTGGAAACTCACTGGGCTCTCTGTGTTTTCATTTCTTGGACAATGGTTAATGTTTCAAGCAGAAAACCAAGTCATTTTAGTCAAACACATGAATGAGAAAAGTTGAGCCTCAGCCAGTTTTTACTGGAAAACAACAGTAGAAACACGGAAAAAGCTTTGAAAGAAGTGTCTAGCCCTAAGAGGTGTTTGTCAGCTGTGCTGGTTGTCCTGTCCTCTCTGACGGTGGAGGAGAGCTGAGAGGACTGGAGCTAAAGCAGGGCCTGTGCAGGTGGGCAGGAGCAGAAGCAAAGGGGAGCAGAGAGGAGGTGGGGGCAGGAGGCAGGCACAGGTCTGCAGGGCTGAGAGGGGAGAAGGTCCTGGAGAAAGGGGTGGTGGTGGAAAGGAATCTTCTCAACATTTGGGACAGGATTTGTCCCTTTGAATTTTCCATTTCCCTTCTTCAGTTGTCTGCCTCAGCTGGTCATCTCAGCAGCCTTAGGCATCTAAGATGAGCTGTGGCTTGTGATCCAGTGGGAACCTAAGCTCAGATGTACATGTTTCCACTACAAAAATCCACATTTAGGTAAAATAATTCCCGCTCTTGGCTTTCAGATCTTGTATCAACTCAGACACGAGACAGAGACTCACCAGGTGAGATGAGTTCCGTTTGAGCTCCAGCATCATATGATCAAAACCCTCCTGCTTGTGTGCGTAACCTAAATACATCTGTAATAATAGCACGTGAATGTACAGTTGCTCACACAAACCCCGCTGGCAATTGAAAATTAGAATAAACCATTCTTTTCAGGTTGTAGAAGCTGGATATCTAACTCTGTAGAAAAATAAATGGCAATTTGGAGCTTGGCTTTTGTAAATTGCCTTGAAAATTTCAGTAATTGTGAGAAATTGAAGTATTTAGTCCTAAAATTTAGTTTAAATGGGTTTTTGTGAGTGCATGTATGATTGTCTTCAGCTAAATAGTTTCCTTCATGTTTACCCCTCCAAACATCCTTCCACCCTTTTTTCTATTATTCTCTTGTAGAAAAGGGGTTTTTGTTAGGTTGCCAAGCCCAGCTGGGCTGGGGTAGAAGCTCATCATCAGGGAAAGAGGAGCAGGCTAATTTTACAAGGTGAACACTCCTATTTGCATGGAAACATCTCTGCAATCAATAACAACCAGAAGAAGAATGGCAAACAAGAGAGTTAAACTGAGATCTTCGAAGTTGCAAATACTAATCAGAGTGCTTGAAAGCTGCAGGAAAATTTACATGAGAGAAGCAAACACCACTTCTTTGTGGGCAAGGATTTGATTAAACAAGCACAGTGAGACAGTTTCTCATTTGTGTTAATGGAGAAGCTTCCTTTGTTCGTGTTCAGTCCCACTGATTCCCCACTCACAATGTCCTATTTAAGCTCCATTAATTCACTGTGGAGCCTATAGGAAGAATTTGTGCTCATCCTGGCTGGAAGGGCTCGCAGCATCACTGCTAGTGAAAGGGAAAATCGAGACAGCAGCTGAGAATATGAAAAATCAGCAGAGTGAAAATTGGAAAATGAGGAGAGGAGCCTTGGGTCTGCTGAAGAAGTCCTGATGGTTGTGCCTGAGCCAGGAATTCACCCTTTGCAAACTTCTTCATGGCAATTATCTGACCTTATAAATCAGGACTCCTAGAAGGTCCTTCTGGAGGCTCCTTGGAGGCCAGTAAGGCAGGGAAGAATGCTGCACCTTTAGCTGGGGCTGGATGTGTCCTTGTGCATTTTGGCTCCACGAGCTATTAAAGACAAGAAATGCTCCAAACACTGATGCCTGCATGTGACCCCTTTTCCTTGGACACGTGTGGGACCTGCCCTGGCACTCAGGGAGAGGCGATTAAGAGCTGCCCATCTCTGGCTGCCTGGATAAACAGGGAAAGCAAATATGCTGGAGCAAAGAGCCAGAACTTCTGCGGAGCTTTAACAGAGTGAAGCCATAACAAGTATTTCAAAGACAAAAATAAAGTCAAGGTAATGCTGGCGAATCCAATTGCTTGTCACACATGGTCGCATTCGCATCCCGACAGTCGGGTCTCAGCAGAAGGGTCACGTCCCTGCGGGACAGCATCTCATGCTGCTTCTTGGTGCTGCCATGGGACTCGGGGCTGTCTCAGCACTCGTCTCCCCATGCTGGGCTCCACTTTTGTAAGGCTGATGGGCCTTACAGCAGGGGCTGGTTCTTTGTGTGGATGCTTTTCCGTTTAGAAGTACATGGTTCAGAGCCCAGATGTGGTCCAATAGTGCTTTTGCAGCATCTATCCAAAGCTCAAGGAAGTGCTTATCCTTCAAAATGTATTATTTTTGCAAATGACTCATTACTGTGCGTCCTTGCTGTCATTCCAGAGTCCCCATTGGTGTGACCACTACCGAAAGGAAGTCATGCACAAAAACTTCAGGTCCAGCCTGGACCAGCGTTTGCCTAGTAGATATTTATTGCTGTTGCAATGCTGACTAATTACCTAATTGCGTGGATCAACACCTTTCCTCCAAAACCCGTGGAAGCAACAGAAAAAATTTGCTACAATATATTTCCCCCAGCAGCAAGAACCACATTTTGGTACCTGGAGGAAGCCAAACCCCCAAGGAGGGATTTCCACCTCAAACAGCAGCTGATGATTTGATGATATTTGGGCAGACAGTGCCACCAAAAGGAAACGCGATAAACTACCCAGCCTAAAAATGCCTTTTGCGGGTGCTTTTCGAGCAGTTGCCATGACTACACTCCCTCCACAGCCCCCTTGCTTTGGTCCCCCATCAGCTCCTCCAACGGTGCTTCGGTGCATCCGTCTCTATCAGAAACACACGCAGCCCTCCTAAGGCACCGAGGTTGAGAAATCAATGTTTTAGGCGTTCAGCTAAGGGAGAGTCTCGTTTTAGCCTAGCAGCTAAAGATTTTTTTATCAGCAGCACAACCTTATAAAATTGCTTGGCTACTAAATCGCAACACGTGGAGAACTCTTGTTCTTTTGAGTTTTTAGGTAACATATTCCCCTATATCCTGCAAAATAACACTTTATTTGCTTGTGATTAACTTTGTGGAATACTTTTCTCATTTTGTTTCAAAACTGGCGCTACCAACAAGAAATTAAACATATTAGAATTTGCCTGGATCTGGAGCTGCTGGACAGGGACGAGGGACTTCACATCCGATGTGCTTTACATCAAGCTGATATCACAGCTGCAAGTTTCTCTCAAATTAATGAGCAACCAAAGTCATTTATATGGGAAGATGGATTAAAATGCTTCTCTGAGGCTGGTTTTTCCCGGCTTTCACTGCCGGGGTGGCTGCAGAGGGTGCTGTTAACCTGCATACACCAGCACTGAAATGGGGACTCCACTGAGCAGGACGGACCCTGCAGGCTGCTGCAGGCGGTGTGTGCTTCCAGGGGGGGATATTAAAGAATTTTACTGTTAGGATATCAATTCAGGCTCTGCCCAGACCTGTCTGCTACAACCCCACCTGAAGACTTTAATTGAATATGACAGCGAAAGGCCGGGTCCTGTTGGCACATCCCATCCAGCTGCCTTGAGTATGTACTGTGGAAAATCATTGTTCTCTGTTTCGCTGTTGAGTGTAGCTGGATCTTGCAGCTCCCTGCTGGGTCTTGGCACACCCTGGGTGTCCCCAGACTGGTGTGTTTGAGGGGAATAAAGCTGGCAAAGGGGCTTCGGTGGGACCAGGGTAATTGCTTGGAGCAGAGCAGAAAGGATCAATGAGCTTCGCACAAGTTGTATTTTCTTTGCTGGTGGGGGAGGATGTATATCCATATTTCTTTTTAATCTGATGATGAGGAAACCACGGCTTGGCCTCCCTGCACTGCTGAAGTATAAAAATAGTCCTTTATCGCCATCCTAAGGATCCTTGTCCCTTCCCAACATCTGAAATTCATTACCAATGCCCAGTTTTTACTTATTTTACCAATCGGAAAATGCCCCACTTGTTCCTGCGGAACGGTCCAGGCACAGTTGGGCTGTGTCAGTTGTATCCTCAGGGCTGAGAGATGGAGCTTTCCTGCAGCGTCACATCTCAGGAGGCAGTAAAAAGTATTTCACCCTTTGGTATGATTCAAAACTTCATTTTCTGTTTTCAAAGGCATCTTCTTACCCTAAGTAATGATTAAACCAGGCTGCGCTCCCACTACCAAACACTGCCTTCTGCCCTTTCCTTTGATTTTTTCCTGCTTTGGAGGAGACCAGGCTGAGAGCAAGGTTTTGCTGTGGTGCCTGGGGGGGGGGCACCAGGATGGGGCAGGGGTGAGGACGGAGATGCGGGTGGCAGGTGATGGTGGGGGCCCTGAGCCCTCTCCAGCCTCCAAACGTCCTGGAGGAGCTTTCACAGGACTCAGCAGCTGAGATCATTTTTTCATGATGGCTTTTAAATCCATTTCATTTCAGCATTAAATGCATATGCCTTGCTCATCATCAACTACGCAATGGTTTAAAAAGCTGGTTTTTTTCCCTTAAAAATCCTGCCATAGTTTTGCTCCTGGTTGCTCTTGGGTTTCCTCTAATCCTGCTGCTCTAGCAAAGGTGGCTGCAGCTCTCCCATGCCTCTGCTCTGCCACAGACCACCTTGAGGACCATGATTTTCAGCATTTGGCTTGCCACCTACATAATTATTTTCCGTTCAGTGAGTACACACAGGTGCCAGCTAGCAGATGCAGCCGACAGACTGGTCTGAACGGGCCAAGGGTGGTGAGTGCCCTTTCAAGTTGGGACTGTGACATTTTTACATATGGAATATTGTTACCTTCTCAGGTTTTCTGTTTTATTTTGTGGTTGGTTTTCTTTCTTTTTTTTAAAATAATAGTTTCAGCATCATTTCTCTGGCTTCCTGCCTATCCCTGTCAGGAAGAGTAATGTCAGAGGAGTCAGTCCAAAGCTGATTGAATTTTTGTTACTGCTGCTGCGTGAGGATGAGGGGAGGAATAGACACTGGAGAGTGAAGATCCTCCCAAAGAGAGGCTGGGGCTGTGTGGGGAGGAGGCAGAAAACTCCTGTTTCCAGCCTCAGCACCCCTCAGACAGGGCATGTGGTACCCAGCCTGCTCAGCCCTGCCTCTCAAACCACAGGCATTTTGGTTGTAAAAAGGCAGAGAAGAAAGACAAGAGAGAGAAAAATGATCCCAGTGAGGGACTTACAGGAAACATCAGAAAACTAGCTCCCAAATTATCCCAAGATCATCCCACTCCATCCACTCAGTGGAAAAACAATGAGAAATCATATAAAACACTAGTCCAGAACTGCTGTGCCTGAAGGCAAACAGAAACTCTCAGTTTGTTTTACTACTCCATACCTGCTTGCTGCTGCACGGTGTTTTCTTTAGTCTGTGTGACCTAAACCTCAAAGCTGCACCCGTAGGCACCGTGTCTGGATGTGCTTTGACTTTGTCCCCATCACTCCTCAGGTGTCCCAGCTCCATCAGCAGAGCTGCTCTAGCAGTGAAGGTCCTGGGGAGCCTGGAGGGAAATAGCTGCAGCAGGTAGTGCTGCGGCTGCAAGCTCCAAAGTCACAGAGTTAGTGCAATTAGTGCAATTAGCAGCATTAGTGCTGGGGCCAGGATTGAGCCACCTGAGATGCTGCTGCTTCCTGACAGCTCACCTCTAGCACGGACCTGCTGCCGGGCTCCCCGCCTGTGTTGTCTCCTTTCTGTTTCCTTATATGTGTTTTTATGTTTAATTAAACTTTAGAGTTCCTTGATGATCCATAAGAAGCATCATCCTCATCTCTGTCCCTTCATTCCCCCATGAGACAGCAGCAGTGATTGCTCAAAGAAACAACCATTTGTGTTTTTCTATCCAACTACTTCCTTGCTGGTGATTCAGGAGTGCCGTGATTTCCCTTCAGCTCCTCCGGAGTTTTCAGTAGTTCCTTCTCCTGTCCATTTTCTGTGATAACTCAGTCTGAGAAACATCTGCACCCCATTAGGAGCAGCTTTGGGTACATAAAGCTGAATACAAAGGGTAAAAAAATGTTTGATGGCCGAGTCACGCTCTCATCCAGGAAGCAATCTGGCAATCGGCACAGGGTCCCTGCGGTATCCAAGCTGAAAAACAGGCTCGACCCTTATTTCTAGCACATCACTGAAGCTACTTACTCTGTTAAAATACTAAAGCTGCTATGAATCATACCTAGAGCATGAAGAAGCTGGTGTCTTCTGTAAATGTCAGCTTCCTTTTTAATAGAAATTACCTGGTGAAGTGCTGTCGTAGGGTCACCACCCAGAGAGGGGCTTTGTACCCAATTTCTGGTTACTCCAGCAATCAGCTTAGCTTGAGGTTTTCTCAAAAGCTGGAACACATTGGTGATAGAAACCTGTCTTACTGTCAAGGGGCTTCAGGTAGATCTGATTTTGGTAAATTGGAAGCTCTTTGGCAAATTACCCATCAGACAGCAGTGATTTGCCAGCTGTGCTTTGTGGTTAATCTCAGCCATGTATCTGAAGTCAGCACGGGGCTTTTCAGGGACCACAAGCTCAGTGTGGGACTGGTGGGATACATCTCCATTGGACCCAAGTCCTGGCATCCCCTGGAGCCAACCACCTCCCATGGGTGATTTTACACCCCCTCTGCCTGCTGTGGTTGTTTAAGTACACCCTTTGCAATCTTTTCTCAGGAAATGTAGAGTGACCCTCAATTTTGGTGGGCTTCAGGTTTTCTGTGCTACCTGCTGATGCCCCGTGGCCCCATTCTTCTCCAGATGACCAGCACTCTCCCCAAGAGCTCACCTCCCCTTTCTGCCAGCCCATTTTCTCTTAAAGCCTTTTTGATTTTCCCACTCTTTCTGGGAACAGGCAGAGATAAAGGTGTTTAATGCCCATTTGAAGATTTATTTTTCCATTTGTAATCTTCTATTTTGAAGCTGTTTTGACTGTTAAGCTCCTTCCATGCCATTGCTGCCCACAGCAGACTTGTTGCTGGCTGCTGCAGATGCTGGTGGTGGGTGAACTCGGGTGTCCTTCTCGCCGTTTCCCTGGGCTGGATGTGTTAGCCACCTTTTTCCATACACTGGGGCATTTCCATCAATTAATTCCCAAAAAACCACAACAGTGCACACAGCTATTTTATTTTTTTTTACAAATAACCTGTTTGTGCTTTCTCTGTGCCCACACGGTTTAACAACTTCTTCTGGAAAGTCTGACTGTAAGGTTGAAGTCTTTGCAGGCACAAGGGCTGTTTCAGGCACAAAGTCTGACCATACTTTACATCCTCAGCTGCTGATTTTCTGAACGTAATCACAAGATTCATGTTCCTACTGTCAAGTGAGAACACAATCAAAGAAGTCACATCCATCCATCCGTTCAGGGTTCAGGCATGTCTGGGGAGGGTAAAAAAATAGTTTAAAAAATGGAAAATTTTTTTCATGCTGCCTGTTGCTGCAGCTGACAGTGCATTGCTGAAAGCCGGGAGGAGATTCCTCCAAATTTAAAAGCCAGGACTTAGATAGATAACTAGAAATAAATCAAGACAATCATAGACCTGAGCCAAATGGTTTGCAATGCTATAGATAGAAGAGAGTGGTTTGGGAGGCACAGTGATTAATTTGTTTTCATAGAGTAATTACCAATTAATCATTTGTGTAATGACACTGTATTATGAATTAGTTATAAACAGACTTCAGCCCAATTATAAGGACTCGGCTAGATCATTTAATTGAATGTTTATTCTTCCAAAAGTGCTGCACAAGACTTTTTTAGCAGCTGAACACATATATCTAACTGGAAAATGGCACACGTTTAAAATCACTGGCTGCTAAAGATGCCTTAAATTACACTCTGTTGTAATTAGGAGGCTAAGTGGTGTATCCATAGCTGAGCTTGACCTCTGTGATAATGCCAGTTGTTTAAGCGTGTAATCACTCTTTCACATCAGATCCTTTTTCCTGAAAATATTGGTATTTAAGGGGTTTTTTTACTTAATCAGATGAGGGGGCCTAAAATAAGCATCCCTCTCTAGGCTGACACGTGACAGCATTAACAATGAGTTGAAAATAAAATTGCACATAATATGCTGTTTAGAAGAATGTCCTCAAAGTTGCTGCAGAAAATACTGGCTGTACATAGCAGACTAATACTTAGCAATTCAAGTTCCCCCTTGGGGGTACATCTGCCAGATATAAATATTAATGAAAGGGAATTGTGACAGAAAGATTAAGATTCATTAATCATTATTATTATCCAGCATCAGGTGCTAACGGGGCAGCTGCTTGGAGTGAGACGCCGTCACCTTGACCTAGCACACACATTTGTGAGGATGCCGTAAGAAAATGAGGTCTTCAAAGGAAGCAATAAGCACACTGGTGCAAGATGAGACGTACTGAGGGAGCAAATCCAAAGCTCAGTGGCTGTGGGTGTGCGTTGGGTCCCTGGGAGGATGTGGTGGGACAGGGGAGGACCTGGGGCACGACCGCGGTCCCTGCACTGCCGGGGTGATTCCTCTGCTTTCCCCTCTGCTGACGGCACCCGCGCTCACCCCACACGCTGTCGGTAACTCCGCTGTCTAGGGAAAATACAGTCAGAGAAACCAGGAAAAGCTGCAACTCCCATGCTCCGGTGGGATATAGAAGATTTCACAAACTTTCCCATCTGACGTGTTGTTCAAACACTCTGCAGCTGTCAGAGCTCTATTGTTCAGGTTTATATTGTGTTGGGGTTTTTGATGTCTCAGCCATTGCAGAGCTTTCGAGTGGGAAAGAGAGGCCACTGCATCCTCCGTGCTGATCCCAGCCAGGTTGGTGTCTATTTTCACAGCCCCCTGTTCAGCTTAACTCCTCGCGCTCCACCACGCTCCTTTTGCATTACATGTGTTGCCAGTTGAATTCAGATCTTGCTCCAGCAAGAATTTCCAGTTTAGCTGCTTGCATTGGATAATTTTGCTCAGTATTAGCCAGCCCAGTGTGCTTGCTCCCTGGTGCAATTGCAACAGAAGCAGTTTTGCGCCACCTCTAGTCTTTGGCAGGATTTTTTTCTCAGCTAATAGCATGAGAAGGTGCCCCAGTTTCCCTGCAGGCAATCGCCAGGCAGGGTGCTGTGCCCCATGCAACAGCTGATGCACAAGAACACCACGAACAGGAGGTAGGTGCTCAGAAAAGCAGAGCTAGAAACACAGTCCTTCCCCTACACAATGTATATATTTCAAACATTAGCTTGGAGGAGTCCCACAGCTCAGGTGATCCTGTTGTAAGGCTGTCCTGGGGAATTTGTTTCCCCATTTATTTTTACCAGTAGCAGAAACTAGCCCAAGGACACCAGCCTTGATAAAAGACTGCTAACTAAAATACATAGCACATGCATTTTTCCACATGTGAGACTCTAATGATTGCTGCAGAAGTCCAAATAAAGACTACACAGCCTGGATCAGGTGCTAGCATTTCTGCCTTATCCACACCTGCAAATCCCATCAGCTCGCGTCCCTGGGAAAGGCAAAAGTGCCCCCAGCAGCCTGGAGCCTGGAGGGAGTTAATGAGAACTGGTAGCACTGGGGCAGGGACAGATATAGATTTATGGGGGATTATGTAGGTCAGTGGGCTATTTGCTTTTTCGTCATCCATTCCCACCTGTTTTATTAACCGAGAAAGGATTACAGACAGTTCCAGCCTGTGCCTTCATCCCAGCCCAGCTTTTTTCTTCATGTTTTGGGCAACGCTTGCTCTGGGCAGATATTTCACTTGAGTTCCACACACATTTGTTCTGGTGAGAATTAAGATCTAGCTCTAGGTAGATTCAGATGTACATCTGTGTGTCAGGATAGACTAATCAAATCTGGTCCAGGTGTGATGGGGAGCACAGCTTCTTCCTCTCCTGATGCATCAGCTTCCCCGTAGATCACAGAGCTTGCATCCCTCGCTTCTTCATTCCTTTGTATTTCTATTTATCCTTGCTGGTGATTAGCGTTCAGCACAGCCCTCAGGCACCACCTTCAACCTATCCCTGCTCTGCAAAACACGGTTCCTGATGTCTGATGTGGTTCCCAAACTGCAGTGGCAAAACAAAGAAGCCTGTGTCAGCAGGAAGGCTGTGTGGTTCTCCGTCAGTGGGCTTACCCGGCGATGCACGTGTGCCAGTATTTGTGTGGGGGGGATATATTTAAGGTATCTAATCACTCACTACACAGACAGTTCTGAATGGAAGCCAGGTCGTTTCATATTAATGAATTGCTTCAGTTCCTCCCTGTCACGCTGTTGGGAAGGGACCTGCTTAAGTGTCTTTGTTTAACGCTGGGTTCTGCTCCTCTGCGATAAGTGCTACTTGCCAAAAGCTTCATTTCTAATGTCAAAGTAAAGTTATTAAGTCATATACGTCAACGTAATCAGGATTTGGGAGAGAAAGGAGAGCTTAGCTAATCACAGTCCTTGGGGCGGGATGCGCACGAGTACAGCTAAATGTTGGTGAGCTAATTTTCTCCCGAAAACAGCATTTGGTGAGGTTCAGGTTTGTAGAGAGGGAGCATTTCAGCCTGCTGCTCTACACCAGATGGGGAGACTGGAGGCCCAAGCCCAGCCTTGCTGAGGCTGAGGGAGTTTTCTTATTGATTTTAGGGTGTTTGGGGTCTAGATCTTAAGGCCTGCAGTACTCTACTAAATTCCATGCCCTGCAATGTCTGTGTGAACCTTTTTATCAACTTTGAAGTAGGTTTTTCCCTAGGGGAGCGCAGATTAACAAATATTATGATTAAGTCCTTTTCCTCCATATCTTAATGAAATCTAACATCAGCTCTCGAGCAAGAAGAACCTGCATTATAAGAAATCCCCGAAGAGAGTGATGGTCATCACCTCTTTTGTTATTAAAGGGCATATTTTGCTGTGGTTTGTTTGGTTTGTTTTATGAATTAAATTTGTGAATTCATGAGATTAAAAGCTTAAATGGGATCAATGAAGACTACACAGCATGCATCAAAGTAATTGCGGATTGTTTTTCAAACTCCAGAGGACCACTAGTATTGAAGTACTAAGGGTTTAGAGCAATAATTATGAATTTTTCAAATAGAGAGATGAAAGGAAATACATTATCAGTACACAAGGCTGAACTGAACTGTTTGTTATTTCCAGCTGACTAGGACCTCTCTTGGGGTAAAGGTACATGATGTCCTCTCTAAGGTAGCAATCTGATCCACAGAGAAGTTTGAGAAAAATCATTTGCTGTCTGTGTACAGGATGTTAACTATGTGGAAAAGTAATATAGCAGCGTAAGCCTTCAAGAGAAACACAGACGCTTCCAACTCCACCTTCCATCCTTTCCTTTTTACCTCTGAGCAAGACTGTATGGAAAATATATTAAAATCATGAGTTTTGCTCAGCTCCAATTTCCAGATGGTAACATATATTCGCTGGGTTTTGATTAAAATTAGGCTTTTCAGATCCATAAGGGTAAATCTTGTAATATTCTCATCTCCCAAATCCTTGAATTCTGACATTCGTTATTCCCATAAATTATCAAGTACAGCCAATAGAAAGCAGCTAATTTCTATCTAGTGAAGATCAGGCAGATTTGTGGATCTGATACTATGTAGTTTAAACTATTTTAATATGCTGAATTTATGGAAATGCTGAATTTAATATTCTCAGAACAAATCACACCTGCTTTTCAGACAGAATTCCCTCCCTCCTCTGCCTGATCCCTTGAGTTTGGATAATCTCACTATATTTTGCATGGCTTTCTTTCAACGTACCCAAGACGTAGGCCTTCTTCATGCTTAAAATCAGAAGCTATTTCATAGAGCCTGACTCAGTTCATCCAGAGTCTGATTCATCTTGTTTTTCCGTGAGAAGGTGGCAGAATGATACTGAGGTGCCCGTGGGGATGCAGGGATGCAGAAGGCACGTTGGCTGCTCTAGTCACGTTCCTGTTTCCAGCCAGGGCAGCTGCGTGTGGATGTTGGGATGAATTTTCACTAGTTTGGCTGACCCCAAGTTTCCTGAAACAGGGGGTGATGCATCACTTCATCCTCAGCAGTTCCTAGCAAGAAGACTGGGATCGAAGCTCCTGTCCTCTGCTGAGTGC
This sequence comes from Strix uralensis, assembly GCF_047716275.1. Classification (NCBI taxonomy): domain Eukaryota; kingdom Metazoa; phylum Chordata; class Aves; order Strigiformes; family Strigidae; genus Strix; species Strix uralensis. The sequence continues at coordinate 20,244,387 of NC_133985.1, forward strand.
CAGCATCCAGCCAAAAACCCTTCCCTACCTGTCAAAAACACTTAAGTGTAGCATGGGCTGAAGTCATTATCCAAATCTTCATGTACTTTAGATGGCTGTAGCCTTCCTGGTCTCACTGTCACGCTTACCCACAGGGAAAACTGGTCTAACTATGGAGATGTGAAATAACTAAATATGATGTGCTTTGCTTCTGCGATCGCTAAGAGAAGATAGGTAATGCTGGTACATTTGGCTGCAGGCTATCAATACCAATGTGCAATCATTACAGAAGCACTCAAAGATTAACTAAATGGTGGGAGTAAACACATCTATTTTGAACAGAAAGTGTCTACGCACAGAGCAGGAATGGGAAAGAGCCATGTTTCATCAACTTGTGTGGTGTCTCAAAGAGGTGACATACTTGGCAGTAAGGAGAGTGTGTTGCAAGATTTCACAATTGCGAAGGAAACACCGAGCTGACCTTTTTTTGGTCAGATCCTCATCTGGTGTAAATTGGTCAAGATTCACCAAAGTCAAGTTGTTCCTGGACGCTGTTGCCCGGTTTTCCAGAGTCAAAACTGGTGTTTTATAGAAGCTCATAGTTGCACATATTAAAGTAATCAGGAGTATTTTCATTACTGACTGTGCAAGTGAAATGAAGACAGACATAATGGAAATGTGTTCAAAAAATTTTATTGACAAAGAATTTAAATAAAAATGTTTTTTTTCTCCTGTGTATGACTGTTGTGCACAGTAACCAGGTCTAACAGATGCCATTAATACAATGGAAGGATTGTAGTGGAAGGGAGAGGAAATGTATTTCCCAATCCCTACTGGAAATTATGTCTCTGCTTAATTCCTCCAAGCAGCTTAGATTGAAATAATTCTTATTTTTTTCCCATTGACCATTTCCCATAGCTGCACATCCCTCAACTGAACGTCTAGGCTTTGGGATTAGCCACAGAAAAACACAGTTCTCTTCCTCACCCTCCTCCTTTGGGATGTTTTCTAGAACAAGTTTATCTGGATTCCCCCAAATCAGTCATTTCCCTCTCTGCTGCTTTCTGCTCTCATTACACAGTCCAAGTTATCACTTGTTGTTTTGTTTGAGGTTTTTTTTGTTGTTTTTTTTTTTATTTATTTTTACTCCATATTAATGCAGATTTTCATGTTGCTGTAGGTTTTAAAAAGTTCTCATTCATGCCTGCGTTAACTCAATTTTTGCTGACAAAGACAACCCCCCTCCTTTGTTCTCAGCACACCAAGCAGCTGGCACTGAGGCTCCAAATACTTGTTTCTCCCCCTTGTCCTTCCTCTTTGTTCTCCAAACCTTCTTTCTCAGTGAAGAACCTGTCTCCTAGAGCTGGGCCAATGCAGAGCTCTCCCTCTGTCCTGTAGGAAGGAAAGTACCCATTGGAGGAAAAGGGTTGGTTCAGATCCAGCAGCCCACTGGGGAGGGAGATTTTGGACAGGCAGTGTTCAGAGGTGCTGTCTCTTAGGAGCTGGTGGGCTGGTGGCTCTTCATCAGTTGTAGAAGAAAGCTCCCTCTTGTTCAACTCCAAACTTGGTGGAGTGGTCTGAAAAACAACATGTACAGGACCAAGAGCTAAGGTCTCAAATGCATAAAAAAGCGTGGATGACACATTGGAAACTGTGCTGCCTTTGGGGACACAGCAGCCCCCCCCCAGCAGTGGGACAGATCTCATCCAGAGCCAACAGTGTGCCCACACAGAAAGGAGTCCAGTGTCCACGAGGTTGTTTCAAAGGACAGGGGCCTGGCCAGGGCTGCCTCAGGTATCTCTTCCTTGCAGATACCTCTACTCCTGCATTATGTTTTCAGAGCACAATTCATTATTTTGTTCTTAAGGGCCTAATTCTGGGGAACAGTATGGTGTGAGATGTGCCCACCTCTCTTCCTCCATTCCTACCCCTTTCAGAAACATTAAAGGTGAGTTTCACCTCACCTAATTTGCAGGTGTTTAAACCCAATTTAACCACCTAGACTTTGAAAGAGTCTGTGCAGGGTGACAAGCACTCCTAAGAGGCAGCTGAATGATAGAGGGAGCCAAGGTGCCTCGCTCAGACAGGAGGGACATCCCACCGCACACACCTAAAGGCAGCTGCAAGGGCTCCCACGCTCACCTTTGGCTTAGTTTGTTTGCTTTTTTCCCCAGTTATGTCTCCTCCTGCCCTGAATGTACCTGCCAAGGCACTGTCTGCACAAATTCTGCATTTCTTTGGGCATGACCTCAGCTAAAGGGAAGCACAGTGGCAATACCTGGGCAAAGCATGTCTCCACGTGCCATGGCAAAGACCAGCAAAGCCCCAGGGCAAGCGGGAGACACCAAGGCTGGTGGGGTCGGTGCTCCCACTCGTGGCAGACGGAACATTCTCTGACTGTGCAATCTCAGGAGCAATTTAACAATTACCCTTGCAACTTACTGTCTCAACATCTCCTTCACTTTCATCTTTCCCACCATTATCACGCTTTTTTCCCTCTGCATTTAATCCATATGTGAGTGGCTGGCCAAGAAGCTCTTCATATGTTCTGTAATATGGAAAATATCCTGTGGAGACGGCTGAAAACTCACTTTCTCATCCTGCTTAGTGTTAACCCTGTCTTCACTGAAGCTTTCTTCTGTTTCTGTGCTGGTGTGCGATGCAGCGAGGGACCATGGGCTGGTAAAGACGTGAGATGTTCTGTAGTAGGGTGGGTGCACAAGAGCAAACGCTGGGTAATCTGGGAAGGACCGGTCATTGCAAAGCAGGAGTTTGGTATGCAAGTCTGCAGGGCTGTCCCTGGTCAGCAGGACATGCTCCAAGACGCCCGGGCTGGATGGTGGGGGAGTGGCTTTATCCCTTGTCTCCAGATCTCCTGGAAGCTCCTGAAAGAAATCAAATATGATAAAATTATGCTATCAATGGGCCAGAGCCACTAGAAAATCAGTCACCAATGTTAATCAGTTCTGCTATCCACCCAGGGTATGGCACTTCGGCCGCTGCAAAGAGATAATGAGGCCAATTAGAAGACTGAGGATTGTAAGGATTTGACATTATCTTTCAGCTCTTTCTTTCTGAGATTTGAAATGGTTTCTCATGCAGGGTTTTCAATTAAATTTAAATCCCAAGTTAGTTCCTATGCTCTCAAGCAATCTTCTGTAGTTCACAGGAAAAATATGAAATTTCATGTTTTCCCTGTGTTGATGAAGAGCAGCAATAACCAGGCTTCAGAAATAAAACCCCAGTCTCCATGCCCTGCTACCTGATTTTTTACAAACTACTGTTTGTCACTGTATGAAACCATGGTCCGCAGAGACAGTGTTTGTACCTGATTTGAGGTTAAACTTATATCTGACTGCATGAGCTGCCTTGGCAGATTCCAAGCCAAAGAAACAGGACTCTCGTAGGCCTGGGCTGTTTAGGGTGATCTACGGCCTCCTGAAAATCTTGGTAGATCAGCGGTGCTGGTGAGCATTCTGGAAGTTGAAGAACATAAAAATTTGGGTAGAGCCTGAAAAAAAAGTCTGTAGAACCCTCTTCTCCTCCAGATATTTTCTTTTTTTGAGTTTTCCATACAACCACAACTAGCATATGCAATTCAAGTCTTTAAAAGAGTTTGGACTTGACGTTTCAACTCAACTCCAATTTTATCTCTGTCTTTATTTGAAAAGCTAATTTATCAGATCTCCACTATTATAAGATACTATTTCATTGGGGGGAAAAAAAAAAAAAGGTCATCTTGCTGTTACAGATAAACACACACAAATACTTTGTTACTAGAAAAATTGTCTGCCCCTTGGCTGTTTGCTACTCTGGTGCTGTTAATTCCTCGTCCATTCTACTTTTTTCGTATCAAAACATTTTTTGCATTTTAAGGATATCTTACAAATATCTCATTCAAATCCGCCTGGATCTACACATTGGGGAACATAACTGCAACCCATCTGTTCACCAGGGTGAGAAAAAGGATATTTTTATAGTTACCAAGTACCCAAGAAGCATCCCAGAAGGGGAAGCCAGTGAGGAGTGCATCATCCCTGTGCTGCCAAGTCCTGTCTCCCTTGGTGACGGGGTTCCAGGGCGGCATCACAAAGGGGGGGACACCCCTCCCACCCCCTCAGCTCCCTGCTGGCAGAGCCACCCCCTTCCTCCTCCCCAGTACGGTCTTGTGGACATCCTGGGTTTACTGGGATGCTCACAGACAGCATGTCAGTGAGGTAATGAACTCCTGAGGTAACCCCTAATAAACCAGCCATCCCCTTCCTCCACCTTGTTCCTCACTGGCGCGAGAGACCCTGTTGGATGGACTCCCAACCAAGCAACCAGCAGCCAAAGTGACAAATTCAAAAGGACAAATTTCAACAGAAATAGCATCAGATTAATGCATTTTTTCATTTTCATACTAATGACTGCAAAGACAGTGATAAGTAAAAATTTCATTTTACTGTGACATAATCATCTCTCTCTGGTCTATAAACATAGAAGAAAGCACAGGAGTGCCTCAGTTGTGCCTTTTAAGGCATTTTCAAAGCCATGTATTTCCATACTTTAAAAAAGGAATTTATCCTGTAAATATATAGAAACAGACAAAGACTTCCTGATATTTCACATTGAAATAGTTATCATCTATTTTCCTCCATTCGGGCTTAAAATATTTTTTCCTAAATGACAGATGATTTTTCTTATTACTGCATCAACATATATGTATTTCAGTGTATAACTAGTGAGCGTAACAGAGTGAAGCAGCTCCTCTGACAATACATTTAAAATGCTCATAAATACCTAGGTAACAGAGAAATTCAGAATAAGATTCAATCCTGCATAGTATTTGATCTATTTACTGAAATTCCAGAGCTCTAAAGCACAGGAATGATTTTGAATGGACTATATTATTATTCATCCCATTTATTATCCTGGTTGCTGCCTGCAGTAAAAAGTGGTTTATTATAATGTGATTTCTCAACTGCATCAGTATGATATACCAGCAGCTAATGAAGTGTTCAGGCACCCAAAACCCCAGCTTCATTGAAATTCATTACTACAAAGATTCTGCCAGAACTAATTGCTGTCAAGGCTGCTTATGCATATGTCTTAGTTTCATTTCACAAAACGACAGAGCTAATGCTGGTTCAAACCAACATAAAAAACCCTCCAGCCTATAACACACCCCAGCACATTGCAGGAGGTTTCTCCAGTGAGCTGACACTCCTGCAGGGCCAAGAATAGTCTGAGAATTTGGATTTTTTTTTTTTTTTAATTGAAATGTGGCATTTATGTGCAGAGGAAATAATAATTGAGTATGGGAGTGTCTTAAGGAAAAGACGGGGAGGTCTCTGCTGCCTCCAATGCACCCCGAATTACCAGGCTTTAGGCAAGGCATGGGGTTTGGGCCAGAGAAGGACTCAAAGACCTGGGCTTTGAAGACAGGAGAAGGCAAGGGTGAGCGCCAGCCCATGGCTGCTGAGGTGTCCCGGCCCCTCTGCACCGAGACCCAAATCCTCCCTATGCCCCCAAATTCATGCCCACACCCAGAAGACCAGACCCTCTTTCCAAGCTGCAAGTGCTCTTTTGCAAACTGAGTGTTGCTTTAAAGATGCTTTTGTGACGAAAAGTGATAAATGCAATTTTCCAGGAAGGAAGGGAGAGGAATTTGCAAGCGCAGACGAAGTTTGTGAACCCGGGGACTGCTTGAGCAGATTTGCTGAACAACTCCATTTACATAATGTTTGTGCATTCCTGTTTCAAAAGTCAACCTACGCGGATCGCTCCAGATACGCCTTGCCAAAATACTTGGGACTGATCCAAGGGAATGATCTTGACTCTTGCAGGTGGGTTATGGACCCCCCGAGAGGTGCCGGAGGTGTCAGGGAGTTCACTAATTATGGCTCATTATGGCTTGTAGGGGAAGGATGCTCTCAGCACGGCCAGTCGGGGTGCTTTAGCAGGACACCTTTTCAGACACTTCCTGATGTGGACAAGGCAAACAGGGACATCCTTTTCCATTTCAACCTTCTGGAGTTACATTTTGCTGCTGAGATCTGTGGGAGCAAAGCTGCCCTTTCGTGGAGCCTTTCAGCATTTGCTGTAATGATTTCCCCGCGACTTCAGACCTCTGCAACTTGGCCAGTTAGTTTCAACAAAGACAACTTTTATTATCTTACTGAAAAGCCTGGATGTGCTGGTATGTTGTGCTTGCTACATACACATTTTCAAGCATTAGTCATGCCATAACATCTGCTTTTTATTGGTAATTACACTATCCCCATTTTAATAAGAGGTAATTCTTAAATTTCTCATAAAATATATATGACTCCAGGGAAAGAAGGTGAAAGGTTTTGCAAGCCTCTCACAGCCGCAAGACAAAAATGAGTGGAAATAAATCCTTTCTGAGCAGAACTTGTCCAGCCACTCACAACAGCACATCCAGGGATGCTTGTGCGACTCGCCATCCCTATTTCTCTTAATTGTTCATGCTCTGCAGAACAGACCCTCAAAGTCTGTGTGCCACGGCCCTTCTGGGTGCTATTAACGTGCTCAAAAATGGGGACCTGCTCCTAAAATTGCACGTACATGGATACCCCCTCCTGGGTGTAACTCAACTGGAATTAGCGTGAAGGGGGTTCTGAGAGATCAGGTCCGAGCTGGGGAACAGTAAAAGTTTGTGGGCTGTTTCCAAGTGATTTAGATGCTTTAGAATTGCAAATAGGTGTCCAGATTAATGGACCGTAACTTGTTTGCGTTCATATTTATTGTAGACTCGGTATAAACTGTGTTGAAATAGTGTGCCTGAAAAATGAGTAACATCTGAAGTGGAAGACGAATATCCATCAAGAAAAAAATCTTTTGGGGCTTCCTTAAAATCTTCCAGTTTCTTATTTCCCACTGTCTCTCTATAGGTAAGTGCTGCTGTGCTGCTTTGGCAATGCAAGAGTTGGACTCTGTGATTCCATAGTGTGTTTCCAGGGATTTTTCTAGCAATTCTGGACAAGGCAGTGACAAATGACACTTTTGCAAGGTCATCCCCAAATCTTTGAAAACCAGAGAGCTTTTTCAGTGGCTCCTGCCATTCGCTGAATGCCAGCAGCCAAGCCCATATGGAGCATTGTGTGCTGAGCTCATTGTCGATGCAAATGCACACAACTAGTTTTGATTAAGAACAAAATGCAGAATTGACTCAAACTGCTTTTTTTGTTTGAAAAGCTTCAAGCCTCTCATTATCATCAGGGTTTCTTTCAGGGCAGGAAATTGGAATTTCCATAAAATAATGCTGAAAGGCACAGGGCAAAGTCAAAGAACATTTACGTTCCTAACGAATGGAAGGATAAACATGCAAAACAAATTTGGGGACACTCAACTAAGCATTTGGGGGCATGTTATGGCATGTGGATTGTTTAAATTATTCAATATATATTAAGCAGCTACATACATACAAATGATAAAAGGACAAAGCAGTGGGTTTTAGAGAGTCCTTTCCTCTTTGCACAGTAACTTATACTATCCAGTATGGGATTATTGCATTCGGTGGCCAAGGAGGGTTTGCGTTGCATGGTTTTCATGTGAACAAGGAGCTCGTTCCAGTGCAGAAGAAGATCCCACGGCAACATTTGTAGCCCTGGGGTCACTGAGGTGGGATCAAAAAGATTTTGTGTAACCTCAGGGCTGCTCTGCTGTGCATGGAAACACTGGTGCCTGGAGGGACTTGCCGGCCGCGGAGCACAGCCAGCATACAGGTGGTCCGGCACCGTTTCCCATCCTCGGGATGTCCTGGCTGATTGGAAAATCCTTGTGCCAAGGGAAACTGGAAAGTGGCAACCACATTCTTTCTCTTTCAACACCCAGATGAATCTGATTAGAAAGTTCCTCCATTTTTATGGGGGTTTAATCATAGCCAGGGCTGGCAGTGTTCCTTACAAATAAGGGTGTTTGGTATTTCCCAGTGCAAGACCAGGCTACCCTGCATATGATCCTGCAGGATGTGTTTGTGTTTTCTGGTAGGAGGGAAATAAAAGGAAGGACATTTTTGCCAAGGATGACATTAAAAAGCTATAATGCAAAGACAAGCTCTCCAAAATTAGAAAACTGAGGAACTGAAGTTGCTTTGTCCCTATTTCTCTCCAAGCCTCATCATGCAGATTTTAATAACAAGCCCAGCTTCTGTTTCCTTGAGTTGTCTGCCTGCTTGCCCAGGTCTGCAGCAAGCTGTGGCATGCAGAGTTCAGGTTCATTCCGTGTGGCTGGAAGAAGGAGAACTGTTTCCAAGGCACTGTTTCACAACCCAGTGAAACCATCGTCCTAAACAGCACACAAATGATTCCTTTCCTTCGGGCTGATGGTTCAAACAGCAGCTCCCAGCCTCTCGAGTTGCAGATTCCTGGAGTATCAGTGGTGGTCAGAGTGGGGATAATTCCAGAGACACAAGAATTTTCCTGTGGGGAATATTCCCACCACTTGGGAGATTTCACAGTGAACTGGAAAAATGGTGGATTGGAAAAATGGTGGATCAGAAAAATACTGGAAATTATATTTTCTTTTGGTTGTTCCACCTCAAATAAAATATCACCATATCTGTGCAGGACAACCCCAAATGGGGGAAAATTATTACAGCTGGCAGCATCTAGGAACCAGAAGAAGCCTAGAGCAGAAAGGGAGGATGTGTCAGGAATTGACACCATAACATTTTCTTAAAACAGATCTATCTCTGCCTTCACACTGGTAGGTGGCAGTGGAAAGAAAACTCATTGTGTGTTTAAAAACCAGGTCATTTTCAAGAAACATCATGGAAACCTTGAGTAGACGTGAGCAAACAGCCCTGGGGGAGTCATTTGTCTTTGCTGTCAAGAGGAAAATTAAGACTCCAGGGGACAGAGAGGCTGGGTTTGATGGATGCTTGCAACAGAAGGCAAGTGGGTCAGCATTCCTGTTCGCCACAAAATCGGGTTCTTTCCCTGAAGAAAAGTGACTGTATAAAGTGTACACCTGTGGGGAAGAGAGAGGGGATGGGAAGATAAATGGTGGAAAGTCCCTAAAGTGATAAGTGTCTCTTCTTGTTCAGTATTGACGGGAATAACCTCACTCTAGGAAGGTGAACAGGATCACCGTGAGCTGGGGGCTGGTTACTGCTGGTTAGTGCTACATCTGCACTAGCTTTAGCAAGCAGGTATGAGAAGCAAGTGTTCATACAAAGTGTTTTCAGCGGGGGATTGGTCTTGGTACTGAGTTTAGGTGAGCTGGAGCACATCATCTGGCCTCGTGTCCTCCAAAAGCCATCCAGTTCACCCCTCCACAGAGCAAATTGAATTGCCATAAATGGAGATGGTTGGGATATTTGTTTCAAAATTTCTGATCCTGATGACAACCCTTATGGAAATATATGTGGATACAGTACAGTACATTCCTGTGATGGACAATGCCATGCAAGCTCTGCAACCCCGAAACCATACTGCATGATTCCCAGCCCTGAAAAGGAAGAGAAAATGCAGTTTCTCTTGCAGTCAAAATCCTTGGAAACAAAATTTGACTTCTGTAAGCAACCTATTTCAGTCAGCGAGGGTAGGGCAAGTCATACCACTAGTTTTACTGATTTTTTTGCTGTTCTCTAATCAGATTTATTTCAGCCATAAACCACACAACCTGGTGATTCATATTTAGCAGATTTCAGCTGAGCAATATGCGATGTTAGGTTAATACATAAAAAAAAAAAAGGGAAAACCTTTTCTGAGAGTATTTCAATATTGATAACTGCCAATGCTGGAAAAAAGCTGCAGACAGGCTCCAAGTCTTGAGGTCATCTTAAATACTATTAACAGTTTTAAACTTTTTAACTAAATTAGAGTTTCTTCATCTACTTTTTCAGTTTAGGTATTGAGGATGTACTGAAGTCTTTAAACTCATTTTTCCTGCAGTTCTCACATAATCACAGGCTGTGGGAGGGGGGAAAGCACCACGTATAATGAGACATACTAGTAAGCTGCAGAGTTTGGCAAGCACAGCAATCTCTAAAGAGACTCAAGGTGTTTATAGACATTTCAGCCACGACAGATCTTAAGGACTAGGCTTTAAATTCTCAGCATCTGCAGCTGTTTCTGAGCAGGTAGGGAAGGAAAGGTACCAATGACACAGGGGTAGGACTGGAAAGAATTGCCTGGACCCTGAGAGGAGTCCTTGACCACCTCCATCCGTTAAAGCCCAGAAGGGATGAGCCCCTGCTTGGCAGCAAACCTCATAATAGTGTCCTCTTAGAAACACGTTAAATTTCCATTGCATCCTGTGACATCCAGCCCTGAAAGGGGAGGGAAAAATAAATGCTCTTTGAGTTGCCAGCCCCACTGCCACCTCCACACACACATGGCAGCGACCGGTAGTTCATACCTGATGGTCCAATTCAGCATTCAATTTATTTTAGGGAATATATTCTTCATTTGGCATCTGTGACTGTTTCCTATCAGGGACCGATTCATGGGTGCAGCAGCTCTCTACCTTTGCATTCGCTCAAGCTTCAGCTGGTTTGCCTCTGGCAAACTTTTGATGGTGCAGCTGGAAAGCAGGTCCACAACTGCCCTTGGTGCAGTCTGAGATAGTTTCACGCTGTGGGTTTTTAACACGGGTGTCCGATCCATACTCACTATTTGCTGCAGCAGCAGCCGCAGGCAGCTGTGCTCCTCCAAAAACCGGGTGAAAAGAAGGTCCTGCCCTTTGGTACTGGTTCTTCTGTGACTCCCCTGGTCCCCAGTGGCCAGAGGAGAGAGGGAGGCCCATCTCGGCAGGACGGGCAAGCGGAGGAAGGTGGATGCAGCATGTCCAGGAAGCACATTCCCGGGACATGACGGCACATCCCAGGGGCCCGGGGGCTGCACTTGTGCTGGGAAGGAAGGACTGGGCTTGCTTTCAGGCTCCCCTTCTCGCTCGGGAGCAGGAGTCCGAACACATTTTCTAAAGCCACTTTGTGTTTTTCCCAAATTCCCTTCTCAATGCTTCCACTGTGATTCTGAAGGAAAAATAATCCATAAGCAAGGGATAGCCTGCAAACTGCCAAGAGCTCATGGCACAGCCAGGATCCCCGTCTGCCTCACTCCCTCCATGTGTGTGCCCACATCTGCCCATGTCGGGGGAAAACCGCTATGGAGAAGGGATATTTTGTCCCACAGCAGCTAACAGGGGGTCCCCAGTGAGCCACGGCATTCCCAGACACTAGGCTGACACATTAAATAAAACTCCAGTAACATGCAAGGAGGATGTGCCCAGCTTCAGCCTCGCTGCTGTCCCAGCCCACGTGAGATGGAAAGGAGGTGATGTGGATCAGCAGGACACCCAGCGGGCTGTGTCCTCACTTTCTCAGCATGTTCGTGGGCACTACTGCAAGGAGGGCAGATACAGCAAGACCTGAATATCCACCCTCATTTTAGCTGGATATGCTCTGTCCAAAGTTATGCTCACTTTTGCTCAAAGAGGTGCTTTAAGGGAAGGAATAGAGTTCACCTACACAGGTAAAATTTGAATTCTCTTTCCATGGTCTTCTTGTGCTAGAAACCTGGTTTCAATATTCACACTTATACAATCCAAGACTAAGAAAATCTGCCATTCACTCTTCTCTGCTGAGCTATACTGGGCAGCACAACCGAACTTTTGAAAATTGTGAAAATGAGATTAATTATTTTCAAGTCACAGATACATCTGAATATATATTAAAAGCAAGTGACAAATGTTGGAGGGAGCCAAGGCGGAGTATGACCATGCCAGAAGTGAAATTTGGAAATATACCATCTAAATCGATCCAGGCTGCCCTGTGATGATGGGCTTGCAAGCTTGTAGCAGAGCTCTGAGCCTGGAATTTGCTCCGAGGGAGCTGTGGTTGAATTTCTTTTTGTCACTGTTGTTTTGCAATGCCATAATAAGTGTTGGTGAATTTGCAAATCATAAAAGCATGGACCATGGGTGGGTGCTTTCATCTAAGGGCTAGAACAAACATTTCTGGTGTCAGCCCATTCCAGAGAGATTTTCAGTGCTATAAATTAAAAACTAAAAAAAAAAAAAAAAAAAAAAAAAAAATTTAAAAAGCTAAACAAGCAACAGCTGTTTGGAACTGGGCCCTAAACCCAAAGTATATAAATGGTGTTCAGACGAATGCTTAGAGCCAGTGACAAGAAAATGCTCAGTGCAAGAGCTGCAGGGTGATTTCTAGCTATTCTGCTCACAGGATGCTGATTTTTTTCCAGCCACAAGAAATGAGCCATTCTCAGTGGTGAGAGACGCTTCGATGACACAGCCATTGCCACATCTACCTGGTGGGCTGGACCCGTCAGAGCCCGCAGTGACAGTGGGTGGCAGCTTCAGGACGTGTCCCCGGTGACTGCACAGGGATGTGGCACAGCCTTGCACAGCAGACTGGGAAACATTTAAAACAGCTCAATTAGGAAGCTGTCCATAGAAAATTTAAAATTTGGGATAATGAACCAGAGATAATAAGAGAATAATATCAACAGAAACCAGCAATGCTGGACAGCCACTGACAGCCTCCTATCACGGGACTGTAGACATACATACTCTCCAAGTTGAATTATGAGTATTTGTTTGGAAAGGTATTTGCCCTTTGGACAGCCATATTTGTGTTTTGAGCTTCAGAAACATAAATTACAGTCATTTAAACCCCAGGCTTACATTTTACTTCAATGACGTAAATGAGTTCCCAACTTTCAAAGGCCAGCTGTCCCTTACAGCAAGAGGTAGCAATTATATAAAATTCTTTTATTGCATGGAGGTATTTTCAGTCCTTTAAGTTTATGGGCCCCAGGTGAAGCAATATAAACAAACTATAGCTGTCACAATTGTGTTAATAATGGAAACTGCATTTGGGAAGTTTTAGGGATAAAACCTATAACTTTATACTGCTAAGGTGTCAAACCTTTCCAATGTAAAACAGAAGTGCAGCTGTGTAAGGCGCTGAGAAAGGTTTCTGAAAAGCCAACATTCACAGATTCCTTAGGTATATAAAGGTGGTTGCTTCCAAGCCACAGCCATTAATAAGAATTGCTGGGAAAAAATAAGGTTAAAAATATATTTAAATTGGTTTGGGTTTTTCGTAAACTTCAGATACACAGAGTTAAATCAACGCCTAATCCAGCCTCACTGAAACCCGTATTTTACAGATGTGCATGCATTCATGGCTGATGGCAGCAATGAAATGCTGAGGTGCAGTATGAGCGTGGATATGCCAGACAGTCCAGCCTGGCTCTCGGCTCACGGAATTGTTCCATCAGCCCCAGTGCTGGAGTTTTCCTTTGTGGATTTCTAATCCCTTGTCTTAAACTTCAAAAACAGACCAGGCAAAGCAATTGATTGCAACAGTGCAGGCAGTTGGTTTTGCTTTTTTTCCCCCAACCCCAGTAGGTGAATAAAGAAAGGCCACTACCTCAAAAGAACTGTTTAAAGGTTAAAAGCCAACAAAAACCACATCAGAGAGTACCACTGTGCCTATGGATAGCTCTAATTTGCTGCCCTGTCCACCCCGAGAGCAGAGCATGGTGCAGCAGCCAAAAGCACACCGTGTTCCCAGCTGTGCATGCACCTGGAGCTGAGCTTATTCTGCTTTTCAGCTTTTCATTCGGTTTTGTACAAGTGACATCATACTGAGCCACATGGAAGACAATAATTCTGCTCCACGGCAATTTTTTGAACCAGTTTTTGTTCTGCGTTCAAAAATACTACTTTCCTTTCACCCTTATTCAGGCAGAACGTGGGAAAATTGGCCCTCCTAAGTCACTGGCAATGATGTAACCACCACGGCGGAGAGCAGCAGCCAACCTGCCTGCCCCAAGGAGCCACGCAGCACAGCGTGCACACAGCTGGGCCAGCAGCGCTGGTCACTTGCTTTGGCAAACCAGGGGATGGAGATGGTCCAGGAATGGTTCAGAGTCAGGAACTCACCCCAGTTCCTCCTCTCTGCTGTGGGATGGAGCAGAGCCAGCAAGCCCTGGTCCCAAAGGAGAGGTATGGAACCTCCTGGTGAAAGCACTGTGGAAACCACTAGCCTTTCAGTGCTGCAGTTGCAGTGTTGATGTGTGTACTCATGAAAGGCCTTTTGCAACCTGCAATTTATTTTTTTTCCTAGTAAAAGTAAAAAAAAAAACCCCAAACATTTAGTCATCTGGTTTGATTTCTAGACAGAAAATCCAAATGCATTCACAGCTCGAGAATGGAGTTCAGATTGGGATGGGCATCCAAGCTCTTCTCTCCTGCTAACCTGCCTACGCTTTCAGCTGTCACCTGGGGAGACAGAGATTTTTTAACACTTTTTCTGACCTCATGTCCCATGAAAAAGTCAGGGCATTTACTATAAGGCAGGCTTCCTGCAAAGCAAGGCAAAGGTTTGGAGGCAGAGAAGGGAAGGTTTGGATGCAGTTCATGTCTCTTGCTTGGTGAACTGACAAGGGGGAGAATCGAACTTCAAAGGCTTCCATTGCACAGCTGATGACATTTAGGAAGAAAAGGAAAACTGTTGCTTTTTTAGGAGATTTACAGATGCCATCCGTGTCCATGGGTGTAATTTTCCATTAAGGAAAAAGAATCTCAGAAGCAACATATGGACCATGCAGTAAAGAAGTTACCATAGCAACCAGCCTCCTAAAAATCCCTATATATGTATACAGAAATCAAATGCATGTAATAATTATGGCCGCATGTCTAAAGTCATTTATAAGTCCCATCTTCCTAGCATTTTTTGTTGTCTATTAAAAGTCTAATTCATGCTTCAAACATCAGCTTACTGTGCTGCCCCTCGAACCTGCACACGTTTTGCAACTGAAAGTCAGAAGCATCGTGACTGACAGTCACTGACAACAGAGTGAAATCTAATTTAGCTAATTCAAAATATATGCTATAAGCATAAAAGAATGGTTATGGGACCAGAATGAATTAAGCTCTGGGAATACAGCTGAGCTGACATTTAGGTTTAGAAAATGTTAGCTGTTAAAAATAAACAGATGAAGGGGTGTGAACGTCAGAAAAGCATTTCAAAAGCAGGGTGTTTTAGCAGGGCAGAAGGGAGTTTGGAGGGTTACAGCCCTCCCTCCCCTCTGCACTGTGGTCCCTGTGTGGGGACAGATGGGACCATGGATCGTCCTCTCCCCACAGCCCTGGTGCTCTCATCATGGTGGGCTCAGGGACACACACTTCTCCTGCTCTACTTTTTTGCAGTCTCTGAAGGGATCTTAAAAGATTTCATGGCTTGGCACAACATGTTCCCATATTTCTCTGTGCTCTGGCGTTAGGAATCAGAGCTCTTCCTTGTTGTCTGCTGGACACTGGAAATTTAGCAAAGATGTATATCCTACATGGACATCTAGGAAAACAAAACCTCTGCTGCTGAGAGGAGTTGGGGATATGAAGTCAGTGCCAAGAGAAGACCTTCTGACGCACTGGCTGTGGGATGGGAGGTAATCAGGTGCTTCAACGTGGTCTTCCAGATCCTGCCTCAAAAGATGCTGCAAGGAACATTTCACCCTTGCCCGGGGCACCATCATGTCCTCTTGCCTGTACATTTTACAGACTGATGTCACAGTCTTCAAGCTGACAATCCTGAATGCTGAGGTCAGTTACAGCACCCAGAAGCCCCAAGAGGGGTTCAGCTCCCATTTTGATATATCTTCAGCCATGAAATTAATCAATTACATGCACAACATGAACAGACTCTCCCTATCTACCAGTGTTCAGAAAGACTCTCGGTGAGCTTCAACGCATGCTCTGACTAAGCAGTGTTAAGCTTAGCCTGTTAAAAGCATTTTTTCATCACACGTGGCTCTTGTTACTGCAGGAGCTGTCTCTGTGCTGTGCCAAAATCTGCACTCCTGTTCGTGGGATGCTGCATCCCTGGTGTACAAACAAGGCTCCTGCCGCCACAGGAGCAGACGGTCAGAGGAAGACATTCACTTCCTTTTCAAAACAAATAATTTGGAATGTCAAGGAAGTACCTGTTCGTCACTGGGATGTTTCACAGTCCCTCCAACTGCTGTTCCTCTTCCTGCTCCAAGCATTGGCTGCTGCAGACTCTGTGCAAAAGGAGCTGAAATGCAGCCTTTGATGGGTTTTGTGCGTGTTGCCTCCACTTGCATCCTTTCAAAGCCCTTCCAACTGCTCATTCTTTCACCCTTTCAAAGAGAGTTGAGCAGCTGGTGAGAAGATTGGGAAGGGATAGGTCCTGCAAATGTCTCTTCTGAGGGAATGAATCGCTAATGCTCTTAAATGGACATTTATCCTACACTGAACATTGACAGAAAGTTAATAAAATCACATTTCTAAGCCCCTTGAGCACTTGTTCTTGATGAGAGTTATCTCCATCGCAAGCTTTAGCTCTCTCCCTCTGGCTCATTTGTGGCAAAGTCACTCAAGAAAAGACGGAGCCATGATTCTTCTTACGTGAGCAAAGACCTATTTATTCTCCCTGAGTAGAAATCTCCCTGTTAGAGAGCCAGAAGAAGACCTTGGCTGAACTTGAATCTTTTCTTTAGTGTGAATGGATATAAAACTAGCTTTTGCTGAAACATCATTTCACTCTCCTGTTGCACGGACACTGGGTTCCATCTTGCTCAACCACAAAATAAAAGGCATTTTTGGACCTGAAAGGTGCTGTCTGTTTTCTGCAATGTCTCGTGGGACCGTAACACTTCTGCCTGCAGTGGGGACCAGGGGTTTTCTGCCCAGATGAAAACTCACTGGTCTTGCTTGGTTTTGTTCTTCTGTTTAGGCAACAAGGGAGGTCATCCTTCATCCTAAGCAATGAGGGTTCAAAGCCCATATCACATGTGGACTGGACTGGATCACCCTGCACCTTGTCTGCTGGGGAGGAGGTTTCAGTATGTTGCACCCAGTGTGATATGCTGAGACTTGCAGCTCCTGCCTGAGGGAAAAATGAGAAAAAGTCCGCAAAGCTTGGTTGTTACAGGAAGGTTTTCTACCTTGCTGCTTTGCTTGGTGGCCACCACGGGCAGCCCTGGTGCCACCCCCTGGCTCCCAGCCCCAGCCTCGCAAGGGTCCTCCTCCCAAGGCACGTGGTAGAGCAAGGCACTGTCCACAGGGATGAAAACTGCTTGTTGCAACATTTTTTCTAGCTCACATTAACTCATAAATGGCAAAACAGATGGCTTTTAGGAAACTTAGGCCCATGTTTCCATGCCATGGGAAGGCCATACTTGTCATTCACAGGGGGATTATGGTTTCACCCTTGTCCCACAGAGAATGTGTGGTTTTGTGGATGATACAAAGTTTGGTAAATATTTCTTTGAAACGGTTGCTTTTTTTGCGTTATGGGCATATGATATTCTTTCTGGTGGCTGGACACATAATACTTTTTCTTAATACTTTGCCCATAAAAAAATTCACTTAACACATGGAACTCCACATGCCTTTAGGACTCTAACTGAGGGATACCAATTCTGAATAGGGTAGAAATACAGCAGCGTTTTAATGTCTGGCAACAACAGCAAAGAGCCAGCAACAAGAAGTGGGCAATAAGCAATGTATTAGGGTTGGGTACTCAATTCCTTGCACTGCAACACTTGATCTTGCATGAACCACAGCACTCTTGGGTCCTTAGCTTGGCACCTGTAAGAAATAAAGATAAAAATGTGTATATTGCTGCATCCCCTACTTATATTGTGAGAGAGAAACAATTTAGAGGCGCAGAGATGCAGGAGCTGCACAGATCCCTCTGACGCAGAGCATATGGACTGAAATGGGAGGGACCTTCTGCTTCTCAGAAGAAATTGTTGTACACACAGAATTGACGGGTTTTTATAAATTCAGGCGCCTAAAGATGAGCTCCACAATCTACATGTAGCATGCCAAATGTGAGGTTTGAACATCTTGGTTCTTGTCTGTTCTGCATATCCCAATTTCTCCTGCTGAAGGGGAAGTTGCCAAGGCTGATGCTGTGATCTGTGGGTTGTACGCTGAGAAGGCAGCGTGCAAAACCTGCTGCCTCCTTCTGACCTGCTGGGCAGAGTCTGTCCATCCTCAAAGCACAAGAGCCCGAGGGTCCAGACTTGCTGGCAGTATCAGGCTTCCTGGAGCTCATGGTGTGCTCGTGTCTCTACCCAAGTCAATATAACAACTTATGTCATCGCTTCTGGCCGCTGTTCAGGAAAGCATCTCTAGGAAAGGACTTACACTCCTTTGAAATGAGACTTAAACACATGCTCAGGTGCCTCCTTGAGCAAAGATATCTATGCACGTGGTGATGGTGAGAAAGTGGCACAGTTCACCTGGCAAGTAAGCAAGTTCCCTAAAAGCTGGCATCTTGTCCTCCTCAGGCCAGCATCATGGTGCCCCAGATCCACAGATTTACCCCCCTGGGCTTGAAGAGAGGCCATTCATGGGACAAATTTCTGTGACCTTTCCAAAGCTCTCCCCAGGCTAGAGATGCCAGGCTTGAAAAAAGTAATTTGCCAAACAATTTCTTACTGTTTGTGACTTTGGGTGAAATTTGTCATGATTTTCATTTATTACAGAAGAAAAGTGGAAATGGGGAAGGCTTTATGATTTTTAAATGTTCTAACATTTATTTCAGTGTTTCAGTTTTTATTACAATTATGTTTGTGGCAGAGGAAATTTCTCAAGACCAAGAGCTAATGTTGCTTTCAGCCACTAATACGTTTTCAATTAGTGTCAGAGGATGCTAAAACGCCTTTAGCTGCTTCAGAAATGAAGAAAAGCCTCTGGCACAGGAGTGTGCAACAGTGCCACTCCCATTAGAAGTGAATGGTGCTCCAG
Source organism: Strix uralensis (assembly GCF_047716275.1). Lineage (NCBI taxonomy): Eukaryota > Metazoa > Chordata > Aves > Strigiformes > Strigidae > Strix > Strix uralensis. The sequence goes on from NC_133985.1 coordinate 20,263,125, forward strand.
TACACCGTCTTTTTACGATCTGTTTCCCTTTACTGGGTCATGATTTTCCTCTGTCAGTTTTCTTTTGAGCTGGATTTCTCTCTGCAGGCTTCTTGGTGAGCATTTTACAAAAGCCACTTAGCTCTTTTGAGGAGGGTGTGTGAGAAGAAATCTGTTCTTTTCACACTGTTCTGACCAGAAATGCTGAATATGCATCTCTTGCAACAGCTATTTTCCTCTCCTGCAACCACATCTGTAAGTGCCAGGTTCCCCGTTGGTGCAAGTCAGTGTGGTTCTAGGAGCGTGCAAACTGGTGTCACCAGATGGTCTGGATCTCATTTCAAGGCTCTGTGTTCTTCCATGTGACAGCTGAACCTTAAATAAAATGTTTAATACAGTCACTTAACTCACGATCCCTGGATTTCCTACCTTGGTGTTGTTAATAACTTACATCCACTGCTGGCATTGTATGATACTTATTATAGTCGCGGAAGTCACACCATCCAGTGAGTTAGATCACGTTATGACACTTCCTCAACCTCTATGTCAGGATAGCAAACAAAATTGATTATTTAGGTGCTGTTCTACCATTGTGTTTCAAGTAGAAAATTTTGCATTAATTTCAGATCTCAAAAAATAAGTTGAAATGTAAGTACCGACAAAGGAAAGATACTTCTTTGTGTTCTGAAGTTTTGCTTGTATAATGCTTCCCCAGTGAACACCTGTTGCTTAATCCTTATGTTTTTCATCTCAGGAATATCTTCCTGATGCCTGAAATGAGTGGCTGGGTTTGCGGCTGCCTTCTGTCGTGGCAGACGGAGCTCGCACCTTGGCTGAGCGCAGGCAGCCGCTGGTGCCTGGAGGAGGGGGGGCTGTGCTGACCCCCCCAGCAGATGTGCGTGGGGCTTTGATCTGGCTGATGCCGGGTTGCAGGCAGCCCTGCCCGCCCCTTTCATCTGCGGAGCTGAGGCTCTGGGGAGCGCGGATGTCAGACCTGGCCGCACAACAGACGCCGCTCAGCAGAGGGAACGGAAACCCGCGAGTAAACAGCTTCTTCTTGCTGCTCTGTGATCACCTAGACTATTTTGATCCCTAATATTGTAAGTTAAGATGTGACTATATTAAACAAAATGAACACATGTGGTGTTCTCAGAGATGCATGATGCAGACACCACATCTTGATCGAATTAGGTAGGGCTCAGTGTCTATACACGGTGTCTATACAAGCAGCAAGTTGGGAAGGAGCCTCCTGGACCAGGATGTGAACTTTGATATGATCCTCTCTCGTGGTGCAGAGCCATTTGCTGTGATACATATGCAGACACGTTAGACTTGCAAAGTTTTTTCCCAGGCATGTGGATTGGGATAGAGGGCAGGAGGTGAAAACATGAAGTCTTGCATGAGTCCCTTCACATAGGTAAAGAAAATAGGGACTAGCAGGGGAATAAAATCAGTAGGACTCTGAAGACTGAACAGCCAGGATGAGGAAAACCAGGATGGGGAAAATGTATCTCAGCTGGCAGTAAGACAAATGGATTAATGTAAAAATATAAGAAAGGCTACAGTGGGCCAGACTGAAGATTTAACTACCCTGGGAGCCTGTGGTCAGCTGTAGCCAACACCACATGTCTAAGGACCACAGAGACCAGACTGAAGGAACAAGGTAAGTGTATGACTCCCTGGTTTACTTTCCCAGGTTGCAGGCAGGGTATTTTTTTATTATTTTATTTTAAAACTCCATCATCTGTTGCTCTGTTGTGTTCCTCTGCTTCCTAAAAACATCTTGGGTCACCAGTGTGCTCAGAAGGGTGACTCACAGGTAGGATAACCTGGTAACTAACCCCGTGCAGTGCAGTACAACTCGTCCAGACTTGGTTCCCTGTGGCCAGTCGCAGAGGGAGGGAGCTGTGGGGTGCGAGGACAGCAGCATTAGTCACCTCCATACCAAGGCCCTTGGAGCTGTTCTCTGTTTGTGAAATGTTGCGATGAGTGTTTGGTTTCTCTTGGTGACATAAATCAATCTCACTGCCTTGGCGCTACTTTTCCAGAACAAAGAATTCCCAGAAAAGGGGAACCCCGCTGCTGGGTTGTATAATACAAATGTACGATCCTGTTGGCCACATGGCATTTCCAACACTGGATGTTTTTTTCTCCAGGATACAACCCTGATTCTAACGAAAACAACACATGGAAGACCTCAGGATAAGCCCCAGCGTCTGCTGAAGAGTACATAGCTCTGATCTGGGTCCTAAAGCAAACACAGATGCATCTAAAACAATTATCAAAATAAAACAACCTGTGACCCAAGAAGCAAAGTCTATATGTGCCTGCACACTGATGGCTGGCTGGTCTAGGCTGTGGGATTAACTTTCAGATTTTGCATCTGACAAAGCAACATCTAGCAAGAGGAACAGAGCTGAACGTACGAGTAGCCACAAAGGGAGTGTTGAGTGTTGTTTCTCCTGCTGAGGACCGAGAGAAGCTGCTGTTCCCTCTAGCTGGCGAGAGCTTCCCTCAACCCCACCTTGTTGGCGGGTGAACCAGAGCAAAGTGCCTCAAGCTTCAAAAAGCTAATCCCACAGCCCTCCTGTATCTTGGTACATTGCAAAAACTGCCAGCAGAAAGGTAAATTGTGAGCGCCATAACCAACAAAAATAATCAAGCCTCTGTTCCTCAAACCAGAGCTCTCTTGTCTGGAGGGAATTAAGGAGCAGGCTGTATCTCCTGCATGAGTGTTGAGGGCAGCCCTGGGCTAAGGTCTCACAAACACCATCACAATATTGTGACAGACTTTAAAGTGCAATTTCTGCAGGGAAAAATTCCTTCTTCCAGGTTAGATCACAGCAAATGACAAACATTTTTCTCAGTTATAACTATTTCATGTAGATTTTTTATGGGCAAATTTTGTACTGATCACAGGTGATACAATATCCAGAAACATGTCCAGGCAGACAGATGAGGAAAAAACGTGATTTTGGAGGTGGAATTCACTCAATGAAGAAACCAATGACTGAGCACAAGAATACTGCAAGAAGAAAGTTTAAAAGCAGGTCCTCAAACTAGCAGAAACCTTCCAGCCCAGCTTCATGCTGTTCAGTAGGCTGCGTGCTCCGGCAGCATTTTCCTATATTACTAATATGGGTTTAATTATATCTGTTCATTTTGATTCCTGTAATTTTTCAGAGGGAAGCAGTAAGGAACTATAAGTGGATAGGAAATTATTTGGTTAGGAGGTTGGGATTTTTTCTTCTTTTTCTTTATTTCTGCCTCAAAATATCTCTGGCAATGTATAAAGTACTTTTCCATTGATGTTGGCCATTCAGTACATTCTTATGAAATTTTGGTTTGCCTTGTGATATTTGCAAGTTTGCTCCATGGAAAACTATATTTTTGGGCAGGCTGTAGAAATATCCAAGAATTCAGAACATAGATTTCAACATCCACTAACTGGAAGAATTTTGGAGTGACAGCAGCTCTGTTTTCCAGTCTACGCAGTGAGCTGAATCACCCTCCTACAGCCAACATCTCCCTACGTCCAGCCTTGTTTCTGATACACCATCAAACACTGGAGCTGAAAGCCAGCCCAGGTGTAATCCTGCATTTCTGTGCATCAGGTCTGATGCATGTGAGGACACAAGACAGATACTCACCCAGGATCCAAACTCAAATTGCCACAGAGCACATCAGGCACAGACTAACCTAAACTGGACGGGAAGTTATTTAGCAGAATCAAACTTAAAAAAAAAAAAAAAAAAAATTCATTGCTGGATTGCACCTTCTTTATTCTAATACAATTTATTTTATCTTTTCTTTTACCTACTGGAAACCCCTGCTGTTCTGAGTTAATGTACAGAGCAGAGCATAGTCTCACGAATTCTGATTTTTCTGAGTCTATTTTCAACATTTTCCTATTTCCCCTGCAACAAATGGTGTTGTAAGGAAGTTGCTGACTGGAGCAGCATCAGAGGAGGAATATTCCCAGATGTCCAGCGTCTGGTCCCATTTCCCTATCCACCCGAGTGCTTCTGGGGGTCACAGCTTGTACCCCTCCAACATGCCCTGTGTTGTGTTAGACCACCAGTGCCTAATTCACTGAATTTTCCAGAGCCTGGACTCACTTCAGTGGTGGCTTACAGGGAAACCAATTATCTTCACTCATCACAGAAAAACAACTTTTAAGTGCCGTCCATCATTTCTCCAAATACCTCGTTCCTGGCGCTTGCTCAGGCACCCTCCCTTGCCAAATAAAAATTTCTCCTCAAAGGCTAAGGCCGGTGATGAACCTGGGTGTCTTTGTTTAAACTGGATTACGACTGTCACAAGTGATGTATCCTACTAAAATCATTTCATCCTTTTCTGTCTGCTCACCAGTACTTATGCAGACAGGTAATGAAATACCAAAGTATTCAAGCACCTATAGGTGGGGTTTGGGGTGGAGAGTCAAAGCTTCATATAAGTCGACTTTGGTAGCTTACACATATTAGTCAAAGAAACAGAAAAAACTACCTTGTTCTTAAGGGAAAAGATCAGAAATTCCTCAGTGGGATTTTTTTGCATGCCAAGAAGTTATAACTACACAAACTAAACCTTTCTCAAACTTTATTTGGATTAAAATTAACAGATTCTTCCCTCAAGGTTGCCGTAGCAAGCTTATCTCCTCCCCAGTCCCTCACCTATAAATCTAATTAGTGTTTGGGGAGAAGGAAGAGGATGAATTCTTAAATTAGGCTTGAGATAGGAGACAGCAGCCTGTAAAATGGAGTCTGCCCAAGTGGTTGCTCACAGCAAAGACTTCAGATTTTGGGATGGTTTTTACTGGAGAAATCATGAAATTCCTCTCACCACAAACTTCTTTTCTGAGGGCCCGATCCAAAGTCAACAGATGTCAGGAGAAAGCTCTCATGAACTGACCTCCATGGCCATGCTCTTTGTTTGTTATCTATCTGATTTCCAATCTTTGATTTTTGTGCTGAACATTTTCTGTGTTGTATGCCTGAGCCTTGGTGACGTTTTTTAGTTTCAGCTGAAATGGTTCAGACACCATTAGAACAGGCTGGCTTTTGTGCAGTGCCTAAAAGAAAATAAAAATGCAAGTGATTTTACTGCAAATCCCCAAGACACCAACCTTTGGAGACCTACCTGAGTTGGAATGAAGAAGCCATCCAAGGATGAAGAGTCAATGCCATAAAAATCAATGTTTCTTGAGAATATATCTGCAAAAAAAAAAAAAAATGCAGGGCTGAACATTGAGTTTAGCATGTTGAGATTTATTAGGGGACAGTCCTGGGCACCCAGGGCAGTTCCTGGCATGGATGTACCAGGGCAGGACAAGGGCTCTGTGGGCTTAGGCAGGAGATGCAGGTGGGCAGCATACTCTGTGTCACCAGCACAGCCAGAAAGTGACAAAAAGTGGATTTTTCAAAGCTTCCAAAAGAGCCATTTGTTCCTCTGCTATCTAGATTTATGAAATCCCTAGGATTTGCTAATGCCCCTCAGCGTATGCACTTTCTGACCAGACTTTGAATATCTGAAATGACTAAATATCAAGAGCAGGAAAGTAGATTGAATAGAGACATCCTAGCCTCATAAAAATTCCTCCTGTGCCTCTTCTACCCATGAGCTTTAACACCATATAGCTTTTCTTTTCTTTAAAAAAAAAAAAAAATCTGTTCCCATATTTAGGTTCTTTTCCTCCTGTGAATCATACTCAGATGATTTTCAAGGACCTTTCATTCTCTCTCTGCCTCACATGTTAATCCAAATCTCTTTTCTTAATTAAAGTTTTACTCTACAAGAGTCTTTAACGTCCGTTTCCAAGTGGCAAAATCAAATCCAGCTCCTCTCGATAAGGAAAACTAATTTCTTGTTGATTGACAAGTTTAATTAAATACCAATATTTTCTTTTAATTGCTAGATTATTACCAAGACAGAAGTTTCAAGGATTATTACGGATGCACAGAGGAATGGTACGTAAAGCCTGAGCTGCACAACTATTTCTTGTTTTCTGCTTTCCCCTTCCCAGAAGGGACTGTATCTGCTTGATGTTACATGGAGGAGCAGGGTATGGGCAGGCTCTGAGCTCTGATCATGCTTGATTAAGGCCACTTACCTTCTTCTGCTTAACTGTGGTCCTCAGCATCCCTACAGTCACATAGGCAGTATCTCATTTAGGCCACTGAACACCCGCCTCTGCTTGCCACCGCCTGCAGCCCTGTTGAGCTTTCTGGGGCTTGGGGTTTTTTAATTTGCTGAGATACAAGATGTAAGCAGCCAAGCTGTGCCAAGCCTTGGTCCAGATATATCTCTGTTTACACTGAAAATTGCAATTAATAACTGAAAGATGGCAGGATGGAAACTGCATTATTAAAAACATCCCATCCACATTCTTGGGGCTTCTCCGTATTACAACACTCTGCGGTGTTGCAACACTGTGTTCGTCTCTAGAGAAAGTGGAAAAACCTGGTTATGGGTCTATTGCACCATTGTATGTGCCAATAGCCATTATATTTCCAAAACCATCGAACGTCTAGAGAAAACAGGGTGGCCATCACAAACCAGGGATTCTCTAATTAATTCAAACTTCATTCACGATGAATCACTGCTTATTTCAGTTGCAGCCCGCAAACAGGCATAGGAGTAATCGTATACATATGTGAAGCCTCATTTTCAAGGATTTATTCTTGACACTGATTTTAATCAATTATTGGTGAACAGTAGGCAATTACAACTGTCTTTTTTTTTTTTTTTTCCAGGTAGTTACAGTTTACTTTGTTAGATTGGTATTACAGAAAACAACCTAACCATAATAAAAGAGGCTAACAGGTCTTTCCTCCAACACACAACTAAGCCCTTCCCCTGTTGTCCTGATGTTATTTGTGGGATATGAGTCAGACATTGGTTTTGTATGAAAAATAGAAGAACAAAGTTGAATCACATGAAAGGTATCATGGTAATGATCTTGGTGACAGGATAAAGCCCCAAGAGCCAAGTCAGATAAACTTCCCTAACAAGACCTTCCACTGTCCTCCATAAACCATATAATAGAGCCTCAGATAGGAAAGCTACTAAATAACTCTTTCAAAGAGCAATTACATCTCAAAGCTCCCTATCTTGACAAAGATATTGTCATGATGCCAAACTATTCATCATACCCTATTAAGATGTCAAAGCTAGAAATGCTCTTTAATTTGTTTATGTATCTTAGGAAATAGTTTATGGTTTCCCATGTAGTAAAGAAACACTATTTAATATGTATTAACTGGGCTATAGTTTTCATATGGTCTTTCCTATAACTCTGATGATATACAGGAATGAGATACATTGGGGGATCCTGATCCCTGATCAAAGAGACGGAGGGCCCTTGATACCTCTCCTAGGCTTGTTTCTGATGAGTCAATTAAAACATCAAGCCACAAGTTCACTGAGGCAGGAACTGCGTGGTGAGGTTAATGTTACTTATCACTAAAAGCAAAAGACCTTGGCTCTCTGCCTGGTTCATCCCGACATGGGCTGGCAGAGAAGGACAGTATCGTGTCCAGAAATATCATTCAGAGAGCCATTCCCTTACACATACTTTTGAGATCTAGTTCATTTTTTATGCATTTATTTGAAGGATATCTTAACCACAGATTTCAGTTATAATTCTCACTAGGCACCTTCACCAAATTTACATCCATATAACATTAGCACATGACTGTGATTAGGTTCTATTTCATCTAATCATGCTTTTCATAAATTAACTCAATGCTGGCAAACAATTCAGATACTCAAATATTGCAAAACTAAGTGGTCTCCTACCCTCCTTCCGAAATCCTAAGATTGCCACAGCCTCTGGGTTATTTCTCCGCATCAGGATACCCACAGTTCAGTCCACATTATGCAAGCAAATATCACAGGCCAAAAGTGTTCATGATAGCATTTTTATAAAGTTAAAAACAAACCCACTGACCATCAATAGTTTCCATGAAACAACCTTGACACCGTGAGATACGTTTGCAAGGCAATGTAAAGGATTTCAGCTATAACACTCCCACTAAATTTAACAGAAGCCATGAGACCGACTCTCCACATACATCACAGACTTTAAGATGATCCAGAGGCTCAAAATTCAGCTTTCAATTTAGGTGATTTATTTTATGACATATTCCCCCATAGCATAACTCCATTAATGTCCTGTTGGTTTTCAGTTTCATATGCACTCTGGGCTCAGCTGTCAAATATTTTAGAGCATGAGCTTATACGATATGCTAATAGCACTGGTCTTTGTACAACCAAACCGCTCTTACTTTTTTCAACAGATTTAATTACTCCTTCTCCAATATTTAAAATTTCCATTTCACTGCTGAGAAAGGACAGGCTTCAGCATCTCAAGATCCTTCTCATCCAGCTTTCCCTGTGCTGTCATTGAGGCAGTGCTCAGCACCGGTCCCTCAGCTGACACCCAAGGTGGAGGGTCCCAGAAAGTCACACTGGTTCATGGGCAACTGCATCCCACTCCCTCCCTGTGGGATCCAACCCCACCTTGCAACCTCTAGGCAATGGCACATGTGCCATTTGGCCCAGAAAAGAGGTTATCCCCACCGAGTCGGAGCAAACGCTGAGCTCTTGCTCAACAGTGTGAGTGCTGAGTGTGTGAGAGTGGTATCTGATATGCTAATTAGTGGAAATCATTTCCTTTCCAACATCCTGTTATTTTACCCACATGGTGATTTACTGATGTTAAAAGTTGGATTTGGCAGGTGGAGTCTTCCTTGCTGCTGGTCACTGCCAGAAAAGCAGGTGTCTTGTTTCTGGTTTTAAGAGGCTTTTTGTTTTCCTTTGTCTGGATACTTTTTTTCTTTTTGAATATACCTGCCCTTCCTTCATGGCTTTGTTCTTTGCAGTTCATATCTTTTTTTTTTTTCCTAATCTCTGATTTTGGAATGTTTCCATATTTGACTGTTGCTGGTATTTAAACAACTTCCTAATCTCTAGGATTTCCTTTTGTCTGTAAATCACCTTTAAAAACCCAGCAATCGCTTATTATTTTCTCTTTCATTTTCATTGCTTCATCTATAACAAGCAACATTAAATCCAGAGAGCATTTAAGACCAATTTCAATTTCTGCATGAAAAAAACCACTTTTTTTTCAAGCCTGAAGTAGGATTTTTTCCAGGAGGAATATTTGTTCTCTCTAGTAACAAGGTGACATGGTGCCAGTTCAGTCAAATTTCGTGTGAGGCCAGGAAAGATTCATTTAAACGGCTGCAATATTCATTCAGCATTTCTTTCAGAGAGTGTCCTAAATAAACTAAGAGCTGCATGATGTCTGCTGAGTTGTTTCCTTCCTCCCAGGGAAATAGAGGGACTGTACTTATTTTCACAGGTAGCAACAAAAGAGACCATCTGCTTGGCTATTTTATAATCAGCTTATTTACCTGCATGTGGTCACTGCAGGAGGCCTCAAACATGCCCCCTGAAGCTGACGGCTGGAGGGGAGCCGCGATGTCTGCATGCTCTTTGGGACGAGGACCAGCGTCCGCCCTGCGTGTTCCACCCCATGAGTAGTCCCTTCGGCTGCCCTCGCAGCTGATGTTATTTGCACGCATCATTATTTGCAATGATGCAATTGCAAATAATGCTGGGCTGAGACCCAAAAGGGCAACAGGTGGGGGAGAAATCAGCAAAGTGGACATTGCAAGGGGGAGAGAAGGGGGCAATGGGTTTTCTTGGCAATTAGCTGCCTGCAGCCTTCCTAGATGGAAGGAGCCTGGCAGTGTCAATAATTGCAGTAATCAAAGTAAATCACATCTTGCCACTTGCCTAGATGACATTTTTCTCCCTGTACGTGAGAACAGAGATGAATTTTCCGGTTGCGTTTGAAGATGACAATTTCAGAGATTTTGCAAGAGGATTAGTTACACATTTCAGCTTTCAGTGCTGGAAAAGGAACTTGCATGGAAAAAAGAAATTCAGAGCTTTCTGTGAGATTTTGAAGGATGCTATGGAGAGCTGGACATAAATCAGAGCAAAAAAGGACCCCATGTATATCAGATTGTTGATATCTTTAAAAGAGCAATTGTGCTTTGAAGTACAATAGGAAAATAGAGATTTTTATCTCGATGAGTTTTGAAGATAATTGCACTCAGGCACTTTAATCAGCATGCTTCAGATTTAAGCAGATGGATACAGAGGGCAAATCTGTGAAGGATGAATTATTTATTTTGGGCACACTAAAACTTTGTCTCTTAAAGGTCATCAAACTTTCAACAGAATTGTCAAAGTCTGCTGCATATGTGAATGCGATTAATCTTCTCATTAGTGAGAGGCAACATTTTCTTTTGAACTTGATATGCCTGGTAGGGGAACAAAAAAAACAGAACAAAATCATTTATGGAAAAGTACAGCTGAAGAGCATCTGTTTGTCTTACATCAGCGGTTCTGCCCAATTGCTTACAAAAAAATTAAACTGGAAACCTTAGAGTAATATAATATGTTCTGTCCATTAGGCACAAATATTTGACATATCTATCATTGTTAATAGGATTATAAAATTAAACACCCTCCAATCAAGCAGCATTTATCAATTAGTATGATGCCTCTTTAGTGGCTGGCTAAGGGACTTTGGTGTCAAAAGCAATAAAAGACTCATTTACACCCTGTACCAGAAATCAGCAGTGAATAAAGAAGAAAGAAATGCCATTGTTCATAATTGACTTCAATGGGACTGCTTGCATGGGTAAGCTTAAACACATGCGGGAATGGCTTTAAACAATTTATGATACTTTGCATTTAAATCAGACATGGGTCAAAACTGGGCCCCCAGCTTGAATTTATCCATCTGGATCCTGATCAGTGGGGCCAAACTTTCATTTCTGAGGTTACATTGCATTTCAGATGACACGAGATGGTTGTCCGCAGAGGGCTGGGACCACAGTTACACTGCCAGCCCCCACAGCTGGAATTTCCAGGGGGATTTCACATGAGTGAACTCGATGCAAGTCCATGTGCCAAAGGAGTTTATAGGCGAAGATAACTGAGATTCTTCCCTGTCAGCACAGCGAATCTATGGAGGAAATAAAGAGAGAAACTGCATTATTAACAGAGTTAAATAAAGACATAAAAGCTCATGTATGATTAAAATATTGTGGTGTTCAGTGAAAGAGGTCTGCAATGGGTACACTGTAATATGGACCACAGACAGGAACGTTGTCAACAGAAATCTGGACTAGACCTTGTGATGTTCAGGATCTGTTCCCTATGCTATCAGTGCCTCGAGAACAACTCAACAAATCATTGCATGATCTTCCCCCACATAATCTTTCATTTTTTTTCAAAGCACTTTGAAATATGTGGACGAAAAATCTCAAGGTAAGTTATGCAGCACTAGCTGTTTTCAATAAAAAATAGTTTCTATTATTTTTATTAAAGAGTACCTTATTTTTGAATCAAAACTATTTCAAGAAAACATTTTACATGATTGCTCTTGCAGAAAAATGCTTTAATCTATTTACAGAAGGCAGAAAGTGCTCTGCAATTTTTCAATCAAACAACTAAATGAGCTAATTAGGGACAGGACAAGTGTTACTCCACCAGGCTTCTTAGCACATTACAGTAATCCCAACATTCAGGACATTTGACATTAACAAATGCCTTAAGAAATCCTTCATGGAAGGATGGAGGGAGAATTGGAAGAGCTGCACAGGCATGTGCTAGCAAGAGCAAACAACTAAGAATTTGCCCTTTTTTTTCCTGAAGATGTGCCCAAGGCTGCAGAGCACTTTGCTCTGGGCACCAAGTCACCCAGTAAGTCAGGTCTGCCAGTAAAACCAGCATTACTGGACCCAGTAGAACCCAGCTGGCTACACAGATTTTATGGAAAGATGTTATTCATTCCAAAAGAGTAAATGAACAGGAGCTGATTTGCTGTCTGGCTTTCATTTTACCACTTAATTCCTCTGCAGACCATAAATGTTTAATCCTCACAGCCTAAATGAAAGCTGACCTCCACATCTCCACAACCTCCTACAAAACACCCACCACACTTCTGAGAGGGGAAGGATGAGGACACGCCACGTAGGCAACCAGAGTTCAAAAATACAGATAACATCTTCATGCTACTGTCAAATTAAGGATATTATGTGACTACTGTATGTGAAAGGGAGCAATTAATTTAATCAAATAACTGAAAACACTTCTTAAAATTACATCTCTTCTCTTCACCTTCCCAGTGTAAAAATCAATAGGAAATTACAGTCTAATGTACCTGAATATTAAAACTCAGAGATTCATGCAGAATAGGAAAAAAACTGAGATCCTAGCAATTACTCTGATGACAAAGTTATTGAGTTAATGACACAGACCTGAGTTGATTTTTACTCTTGGAGTGGCGCCAGGATAGTATTAATGGTTACTTTTGCCAGTCTAATAACAGCACAGAGTCTGCATTGTGCTCAGCAAAAGCAAACATTTTAACAAATGGTACCTTCTTTTTAATTGTGGGGACCGCAGCCTTACTACCTCAAAGCACGACATACACGTGTTTTGGTGTAAGTTCCTCTCTACTCAGGAAAGTATTTCAAGATGGACAAAAGTACCTTTTTTAATCAAGAAGCAAGCAACATAAAGGTGCTAGCTTGCCTTTTGTAAATAACGACTTCGCAATAGCTTCTTAAATATAGTTGCACAAAAAAATGCTGCGGCTATTTCAAAAACCTGTATCCAGCTTAAGTGCTGCCATAAAGTCAGCTTTGTCTGAAACCCAAGCTCCTAAGAGGAATACATCACAGAAGTTTTTGGATTTAGGCTTATATGAAAAGCCCTTGGGCACTTAATTTGCAATAATATGAGAAAAACCTCAGCAAAGCAGAGCGACGGCCTGGGCACCCCAGGAGACCGGGCAGGGCGAGCTGGTGTCAGTCCGGCTCTGCTGCTGGCGTGGTTCAGGTCGGGCATTTACATGGCTACTTACAGCACCCTCTGAGGGCTTAAATCAGCCTCAAAATGACAAAGCCAGGAGAGCTGTGGCATCATTTGCAATGGAAAACTGGTCTGAAAGGTGGATGCTGAGCATCCTCCGACCTGGAAATCCCCCAGCCCCATGGCAGGGCATTGGACAGGGATCTCCCTCACCCCTCACCTGCCCCACGACTACCCATATTTATTTGTGGCACAAACCTGTCACAGAAACTCTCAAAACTCTACTCTGAGATGCTGTGCATCTAACCAGGACCACAGCAGTAATTAAAAGAGTGAAAGATCTGCTGCCAAATATCACAGCGTGGTGTTATTTGCATGGTGAGGGCAGAGCAAAGCGAGCTGCAGAGGCTGTGTTCTTTGCAGAGATTTTCTTTCTTAAAAGAAGATTGTAACCAAACTACCCTGGGAAGAAAAGGGCCTTTGAACAACTTACTTAATAAAATTCTAAATTTAAATTTAAACACACACACAAATCATTTACGAATGTTTATTTCATTTCACAACGGGAAAATCCCCCTTCCTTTGGTTAGAATTATTACCTTTTAATGGGGACCAGAAGATTTGTTCGTTGCCATAATTTTTTCCAGGATTTTTCTTTCTTTGTGTGCCCACAGTGTTCCCCTGTTTTGCCCTTCCAGTAGTCCCAGGAACATGCCCTGTATTCACTGTGACAAACTACTGGGTAGTTTCAGCAGCACCTGAAATTTCCAGCCAGATTGGAGTAGGCAAACTAGGCAGAGATTTTAGACTGGAGATTAGAACTAAAATAGAGTGAAAAAACAAAGGGATAAAAGAAAAAGAGTTGCTATTATTAGCAATTTCTTTGATATAAGATGCTGCACAAAACAGAGAATGACCTAATGATTTATTGGCAGTTTGGAGGTGCCAGATCTGGGATGTCTGACATTCCTCTCTCAAAAGTAAAGACAAACTGGTGTGACAATTTGTGGACTGAGGTGACATACAGTTTATGATTTCTGGTTGTGTTTTTAGCATAACCACTAGGAAATGTGACATGTTCCTGGTGTGGACACGCAGATCCCCCACATTGGAGAAGACCTTCAGCCCCCCTGGCTGGGACCCCGGAGCGAGAAACACTAAAACAGCCCCTACACCAACGAGGGGCTGAGCTGAGAAGCCAGATTGACTTAATTTATTACACAGAGGAGGTCTGGAAAGTGGAAAATTACCCAGGGCTGAACAAAGAGGCTCATCTGTAGCCATGGGGACACATAGAGGGGCCGAGCACCACCCAGGACGGCTGGGTGGGGAGGAAGGACACAGACATGCTGCTGCAGAGGGGGAGCTGGCTCTGCTTTCACTGGGGAACCCACATGGTTAAAGCAAGCTGAGCTGGGCAAGGACAGAAACTTTCAGCTAATTTAAGGAGAAATAATAAGCTGCAGGATAAGTATCTTGAACAACCCCTGAAGGGTTTGACCCCTCTGAATACTCCAATGCACAGGCCGGTAGTACCATGCTTAGGCACCATGAGGATGCCTGAATTTTTCCCAACCCCATAGCTGAGAGCTATGGGGAGCGAAAGCAGCCAAGAGATGTACATGCAGATATGGGAAACCTGGTATAACAGCCAGGACCTCTTGCCTCCTTTCATTTAAATGAAGTAATTAACTCCCCTGAATCCCAACCTCACCTGTCTCCTGGCACAGAAGGGACATTCCCATTTATTCTGTGACACACTCAACACTGTGATTTAAAGAAAAATCAAGGATCTTTACCCTTATCTTGGTGCCCTGGTCAACCTCAGCATTGTAATAGGATTTCACTGGGTTGCTGGAACAATTTTATTTCTTTTTGGTAAACCAGACTTCCCTCCAGTTACCACCTGTTTATCATCTGTCTGACACAATATTTTTTTAATCAAGAAATTCTTTTAAAATCACTTTTTTGGTCAAGGCTATCATTGCTTAAGAGCGGCAGTTTACAAACAGATTGCAGTTACAAACGCCTGGAAAATAGGCAACAGGAGATTAACACTCTATAAAGGATGAGTAAATGCACAGGAACCTGTTAAAACAGTAGGAAGGAAGGAATTGTGGACAAATACCCCAAGAGCATCCAGAAATTTGTTCTTAACCTCCTTTCATCCGTAGCGGCGAAGCCTCGCCATGCCCCGGTACTGAACCCTCGCATGCACAGCCCGTGCGCCTGCAGCCGTCCCGCACTCGCAGGCAGCCACGCCACGGAGGAAGAGATTTATTTATACTACGTGGGAACAAATTCCCACCCCAGCTTTGAAGTCGGCCACTCTCTGCACAGCCGCAGAAGCAGCTCCCACGGCGGCGTCCCTGCAAGCTGTCGGAGCAGTTGGGAGATAATCTTCCCTGCCCAGACCCACTCCCAGCTTCAGGAAGAGTTTGAAAACATGATATGTTTGGTTTTATCTGCTCATTTTCACTTTAGGGGTGCAAGAGAAGAGGACACAAAAAAAAAAAAAAAAGAAGAAAAAAAAAGCCTTTTAATACCTTTCTCTTTTTTGGTGTGGCTACTGGTATTAGAGGGTTACTTAAAACTGTATCAGCCTACACAGAAATCTCAGACATACATTATCTTATGTAGATACATTATGTAGACCAGAAGCCAAATTTTTACTCTCTGTCAAGCTGATATAAATTTGATTTTCTGCAACGGATTTATGGGAGAAAGAGAAATTCCCTGCATGCACAAGCTTTATTCCCAAACCTGGAGGGAAGAAGCTGCCTGCACTCTAACTAGTCTGACACTTGACGTTGAACAAAAGCTTAAGCACAGATTGTGTCCTGTCTGTGAGTGAGGAACGGTGCTTAAAAGGCAATATTCAGTGTTTTCCTTCTCTAGTTGAACTACTGAATTTTTAATCATTGCTAGGAACTCAATTAGTCACTGTTATTAAGCAGCCAAATGGACTGAATGTCAGGGTGGAAATATTTGACGTTTTCTTAACTTGAAATATTCCAAAACAAACCCATTTGGGGTGTATTATTCCCACTGAGTTGCCAAAATCCCTCAGCTGTCACAGACCTGATGGGAGCCTGGAAGGGTAGGGCTAGGTAACCCCAAACCCTGACTTTGACAAAAACCCTGAGCAATGCCCTGGGAACCAGGCAAGCCGCTCGAATCCGTAAGGTTTTTCATTTGAGAGAGGACCTTGGGTTTTCAAAAATTTAGAGAACGTGTTTGGAAGCCCTTTGCTACTTCACGGTTCGACGCTTACTGAAAAAAAGGAAAATGCACTGGGGAAGTGTGTTTTCTCCAGCAGCCGTGCAGGGGTGAGATCCCCCAGAAAACTGGAGAAGTCAGTGCTGGGGGAGCCCTGATGTGCTGTAGGCAGCTGCCCCTGCTCCAGGTTTCCTTCCCAGCTCATTCGGTCGCTGTGTAATCTCATTCTGGCTGATGTACAGGGTGTTTTGGAAGCCTCACCAAACCCACGGCTGATTTTTTTGTGCCCAGAGAGTTAATTCACGCCAGGGAGGCTGCAGGGTGTGGGTGGTGGGACGCGTACACTGGTGTTGGGTGTAGGGCAGAGGCAGTGTTGTTCCTGTGGCTCCTTTTGTAGGAGATGCATCCCAAAAACAGCCAAGGAAAGCTGAGGGAAGGGAGAACACTGCAACCTGCCCAGATCAAAAGGATCTAAGAATGTGGAGCCCAGGCACAGGAAGCCCTGCCAGGACTGTGATGTCTCATGAATGACCAGGGTTTAATGGCTGAGGACATAACCCACAAAACAGCTTCCTTGTCCTGTCTACAGGGCACCAGGATCTCCCCACGGCTTTGGGGAGCCAGCAGCCCAGGCCGTCAGAGGAGGCGCGTTAGCGGAAGGACCGCACTTGAAACATATTTCCTGGAAAATGATGATTCCCACATGGTCTCAAACGCCTGGAGAAGCTCCCACTCCCACCTCACATGCTCCAACAGTGCTTGCTGGCTTCAGCATGGGCAGTGTGGGATGCTGAACTCCAGTACCTCTTTGCAGGACCAGGATGAGCCCAAGGAAGGAGCTGGGCTGCAGGCTTCATTTGAAGTGAGGCTCTGCTAAAACTGAGCTTGCAGGCCCAAGGCGGGACGTGGGACACAGCAGCGGGACCACACAGCCAAGAAGCCCACGTTTCTAGCACAGCTGCTGAGACGCCTCCTCGCTGTGAAGGTGACAGGGAGGAATCCACAGCTGACATATACATATTTTGCTGGAGCATTTCATGTCTTTTCTCAGGCACTGTGACTAATTACGCAAATTTAAAAAAAAAAAAAAAATCAGATTTTGCCAGCAGACGTTAGACTTAAAAAAAATAAAAAAAAAGGCAACCTACCAGGGGACAATTCACATGACCGACCAGAAAAAAATGGTAAACAGCTGTGCATTAACATCTGTACTGCAGAGTCGGACTCTGCAAGAAGGAGTAAATGACCAGAATAAAAATTGTTGAGAGCTCCTCTATTCAAGCCCAGACCATGCTCAGGGGCAGGAGGGACCCAGGAGTCAAGCAGGCTCCTTTCCTCGCACCGGACAGTGAGTCGCTGGGTGGGACTGATTAAAAGTCAAATTTCTAATCAAAATTTGTCTAGAAAGGTGCTGAGCCTAAGTGCCGAGGTTCAAGCTCTCCTTTGGTCCATCACCCCTCTGCTGATAGCTCCTAGATGGCCAGTCCTTGTGGGGACGTGGTGTTCTGAGCTGCAACCAAAGCCATGGCAAGCACCCGTAATGTTTTTATCTTAAATTACAGAAATGGAAACTCATGATATCCATTTGCTTCTCACATTTGCCCCTCTAGGCTAGCTCCCTCCCAGATGGAAAACAGTCCAGCAACGAGGACTTCGCACAGTCCCAACGGATGCTCCTTGCTCCTAGGAAGCTGCATTGCTTTGCTGGACCCTGCTCCTATCGCAACCAGTTAGAGTTGTCTTAAATTTCTCAATCTGAAGTAATGAGTTTACATTAGATTCTGCATTCTCAAACCATTTTAGTTGAACAGTGGAATTCTAGACTTCATTAGCCTGATGGCTCAAAATCAAAAGATAACCACCCTCTCCATTTATTTTCAGTTATTAAGGCCATCTCATGACAGTTACAGCATGACTCTGATTTTGAATATTTATGGTTTGTTTTGCTAACAGGACAACAGAGAAAGAGAAGCTTGTGCATCACTGGCTCCTACTGCTTTCATTTACAGACCAAGGCCAATACAAATCTACAAAACACACTCTGACGGGGCTCAATCGATCCAGCAGAGCTTGGATCTGGGCTATATTACCCTCAGAGGATTTCTCAATATTGACATAAATGCCTGGTTCTTTTAAATAACAATTGCAATTCCCATGTGCTGAGGCCACATCCCGGGTGCAGGGCAGCAGCATCACACCCGCGCAGCCGCCATCCCAGGGCTGCAGGGGCCTCCTCGATTATCTCCCTAACGGGTCTGAGCTTTGCCAGCACCTCTTAAAAGAAGGTATTTTTAAGCATCCAAAAGAGCTGGAGGCATATTTACTCCCCATACATCATTTTTTTTAATTACAAAAGTAATTAATGCCCTGTCTGTTGAGATGCAATAAAATGACTTTGCTGAAAACTGCAATTTAAGCCTATTTCAGATGAGCTGAATTAAATTAATTAAAACACTGAGTAAATCCAAACAACAAACATATGCAGAATTCAACCCAAAGCGATTTGAAACAGCCCGTAGATACCTTCTCATTAGCAGCAGGGGAAGTTTTTCCTTGGGCTCTTCTAAAAAGGTTCTCAAAAATAGATGAATATGTTCAAATAACATGTTCATTTGGCAGTATTTCTAAAAAGAAGTAAAAGTATTTCCAAAGTTGCCTATGTATTTTGTTTCAGCGTTTTCTAGAAGAAATGGATTAAGTTTTTAAGTGAAAAAAAGACCTCTTTTTCTTTCCTTTTTGAAAGGGAAAAAAGACCCTACCATTTTAAATGCCTGGAAACAATTTTTTCGGCAATGTTTTAGATCTTTCAGCTAGCTGGAAAAGTTGCTATATCTTCATTCTGACTCTCTCTAGAGAATGCACTTTGATATCATTAATTAAAAAAAGGGGCTGAAGACCAGACTACCGAGTTTGCCTCAAAATCTCAGCTTGCGTAAATCAAAGGAGAACCATAAAAAGGAACTTGGTGGTTTACATGAGCTGCGAATCTGTCCCATTTTTGCTATAAATATGTGCACTGGAATGTCACGTACACTTTCACATGCTAATGGCAGTGTCATATTAATGCTGTGAAATCACACTTGAGAGCCGCAGATTTAAATGTCACTTGGGTAAAAGGATTTTAGAACACAGTGCGTAAGTTTCGAAAACTTGCTTTTGGCTGAAGGATGAGGAAAATGGACAGTCCTTTACACTTTTATTTTTGACTCCTCTGTCAATACTGACTTGCTGTGGCTTATCACATAATGCAGCTGGCGACTCTCCAAACTCTAGTGAAACCAACTGAGAAAATCACCGTGAACATTTCGGGGCTGGAATGATGAGTTTTGGTAATGAATATTTTAAGCTCCTTTGACATTTGCAGCACTCGTTCCCAGAGCAGAGATGATTTAAAGGACAAGTTGAGGATCCTGGCGAGGTCTGACGTCACTTGAGCTGTCACACTCAGTAAAACCATCTAATTACATGAGCGCCAAAGTCCTGCAAAACCTGCTGATCCCACCAATTGGAGCTCAGGAGTTAACTCAAGTCTCTTCTTTAGATCATCTCTCACGTTGCATCTTGTCTGTAGCGCTTTTTGTTGTTCTATGTCTTGATGTATTTAATTAATTAATCAATCACCTTGAGTGCTGTTAGCTTCCCGTCAGATGGAGCTCTTTTGTTGCTAGATGCGGCTGAGCTTTGTTGCTCTGTCCATGAGTAGTGGACCGGGGTGTCTGGGTATCTGAATTTTGACTGTTTTCCATTATTACTTCGATCCATTGATATACCAAGAGGGAGGAGAGCCGTACCTGGACCTTGGAGATGGTCTCTCCCACAGGACTGCTGATTGCCTTGGTAAATCCCCATCATCCCCAAAAGGAAGACTTTATCTGATATCCCATGGGCTTTGGCTTCGATCCCCAAACTTTTACCAACTGTTATGCCATTTTACATCCTCATAATTAAGTTATTCTATTTTTTTCTACTTTGTGGGCTTGAAAGTAGGCACCTAAATTTATATATAGGCTTGTAAAGGCATGCCCTGATTTGCAGAGGACCTAAACACTGCAATCTCCATTACTTTCTGCGTTAGCCCTCTGAAAATCAGTGGCCAATGCTCCTCTACTCCATATTTCTCCTTTGTCTTATTGAAGAGTGAAAGCAAAAGAGAAGGGAAACCTCTGTCTACTTGCATAACAAAAACTGGTGCAAGTAACTTTACCATATTTGTGTTGGCCCTGCCATATTGCACACCTTACCCATATTTACCATATCTGCATGGACTTTTCCAAGCTGAATGCTCTGCACAGTTCCCAAGCCGTGAGCCTGCCTGCTACAGGTAGGAAATGGCATTCAAGCTCACAACCCTGCATGCCCCAGTCCCCCTGATAACCTGGAGCTGGCATTCGGTTTGTCATAGCATGTCACCAGAAAATAGCAACGGAAAGACTGGGAGTGGGTGAGGTGTTTATGTCTTCTGAGCTTTGAACAAGACCAAAAAAAGAAAACCAACTCAAAATAGCGCTTGAGATGCTCCTCCCACAGAGATGGGAGATATTCCTCCCTGCAGTGTGGGAGTCATCTAAATGTGAGGAAGAGATCCTGCACAAAACTTTAAGGTTGGAACTAATCTCATATTTCAGCTCTGTAATCCAGGACCATTAAATATTTATACTGTTGGGATACACACAAAGAAAATTAATACCTGTTCAAATGAAAAGGATCAAGCTGGGAAGGAGGTTAAAAGCAAAAGAACAAAATATCAAGTTGGATTTTCTTTCCATTTTTATTCTCAGCTCTCCTTCTGCTAATGTGTTATTTCACCCTCAATACCTCTGACAATACCAGCTGCTTTGATCCCAAAGGCTTATTTGCTCCCTAAGTCAGCAAGTTTGCAATAGCTTAAATAAACTCCAAAGGGTTCAAAGCCCAACAGAAAGAGATAAAATATACTTTAAAAAGACATGAAGTCAGGAAGGCATGTGTTCCTTAATGACTTTCCTGGAGGCTATATCTCTTCTCCCTCCCCACTCCTCCTCCTCATCTACCTTCCTTCTGTTTCCTGGCTTAAAGTAGACTGTAAGATCTTCTGGACAGTGAATGCATCCTTCCTGTGCAATGGGCCATGATCTTCACTGGAGCCCCTGGTTGATACTGGGACTAATTTTCCATCTGTTGTCAAGGGTACCTCTTTGATCCATTAACAAATAGCAAAACAAACAAAGTAAAAAAGGCCAGTTCACACATGATGTATTAATTCTCATCTCCACACTGCTCGTTTCTCATCTCTGGAGACTCCTTTTAAAATGCTGGTATTTTGCATGCATGCCAATGTAGTGGAGAGGCTGTGGACAATCATAACAAGCCCAAACAAATTATGGAAACTGTGAGGACTGCTTTTATACACAGTGTAATTTATTACCTGTTGCATTCTGCTAGTGGCAGGATTACGTTTGTCACAGCCCAAAAGGAGGAATAAGGAGGTGCCACACGAGTAGGATATCACACACGTTACTGAGTGTCCTAAAGCTGCAGTTGTAAAAAAGCAACTTGTCCTGAGTGTAGGTGTGGGGAGGGAGGAACAAATGCAGTAGAGATGAATCGTTTTTCTTTGAACATAACAAGGATTTTTGTCTGTGGCAGCAGTGAGATCAAGGCCATATTTTGCCCTGAGTTATAGTCCCTTTTCACCCTCTTTTTGGATAGCAATACAAGTACTGCTTCTTCCATATGCTGCAGACTTCTGCCCTTCTCAAGACTTTCTCAAAAGTCGAATGCTAAGGACATAACCAGATAGCTTTGACAGGCTCACCTGGACTTCAAATGCCTCAAGTGAGGCCACACACTTTTAAAACACGACTTCTCCAACATTGCCATCCTTCAAAATGCCAACAGAGGGTTAATGCTGCAAGAAAGCTGAGACTGTAACTTTCCCACTAAAGGGGGAAAAAAAAGGAGAGTTGAACATTATGTTTGCTGCCAGTGCTCGAGCCTAGCTTAAGCTGCTCGTCCCATTTTATCACCTCCCTGGCATGCAGCAGTGCGGGGACCTGCTGCTTCAGGCTAAGTACACCACAGTCCACGCACAACATCAACAGGCAAGCAGTGAGACACCAACATGCCATCACCTCCCCGAGCCCCCCACCAGCTTGTCTGCAACAGGGTGCACTCTCCTGTTTCCAGAATTCAGGAAATCTGGTTCAAATTAAAATAAACTCCAGCAATTTTCTCACTAGCAAATCAAGAAGAGCTCTCTATTTTGTTTTCTGGCAGAACATGGATTGTTAATTTACAATTGTGTGCATGTCAAGTAAATTGGTTTTATGGGGAGAGGTCGTTCATATTCCTGAAGGAAGATGGCATCTTCCCTCCTCCTTCTCCTTGTGCCTATTTCCAAGCATCTTTATCAAACAACCTCTGATCAACAAACACATAAAACCTTCTGCACGTCAAAATCTGTCTAATTCTCTTCTAGAAGCAATTCCTTTAGTTGGTCTTAATCCAAGGCCTTCCAGAAGTAGAAAGTTACTGTATATTAAAAACACATGTAAATCTTGGGTAGATTATGTCCAGAAATGCTGAGAACAACAAACATTCACTGGTGGACCAGTAGCCACCAACTTTGTTATAAATATTTATAAAGGAAAACAGGCACAAAATCTTTGTTTACTGCACAGCAAAGCACTCAAAATAAAGGAATTTTTAAGTGTATATGCAGCTGAAAATCTGTACTTGAAGTGACAAATCCTGGGTTTAGTTACACTCAGACAGTTTGATTCTCCTGAACTGAACTCAAGGACTCCACGTGTTTGCTAGCAAAAAGGAGATCTCATGGACCATTCCTAACAGTGGCCATGTAAATGCACTAAAGGCTCCCAGTTGTACATAAATTAAGTCAAAATGTGACTGTCCAGCTCCAGCTTTACCCAGCCTCATTCCTTGGGTTTACGTTACATTCACATCACAGTGCTTTAGAGCAGACCAAAAGGTCTTCATTGGCAGGACCATATCCTTTTGATATTTTCATGAGGTGCTTATGCATTAAATTAAATGTGGACAAAAATAATGGTCCAGAATATGAAGGGAGCCAGAGCCAGCAGCCACTTCCCAGCTTGCAGATTGTCCATGTGCATTGCATGGCCTGGCTGCCAGAGTGAGCTTCTGGGGCTCCTTGGGATCCTGTTCTCCTGTTCCCTCTGGTTCATGCCACGAGCTCTCCCTCAGGACAGGGCCCCTGGGCTTGCCCAAGATGTTTTGGGAGAAGGGGCCAGCCCCGCTTTCCTCTCCCTTGCCACAGGGCAGGAGGAAGATGCCTGAGGACCCAGTTTCTGATTCCAGCTTTGCAAAGGAGCTGGAGATCAATCAGTGGGACAGCAGGAGATGGACACCTCACCAAAGACTGACCTGAGTATAAATCCTTACCGATGTCTGTGGTTTCTCTCCCTTTTTCGCAGTCTGTTGGTAAGATGGAGAACTTTGTAAATTTGTGTTGGGTTTTTTTTTTTTAGGATCCGCAAGGAGCAAGAGACTGGGGGGCAGATATAATCAGCTTGTCATCCAACAACCAATTAATCACCTAGGGAGAATGAGGGCTAGAGATCAACCCATAGATGGACAATCGTTCCCCGCACCACCAACATTTTTCTTTCCGTTTCTGGGATCTTTCCTACAGCAAGATGCTTTGGCAGATCCCAGCTTCACTTCCCCAAGCAATGGGTATGGGTGTGTGCTAAAGCAAGGAGGTGAGGCAGCATGTCCTTGGAGGACAGGGATGTGCCTACAGTCACCGCTGGGGTGACCTGGGCAATGCCCTGGAGAACCGGCTGAATCAAGAAGTTAGACTTTAATGCATACAAAATGAATGGACAAGGGAATATTTTTTAACCCTTCGTTTGTAACTACAGAGTGCCTTTAAATGAATGGGTTTCCCCTCAATACTGTTCCCAGGAAACAGCCAAGTGAACTCAGCCCCTTGGAAAGAGGGGAGAACACTGATGAACATCTGATCTCACATAGGGACAGGCTAAAACAATTAAACCTTTTTCCAATGGAGCAAACAATGAACTGTAAAGAACATAAAATAAACTGCAGATGATCAAACCTGGAATATTTCACATTATATGTAAGGAGACAAGGTTTGCTAAAGGATTTAACCTTTCCTCAGTACCCTGTCCTACCTATTCACTTTCTCTATTTCCTTTGGATTTCATAATCTTGATAATTTCCTATTTTGGATGCAAAGAAACAAGTAATAGTCACTTAGGGAAAAATGTATCAAACGTAGGAGAGGATTTTTTTTTCACTTCTGCTGCTTAATAACTTTAGGAATGTGAGTCAAACTATTTCTTTCTCTACTTCTGTTACATTAGTGACACATGTAGATTTTAGAGAGCTCCATTCACCATGTTCCCCAGCATCTTTTTAAATTGCATGAACTTAAGGAAAGCTTTTTTAGGACACCCCCAAACCAGTGTTGTGTTCTGCCTGGCATGGGGTTAGGTCATGCTTTGAAAAGCTCTTTCAGGCCCTCGAGCCAGAAGAATCCCACAAAGCTGAGGCATCACCAGCCAGTCATCCTTCCTAACCCCGTGGCCAGCGTGGGTTTTGGCCCACTGTAATTTAATGTCTTGTTCAGAGAAAACCCTTGAGCAGGATAAGCAGTGTGGGTGAAGGGAGGGGACAGCAGAAAGGCAGCAAAAGAGAAGAAAATCTGTCACCTCTTAAAGACAGTCAAAGAGCATGTGCAGAGGGTATCCCAGAGATAGTATGCTGGAAC
The DNA here is from genome assembly GCF_047716275.1 of Strix uralensis. Lineage (NCBI taxonomy): Eukaryota > Metazoa > Chordata > Aves > Strigiformes > Strigidae > Strix > Strix uralensis. The sequence goes on from NC_133985.1 coordinate 20,287,978, forward strand.
ACCAGGCACCAAGGGTGCTGAGCAGGATGGGATCAAGCCACAGGCTGCCTCCCCTCTACAAGCAGCAGGCAGGGCAAAGCCAGATGGAAAGCGAGCCCCTGAAAAGCATGCTTAAAGATTAAGCACATAGGATTAAATACCACGCTTATAAGAAATAGCTTCCTCTCTCTCCTTGTATCATTCTGTCGAGAGCTTTTTCTGTCAGAAACACCTACTAATCCTCAGTATCTACTAGCCAAATGGATGCTGTTAAGGTAAAGGAGGAGCTGGAATTAAACCCAGCTCTCAGCCTAAGCCGAGCCCTGGTGCAGAGTGGCTGCATGCACTGCGTGCCTCTGCTCAGCCTAACTCCTGGGGCCCCCCCAGCCCCCCATAAGCCCCTCACAGCAAACCGTGCCACCCGGCACAGACAGCTTTATGCCCATCCCACCCAGCTATGGCCCAGCAGCACCCACTGCCCACCCCAAACGCTCCTTGCAGATAAAAAGGGAACTGCTATTGCATTCCTCCTCCCCACAAATCTTTATTAGCAGTGGCAGAATGGGAGCTGCAGGGAAACGTTCACTGGCTGCCTTCAAAGCAAAATTTACAGTTATTGAGTAATTCAGTAACTCTCGGTCTGATCCCTGAGAAGTGAGATCTGGCCAACTCCTTCCGTGGTGGCAACAAGATGTTAATGAAAGAATTCTATCAACAGCTCTCGGGTTGTCTCCTTTATTTATACTAGACGCTGGCAATAGATGCAATTACAGTAGATTAACTTTGGCATAGCTTCAGCATGAAAACAATATACCAGGGCCAAATTTTATTCCAAGTACAACATACCTATTGCCCTGCTTGCATTTCTATTTATTTTGTTTGGACTGACAAACTTTAATTCAAAGAATGTAATTACAACATAACTTGCCACTAGTTTTTTTTCAAGACTATATTATTCATCTGAAGGGAAAGTAAGTTTACTTCTCATTGAGTTTAAATATGAAGGTTAATTTTCTTCGAGCTAAAGGGGTTTGGTTTTTACTTGATTTCTATGCATTTGGGGCAACTAGCACAGCTGTGAAAACATAATTGCTCTTAGAAATTTAGGGCCGCTCATCCTCATTTTCAAAATTGCTCGCTCTTTTGTGTGCTTTCCTAATTTCAGCTCTCTGAAGCGGCCGCTGATTAGCTACCACAGGTGCAATCCTTCTGGACTGTTTGCTACCTCCGACTCAAACATTTCCAACTACATTCTGCATCGCAGAAAATAGCCTAATTAGAGACAAAAAGCTGATCTGTTAAAATAGCAGAGGGGCCAGCAAGAGAAGCAGGGAGAGTTATTTGCCCCATCAAAGTCAAGGGGAAATTCACCCTTAGCATCAGCAAGGAGAGGGCAGCCCCAGGGAGAGGCAGAGGTGGTACAGCTCTGTGCACCCATGGTGTCAGATGGCAGGAGTGAAAGAATGGCAGAAATCTGTTATTTATGACCTATGGATATAACTAATAAATGTACAGCAGCGGCATCCCCAGGACCTCACCTCTCTGCAGCCTCCGGACAGGACAGAGGCTTTTCTCTATGAATATACAGAGGTGAAGCAAAGCCCCTGTGTGGGTGCCAAGGCCTTGGGGGACACACCAGTGAAGCACAGGGCAGTGTCCAGAGCTGTGGCTTTAACAAGCACATAAATCATCGCTAACGACCCTGTCCACCGGCCAGCATGTGTGCGGGGACAGCGAGCCTGGCCCACGCCCGCGGTGGCTGCTCGAGAAACGCTTCGGGTTGCAGTGAGCACAAATGGCTCTTTCACACGTCGCAGCAGATGTTACTCATTTTCTCCTCATCTGACTTTAAGATTTGGCTCCATTCTTTCCCTGCTCCCAAAGCCCAGCAGTTGTCCTAGAAACCTCTCCCAGCTCGTCCATGGGCAATAGGCTACCCCGGCTATTGGGCTGGGGCCGGTGCGCATCTGCAGGCATCCCACCCCTCCAATTTCTCATCCGGATTGCTTCTGTCTTTCCCACTGAAACTCACCTCATCTACTGGCCATTTCCGCTGCTCCACTACACGTGATGTTATTCATCAAGGTGCTTGTCCCTTCTGCGCAGCGACAAGCACTCCAAAATACTTAAGGACATTTGCAAAATTTGGATGGAGGATAGTAACAGCAAGCGGGACCAGATGTTCAGTGGGAAAGACTAATGATGGACCTCTGTAACACAGAGTCCAAGGTTCAGCCCTGGACCATAGGAGGCTGAAGAACAGCCAGCGGGGACAGTGCAAGCTAATTCCGGGGTGGACATGCACAGGGGGCAGAAATTGCTTCCAAAAATGTAAATATTTTTCACTTGATCTGGGGGGGCTTGCCTGTATGTAAATGCACTAGTAGAGTTTAGGTTTGTAGGAGGTACCAGCATGTTGTCACCAGAGTCCCCACTGGAGCAGATGGCTTCAGGGTGTTTAGTCCCATTGGAAAACCTGTTTTTACGGACAAAAACCTACTGTGTTTTGCTCCCAATTCTGTCTGCTCCTTAGTTCTCCAGCTCTGCATGAAAATCAAAACATCTTCTGCACAGCCCTGGAAGCGTGTGGGCCACACTGCTTTGACTGAACAGTCATCCGTGTGAGTAGGAGTCTGTAATTCACATGATACGTTCCCATAAACTATCTTTTAATTTATCCTAAGGATCTCAGAAGAAACTAAAAAGCCTCAATAGATGTTTCATTTTTTTTGCCATGTCAATAGTTTCGGCTGTATTGCACTTTGTAAAGGAAAAAGATAATACAAGCAGATTCTTAGAAATGAATTGATGACAATACATGTGTATGTGGTTTAGCTCAAATCTCTGTACCAGTTGTGCATCGCAAGACACAGAAGTCACTAACCAATCTATAACTCAAGATAAATAACATTCCCTATGGATTCTGCTTGGTATATTAAGCACACAGATCACCCAAAGTCACTTGTCACCACCAGCAGGAATTGACCTAGAATAAATCATCAGAGAGCGCTGCAGTGCTACGACTGGGAGCCCAGGGTTGTTGGGAAAAGGTCTGATTCCTCTGCGGTTCAGGGAACCTGTGTTTGCCCACTTTGGACCTTGGACCCCCACGCTCCTCACCAGTAAGCAGAGGGGACCTTCCCAGCCCACAACATCCCATTCTCAGCAATTCACAATTTCACAAGAAATCCCAAGATGAAAATAAACTCCACGGTAGAGCGTGTTCATGGGAAATACAATTAAAATGTTAACATGTAAGGAAGAAACCCTCCATGCAAAGTATGTGTTTTACTCCAGCTCTAAGCTCACCAAAGGCAAATTCAGAAAAGCCCTGGGCAGTAAAGGAGTAAAATCAAAGCAATCACAACCAACAGTTAATCAATATGTAACTCAGGTTTGCAGTAGCATTTTCAAATGGATGAAGCAGCTTACAAAGCCAGTTATTTGCTCCACATTTGTATGAATGAGAAAGATATAAATCAAAAGTAGCTTCAGGTAATCAAACCTCAGCTGTCAGGACCGAAAGCTGACATGTCCAACTAGTGATTTGTTTTTCTCTGGGAAGAGAGATTTGTGGTGATCCTCCACACAAGAAATGTGCCCATCAATTACTGGATTTATGAGCATGCCTCCACGCCATCAGAAACCCCGCAGCCACCAGCCGAGGGACAGCACATACGGCTTTCATCTATACCATATTTCAACAAGGAAAACACCGAGCAATACCTTGTGGCCATCAGTTAAAGAAAACTTGTGAATATTTTGCAAGCAGTGTAGTAGATGTTGGCCACGCTGTGTCTGCTCCCATCACAAGCCCAGCAATTAGGGATGCAGGGTGAAAGGAGCCATATACAAGAAAGTTCAGAAGATTGTCATGTGTCAATACAACTGTTCTGCTCCAAGAGCACCACTTTTTGGTGACAACCCTCAGCTGAGCTGTTGCCTATAGAAACTCATCCTATCCCATCCCATTATCGCACCAAGGTGCATTTTTCGGCGAACACGCTTGCTGCCGTCCCTGCAGGTGCAGTGCAGGCAGCTGCAGCCCGAGCGCAGGGAAACGCCGGCGGCGGAGTCGGGCTCCAAATGAAATGAATTAAAAGGGAATGATTTCCCCAAATGGAGGCTGGGGGGAATCATCAGAAATAAATTAAAATCAAAACAACTTTTCAGCAGGAAACAATGGAACAGATGTAATAATATTTATTACTGGAAACTGCTAAACATGCCAATTAATTTTGAAGGGACTTAAATGGATTAAGCCCTTTTTTACTGAAAAATATGAAGGAGTCATGAATCACAGCAATACCTTCAGCAATGTAGATGTCTTTTCCTGGAAGTCTGTTCAGAAATCAAAGAAGAAAAAAAATCTGAAAAGTCCCAAACTGGACAATAAGTTTTCTGTTGCATTAATTATATCGATGCTCCCATTACTATGCCTAGAAATATTAGCGGGAGGTAAAAATCAAATCACTATTTCCATACACCAAGTTGGTCATTTTGGTCTGAACCAGAAAAGCACTTGACTGGAGCCAAAATTAGCCACATCAGCTTTTTGTGATGCTCTAAGCACAGAAATAGTTTTAAGTTCGTTCAGATGCTGAAAGTTGTACAGGTGATTAAAAGCTTAGATAGACCAGGGTGTATCATATTCCTGTTACCATATAGAGGTAGTATTATTAAAAATAGGAAATAAGTATGCATTTTATTTGTTTATTTTGACACAAGAACATGGAACTCCTTTCTGACAAAAAGGTATAATGTTTAAAAAATATTCTTCCTACATTGGGACAAAAAGTATATAATAAAGCAATTCAATTTTAGGAGCACTGAGTGACTTTTTAACCATTTTTTTACATGCTCGCTTAGAAGACCTTTACTCACATTGCTTCCTGCCAGTATGCAAAAAAAGAATTGAGAAGTGCCTTTCTGGTAAGACTAGGAAATCAATTTAATTTTTCCAAAATAAAATTAAAAGTACTTCACAGCACTGAAATCTGTCCATTGTAAATGTTGATTTTGCAAAGGGACATTTTCCCTCAGAAAACTATCCGGAAACATTCTACTCAGCTCTACTTATCATCATTGCCTTCCCTTCCTTTCACATTTTGTATGGCACTCTATGTTTTCTTATGCAAAATTGTCATGTTCTTCCCAAAATAGTACTATGTTTAGAGAGGTTATAAGGAGGTACTAATAAAATTGTGGTTATTTAAAGAGTACAAGATAAATATGACACACGCAGTCTCACAAATAGAAAGCAGCTGGAAGAATACTAACAATGTCAGGGTTATGTGTAAACTCCATTTTCCTATCAAAAACTATGGAAACAGAAAAAGAACTGAGAAAAATTCATTGTTTGCTTAAGCTGAGACTTATTGCTGCTGATTCTGGATATAACTCGTACAAGAGACAAATTGCTTCACGTTTCCAGGCTTTGCTATTCTGATCTCAGCAAGAAAGTTTCATTCTGATTTCCTCCCTAATAGCTTAAATGTATTTTCTTTGGCAGATTCATTTCAATTCTGAAAATATTTTGTCCCTAAATGCGAGCAGGTTTGCTTTTCCACAAAGTGACCTAAACCTCTGATATTTTGACCCGTTTATACATATTGAATAGTTGTTCAGTGGGAGCTTTGACTCTGTAAGGAACCTAAAAATCAGACTTTTTCAACAAGGGCATGGTGGTGTCTGAGCTATCCCTGCAGAGTCCTTCAACAGGCAATAGGAAGAGAGAGACACCTCCAAAAACTGATCCATCCTAAATGAGTTATTTGGGAGGAAAGGAGAGAAATGGGCCATAAATTCAGTCTGATCTTGCTCATCCCCACATAAGGCCAGCCCTAAATGCCAAATATTGCCATCATGCAACGGCCACAGGAGCCATCCTTGTGGAAAGGGTTAAAAAAACCCTCAAGTAATGAGAAGTGAACTGCCTCGGGGCATTTCAGCTGTTGAAGTGCAGGTGTCACTTATGAAAACCTCACAAAACACAATCTTTTTCCTACCACCAATACTAAAGCCCAGAAGGAATTACTCTCACACTTCCAACCAGATGCTGCAATCAACTGCGGTCGGAGAGAGGGGGGAAGGACCCACCACATCTCACAGGCTGGCTTTCCTCAGGCAGAGGACACGCGGAGCCAGGTTACACTCCCGGTGACACTGGCGCAGCCACTCTGCTAGAAGCCCTGCGACCAAGCATGGTGGAGCAGGAGCTGGCTGCCTGTCTCTCAGAGCAAGCGCAGGGCCATCGAGCCAGTTCACTCTTATTTATGGGCTCCTCCAACAGCCAAACCCATTCGGTTGTATGCCTTCCTTTCTTATTAAATATTTGATTATTAACTCTAAATTCCTTGACTGTAAGGACTTTTTTTATTTTATTGAATCGTAACTCAGGTTTAGGAAATACTGCCAGCATGGCGCGTTGCTCACTGCCTGCTTTCTCTGGGTGATGCCCCGTTTCCTCTGCCCTCCTTCAAGTGATGGGTGAAGCCTACAACATATGGAAGTGGTTTAAATCCTGCTCAGTGTGCTGTATTGCTGGATGTAATGCCACTGAGTGACCAATCCTTTTATGCCCTCCCTGGGCATAGGGGCAGCAGGGCACTGCACTGCGTTGGTCAGCTCTGTCCCGTTGAAAACTCAGCCTCTGTGGCCAAAGTCAACACCTTCCAATTGCTTTTTGCCATGGCTTGCACCGCCCATGCACAGAAACACACCCATGGGGGAGGCTGGACACTGCTGGCCTTGCAAGGGAGATGAACGGGAGGTAGAAAACTTCTTAACAGAGTCTCCCAGCATCCAGCCATCACTCGCAGGGTACTTGGTGGAGCTTTAATCTGGGCCAACATCAGTAACAGCCAATAACCCCATCTTCACAGGTCTATCTGCCTCAGTTTCCAACCCATTTATACCCTTGTGGTTATTCAAACAAACACCCCAGAAAAAAAATCCTTTTTTTCAATATCAGCATCTCTTCACTGGATAAAAGTATAAGACAGCAGATTTCAGAGGAATTGAGGAATTACCCTGGTTGAAAAGGATAACGATATTCATCACCATAAGCTAAGATTCAAATCAACATTTTGGTAGAGGCAATAAGGCGTGAGCTGTTTCCAGCCCACATTTCTTAAACCAAAGACACAAGGAGCATGGTGAGGAGGAGGAGGAGAGGCTGAAGGTGCCCATCGCCCGCTGCTGCCACGTGGTGCACACACAAGTGGTGCTTACAGCTCTCTGCTCACACCATCCCCTGCTTAAAGGAGTGCTGTATCCACCCCAGAAACCTGTGTGTACATGGGAGAAAAGCAAAGCAATGTGATACTCGTTTGGCTCAGACCCTGGAGAGGTTGTGCTTTACTAAATTAATAATCTATTTAGATCTGTTCATCTTCAGCTTCTTAAGAAACTAATCCAGACAAGCCCAAAAGTACTAATAACATTTCAGTCTGGGCTTGAAGAGAGATTAGAGAACATGTATTTTGCTTCCACTATTTTCCGATTGCTCCCAACCTTTCCTTGTACAAACATCTAAATGAGGAAATATGAACAAAAAGACTAATTAATAGGGTTTATGTTGAATTAAATTCTACTGGAAAAAAAAAAAATCAAGCCAACCTCAGTAAAATTGATCCACTTAACATTCAACAAAATAAATCTACAGGAACATGCTTGGCTGTGCATGTAGAAAACTGGGGATTTATAGGTCCATATTTCAGAACTACTGCAATGAAGTTCTTCATCTGCCACTTAAATCTTAGCTCCCAGCTCACCTGCAACCCACAGAAAACTGTCGTACTTCAACTTTCCTGCTTTGATGGTTTGGGGGATTTTTTTTTTTTTGATCTCTCAGCATGAGCATGTTGACCCATCTGATGAAGAGCATCCCCTAATCTGGATTTTTTTTTAACCATATAATAAAACTCAACTTTCTCCTAAAATCCTACCTTTGGCCTGAAATCCACCATAAATATATCAAGGCAAAGGAAAGTGGGAAGGCTCAAAAATGCAGATCTGGAATTCATATTGCTCTGACCACTCTGCCCGTGCCCACAGGACTCAAAGAGAGGGCAGGGTGTTTTATTGCCCACAGAACAATTTATGAAAGGAGGGTGGTTGTACAGGAAACGTCTCAAGGTGAAAACAGCAAGTAGTAATGGCTGGGGAATAAAAATAAACCAGGTTCATGGGGGGAGAACTGGGGCGAGGTGTGTCTGCTTTAAGCATTGCTGCAAAAATATATTGTTTAGAAACTGCCTTAGTGACACAGCCCAAGACAGTGCCTGGCAAATCCATACCAGGAACCAGCAAATTTGTGTTATTATCCACTATTTGGTCTTGCTTAGATTTATTGGCTGATAAGTGGATCATGCAAGTAGGTATAAAGCCGTAACAAGATTATGTGTGAATGATAAGGAAGTTATAGTCTATAAGGAATCACAGTGCAGCCCAGGAAAAGGCTCTGGTGATTAATGGCAGCAAGGCACCGCGGTGGTTTACATAGCGCTTGGCAGTGGGACAAAATCCAAAAGCCGGATGAGGTTGTGTTAGAGACATGAAAATAGAGGTGTGGGGCCAGGTTCACTCAACCTGCAATAGAGAGAGATAAATTATGCCTGTCATCACCCCCCAGGCCCTAGGACTAGCATATCCCTCTGTGACCTTCGTTAGGTTTTCCCTTTGGCTGGTGCCTTCCCCACAGCCCCACAACCAAGAGCTGCAGCCACTGTGTGTCATGGGGGCAGACCCATAGTGCGTGTAACTCCTGCCTGCCAAGAGAGGGAAAAGATGTTTATTGGGGCTATTGCATTGATTATACAAATATCACCCTGTTTAAATTATTTCAAAGCCTTAAAAAATCCACAGTGGGATTTCTGAAAGAATCAATTGTGTGATTTTGTGCCCACAAGCCCGTGGTACAGCATCCAGGAGCATTTCCCAGCCTCAGATGGGGACATGTCACCTTTGCCTCCCTGTCCCTGTGCACTTTGTTTCCCACTGGGAAAGAAACACAAGCATGTGGGTTGGAAAGGAGCTGTGATACCTGCTTATATAGAGAGATGTTTAATATTAGAGTATTGTGAGCCTATGTCTTGGGAAACAAATGTTTACTTGCTCTAGTACAAGGAAGGCCCATGTTAATGCTGAGTGATTATAATTAATATTTATATATATATATATAAATTTTTATATATATAAAAAAGTTTACAATCTTTGCTGGAAGCCATAAACCCTCCACCTATTTTTGGAAGTTAATTGGCACTGCTAATTTACAGACAGTGAGAATGAGACAAGAGGACAGTACGTGATTTCCCCACCCAGCCACAAGCTGGGGATGGGAGGCTGTGGCCCCAGGCTGTGCCCCAAGCTGAGTTTGTCCCAGGGCTCTGTGTTGCCAGCCCGACTCCTTGACTCTTGAGCATCATGTGGGCTGGAAACAGCCCTGGGAGCTTCAGGAACCTGGAATTGACAGGGTGGAGACAAGCAAAGAAAGACGCTGTGGACATCACTCTGGGAATAGAAAGAGAAAATTTTTCTATAGGGGCAGGAAAGCATAAATGAATGCAGAAAAAGTCCCTAGGGCTTTTTTTAGCCCTTGCAACCCCCATCTCTCCAAAGGAAGGCTCCAGGCAAGGCTTCAGGCTGTACTTCAAACTCCCGCGGAGGTGAATACCCGCATGCACAGCACAGAGGTGTTAAACAGCAATTCCAGACCTTCCCCATCTCCCACATGCCACAGAAATAATCAGCCAGATACAGGTGCCCAGCACTGTCACTTGCAATCCGTCAGAAATTGTCTGTGTGACATAAGCCCTCAGCTGGAAATAGCTATCAAGTTTGAGTATTTATTGTGGGAGAAGAGAGAGGCAGTGCAATCACGTAACTTCATTTCCGTAAGAACACGGCTAAAACTGCTCACGTTATCAGGTTACTAAAACGCTGCCTTGGTGCAGGATGCCTTCATCACGCTTCAAATAATTGCACATTTAATCTGCTCAAGAGAGGCAAAATTTATGGAGCTATTTAACATTGCTGACATCTGTCTTACTATATTATAAAGCGGTTTTTAATAAATCAGATTCTTCACTATAAGACACAAGTCTTAACATGAGAAACAAACAGCCGAGGAAAGGCATCCGCATGAGCTCCGGCTGAACGTATATCAAACCCACAGGGTCCTGGGCAACAATAGCCACAGCTATCAGCAACCTACCCATTGTCATAAATAATGTTTTGACAAAAATGAATACAGAAAGGGATTTGTCAAGTTAGTTTTCCTTCATGGGTCAGTCCGGGATGATTTATAGCATGCATCTTGAACAAATTAGGGAAAGACGCAAGATTTGGCCACTGAGTTTGTTAAAACTATACACTGAAAAGAACCAGAATATTCCGTAGTGGAGCTTCAACTGATGAAGTTACACTGAACTCTATGTCCTGAAGATCTGATAGGTGGTTTTTACTGTTCCAGGCATTCCCCAAATGATGTAAAACACTCTGTCAATCCCATCAATCCTACATCCAGCAAACTCCACCATGGAGATCAGAGTGGGGAAATTGCTATTTTTGCTTCTACTTTTTTTGCTTAGTTGGCTTCCATTGGCTTCCAAGCAAGCAAGACTGCTCATGGTCACATCAGAGGTGTGAATATTTATGTCTAAACAAGAAACTGGTTTTAATGCATCTTTTTGCTTAGTCCTGGTAAGGAGCGGTACCGAGTGGTCTCCATGCGCATCACAAGCCAGTGTAGCTGGAAGTTTAGGTGCCGTGTTTTGGATATTGAAATGTTCAACAGCAGAAAAGCAGAACACTACAAAGCAAGAGCTGGGCCTGGAGAGCACCTGGAGGACCCTTCTGAGGCATAAATATTTTCAAATACCTTCATGGCGGCGAGGCGTTGGGCTCCCCGGGCCTTTGCGGAGGCAGGAGCTCCCCACCGCAGTCTGCGCACATAGAAGCAGACCTGATTTCTGCCTCAGTCATAAGGATTGTTGTAATTTGCACCACAGTTGTCGTTTTGCTTCTCTTCCCACTCTGACCTGTCTCAGTGAGTGTTTGAACTAAGGCTGTCCACAAATTTGCTTTCATTTTTAATGTTACAAATACTGTACAGGTGGGACCTGCAGCAGACGCTGATGCACTGCAGAAAACATTTGCTCTTTTCCCTTTGAGGCTAAAGAAAACAAAGCAAAGGGCATTAAGTTCAAGGCTACTGTAAACCTCTACCAGTTTCTTCTTTCTTTCCCACAATGACAGGGTGTCCTTTAACTATGGCCCTAACGTACATCATGGCTGCATTTTCCAGAGAAAGACTACGTGCAAAATCCAACTGACTCACCCTGGAAATTGTCTCCTAGCAGCACAAAACAGTAGATAAAGATTGTTAAAGATCAACTTGTCTTATCATGCTTTAGCTCAGATGTATTTGTGCAGACAGAGGCACAAATTATACCTTAAAACAACGGGTTGCTGACATTGAGAAAACAATCGCAGCACCTTTTTCCCCATTTGGTCTCATCAGCCAGATTCCCATCCCTGCAACTCCAAGTTTAACACCAAACCAAATTAAACGTAAGGCCAGGGATGAAGTAAAGGGCTGAAATAGAAATCCCTGATGTTAGTTGTACTCTGTGGACAGAGGCAGGCCCAGAGGTGTATGGAAATTAATATAAGAGGCTTTAAAAGTGACACCAGTGTGCTATATCCTCAGCTGTCTGCTGCTGCTGCGACCAGAGTTTACAAAAGAAATACAAGGGAAATTTCTGAGAAACTCAGCGTAACTGCAAATACCCTTGAACGTAATTATGGGGGTGAAGGGGGGAAATGGTCACTTAGCTTGAACTGGACAATTTTAAGAGCTTCTTCAGGAAAAACAAGACCACCCTGTCCTACACACATGAGCCAAATTAGTAATTACGATCTTGGGTGATATAACCTCCTGACCAACTAGCACGATTGCGGATCAGGTTAGTGCTGTGGAAAAGGCAAACCTATCCTGAGTTTTTTCAGCCAGCCTTACCCAATAGCTTATTTGGAGTTATTTACGTGCTAAAGATATTAGCACGTTGGGTACAACGTGGGTTTGTTTGGGTACAAACATGTCTAAAGGCTGTGTGGGCTGCTTCTCATCCTTAGAAACTGTATTTTGCTATTCAAGAGAATTAAAGCCCTCAATTTTCACTTCCGGAGAACGTTTCCCAGGCGACTTTCTTCCGCTGCCCCGCTCCGGTGAGGAACATCAAGAGCCGCTGCAGATCTTTGAAGAACCAGCCAATAATTTCAACGTCTCCTTGGCAAAAACAGACCCCGCAAGGCAGACGTCCCACCTGACAGCTTCGGAGCGAAGGGGTGGGCTGCGCGGGGAGCGGGGGCACAGCTGCATTCGCAGCAGAACAGCCTTTCCCAAGCCAGGCACTAAATGCAATTAGAGAGAACAGAATATCCCAAGTATAAGATATCAAAACAAAACACATTCAAACGCTGGAAGCTGAGCATGGGGCAAGGCTGGGATTGTTTGGAGCTGGCCTCCTTTCTGCTGGCACCCACCACTCGCAGACACGGAGAGCAATGTTGTTTAAAAGCTTTTTCATGTTGTTCTCTGCATATGTGGGGAGTTTCAGTTTTGGAGCTTTAACTGCCTGTTGTTGAAGTTGAGGTATTCTTACTGCTAAAATGTGGCTCCTCTGTCATCAAAGTCCCATATCTGTGGAAAGTTCACTATGGCAAGGGGAAGAGATGCTGCATGGTGTGGCCAAAGTCATTGCTAAAGGAAAAGAAAAGCCCACTGAGACACCTGGAAGGGAAACCATGCCTAATCTAGCTGATATCACTGGCAAACATATGCAAAGCACCAGAGATACAAATCCTAATGAAGAATTTATGAAAGTGAAGGAGTTAATCAGAGGGACCTCAGTCTTAAGGAACTATGACAGTAGCACAAATATAAATCATTCATTTTGGCCTCTGGCAGCACTTGCCCGCTACCAACCAGCGGGTTGAAACTTCAGACTTGTACATCAGGGCAGGAGCAAAACTAGATTGTTTGTGCTCACACAGAGAGGAGGTGGCTTTGGCAGCAGCATGCGGCTGCAAAAACCTTGAATCTTCACGCACCCATCACCAACCACTGACTGCTGGTGCCAAAAGGACAGGGCAACCACCCCTCTACCTGAAAACATGGAGATTATTTTTTCAGTCTCCAGTGCAAGACTTTTCACATTGATTTCCAGCTGGGCAGAGGTTTGGTGGTTGCAGAAGCAGCTGTGGGAGTGTACGACACATGCACAGCACAGCGATGCCCCAGAGCAATGGAGTGGGCACAGAAATCTGCTTTAGAAGAAGAAACAAAACCACATCTGGCCCCCAGGGAAATGTGGGCAGCAGAGCTACTGCTGGGGATGAGGCCTCATGGAAAGTGCTTCTTTCTCTAAGGGCAAGTTGGTTAGGACACGAAATGCCAAAGCCACAGAAAATGTGAAGTTCCAGAAAGGATCTGGTTAAAGGCATGAGGACTGTGACGCCAGAAATGTTGAAAGGGAAGGATGGAAATCCTTCTCTCTATCTCGGTTTTGAGCATCTGCAATGCTGCTTTGTTAACGGGCCTGGAGAAGGAAGGTACATGCAGCTCAACTTCTGTGAGATGCTGATATGGATCATTTGATGTACCTGTTATCATGTTTCTGGACTCACAGCTCCGATAACCTGGATCTCAAACCCTGCAGGAAGCTGCGCTCTGGCAGATGCCATGGCTCTGCATGGTTTCTGAAGAACACCAAGGGAGGGGACATCCAGTAGCGTCCCACCGCTTGTACCTGAAATGGATCATTTCCTTCTGAATCCCTGCAGGGGATCAGCCTCTATCACGGGTTTCATCTTTGCAGTCATGAGTTATCCAGCTCTGTTAAAAATATAAGAGAGTATTTGATCCCCTGAAGGGAAAATTTCCCAATTCACCATATGAAATAACCTGTAAAGCAGCATTTCCTTTGATTTCTCATTTCCTTTTATTTTTCCATTGATCTCATCACATTCTCTCATTGTCTCATCTTATAGAGCAAAGCAAGAGGACAGCTAATCTGTTTTCCCTCTGCCCTTAATGTCTTGATTGAAATTCACATTAACTCTTAGGTACCCTAATCTCAGAGAGCATCCATGAAGCCACATCCACTTTGTAAAATTCAGCTGCTCTGAAACTTCTCTTTCAAGCCACTGAGATCTGGGGAGCTCTCAGGAGTGGGACAGATACTTGCATAATCCTTAGCATGTACCCAGAGAAGTGCTGGCTGCTGACTTTCTCCAAAATTTTCCTGGGGACAGAGCGATGCTCCAACACAGGGGATGAAGGGAAGGACGGAGAGGTACGGCACACCCACAAGCCTCCCAGCTTCTCCTTCCAAAGATGAGCTGCTAGCCCAAAGCCAGCCCCATCCACAATGGGGACAACCTTGGGCACTAACCCCCTCCTGCAGCGTTAGGGCTCCAGAGCACCACTTCTGCTTCCAAATCGCTTTAGCAACAACTGCCTGCCTTTTCAGAAACAGCCAACTGCCAGGAGAGGCTGCCAAAGGCCTTTGAAAAGAATCATGAGCCGGACATATTTTTGTCCCCAAGAGTGAAAGCGGCAAAGCACTGAATTTGGGAGAGACACCTAAGGTGGCTCGCAGAGAGCAGAGGCTGCACCACCAGTTTGCCAGTCCCTGTCCCAGTCCTGCTGCTGATGCACAGCCCCATGACATCATTGCGTTTGACATTTATAGATTTTATCAGCCCTGCCTTGTTCTCTGGCTGATTTCTCATTTAATTGCAACAACAAAAAACAGTGCTTCTTCACCACATCAGTTCTCCAATGTGCCACCCTTGTGTGATTTTTTTGGATTATTAATAAAAAAAAATAAAAAGCTCACATGTACCTACTCAGGGATATGGCAGTGAAGTAAAGCACAGGGTGAATTTTATGTGCTTTAGCTATTCTTGGTGTAGGCACCCTCAGCACCGGCCAGGCAGAAGGGGGTTACCAGGATGCAGCGAGGAGGGGGATGCTGCACAGTGGCAACTGCTGTTTCCCTTCCTGGTCTCACCCCGTGATGATCTGCAAATCTGGCCAAACCACTGTGCTTTTAGGGAGTGATGGACTTAAGAGTATTTGCGGACAAACTGGGCTGTGAAGTGCTTGGCCTGGCTTTTATGCAGCCCACCCAGACCACACAGGAAGAAGACATGGGCGGCGTGGAGGAGTCACACTTGAGCATGCAACCAGGTGGAAAACCTGTGACAAGTGGGCAAATCCAACCTGAGAAGGGCTCAGAGCGGTGAGGCACTCTTCACCAAACCCTTACTGATTATACCACTGCCAGGAAAGGTGCAGAGCCCTTCGGGGGATGCTGCAGAACCCTTCGGACAGGGGGAGGTGGAAGATGTGGAGAGAAGAGTCTTAACTGCAGCCAGGCTTGGGCTGTGCCGGGAGAAACACCGCTTGGTTTGCTTGCACAAATGTCAGTGGTTTTATTTGCAGAATGAATTGATTTTCTTAGGAAAACTGGGAAGAGCAACTATCACACACACACACACCCCCAAGTGCTATGGCAATTAAGCTTTTATCTCTGTAGATAAAATAATTATCATATTTATTACTCAGAAGAAAAAACTCATTTTATGATTGATTGCAGCCTACTAATCTTCCATCAAATATTCAAAGTCTGCATTGTTACACCATTCATTTTATTTATTTTTAAAGACATTACATATGTTTTCTATCCCAAGGGGGGAAAAAAATCAGCATATGAAAAATTCCCATCATTACTAACACACAGTTCAGCAGAAAACGAACAGGGGTGGGGAGCACCCATCCTGTCTGCAGGAGACAGGGCTTCATTAAGCTTGCAAGGGCTTTTTGCACATTACAGAAAGCACTAAGGGGGTGGGAGAAATCCTGCAGAGCCCCATAGGCACCTACAGATGCTGTGGCTTCATGCCCAAGCCAGACTCAGTGCCACCACAGTGCTTGGTCCTGGCATTCCCACGCCCGTGTGCACCCACCTCCGATTGCTCCACAGCACTCCTGCCCCCTTCATCTGCCTGCCATCACAGGAGATGCCATGAGATTATTTACTTCCATACTAATCACTCTAAATTATGGGCATTTTTATCTAATGGCTTTAATTCTCAGTTCTGGGGAGTTTTGTTGCTGTGGTTACTGGGCAAGTGTAATCAGCTCACAGTTAACCCAGGAGCACGCTCAAAAAGAAACCTCCCAAAGTCTGCAGAGGAGACCCTCCGTTGAGTGCTGTATTCACACCCCCACAGAGTTTTGGGGATGGTTTTTTTGGGAAACATGAAGCCACAAGTCCAAAAAAAGAAGCCAGGAGCCACCAGAGACAGAATAACCATAAAGCACATGATGGTAGTCATTGCCTCTTCCTAGCTAGGACATCATCCCCTTCCTAGTCATTCTCTCATATGTGGGGTCCCTGGGGCAGCTCCTGGCCTGGATGCCACTAGCCAGGACATGGACCAGGCCATGAGGTGCTCCTGGCATGGAGACAACACAGGGTGGCCTTGCAAAGGGGGTTTGTGCAGGTGGGGAACCTGTGGAGAGAGTTGCAGAGCATGGGGAGACCTGAACGACCCCCCAGCAAAGAGAGGAGGGCAGGCAGGCAGGGAGGGCAGCAGTGAGGTGGACCTGACCCCCGCTGTATGGCTCTGCTTCTGCAATTTTGCATGTATCAAACATTTGATGTCTTCATCTTTTTCGATGCAAAAGCCCTCCTGAAAGACAACAGAAAAGCCCTGCACCTCCAGGGCTTTGAAAAAGACCTCAAATAGCTGCATGTGTCCCTGCCACCACACCCAATGGCATAAGGCTGACACCACGCTGTCACCACTGCAGTGGTTGTTGGCCACCAGGCACTGCACCTCCATCCAGGGTGCCAACAGGGCACACAGACACTATTCCTGCCACTGTAACTCATGGTAAATAGCCCCTTACACCACAAATGGTTCAAAGCACCGCTGCCCTCTCCCCCACAACCTAAGTTGCCTTGAATTAAGGCCATAAAACCAATGTGGGCAGCTGCTGCTGGCTCATGCTCTCCAGCCCTTCCATCCCATGGGGACCAGCGCTGATGGTGGACGTGCTGAGTCCCCACGGAAGATGCTGAAGCACGTTTCCGCATCCCTAAAAGGGTTTGAAATTATGCCCAGCTCTGCCGAGCTGTGAAAAGGAAACATCAGAAATAGGTTTTCTCATGCCTGAACGTTTGTGGTTCTTGCTGCCACAACCCTCCATCTCAGTAAGAGCTCACCTGAGACTGGATTAGAAACCATTCAAGTGCTGATCTCCTTTGGTCTTATTCTCTTGCAAAAATAAAACACCTTGTGGTTGGCTTTTCAGATTCCCCAGGCTTTTGAATGTGAATGGGTTGGGCAGCAGGAGCCACTTCTTTTCAGAGAAGTGGCATTAATAGCACAGGGAGAGGCTGCCTGTAGTTTATTACATATAGTAACACCCTATTCTTCCCAAAAGCCTTTCATCTGGAAAGTTGGCACCCGCAGATTACCCAAAACTACCCCCACACAAAAAGAGATGTGATGAGCAAATCAGGATAGCACAATTTGTTTCCAGTCCTGGGGCAATAAGAAAGGTTTTCCATCCAATTGCCCTTGTGTTATTCAGCTGGTGTAATGTTCTAAACGCACGTCTGGGGAGTAACGCAGCACCCTCACCCAAGCTCTCTCAGTCCAACACCAAGGATTAAAAAACAATTGAGAAACAGAGAACACAATGACAAGAACAGGGCTGACACCGTCCCCATCCGTGTCCCAAGCAGCTCTCATCCCACCCAACACCATGGAGATTTCTCAGGGCTGTGGCCAGCGCTATCGGGAACGTGGTTGAGTCAGATCAAACAAATTGCCTTTCTTTCCTTTGCATCATTCCCTCTACACTATAGCAAGCATCGGGGTGGAGAGCAAAAAAGCCATCCAACTCGTTGTGTGATTAAACACAAAATAAATACCTGCGACCGTTCTCAGCTTAGATGCTTATTAAGAAAACTGTATAAAGTGTAAACCGTACTTGCATGTGAAAACCAATGGTAAGTTGTAGCACGCAAGGAAATGAGTCAGTAGGAAATTAAACACAACTTACTATTTTCTCAACATAAAAGGCCACAGGCAGGATTAATCCTTTTGTGCATATCTAAAGGTGATTCTCAGATCACCTACACAAAGAGCCGGTTCTCCGTTTTGCCGTGTTATTGCAGCCCTTTTTAATGATTCATGACAAAGAGCTTCAAAGAGCTTCAAGCCATGACAACAGTCCCAGATCCAACCTACTCATTCTCATCTCAGCAAAAAATCCTTCTTGGTGAATAATTTAAGTCTATGAAGAAAGCTGCCTTAAAACTATTCCCAAGAGAAGGAGCAGTGTCTAGAATTTAATCTCATCATGGAAATAAAAATAAAAGGAAAATATCAAAAGAAAGTAGCGACTGCAACAACAATACAAGCCTTATTTTGCAGAATTCATCCGTTGTGAAACTCCACAGAAGGGAACACAGCTGTTTTCCCTGAAATATGTTTCATGTTTCCAGAGACTGAAGATGAAATCCAAAGCTTTGACTTTCAACTTACGATAGACAAACGCATGCAAGGATGACACAACTACTGTTCAGGGCTATTGAGGAAAGGAAAAGGTCATTTAGAGTTAAAGGTGAAAACACGGACTTGACCACAGCCTGTAGCACATCCTCCGCTGACTAAGGACAGCACCGCGGGAGCAGGCTTGCGACACCCTCCCAAAATCTGAGGCAATTCTCCCCTCACTTCAAGCTTGGGATTGAGTTTTGTATTTGCTCTGTTGCAAGGGCTGAGGGCTCGTGCACTGCAGGAGGCTCACACCATCTCTCCCATAAAACACATTGCATCTGGTACTGAACACAAAACGGTTACAACACCAAAAAGGCATAAAAAAAAAAAAAATGAAGTGTAGCACTCGGGAAAAAAAGCTACATACAACATGCATCGCATCTGTGCACCTCCACCTTAATGCTGAATATTCTCGTGAGCGTTTAAATCTAATTCCTCACCCAAATTCCTGACATGATATGCAGGGATCATGTCACGTCACTTCAAATGTTTAATCTTCTCCTTGACAAGTTGCTTGGGATATTCTTATACGTTAAACTCAGATGAGCCATTCACATCAGTTTGCCTCAACAGCAAAAAGTAACTTCAGATTCATGCCCATTTCACAAAGATTTCTCATGACAACTGGCATCTTCATTTTCCTTGTATGAAACGTTACAACATTTTGAAGGACAGTTAATCCAGATTGTAGCTCACCCCGCACTTGGAATAACCAGCATAACCAAAACCAGCGACGCTGAAATATTTCTAATAATGGTAACAATTGTGTATCTTCTGGTGCTTGGGATGCAGAGAAATATCTAAGGGACTCTCTCTGTGTGGTGGCTTAGGATGCCGTGCATGCCCACAGCAGGAGGAAAAGCCTCACCTGAGGACAGGTCAGGGTACAGACCCTATCCAAATCTTGTTTTGGCATAAAGACACAAGTGTCCTTTCCCTGGTAGACCCAAAGGCTCATCTGGAGCCCTCCCATTTTCACACTGACACTATTTATTTTGGGGGTGAGCCTCTCTGTTCCAACAGCCCCCCCTTCAAAGGATGGCATGCATTTGGGGTTTGTCTCTGTGTCTTAAAGCGCAAATGGTTTTGCTCCAGCTCAGCTACATATTGTGCTCACCGTGGAAGATTTCTGCTTCCAGGTGGTCAAAAATGGTGAAGATTTTGCTTCAAATGATAATCCCATTTCTAAAATTCTTCTTTCTTATTTTAGGAGGACACAACCACTGATGCCTGTCCTCTGTGCTGCAAACCACCCTCCTGGGGGTGGCAAATTGCCACTGGTCCCGCTAGGTCCTACCCTCAGAGACAAAGTCAGGCTTCACCCTTGGTTTGCCAGGGAGCCTTACACTGGGAGAGCTGAAAGGAATAGTTAATGAGACGAAATGACAGACCTTTCACCAGCAACAATGCCCCTCTAATTAGCCCGAGAAAGCGGGTGATACGCTCTGTACACAGGTATGGCTATGCTCCCCTGGGGACGGGCACGGCTCTCTGAGCACATCCCATCTGCAGAACTGAGGACAACAGCTAGACCTTGATGACTATGCCTGGTCCCAAACACCTCTTTTGTGGGGGGCAAAACCCAAGCCCTGATTAATTACAATGTGACCGAGCAGCTTTGTGAGGGCTGAAATGGATGCTTTGACCGGACTCACCCCACAGCTCGCCCAGCACAGCCCTCCCCAGCCACGTCAAACACCGGCTGCTTGCCGAAACACGTTTGCTGAGGCTTAGCAGGTCTGCGTATGCTGAGCAGCTCAGCATATGCTTGCACAAAGAAAATATATCTGGATTATCAGGGTTTCTTTTGGGGCAGACAGTGGTGAATTCCATATATGTTTCCTTTCCCTCAAATCCTTTGCTAAAACTTCCTCTTCTGTGATTGTCATTTTGAGATGGAGCAGGTGTCAGAGACAGCTGTACATGGCCACCAAAATCTGTCACACCAGGCAAGAGACACCTTTTGAGCTCTCAGAAATAATTACTATCAAAGCCAGCGCTTGGCATAAAGGCACCAAACTGCTCAGGCGCATAGTGAGCAGTTACCGTATTTACACACATACCTCAAATACATCCATTTCTACTTGTAAATTGGAACTAAAGCAGCACTTTGCTTATTCAAAAGCTAAGAAGCTTGGCTCTTTCAACATGAGCAAGAGTCACACAAGAAGAAGGGATTCGCTTCTGGAAAGCTCGAGAATTTCCTTCAGTTTTTCTCCAGCCTATACACAAGTTTCCTGGTGTGGGGGAAGTTCAAATTGCAGTCAGCTGAAGCTGCACCCAAATTTTTATTAGCAGAGGGGGAGGGAAATGGCTTTCCCTTCCCACAGTTGCCCCCGAGACTGCTCCTGCACACGGTGGGGAGGAGGCTGCAAGGAGGGAATCACCCTGAGCTGCAGCAGGGCAGGATTACAGCCCTGGATGGGATGTGGATCAGTTTAAGCCAGCTCTCCCCGGTGCCCAGCGAGCATCTTCACCACCCAGCTGATAGTAACCCTGAAATGAGCCTTTTGTACTCTCCCACAGTATTTTTCTTCCTCATATAAGGAATTGGATAATGACAATTTATTTCAAAGGTTTGAACCGAGACCTGCCATATGTCAGATACCCATTTTTATCACCAGGCTGTAGAACAAACCTCTCTCTTTAGTCCTGTTGGCATTTAATAACACACACCCCAAAACCTCCCGAGCAATGAGAGCCTCAGGGGCTGCTTTAGACCCGTGCAGCACAAATGTCCAAAGCATAACAAAAATTATCACACCATCTTCCCCCATCACCCCATTACACCAGCTGCAGCCGCACAAGCCTGTCCAGGAACGGGTCTTTCACCCCAAAAGCTCCCTGCCACGTCAGCCACCCACCCCTGCTCCCCCATCCCATGCAGGGCAGCGGCGAGCCGGCAGTGGAGGCAGGCTGTTCCCGGCGTGTCGGCACGTCTCGCATGAAACCCAGGGCCAGGAACAAGGCAGCTGCCTGCGCTGCCTGTGCGCAACGTGCAGGCTGTGTGTGGTAGGGCTGTACTCGCAGCCTGCCAACACCCAGGCCGGGAACGCGGCGGGGATGGCGGCTGCCAATGGGAGCCGGCAGGAACGAAGCCATGTGGGAAACTTAAAATGCAAGCGGAGCTGGGAGTGCATGGCGTGTCCTTCCCAAGCACTGCCTGAACTGGCAGGATGGCTGGTTTCAGTCGGTTTTAATAACGGGGCTGGGTGTGCGGTGGGGAGCGTGGGCAGCGGTATGCTGGGCGAGGGGCTGAGATGAACCGGGGATCAGCAGAGGCGTTTATCTGCAACGTGTTTTGAATTCAGCACTACGAAAGAGATTAGAGACCCGACTCTGATCTTCACCCATTTCAGGCAAAAATCCAGAATCTGGATTTTAAAGATGCTATTTTAGCTGTTACTGAAATCAGAAACAGACTCTGCCAGGGAGCGGGAACATGTATTTACATCCATGAAGTTCCTGCGTCTTGCTACCCTGTTCTTCACGGAGCAGAACATTGGAGTGTTCGTTAAAGCAACCGTAAATTGATCTTATTTCCTGAAACATTCCACATGCTAAACCCACCTAACAATGCTCTTAGGAATACTTTATTTCCCATTTAATTCACTAAGCTTTCCTATAGATTTAGAAGCCTGTTAAAGCTAGAAAAAACATATTAAAGTCAATGGGTGCCACCCCTTCCCAGGTGAGACTTCTCCAAATCTCATTTCCAAGGTGCACGGGAATTTCTGGGAGCGCGGGCTTCCCTGGAACGCTCAAAAGCGGGGTGTTTTCCACCTAGCACCCCCATTCATACAAATAACACCCACCCCCCCTCCAGCAGACCTCCTTCTGTTGAGAAATGTCCCCGTTGGGCAGGGGCAGGAGGAGCAGCCGCCCCACCGCCTGTGCTCCCACCCCCGGGATGCTCGGGGCGGGGGGGGGGGGAGATCGGTCCCCCCGGGACAGGAGCGGCCGCGGGGTGCCGGTCCCCTCCCTCCCCGGCGGGGCTGAGGAAGCGGAGGGAGCCGTGGAGTTGCTCTGCATATAAATGAGCCGGGAGCAAGGGCAGCGGGAGCTGTTTTAAAGAGGACAAGGGGAGGAAAGCGGCAGAGCGCAGGCAGCGCGCAGGCAGCAGCAGGCAGAGCGCAGGCAGCGACCGGGCAGCAGCACCGCCGCTCTTTGCTGGCCTCTCCCCGGTGACATCCAGCCCCGGAGACAAGGGGGATCGGGGGAACGAGCCCGAAGCGAGCAAACCCCTGAAAATCCCCGGCGTCTCTTTAGGTACCTGCTGCCTCACCATGAAGCTCCTGACAGCAGCTTTGCTTCTGCTGTTCATCGCCATGTGCTTTGCCAGCGCAGAAGGTAAGTTGGTTTATTCTGCTTATTCCCGCGTAAACCTCTTTTCCAGGGGGTTGTTTTTCCAGTAATTTTTATTTGCTTCTCGCTAGCCCTTGAGCTGGATTTAGCTGTCCCCCGCGTGTTAGGAAAAGAGGTGTATTGCATCTGCGGGGTAAGGTAGCGGCGAGTTTTTTAAAGGTGGAAGTAGAGGTAAAATACACGCGACAAAGTTGTGTCTTCCTCGCTAGACAAATAGCCCCAGCTCACAGCGTGGGAGGTCACGCCGTGTTCTCCCTTATTCAGGAATACAGCTCAAATATCTCCTTCGAAACTGAGAGTGGTTTTCATAGAGAAAACAGAGCAGAGCTGGATCTGATGTGGTGGCACGAATTCCACCGAGCGTGCCAGGGCGCATTTTCTGCTGTGCACAGAAATGATGGTTAAAAAAAAAACCCTCACTTTTGTCTGGCTGTGAATGCACCACAGCATCCGTGCAAGGAGAAATGACAAAGTCCTACAAAGTCCAAGAGAGATGTGAGTGAATGAGAAAGTAGCAGAGATGTGCGTCTGCTTGCTCGGTTCAAAGCGAGTTCTAAGTCTTTCATTTCCTTTTGTTAAATACATTTAATCACAGCAGGTGCACTTTAAAAAGCTCCCCTATTTACTAAGCTTCAGAACCTATATAGTGCTCTAAGCCATATTTCCCAGAGAGTCACTACCTTTTCCTGGGATATAGCAAAGAAAATATCACTCTTTTTTTAAGCTCAACAGCATTACAAAATACAGCTTTTCCCACCGAGGCTCGAAAGACCCAAGTGAAGTTTGTGTGCGCACGGAGGCTGGTGGGGAAGGGACGCTTGGTATGCAGGAGGCTTTGCAGGCACATGAGAAAATGCTTTCTCTTGTAGGCGTAAAGTGCAAATGTTCAAGAAAGGGTCCTAAAATAAGATTCTCTAACGTACGGAAGCTGGAAATAAAACCGAGGTACCCGTTTTGCGTGGAAGAGATGATTATGTAAGTTTTCCTTCATTTATTGCTTTCTGTTTCCCTATCAGCTGAATTGCTTTACCTTACACTGCAAGTTCCTTCTTTGTTCTTTGTTTTTCTCATGCCCTGGCATGCAAATTTCTGGGAATAGTCGTTTGCTCTATCAGATGCAATAAAATGTGCAGTTCTGACCAAAACCCAGCTATTATTTTTCAACACAATTTTTTTGTTGCTCAAAGAAATATTTACAGAACAGGTAGTGATAAAAGGATAATCATTAGTTCAAATGAAGATAGGGACAAATCCTACTCCAAGCTGCCTGATGTAAAATCCAGAACTATTTACTGAAGTTATTCTGGGCATGCAGAATAAGAACACGAGCAGAGTTTGTTCCATGGTGGTTTCTCCAAGGAAGAGTTATCCCAACCAGAGTCAGATTTTTGCCTGCGTTGTACCAGAGCCACCCCCTTGCATTCGATGGGATTACCTAGCATGTAAGGAAACGCTTTCCTCCCCGTCTCACTGCAAGCTGTGACCAACGCTGCCAGGAAATCTCAAAGTGATGTAGTGACTCACCGAACTGAGGCAGGTATGGGGATTTCTGACATCTCTGGTGACTGCCTCAAAAGGAGGGGTTTTTTAGATTTTAAATATGGGTGGATTGTGGGTTTGTTTCTGTGCTGGTTTGGATATCTTAAAACTCCCCCAACAAAGCACCATCCAACCAGCATGTGGGGGCTGGATGAGAACCAGAAGGGCAGATCATCCCAGAAGACTGTACCGAGCCTCTCTGCCACCTAAGAGGAGCAAAAAGGGTCCCAAGAGCCAACACACCCCCAGAACACCAAGGACTGATTTGCCATTCACTTCATCTTAGAAAGGTGCTTTAACAGCAGGATCTGAATCCTGTCCTGCCAAGCCATGTACCACCTCTGGCACTCTGTAATGCCCACAGGGCCAAATCCTGCCCATTCGACTGGCACAAACAAGGAGATACCACAGGAGCCCGATCCTGCCCATGCAGAAACGGCTCTCCGAACTCAGTGGAGGGCGTATGGAGGAGGAATGGAGAGCCAATCTTCCTTAGGCTTCCTCCAGATTTTCACCAGCATCACTGCGAGAAATACTTAGCTCAGGGAACACCAGACCCACCTCTTTGAAGCCTTAATCAGCTGATGGGACCTGAACAGAAAAATGCTTGCAGAGCATCACTGCCTGAATCAGTTCCTTGCAGCTTTACTTTGCTTGCTTTGACCTTTCAATAGCAAAACGACAGTGTAGAGCACTAACTCTTCACATCCCACTGCAGGCATTTACCCGAAAGCAGCTGGTGGCTGGGGGGTATAAAATAAATCTCATGAATGCAACATTTCACTTCCGATCAGAAAGTCAGGAAAGCTGGAACGCTGTGCACGAGCGGTTGCTTTCCCAGCTGGATAGCAATGCAGATGCCGAGCAACACAATTCAAGCTGGGAGGGTTGCCCAGGCTTTGCTGCGGGGACAGAGCAGGGACAGAGCTGTCCCATCGCTCTCCCATCACGGCTGCTGCCTGCAGGGCAGGCAGGGCTGACCAGCTGCCGACACTGCCTTTCCAGCTACCCTAATGCAGTCTGGAGTCAGCACTGAAAGCAAACTGAAATTAATATTCTGAGAACCAATTGATCCGGGAGTCTCTGGACAAGGCACAGAAGAGCTAAATTCCTGCCACTGAGTTTTTGTTGCTGCAGTGATCATCTAAAATGAGTTGTCGAAGCTGGGTCCCCTCCTGCCCTCTTCAAAAGCTCTTGTATCTTTTCATATAGCAGAAGCATGATATAAATGATGTTTGGCAGAGAAGTAGGTGGTATGGGGGTGCAGTTTAGGAAGGAATTTAATCTTTGACCATAACCCCCCCAGCAGAGCTGTGGTACAGGGTAAGAGATGTCCTCAGTCTAGTCAAAACTTATCAAGATTCACGGTACATCTTGCAGTAATTGTGGGTGTATCTGTCTCCCAGAATGAGGAAAAGCAGAGGAAAACAGGAGGGAGGTTTAACTCTTTCTGCCTGAAAGGATCCAACCCCTTTCCACATATTGCCCCATCCCAAAGAGGGGGGATGTGATGGGGTGAGAACAGCTGATGGGAACCAGGCACTGCTGGGAGCCTTTCTCAAGGGACAGCCGAGGTGGAGGGCAGTCCCTGCACCAGCCTGGGATGAAAGGACCAGAGCCAGGACCCTTGTGGCCCTGGGGACAGGGTGTTTGGGGGCAGAGGTGCATCCCCCCATCCCTGCAGATGATATGTGGGGGCATGAGGTGCTGGGGGGTCACAGACTGACACAGGGGTGCTCATCCCAGCCCTGGAGGCATAGATGTACCAGGGAGGATTTTGGCACAGGAACCCTCAGACACTGTGGGTAAGGTTCCAGCCACCAAGCCCGGGGCAGCTAAGGGACAGCTCAGCACACACCCTTGGAGCAAGCTCATGTCTCAAATCCCACTGGAGGTGTAAGTTCTGGTGCTTCGGTCTCTTCTCTATCCCTCTCAACATCTTCTTGCAGCCCATCCAGACAGCTCCTCGCTCAGGGTACCAGCTCCCACAGCACCTCTTCTTAGGCACATCCCCCCACATCTGCTGGACCAGCATCCCCAAGAGCAGGGCCAGGTCACCTCAGGGTGCCCCAAAATGCTACCACTGAACCCTGTGCCCACAGCACCAGGGAGTGCATAGGAGCCACAGAGGACCACGGGACTGCCTTGGGAACATCTCCAGTGCTGTCCAGCCTCCAGCATCAAAGCAGAAAACCTACATGTGGTGTCAAAGCAACACATCTCAGCCTGAGAAAAGCCCTGGTTGTTCACCTGAGAAGCAAACCATGCATCTCCTCCTCCTTAGACTTCAGGGTGTATTAAATACAGAATGGTCCTTCTCTGCTTCTGGTGCAAATGTAGGGCTTGATGTTTTTCAGAGGCACTCTTGCTTCTCTCCTCCTGCAATTCAGCTTGTCCATCACTTTCTGGAAATACCTTCCCTGGCCTGTCAAAGGAGAAACTCAAGCCAAGGTCTGGCATCAGTCAGTGCAAATGGCAGAGCCAAAAAAGTGGTTGCTGGATGGAGAAACTTCATGCTGACCTCAAGTCCCTTAAAATTTGTATGCCTTGTGCCTTCAATGAAGGTTTGGTTCCACCCCCATTCAAAGCTGTGGGAAAACTCCCCTTCTCACACACATGCTGATGCCCAGAGGGGTTGGCTCAGAACACCCTTAGAGCAGAGACAGTCCACTGGTTTTAGTAGGGACCCTTCCCTTTCCAAGGTCTGCAGTCAGAGAAGCTCTTGGAGGCCTTCCACTGCTTCCCAGAAAACAGCCCAAAAATTACAGCTAATCTTTTTGTGACTTTAGCTCACGCCTGATGGAGGTGGAGCAGAGAAGAAGGTTAACTGAACGGAAAGAACTATTGGAGCACCTTGTATACCACTGAAATAAGAAACGTGGTGAGACCCTTTACTGAGCTCATGCAGGCAACATGCAGTGTTTCACTTCCAGTCAGGCACATCCCCTCTGCGCCAGGGGCCATGAGCTGAGGAAGTTTACTTGGCACTTTTTCTTGTGTTAGAAGATAAACAACTCCTTTCTGAACCAATTCACAAAAGAAGCCCATCAGTATTGCACAGATATTTCTGATTTTCTGCCATCATTTCATTCATGTTTCTGGCAGTGTTTAAATAATTCCATGATAATATTTTAGTTAAACTAAAAACTGTGTTTCCCTGCTATGGATGGTTTTTACAGAAAATGAATAATTCCAGTAAAAACTGTGTTTATTTGGGGTTTTTTTAAGTCACAAAATTAATAAGAAAAATGTGAAAGACCTGCTTGATTTTGAGCCCTGAGAAGTAACAGCAGTCTTGACGTTTCTAGAAAGCCAGCCTCTTGGGAAGCAGCTCTAGGTCTCTCGTGTCACCTCAGTTGTGGCAGAGCAACTGGCAGTGGCTTCACTAAACTCTCCAGGAGGAAACCCAAAACTATGGGAAGACTTTTGCCATGTTTGGCCTCCCAACATGCTTTGTCCTGACAATTAAGGGGAGACTAAGCTGCTGCTGCTGGCAAGGAGAGTGGGATCAGCCTGTGATCAGAGGGGGCCGAAGCCCCCAGGACTGCATGCTGGGGCTCAGAGCTAGTCTGCTGGGTACACAGGCACTCTGCCACGTGCAAGTATTTAAAAAAAGGAAAAAATATTTTTCTCTTGGATGCAGTATTGTTGAGTGTAAGGGAAGCATCTCTTCCTGCAAAGACCTTGTGGTTGCCTGAATAAGCCTTAATTAAATCAGCTATTAAGCTCAAAAGACAATATCTAACAGATAGACAGAACAAACCCACTGATTAAAAACAGTGGGTAGGTCTTCATCTGGTACAACCTCGTATAATGGTGGACAATATTGCACTGATTGATAACAGCTGAAGATCTGCTCCAATATTATTACAATAAACTCAAGTATCTGCCATAAAACACAAGCCATGAAAACCCTTTTGCTGCCCCCCTGGGCGAGAGCCCCCTGACCCATTTTGGCATTTATCTGGAGTGGGAACAGACCAGTATTTCCCTTGACTCCCATAACCTGTGCTCACTTGCCTTGCAGCGTGACTCTGTGGACACGAGTGAGAGGAGAGCAGCAGCACTGCTTAAACCCCAAACGCCAAAACACAGTGAGACTGCTGAAGTGGTACAGAGTATGGAAAGAGAAAGGCAGGTAAGGATGAATTTTGCTCAACAGGTGAGGGGGAAAGTCTTGGTGGTAAGTTGGGCAATCAGCAGCGCTCAGACACAGAGAGGCCAGGAAAACGCACACGCTGCAAATGGTCTATCCAGCAAGAAGGATGTATTTCATTACCAAAATTACAGTTATAAATGGATGTTCTTGATGTTATTTCTTTCCTGCCACCTGCAGCCCTCACTTCTATTTTAGGATTAGGCTGTTCCACTATAAATAGTAATTATTTTCTGTTAAACTATTCATCAGCTGATGTTCTCAGTTATTTACATACACTCACTTCCCTTCTATGGGTAAAAAGCCAAGACAAAAAGCTAAATTACTTTTACACAGTTACAAGAAAACCAGTCAGCAGAGCTGGGAAGAGAGTGCCCTGTCACAGACTTTAATCCCACCACCTCAAAATCATCAATATCTGATGACACAGATATTTGCCAATTTTAACTAGTGTATCACTCCCAGAAAAACACTAACTTGCTGGTAAGAATCTCTGTCACTTTCTCCCTTGCAAAGAGAAATTTTAAATTTTTTTTTTTTTTTCAAGCCATCAGTCATACATGGAAGAGAGAGAATGAGAAACATGAATTCCTGAGGGCTGATGGTCAGTGGTGATGTCCTGATCTGTAATTAGGGGGAGCTGCCCAACTCCTACCACCTCTCCAGCCATGACCAAGAGCCTCCACACGCACTACAGTCCCACCAAATCCTGATCCTCTGCTGAGGGGAAATCTGCTCCCCAAAACTGAGCTCAAATGAGGCCAGCGAGCAGCAAGCCCCATCTCTCAGCAGGCCTAAGGGTGCCCGTGAGCTCCAGCACAGCCCCACAGTGCCCGGTGGCACGGGCGATACCATGGGCGAGCTGTGGTGGGTGCTGACCCCCAGCCACCTCCCCAACCCCCTGGCAGCTCCCTGCGGCTGTTTCATAAACAGAGCTCGTGGGGAAGCCCTGGCTATTGCCTAGCCACAGATTTACACCCTTCCCTTGTTTTTTTGTTTTGTTTGGGTTTTTTTTTAATAAGGCAGTCATTAAGATGACGAAGGATGCTCAGCCCCAGGCCTGAGCAGTCAGGAAACCTGAGTGGGCTGAGAGGAGGGATGTCCCAGGCAAGGCTGCGAGGGCCAGGGTCTGCACACTGCAAACTAGCTCCCGTCTCCTCCACAGCCCAAAATAAGGGTCAGCTCGAGGCTTTCTTGCAGTCCAGCCAGGGGTGGGAGACTGTCCCTGCTGTCAGGGAGAGGAGGAAGGACTGTGAGCCCAGCATCTCCAAGGCTTTGGCTGCCAGCCTGGGGCATGCAGAAGGGCTGCAGCGTGTTTTACCTTGCTTTGCCTTGCCCCACCGTGCCACCCCTGCATCACACCCAGCGGGTCCCCACCACTGGGAAACAGGGCAGCCGAGCGATCTGCAGCTGAACGGCATTGAGTGAATATTTCAGACCTAAGAGAGCCCAATTTAAACCAAGCCCTCATAATAAATAAACAATTTCTTGGTGCCTTCAGTGCCAGCTGTGCCAACCCCACTGCACTACTCCCCAGGAAAAGACAGGGAATTTCAAGTCAAATCTAGTACATACATGAATCTCTCCCCCCAAACAACATTGCCCCTAGTTTTCCCCATGCCATGGAAGACTGCTTTCACCCAGAGAGCCTATACAACTAGGGTTTTTAAAAACAAACCAAACCAAAACTGTCAAGTGGTCTTCTCAGAATGTAAACCAAAAAAATAACAGAGTCTAGTATTATTCCAAATATAACAGCTATTGTGAATTTATTAGCTACATACACTCATGATATACTTCATCATTTGTATGAGCCAGGGATTGTTTCCAGTAGTTAAAGTGTATTAGCAGATGCAGATTTCTTCATTTTATGTATCCTGATAATCACAGCAGAGCATGTTACTCCCCACACACCTGCAAGATGTGGTAGTGTCAAAGTCCAACCCTCCTCCCAGATGCTTTATGGATAATGATCCAGTGACTGCTGAAGTCAGTAACTTACTTTTCAATTTACTTAAGCAAAGGCTAAAAATCTGGCTTCTGTTTTTCTGTTGTTTATAGGGTTTTTTTATTATTACTGTTCGGAAGGGAGTTGTTTCGTTCACAGTTTAAACATCTTGCTGTTGGCTTTCCTTCTGTTTAGGGTTTATGAAGAATAAGAGGGATTGGCGTGAGGAATGGAGCAGACTCCCTTGGCTGGCATAGGACTGGACTCTGCAGAAGATTATTTCTCTCTCACAGACATAAGACACAAATTCTATATTATTATAAAGCACTTTTTACCAAGGGTCAGTTTTTACATTTTATAGCCGCGTGCAAAAGGCTTCCAGATTTCACACGCATCTGTTGCACTTCAGATTTCATACCCGTCTGCTCTGTACTGAGATTGGGAAAGCTCATGCTTTTCATTTTAAAGAGGTTGTTTTGGGGTTTGTTGTTTTTGTTGTTTGGTTGGGTTTTTTTTTAATTGTTATTCATTCATACTTCACTATGATTGCAAATTGAGCTTTATAAGCTCATTAGACAAACAGTAATGTTTGTAAAGGTGTTGTACAGCCGTGTCCCTCACCCTTCCACAGTGGGAAAGCTTCGGTGCTGTGGTTGTTTGTCATGTTTGCAGCCTCCACCTTAGTCAGGCAAAGCGGGGACCAAAGATGAGTTTGCTGGGGAAGATGCCACCGAAATGTCATGGCTGTAGCTGCAGAAGTGAGGTCCCTCCGCACGTTGTCAAATGATTATGAATATCACTTGGGTACCTCTTCTTTAATGGACTTGAGGTCTTGCTGCAAGGTGAAGCGTACCGTATCGCCCGTTTAACATTTCACGCATTAGAAAGCATTTCTAGGTCATTTTTATTACTAAGAAAATGTTTTTGGTTTTTTTTTTCCACCTGAAGTTCTTACAGGAAGTTTGTGACTTCAGTACTGAGACATTTTAAGCTTCAAGACTATTGTGTATGATTTCCTAGATTTGTAGCAACAAAAAAAAAAAGCCTTTAAAAGGTACCTTTTTATGAAAAATATGATAGGGCAAACATATAAATACCTATATATGTTTTAGTCACAATACAACATATTCATTATTTTGAATGTAATACTTCAATGTTAAGCAGTGCATTCCTCTTTTTAAAATAACAAAACTACCTTTTCATTTGTAAATAAACTATAGGAAGTCTCCCTATATTATCTTTCTGTATAATGTACTGTACTGCTAAATTATCATATGCTATTTAAATGTTTGAAATATTTAGAAGGTTGCATGCAGATTTCATATTTCTTTCTAAGACAAATGAAAAAAGTAATAAAAATATATTTAAAAAAAGCTGACAATCGCTGTTAAATGTCCTTAAGCCATCAGGGAACTCTGGCCACTTCTAATAAGTTTTTTGGTGATTGAATTGGTTTGGGGAAAAAACACTGTAACAGAGAAGCTGATTTAGAGATACGGCACCTTGATGACACTGGAATCTGCATACATTATCCCAGTCCAATTTACTTCCTTTTCTCATTTTAAAATTTGGACTTTACCCAAACACTGAGGAATCTTGTTACATAAAGAAGGGCTATGCCAGGCACCTATAGCCACTAGTCTAGTGTTACGTTAAATAAATGTAAATCAACCACTCCAGATCCATACAAAAACAAGTAAAATGCAGTGATTTAGACAAGGTCTCAGTTAGATTAGGGAAGGTTGTACAGTGAAAGTCAGGCAACAAAAACCTGTGAGCAACCCCTCCCTCTTTCTATGCAGTTTCTTCCTTGGCCCAAAGGGAGGGACTTTGCATCCAACAAGGCTCCTACACTGCTCCCCAGCTAAAAAGGAAAGCAAC
Source organism: Strix uralensis (assembly GCF_047716275.1). Taxonomy (NCBI): domain Eukaryota; kingdom Metazoa; phylum Chordata; class Aves; order Strigiformes; family Strigidae; genus Strix; species Strix uralensis. The sequence continues at coordinate 20,320,494 of NC_133985.1, forward strand.
GGATAAG